>NC_064628.1:759458824-760708824 GCF_023864275.1 Schistocerca cancellata | reverse complement strand
GTCAGAATTGGCTGTCGCCTCAGGACTTAGGTGACATTGGAACCATGTCTGCAGATCAATTTGTAATGTACTGCATTTTGTGGTGAGCAGGGCTCATTGTCTTTAAACTCAAGGTAGTGATATTCAGGAGCAGCCATTCTGACAGAACATTAGGTTATAATAAGTGTATAATGACACTGTATTTAAGCACCTACATCATTGTTTTGAGTTTTCCTTCTTTTGTTGGGTTTTACTTAGTCATTACAGGGTCAACCGTGTTATTGTCCATTCCATGGCAGTCTACTCTGGAGGAAACATTCAGAATTTTATAAGTTGCTATAGCCTATGTACAGGAGAGCAGTGCAAATCAATTTTCAAGCAGCAAGGACTCACTTAACACTTTACAGGCTGGAGCAGAAGACCAAGCATCTTTTGCACAGAAGAAAAGTGTCAGGGAGATGGAAATAGCCTAATTCAAGACTCTGGAGTATGCAGAAAAGGTGCAGAGAGATATTGGTGACTGGTGGACTGAAAACAGACCTCGGGACATGAAAAATATGAATATTGTAGGAAGGACATAAAGAAGGGAAAGAGAGAAAGCAGAGAGTTGAAAGGTGCTTTTGTGGGAGGGGACAGCACGAACAGGTGTCAGGAATCAGAAGTTGAGGAATGTGCTTAGCCATTGTAAGCTGTTGCCATCTCTTCTGCTGATGTGAAGTATTGGGAGTCGTATATTGCCGGCTCACTAGGGGGCCAAATTAATGGAGTTTGGTGCACTGTTGCTGTACTAGGGAGAGGGACATTAACTGCTGCTGTACCACCTCTCCCCCTTCCCCCCAAACCGACTTGCATCCATGAGTGGCACTGGCATCCACAGCCTTCCTGGGGTGGAGAGACCATGACATAAATCAGCACCACCACCATTTCATGCAGATCTGCTAGAAGCTTACTGAGAGACTGTGACATAACTCAGCACGACCACCATCTCGTGCAGAGCTGCTAGAAGCTTACTGGGCACTCCCTTCGACGTTACGAGTGTGCCCTAGTGAAGAGCATCGTCAAGCTATTGGACATCACACCCAGGCGAGCAATACCTACAGCCAGCCAGGCTGGCTGCCCTGCATAGTGTCACTTTTGCTGTGTAAGCTGCTGTGACCTTGCCAATAGCCACAAGAGACAGCTAAGCTGGGTGCATGAGTGCATTCCACTCCTGTTAGCTGCAGCCACCACCTTGCTCATTGCTGCCATGGAGATGATGATACACTTGTAAAACCAACGTTAGGAAATGTATAATTCATTAATACTGTCTCATCCGTACCCAGGGCACCTGACAGGCCATCACAGCAATGCTACAAGCTTTGCAATCTTGCATCCATAAGTGCCACAGCTCACCAAAGTTTGCAGTACTTTATGTAAATTAAATAGCTGATGTCACACACAAAGGTAGTGATAATTTACACTATTTTGTGTAGTCAAAACTCAAATATTTTTTCTACAAACTATAAAATATTACTGTAAAATGCTACCACAAATAGTTTTATTTGCAAACTAAGATTTTCACTGACTAGAAGGACAATACCGTATTTACTCGAATCTAAGATGCACTCGAATCTAAGCCGCACATGAAAAATGAGACTCGAAATATAGGGAAAAAAAATTCCCGAATCTAAGCCGCACATGAAATTTGAGACTCGAAATTCAAGGGGAGAGAAAAGTTTTAGGCCGCACCTCCAAATCGAAACAAAGTTGGTCCATTGTAATATGAGACACAATTTAGGTCGAATGAAAGATGATACAGCTACAGTAGTTTGGTTCGAGTCGTAAGCGTAGCAGTTAAGCTTTACCAGGTAGTCATTGCTATGCGTCAGGCGCTCTGTCCGTATTTATACGGGTACTCTTCCTTTTTCACGTGCTTCGTCTGGTTTGAATCGACTGCTTGTTTTGCTTTGATCTGATAAGTGCCATTTTCTTTGTTATTGGTGTTTACGTCACTCTAAGCTGAAAATGCATTACTGTACTGCGTCATGCATTGTTTGTCGCATTCTGATAGTGCGTGTTTACGACCTGTCGCCGCTCGCGGCATGGCTTGCTTTTGTGTGCGCTACCGCCGCTTACAATAAAAAAATAAAAAAAAGGAGAGGAATCATCTCATTAGCGAAACAATGACAAGAGACTGCTATTTGTTGTTACTTACACTGCTGCTTTCTTTGATAATGATCAACAAGAACCAAATAATAGACTGCGTATGATAGAACATGTTCTGAACGAGAGTTAGGCGAAAATTTTTCTCCATTTGAAAATCTTTGCGGCCGCTTCTTTAGTACATCAAATTCTGCACAGAAATTAGTCATCTTAGATTTAAAAATCTAGTCAGTTGCCGTGCTTCATTTCTGACTGTATCACTATTAGGCATAAGAATAATACGAATATAAACATGACACGATATGTATATTCTTCCGCGTTTGCTGTTGTCTCACTCTAGTTTCGTAGTTTATTAGGCAGACAGAATTTAAATGAGATAGCAGCAAACACGAAAGAATACATGGCAAAATGTTTATATTCGTATTATTCTTATGGTGAAGAGAATACTGCATGTGATTCACATTACATCAGGTTCCTATTAGCAACCATCACTTCTCACAGGTAGGAAAAAATTCAGAACTTAGAGTTGGCCATATTGACAAACATCCCAAACAGTCATGCCAGTCAGATTTTCGTAGTACATTGAAATTCTACTACATTCGAAGATGAACAATACGGAATTTGTATTTACTTCGTTGGATAATGTATGAAAATGCAGTGATCGAGACTCGGGGCGGAGAAAAAAAAGCTCGTCTTCCACCTTTTTTTTTTTTTTTTTTAATGACGCAGAAGTTTTCGTGCCAGTATTTATCTCTGTGCCTACAAATCATGCCTGTGTAGCACTACATATATTCGACGGCAGAAGTTAGTTGTGGCGGCACCTACCAACATTTTTCAGAACTTCCGCTTGCTTTGTACTCGATTCTAAGCCGCAGGCGGTTTTTTGGATTACAAAAACCGGAAAAAAAGTGCGGCTTAGATTCGAGTAAATACGGTACTAGTCAGCTTCATCCATCTCCTCCATTTCCAGCTTCCTTGAAAAGAAATATCAAGTAACAGCCCACATACAATAGAATGTAGAAATCCTTCCATAAAAGAAATAAGATTGCTTGCTTTCCTAAGGAACCATTTGTTATGTATTTCCAACCTTGAAGTGTGGTCTTACACTGTGATGGATTCCATAAAGGTCTGGAAACCCATTGGCAGTGGACAAGCACTGCATTGTAAACATATTTTTGCATCCCAAGGGAAAATGCCGTTATGAGATCTGCCACACAAGAAATGAGCAAATTTGTGTTCTTACCATTTCTGTTCAATTAATGATAATTGACTTGAAAGCAGGACGCATTTGAATTCACATGTTTGCATTCATACATTCAGTCATTCATTCATTCTGCTGCTCAAAACATTTCTGAGATTCATCCTACCTGAATCCATGGAATTCGTGGTAGAAGAATTTGAAAATTTTTTCAGTGAACTCTTAGACACATTCTCACATCAATTTATTTTCTGTTTGAAGAAACTGTTATGGGCAGATCGATGGTGTGGCAACTGCTAGTCTATTGTTATATCTCACAGGGAAAATATCTGTGTCTGCTTCCATACTCTGAAAATCACCGTGAATTGAATGGCAGAGAGGGTACTTACAATGGTACATGGTAGGATTTCTTCCCATTCCAGCTGTGTATGGAGAACAAGAAGAATGAATACTTATTTGCACTTCTACGTGCTGTAATTAGTGAAGTTTTGTCTTTGTGGTCCCTCTGAGAACAATATGCATGGAGCTGAAGAATATTTCTACATTTCTCACTTAGTACAGGTTATTGAAATTCTGTAGCTGGGTTTTCCTAGGATAATTTGGACCTCTCTTCAAGAGTCTGGCAGTACAGGTTTTTCAGCATTTCTGTAACACTCTATCTTGAGTCAAACAAAACTGTGACCATTCTTTGTATAATATGTACAGTATCCACCGTTGATTCTATTTGATAATGATCCCACACACCTGAACAATATTCTGAGATGAAACACAGACGATTTGTTGGCAGTCACTTTTGTAGACTGACATCATTTTCCCAGTATCATGCTAATAGAGTGAAGTGTCCCACGCACCTTACTTGTGAATGACTGTGTGTGATCATCCATTTCATATCCCCAAAAATTATTTCACACAGGTTTTTGGATGATTTGCAAATTCTAGTTGTGACTCATTGTATTTGTTGGATAATACTTCTTTCATTTTTTGAAGTGCATAATTTATCATTTATTTACATTTAAAGAAAGTTGCAACTCTTTGTTTCTCTTTCAAATCCTATCAAGATCTGATGGCATATTTGTGCAGCTTTCCTCAGACAGTTCTTCATTCTAGATAATGCATCATCTGTGAGAAGTCTGAGGTTGCCATTAATATTGCCTGCTAGCTCATTAATACAAAATATCAACACCAAGAGTCTCAACACACTTCCCTGAGTCACAACTGAAGTTACTTCCACATCTGTCGATGAATCTCCATCCAAGATACATGCTGTATCCTCCTTATCAAGAAATCCTCAACCCAGTCACAAAATTTGCTTTATATAATTGTGCTATTCTTAGTAAATGTTGGTATGGTACCAAGTTCATTGCTTTTCAGAAGTCAAGAAATACTGCATCCGAAAAGGAGAGGTGTAAAGAAGGAGAAAGATGGTGGATGCATTGCCTGAGGGCGGCACACAAAGGGGGTGAGGGGATGAGAATAGAGGTGGAAATTGTTGGGTGGAGAGTGTGGGAACAGTAGGTTACTATAGGTTCAGACCAGGATAATTTTGGGAGCAGAGAATGTGTTGTAAGGATAACTCCCATCTGCACAGTTCAGAAAAGTTGGTGGTGGATGGAAGAATCCAGATGTTTCAGTTTGTGAAGCAGCCATTGAAATCAAGTCTGTTACGTTCAGATGCATGTTGTCCAGGATAATTTTGGGAGCAGAGAATGTGTTGTAAGGATAACTCCCATCTGCACAGTTCAGAAAAGTTGGTGGTGGATGGAAGAATCCAGATGTTTCAGTTTGTGAAGCAGCCATTGAAATCAAGTCTGTTACGTTCAGATGCATGTTGTCCAGGATAATTTTGGGAGCAGAGAATGTGTTGTAAGGATAACTCCCATCTGCACAGTTCAGAAAAGTTGGTGGTGGATGGAAGAATCCAGATGTTTCAGTTTGTGAAGCAGCCATTGAAATCAAGTCTGTTACGTTCAGATGCATGTTGTGCTACAGGATGATATACTTTGCTCTTTGCCACAATTTGTCAGTTATTTTGTATTTGTATCATCTTTACCTTATGTACAGGAGGGTATTTGTACATTAGAAAGTATTGGAATTCCTTCAGGTCAGAGTACTCAGTAGTAGCGCAGCTTTGAGATATTGCTTTTTTATGTAAACAGAAATCTTAACTTCATGGTTATGAATACCTGGAACAAACGTAGCAGAGTTTGCACAAAGCCCCCAGGAATCAATTTATACCGCTAATTTGTGTTAGATGTTCACCATATGGTAATGTGGTAAATTTTGCGCTAACAGCTTTGGTTGAGCCTTTGTGTGGATGGTGACCAATTACATGTGGATTTTTGTAAGTTAATTTTGGGCAAAAAAAGATATCAGATGACATTTTCTCTTAGTGTGTCATGTCTTGTGACATGATTGTCTTCCATTTAAGCAAACAAATTGGACTAGCATAATTCAAGAATTACAAATAAGTGGTTGTGCCTGAGAGATATTCGAAACTCACTTTTTAATATCGTGTATATCATTTGTCAATAAAAGTTCTGTGACTTACAATCCTATACTGTTTACATCAATTTGACATGTTCGAAAACATGTTTTTGTATGTTATTGCATATTACAACAATTTCTTTTTTTTTAACTGGATGGGGTTACAGCACATTGGTTGTGATGCAAAATTACTTATTAACAAAATACTTAGCATACTGAAACTCGGTCAAGAAATAATGATTTGTGATATCTGTTTACACCATTATTGACAGTATAACTGTGGTGCAGGCCCTGATAATGCCTGAAAATTGCACATCACTCATGTTATACCCAATAATTTGTATCTGAGTGAGTTTCTAAATCAGATCAACAGTTACAAACTACAGTGATACCCCGCTTTTACACTTTTCAAAGGACTTCCAAAAATGGTGTAAAATGTGGGGAATGATGTTTTAAGCTGTAAAAGTTATGTACATTATACCCCCTGGCACTTTATGTATAATATATGTACATAACCTTCAAAAGACTTGTCAGGGACTTATTTATTATCTAATAAAAACCACTGATGTAATTGTAACTTATAATTGTCTGGGAAGTAGGAAAGTTTGACTCTATTTCATGTCATAATCAATGTTTTTGAAAGCCTGCAGCTGCCATTCATTTTTTTAAATAATGAAACACTGCAGTAGTTACGTATTTTTTCATGTTTAGGACTATGTGTTTCGAGAATTTTTTTCGCGTTGTCAAGTGCAAATATGTACATAAGTATTTTGTGTGGTGTTTGAATGTGTGTGATTAGGCATCTCTTGCACTGTAGTCATCTTTTTGAGGTTATCAGGTACTGCGCCTCATCAGTTATGTAGAAAACTACACACAAACGCAAATTATCACTCACTTTTTTGTTTGTGTAACATCACAAAAAATACTTACATAAATACTGCACTTGACAAGGAAAATAAATTCTCAAAACACGTTTTGCTCAGCACGAATAAAATATGTAACTGGTGCTGTGTTTACACTAAAAGCATATGAGCAACTCAAAGTGAATGACGGTGTCAACTAGCACTCCAAGTGGACATACACAAAAACATGCTAAATATGGTTCGACAAAGGTGTCACGATGGTCACAACAATAACGAAACAGTGTTTGTGCAGTAGAGACAGTTTGGAAATGGTTATGATTGGTCATGATATCTTCATTCGAACGAACCTAGTTACTCCCATCAGCTACCACGGGAGCGGCGGGAGATACAGCATAATTGTTCCAACTTTTACATGTTGACCTGTTCAAATCCGCTGAGTAGAGTGTCCTGGTGTCAAGAAAGTTAACCATGAAATATTTGTAGACACTACTAGACGGCTGACATTATGCCAGCATCAATTTTTCTCTACAAGCGTTTTTTTGTAATGAGTAAATTGCGGGAAAATTATATGTATGTTGATGCAAAATCGGGTGCAGATTAACATTGTGGGCATAGGAAATTTGATGGGGCTGATAAAAAACGTCAGAAACAGCAAGAAAACGTTAATTCTGCGTACATAAAAGTGGGGTATATACTGTACTGTGAAGCATGAATATGGCCTGTTACATTCCATCATTGTACCATGTTGCTCCAGTCAGTCTTCTCAGACATTGGTTTAAAACTGTATGATGCTCTTTCCCACTTGCACTTGGCCATGAACGCGCATAATTTTGGGTAGCCTTTAAATGATATCACAAAATACAAAAATATGGTTGTTGTACCATTTAAAAGGAAACATTAATGTTTTGCAGGACTTTGAGTTTATTTTAGTATATACAGTTTCAAATAGACAATATTATTAGTATAAGAACGATGAAAAAAGTTATACTTGCTATCACTCATGAGTGAGCCAATTATTATTTTGTCAGCATTCACAAAACAGTAAATGAATGTCTAAAACTAGATACATGCAAGTGAAAATATTTTCTATAGTGCGGGACAACCATTGTAATGTGTTAATCCTGTAAACACTATGGGGCACAAATGCCAAACTTATAACTTATATGTCATTCAGCCCCCCCCCCCCCCTACTGTGCCTGGACAAACTTTGCAGAAATGATTTGTATTGACTTAGCTTTCAGTAAATAGAACTTTGTCCAAAAAATGTGATGCAAATGTTCTGTCAGTTTGTGCGGACAAAGTTGGTTGCTGCTAAAAAATCTACCCTCTCTTTTAAGTCAGTTCCTTCACTACTGTCTTCATCAAGTCTGCCAGGTATGCATTGTGTTGTGACTCACCGATCTTTCAAAGTGCTGCCACGCAGTTACGCGCATCCTCTGCATGCAGCGCTGTCTGCCAGCCATGCAGCAGCAGCACCACCTAAATGTCCAGCCAGCCAGTGGCCACTAGACTTGGACTCAGTTACGATTTGTCTGTTAAAGTGTACACACATCTTACTCTGTTTACTTGATCTGTGACTTTCATGTATTGCGTCTTCCTTGAAATACATTTGTTCAACTTGAAGTTATTACAATTGGCAACGAGGTAGTAATTTTTCTTTTCCATCACTGACCCACATGTTTCCATGGCTACTTTAGAGCAACTATTGCAAGGTCTCGTAGAACAGCAAACGCTTCTCACAGTTGTGATTCGTGATTTCGTCGCGGCGTCAAATGCGGGGCGTCTCTCGTCGTTGTCTCTACCTACTTTTCCTCCTTACGACGAGACGGCGGAAGACTGGTCTGATTACGAAAAACGTCTTTGACAAGACTTCTTGGCATTTCATGTCGTGGACGAACAAACATCTAAGTCTCTGTTCCTTTCATGGATTTCACCTCAAATGTATCGGTTGTTGTTGCAATTGGCTCCTTTGAAAGATCCTGTGTCTTTGTCCTTTGCTGAAATGTGCTCACTTCTGTCTGTCTGTTTTCAAAAGCAAACGCATGTGGTAGCCTCTCGTGTTGCCTTTTATCGTTGTCAAAAACAACCAAATCAATCCTAACGTGCTTGGGCTGCTGAACTTCGTGGCCTCTGTAGAAAGTGTCAATTTGTTACTGAAGTTCACAAAGAATCCTATGCCGATTCCATGGTACGGAATGCCCGACAAAGAAGTTAAACGATGCCCTTCAGTTGGCAAATCCAACTCTAGGTGAAGTCCTATCCATCGCTCAGTCTTTTGAAATTTCTCGTGCTGCTGGAGCGCAAATAGAGGCATGGGGCGTCGTCGGGGAAATACAACCTCTGTGCGATGTTGACGACGCGTGTGGCGTGTCCGTGCCGGCCGACGTGGCCGCAGTACACTCCTAAGCGCAGCCTCGGCCTAACCGTAAACAAACCTTTAAAAAACTGCAGCAAAACCCACGGCAACTTCCTTCATGTCCGTGGTGTTTTACGAAACATTCACAAGAAGGTTGTCCACAACGTTGGGCCGTGTGTCACAAATGCAAAAAAAAAAGGTCATGTGTCATCCGTTTGCAAATCCGACTGCTTACATGATGTTCATGAACATGACGTTGATTCTGATTCTGTGTTGTCTGTCAATTGTACTTCTTCCCTTTCATGGAAGTTATTCCTCACTGTCCAAATATTTGGTCGAGATGTTCACATGCAGGTGGATACTGGTTCTGCTGCCACTATCATCAATGCTCAGACGTATCTTCAGTTGGGTTCTCCAACTAGGCAATTACGGACTTACAATAAACAGAAGATTTCTCATTTGGGACAATTTGATGCTGAGGTATCTTACAAATCTGCCTTTCACACTGTTCCCATATTTGTGGTCGACCAGAGCAACGCAGAAAATCTTTTTGGTTTCGATGCCTTTCACGTTTTTGGGTTCTCCGTAGAGGACTCTGTCAATATCGTCTCTGATGCTATTCCTTATGCTCAATTGGATTCCTTGTCGACGACATTTTTATCCCTTTTTTCTCCTGGGTTAGGTCGTGCAAACGACTTTGAAGCTCATATCACACTCGAACCCACTGCTCGACCTAAGTTATTCGGGCTCGGCCCATTCCTGTGGCCCTTCGTGATTGTGTCAAATGGGAGCTGGATCATCTCACTGCTTCAGGGGTCTTGCTTCCTGTCACTTCCAGTGAGTGGTCCTCTCCTGTCACTGTCGTTGCTAAGCCAAATGGTGATATTCGTGTCTGTGGCGATTTCAAAGCCACTGTAAATGCTCAATGCATTATCGACACTTACCCTATGCCTCGACCTGAAGAATTGTTCATTAAACTTGCTGGAGGCCAGTATTTCTCTAAACTTGACCTGTCTCAAGCTTACCATCAACTTCCTCTCGACGTTGCTTCCCGGCAGTTTCTGGTCCTTAAAATGCCTTTCGGCCTCTATCAATACCAACGATTGCCAATCGGGGTTGCCAGCGCCCCTACTTTCTTTCAGCAATTCTTGGAATTACTGCTCACTGTCTCTGGGTGTATAAATTACCAGGACGACATTGTTGTCACTGGCTCCACCACTGACGAACATCTTCAAAATCTCTGCACACTTTTTCATGTCTTACACACAGCCGGTCTTAAGTGTAATCTTCAGAAATCACAATTTTTTCAGGCATCTATCACGTACATGGGGTTTCAACTCTCTCGGGATGGTATTCGTCCGCTTCAGCAAACCATCGCGATCGATGCCCTTCGTCGCCCTACATCTGTTAAGGAACTGCAGGCCTTCTTGGGGAAAATAGCATACTATCACAAATTTTTACCGTCTGCTGCTTCGGTGGCTCAGCCGTTGCATCGCCTGTTGCATAAAAATGGGCCTTTTCACTGGTCCGCGTCATGAGATGGGGCTTTCCAGATATTGAAGACTATGATGAAACAGGCCCCATGCCTGGCTACTTATCAACCTGGCCAACATCTTGTTCTTGCCACAGACACCTCTCAATACGGGGTCGGTGCAGTCCTTGTGCACCATTTTCCTGACGGTTCGGAACAACCCATTGCTTATGCCTCCAAAACGCTCACGGATGCCCAACAAAAGTATTCTCAAATTGAGAAAGAAGCTTTGCGCATTATTTATGCTCTTCGTAAGTTTGGTGTTTTTCTCTATGGCTCAAAATTTCATCTTGTTACGGATCACAAACCACTTGTTTCCTTGTTTCATCCATCAACGTCACTTCCCGACAAGGCTGCACACCGCCTCCAGCGTTGGGCTCTTTACTTGTCTCGTTTCAATTATGAGATTCATTTCCGGCCAACAGCTCAACATGCAAATGCTGATGCTCTGTCTCACCTTCCCATGGGTCCTGATCAGGCATTCGATAGGGACGAACTTTTGTGTTTCCACCTGAATGTTGCTGAGCAGCGGGTTGTGGACGGGTTCCCCATCACTGGGGACAGGCTGGCGGCTGCTATGGGTTCTGACCCTACCCTCTCCCGGGTTTTACGCTGTATTCAGAAGGGTTGGCCAGATCGCCCATCCGCTAAGACTTCTGATCCGTTGCGGAACTACTACACTTTGCGCTATCGCCTCACGGCTAGGGAAGGTGTTATCCTCCTCTCCACTGACAATGCTTCACCGCGTGTTGTGGTACCTGCATCTTTGCGTGCTTCGGTCTTGCGCCTCCTTCACCAAGGGCACTGGGGTGTCTCTCGCACAAAATCTCTGGCGCGCTGTCATGTGTACTGGCCCAGTGTCGACTCTGAAATCGCACACATGGTCACTGCCTGCTGCCCTTGCGCGTCACAGGCCACCGCCCCGAAGTCATCTTTGTCACCATGGCCTTCGCCTGAGAAGCCCTGGCAGCGCATTCATACTGACTTTGCAGGACCCCTTTTAGGTACTTATTGGCTCCTCGTAATTGACGTCTACTCTAACTTTCCTTTCATTGTCCGTTGCGCGTCACCTACCACTGTGGCAACCACCAATGCTCTAGCTTACTTTTTCTCTTCGGAAGGCCTTCCCTCTACTCTTGTTACTGATAATGGTCCGCAATTTGCCTCTTCTGATTTTGCGGATTTTTGTGCCCGTCACGGCTGAACGACTGGTCCACAGTTTTAAGGCTCAGATGAGTCAACTCCTGACTTCTTCTGCTGATGATGCGCTTCTCCAATTTCTGGCTTCTTACCGTTTGACCCCCATGGGCGACCACAGCCCGGCTGAGCTCTTACATGACCGACAGCCCCGCACACTACTTCATCTTCTGCGGCCTTCCACCTCATGGCCGCTGGTGCCTTCGCTTGGCCGGTTTACCGCTGACGACTTTGTGTGGGGATATGGCAGGTGGCCAGAATGGAGTCCTGGCCGCATTTTACAACACCGTGGCTGACGCCTGTATGAAATCCAGACAGACACGGGTGTTGCAGTGCGTCATTCGGACCAGCTTCGGTCTCGTGTGCCAGCAACGCCTGTTCCGGATGCCGCTACACCACCTTGCTCTATCTGATGCTCGGGATACTGGAATCTCTCATTACTCACAACGCAGTCCTCTCACCGTCATATCGGTGCCAGCACAACAACTGACGACACCCGGAGACATGTCCATGCAGGAACCAGATGACCATCATCTGTCGGAGCAACTCTACTCGCCTCCTTCTCCTTCGGACGCGGACACATCGCCCATGTCTCCTGTTATAACAACCGGACTTGCCGCAACGGACAGATTGGTGCATGGGGCCCCAGCAGATTCGACCCCCACGTCTCCTGCCATCTCGACCCGTTATCATCGGGGACACTTCCGTCCATACGAGAAGCCTCCACCTCGAGACTTCACGGCCAGTCAAACAACACCTATGGATGTTAGCAATCTACAGACCACCTCCATCAAGACCTGTGCAAATAATTCAAAGGGGGAAAAAGTGTTGTGACTCGCCGATCTTTCAAAGTGCTGCCGCACAGTTACGCGCGTCCTCTACATGCAGCGCTGTCTGCCAGCCATTAAGCAGCAGCGCCACCTAAGCGGCCAGCCAGCTAGTGGCCGCTAGACTTGGACTCAGTTATGATTTGACTGTTAAAGTGTACACACATCTTACTCTGTTTACTTGATCTGTGACTTTCATGTCTTGCGTCTTCCTTAAAATATATTTGTTCAACTTGAAGTTATTACACATTGCTCCTATACTTTCATTTGTACAAGATACAAAGTTGACATAATAAATAAGTGAAAAAATAGTTTTTTCTCACCACTTCAGTGTTTCAGGAAAATAGATACTATCTGTAGAGTTTTGATATGCTCAGTCAACAACAGTTTTGTTCTTACTGCAGTCGATGTATATAGTTTATACCAGCTTCCTGGTGTCTGCTATAATTCCTGCCTTAACCACACTGGAATTATGGTGTTAGTAGAATTATGTTATGTGGAAAGACTATAATGGTCTTGTTTTGACTTCCATGTCAGTACCAAAAGGTGTTATTTCCTTTGAAAAACAATCTGAATCATGACTTGTGCATTTTTTTGGAAAATAAAAATTTTCATTGTTTGTATCTTATACACTGAAGAGCCAAAGAAACTGGTACACCTGCCTAATATCATGTAGGGCCCCTTCGAGCACACAGAAGTGCCACAGTACGATGAAGGCTTTTGGCTCCAAAAGCCCATACCAATGATGTTTCGTTGAATGGTTCGCTTGACACTTGTTCATGACCCAGCATTGAATTCTGCAGCAATTTGTGAAGGGTTGCAGTATTGTCATGTTGAACAATTCTCTTCAGTCGTCGTCGGTCCCATTCTCACAGGATCTGCTTCCGGCCGTAGCAGTGTCAGAGATTTGATGCTTTACCGCATCCTGATATTCATGGTACACTCGTGAAATGGTCATACAGGAAAATTCCCACTTCATTGCTACCTCAGAGATGCTGTGTCCAATAGCTCGTGCACTGACTATAACACCACATTAAAACTCGCTTATATATTGATAACGTGCCATTGTAGCAGCAGTAACTGATGTAACAACTGCCTAGACACTTATTGTCTTATGTATGCGTTTCTGACCGCAGCACCGTATCGTGCCTGTGTGCATCTCTCTGTATTTGAATATGCATGCCTATACCAGTTTCTTTGGCACTTCAATATCTTTCTGATTTTTTATGTCCATATAAAACGTCCAATATCTCTGTTTTGTCTGCTATCTACAGGCCATTTTTACCTTCTACATCTACACCTACATAGATACTCTGCACGCCACTGAATAATGCGCAGCAGAGGGTACCCTTTACCACTGCTAGTCATTTTCTTTTCGGTTCCACTCCAAAATAGAGCCAGGGAAAAATGACTATCCAATAAGCCAGAGTCGATCATTTGCCTTCTCTACCACAGATCTCACATGCTCGTTCCATTCCATATCGCTTTGCGGCGTTCTGCCAATATATTTGTTATAACGTCAAGTTTAACACATATATTTCGAACGACACAACACATATAAGTCACAGAGTAAGTTGACAAGCAAGACATGTGTACACGTTAGCATTCGAATGAGCACTGAGTCCCAGTCTAGCGGCAGCTGCTCGGCTGGCTGCTTAGGTGGCGCAGCTGCTGCATGGCTGGCAGACAGCGCCGCACGTAGAGGACGCGCGTAATTGCGCGGCGGCGCTTTGAATGATCAGCGAGTCACAACACTTTTCCCCCCTTTGAAATTGTTGCACTGGTCTTGATGGAGGTGTCCTGGAGATGGCTAACGTCCATAGGCGTTGTTTGACTTGCCGTAAAGTCTCGAGGAGGAGGCTTCCCGTACAGACGGAAGTGTCCCCGATGATAACGGGTCGAGATGACAGGAGACGTAGGGGTCGAATCTGCTGGGGCCCCATGCACCAATCTGTCCTTTGCGGCAAGTCCAGTTGATATGACAGGAGACATGGGCGATGTGTCGGCGTCCGTTGGAGGAGGAGGCGAGTAGATATGCTCTGACAGAGGATGGTCATCCGGTTCCTGCATGGGCACGTCTCCTGTTGGCGTCCGTTATTGTGCTGGCATCGCGATGACGGTGAGAGGGCTGCGTTGTGAGTATTGAGAGATGCCAAGAACCTGAGCATCAGGAAGAGCCAAAGGTGGTGTAGCGGCATTCGGAACAGGCGTTGCTGGCACAAGAGGCTGAAGCTGGTCCGAATGACGCACTGCAACACCCGTGTCCGTCTGGAATTCATACAGGCGTCTGCCACGGTGTCTTAAGATGCGGCCCGGGTTCCATTTTGGCCGCCTGCCATATCCCCGTACCCAGACGAGGTCGTCGGCGGTGAACCGGCCAAGTGAAGGCACCTGCGGCCGGGAGGTGGAAGGCAGCAGAAGGTGAAGTAGCGTGCGGGGCTGTCGGCCATGTAATAGCTCAGACGGGCTGTGGTCGCCCATGGGGGTGAAACGGTAAGACGCCAGAAAGTGGAGAAGTGCATCATCAGCAGCAGAAGAAGTCAGAAGTTTCCGCATCTGAGCCTTAAATGTGCAGACCAGTCGGTCAGCCTCACCGTTGGATTGTAGATGGAATGGCGGGGCCGTGACATGCATAACGCCATGACGAGCACAAAAATCCGCAAATTCGGAAGAGGCAAATTGCGGACCATTATCAGTAACAAGAGTAGAGGGGAGCCTTCCAAAGAAAAAATGCGGGCGAGAGCACTGGTGGTTGCCACGGTGGTAGGCAACGTGCAACGGACAATGAAAGGAAAGTTAGAATAGGCGTCAATTACGAGGAGCCAATAAGTACCTAAAAGGGGTCCCGCAAAGTCAGTATGAATGCGCTGTCAGGGCTTCTCAGGCGAAGGCCACGGTGACAAAGATGACTTCGGGGCGGTGGCCTGTGACGCACAAGGGCAGCAGGCAGCAACCATGTGTGCGATTTCAGAGTCGATGCTGTGCCAGTACAAATGACAGCGCGCCAGAGATTTTATGCGAGAGACACCCCAGTGCCCTTGGTGAAGGAGGCGTAAGACCGAAGCACGCAAAGATGCAGGTACTACAACACGCATTGTCAGTGGAGAGGAGGATAACACCTTCCCTAGCCGTGAGGCGATAGCGCAAAGTGTAGTAGTTCCGCAACGGATCAGAAGTCTTAGCGGATGGGCGATCTGGCCAACCCTTCTGAATACAGCGTAAAACCCGGGAGAGGGTAGGGTCAGAACCCATAGCAGCCGCCAGCCTGTCCCCAGTGATGGGGAACCCGTCCACAACCCGCTGCTCAGCAACATTCAGGTGGAAACACAAAAGTTCGTCCCTATCGAATGCCTGATCAGGACCCATGGGAAGGTGAGACAGAGCATCAGCATTTGCATGTTGAGCTGTTGGCCGGAAATGAATCTCATAATTGAAACGAGACAAGTAAAGAGCCCAACGCTGGAGGCGGTGTGCAGCCTTGTCGGGAAGTGACGTTGATGGATGAAACAAGGAAACAAGTGGTTTGTGATCCGTAACAAGATGAAATTTTGAGCCATAGAGAAAAACACCAAACTTACGAAGAGCATAAATAATGCGCAAAGCTTCTTTCTCAATTTGAGAATACTTTTGTTGGGCATCCGTGAGCGTTTTGGAGGCATAAGCAATGGGTTGTTCCGAACCGTCAGGAAAATGGTGCACAAGGACTGCACCGACCCCGTATTGAGAGGTGTCTGTGGCAAGAACAAGATGTTGGCCAGGTTGATAAGTAGCCAGGCATGGGGCCTGTTTCATCATAGTCTTCAATATCTGGAAAGCCCCATCTCATGACGCGGACCAGTGAAAAGGCCCATTTTTATGCAACAGGCGATGCAACGGCTGAGCCACCGAAGCAGCAGACGGTAAAAATTTGTGATAGTATGCTATTTTCCCCAAGAAGGCCTGCAGTTCCTTAACAGATGTAGGGCGACGAAGGGCATCGATCGCGATGGTTTGCTGAAGCGGACGAATACCATCCCGAGAGAGTTGAAACCCCATGTACGTGATAGATGCCTGAAAAAATTGTGATTTCTGAAGATTACACTTAAGACCGGCTGTGTGTAAGATATGAAAAAGTGTGCAGAGATTTTGAAGATGTTCGTCAGTGGTGGAGCCAGTGACAACAATGTCGTCCTGGTAATTTATACACCCAGAGACAGTGAGCAGTAATTCCAAGAATTGCTGAAAGAAAGTAGGGGCACTGGCAACCCCGATTGGCAATCGTTGGTATTGATAGAGGCCGAAAGGCATTTTAAGGACCAGAAACTGCCGGGAAGCAATGTCGAGAGGAAGTTGATGGTAAGCTTGAGACAGGTCAAGTTTAGAGAAATACTGGCCTCCAGCAAGTTTAATGAACAATTCTTCAGGTCGAGGCATAGGGTAAGTGTCGATAATGCATTGAGCATTTACAGTGGCTTTGAAATCGCCACAGACACGAATATCACCATTTGGCTTAGCAACGACAGTGACAGGAGAGGACCACTCACTGGAAGTGACAGGAAGCAAGACCCCTGAAGCAGTGAGATGATCCAGCTCCCATTTGACACAATCACGAAGGGCCACAGGAATGGGCCGAGCCCGAATAACTTAGGTCGAGCAGTGGGTTTGAGTGTGATATGAGCTTCAAAATCGTTTGCACGGCCTAACCCAGGAGAAAAAAGGGACAAAAATGTCGTCGACAAGGAATCCAGTTGAGCATAAGGAATAGCATTAGAGACAATATTGACAGAGTCATCTATGGAGAACCCAAAAACGCGAAAGGCATTGAAACCAAAAAGACTTTCTGTGTTGCTCTGGTTGACCACAAATATGGGAACAGTGCGAACGACGGATTTGTAAGATACCTCAGCATTAAACTGTCCCAAGAGAGAAATCTTCTGTTTATTGTACATCCGTAATTGCCGAGTGACAGGTGACAGGAGTGGAAAACCCTACTGAAGATACGTCTGAGAATTAATTATAGTGGCAGACCGGTATCCACTTGCATGCGAACATCTCGACCAAGGATTTGGACTGTGAGGAATAACTTCCCTGAAACGGAAGAAGTGCAATTAACAGACAACACAGAATCAGAATCAGCGTCATGTTCATGAACATCATGTATGCGGTCGGATTTGCAAACGGAAGACACATGACCTTTCTTTTTGCAGTTGTGTCACACAGTTCAACTTTGGGGACAATCCTCGTGTGAATGTTTCGTAAAACACCGCGGACATGAAGGGAGTTGCTGGGGGTTTTGCTGCAGTTTCTTAGCGGGTTGTTTACGGCTAGGCCGAGGCTGCGCGTGAGAGCGCACTGCAGCCACGTCGTCCGGCGGGGACGCGCCGCACGCATCGTCAACAGCGCACAGAGGTTGTATTTCCCCGACATCACCCCACGCCTCTATTTGCGCCCCAGCGGCGTGAGAAATTTTAAAAGACTGCGCAATGGAGAGAACTTCATCTAGAGTCGGATTCGCCAACTGAAGGGCACGTTGCCGAACTCCTTTGTCGGGCGCTGACCAGATAATAGCATCCCGTACCATGGAATCGGCATAGGATTCTTTGTGAATGTCAGTAACAAATTGACCCTTTCGACTGAGGTTCGTGAAGTTCAGCAGCCCAAGCACGATAGGATTGATGTGGCTGTTTTTGACATCGATAAAAGGCAACACGAGAGTCTACCACATGCGTTTGCTTTTGAAAATAGACAGACAGAAGTGAGCACATTTCAGCAAAGGACAAAGATGCAGGATCCTTCAAAGGAGCCAATTGCGACAACAACCGATACATTTGAGGTGAAATCCAGGAAAGGAACAGAGACTTACATGGTTGTTCGTCCGTGACATGAAATGCCAAGAAGTGTTGTCGAAGACGTTTTTCATAATCAGACCAGTCTTCCTCCGTCTCGTCATAAGGAGGAAAAGGAGGTATAGCTAACGACGAGAAACGCCCCGCATTTGACGCCGCGCCGAAATCGTGAATCGCCGCTGTTAGAAGCGTTTGCTGTTCAAGGAGATTTTGCAACAGTCGCTCGACAGTAGCCATGGAACTCTGTGGGTCAACGGTGAAAAGGAAAAATCCACTACCTCGTCGCCAATTGTTATAATGTCAAGTTTAACACATATATTTCAGAACGACACAACACATATAAGTCACAGAGTAAGTCGACAAGCAAGACATGTGTACAAGTTAGCATTCGAATGAGCACTGAGTCCCAGTCTAGCGGCTGCTGCTCGGCTGGCCGCTTAGGTGGTGCAGCTGCTGCATGGCTGGCAGACAGCGCCGCACGTAGAGGACGCGCGTAATTGCGCGGCGGCACTTTGAATGATCGGCGAGTTACAACAATATTTAAACTACTTGACTGTCAAGCAGGACACCACTGACAATGTATATGAACATTACAGAATTTTGTCAGGTTCTCTGCGAGATCTTTTACTAAGGTATAATGGTGATGGTTGTATGCTTCTTGCATGGATCTTTTCACTGACGCATGATTCTCTACTTAGCTTTGCTTGTTGTCATTTGCGTGTTCTCTTCTGAACTAAGAATGCGGGAGCCTCTGTTTCATCAGTATCCTCTGAATGTTGTTATTATGTTATTACATCTCCTTAAACTTTGCCTATAATTCCTCTCTTTCCATCCTAACTGGAACAAAATGATGTCCGTTCACTGTCTAAGTTAGATGCTAACAACTACTTATCTGCTCTGTCTTGTAGAAACAATCTCCTAGCTTTCTTGACTGATTTATTAATTTTGTAAGCGTAGTTGCTATAATGACATTGTGATCGCCAATCCTCGGTGCTATACAGACACTGTCGATAAGGTCCAGCCTAGTCAAAGGAGATGATGACATCATAAACATTGAGATGTGTGAAAAACTTGTTTTGCTTGAAATGAGTGTCGATTACTCAGACTTTATTCATCCAGTATTTCATAATGAGAGGACTTACAGACTTCCAACAAACTTACAGCATAATTTCAAACCTTTGCTAAACTTTTTCTCACTTATATGCTTAATGCCAAGTACTTAACACATTAACTCATTTGTAAAGTAATGAGAGTTTTAAAGCTGATTTGTATATGAAAGTTCGATTCTTTAGAGGATCGGGGGTTTACTGATCACTTGTAGAATACAAAATGCATACGACATGGCAGGATTGCAAAACAAGGTGATGGATAGGTTTATGAGGTGGGTTTTTCATCTGGCTAATTATCCCTGACAACCTCTCATCAACAGTTAGTGATGCTGTGGAGATGAACTCTCTAGTTGTCTGTATTTGGGGGAAAGGGGGGGATCTTCATATTTTATTCGTTGTTTCTGATCTGTAATTTGGGTACAAGGACAAAGTTTTATACATGAGTCATTCATTACCTAATGTTTATTAAACTCAAAAATTATTCCTACTATGAAATATAGAAAAGTCCTCCTCTTGTAATAATGTCACGTGCTGTCACTTTTTGTGTGTGTTTCTTTACTAGTTTTATTTAATTGTTGTTATGATTATTCTTTTCACTAACAGATCATTTTTCTCATTATTGCTGTATTCATGTGAACAATGTTGCTTTTGTTCACAAATTATGCACAGCAATTTATAAACTATTAATTTTTAATTTGTAATTATATTAATGTCATGATTTCAGTACATGTTACTGATAAAAGATTTTCTTTTCTCCTTTAGAATCCACAGTCAACAGAGATACAGATAAGTGAGAGGCTCAATACAGTGATTTCCAACATATCATCACTAATTGCAAATAACCAGATGGTTGGAGGGACTGAGTATGAGGTAACTGTGCTTTTCTAATGTTGCTTGAAGAAACTGGTAACCTGTAATACATTGACGATTATATTCTATTTATATTTGACATCAAATGGTTAGAATTCTGGTAATTGCCAGTTGCTAAATACATGCTATTAACTTTCTTCCCAGTGCAGTTGGTTTACTGATTAAAACTGTCTGTACCAGTTTTGAAAATCACTGTCATCATAATATTAATAAAGTTAATAAGTACCTGGAATAAGTCTGGAGTTGTTATGGACCTCATAAAAATAATACTCTCTAGATCACGTAATGAATTATTTATTATATTGTCTCGTAATATGATTTGGCTACTGCCATTATCAGATCCAGACTAGAATTTCCAAAACAAAGTTCAGTGTCAGTCTGCTGAAAAACCTGTGCCAAATAGTTGGTGCCCTTCTTTGGCATAGATTGTACTGCAAAATGCATCTGAACTTTGTTTCAAAAGTCCTAACTTTAGATCTGATAATAGTGCTCATTGTAATATGACTCAAGGAAAAGTACTTTTGTTTTTATCAAAGTGACCATGAAAATCTTTGTTATGAAGATATATAACTGTAGTGTTTTGATAGCGACTGAGGTGTTCTTACACTACTTGCGCAAAATTTGTGACATATTTTGCACCATTTACATCTGTTGTGGTGCTTCATATTTAACAACTCATTATCAGTGATATTTTAGACTAGTTGCAAGAATGTGACTCAACTGGTTTGTTGCTTTGTGTGTTCTTTTTCTGTTGTTACGAAATTATTTTTGTTAAATTTCAGGGCTACTTGAAACTGTTGCAACAACAATACATTCAAGATCAGATGAGAAAAGAATCTCAGTTTGTTTCTAATGAAAGATACATGAATGCTGGGCATCCAATTCAGCCTCTGTATTCAAACTATTTTGTGAATAAAGCTGTAAACCCCATTCAGAGGACATATATGAGAAATAAAGTAGCAGAAGCCCCTTCAACTAGTAAAACACTGCCAATGATAAAGGTATATTTATTTACATTTACGTTTATTATACATGTTGTGCTTATGGTGGACAGAGTAACATGGAATATGTGTATTAGGGTGGTTCTTATCTTTTGAATTTCGTATTTCTTGATGCACACTCTCTAGTTTTTTTCCTAAATACCTACTTTTTTGCAACTGTAGATGAGGAACCAATGCTGCAATGAGCAAGAAGTTGTGTCATGTTGCTACAGGTTTGTTTACTACTGCTAATGCGTATGTTCGACTGCCGTCATCCTATCCACCATTTACCTCGTGGCAAGTAGTTTAAGATGTAATTACACAGTTGTTTATGTAATTGATGGAGTTGAGCACTAGATCAGGGGATGTAAATTGCTATCGAATCGACAGGTTTTGTCGGTCTTGTTTTATGACATACACAAATTGAAGCTGATTATCAGTGAAGGTGCTAATGTTGTGCTTGAATGTGTATATTTTGGGAGAAGCCAGGATTCCTACAAGAGCTAGACCTCGTTGTACAAAAAGCTTATGAACTTTCATTCTGAGTAGTGCAGTCTGCACAAAAAAATGTTCTTACAGAAAGACAATCACTCACAAAGGACGAGAGTGTAAGTTTTGAGCAAATCTAAGTAGGCTCCTTGATGTTGCCCATGCTAATGCTTTGAGCAAGATAAAGATAGAAGAGGATAAACTCTTTTTATCACAAGGACATGTTGACTGGAAGTTGATGGCAAAACAGAAAATGGCGAGGATTAGAGTCACAAAAGACGAATCAAGAAAGGTGAAGGGTGATATAAGCTCACAATTTTTGGAAACTACTAATGATTTGTCTGAAGAAACTGTTGAAGTTAGTGATTATAATGGTAGTTCCACTTTTACAAAACTCTCCACGATTTCAGTTTCTTGTAGTTGTTCAACTGTAGATAAAAATAAGGTAAATTCAAAAAAGGAAAACAAATGTGGAAGATGGTTTTAATGCCATCAAAACTAGCCACCATTTTAGTCAGGTGTCAGTTAAGGCAGAAGGATGGTGCGTTTGTCCTTGAGGCTACATCTGCAGTCTTGGGACATAATGTTGATGAATTAGCACTTAGTCATAATTCAGTTCAAATATATTGAGAAAGATATTCAGAAAGAAACATGCAGAACATATGAAATATTTGTTTAAAGAAAGAGTCTAAGTTCTGTGACTGTTTACTGGGACAATAAAGCGGTACTATCATTCAATGTCAGGGAACTGAAAGACTCCCAATCACTATAGCATATGGAAATTGGTAACAGTTAATTGGTGAACTTGCATTACCAAATTTTAGTGGGAAAGATAATCACAGGCAGTTTGGAATGCTGTAAAAGTTTGGCAACTGGATGAGAAAGTTCAAATCCTATGTTGTGACACCACCACATCTAAGACAGGTCATTTCGTTGGAGCTGTTACTTTGCTGGAACAATTAAAAAGAAGATTGCTGCTATTTCTTGCTGCTGCCATCACGTTTGAGCTAGTGTTACAGAGTGTGTTCAAAAATGAATTGCCCCAGGTGGCAGTTTGTTGTGATGTAGCATTTCTCAAAAAATTTAGACGAAAGTAGAATGGCAAATCGTGAAGAGCCTTTCAAAGATGTCAAAGTTGATGAAGCACTTAACTTTTCCAGAAACAACTAAAAGAACAGCAGCTGAAAAATTATTTCCATGGCATTGAATTGTGCAATGTATTTCTAGGGACAGTTGTGGACTTACATCTACAAATAAGACTGTCTGAAGCTTTACATCATGCAAGGTGCAATGCCAAAGGAATTTATTCATTGAAGATGGTCCTCTTTCATTGTCATCTATCCTCACTGTTAGTGAATTGGTTGGCCTGAAGAACATTTGTTTGTTTGTGTTAAAAGTATATATAAAATGGTGCTTTCTGAGTTCATCAGCAATCAGTACACCTTACTATGATTTGTGCTCTTTAAAAGAATTAAAACCAGATGAAAAAATAAATTCAATGTTTTTTTTTTTAAGTTGCTGCTTTGAAACAATGTTAACAACAGGAAACTTTGGGGAATGAAAGGAACTAAACTGTTTTATCTGTTGCAGTTGCAAAATTTAGCACTTTTTGCACAAGCTATTCAAAATGTTTACCAACAGATTGTACTTTGAGTCTCATTGTTACTTCATATAAGGAAACTGATGAGTTCATTCCAGTCAATAGTTTGGATATGTTGAAGAAATACAGCATAGATTTAGAGTGCTTGAATAAGGTTCCTGTTTATTTTAAACACTTTCTACCTTAGTGACAAAGAAAAAGAGACTGTGTGTGTGTGTGTGTGTGTGTGTGTGTGTGTGTGCATGCACACACACACACACACACACACACACACACACACACACACACATTCATGATAACATAACTCTCACACACGACCACTGTCCCTGGCTGTCAAGGCCAGACTGCAAGCTGCTGCACATTATGGGAGAAGCGATGTGGCGTCAGCCGCTAGAGACAGTTGTCATATGTGTGTGAGCTTGTGCGTGTGTGAATGTGTGTTTGTGTATGTTGTCTATTTTGGAAGAAGGCATTCTGGCTGAAAGCATAGGTGTTTAGTAGTCTTCTTCTTCTTCTTCTTCTTCTTCTTCTTCTTCTTTTGTCCTGTCGGGCCCTCAACATCTCCGTTACATGGTGAGAAGCAATCTATCCTTTTCATAATATTGTCAAAAGACTTACATAATAATACTTAAAGTTCTGCCATTTAATTATATTTAAACATATTTCCAAAATATAATAAGTTTATTTTAGTTGTTTATGCCAACAGAAAGTTACACACAATTTCTTTAGTATTTAAGTATTATGTAGATATTTATGTCTGTTGCAGCAGGGGTTAATATTAATTAACTGTAATGAAAAAAAAGATGATTATGATTATTAGTGTTTTAGGGCGCACAACAGCGAGGTTATCAGCGCCCGGAAAAAAAAAAAAGAGGGCATGCACTCAGATCACTTGATATTTTTATGTAATCACCATACAAGGACCACCCTAATGTATCTGTGATACTATTAAATCACTAATTAAAATGGTGACCGTGGAAAAATGGAAGAGAGTATTTTTCAACAGAGAGCTGGTCACATAAGCCAGTGATCATGCCTGTTATTATTCCCAGTATCTTCTGTTGTACGTTTTGGCCCATTTCAATATTTGTACTGTATTTTGAATTTGGTTGCTTATTTATACTTAGATTATCTTACTTTAATGAAAAGAATTAATTTGTATAAGGGCTGTCTGTAAAGTACCCTCCATTTTTATGTACAGTGGGAAGTAGTAGGGGAACACAACAGTTTGATACCGACTCGCACAGAGTACTTAGAGCTAAAATAACTACCGTATTTACTCGAATCTAAGCCGCACTCGAATGTAAGCCGCACCTGAAAAATGAGACTTGAAATCAAGGGAAAAAAATTTTCACGAATCTAAGCCACACCTGAAATTTCAGACTCGAAATTCAGGGGGGAGAAAAGTTTTAGGCCGCACCTCCAAATCGAAACAATGTTGGTCCATTGTAATATGAGACACAATTTAGGTCGAATGAATGATGATACAGCTACAGTAATTTGGTTCGAGTCGAAAGCTTAGCAGTTAAGCTTTACCAGGTAGCCATTGCTATGCATCAGGCATTCCATCCGTATTTATACGGATACCCTTCCTTTTTCACGTGCTTCGTCTGGTTTGAATCGATTGCTTATTTTGCTTTGATCTGATAAGTGCCATTTTCTATGTTATAGGTGTTTACGTCAGTCACTCTAAGCTGAAAATGCATTACTATACTGTGTCATGCATTGTTTGACGCATTCGATAGTGCGTGTTTACGGCCTGTCGCTGCTCGCGGCATGGCTTGCTTTTGTGCGCGCTACCGCCGCCTACAATTTAAAAAAGAGAGGAATCGTCTCATTAGAAACAATGGCAAGAGACTGCTATTTGTAGTTACTTACACTGCTGCTTTCTTTGATAATGATCAACAAGAACCAAATAATAGACTGCGTATGATAGAACATGTTCTGAACGAGAGTTTGGCGAAAATTTTTCTCCGTTTGAAACTCTTTGCGGCCGCTTCTTTAGTACATCAAATTCTGCACAGAAATTAGAGTCATCTTAGATTTAAAAATCTATAGTCAGTTGCCGTGCTTCATTTCTGACTGTATCACTATTAGGCATAAGAGTAATACGAATATAAACATGACAAGATACGTATATTCTTCCGCGTTTGCTGTTGTGTCACTCTAGTTTCGTAGTTTATTTGGCAGACAGGATTTAAATGAGATAGAAGCAAACACGAAAGAATACATGGCAAAATGTTTATATTCGTATTATTCTTATGGTGAAGAGAATACTACATGTGATTCACATTTCATCAGGTTCCTATTAGCAACCATCTCTTCTCACAGGTAGGAAAAAATTCAGAACGTAGAGTTGGCCATATTGACAAAAATCCCAGTATTACCAGTCGGATTTTCGTAGTACATTGAAATTCGAAGATGAACAATACGGAATTTGTGTTTACTTCGTTGGATAATGTATGAAAAAGCAGTGGTCGAAACTCGGGCAGAGAAAAAAACTCGTCTTCCAATTTTTTTTTTAATTTTATTTACTGACGCAGAGGTTTTGGCGCCAGTATTTATCTTTGTGCGTACAAAGGATGCCTGTGTAGCGCTACATATTCGACGGCAGAAGTTAGTTGTGGCGGCACCTATCAACATTTTTCAGAACTTCCGCTTGCTTTGCACTCGATTCTAAGCCGCAGGCGGTTTTTTGGATTACAAAAACCGGAAAAAAAGTGCGCCTTAGATTCGAGTAAATACGGTAAATGGGACAGTGCTTTTTGTCAAGTACTATAGTCAGTCACCACGAGTGTTCCAGTTGAAAATCTCACCGAATGTGAAATTGTTACGTGGTTTTTAGTAAGTAATTTCATCTTCTATTAAGAAACAAAACATTTTAGGAAAATATTGACACCATAAGTGGAGCAGTACAATTACAGGGGTTTTAAAAGTGCTTTGTAATTCTTGGTATCAGTATTAATACAGTTGCTTTGCCTTAGACAAGATTAATAACTACTTGTCCTGAAATCTGTAGAGCAAATAAAAAATAATAGTTTTCTTAAAATCAGTAATCACAACACAGTTACATATCCTTTCATCCCTCTTGTGTTCTGCCACAAATAGGGAACGTTTAGGAGAATGAGTTGTGGTCAGCTGTTGCACAGACGAAAATGTGACACAGTTAATGATAGTTGGATTTGAAAAGAAATTATTTGTTGATGTCACTGTTGTAAATCCTGGCTAAATATTTTAAATTTATTAAAATGATCTAACAGTTACTAGTTGACTGTTGATTCATTCTTACATTTGGGAGGGAATAAGGGAAGAGGGTAAAAAACAGAAGAATCTTGGAAATAGTCTTCCTCAAATAAACAGACAGGAGTATTTTAAGTAACAATCAAGAAAATAAGTAATTTATGTATGAAATTGTTATCGGCAAGTCTTTTCCTACATTATTAGCAAGTTACCTCTTTAAACAACCTCCATTACCTGTTAGTAGTACCCAATTATACCTTCACCTTTAAGAAACTCTCTGAGAATATGTAGCAGAAAATCAATTTGTGTTCCTTCTGTTCTATGCTTTTGCTATTCATCGGGAGGATTCCACAGAATGTGAGTATCACAATTTGTACAGCCCAGTTGTAGAAAATCTGTATTCAATATCATTAGACAGAATATCCTTGAAAGTACAGGTCACCCCAAAATTGCATGCAGTTTCCAGCCAATTGGATAATTAGTCACACTCACTTCATAATAATTCGAATGAAATGTAACTGATAACATGTATCTAATATGTTGAACATAATAGAGGGAAACATTCCACGTGGGAAAAATATATCTAAAAAGAAAGATGATGAGACTTACCAAACAAAAGCGCTGGCAGGTCGATAGACACACAAACAAACACAAACATACACACAAAATTCTAGCTTTCGCAACCAACGGTTGCCTCGTCAGGAAAGAGGGAAGGAGAGGGAAAGACAAAAGGATTTGGGTTTTAAGGGAGAGGGTAAGGAGTCATTCCAATCCCGGGAGCGGAAAGACTTACCTTAGGGGGAAAAAAGGACAGGTATACACTCGCACACACACACATATCCATCCGCATATACACATATACATATACATATACATATATGTGTATATGCGGATGGATATGTGTGTGTGTGCGAGTGTATACCTGTCCTTTTTTCCCCCTAAGGTAAGTCTTTCCGCTCCCAGGATTGGAATGACTCCTAACCCTCTCCCTTAAAACCCAAATCCTTTTGTCTTTCCCTCTCCTTCCCTCTTTCCTGACGAGGCAACCGTTGGTTGCGAAAGCTAGAATTTTGTGTGTATGTTTGTGTTTGTTTGTGTTTGTTTGTGTGTCTATCGACCTGCCAGCGCTTTTGTTTAATATGTTGAACAGAATGTTATGAATTAAGCCAACCATTATTTCAAGGAAGTGTTGAGCAGTGGATGACTACCATATTTACTCAAATCTAAGCTGCACTTGAATCTAAGTCGCACCTGAAAAATGAGACTTGAAATCAAGGGAAAAAAATTTTCCCGAATCTAAGCCACACCTGAAATTTCAGACTCGAAATTCAGGGGGGAGAAAAGTTTTAGGCCGCACCTCCAAATCGAAACAATGTTGGTCCATTGTAATATGAGACACAATTTAGGTCGAATGAATGATGATACAGCTACAGTAATTTGGTTCGAGTCGTAAGCTTAGCAGTTAAGCTATACCAGGTAGCCATTGCTATGCGTCAGGCACTCCGTCTGTATTTATACGGGTACCCTTCCTTTTTCACGTGCTTCGTCTGGTTTGAATTAATTGCTTATTTTTCTTTGATATGATAAGTGCCGTTCTCTTTGTTATAGGTGTTTATGTCACTCTAAGCTAAAAATGTGTTACTATATTGTGTCATGCATTGCTTGTTGCATTCTGTGTTCACGGCCTGTCGCCGCTCGCGGCATGGCTTGCTTTTGTGTGCGCTACCGCCGCTTACAATTTTAAAAAAAAAACAAAAAACCACAAAGGAAAAAGAGAGAGAGAGAGAGAGAGAGAGAGAGAGAGAGAGAGAGATCGTCTCATTAACAAAACAATGGTAAGAGACTGCTATTTGTTGTTACTTACACTGCTGCTTTCTTTGATAATGATCAACAATAACCAAATAATAGAATGCGTATGATAGAAGATGCTCTGAACGAGAGTTTAGCGAAAATTTTTCTCCGTTTGAAAATCTTTGCAGACGCCTCTTTAGTACATTACATTCTGCACAGAAATTAGAGTCATCTTAGATTTAAAAATCTAGTCAATTACCGTGCTTCAATTCTGACTGTCTCACTATTAGGCACAAGAATAATACGAATATAAACATGACATGATATGTATATTCTTCCGCATTTGCTGTTGTCTCACTCTAGTTTCGTAGTTTATTAGGCAGACAGGTTTTTAATGAGATAGCAGCAAACACGAAAGAATACATGGCAAAATGTTTATATTAGTATTATTCTTATTGTGAAGAGAATATTGCATGTGATTCACATTTCGTCAGGTTCCTATTAGCAACCATCTCTTCTCACAGGTAAGAAAAAATTCGGAACTTAGAGTTGGCCATATTGACAAACATCCCAAACAGTCTTTCCAGTCTGATATTCATAGAACATTGAAATGCTGCTAAATTCGAAAATGAACAATACTTAATTTGTATTTACTTTGTTGGATAATGTATGAAAATGCAGTGGTCAAAACTCGGGGCAGAGAAAAAAGCTCGTCTTCCACCTCTCTCTCTCTCTCTCTCTCTCTCTCTTTCTTTTTTTTACTGACGCAGAGGTTTTGGCGCCAGTATTTATCTTTGTGCCTGCAAAGCATGCCTGTGTAGCACTACATATATTCGACGGCAGAAGTTAGTTGTGGCAGCTCCTACCAACATTTTTCAGAACTTCCGCTTACTTTGCACTCGATTCTAAGCCGCAGGCGGTTTTTTGGATTACAAAAACCAGAAAAAAAGTGTGGCTTAGATTCGAGTAAATATGGTATCTTAATTAGAAGCTGAATATTGTATCTCAGTTTGCAAATGTGCATTTCCTCTCTCCTTCATGCATGAACACACACACACACACACACACACACACACACACACACACAGCATGCAAATAATTTTTCTGATCTTCTGACATTGAAATCTATCGTAGGAGAATTATAATGTGTGTGTGTGTGTGTGTGTGTGTGTGTGTGTGTGTGATTTTTGAGCGTATGAGATCAATAGCATATTGTGCAGATCAGCGTGAACATTTCACTGTTTTTGAAATCTCCACCAATGATTTTCCTTGCTCATGCAAAAGCTTTATCTGCACTCATTTTTCTAAACTGAGTTTATTTCTTTTAGACATAATGCAGAAGTATCACCATTTTCACAAATCTAAGCAGGAAAAGAGCATTAGGTTAGTGATATGTGTACACAATAAGCAAATGTAGCGAACTGGTTAGTACACAGAAAAACATTCAAATAACAAATTTTATTACACCAGAGGTTTCATTGGTAGCTTTGAGGTGGATCACCATTTTTGGCCTTTTTCGATGCTGACAAACTACTTTTTAAACCAAAGGGTGTATTTACTGTTATGTACATTGCACACATGCAAAATTTCTAGGGTGCTCAATACTTTTGACCAAGGGTGTGTGAGCCATGCTTGTGTAGATATGCTGTATAGATGAATATCATACACAGACCACACAGCTTCACCAATAGTTTGTTGGAGCAATGCCCTGATGTGGCCTTGTCAACATCATCGGGTAAACATCAGCCGCTGCCGGCTCAGTTTAACAGCATGCAACCCAGTATGCTGTAATAAACAGTCCAAAAGCCACAAATGGAGTGGGCATGTGAACTGCACCATTGGTAGGATGAATGCAGTGGTTTTGGAAGACTACCACTTCCAGCCAGTGGTGGTTTCATACATGCTAAACCTCAGGGAGCTCACAACTCTGTTGGGACTACATGTTTGGCTACCATGGGTCCCCTGCTTTCGTGGCACTACGTCCCTTTCCATGCTGCAGGCCTATACTTTCACTACCCTTTCTTCCTCTGCCTTTCCGTCAGATGGCCTTCCTGGTGGAGACCCCACTTGGAGCCAGTACATGATTTAGGACACTAGTTTTCCATTTCACTTCCAGCACTCTGCACACCTTTTCACTAATATATACACGGTCCTCATTGTTGGGTTTAACCTGCCGCCACTTTTCCAAATTATTCAGAAGTGCGGATCATGCAGGGAAGGTCGCCCAGTGTGGTGTATGTTTCAGCTTGGTGCCTTTTCCACCTTACAAGGGAGACTCCCATCACACTTCCCTCAGATTTAGTGGCACAATGGCCCAGTGGATAGCCCATCAAAAACTGAACACAGATCAAGCATGAAAACAAGAAGAATGTGTACTGAACTGTGAAAAAAAGACACAAAATAGAAACAGTGAATGGTTCAAGTTTAAGATGCACAACATTGAGCAAGAACCACGGCATCGTGTTTGTGTAGTCACAGTGTTGAACATCAATGTGGGAGATCCATGTTCAAACCTTCCTCGTGCCCCATTTCTTTCTTCCACAAAATTGTATTCCATCTGTAGTCTTGGCAGTTGTCCTACTATACATTGTTACAATATGAGTCATGTGGTAAGAATATATTACCATCGCAAGTAAATGTGATGAATAGTGAGAGCAGGCAATATGCCTCATAGACCCATCACAGAAATGAAAACAACAAATAAATGGGTGTGAACTGTGTTGCAACAAAGGGAATTCAAGTCAGAACTTCCAAAATGGAAAGCAAGAGGTGTAATACAGTAGTGTCTCGATTATCCAACCTAAACCAGCCGCGGCAAGGTCGGATATGCGGGAAGGTCGGATAACACAGAAAATAATACAAAAAAACACAAAAATTAAACTAAAATAGGCCAGATGAGTTAAACATTTAATACAATACAAATCAAATTAGACTGAATAGATGTTTACTGTGTGAAGAAGTTAGTAATTGTCTTTTGTTTGCCTGCTGTTTGCCGTTTTTTTTTGCCGCTAAATCACGTAGTCTCTTAAGAAGTGAAACCTCGGTAGACGATGTTTCCTCCAATTGCTCTACATATTTTAAAGCAGTTTCTAAGGCCTTGTGTCCTTCGTTGTGAGAAATCTTGGGTGCACTTTCCTCCACTACATCCGCTTCTTCATCTTCTTCTTTTTCGTTTATCATGTTGACTGTTTCTTCATCTGTCACTTCAAATTCTTCATCTTGGACAATCCATTCATTTATGTCATCTTCTGTGGCATCAGCACAGCTTCAGAATTTGCTGAAAGCTTTTCACCACAGACATTAAGTTACCGAATTACGTATCGAGCCAGCCTACACTAGTAGTGAAATCAGGTTCACCTTCGTTTAGTTAGTCACGAAACTTCAAGGCTTTGTCCTGCAAAATAGGTCCAGACATGGGTACACATTTATCTCTATGTTGAGTAAACCATAGGAACAAAGCTTCACTTACTTTTTCATAATCACATTTTTTCATGCTTTTTTGATCTTCCAAAACAGCCGAGGTTGCTCGCTGTGAACGCCACTTCACAATCTCATTGCAGTTCCGTTTCCAGTCTCCAACTGTTGTTTTCCGACTTTATAATCTTGCGCCACTTTTAATAAAGTTTCACCATTGTCTATTCTTTTTAAAGCTTTAAGTTTTTCTTCCATTGAAATGGCTACCTTTTTCCACTTTGAAGCCATCACCACAAATTTTTAAAATAAACAAAGTGCAACACGTTCACTCCACTACAGATCTAAGTTAGCAGTAAGGAGTAGCAGACGGCGGCAATGAATTGAGTATCAACAAACAACACGTTAGTCACTGGCCTGTCGTCGGCTGGTGCATGGCCGGTGCCGTGAAAGTGTCAGATAACACAGAAGGTCGGATAACCAAAGATTGGATAATCGAGACTCTACTGTATGTGGTACTTCTGTAGAAACAAATAGGAGGTACCTACATCCAGAGGTCCCTATGTTATATGTTCTTCTTGTGAACGGATGTTACACCACAATGTAGACACAAATTTGAAAACAGAAAACCGACACATTAATGACCAGACGGACAGTTCATAATTTTTCGGAAGGGGGGGGGGGGAGGGGGGGGGGCATGAGGGAGATTTGAACCCACATCTCCCCTTCACTGTCCAACACCATGACCATGACATCATGGTCATTCTAAGTTGCTTGATGGAGGTGTTGATCTTGGATTGTTCACTGTTTCTATTTTGTTTCTTTTTTTTGCAGGGTATCTGAGCTGAGTGGCAATTTCGAGGGGAGGGGGCAAATTCATATTCTTGAGGGGGAAAAAACCTTGTTTCACAAAGCACCTCGCATTCAGCGCACGTCGGTCTTCAGTCATATGATTTTGAAACACCCCCCTGCTGGTTTTTGGACATTTTTGAAAACATTCTAAGTTGATCTCTGAATGAATTATAAGTTGATTTCTGAATGCGGGCATAGTGTACATCTCTACCAGGGGAATCCTCATTGCATCTAGAAATGAGCTTTTCTGCAGACAAAGTTGGACGGGGCTATACGAGCTGAGCCAAATAAAGGCGAACCGGTGAATGCCAACTGATGCTTTAGTTTATGTGGTTGATTTGGTTTACAAATGTTCAGCATTGTCATAATTACTAGCGAAATCCATAGTTTCAGACTACCAGAGTGGAAATAGACAACTAACAGGTAAAAAAGATTATGTATTATCTTCTCGAGGTATCCAAGAAAGTGACGTTCTGACAGAAAATTTTTGGCCAGATCGCTACACTAGACAGGGCCAGTTGTAGTCCCTGGCTAGCAGCCGCTTAAGTTCCATTCTGGGAGCAGCGCGGAAAACACATTGTATGAATACGTAATAATGCCTAACTGGAGAATAATCGCTGGATAACTAAACCGGTGATTGTGGCAGGGCTAGTAAAGGTAACTGGAGAATGAGTTTTGACAGTGGTAGGAATAGTTACAGAATTAGTGATGACAAGATTGTTAGAATGAGGAAGGAGAAGAAACGGGGACATCACACAAATTATACAAGAATATGACAGTTCCAAATTTATACAAAAATTTCGTTCTACCACTTTTTGGTTTCGTGCACGAGATACTGGAGTGTATGAATGAAATGCGAAACTATTTCCTAACACAGATTTTTGATTGTAGTAGGCCAAATAGGTATTTCGTATTGCTACTTCGTGAATTATATTGTTGTACTATAAAAATGATCATTATTGCCAAAACAGTCTTGCTTATTTGGTGTGTGTTACAATTGCTGCAATATTAGAAAGGCCTATTTCGTTTTGTTCAGCACACAGTGACAAAATAGACGTAATCAGATCGAGAAACCACACCAGTCTTGGGTATTATTTGCATTGACAGCTTTTTCACTATTAGACGACATTCCGATTTTTCATGTACCAAAATGTTTGAAGAACTTTGATGAGGTAATAGTTCTTTTGCTGAAAGGAAAGCATGCCATGCAGACCTGTAGCAAGATTAGAGATAAAAATCGCTAGGACCAAAGGACTGAAGAAATGTGTACTGCTGTGCCTGTCTCTTATTTTTATTGGTTTTAGGTATCCTATATTTAATTTTATGTCACACTGAAAGCAGGTTATTAGCTAATAGGCAATAAGGAGTCCAGATTTTCTGAAGAGTTCTTGTTCTCCTGTTACAAATAATCCCATCCAGTATTAATACGTCAAAGATACGCCTCAGTTGCGAAGAGTTACTGGTCTTTACTCAGGTTTCAGCTAGAGTAATCTAGCCTTCTTCAGAAGCATAAAATAAACTAATACATGCCAGAATAAGACACGGTCAAACATAAAAATCTGAAGTCCCGTGGTACCATGTCAAGCTATGTTTCTTAGCTGAGGAACAACCTCGGCCCCACTTCATGGAAAGCGGTCAGTTAGCCGTGGATGCAGCATTGGAACTAACTGTGGCACCACGGATATGTACTGTGCAAGACGGCAGATCACGTGCATGTGTGCACATAAAGTCAAAAGTGCCTGCTATTGGCTGTCTGTATGTTATGTACTGGAAAATTACCTATAATGTTAAACCATAAATTTGTGAGAGAACAAGGCGCTATGTCCGTAACGCGAGAACTTCTCAGGGTTAGGAGAAGGTGGAAATAAAATAATTTACATTATACATGTAGTAATATGTCGATTTGTTAACGCGAAATTTGACTAACATTGTGTTATGGCAGTACATTACTACACATTTATGATTGACTGGGTGTGTAAAGTTTAGGTCATCATTTATGACTTTATGCACGGGTGGTTAACATTGTGTTTAGGAAACCTGTAGTAACTTAACCAAACATACACAAACTATAAATATAATGTGTACAACTGTCCACTACATGTAGTCACAAGGGTGACGTGGAATAAAACTCTTAAGGGAAGAGGTTAATTATTAGTTAGTAGTGGGTTCAAGAACCCAATGCATTTAAATAGGTTATGCCACCCTAATTGCCGATATGCACGCTCTAGTGTATCAGATATTACCTATTTAGGGAATTGCCTATAAGGCTATTAACTATTTAGGATGAGGATTATTGTGAGTGCGGTGGAATTCTCACATAGATTACCAAGAAATAAGGATCTAATATTTAAAGTAGAATGTCTCAGGGTGTACCAAGTCACTGCCACCACATTCATATACTGTTGACTGACAAAGGTCAAGCTAATAATATGAACATGAGCTGTATTCTTCCCTTTTGAATGGGAACATAAATTAGGGATATGGTCTAATAGTGAGCAAAGTAAAAATGTCTCACGTAGGTTAATAGCATAATTCAGAACCTAATATTTACATTAGGGTGTGACTGGGTGTACAATGCCCTTGTCATCACACTTACGTGCTATTGACAGACATAGGTCAAGCATTTACAAAATTAGGGTGTGACTGCGCATACAATGGCCCCGTCATCACACTTAGGTACTATTGAACAACATAGGTCAAGCATTTACAAAATATAGTCTGCTACCTAACCTTTGATAGGAATAATATCTCAGAGGTTGCACTGTATACAGCGTGACTACGTGGGTAACGCATTAGTTTTCATTAAAAAAAAAAAAAAAATTCTTTAGAGCAACAAGGTCAACGCCTTCGTAGCAGATAAAGAAATTCCAGCAGTTTCAATTCCAAATTTACAACCAGGACAGTATGCCACTTGTATGGATGGCAATTTTTGGTGGGTTGGTAACGTGAAGTTTCACATGAACATCAAGATGTACTCATCAGCTTTATGCACCCACGCGGTCATGCTTGTTCCTTCCACTGGCCGACTGCTAAAGATACCTGCTAGATTCGTGAGCAACATATCTTCATGACCTTAGAAACCCCATCAACATCATCACCAGGAAGACAACACAGTTATCCACAATCTGTTATTGACAAAATTGTAGAAGTGCTTAACAAAAAATGGAACTGACTCTTTAGTAATGTTGTTCTGCAAATTTGCTGTGTTTTGTACTACACTTGCTTTTATGTCGTGTTAAAGTAATGTTTGAAACTGACTTATACACTCAGATAAAAATAATTAATTATGGGACTTAATGAGCAAAATATTTGACTTTTCACTCTTCTCGAAGTGCTAAAATAATAACTTTTGAAACGTATTCTTACTCGTCAAACTGAAAGATCCAGAAATTAAACAAGTTTTCTTTAAAAGCTTAAAGCGTACTTTTTCCAGCTGTGGCAAGAAAAAGAGGATTGAAGAAGATACAGTTGTGATATTGCCCCCCAAAAATATCCTAAAATTTGCAAGTAGAAAATTTTGGCCAACTTTGCAGATGCATATCTTTTCATCTGGGCATCCAGTGCTAATTAAATTTGATTGATATACAGACATGATAGGTAGGAATAGCCATCTGAAGTTTTGGCGTGATAGGCTCACACAAAAAGTAGCAGTGGTTGGTCAAACCATGGCTCTCAGAACAGCGCAATGAATTTTTTAGCTACTTTAGGTATGGCTAAATCCCTAATTTTTGCCATGGTGTGATTCAGCATAAAAAGTTGTCTATGTATATTAAAGTAAATGACCAAATGTTTGCTAGAACTTTTAAAAAAGCCTAGCAAAGTTGACACATTTGTATCTTCGTACATGATGAGGAGGTGAGTAGCCTCTCTTTAAAATCCTCTAAGAATTCAACCACTGAAGATACTGAACTGAAATTTGGTATATAACCATCAAAGGCCATGTAAACCCTTCACACCAAATTTCATTAGATTTGGAGATGGTTGAGTGGGGACCCCTGGTCCTGTTGATGTGGAATGACCCACGTACAAAAACAGTGTAGCCAATTACGGAACCCACGGCACAATTGGAGTATCAGAGGTCACCAGCAATGTGGTGGAAATGTCAGTAGAGGTGGTTTTTATCAACGGTAAGGTAATAGGGATAATGGTAGAGGTAGTCGAGGGAATGGGAATGGTCTGTTAAAAGTAGAAAGAAGCCACAGGGCAACTGACAAGAGTTCCCAGTAGTAATATGTTCTGTCAGAACGAATGTAGAGGCTGTATGTGCCACACTGGGTGTTGTGGATGGAAGAGAGTATAAAGTATTGTTGGACACAGGAGCATACGTGTCAGTAGCCTCGAGAGAATTAGTGGGTAGGAGGCAGTGGAATCCACCACCCTATGATGTATGTGGGGTAGGGGATAAAGACATATGACCATTGGGGTCAGCAGTGGTGAGATTTTCAGTTGGGACACCCAAGTTTAGGCAGTGTCTCATGTAAGCAAGGGGTACAGCTCAAGCCTAGGTTTAGATTTTCTGCATCAACGTCATGCCATAATTGATCTTCAATGATGTTTAATGGAACTGAGAGGGAAGACATTCCAGCTAGGAGAAACTGTTGTCGGTGTTAATCTGCCATGAGGAGTGTTGAGTATAAAAGACAGTCCAGTTAAACTGCAAGCAATAGCCTTAAGGCCTGATTCGTGTGCTTGTATGTAGAAAGGCACTGGAAAATAGCTATGGGTGAATGAGGAACTGAACTTAGCAGTAGGTGTGATATGTGTTATAGAACTGTTGCAGGGTAGTGAAGTATTAGACACAGCATGTTGTTTTGTTGTATTGTACACATTCAGGAAAGGGATGGAGGAAAAGTGGTATCTGTCAGTGTGGATAATTTTGGTGCTGAAGATGTAATGTTGTTGAAGAGAACGTTATTAGCTGTGCTAGAGATTCCAGATGAGGGAGATTGCCACACAGGAGGTGTGACCTATAATGAGGCACAGGATGCTGCTAGGACTGCATTTCGTGAGAAGTTGAAGCATTTGGAAGGAACAGAAAGAGCACAGTTGAACGACCTGTTGCTGGACTCCTGGATCTTTTTTTTTTCTGAGAGGCCTATTGCCTGCCATGCCAGTAACACAACACAGGATTCGAACAGGAAATGAAGCACCAGTATACCAAAGACCATATAGAACACCATAGTCATTGCAAGCAGTTGTAGAAGAGTTCTTAGCCCAACAGTTAGCTGATGATAGAATAATAGAAGAAAATAATAGTGTCTGAGGGGGAGGATTGTAATTGTACCTACCCAATTATCGCTATTTGAATAGCAAGACTGCAAAATATGCATTTCCTATTCCAAACATCATGGAGATCATAGATAACTTCGGCAAAAGCAAATTCCCCCTGTGGGTCCAGGAGTTAGAATAGGCTTGAGGTATCCCCGCCTGTTGTAAGAGGTGACTAAAAGGAGTCTCACACTTTTTGGACCTATAAGTTCAGGTCCCATTTTATGGTTTGACCTGCCACTTCCCTAATTCTACAGAAGTGTGGGCCATATGGGGAAGGACGCCTTAACGTTGTGCATGAGCTATCCCTAGTGCATTTAGATTCGATCTCTTGAACCTCTTGTCATGGCTTTGCATCTCCACCTGCAATTCAACTATTTGGGCAAGGACACTTTCCAGGGTATGTCACCTTCTTCCATTGTCTCCTGTCCTCTTTCACCCCCATAACAATATTGGATTTCTCTCTTGCCCAATATCCAGCATGGTAGTCAGTCCGTTGTGGTGGGGCCATCATGTACCCATTTGGTGGTAGCCCCCCTGACAACACAGGGATCGCACTGCTGATACCTGAACTGTAAACTCCCCACATATGCCAAGGAGTAGATGCCTGTCTTCCCGGGGCATCAGGACTCCTGGCAACGGCCATCATGCCAGGTGGCCTTGGCTGTGACTGGGTGGCACACATGGGGAGAGCCTCTGATCGGAGTGGGTGGCATCAGGGCAGATGACCCACAATGAAGCAGACTAAGTCAACTCTTGCTGGTGACCGTACTGCACCAGCAGTCTCTAAGAAGGGCAAGATCAAGTACGATGCTGACAGATATGACTCTAAATCGTGTCCCTCCCTCACTACACCATGAGAGGAATGTAGGGCTACAGAAAGAAGAGAGCCATATTCGCCTCAGTATTTAGTCTGTAGCAGAATGGATGGGGACTCCTTTCTACCTACGAAGCCTCAGTTTTTTGTTGAACATCTTGAGGATAAGTTTGGGAAAGTGACAGCGCTGTCCAAGATGAGAAGCGGTGCAGTCTTCATTCAGACAGCATCCTCAGCCCAATCCCGGGCATTAGTCGCTTGTGATCGGCTGGATGGCACCCTTCCCTAGAGCACCTAATAGCTTTTAAACAGCTCTGTGCCCGTGTTCACCAGCTTATAAAAAGATGGAAACAGGAATGTTGGGAGAGGTACATCTCGACCATTGGGTGCCATACGTCACCTTCCCAAGTCTGGGCGAAGTTCAGACGTGTTTTTGGGTACCAGACCCTGACAGGTGTCACTGGCATTAACATCAATGGTGTTTTGTCTACCAATGCAAACACAGTTGCCAAGCACTTTGATGAGCACTGTGCTTGAGCCTCCACATCAGAGAATTATCCCCCAGCATTTTGCACCCTCAAATGGCAGATGGAGAGGAAAGCCATCTCATTCACTGAACGTCACAGTGAGCCCTTTAATGTTCCATTTACAGAGTGGGAGCTCCTCAGTGTCCTTGCACATTGCCCTGACACAGCTTCTGGGCCAGATCAGATCCACAGTCAGATGATTAAACATCTCTCGTCCAACTACAAGCAATGTCTCCTCATCATCTTCAAGTGGATCTGGTGCAATTGCATCTTTCCATCACAATGGCGAGAGAGCACTATCATGCCAGTGCTCAAACCCGGCAAATACCCACTTGATGCAGATGGCTATCTGCCCATTAGCCTCACCAACATTTTTTGTAACCTGTTAGAATGTATGGTAAGTCGGCGGTTGTGTTGCGTCCTGGAGTCACGTGGCCTACTGGCTCCAGGCCAGGACGGTTTCCGCCAGGGTCGCTCTATCACTGATAATCTAGTTTCCCATGAGTTTGCCATCAGAACAGCCTTTTCCAGATGCCAGCACCTGCTTGTCATCTTTTTTGGTTTGCAAAAAGCTTGTGTCACGACCTGGTGACATCATACCCTTGCCACATTTTATGGATGGGGTCTCCAGGTCCCGTTCCCAATTTTTATCCATAATTTCCTATCGCTCCTTACTTTCTGTGTCCATATTGATGCCTCCCATAGATCCCCCCCATATCCAGAAGAATGGGTCCCGCAGGGCTCTATACTGAGTGTATCTCTATTTTTAGTGGCCATTAATGGTGTAAGAGCAGCTGTGCGGAAGTGCTGGTAGCACGTCAATGCTCTCCGCTGCCTGAGCAACACCAACTGGGGTGCAGATCGCTCTATGCTGCTGCAGCTCTACAGAGCCCTTGTTCAATCCTGCCATGACTATGGCAGTCTGGTTTATGGTTTGCTGGCACCCTCAGTGTTGTGTTTATTTGAGCCAGTGCACCAGTGTGGTGTTCGACTGTCAGTGAGAGCTTTTAGGACGAGTCCGGTGACGAGCATCGTGGTGGAGGCTGGAGTCCCACCATTGAAGGTCAGGTGTGCATAATTGCTCGCCAGTTACATTGCACACATTCGTAGTTCTCCTGAGCATCCAGATTACTGTTTCCTTTTCCCACCCATGGCGGTTCATCTCCCCCATCGGAGGCCCAGGTCAGAGCTTATGATTGCAGTTCGCATCTGATCTCTTCTGTCTGAAGTGGAGTCCTTGCCTTTACTAACTATACTTGAGGTCCATTCACATGTACCTCCATGGTGTACACCTAGGCCGAAGCTTCTCCTCGACCTTTCACATGGTCCTAAAGACTCATTTAACCCCACGGCTTTCTGCTGTCACTGCCTCTCGATTCTTGACATGTACTAGGACCATGAAGTGGTTTACACCTGCGGCTTGATGGCTGATGGTCATTTGGCTTCACATTTGTTCATGGAGGACATATTGAACAACACTCCTTGCCAAATGGCTGCAGTGTTTTCACTGCAGAGCTGGCAGCCGTTTCCCATGCTCTTGAACAAATCCACTCGTGCCCTGGTGAGTTGTTTCTTCTCTGTACTGACTCCTTGAGCAACCTACAAGCTATCGACCAGTGCTGCCCTTCCCATCCTTAGGTAGCCACCATCCAGGAGTCCATCTATTCCCTGGAATGGTCTAATCATTCCGTGGTGTTTGTGTGGACCCCAGGCCACATCGGAATCCCAGGAAATGAACTTGCTGACAGGCTGGCCAAACAGGCTACACAGAAACCGCTTGTGGAGATTGGAATCCCCGTAACTGACATGTGATCATTATTATGCTGCAAGGTTTTTCAGCTTTGGGAGACGGAATGGCATACTCTTGGTACACACAACAAACTGCGTGCCATTATGGAGACTATGAATGTGTGGAAGTCCTCCATGCAGGCCTCTCGCAGGGACTCTATGGTTCTCTGCCGGCTCTGCATTGGCCATTCGTGGCTAACACATGGCCACTTCCTCTGTCGTGAGAACCCTCCTCGGTGTCACTGTGGCTCGCATAAGACTGTTGTCCACATCTTGCTGGACTGCCTACTTTTAGCCCCACTGCGGCAGACTTTTAACCTTACCAACACCCTACCTTCGGTGTTGGGCGACAATGCCTCAACAGCAGATTTAGTTTTATGTTGTATTCGTGAGGTGGATTTTTATCATACCATCTAATGGTGGACATTTTGCCTTCTCTCCGAGGTCGCCACCCTCCCTCCATTTTAACTCTGTCGCACTTCCTTTGAATTATTTGTCTTGGTGGTTGTCTTTTCCCTACATGTGTTCATCTCGCCTTGTCTTTTTGGGGTGGACATTTTAATGTGTTGCAGAGTGGCTGGCACATCCTTTTTTATTATTGAGATCAGACCATCTTCTCTATGGTTTTAATACCCTCTTCTACTTTTCCTTGTGGTGTATGTTTTCCCTGTTTCTTGTTCATTCCATTCATTTTCTTTTTACGTGTATTTCCCCATTCCTTTACTCTCTCAAACGTAATTTGGGTGTTTTTGTACCTTGAGCGTTGCTTGTGTCCAGAAAAAAGGACTAATGACCCTGTAGTTCGGTCCCTTTATACACCAAGCCAACCAGCAAAAAGCAAATATTTCTCAATGTTGGACTGAAAGAGCAGATACCATTAGTTAGAAGTGGCTCCTGACGGTAGACAAAACAACTTTTTTAGCAAAGGGGGACACTACCAGTGTACGAGGATGCCATTTGAGTTGAAAAATGTGTCAGTGACATTCCAATGGTTTCTGGACGAAGTACTGAAACTACGCCAGTGGTTAGTATATCTTGATTACATGATTATCCATTCAAAGGATGTGCAGGTACATAGACAATGTCTCAAAGAAGTATTCAGCAGATTACGAGCAGCATGTCTCTCGCTCAGTGCCAAAAACTTATCACTTTGTGCTGAAGAAAGTTAACTATTTAGGCCATGTCATAAGTAAGAATTATTTAACAACTGTTCTGGGGTTGTGCAAGCAGTGGAAGATTTTCCAGTACCACAAACTACTAGGGAGTAACAATCTTTCCTTGGTTTCACAAATTATTGTAGGAGGTTTGTAAAGGGATTTGCAGATTTGCAATACCTCCTACACAATTGTTGAAGAAAAGGATTAAGTTTGTGTGGTTGCAGGAATGTCAGAGAGCATTTGACAAGTTAAAGAAAGTGTTACCATCCAGTCCAGTTCTGGTGTTTCCAGACTTTCAGAAAGAATTTGTATTGTCAAGTGGTGCATCAAACCATGTCCTTAGCTGTGTTTAGAGCCTGTAGATTGGTGGTCAAGAACATCCTGTTGCCTTTGCATCAAGACAATTGAATGCTGCAGAAAGAAATTACTCTGCAATGGAAAGAGAGAGAGATGTATAGTCTAGTATACGGGATAACATACTTTCAATGTTATTTGTATGGGAGGAAGTCCAAGGTGATAACAGACCATACAGCTTTAAAGTGGTTACTAGGATTGAAGGACCCTTCTAGTAAATTAACTAGATGGGCAGTGGGGCTCAGTGAATTTGAGTACATAGTAGAACACAAGACAGGAAGGAATCATGGAAACGTGATGGGCTAAACAGAAAGATAGCTGCAATACAAACACTGGGTCACTATCGTGCAGAACAGCAGGGCCACAGAACACCAATAAAGAATTTAGTCCACATGAAGATTACTGTGCAGAGATACCAAATCAGGGCCACGAGCGGTGGTCCATATATGTCGAAGGAGAAGATGAAGGTTTTAAAATGGTACCAGTGCCTGCCCCAAGTAATTGAAACTATCCAGAATGAGATTTTCACTCTGCAGCGAAGTGTGCGCTGATGTGAAACTTCCTGGAAGATTAAAAGTGTGTGCCGGACCGAGACTCGAACTCGGGACCTTTGCCTTTCGCGGGCAAGTGCTCTACCGTCTGAGCTGCCCAAGCACGACTCACGCCCCGTCCTCACAGCAATATCCTTTCTTTCAGGAGTGCTAGTTCTGCAAGGTTCGCAGGAGAGCTTCTGTAAAGTTTGGAAGGTAGGAGACGAGGTACTGGCAGAAGTAAAGCTGTGAGGATGGGGCGTGAGTCATGCTTGTGTAGCTCAGACGGTAGAGCACTTGCCCGCGAAAGGCAATGGTCTCGAGTTCGAGTCTCGGTCTGGCACACAGTTTTAATCTGCCAGGAAGTTTCAATTGAAACTCGGTCACCAGCAAATGTGGAGCTGCAGTTACCAAGAAGGACAACGACTGTGCGTGTGGGACATCTGCAACCTTTCAGGAATGTGCCAGAGGCAGTTCCATGAGAAGTGCTATTAAAGGCAAGAAAGGATATTAAGAGGAAAAAGTGAAATGATGAGCAATGTTAGAGGGAAGTCGGGATACCTCAGACTCATTATAAGAACAAGAAAGTAGTTATGTGTATCAATATTCTGCAGTTTATTTGTGTGAGTAGTGTAGGACATAATGTTGACAGTCATAGGGGTAGACATATATATGTATTTGTGCTAGTAAAACAATAAGATGATTAATATTCATAGACAGCAGGCTTCTTGGGGGAGGGGAGATGAGTGGATCACTGTCCTCAGGCTGCCAGGTGAAAGAGAAGAAGGATATTAGTTTTGGGAGTACTCTTTGCCAGAGCAGACTAATTGGACTGCAAGTGCCTCACACGGATGGTGGAGTGTTGTTTTCCAGACAGCCAGATGTGGTATTTGCTAGCCATAAATGGTCTTTAAGTTTAGTATGTAATGTGTGGGAGATTCAAAATGAAACAGGAGGCTGGAAGGAGTATTTTCAGGGGTGCAAGAATTGCCAATTAGTAGCGAGAAACAGGTAGAGATCTCAAAGGAATACAGGAACTTTCTCGAGACATCTGCACGATTAAAGGAACAGATGCAAGAGGTGATTGGAGTAGTTATGTGTGAGCTTAGTAGAGTAAAAAGGGCATGTATAGATGCTGTCAATAATATATTGAAGACAATCTTTGAGACAGTAGACACAAGTGACTTTAGCAAGTTGAATGAAACAGCAGAAGCCACAAGAGGGTTAGCAGAAGTGAATGAGGTGACTGTAGACTCACATTCCATGTGAATTATGAACTTTGAGAGTGACGTGCTGAACAACACATGCATGCTATGCCAGCTGACTAAAGAAGTTGTGGTTATGCCAGGACCTATGCTGGTACCCTGAACCTGGATTTGGAGGCAGTGCAAGCATTTATGCAGGTCTTAGATGCAAGGTTAACCTCAACAAGGTTATTGCAGTCGCTAGGAGATAGCATCTGGGACATAAGGCTTGAGATAACAAATTTGAAGGAGGCAATCCATCAGGCACTACATGATTAGTTAAGTTCTGTCTGGCTCTCGCTAAGCAATTTCTGAAGGGACTGAGGACTCAAAGTGCAAGGAGAGTTGCCATTGGAATTACAATTACTAGTGGAACTGAGTAGTCAGGAGTTAACCATTTTACTACCACAGTGCAACAGAGGGAGTAGTAACATTTTACTATTTTAGTGCTGCGAGGCTGTAGTAACAGGTAGTGTGCAATTATACATATCGGTAAAAATAACAGTAGCTGTGAAACACAATGTATTTTGATGTTACACAGTGCACACTTACCTGGTGAAGCGAGCAGCAGTTAGGAATTTTATGCAAGTGAGGGGAAAAAAGTAGTGTTCCTTCTAGCAGAACACAGGGATCAGTGCATGGAGATGAGTGCGGGTGAGCTCCAGAAATGTCATAATGGGGTGGTCACCATACGCTGAACTCATGAGGTTATAGTGAGTAGGGACACATGCATCCTGCAATTATTTAAGGGAAAAATGGGAGAACATCATTGCCCAAAGGAGGTGATTGAACCAAAACCTTATTTTTGGGGAGGAGGTCCCCACTGGGTCTATTCAGTGTACGTGACACTATGGTGGTAGCTGGTTGTCATGAACAAGGGAAACTCACCAGGATAAAATATTTAGTTTTGAGACAGCGTACTGCTAACTAACAGGACTAGGTGAGATGTAGTAGCATTTCATTTACAAGTGACCATCACTGGAGTTACTCTATTTAGTGTGACACAGCCAGAGCTGTACTGGCCAGATGAACCACTGCAGATCTTATTCAAACAGAATCTTACCTTTCTTAACGATACTAGGGAGCCAGGTCTGGACCTCTCCTTAAACTAAATGATAGCAGCCGAAGAAGGGCAGATAATTGTGGAATAAATGCTACAGCATGTGGAGCAGTATCAGAATAGGAGAAGTCAAGTAACAATGACTTAAAGTGTCACAATTCCTAGCACATGGTGATTCTTAAAATAGTGACTTATTTGATGTAGTACTAATGTATTAGTTTGGAATAGATAAGTTGTGGTAACTATACACATAAAGAGTATAGTTGTAATCAAAGTAGAGTACTTGGGTGAAGTAAGACCAGTGGGACCAGATCTTCTCCGAGTAGGAAGGCAGTGTAATGGCAGTACCCAGTATTTTTAGGCAAAAGAATTCAATCGTAAGTGACTGAAAGTAGCATGGAGGCCAGTGCGGAGTATTGCAGTAATAGCGCTGGCTGTCAGCCGTGCTACATCGACATGTTGGGCACAGTAACAGATTGGAATTTTTCTTGAACTGTTCCGATTGTAATAATATCTCATCCAACCTCAGTCTTTTATGCTGTTTTAAACTAATGAATATCATGAAGAAAATTTCCTCAGAAAAGCCACATCTATCTGTGCAGTTTGGCAAAGAAAAAAGTAGCAATGCACATCTATGATTAGAAATAAAATATTTAAAAAAATAGTTTCAGGATATTAGCTTCTCCTGTAACGCATAACATACATAATGTATAGTATTGTTTTTCATGTTTGACTCATTTTATCTCTGTCTAGGTTAAAGATTTTGGGCAGATGCGTGCCATCAGTCCAACCATAATGCAAGTTGCACAACCAGAATCATATGGAGGTAAGATTATACTTGTTCCAAACCATATTAATATTTGAATAATGAAGTACAATTGTAAATAACGGTAGACAATTTATTTTACTTTCGTCCCTTGACCATTGTCTTATAGTAATACTGAAAACAAACAAAAAATGTCACAAATAGACTGTGATTATGACACTTATGAGACATGCCAATCACAATTTACCTACTTACAGAAATTTAGAGGGATAAATAGTATTCACTACACATTGTTTTACAATCACTTATATGATGATGTAGTTGCAAATTTTTGTGCTGTTTTAGAAGGGAGTGCCATGAACAACACACTAAAGATCTCAACTGGTGGGATGTGAGTGTGTGGGGTGGGAATTAAAGGTCACATTTTTATATTTTTTTCGAATGACATGAAAAATGTGGCTTCTAGCAAAAATGATTCCCAGTACAAAATTAAGCTACAATAAATTCCTATAAAAAAGGCCCTATTCATTTTTTGCTATGGGACTAATAGTTTGTGCATTGCAGGAGATGGAAAATCACAGATTATTAAAATGAAATCAAACAACCGAAACTCCAGTATTCAGTGGAACAATATTAGAGAAGGAAAGTTGCTACTTACCATATACTGGAGATGCTGAGTCATGATAGGCACAACAAAAAGATTCACATAGTTATAGCTTTCAACCATTAAGGCCTTTGTCAGCAAATGACACACACACACACACACACACAAATGCAACTTGCACACACGTCTGCAGTCTCAGATAACTGTAACCACACTGTGAGCAGCAGCACCAGTGCATGATGGGAGTGGTGACTGGGTGGGGGTAAGGAGGAGGCTGGGTTGGGGAGGAGGGGAGGAATAGTATGGTGCGGGTGGTGGACAGAGAAAGTGCTGCAGTTTAGACGGACATTGAGGATGGAGGGATGGCTAAGTAGCGGAAAGGAGAGAAATAAAAACAAAGTAAAAGACTGTGTGTGGTGGTGAAATGACGGTTGCTGGAATGGGTACAGGGAGAGGGTTAGATGGGTGAGGACAGTGACTAACAACAGTTGAGGGCAGGAGGGTTATGGGAACGTAGGATTATTGTAGGGAAAGTTCCCACTTGCGCAATTCGGAAAATTTGGGTGTTGGTGAGAAGGATCCATAAGGCACAGGCTGTAAAGCAGTCATTGAGATGAGGGCTATCATGTTTGGCAGCTTGTTCACGAACAGGGTGGCCCAATTGTTTTTTGGCCACTGTTTGTCGGTAGCCATTCATGCTGACAGACAGCTTGTTGATAGGATGCAGCACAGTGGTTGCAGCTTAGCTTGTAAATCATACGACTGGTTTCACAGGTAGCCCTGCCTTTGATGGGATAGGTGATGTCAGTGACCGGACTGGGGTAGGTGGTGATAGAGGGATGTATGGGACAGGTCTTGCATCTAGATGGCCCATGAATAGGTTGGCATAGGATGGTGCCATGTGCACCAACACCTTCAACCTATTACCCGGAACCTATACTCATATATAAAAGATACCAACCATTTCCTCCACCGACTCTCCACAGTTCCTGTCCCATTACCACACAGTGCCCTGCTCGTCACTATTGATGCCACCTCCCTGTACACTACATTCCTAATGCCCATGGGCTTACTGCTATTGAACACTACCTTTCCAGACGCCCTATGGATTCCAAACCAACAACCTCCTTCCTACTCACCAGGACCAACTATATCCTCATCCACAATTACTTCTCCTTTGAAGGCATTACCTACAAAGAAATCTGGGGTACAGCTATGGGCACCCACATGGCACCATCCTATGCCAACCTATTCATGGGCCGTTTAGAGGAGTCTTTCCTAAACACCCAGAATCCTAAATCCGTCACCTGGTTCAGATTCATTGATGACATCTTTGCTATGTGGATTGAAGGTGAGGACATCCTATCCCCATTCCTCCAGAACCTCAACAACTTCTCCCCCATTTGCTTCACCTGGTCCTACTCAATCCAACAAGCCATCTTCCTAGATGTTGACCTCCACCTCAGAGATGGCTACATCAGTACCTCCATCCATATCAAACCTACTAACCACCAGCAATACCTCCACTTCGACAGCTGCCACCCATTCAATACCAATAAGTCTCTTCCATACAGCCCAGCCACCCGTGGTCGTTGCATCTGCAGTGACGAGCAGTCCCTCTCAAAATATACCAAGGGTCTCGCTGAAGCCTTCACTAACTGTAATTATCCTCTCAACCTTGAACAAATTCCCCATGCCTTATCTTTCCAGTCTCATGCCACCTCCCAAAGTCCCAGAGTGCGGCCACAGAGGAACATTCTCCTCTTAACTCGGTACCATCCAGGACTGGAGCAGCTGAATTAGATTCTCTGCCAGGGTGTCGATTACCTCTCATTGTGCCCTGAAATGAGAAATGTCCTGCCCACTATCCTTCCCACCCCTCCTACAATGGTATTCCGCCGTCCACCAAACCTACACAATATACTCGTCCATCCTTACACAACCCCTGCTCCCAATCCCTTACCTCATGGCTCATACCCCTGTAATATATCTAGATGCAAGACCTGTCCCATACATCATCCTACCACCACCTACTCCAGTCTGGTCCCTAACGTCAACTATCCCATCAAAGGCAGGGCTACCTGTGACACCAGTCATGTGATTTACAAGCTAAGCTGCAACCATTGTGCTGCATTCTATGTAGGCATGACGACCACAAGCTGTCTGTCAGCATGAATGGCCACCGACAAACTGTGGCCAGAAAACAAGTGGGCCACCCTGTTGCTGAACACGCTGCCAAACATGATATCCCTCATCTCAATGACTGCTTCACAGCCTGTTCCATATGGATCCTTCCCACCAACACCAGCTTTTCTGAATTGCATAGGTGGGAACTTTCCCTGCAATACATGCTATGTTCCCGTAACCCTCCTGGCCTCAACTTTCGTTAGTCACTGTTTTTACCCATCCAGCACTCTCCCTGTTCCCATAACAGCACTACACAACCATCATTTCACCGCCACACCCAGTCTTTTACTTTGTTTTTATTTCTCTCCTTTCCACTACTTAGCCCCTCCACCTTCTCTCCTGCCCTCCGTCTAAACTGCAGCACTTTCTCTGTCCACCACCCCCACCATACTGTCATACTATCCCTCCTCCTCCCTGTCGCAGCCTCCACCTTATCCTCACCCAGTCGCCACTTCCATCATGCACTGGTGCTGCTGCTCGCAGTGTGGTTTCAGTTATCTGAGACTGCAGACGTGTGTGCAACTTGTGTGTGTGTGTGTGTGTGTGTGTGTGTGTGTGTGTGTGTTGCTGACAAAGGCCTCAATGGCCGAAAGCTCTAATTGTGTGAATCTTTTTGTTGTGCTTATCATGACTCGGCATCTCCGCTAGATGGTGAGTAGCAACTTTCCTTCTCTAATATTATTAAAATGGTGTTTTAATGGTATTAATTAGTGTTTATTGTCAAATGAAGTGGGTTAAGAACAAATACTAAATATGTGTGCCACATCTAAGTGCAGTAGAATCATGTTAAGGGATAAATTGTGTTATGGGGATGTGACAGGCAGGAAAGAGAGAGGATGGAGGAGGCCAGATGTGTGATTAATGACATGGTCAGTGGTGCCAGGTTGTTGTCATACATTTCCCTCCTTCGTAGGTCTGTAAGCTGAAGAGTGAGCAGACAATTTCCTGCTCGCTCCCTCCACTGTCTCTCAAGTAGTAACTGTGGGATGTTTCACAAAGTTATATTTGACCCTTCCACAGTTCACCATATGAGTCACTGCCTACACAGTTTGATGATATGCTGGGGGGGGGGGGGGGTCTTCATTTTATACTGTGTTAATACTACATAGAATACAAATATTATTTACTAATAATAGTAAGGCAAGAACACATTTGGCTATATTCTACGTAAATCTCTGCTCACTGTTCTACACTGCTGGAAGGAAAACTAAATCTTAAGTCTTCGTGTATGGCAGTTGTAGCATTCTTCTGGGAAATGATATTAGGAAGAACTCTGCACTAACACCTGGGAAAAACGACTTCACCCAACACATGTGGTGCTCGCTTTTCAGTTTATGGACAGACTTCACCTTCCCATATCTTGTATAGTTGTCTTATGTGAGTAGAGAAAGTAACTTCACTGAGCTTATGATTATATAGTTATTTACCGTTTATTAAGAGGATATGTATTTGTAGTTGTTAAGTGAACCACGTTAACCATGTAAAAATGTTCAACAGCTCGAGGTGTCAGCTCTCTACCACATTTAAGTGCCTGGCTGAAGTGTAATGTGCTGTCAGTATGTATTGGACAACATTGATTTCATTGTCTCCAGTACCAAAGGCTCTATTACGTTTCACAGCTTGAGGGTTATCAAATGCTTCATCTCAGTCTCAGCTCTCCCAACTTCTTAACTAAGAGGCTCAGCAGCTCAAATTATCAACTGCAGTAGAGGTACTTCACCTAGGTGTTATGGAACTTCAGATATTTGAACATAAGTCAAGCAAAGCACGTAGCAGATTATTATTCTAGACCTGAATATGATCATTCCCATTCCATCAAACATATTCACACCCAGTGTGGGTGTGTGGTAAGTAGCTCTACCCAGTACAGCTCACTGTACAAGTACCAGCAATTCCTCAATGGCTGAGATTTATGCATCCTACCAGTAACACAATCAATGGTAAGTGAAGTGCAGTAACTTTCTGGTCATTATTATTTCACCACTAAGTGACTTCAACAGTTACATGGCTTTGCATTATGCTGTCAACAATAGACAGCAACAAGGTGCCGCATTTACCAATCCACTCCCTTGCTCACCAACAGTACTTTAGGTCACTGACACATCACACTTACAAATTAAATACTTCTCAATCATTTTTATAAGAACATATTTTACATAAAGGCTCGCTTAACAAGTGTGAATAAATACTCGCTTAATAAACTGAAGATAACTCCACTCTTCAAACACAAGCACAGTGAAGTTATTTTGTTTACTCACATAAGAGACCTATGCATGAAATGCTGGGGAGGTGTAGTCTGTAAACTGAAAAGTGAGCAGCACTCATAGTGGGTGAAGTTGCCTCTTCCAGAGGAATGCTTCAACTGATGTTCAGGATGACTAAGAGTCAGTTTCCCCTCTAGCAATATAGAACACTGTGCAGAGATTTATGTAGAATCTGTCCATATGCATTTCTTGCATTAGTACTAGTATCTCATATCTTGATTTCATGTAGTACTGACACACTTTGTGGAGAACAAACAAATCCCAGTAAACAATTTATCCTTTATCATAGTTACTGCACTTAAGTGTGATACACACATTTAATATTTATTGTTAACCTACTTCCCTGCAAAGCGGAAGCTATTAGTCCTAGAGAGAAAATGAATGGGACATTTTTTTGTAGGAAATTTAATGTACTTTAATTCTGTAAAAGGAAACATTTCTGATAGAACCCATGATTTTTAAGTTATTCAACAAAAGCTTAAAAAAGGGACCCTTAAACAGCCCTCTCACCCCATGGTCACATCCCACCAGTTGGGAATTTTAGTATGTTGTTTGTGGCCCACTCCTACCACTGAACAAAAATATTTTTCCCCTATTCAACCATTTTTGATCATCGTTGACCAGGCTAATGTATATTTTTTCAAGGATAACAGTATTATGAAAAAGATAGTTGCTCCTCACCATACAGTGGAGATGGTGAGTCGCAGGTAGGCACAACAAAAAGACAGGGAAACTGAGCTTTCGGCCATCAAGGCCTTTGTCGAAAACAAACACAAACATAAAAACACACACACACACACACACACACACACACACACACACACACACACACACACACACACATCACCACAGTCTGTGGCAGCTGAAGCCAGACAGGATAGGTGAAACAAAGGTATAATCAACGTAGATAAGCAAAACGTTCAACTGGTATTTTTTGAAATTATATTCCTGATTTTCATGTATACTTACATTTAATTTTATTCATGCACATGTCAAATAACATAAATACTTAATAAGTAGTGATAATACATGGAGTTATTTTAGAAAACAGGAAAAATATTTCTTAAACTCTACTCTTTTTGTTCAAGATCCGTAATATTTTTATACTTTCTTTGCTCGGAGGTTCATGGCCTGGTGTAAGCGTGCAACATAATTGCTTTGTGTACATGCAATGACAGACACCATCAATGGTTGTAATTCATTAAATTTATTCCCATGAGTCTGCTTTGTTGGCGAATATCTAAGCGATCTTATTGTTTCATAATTTTTAACAATATGTATGTGGTTTGGAACTTAAATAAGGCAACAACCAATACAGAAGAGTTACATGTTTGCACCTGTTACGGAGCAGTTAAAAGTTATGGTGATTCTCGTGTACAACTGTGTTGATGTTATCATAACGCATTACATTCCTCCACGGCAGACTGCCAATGCACAGTATTACTGTTCGTTTTTGGAGCATCACCTGTGACCAGCTTCATGAAAGAAGCAGTGACACTTTCTGCTAACCCACCCATCATTTTGCACAACAACGCGCATGTGCATCCAGCGCAAGCTGTGGCTGCTCTGTTCAATCGATGGGACTGGGAAGTACTGTACCATCTACAATACTCCTTGGGCTTAAGTCCTTGTGACTTTGATTTGATTTTGAAGATGAAGGAATCACTTCATAACATTCACTTCAGAACTGTTCCAGAGATTCGACAGGCAGTAGACCACTCCATTCGCAGCATCAACAGAACAGGCTCTGCTAACAGTATACTATGCCTTCCAAATTGCTGGCAACGGGTTCTACACAACGCTGGTGACTACTTTGAAGGACAGTAACAAGCACAAATATGTAACTCTTTTGTATCGGTCGTGAATAAATAGTTGACACTATTTAAGTTCCAACCCCTGTGTATCTGTTGCGCATGTATGCAATACCAACAAAATTTTCTGTAAAATTTATGATGAATGTTGACCCCATAACCTTCTACTTTGTCATTGTCATCGTCTTTAGGAGTATGTCCATGTTTTACATGAATGTTTCATCCACACTTTTGACATGTATGAGCACTGCTGGCTTCTTTCAAGCAGATGCAGCAGGTATCAGGAAAAGAAAGATTTTCGGTAACCAAAGAAATGGAGACTCTTCAATAGCCATGGCTTCATCACTGTTTTGGTTTCCTCCATCATGGATTGCATTCTCATATATGTCTTCTGCTCAGAGCTGGGCCTCATGCATTGGTTCATCTCATCTTTCTTTCTGCTGTTGTGTTGTTTTTTCAAGACCTTTCTCAGTCTCTACATCGTGTAAAACATCAGCAGGAAGGGATGACGCCGAGCAACCTACTCTACCTTTGCAGCCGAACAGAGCTTCGTATGGTGACCTGGTAATCCCAGAATAAAAAGCTTTATTTTTCATAAGCTGGATGAACTGCAAACTGTTACTCCTGCAGCTAGTTGTTTTCTTCTTATATCCAAGCACACAGCATATTCTCAATGCCCTGGTTTGTTCTGTCAATGCTCTCCTGACTTTGTAAGTGGCACAACTTACCATGACTGATATTCAAGGAGGGCCAATAATCCTTTAAGCCTAGTTTACGCGACGACACTAGGTTGCAGACAACTATGCTACCAGCCACTGCGCATGCGCGCCGTGCGTTTGAGCAACTCGGTGAAACTAAACACTTTCGGCGTTTTCCAACTTTGGCGACACTAGTTGCATGAGTTTTGTGGTTATGAATGTTCATAGAGTGCAGACAAACTGAAATATGAAATGGGGAATGGAGAATAATGTTCGCTCTTTGGATATCTGTGCTTTGCATAGGTGTATGTGTGATTTCAGTTACTGCTGCTCCTGAGACCTTCATGTGCGATCAGAACATAGATGGTTTGACAGTATCTGAGCTGCAGGGCAAAATTTATTGGGTTAGGAGTACATACACAACTGAAATAAGAAAGATACAAGTGAGTAATTCTACAGGTGGCAATGCTCTCGTCTACAAGACTAAAATCCCATTGTTTGAGTTGGTCAACTCTTTGTTAAGGAATATTGTTGACAGGAGAGGAGGCTACACAAATCAAGAAGTTGCATTCTTCATTCAATATTCATCTGTTTAAAATGTCGCAGCAGTGATCCCCATTCACACATGTTAGAATTTTGAAATAATGTCACTGTACAGATCTATTTTTAAGAGAGTAGTTTGCACACCATTCTCTTCTTAATGTGGCCTGCTTTGAATAATTATTGCTGTTAATGTTAACAATTATTACTGTTAATATTAATAATTATTGGTGTTAGTGAAAAAGCATCATCACCAACTAAAACCACATCTTATAACATGCCGCCGGCCGGTGTGGCCGTGCGGTTAAAGGCGCTTCAGTCTGGAACCGTGTGACCACTACAGTCGCAGGTTCGAATCCTGCCTCGGGCATGGATGTGTGTGCTGTCCTTAGGTTAGTTAGGTTTAATTAGTTCTAAGTTCTAGGCGACTGATGACCTCAGAAGTTAAGTCGCATAGTGCTCAGAGCCATTTTTATAACATGCTGAGTGTTCTCGATGATAATGCACACAATATGGTATGTAATTTCAGTTCTGGCAACAGTGCTTCATGCATTACAGTATCTTTACTCCTTATCACATAATTAACTCTACTTACAAGAAATGTGAACACTTCTGGTGACATTCTAAGATAACTGAAAGAACTTCTTGGGTCTTCCATTACAAATTATTTCCGCAAGGATGCTGAGCAACTTCAGTCATGAATCTAAACACATTTCTTTTTTTTTTCTTATGTATCGATTCCACGCAACTAGATTCAACTCCACCACAACTCGTGTGACTTGCAGCTGCCAAAACTTTCATTTCAGACACGACAGAGAGACCTTCAAAACAACGAAACTGAAGTGTATACTGGTGGTGTCATGTCTACAGTCAAACATGGAACCATTTGCTTGCAACTCATTCCTCCCAATGAGTGGCGCAATCCTCTGTCGTCATGTAAATTAGGCTTTAGGCTCCTTACCACATTTTATGCAAATCCCCTGCATTTATTCTACTGTAGAGTCATTGGAGCAGCTAGCAACATAAATATGTTGACGAGGTTGCAGGCTACTTCTTCCACTCTGTTTGATTTCAGAGCTCTGAGAACTACAAACTTAGTGAGTTGAGATGATCTTGGTAGACCATTATAAACGTGTACTTTCTATCAGGATGGGACTAAAAATCAATGAGCTTGAAAAAAAAACATTGGCTTGACCACAACACCTCTTTCAAAACAACTTTTTTCTTCTACTGGCTAGGCTCATGGAGTAGAATGCACAACTCAGTATCATGAAGGGTAGCGTTCTTACAGGTGGGTGAACGTTCTTTCAACATCCTGTTCCACCCACAGTGACCAATTGCCAGATGGGCCTTATGTGACGTAAAATTGAATAGTACTCATAGCTTCTGTAACAGGATAGACCAACATAGTCTAATTCACAATCGTCAATATGTCACAGTGTTTCTTAGCAGCCAGTAGTCCTGTGGCTCCTTCGTCATGGTTGTCTTAGCCTTTTTCACATTATTAGCGAACTTTTGGTAACTGGTTTTGGTCCAGAAAACACAATTTTTAGCAGCATTGGCTCTTACGTGGGATATTTCATTATAGAACTATTGTTGTGTGTTCAGCATGGTGTGATTCCTGTCTTGGCACTACACTCCCTTGTGACATGACAATACAAGAACAGGGGGAAAAGATGACAGGAGAGCATCTGTGGAACTTCAGCCGGATGCTATACACTGGAGACCTATTATGGTGATATCCACAGCATGATAATTGTATGTCGTACTACAATACAATGTTTTCATAGCCATTAAAACAAAGACCCAGATGCCACTGCAAACAGTGGTGGCGGGAAAAAATGGCAGGATTAGACATATTATGTACTTTCCCAGCTGACTATCCAGTAAAGTATCCAATGCCAAGGCAATGTAAAGTATCTATTTTTCATCCTTTTATGTTCAATTTTAGGCATTCTATAGAATACTGGGTTTCACATAAAGCTGGTTTATATCAGTGACCTATAATCTCAAAATTACCAGATTCCAAGTTTGTTTTGTTTGCTTATGATACAAACCTTGCAATAACTGGCAAATTAAGTATAATCTAACAAAGGTCAGTTAGTAAAATTTTCATGGATGTTAATAAATGATTCCTAGCCAGATTGTGTTACTAAACTTTGAAAAAATGCATGGTATACAGTTTAGAAGTTGTACGAAATTTGACCTTCATGTACGTCTAAAAAATTACGACAGCCACATATCCCTAAAATATGATGACAGCCATATAGAAGAAGTTGAGTGTGTTCAATTCTTGGGATTACAATATGAGAATAAATACAACCATGGTGATCATACCACAGAACTTTGAAGCTCTTAATCAAATCTCTATTTGCAGTATGGATGTTGTCAGAGATAGGTGATGTAAAATAAAAAAAGGCCACCACACTTTGCTTACTTTGATTCCATAATGTCATATGGGATCATTTTTGAGGTAACTCATCAAACCAGGCCAAAGTTTTCCAAGTCGAAAATGTGTAATACAAGTTACTTGTGGTGTGAACTCAAGAACATCCAGCAGGGACCTGCTTAAGCAACTACCGCTTCCCAGTATGTAAGAGGTGTTCAAAAAATTTCTGTTTGAAGGCTATACAGTCCACAATTGGTCTGCCAATGAGGTAAAATCCCCATGAGCATTTAGGTAATAATCTCACCGATGCACCAAGTTGAAGATACCCAATTGGTAAAATATTGTGTCCTCCTGTATGGTAAAGCCCATAACCACCTGCTACAAAATCTTCGTCCAACAGGAACCATTGACTCTTCAAGGCTTTGTTTAAGGGACCAAAAGTGTGGTAATCGACTTGGGAGGGATCTGGACTGTAGGGCGGTTGCTTGAGTGTGTCCCTCTTGAGTTGGTGTAACTTTGCATCATGACGTTTGCGATATGGTAAGTGCTTTGTTATAAACAGCATGGAACTTAGTGCACCATTCCACAACTATGGTTTTCAGCAGACATGCTATCCATACACATTCTACATTCTATGATGGATGTCTACTAGTGTTTGCCATTTGGCAGACAAGAAAAGAATAACAGCATGTTGGTCCTGTTTGGACGCATTCGGTAATAATATGCCACAGTTCACATTTCCGCATTTACCGTGTGCACATCAGAAGGATGCAAATGCCCCACTAACCCTTGCCTACATTTTGGTGCTTGCATACCTGCATCGGAATCAGGCTACATTGCATATACTCTGTAGCAACGCCCTCAAATAGGAACTTTTTTTATCACCCCTTACATTTATTCCTTAATTTAATTTCTCATTAAAAATTTCTCTCTTCTTCAAATCTACATCACAGTACATGGAATCAATACTGTAAATAAGACAAATCTTCACAAAGATTTAAAGTTGCGTATTATGGTCCAGAAAGGTGTCCATTATGCTGGATCACACATTTTCAGTAACTTTCCAGCAGCCATAAAAAATTTAACTAGTAATAAAGTTCACTTTAAGAGCAGCCTGGAGGCTTTGCTGGTGCCCAACTCTTACTCCATTGATGAATTTCCTGGCAGAACTGATTGATTTTTCTGTGTTATCAACAATATCTAATAATGCGAGCATTACATGAATCTGACGTCTGTAAAAATTCAGTGTGGTAATGTGATCAGTGTATATAAATGTTGTAAAATCAGTTTTCTGTGTGATGATGCACGGCTACAATAGCCTTAGAATTATTATAAGCACTCGGTGTATTGAAGATTTACATGTTTTGTGACATCGTTGAGCAACATTTCACTGGAGACCTGTGGAAGGTAAACATTCCTTGATATTTGTGTTTTCTGACATGTTCTACCTCCTGGTGGATTTTCTCACTACAGATATATTGGAACAAAAAGTACATTTAATGTAATATAATCATCTAACAGAGTTACAAGCAACTCCTGAGTAAAGCCTGTCTTTTGAATTAGGTACAGTTCTTTCTTTCTACAGATCATTCAAATTCTGTACAGTTCTTTCTTCCTAGCGAAAGTTACTATAAAAGCAAAATTTATCCATACGCTGTACTTGCTTTTGATTAATTCTGCCTTTGTTAGTTTTAGGGTAAATAAGATTCAGAGTAATACAGAAATGTGTTTAAAAAGGAGCTAAATTTTGTATCTGCACTACCTGCTTTTAAAATCTCCTCCCAACATTCTTTCCATAATTTACTTCTAAAAATTGTGATTAAGCTATTTTTTATTATTCTGTGATATAAAACTTTACTCCTATGTTCTAAACCCAGCTAGTCAGCATATTTTATTGTCAATATTTAACCACCATTGCCAGATACTGCTTTTACATCTAAATTATTGAAAGTAGTAGGATGTGAGTTTAATCTAACTCATCAGGCTCTTTGGACTTCGATAGCCTAAGATACTTGGTCACATAATGAATAACTACCTACTTCATTGAAAACTGATAAAAAAAAATAACAAAAATTTAAAAAGAAGAAATGTTCGCTGGCCGCAGTGGCCAAGCGGTGCTAGGCACTTCTGTCCAGAACCGCACGACTGCTACGGTCACAGGTTCAAATCCTGCCTTGGGCATGGATGTGTGTGATGTCCTTAGGATAGTAAGGTTTAAGTAGTTCTTAGTTCCTCCGATGTTAAGCCCCATAGTGCTCAGAGCCATTTGAACCTATAAATGTTTGTTTGTCCTGTATGCATTTGTACACCACTCAAGCAACTGTAATGAAACTGTGATGAGCTTCTGTCCCTCCACTCACAAAGATCCCTGAATTATATTTACATGCAGACCTACACAGGATGAATGAAAGAATTTTTGTTATCTGGACAATCATCTTTGGAGCATCATGTCCTTTTAAAGACATGCTGCTGGATGTAATCTTTTGAATGGAAAAAGAGAGAATTACCATGTACAGACACTTTAATTTGGTTGGTTCAAGTCACACCACATCAAATTGCTCAAGACATCTCAGCAGAAATACCAGATGCCTACACTGGTCCAGACTTACTTTATCACCAAAAACATGATTCATGGTTCAGGTGGCTTATTTAACAACAGTTCACCATGCTGATTGGAAATGCAAAAGACAATTTCCAAGATACTTTCCAAGACTTACCACTGAAATGACAGATATCCACTGTATTGTCAACAGTGAACTGACGATGGCAGTGAATCTTATCACTTTAAAAGTACAAAACAATGATATTAGAGTGAATAATCATTGGGCTGTACTGTATTCACCATTACTCTTAAAAACATACAAAGCTCATATTAGTGTTGAGAATCACAATTCGGTGAAATTGATTGAGTAGATTTGAAAATATGTGAGTGAAGGAAGTTATCTGGCAGTTTTGAAGTAGGAATTGCAACAGCATCCGTCAGTAAGATCAACCAATAACAACTGGGATGCTACGTTATTAGCATCAGTGGAGCGGTATAACATAGTTTATCATTTCCAATCCATGAAGAACTTCCAACAGTTGTTCTGTTGGCAGTAGACCTTGAAAATGGACAGCACATGTACTTCACAACAGAAAATGCTAATGCAAGAGCATGGACGTCACTGCCAACAATGTTAACTGCATTTTTCTCATTGTGCAGGAATTATATGTTTGCTAATACATTACATAACTCTGAAGTGTCAGCGTACTATACATGGACTGCATCATTGAACAACTTACAAAGTCACAAACAAGGTAAAGGATTTCTGGGATGTCCCAATTTATATTTGACCAACATATTAGGCCATTTGCACAGTATTCACCTGAAATGGTACAGAATCCTTTCACATTTACTTGCAATTACTGTCAATCAGTGTATGTTAGCCAACGTCCTTCTAATAATTGAGAGCAGTTAATTGTTAGGTTTGTTGTTGTTGTGGTCTTCAGTCCTGAGACTGGTTTGATGCAGCTCTCCATGCTACTCTATCCTGTGCAAGCTTCTTCATTTCCCAGTACCTACTGCAACCTACATCCTTCTGAATCTGCTTAGGGTATTCATCTCTTGGTCTCCCCCTACAATTTTTACCCTCCACGCTGCCCTCCAATACTAAATTGGTGATCCCTCGATGTCTCAGAACATGTTCTACCAACCGATCCCTTCTTCTCGTCAAGTTGTGCCACAAGCTCCTCTTCTCCCCAATCCTATTCAGTACTTCCTCATTAGTTATGTGATCTACCCATCTAATCTTCAGCATTCTTCTGTAGCACCACATTTCGAAAGCTTCTATTCTCTTCTTGTCCAAACTATTTGCCGTCCATGTTTCACTTCCATACATGGCTACACTCCATACAAATACTTTCAGAAATGACTTCCTGACACTTAAATCTATACTCGATGTTAACAAATTTCTCTTCTTCAGAAACGCTTTCCTTGCCATTGCCAGTCTACATTTTATATCCTCTCTACTTCGACCATCATCAGTTATTTTGCTCCCCAAATAGCAAAACTCCTTTAATACTTTAAGTGTCTCATTTCCTAATCTAATACCCTCAACATCACCCGACTTAATTCACTACATTCCATTATCCTCGTTTTGCTTTTATTGATGTTCATCTTAAATCCTCCCTTCAAGACACCATCCATTCCATTCAACTGCTCTTCCAAGTCCTTTGCTGTCTCTGACAGAATTACAATGTCATCGGCGAACCTCAAAGTTTTTATTTCTTCTCCATGGACTTTAATAGCTACTCCGAATTTTTCTTTTATTTCCTTTACTGTTTGTTCAATATACAGATTGAATAACATCGGGGATAGGCTACAACCCTGTCTCACTCCCTTCCCAACCACTGCTTCCCTTTCATGTCCCTCGACTCTTATAACTGCCACCTGGTTTCTGTACAAATTGTAAATAGCATTTCGATCCCTGTATTTTACCCCTGCCACCTTTAGAGTTTGAAAGAGAGTATTCCAGTCAACATTGTCAAAAGCTTTCTCTAAGTCTACAAATGCTAGAAATGTAGGTTTGCCTTTCCTTAATCTTTCTTCTGAGATAAGTCGTAAGGTCAGTATTGCCTCACGTGTTCCAGTATTTCTACAGAATCCAAACTGATCTTCCCCGAGGTCGGCTTCTACTAGTTTTTCCATTCGTCTGTAAAGAATTCGTGTTAGTATTTTGTAGCTGTGGCTTATTAAACTGATAGTTCGGTCATTTTCACATCTGTCAGCACCTGCTTTCTTTGGGATTGGAATTATTATATTCTTCTTGAAGTCTGAGGGTATTTCGCCTGTTTCATACATCTTGCTCACCAGATGGTAGAGTTTTGTCAGGACTGGCTCTCCCAAGGCCGTCAGTAGTTCCAATGGAGTGTTGTCTATTCCGGGGGCCTTGTTTCGACTCAGGTCTTTCAGTGCTCTGTCAAACTCTTCATGCATTATCGTATCTCCCATTTCATCTTGATCTACATCCTCTTCCATTTCCATAATATTTCTTTGCTTAGAACTGGGTTTCCATCTGAGCTCTTGATGTTCATACAAGTGGTTCTCTTATCTCCAAAGGTCTCTTTAATTTTCCTGTAGGCAGTATCTATCTTACCCCTAGTGAGATAAGCCTCTACATCCTTACATTTGTCCTCTAGCCATCCCTGCTTAGCCATTTTGCACTTCCTGTCGATCTCATTTTTGAGACGTTTGTATTCCTTTTTGCCTGCTTCATTTACTGCATTTTTATATTTTCTCGTTTCATCAGTTAAATTCAATATTTCTTCTGTTACCCAAGGATTTCTACTAGCCCTCGTCTTTTTACCTACTTGATCCTCTGCTGCCTTCACTACTTCATCCCTCAAAGCTACCCATTCTTCTTCTACTGTATTTCTTTCCCCCATTCCTGTCAATTGTTCCCTTATGCTCTCCCTGAAACTCTGTACAACCTCTGGTTCTTTCAATTTATCCAGGACCCATCTCCTTAAATTCCCACCTTTTTGCAGTTTCTTCAGTTTTAATCTACAGCTCATAACCAATAGATTGTGGTCAGAGTCCACATCTGCCCCTGGAAATGTCTTACAATTTAAAACCTGGTTCCTAAATCTCTGTCTTACCATTATATAATCTATCTGATACCTTTTAGTATCTCCAGGGTTCTTCCATGTATACAACCTTCTATCATGATTCTTAAACCAAGTGTTAGCTGTGATTAAGTTGTGCTCTGTGCAAAATTCTACCAGGCGGCTTCCTCTTTCATTTCTTAGCCCCAATCCATATTCACCTACTACGTTTCCTTCTCTCCCTTTTCCTACACTCGAATTCCAGTCACCCATGACTATTAAATTTTCGTCTCCCTTCACTATCTGAATAATTTCTTTTATTTCATCATACATTTCTTCAATTTCTTCGTCAACTGCAGAGCTAGTTGGCATATAAACTTGTACTACTGTAGTAGGTGTGGGCTTTGTATCTATCTTGGCCACAATAATGCGTTCACTATGCTGTTTGTAGTAGCTTACCCGCATTCCTATTTTCCTATTCATTATTAAACCTACTCCTGCAGTACCCCTATTTGACTTTGTATTTATAACCCTGTATTTGCCTGACCAGAAGTCTTGTTCCTCCTGCCACCGAACTTCACTAATTCCCACTATATCTAACTTTAACCTATCCATTTCCCTTTTTAAATTTTCTAACCTACCTGCCCGATTAAGGGATCTGACATTCCACGCTCCGATTCGTAGAACGCCAGTTTTCTTTCTCCTGATAATGACATCCTCTTGAGTAATCCCCGCCCGGAGATCCAAATAGGGGACTATTTTACCTCCGGAATATTTTACTCAAGAGGACGCCATCATCATTTAATCATACAGTAAAGCTGCATGCCCTCGGGAAAAATTACGGCCGTAGTTTCCCCTTGCTTTCAGCCGTTCGCAGTACCAGCACAGCAAGGCCGTTTTGGGTATTCTTACAAGACCAGATCAGTCAATCATCCAGACTGTTGCCCTTGCAACTGCTGAAAAGGCTGCTGCCCCTGTTCAGGAACCACACATTTGTCTGGCCTCTCAACAGATACCTCTCCGTTGTGGTTGTACCTACTGTACGGCTATCTGTATCGCTGAGGCACGCAAGCCTCCCCACAAACGGCAAGGTCCATGGTTCATGGCGGGGAATTGTTAGGTATGTGCCACTTATTGTGAAGCTTTCCAAGAGTTAAATCTTCTTGAAAATGTGCACATTGGGAGACTTCACTTGCTGATACATTGAATACTGCTCAATCAGAGCAAGTACAGACATCATTTGCAGTTGCATTGACAGTGTGCTTCCCATCCGATCCAAAAGATATTTGGGAAAAATACAAAGACTACATGAGTGAAAATATCCTACATGGTTTGTGTGGTACAAATCAGAATCTGAACTTTTGAGCACACACAGATCATTTTATCATTATATAATAAGGCTTTGTTTGTGATTGAGGACATGTGCATGAAATATCTAACAAAACACTGGTACACTTGTGAATGACTGTGCTGAATAACTCTCCAAATGACCTTTTTGATTGTGATTTACAATGAGAAAAACACTTTGATGTCAATGAATTGGGTACACTTGTTCAAACATATCTTCCAAAGAATGCATATCATATGACAGAATTATGCATGCAATTACAGGCCAAAGTGGCCGACTGTTTTTTCTAAATATGCCCAGAGGCACACTCCAAACTTTTATCTTTTCATTTATTTTTTTAACCATATGATCACAAAAAAAAATATTGCACTGACACCCACATCATCTGGAATTGCGGCATCTCTTTTGAATGGTGGCCAAATAGAGGATGTAGCACTGAAATTTCTGTTGAGGATGCAAATAATTGAGAAACCAACATGTAATAGGTTGCAGTATTCCTAGTCATGTCAACTCATTGATGGGTGATATACTATGTTGCACAAAAATACGTTGGGAGAGCTTCGTCATACATTCAAAGATTTAAGAGTAAATGAACAGCTCTTTGGTTTTGAGGGAACTCTGATGGCCCAACAGTATGTCATGGACATCCGATGTCTTCAGGTGCTTTGACTCATGGACATTATCAGGGTGCCAATTTTCATCAGGACGGTGCTCTTCCGCATATGGCATGTGTGTCTATGAATTGTGTGAATAATGCTGAGTTATTCACATGGGGCCAGCAAGATCCTCATATCTGTTCCAGATAAAATGTTTAGGACCACCTCTGTCCCAGTGCTAGTATCAAGGACTACCTACAGCATTTGTGGACCAGCCTGTCTCAGAAGATGATACAATTTTTTTATGAAATGACTTCCAACTGAATCAGTGCTTACATCCAGGCCTGAGGGTGGTGCAATATCATACTGATACGTGGGCTCATACTGCCATGATCTTTGTAAAGTTCACTCCATATTGTTGTTTTTGAAATAACACCACATACCCTCTCAACCTGTGAAGTTTCATTTTGTGTCTTTTAGATTGAAGTAAATAAAAAAAATATTCTTATTGGGTTTGTCATTCTTCCAAGCAACAGAGTGCATAGAATATGCTTTGAAATCTTGTGCAGTAAGCTTTCTTTGATCTCTGTTTCTACTGCACGTTTCAGATTGAAAAAAATTACTTTTATTTACTTATTTTAATACTAATTGCCTACCTTAAAAAAGTTGCAGGCAGTAAATATTCTACTATCAATGGTGGCAATTTTTCTTTCTTATTGAGATGAAGACAGTGAATCATAAAATCCCACAAGCCAAACCATTTTACCCCTTAAATGACAGGAGGGGTCAGTCCTACTCCGTTTTAACCTGCCTCTTACAGCTATTAAATTGGGACTGCTTGCAATACCTCCGAACCAAAACAAACTCAACAGCTTTACTGTTCATTGCTGAAGGTATTGTTAATCAAGACATTATCGATTTTGTTGCCCTAATCCGTGTATTATTTCCTGCCTGGCACCCTATCACAATATGATTCTTTTCTTGAAAATTCTTTCATAAAGAACCTTTATCCTCTACCACTTGGCTAAGACAGTTACTTTTCTTGAAGTATGGAATTCAGCACTGTTTTCTTAATTCTTTCTGCAAGGACTAGCTCACACCTCTTCCCCAACTAGTACATAACTACAGATCTTTTGTCCTCTTTCCTACTGCCTCTAACATCAGTGGTTTTCACCTGCTAAACGTATTTATATCCTTCATTTAATCTAATAATTTCTTCTAACAAGTAAAATATTTGAAACTGTTGCTGCCACTACTTGACAAGTCTCAAGCATCCGTCTTTGCTTCCACTTGATCTTGAAAGGAATTTGCAAAGACATTGATTGAGACCAGATTAAGATATGAAATATATTAAACACTGTTAAAAACAGTGTAAGTCTCCAAGTATCCAGTGTTTATAGTAAGCCTGGTAATGTGGCAGCATCTACATAATCCAAATGATTCGCTCTGTCACTGAGTGTTGTTTTGAGCAGATGCAACAGGAGCTTGAGAAGTCAGTCATGGCTGAACATTGCTTGGAGAGTGGACAAAAGATACAATTTGAAAAGATGAATGCCTTGGCTCATGCATCATCTTTTGAGGACTCCATTATAAAGAAGGTGGCCAAGACTAGAAGAAACTGCAACAATTTCAACCAAGATCAGGAGTACACATTTAAGGGGCTCCGGAACGCCCTATACTTGCAATGTTAAAATAACGCTTATAAATTACATCTTTCCTCACAAAGTATTTGAGGTAGGAAGTTGAACCTTTTACAGATTATTTATTGGAATATGGGCTACAACTTAACACAGGGATTTTACAAAATTTTTGTTCAGTTATTAAAGATGATTTTTTTTCAATTGTAATGAAAATTCACAACATTTTTTTGCAATTTTTTATTTATATATTCAAAAATATACAGTTTTTTGGAAAAAGGCTGTGCTAAATTATGCAAAAGGTACTGTGTAACATTTACTGAAAGTTTGAAACAAATGTTTGGAAGATCCTTAGAAAACATGTAATTAGTATGAGAAAATAAAAATTTTGGGAATCGAGCGACAAAGATTGGATTAACTTTTTAGTGCATTCCAGGTCCATAGGATGGATTATCTTCATCCTCTGCAAACTACTCCTCCAGCTTCCTCTTGTTCCTCCTCCTGTTTACTCTTGCTTGTATTTCTAGACTCTTTATAGCCCTGTCTGCAGCCCGAAGGCGTTCCTTGTCTAAAGCAAGCATCGCTCGTACCATGTTAGAACCTATCGTCTTTATTGTTTACAGTAATAACACATACCTTTGGCTTTCCAACATTTCTCCTTTTCTTAAAAGCCTTCAGAGGATTTCTAATAACTTTACTTTTACTCATTATTATACTTCAACAAAACAGAGACTCAAGAAACAGAATTAATTACGAATATTTTCGAGATAACGACAGAGTAAATAAACATGGAACAATCGACAATCACACCAGTGATATATATTGAACCATCACAAGTTAGCCACAACACATACTTTGTCTCGCATCACTAAAATGTACCTGATGAACACGGACGTTAATAATAACACCATTTGACAGCAGTTTAACAGCGCCACAGTGGGTCACGCCCATGTAGAACACATTTCAAAAAAAATTTAAAAATAGTTGTAGTCTTCGGAATTGAATAAATTATATATCTATTAAAAGGTAATAGTCTGCAGATTCAGAAAATGCAAAAAAGTAAAAATTGAACTTTTCATGATTTTGAGCCTTTCCGGAGCCCCTTAATGAGCTACAGGGCAGACTTTAAACACCATGCAGAAATTAATATGAGTGCTTGATACTTGTAGGAAGTGGGAGCTGCAGTTTCAGACCTGGGTCCAGCCCCTTGCACCATCTGATATCACTGAATCCCATGGCAGTTCACAGCTGTCAAGAGTTTACCGACTCGCCTTCTCATATAATGTCATTTCGTCCCATCATTGTAAGGTTCCACACACTGCTACAGCACCTATGTAAGCAGAACTCTGCCCATGTTTCCTTCTGATGACTATGACAGACAGAGCTGTCAGATTGAGAATTTATTTGAAGTGCCGTGACTTGGAAATGGAAAAGGTTTTTCAGCATTCTACATAGACTTTACTCTGAGCAGATCATCTATTTGGAAGGATGGCCACTGACAAAAGTGTGGCCAAGGCCAACTAGACACCATGTTTCAAGGCCTGGTGCACTCCGTAATGTAGTTTACTTCACCAGGTTTTCTGAGTTACATAGGTGCGAACTCACCCCAGATTCACTGGTCCCATTCTGTGATAGTCTCTGTATCTTCTCACTTACCTTCTCCCTTTTGTACCTGTCACATTCCACCTGCTTTCATGCTGCTACATGTATCTTTAATTTCCCCTCACACCCTTCCTGTCTGTCTTCTACTCCAGACCAGTTCACTTCCTGAAACATTCTCTCTCTCTCTCTCTCTCTCTCTCTCTCTCTCTCTCTCTCTCTCTCTCTCTCTCTCTCCCCCCCCCTCTCCCCCCCTCTCCCCCCTCCTCTCCCCACCCCGTGTGTGTGTGTGTGTGTGTGTGTGTGTGTGTGTGTGAGAGAGAGAGAGAGAGAGAGAGAATGATCTATCCTCTCTCTAAAACATATTACAGTTTTATGTTAGATAGTAAGACTTCACAAATAAAACACGGTGTGGTGTCTGATGATAAAACCTCTATGTATAGAATACAGATTTAAGAGAGAGAGAGAAAATGAAATACTTGTGCAGAAAATGAAATACTTATGCAGAGAATAAAGTGAAGCCAAAAATATGACATAAAGTGATGTTACCTTTCTACTGCATCTGCACTGTGGATACTGTTTGGTGTTGAGAATTTCCTGTTGGCTGTCAATTGTAGTAATGGAAGTCTTATAGAATTTCCCATTCGTAAAAGTTTTGCTTAGACAAATTAATCTGCTTCTTACCCAGCTGCTGAACTGAAAATCAAAACCTTTTAAACCAAAACAAAGTCAATTATGTTATTACATTCAGTTTCAGTAGATACTCAACTAATGATGTTGAACTTTTATTGCAGGTAGAAATCTGGGTCTTCAGATGGAAAACACTGTATCTTCACTGCCACAGCAACACACACCTAGTGATGACAGTATTGAAATTATTGATTAGTTGTTTTAAACTAAGATGAATGTATGTGCTTCTATTTGTGTACAAAACTTTTTATTATACAGTAACTATTATTTATCTGAATTTAGTTTGTACATAAAGGTATAATTTTTTTACATGTGTTTTAAAAAATATATTTATGGATTAAATGTGGCTTCTAATATATTGATCAGTTATTGTTACAGTAGGTCATGAAATTTGACTCTGTAATAACAGTCTCTGATGTGAAGTATTCGTTGTTTCTCTTGAGAATCACTGTTGCGCAAGAATTGCTGTATGGTTGTTTTTCGTTGGGTGATGAGAAAATTTTACACACTAAAACAGTCATTGCATTCCTATTCCCCATTGAATTTACAATATTGGGTGTACATAAGTATTGGTTATCTGAAATACATGAGAAAATGTGTAATTTTGTTTGTGTGTGTATAAATTTATTGGATATATGAAATACAATAAAAAATGTGTAATTTTGTTTTTGTAAGTGAGAAAATATCTGTAATATTAGTATCTGTAATATCTGTAAGTTCAGTTTTAATAAATTATTCACAATGTTGTGAATGTGTATGTACCATGGAGTGAACACTTCATTATGTATACACACCTAGAGGCTGGTAGAGAGGCAGTAAGTGAGAAGAAGAAAGTTAAAGAACAGTACAGTTACTGTGTTTTCAAACAGTAATCCAAATAGGTTACTCTCAGAGTATGCTGGTGTAATAGCCCTATACTTGACAGTAATATACAACTGCTCGCTCAATGATGGGTCAAGCACCTAAACAATGGAAAGTTGCACAGGTCACACCAATACTTACAAAAGCAAATAGGAGTGATAATCAGAATTACAGTCTCATATCACTGTTGTTGATTGGCAGTAGTAGTATTTTGGAACATATACAGGATGACTCAAAAAGAAAGAGCAGATTTCAGTTGTTTATTAAAGACATACTGTGAAAAATAGAAACACATTGCACATGTCTCTGGATAGAGGAAGGTTCAGAGTTTTATGTTCACACAGACACTATAACATACACTCAACAAGAGCACCATGCATTGCTCGAGAAACATCAAAACAGTTGTCCATTTCATTCCACAAACAAATCAACAGGTCCCTGTTATTAAATTGACAGCTTCAACAATTCAGTTTCTAAGCTTTTTGAAGAGTAGCTGCCATAGGTGGCAAAGACTCTTGTCTTTTATATACAGTACAACTACAGAAAAAACCACAAAATGTGAGGTCTGGTGCCCTGGGAGGCCAAAGCAATGAAAAAGATCTTGACAACCTCTTCCAATACAATTGGTGTTGGTAAGGTAGTGAGATAGTGTCGCTCCTCAAGAATACATGAAAATGAAATCTTGGAATCTTTGTGAAGCTGGAGAAACAACCAATTTTGCAGCATGTCCAGGTATGATATTCCTGTCACAGTTTCCTCCGCAAAAAAAGAAGGGTCCATAAACTTTTGAACAGAAAAGGCAGAAAACACATTCAGTCTCAGTGCATTTCTTTCACGTTTAATGACGATACCAGGATTTTGTGACCCCCAAATCCTTACATTATGGTGCTTTGCTTTACCCCTATAGATCAAACACTGATTTGTCAAAAAAGATGAGTCATTCAGAAAAAGTGTCCTGACATATTGTGGAAAATTGAAATGCAAAATTTGTACCTTCTGTTATGGTTCCCATGGTGCAATTGCTGCAGTATTTGCAATTTGTAAGGCTTCATATGCAGGCGCTGTTTCAGAACATGCCACACTGTTCGAGGAAATCGAAGTTCTTGACCTGCTTATCTTTTGGACTTCTGAGGGGTCTGTGTGAACGCATCTCGGATAAACGAGACATTTTCATCAGACTTGAGTGGTCAACCAGTTCTTTTCCCTTTCCATATGCAACTAGGTTACAAGAATTTTGTATGCCAGTCTTAAATATGATTTGTAGAAGCGGCTTCGTACTGAATGGATGGCAGAATGCACATTGCAGTTGAACAATAGATTGCCTTTGCGCAAATTCCTACACACAAAACAGTTCTCTTGTAGTGTAGTTGCTATGTTTCTACAAACAAACAGCAGCACAGCTGTGTCAAAATTGTAAACCATACTCTATCCAATGGCATGCAATGTTTTTCTATCTTTTATAGTTTGTCTATGATAAACAGTGGAAATCTGTTCTTTCTTTTTGAATCATCCTGTACTGTGTTTGAATATCATGAATTACCTTGAAGAAAATGATTTATTAACACATAGTCAGCATAAATTCAGAAAATATCATTCTTGTCAACCACAACTAGTTCCTTATTTAGAGAAAGTAATGGGTAGGGCCTGGATTTTAATGATCCAAAAAACGCCAAGACATGTGTGCATTTATGACCTAAAATGATCTTAAAAAATACAGTATGACTATATACAAGTCATTCTTGTTGATTTTTTTATATACCATGTCATACAAAATTCACTTCTGAACAAACTGTGGGTATAGTGCTTATTTTTTGCTGTGTTTGAAAGTAACTGTCACTTATTTTTAAAATGTCTGCATGTGCCTGAAAAATCACAAAGTACACTTAAAACAGTAACACGTATCCATACAGTTAAACCATGCTCTTAACTACTACACACGACTTTAAAGTAATCCAAAGTATTTAACATGTGGTGCATTTTCAGGTTTTCAATTGTCAAAGAACTATGGGTGTTGCTGAGGATAATTTTGTAACTGGAAAAGCACTTCTTCACATCACAGGATGTTGCAGGAGCCTGTTTGAAGGCAGTGATGTCACTGAACACCAGCTTTGGGTCATTGTCTTCAAATGTTGTATTTGTCGAAAGACTAACACTAATTTTGCACTTTGTAGAATGTCCAGAATTCCACTGGAGAACACTGCAATTTTTTGATCACTTTGTCAGCCACATGATCCTGAACTCAATCCAACTCATTTTGCACATATCACACAATAGCCAGGGCAACACGTAGTTGAGGACCAGCAGCTTCCGGTCATGTGAAGGCTTTTGATACCACTTGAAAATTGGCATTGATATATGCGAAGTTTCCAGACAAGCTCTCTGTAGAGACCTCTTTCATAGTTTTGATAGCACTTGATACATCACTATCAAGCTCACAAAAGATTGTCTTTATTTTTTTGTAATAAAACATTACACACAGTTAAAATCCTCATATTGTCCATGCAGTCTGGCAGCGAGCATGGTGTTTGTTGTCAGCTTGCATGGATGATATGAGGATTTTAACTTTGTGTTTTTTATCATTTGTTTGCATTTTACCAAGACATGTATACAAATGCTAATAAATCAATCAAGAAGGCTAGGAATGTGTTTCTGCTAGATAGAGCAGGTGAGCAGTTATTAACATCTCACTTAGACAGTGAATTGGCTTCACTTAGTTCCAGTAAGACAGATGTAGCGGATTTATAGGCAAAGTTTCAGCAGATTGTAAATTGTGGTCTGGAGAGTTCTGTGCCTAGTAAGTGGATAAATAATGGAAAAGACTCACCACAGTTTAATAACAAAATTTGGCAGGTGCTGAGGAAGCAGAGGCTGTTGCACTCTCAGCTCAAAAGAGAATGCATAATTCGTGACAGGTGGAGGTTAGTAGAGATTCATGCGTCTGTGTGAAGATCTATGCATGAAGCATACAGCAACTACAAATGTACAAATGTCAAACCTTTGCAAAAGATTTGACTGAGAACCTGAGAAAATTCTTATTGTATGTAAAATTGCTAAGCAGCAATAAGGCTTCCTTCCAGTCCCTTGTTGATCAGTATGGTGTGACAGTTGAAGATAGCAAAACAAAAGCTGAACTTTTAAATTTCATGTTCTATAAATCGTTCACACAGGAGAATCAACAAACGTACAGTCATTTGATCATTGGACAGACTCCTGTGTGGATGACATAGTAATAAGCATAATTGGCATTGAGAAACAACTTAAGGATTTGAAAACAAATAAATCACCACGTCCGGATGGAATCCCAGTTCTATTTTACAGAGAGTACTCTATGGTATTGGCCCCTTGCCTAGCTTGCATTTATCATGAATCTCTCGGCCAGCACAAAGTCCCAAGTGACTGGAAAAAAGTGCAGGTGACTCCAGTATATAAAAAAGGATCTGCAAAATTACAGACAGACACCCCTAACTTTGGTTTGATGCGGAATCCTTGAATGTATTTTCAGTTGCAACATAATAAACTTTCTTGAGACTGAGAAACGTATGCCCATGAATGAACAAGTTTTCAGAAAGCATCGCTCATGTGAAACTCAGCTTGCCTTTTCTCACATGATATACTGAGAACTATAGATGAAGGGCAGCAGGCAGATTGCATATTTGTACATTTTCATAAAGCATTTGACACAGTGCCCCATTACAGGCTGTTAATGAAGGTACGGGCATATGGAATAAGTTCACAGATATATGAGTGGCTCGAAGACTTCTTAAATAATAGAACCCAGTACATTGTCCTCGACTGTGTGTTCATCAGAGACAAGGGTATCAACAAGAGTGGCCCAGGGAGATGTGATAGGACTACTGTTGTTCTCTATATACAGGAATCGTATGGCAGACAGGGTGGGCAGCAATCTGTGGTTGTTTGCTGATAATGCTGTGGTTTACAATAAGGTGTCAAAGTTGAGTGACTGTGGGAAGATAAAAGACGACTTAGACAAAATTTCCAGTTGGTGCGATGAATGGCAGATAGCCCTAACTGTGGAAAGAAAGTACAGTAATGCGGATGAATAGGAAGAACAAACCTGTAATGTTCGGATACAGTATTACTAGTGTCCTGCTTGACACAGTCAAGTCATTTAAATATCTGGGCTTAACGTTGCAAAGTGATATGAGATGGAATGAGCATGTGAGAAGTGCGGCTGGGAGGGCGAACAGTCAACTTTGGTTTATGGGGACAATCTGAGGAAGAGTGGTTCACCTGTATTGAGTAATGTTCAAGTGTCTGGGATCTGTACCAGGTCAGATTGGAGGAAGGCACTGAAGCAATTTAGAGGCAGGATGCTAGATTTGTTACCAGTCGGTTCTAACAACATGTAAGTGTTACAGAGATGTTTTGGGAACTCAAATGAGAATCCCTGGTGTGAAAGCGACATTCTTTTGGAGAAATATTGCTGAGAAAATGTAGAGGACTGGCATTTGAAGCTGATTGCCGAACAATTCTACTGCTGCCAACATACATTGTGCATAAAGGCACATCTGAGAGCAATAAATGTGTCTGCACTGTGATTGTGGTGTATTAAGTGTGTTCATTGTCAACAGAAAATTAATTTCTCTACATTGGGGTAATTTGAACACATGTCTTCTGCAGCTTTGTATAACATGTGTGCAAGGTATGTGACATACACAAACTTGGGATAGAGAATCTGAAGCTCCTTAGTAGCTGCTTAAGCCATGTATGAAGCAGTGTCTTTTGCGAGCAGGAATAGTTGTCTGTTTACATCACCCAGACATAGCAGCTTCGTAGAGTTGTCAAACAAAATGGCAATTGTCGCATTCTGTGTTCTTTGAGAGAATTCCACACATTAAGAGGGACAATTCTCCAGGCCCATCAACTTTTAGAGCATTAATAGCAACATTGGCAACATATGCCTAGCCGCATCAGAGGTTTCGCCTTTGGACACCCAGACCTTTTGGTCAGCAACACTAATCTGTATTTTGTTGAGCACCTCATTCTAGCAGAGTAGATTCATCTGGACCTGGAAGTGTTGTGTACTTGCCAAGAACTACCGTATTTACTTGAATCTAAGCCGCACTCGAATCTAAGCCGCACCTGAAAAATGAGACTTGAAATAAAGGAAAAAAAAATATTTCCCGAATCTAAGCCGCACCTGAAATTTGAGACTCGAAATTCAAGGGGAGAGAAAAGTTTTAGGCCACACCTCCAAATCGAAACAAAGTTGGTCCATTGTAATACGAAACACAATTTAGGTCGAATGAAAGACGATACAGCTACAGTAGTTTGGTTCGAGTCGTAAGCTTAGCAGTTAAGCTTTACCAGGTAGCCATTGCTATGCGTCAGGCGCTCCGTCCGTATTTATACGGGTACCCTTCCTTTTTCACGTGCTTCGTCTGGTTTGAATCGATTGCTTATTTTGCTTTGATCTGATAAGTGCCGTTTTCTTTGTTATAGGTGTTTACGTCACTCTAAGCTGAAAATGCATTACTGTACTGTGTCGTGCATTGTTTGTCGCATTCTGATAGTGCATGTGTACGGCCTGTCACCGCTTGCGGCATGACTTGCTTTTGTGCGCGATACCGCCGCTTTTTTTTTTAAAAAAAAAAAAAAAAAAAAAAAAAGAGGAATCGTCTCATTAGCGAAACAATGACAAGAGACTGCAGTTTGTTGTTACTTACACTGCTGCTTTCTTTGATAATGATCAACAAGAACCAAATAATAGACTGCGTATGATAGAACATGTTCTGAACGAGAGTTAGGCGCAAATTTTTCTCCGTTTGAAAATCTTTGCGGCCGCTTCTTTAGTACATCAAATTCTGCACAGAAATTAGTCATCTTACATTTAAAATCTAGTCAGTTGCCGTGCTTCATTTCTGACTATATCACTATTAGGCATAAGAATAATACGAATATAAACATGACACGATACGTATATTCTTCCGCGTTTGCTGTTGTTTCACTCTAGTTTCGTAGTTTATTAGGCAGACAGGATTTAAATGAGAGCAGCAAACACGAAAGAATACATGGCAAAATGTTTATTTTCGTATTATTCTTATGGCGAAGAGAATACTGCATGTGATTCACATTTCATCAGGTTCCTATTAGCAACCATCTCTTCTCACGGGTAGGAAAAAACTCGGAACGTAGAGTTGGCCATATTGACAAACATCCCTAACAGTCTTGCCAGTCAGATTTTTGTAGTACATTGAAATTCTGCTACATTCGAAGATGAACAATACGGAATTTGTATTTACTTCGTTGGACAATGTATGAAAATGCAGTTGTCGAAACTCGGGGAAAAAAAAAAAAAAAAAAAAAGTTTTGGTGCCAGTATTTATCTTTGTGCCCACAAAGCATGCTTGTGTAGCGCTACATATATTCGACGGCAGAAGTTAGTTGTGGCGGCACCTACCAACATTTTTCAGAACTTCCGCTTGCTTTGCACTCGATTCTAAGCCGCAGGCGGTTTTTTGGATTACAAAAACCGGAAAAAAAGTGCGGCTTAGATTCGAGTAAATACAGTATATGAACTGTGATTCTTCAGCTTCTCCAATGGGATGTTATACGAGACCATCATCTCAAACAAGTCTTTGTAGAATGATTGCGCAGTTGAAGATGGACATGTACACTCAAATAACAGCATTTGTCTGCTGTCATTTTCTGCACTTTGCTTTATGCAGCTGCTGTATTTAGTGGTATTATAGTGTTGTTTGACATGAAAATACTTTTCTGCACTAATGTCAACTTCATATAAATAATAGTTCTCTGTCAGTGCTGAAGAATTTCTCTCCAAAATCTCACAACTTCATGCTATTGGGCGCACTTTACTTTCAGCATGTTGAACAATATTGAGTTTGTATTCAGACTGATTAGTGTGGCAGGTTGTGTGGTGTTTATTATTTTGGAAGCCACATTTGTTGGCTTCGAGAGCATTTTGTTGACTCATGCAATAATGTTGTATGTCAGTGAACAGACTTGTTTGTTAAGCTGCTTGTCTACTATAATCCTGATTAATAAAGTGTTGTAGTATTTGAAACATTGTCATGTGAGCAACTTTTTCATGTTTTTATTCCTGTGTCCTTTAATGATATGACAAATGTATGCATTTTTGGCAAAAATTGGCCAAAATATGACCTACCACTAAAAAAATAGTAGGTATGACTTCATACGCACAACGAAAATACATTTTCCTACACTACAACACCTAGATTCCTGCATAAATTGGTATAAAATTCACCCTAAATTTGGGGGAAAATATGACTTGTCATTAAAATCCGGCCCTAGCAATGAGTGCTATCAACAGGGAATTTCAAATTGATTCCATATTCCTAGGTTTCGAGAATGTTTTTCACACAATTCATCAAAAATAAAGTCTAATCTAATTGCGTGCCTATGGAGTATTGTCCTGTGGGACTGGATTCATGATTTCCTGTTAGAATGGTCACAGTTCGTAGTAGATAATCAGTGAAAAGTCATCGAGTAAAGCAGACGAGTGTTATAGCACCTATATAAATGATTTAGGAACAGTTCTGACCACGATCCCAACTTGATCCTCATCCACTACCTCAAAATCATGTGTTACAAGCCTTCCAACAATTCCTCACATCTAGCGTAGCTTCACAACCCTTCCTCAGGTCCTTACAATATGACCCCAACCTGTCCTTTGCAGAACTCCAGACTCTTTGTTCCCTAAAATCTGATGACTATTGCGGTACTTGACCGATGGGAGTATACGAGTGTTCTTCTATGCCAGCTGTCTGAAGTCTCTGTGTACAGCATACCAAATCCCATACATGTGATTCAAACTGACCTGCACTCCCTCCTTAAAATCTCAGGCCAACCATGCACCCTCACCTTTTACTTTCTACTTAAGGTCCACAAACTCTATCACCCTGGTTGTCCCGTAGTAGCTGGTTTTGAAGCACCTACCAAATATATGTCTGCTTTACTTGGTCAACAACTGTAACCCATTGCACAAAGACTTCCCTCCTACATTAAAGAGGCCAACCACTTCCTGGATCATCTGAAATCTTTACCCACCCCACCCCCACCGCACACCATGCTTGTCACCACTGATGTCGTCTCCTTGTGTACCAGTGACCACAGTGTACATGGTCTGTCTGTTGCTGAACATTTCTTCAGTCTGTGCCCACCTGATTCCAAACCTGTGGCATTCTTCCTGCTTTCCTGCTCACCTTAATCAACTTTATACTTATGAACTACTACTTTACCTGTGAGGGTAAGACATGCAAACAGATCAGGGGCATAGCCATGGGAACAAGGATGTATGCTTCCTATGCCAACCATCTTTTCATAGGTTGCTTGGAGGGGGCTTTCCTGGGTTCCATAAGCCTTCAACCCTGGTATGGTTGAGGTACATTGATGAAATCTTTGCTGTGTGGACTCAAAGTCAGAGTAATGTGTTAAAATTCTTGGAATCTCTAAATACATTCTCCTGATTACATTTCACAATGTCCTATTCCAAATGCCATGCCACTTTCCGTGATGTTGATCTCACTCTCACCAAAGGTCAGCTACACACTTCTGTTCACGTTAAACCTACTAACAAACAACAGTACATTTTACAGTTACTTCCTTTCCATGTCAAATGTTCCCTCCCATACAGTGTTGGCATTGCAGGCAAACGTATTTGTTCAGATGCAGACTCTTTACAGCAGTACACCACCATTCTCACCTCAGCCTTCACTGGACATAATTATCCACAGCCTAGTTGAAAGCAAATTTCCTGGGCCATCACATCCAATTCTGATACTGCCAAAGAAATGGCTTTGGAGTACACCACTTGTTACTCAGTTTACCTTACTCTTGACTGTATTATTTAGCTACTTCAACAAGGCTGTGACTTCCTAAAATCATCCCCTGAAATGAGGTCCATTCTGTCTGATATCCTGCTCACCGCACCTCGAATAGCTTTTTGTTACCCTTCAAATCTCCGAGACATCGTTGTTAGATACTATGCTCCTTCTGCACCTATCTCCCTACCCTAAGGTTCTTACCCCTGTGACCATTCCCGTCATAAGACTTGCTGTATGCACCCCCCCTACCACCACTTATACCAGCCCTGTAATTGGCAAAACATTTACAGTACTATCAAAGGAAAAGCCACATGTGAAACGACATATTTCATATACCAGTTGTTATGTAAACACTGTTTAGCCTCTTACATTGGCATTACTGTCACCAAGTTAGCAGTTAAAATGAATGAGCATCGGCAGAAGCTGTATACTGGCAACACACAATACACTGTTGCAGAGCATGCTCTACAGTGTGACAGTCATGACCTCGATGCTGGTTTTCAACACGTGCCATCTGGATTATTCCCTCAGATGCTAGTTTCTCAGAACTCTGCAGGTGGGAACTGATGCTACAGCATGTCATTGGTTCTCGCTGCCCACCAGGCCTTAATTTACATTAATTTCTTCGGTTTCAGCATTTCTTCACAGTAACTATTGCTTTCTTCACTCCCTTTTAGTTTTCTACAACCTTCATTATCTGACCTATCTGTTTTTTGCTGCCTCCCTCCCACTTCTATAATGTACAATGCACTTACCTTTTAACTTTTATTAACTCATGCACAATGTTTTGGCAATAATCTCTGTCTTTCATATTATACTACCGTCCAGCTTTAAGCTCTTAAAGTTTTCATAACCCTATCCAGTGCAGTCCCCAACAGTCTGTCTTTCCTTCTCCTCCCGTCCAGTAAGTCTGCTCAGACCCAGGGTTCCATGTGACTTTTCCATACTCTGCCCCTTTTTCTAAATCTCATGAATCCTCCCTCTTCACCCCCCATCCTTCCCCTTCAACCCTTCTGCTAGAAGAAGAAGCCACTGCCTCCGAAAACTTGCAAACTTTAAAACCTTTTATATGTGTGTTCTCCTGACACCATTTGGTGAGTAGATTTTTAATCTATCCACGTATGTTATATTTACAAAAACTGATTGTTTTTGGTAGTGAAATTTGGATAAGTAATCCATCGCAATTTAAGAAGAACAGTAATGTCCATACCTGCAACACTTGGGGGATACATGACCTTTATTACCCATTGTTAAAGCTGTCAGAGGCTCAGAAAGTACTTCAATATGTAGCAACAAAAATTTTTCAGCATTTGCTCAGTAACATACAATGTCTGACAGGTAGCTTAGCAAGTTTTAAGTCTAATTTAAAATCATTTATCCTAGACAACTTCTATTCCAGTGGCAAATTTCTACTTAAAAACTGGTAGCCATTTGCATGGCTGGGACTAAAAATAATGTGTTCATTAATGTTAACACTAATCACATGTACATATCCTGTAAAGTGAATCATTCCACGTCATTTCAACAAAATAATCGTTCAAATGATGTATGGAGCATGTTACTAACTAATCACCTTTTCAGCATCTTCCTGAATTTGTTTTAGAACACCACCTATCGCATAACTTATAATGCCAATGCGAAGTTCTGTCTCAGCACTTTTGTCATTCAGTGCTAGGACAGGGGAAGATGGTAGCACCTCCTTAAGGTAAGGAAAAATCTTTATGACACTTTGTTCCCATAAAAACTGGTGTCTCCTTGCAGCAGTTCTTGCAAGGGATGTGTCTTTGTACAGAAGCACTTTATGAACTGCCCAAAGTACAAGCACTTTCCAAGAAAAAATTTTACATAACAAGTTGCCAAGTAATCACAAAATCTGTGAGTGCTCTTATTTTCTCTGTATTGGGAGGGACTCCATTGACATTCAATAGATGCTCCAAAATTTTCCTTTGTTGTGCAGCAATGGAGCACTTTTCCAGATTCAGGCCTGTGGTCTGAACACACTTCAACACACTTGTTAGGTCTCTGTTGATCCATTGCGGATATGGGATAGCAACTGGTCAACTATTTATCAAAAACAACTGCCAAGCAGCAGTATGTTTTCAGAAGTTATTTTATTTAGACGACCAGTTTTGGTATCTCATTAATACCATCATCAGGCCCCTATGCACTCCACATATAGTCAATCAGATACATTGATACTTGCATTTCTGGATTCTGTGAATTCAGTTTTGGAGTGTGTCTCAAAAACATCATAAACACAAATCAAATGAAAATTAAATCATTGTTATCGTAAGTCCAAATATTATGTGAGTCCTTTTTTCATAATAACAGTATTATTTCCCATTCAATAAAAGATTCAAATTAGCTTGTGCAGACTTAAGAAGGGAAAGAAAAATATCATTTAATCCTTTCACTGCCCACAGTATTGAGGCACGGGCACAAGAATGGTTATATTTCATTGCCGGGGAAGGGAAAAAAATTCACTAAATTAAAATTTTTGTTTGTCACAAAGATTTAGTGAGATAGGCGGATGTTCTCCTTTATGACAAACATTTTTTTTTCCATCTAAAGGTCAACATAATACACTCAGGGGATTAATTAATTTCTGTCTCCCCCATTCAGCAAGCCAGCAAGAAAACACCGAGAACAAAAACCACAGACATTCAGACTTTATCTTCGATTTATACAACAGATTAGTTTTGAGTTGAGAACAAGTCCTTTGTCGTGTTTTTTCTTAATCATATTCAGGGTGTCCCATTTATCCTGACCACCCAAATAACTGTTTGTCCAGATGCAAATTACAAAATGTTTCAATGGCACCCTGTATTTTTCATTTGGTAATTCATTTCCTCTCCTAAAGACCTATTCAAAAATGTATCACAGTGTACCATTCACTGAAACACAACATTATTAATTACGTAGCACAACATTGATATTGATGCTCCCAGCGCTTGGTGCAGATACTCTGGGTAATGGAACACATCCACATTCTGATACTGACAGAGGACAAATGTAAACATAAGTAGAATGCACATCTGTCATTCTGTCAACCATCGTCACTTGAAGAGTTCTGTGAGCAGAATGTACACCAACGAAGAAAAGATAGAAATGCTACTCATCTGTGGGGAATGTAAGTTAGCAGAACAGTAATTGCAATACTGTTTCCTTATATACAGGTCCTCCCCCCGTGAACCATGGACCTTGCCGTTGGTGGGGAGGCTTGCGTGCCTCAATGATACAGATAGCCGTACCGTAGGTGCAATCACAACTGAGGGGTATCTTGAGAGGCCAGACAAACATGTGGTTCCTGAAGAGGGGCAGCAGCCTTTTCAGTAGTTGCAGGGGCAACAGTCTGGATGATTGACTGATCTGGCCTTGTAACACTAACCAAAACGGCCTTGCCGTTGTGGTACTACGAACAGCTGAAAGCAAGGGGAAACTACAGTCGTAATTTTTCCCGAGGGCATGCAGCTTTACTGTACGGTTAAATGATGATGGCGTCCTCTTGGGTAAAATATTCCGGAGGTAAAATAGTCCCCCATTCGGATCTCCGGGCGGGGGCTACTCAAGAGGATGTCGTTATCAGGAGAAAGAAAACTGGCATTCTACGGATCGGAACGTGGAATGTCAGATCCCTTAATTGGGCAGGTAGGTTAGAAAATTTAAAAAGGGAAATGGATAGGTTAAAGTTAGATATAGTGGGAATTAGTGAAGTTCAGTGGCAGGAGGAACAAGACTTCTGGTCAGGTGAATACAGGGTTATAAATACAAAATCAATTAGGGGTAATGCAGGAGTAGGCTTAATAATGGAAAAAAATAGGAGTGTGGGTAAGCTACTACAAACAGCATAGTGAACGTATTATAGTGGCCAAGATAGACACGAAGCCCATACCTACTACAGTAGTACAAGTTTATATGCCAACTAGCTCAGCAGGTGACGAAGAAATTGAAGAAATGTATGACGAGATAAAAGAAATTATTCAGGTAGTGAAAGGAGACGAAAATTTAATAGTCATGGGTGACTGGAATTCGACAGTAGGAAAAGGGAGAGAAGGAAACATAGTAGGTGAATATGGAATGGGGCTAAGAAATGAAAGAGGACGCCGCCTGGTAGAATTCTGCACAGAGCATAACTTAATCATAGCTAACACTTGGTTCAAGAATCATAAAAGAAGGTTGTATACATGGAAGAACCCTGGAGATACTAAAAGGTATCAGATAGATTATATAATGGTAAGACAGAGATTTAGGAACCAGGTTTTAAATTGTAGGACATTTCCAGGGGCAGATGTGGACTCTGACCACAATCTATTGGTTATGAACTGTAGATTAAAACTGAAGAAATTGCAAAAAGGTGGGAATTTAAGCAGAAGGGACCTGGATAAACTGACTAAACCAGAGGTTATACAGAGTTTCAGGGACAGAATAAGGGAACAATTGACAGGAATGGGGGAAAGAAATACAGTAGAAGACGAATGGGTAGCTCTGAGGGATGGAGTAGTGAAGGCAGCAGAGGATCAAGTAGGTAAAAAGACAAGGGCTAGTAGAAATCCTTGGGTAACAGAAGAAATATTGAATTTAATTGATGAAAGGAGAAAATATAAAAATGCAGTGAATGAAGCAGGCAAAAAGGAATACAAACGTCTCAAAAATGAGCTCAAGAGGAAGTGCAAAATGGCTAAGCAAGCATGGCTAGAGGACAAATGTAAGGATGTAGAGGCTTATCTCACTAGGGGTAAGATAGATACAGCCTACAGGAAAATTAAAGAGACCTTTGGAGAAAAGAGAGCCACTTGCCTGAATATCAAGAGCTCAGATGGAAACCCAGTTCTAAGCAAAGAGGGGAAAGCAGAAAGGTGGAAGGAGTATATAGAGGGTCTATACAAGGCGATGTACTTGAGGACACTATTATGGAAATGGAAGAGGAGGTAGATGAAGATGAAATGGGAGATACAATACTGCATGAAGAGTTTGACAGAGCACTGAAAGACCCGAGTCGTAACAAGGCCCCGGTAGTAGACAACATTCCATTAGAACTACTGACGGCCTTGGGAGAGCCAGTCCTGACAAAACTCTACCATCTGGTGAGCAAGATGTATGAGACAGGCGAAATACCCTCAGACTTCAAGAAGAATATCATAATTCCAATCCCAAAGAAAACAGGTGTTGACAGATGTGAAAATTACTGAACTATCAGTTTAATAAGCCACAGCTGCAAAATACTAACGCAAATTATTTACAGACGAATGGAAAAACTGGTAGAAGCCGAATTCGGGGATGATCAGTTTGGATTCCGTAAAAATACTGGAACACGTGAGGCAATACTGACCTTATGACTTATCTTAGAAGAAAGATTAAGAAAAGGCAAACCTACATTTCTAGCATTTGTAGACTTAGAGAAAGCTTTTGACAATGTTGACTGGAATACTCTCTTTCAAATTCTAAAGGTGGCAGGGGTAAAATACAGGGAGCGAAAGGCTATTTACAATTTGTACAGAAACCAGATGGCAGTTATAAGAGTCGAGGGGCATTAAAGGGAAGCAGTGGTTGGGGAGGGAGTGAGACAGGGTTGTAGCCTCTCCCCGATGTTATTCAATCTGTATATTGAGCAAGCAGTAAAGGAAACAAAAGAAAAATTCGAAGTAGGTATTAAAATCCAGGGAGAAGAAATAAAATTTTTGAGGTTTGCCGATGACATTGTAATTCTGTCAGAGACAGCAAAAGACTTGGAAGAGCAGTTGAACGTAATGGACAGTGTCTTGAAAGGAGGATATAAGATGAACATCAACAAAAGCAAAACAAGGATAATGGAATGTAATTGAATTAAGTCGGGTGATGCTGAGGGAATTAGATTAGGAAATGAGACACTTAAAGTAGTAAAGGAGTTTTGCTATTTGGGGAGCAAAGTAACTGATGATGGTCAAAGTAGAGAGGATATAAAATGTAGACTGGCAATAGCAAGGAAAGCGTTTCTGAAGAAGAGAAATTTGTTAACATCGAGTATAGATTTAAGTGTCAGGAAGTCGTTTCTGAAAGTATTTGTATGGAGTGTAGCCATGTATGGAAGTGAAACATGGACAATAAATAGTTTGGACAAGAAGGGAATAGAAGCTTTCGAAATGTGGTGCTACAGAAGAATGCTGAAGATTAGATGGGTAGATCACATAACTAATGAGGAAGTATTGAATAGAATTGGGGAGAAGAGAAGTTTGTGGCACAACTTGACCAGAAGAAGGGGTCGGTTGGTAGGACATGTTCTGAGGCATCAAGGGATCACCAATTTAGTATTGGAGGGCAGCGTGGAGGGTAAAAATTGTAGATGGAGACCAAGAGATGAATACACTAAGCAGATTCAGAAGGATGTAGGTTGCAGTAGGTACTGGGAGATGAAGGAGCTTGCACAAGATAGATTATCATTGATAGCTGCATCAAACCAGTCTCAGGACTGAAGACCACAACAAAAACGTATACAGGTACATTTATTACAGTAGTTTAGTCCATTTAAATACTGTTGTGTAGAGTAGGCGTACAGTAAAGGCTGTCCTTCCTACAAACTACATTGACAAAACGTTTCTTTTATTATTGTTGTTGTTGAAGGTAGGTGAAATGCTAAGCAGGGAGGGGGACTGAGCAGAGAGAGATATCCTGACAAGAACCCACCTTCCAAATGGATGTTTTCTCGTCTTGTTGCGATGCTTCAGGAAATGGGAAGTCTCAACACATGACAACGCAATCGTTGTAGCACTTGCACAGACGAAGCTGCCGAAGATACTGTTATTGCTTCCGTTGCTATGAATCCAAATGTGAGCACACGGCAGCTTGAACATGAGACTGGCATTTCTAAAACCAGTGTACATCGTATTTGTACATGCATTGGTTCCATCCTTAGCATGTACACCTACATCAAAAATTGCATGGGAATGATTTCCACAATCGTGTACAGTTCTGCCAGCGGGCACAGCACAAATCCTCGCCAACCAGAACTTGTTCTCCAAAGTTCTATTTACCGGTAAATGTTCCTTCTCAAACAAAGGACAGAAAAATACAAGGAACATGCATTATTGGTCCAGTGATAAACCCCGATGGCTTAGACAGGTGGAACATCAGTATCAGTGGAGAGTTAACGTCTGGTGTGCGATGCTTGGTGCTACAATTATTGGCCCTTATTTCATCAATGGTAGTGTAAATGGCACAGTGTATGCCAACTTCCTCAGAAGAATTCTTCCTCCTCTTCTGGATGAAGTGCCACTAAGAACCAGAATGCTTATGTGGTATCAACATGATGGATGTCCAACACATAATGCCTTGCGTGCATGCTGTGTTCTGAACTGAAGGTATTCTGCCAGATGGATTGGTCCAGGAGGTACAGTTACTTGGCCTGCTAGGTCTCCTGATTTAAATCCTCTGTACTTTTCTCTTTGGAGATGCATTAAAGACCTTGTCTATAGTGACATTCCAACAACTCCAGAGGACATGCAGGAACATATCGTGCTTGTTTGTAATTCTCTTCAGTAGGCAACACTGGAAGCAGTAAATAATTCCTTCATTCAAAGAGTGCACCAATGTATCGGTGTCCAGGGTGACCAATTTGAGCACCTTCTGATAACTCCAGTAAGTGGACGAGTTTGTGACCCTGAGCTCAAAGTCAATGTTGTGTTATGTAATTAATAACATTGTATTTCAGTGAATGGTACACTGTGATACATCTTTGAATAGGTCTTTAGGAGAGGAAATGAATTACTGAACAAGAAATACAGGGCGCCACTTGCATGAATATCAAGAGCTCAGATGGAAACCCAGTTCTAAGCAAAGAAGGGAAAGCAGAAAGGTGGAAGGAGTATATAGAGGGTCTATACAGGGGCGATGTCCTTGAGGACAATATTATGGAAATGGAAGAGGATGTAGATGAAGATGAAATGGGAGATATGATACTGCGTGAAGAGTTTGACAGAGCACTGAAAGACCTAAGTCGAAACAAGGCCCCGGAAGTAGACAACATTCCATTAGAACTACTGATAACCTTGGGAGAGACAGTCCTGACAATACTCTACCATCTGGTGAGCAAGATGTATGAGACAGGCGAAATTCCCTCAGACTTCAAGAAGAATATAATAATTCCAATCTCAAAGAAGGTAGGTGTTGACAGATGTGAAAATTAGCGAACTGTCAGTTTAATAAGTCACAGCTGCAAAATACTAACACGAATTCTTTACAGACGAATGGAAAAACTGGTAGAAGCCGACCTCAGGGAAGATCGGATTGGATTCCGTAGAAATGTTGGAACACGTGAGGCAATACAGACCTTACGACTTATCTTAGAAGAAAGATTAAGAAAAGGCAAACCTACATTTCTAGCATTTGTAGACTTAGAGAAAGCTTTTGACAATGTTGACTGGAATACTCTCTTTCAAATTCTGAAGGTGGCAGGGGTAAAATACATCTACATCTACATCTACATCTACATTTATACTCCGCAAGCCACCCAACGGTGTGTGGCGGAGGGCACTTTACGTGCCATTGTCATTACCTCCCTTTCCTGTTCCAGTCGCGTATGGTTTGCGGGAAGAACGACTGTCTGAAAGCCTCTGTGCGCGCTCTAATCTCTCTAATTTTACATTCGTGATCCCCTCGGGAGGTATAAGTAGGGGGAAGCAATATATTCGATACCTCATCCAGAAACGCACACCTCTCGAAACCTGGCGAGCAAGCTACACCGCGATGCAGAGCGCCTCTCTTGCAGAGTCTGCCACTTGAGTTTGTTAAAAATCTCCGTAACGCTATCACGGTTACCAAATAACCCTGTGACGAAACGCGCTGCTCTTCTTTGGATCTTCTCTATCTCCTCCGTCAACCCGATCTGGTACGGATCCCACACTGATGCGCAATACTCAAGTATAGGTCGAACGAGTGTTTTGTAAGCCACCTCCTTTGTTGATGGACTACATTTTCTAAGGACTCTCCCAATGAATCTCAACCTGGTACCCGCCTTACCAACAATTAATTTTATATGATAATTCCACTTCAAATCGTTCCGCACGCATACTCCCAGATATTTTACAGAAGTAACTGCTACCAGTGTTTGTTCTGCTATCATATAATCATACAATAAAGGATCCTTCTTTCTATGTATTCGCAATACATTACATTTGTCTATGTTAAGGGTCAGTTGCCACTCCCTGCACCAAGTGCCTATCCGCTGCAGATATTCCTGCATTTCGCTACAATTTTCTAATGCTGCAACTTCTCTGTATATTACAGCATCATCCGCGAAAAGCCGCATGGAACTTCTGACACTATCTACAAGGTCATTTATCTATATTGTGAAAAGCAATGGTCCCATAACACTCCCCTGTGGCACACCAGGGAGCAAAAGGCTATTTACAATTTGTACAGAAACCAGATGGCAGTTATAAGAGTCGAGGGGCATGAAAGGGAAGTAGTGGTTGGGAAGGGAGTGAGACAGGGTTGTAGCCCCTCCCCGATGTTATTCAATATGTATATTGAGCAAGCAGTAAAGGAAACAAAAGAAAAGTTTGGAGTAGGTATTAAAATCCATGGAAAGGAATAAAAACTTTGAGGTTCGCCGATGACATTGTAATTCTGTCGGAGACAGCAAAGGACTTGGAAGAGCAGTTGAACGGAATGGACAGTGTCTTGAAAGGAGGATATAAGATGAACATCAACAAAAGGAAAACAAGGATAATGGAATGTAGTTGAATTAAGTTGGGTGATGCTGAGGGAATTAGATTAGGAAATGAGACACTTAAAGTAGTAAAGGAGTTTTGCTATTTGTGGAGCAAAATAACTGATGATGGTCGAAGAAGAGAGGATATAAAATGTAGACTGGCAATGGCAAGGAAAGTGTTTCTGAAGAAGAGAAATTTGTTAACATTGAGTATTGATTTAAGTGTCAGGAAGTCGTTTCTGAAAGTATTTGTATGGAGTGTAGCCATGTATGGAGTGTAGCCATGTATGGAATTGAAACATGGACGATAAATAGTTTAGAAAAGAAGAGAATAGAAGCTTTCGAAACGTGGTGCTACAGAAGAATGCTGAAGATTAGATGGGTAGATCACATAAATAATGAGGAGGTATTGAATAGAATCGGGGAGAAGAGGAGTTTGTGGCACAACTAGACTAGAAGAAGGGATTGGTTGGTAGGACATGTTCCGAGGCATCAAGGGATCACCAATTTAGTACTGGAGGGCAATGTGGAGGGTAAAAATCGTAGAGGGAGACCAAGAGATGAATACCCTAAGCAGATTCAGAAGGATGTAGGCTGCAGTAGGTACTGAGAGATGAAGAAGCTTGCACAGGATAGAGTAGCATGGAGAGCTGCATCAAACCAGTCTCAGGACTGAAGACCACAACAACAACATTTAAAAAAGTCATACTACTGTTCATATCTTTGTAAAAAAACAAAGCTACAATTGAGGCAATCATGCTGATTGATGTCCCCCTGATGGCTAAAGATCATTTGCTGGAAACATTTTGTAATTTGCATCTGGACAAACAGTTATTCAGGGTGGTCAAGATAAATGGGACACTGTATATTGCTTCTGTATGCATATACAGAAGTAAGGTTTTCATCATGCAAAGTTTTCACCTGACACTACATATTCTTATTTGTACAAGATTTATGTTGGTTGTATCACCATTGTAAATATGGTTTCCTCTAATTGTACAGTTTTTGTGTTCACTTAACATGAGAGCACGAATTATTTAATTTACATGGCAAGTTTTTCCTTAAAAGAGTGTTAGAAATAAGTTCTATCATTTATTACACTTTCAATAAAAAAAAAATTCTGATGTTTTCTTTGCCTTTGATGGACAGGTTGGGAAGGACTGCAGAGATGATTGGGTGATGACCCTGGAACCTTCAGCAGAAATGAAGACCATCCAGGAAAGGTTACTGGAACTGTAACTGTGGGCAGGATACCTTGAGGCCTCTCAGGGTAGGATACCAGGAGATTGTGAGGATCTCCTCTATTCATGGATTACCTGAAAAGATACACGTACTTGAGTTAGACTGGTTGCACACACAAAACTCAAATGTGTGCAGGAAGCAAAGTTCACACTAGTATCCATCTGATTTTCTTCTCCAGTTGATGCTAATCAGTATTGTTTTACATTGATCTTCATTAGAAGTTCTTGTGAATTTAATACATACACCAAAAAAGTTTTGTATCACCCCAGTTCCCAGAACTCCTGAAGATAGACATTGTCTGTTAATATAGTATCACAGACACAGTCTGTTTGAATGTCCAGAGATGTCACTAAACCCACCCAAAGATGTAAACAACCATGCATGAGATGATGATGATGTTTGGTTTGAGGGGCGCTCAACTGCGTGGTTATCAGCGCCCGTACAATTACCCAATCTTTGCTCAGTCCAATTTCGCCACTTTCCTGGATGATGATGAAATGATGAGGACAACACAAACACCCAGTCATCTCGAGGCAGGTGAAAATCCCTGACCCCGCCGGGAATCGAACCCGGGACCCCGTGCTCGGGAAGCGAGAACGCTACCGCGAGACCACGAGCGGCGGACAACCATGCATGAGCAGCGCCTATTAGACAGAGGCGACCAACAGCCGATCAGTTCCAGTCATTCCACCAGGAAGGAGGTACGTGGCTAGTGTTGTCTGTAGTACAACCATGATGGTCAATACCATGGTTTGATCACGTCTGCATTGTTACTTTGTGCCAGGAAGAGTTCTCCAGTCGTCTCAGAGTGAACCAAAGCAATGTTGTTTGGACATGGAGGAGATACTGAGAGACAGAAACTATTGATGACATGCTGTCCAAGGGCTACTACTGCAGCAGATGACTGCTATCTATGGATTATGGCTTGGAGGAATCCTGACAGCAATGCCACCATGTTGAATAATGCTTTTTGTGCAGCCACAGGACATCACGTTACGACTCAAACTGTGCGCAATAGGCAGCATGATGTGCAACTTCACTCCCAATGTCCATAGTGAGGTCCATCTTTGCAACAATGACACGACGCAGTGCGGTTCAGATGGGTCCAACAACATGCCAAATGGATCGCTCAGGATTGGCATCATGTTCTCTTCACCAGTGAGTGTTGCTTATACCTTCAACCAGACAATCATCGGAGACGCATTTGGAGGCAACCCGGACATGCTGAATGCCTTAGGCACACTGTCCAGTGAGTGCAATAAGGTGGAGGTTCCCTACTGTTTTGGGGTGGCATTATGTGGGGCCGACATAGGCCACTGGTGGTCATGGAAGGCGCCGTAACGGCTGCATGATATGTGAATGCTATCCTTCAACCGATAATGCAGCCATATTGGCAGCATATTGGTGAGGCATTCATCTTCATGGATGACAATTCGCGTCCCTGTCATGCACGTCTTGTGAATATCTTTCTTTAGGATTACGACATCACTCAACTAGAGTGGCCAGCACATTCTCCAAACATGCTGGGATAGATTGAAAAGAGCAGTTTATGGACGACGTGACCCACCAACCACTCTGAGGGATCTACGCCGAAACGTCATCGAGGAATGGGACAATGTGGACCAACAGTGCCTTGATGAACTTGTGGATAGTATGCCATGATGAATAGTGGCATGCATCAATGCAAGAGGACATGCTACAGGGTATTAGAGGTACCAGTGTGTACAGAAATCTGAACCACCACCTCTGAAGGTCTCACTGTATGGTTGTACAACATGCAATGTGTAGTGTTCATGAGCAATAAAAAGGGCAGAAATGATGTTTATGTTGATCTCTATTCCTATTTTCTGTACAGGTTCCAGAACTGTTGGATCCGAGGTGATGCAAAACTTTTTTGATGTGTGTATGAGGCCATAATTTTATTCCCACAACTATGATAACTTTAATCTTAATATAAATTGTTTTTTGGAAACTCATGAGCTATTTTTTTTAAAAATTGACTTTACTTACTTATGATCAATCTGAAAACAGTCAGTCACAGGCACAGCATAGTGTCTCTGTGTGTCATTTGGCAGATGGTAAACACCTTTTATATGAGTGTGAAACATCAAGAATGCTGGTATTTGCACCACAATGCTGACAATAGTCAAGTCTAAAGCACAACATCGTGCCATTGCAGCCTTGGTTGTATCGTGCTTTCATTCCAACCAGAACATAAGTATCCAGTGTAGATCTGCATAACATTCTGGATGTGTCTGTGTGTTCAGCGATCAGACCACTTTGCATGCGATCAGCGGGAGGAAGTGAAGATCTTGTGTGGTGAACTCACTCAGTGTCCTTCTCCGCAACATTCCAGTATTGATAAGTGAAACATACCTTCATTGTCAGTTTTCAAAAGGCAACACATTTATTTCATATCACTTTCTAACACTGTTTCACACTATTTTCATTTTCACTAACAGTTTTCAGTGCACACTACACAGCTAATTAATGAACTGCATCAATTAAGTTTATTTTTCTCCTTGCCTTTATAGTATTTTATACGGAGTCTGGCCTCACTGATGAGTGTTTTAATTACAAGCTAATCAGATCATGGTATTGCTGTATTTATATAGTATTTTATACAATGTTTAAATTACAAGCTAGTCAGAAATTCACCTAGTAATTTTAGATTATGGCACAATTATTTACATATTTCTTTTTCTTGTTTGCTGAGAACATACGATTATTTGGGAAGGAATACTTCATGTCATTGATTCGATATGGGAACACATGGTAACATACTTGGAATACTGATTAATCATATAGGGCAGGGTAATGTCACTCATTCATTTGCTGACATTTAATTCAATAGCTTTCAATTACAAAAAAATAATAGGACAGAAGCAGCAATTCATGCAGATATTACTCTCACCCAATGGAGAAAGATCAAAGACTTTGTCATGAAATTATCAGGGAAAATCTGTGTATTTGAAACCCACATTTGTAATTCTGCAGTATCCCTTGTTTAAATATTCATCTATTGAACACAACTGTAAAACATTAATTGACATCATTTTAACTGGCTGCAACTAGCACACATTTCACAGTCATAATACTTCCTCCTTTCCTTTTGTTTTCTTATACACAAGGATAACAAGTGATAAACTTGAACCATTACAATTCAGATGCTTTGTTGTTCACCTAACTGCTTAGAAATGTACAGGGTGATTCAGCAGCCCCTACTGGTGTGTTTTATCCAGCCCACAGTGTTATATCTGGCCTTCAAAAACCATACATGAGATTTCTGTATTCTTTTGCTTGCTACGTGCAAACAATTAGTCCCACAGAAAAAATGAACAAGACTTTTTTGTAGTAAATTTAATGTTCCATAAACTGTGGTGGATGGGGAGACGAGGGTGAATAGGGACAAAAACTGAGAAAATTTAATTAAATGAAACCTCTTGTTTGTGTTTTCATTTAAAATATTGGGACCAGTGCAGTTAAGATGGCCATTCTGTTGTCTACAAGATGATTTGGCACCAAAATCATGTTTTTATTTTCATCATGTTAGTAGACATTTTAATGTGATGGTAATTGGCAGTTGCTCATTGAATGTTCATAAGGAAACCAGAAAAAATATTTGAAATTTCTATGTTAGCCCTACAACATCATGTGAAGCAATCAAGAGACACCCCTGCTGGAAATATCGAGTTCAAGTAGAAAGGTGTTCAGACTTCTCTTCCTAATCATCTTGAACAAGAACTTATTGAATGCCTTATAACTTGTGCAGATTGGAGCTATCCTTTAAGTGCCTTTGACTTGTGTTGCTTCACAAAATATCACTTGGACAGAGAGGCAAGAATGTGGCTAATTCAAAGACAACATGTATGGGTTTGAATGGGCACTTGGCTTCCTGACTAGACACAAAACTAAGCTCAATGCATTTGTCCAAATATTAAAAGGAGTCGAGCACAAGTGATCCCTGCAATTATCATCACTTTCTCCAGTGAGCTGACAGCATCACTAGAGGATACTGGAGGCAGTGTACCACCACGTCTGATGATAAACCATGATGAGTGTGCACTCTCTGATGACCCAGACCAACATGAACTTATTCTTAAAAGAGGGTGTAAGAACACTGAGAGGGTATTCCAGTGTATCTGTCATGTTTACAGCATCTGCTTCTGGGATGTTGCTGCCCCCTTATGTAATCTACAAATCAGCATATATGTATGACTTGTGGACTGAAGGTGGCTCTCCAAGGTGCCTTCTATAACTGCAGTAAGTCTGGCTGGATGGATGGAAGTTGCTTTCTTGACTTTTTCTAGAGAGTTATATATAGTACCTTAATGTCATTGATTTGAGGGGAGGAAGATCGTGATAGGTGACAGTTTAAGTTCTCCAACAGTTGTCTGGCTATGTGAGGAACATAATGCCTCATTTGTATTCGTTCCTGCATCTTCAATGTATTTGACACAACCTTTAGGTGTTGCCCTATTCCAGTCACTGAAGATGAACTGGAGAAAAGTTCTTGAAAATCCAAAGCAAATGTCAAAAGCAGAACATTCTATAAAAAGTATATCCTTCTCTTATGAAGAAAACATTAAATTTAATGGAAGAAGCATTGAAAGACAACATCCAATCTGGTTTTCAAAAAGCAGGTATATATTCTCTTAACTGGGAAGAAAGTACTTGGCAATTTGCAATTGAACGTGAAGAAAATTAGGGAAATGCTGCCCTAGCCACTGCAATAGACAGTCAGATTGAATTCTTAAAAGTAATGCATTATGAGGTTGATGAAGCAAAGCAGACAATATGTTAGAGAAAGTAGAGAAAGAGACTGAATGTCCCAGCTGGTCACAGTGTTACTCTAGTGGACTTTCAGAAAACCAATGTAGATGATCCAGAACAGTTATCTTATGCTGAAGAAGAAACTATTCCAGATGACCTAAACTCTTCTGCAGAAGATGCACAAAATGGTGACACAGCCACTCCAGATGATGAGATAAACAATTTAAAGAAAGGAGACTGGGTTAAGATCAAGTTTCCTTATGATAAGTGTATGAAGGTATTCACTGGAACAATTCTTCAAGTTGATAAGCAAAAGGGACAATACAATGGAATGTTTCTTTGTCACTTGAGCAATGGTTGTATGTGTTTAGTTTTCCTAATGTGCCCAATGATTGTGTTTTCTCGAAAGCTGATGTTCTGTGCAAAGAGGACATTACACCTTCAAGCCAAACTCATTTCTGTAATGACTGATTTTGTTAATCAATTTGCTAATTTTATGTTACCCCTGATTTGTATAATTGAAATTGTATTGTAGAAATTATATTTGTGTGTTTAAAATAATTAAAAGTTCATTTGTACCAACATATTTGTATAATAAATATCATCAAATCTTTTTTAAAATATAAATCATGTCCCTATAGACACAAAACAGTCTGTATTCAATCCAGTTTATGGTACCATAGTTAAATTTTGTATTGCTGTATGTTTTCACTTGAAACACACCTCCATGTCCTCACTCAGCCCCCACCAGTCAGGATTTTATAGTATGTTGTTTGTGGCACTCCCTCCTAACACTGTACGAAAATGTCCAACTGCATAAAATATTTCTGATATTTGATCTTTCTTGGTCTCTATTGCTTGGGCTATTACACCACAAGCATAGTAAGCTATTTTGTTTACATTATTAATTCCAACATGCCCATGAGGATAATGAAAGTAAAACAACTTTTGTAAATGTTATACTAAAACTATGTTCACAATTCAATCCAAATTAAACCCTTACAAGCATAGTAGTTTCATAGACAGAAAGTCTGATGAAAAAAAATTACAACAATGTGATTGTATATTTTGTTCTGTTGAAATTGACAAAACTGTTAGCTAAAATTTATATAAATGTCAGTTTTCCAATTTGTAAGTGCTCAACTAAGCCAGTGGTGTAATTACTTTAGTCAACAAAGGCCAAAAAAGGTTGAATGTGAGAAATAATTTGTTCAGTCATAAATTTTTGTACAGCTGTAGGAGAAAGTGACATAAACAACATTCTAGGAAAACTGACCAAAGGGGGTTGAGTGTGGGAGTGGGGTTGCATTTGAATATCACTTTTCTACATTTTTCTGGAACATGAATGAGAAATAAGACCTATAGTGAAAATGTATCTTAGTACAAAATTTAACTGCATTAAGTTTCCTACAAAAAGATCCAGTTCACTTTTTCTGTGGGACTAACAATTTGCACGTAGTGAGCCACAGAATGTAAAAATCTCGCACATAATCTCTGAAGGCCAGAATAACATTACAGATCACATAAAGCAACCTTGGTAGGGACATACTTATTAACTACTATTTGCAACTTTATACGTTAAGTCAGTCATCCAGTAAACTAATTATTTTACTAGATTGGTACAAAATTATGATTTCCATTAATATATTTTCTTTTCTAGTTTCTATTTCTACCTCACAGTTCCACTCTACAAAATAGAGGATAATTTATTTTCATTGACAACAAAAATCAGATTCTACCACATTTTTATTATACTACTTCCTCTGTTAACACTTATATAATGCCATCATAGTTAGTTATGGCCTTACCAATTTACGTTATAAGACAAATTACTAAATACTGCTCATTATACACCAATGAGCCAAAACTTTATGACCACTGCCCACTATGAGGTCGAATGCCATCAGGTAGCATTGTGGGCTTGTGACACAGCGTGTAAGGGGAAGAGAGATGAGTGGGCAGTTATTATAGTGAAGATACAGGCCACAAATGTGGAAATCCACGTATATAATTGGTTTTGACATGGAGCACATTGTTGTGGCACTTTGGCTGGAAACGGGAATCCCTGAAATGGCAAAGCTGGTTGCTTGTGGGCATACTATTGTCGTGAGCATCTATGGATAGTGGAGTGGAGTAGTGAGTGGGCCATATTGTATTGGATACACACCTCATCAAAAAACATGGAGGTCCTTCACTGTGTAATCCGAGATAGGCAGTGAGCTGTCGCCTATCTGATGACAGAGTAACATGCTGGTGCAGGCACAAATGTTTAAGAGCACACCACTTAAAGGCCCTTGTCGAACATGGAGCTCCAAATCACATGACCCTTACATTTTCTAGTGTTGACCCAATTACATTGTCAGTTATGAATGCAGCAGGCATTGTGTCACTAAGTTTTCACCATGGATCAATAGAAATGTGTCACCTGCTCAATGAATTGCATTTCATGGTACACCAGGTCCATTGTTGGGTCCTTACATGCTGTCATCCAGGGGAATGGCTGCATGAAATGTGCTCCGTGCCACAGATGTAAGCTGGTGATAGCAGAATTATGGTATGGGGTACATTTAGTTGCGCTTCCATGGGATCTGTGATGGTAATTCAAGGCATCATGACAGCTGTGAACTACATGAAAATTATTGTGAACCACCTACATTGCTTCATGCTTGAAGTCTACCCCTGCTATGATGACATCTTCCAGCAGGATAAATGTCCATGTTGCAAGATCAGAATTGTGCTACAGTTGTTTGAGGGGCATTATGGGGTACTCACATTGATGTCTTGGCCAGCAGATGTGCCTGATCTGTACCAATTGAAACACATGTCAGGCATCAAGTGATGGTCATAAACCACCATCCCGTAATTTGTGGTAATTCTGTGACCTATGCATAGACATCTGGTGCCACATACTTGTGGATCCTGTCAAAGATTGTACAATCCATGCCAAGCAGAATCTCTATCGTATTGTGTTTGAAAAGTGGAACAACATGCTATTATACAGGTGGTCATAATGTTTTGGCTCATCTGTGTAAGTACCTGCACATCTTACATCTTCTTGTGTGAAGAGATCAACTCTACATAAAAAAGAAATTACCATATGATTCATCAGGTTCTAGTTCACCAGTCACATTACTTCCACTAGACATCGGTTATTACTTTGTTGTGATCACAAGGTTAAAAGGTTACATTGCTTCATATCATACTTGAGGAACACTAATTTTACTATGGTTGTAAATAGTCAATACTTAAAGGTTTTTCATCCAAAGCTATTAGCAACAGCAGCTATGTTGTTTCAATAGTTAGTAGTTATGCTTCCACTTCCTTGAGAGATCATTGTAACACTATTTACTTAACCAGAATTCTGAGAATACTATTATTTAGTTTTCAGCTAAGGTAGATAAATACATATTTAATTTTATGTGAGCCAGCACCTGTCTTATTAATTATGTACCTCATAAAAATCTTATAAACTTGTTTACTTATCTTCACCAGAATATCATGCCTTACAGAAGCTCGATTTATTCATTCCTTCATATTCCCATAATCCTAACCAAACTGTACTTAATTATTTATTAGGGATGTTTCAGCTGACTCAAATCCTCATAAATAAGCTTGATGTAACAATACAGTCATTCTATTACATTTCTTCACTTACCATAACAAGTGCATCTCTATAGATGAACAGCAGCTGGTCACTAATGTAGCCTAGTTAGATATAGAATAATAACATTAGTACAGAAAGACTGGACTATAGCCCCTCAGGTGTAAGGTAGGATTTCACTTGTTCCATGAAAGCAGAGTAATTTTTGCTTCAGCTACTGTCTTAAAGTATCTAGAGGCACCCAGCCATGTGATTATCAGTATACTACATAAAGAATAATGTTTATTAAGCCATGTGTTGTCCTTCCACACCCATTAATTATTTGTATATGTTAGTGAAAGTATTTGTGGGAATACAGTCCTGTGATCTTGTTTGTTGGGGGCATTAAAAGATAACTTCCCTCGTGGGGAATTCATATTATTCAGAAAGGACCAGTGCACATTTGTTGCCATTTCTTGTTTTTCTTTAATAGTAATGAGAGTTTATAATGAGTCCTTAGGTAATACTAATTCCCCAATGGAATAATTCTGTGTTCTCTGTAACTTTCTGTCTTAGTATGCTTTTCTTAAATTTTCAGGCTAAGTAACTGAGGTTAACATTTGTTTTTCTTTCCGGGTAGTAGCCATCTGTGTATGTTATGTAGAAAAGAGGGGAAGATCATTTACTATTTGATCAAATACTCCCAAGAATTCTACCAATTTGGTTTGTTTACTAGCTGCATACATGCTCATAAATCTGTTGCATTCACTATGGAATTTGCTTGAGGATTGAATTTTGAGATTAATATTTGTTGAATTTGTTGACTTTGCAGAAATTTGATCTCTGTTTTTGAAAGTAAAATATGATGTGTTGCCTTACCCACTGTGGAAATACAGACATTCACTATCTGTTTAATTACTGGTCTAGCAGCAATCGATTTCACTACGTATAATTTAACATATATAGGAAACATATCACATGTGCCAACTATATGTGTGGCTCCCCTGTGAGCAGAGGGAAAAGCTTGTGCTAGGTCAACACAGACAATTTTTAAAGCTTTTGTGGGTTTGATTGGGTGTAGTTTCTGTTTACAACTTTGATTTGATGGTTTAGCCTTTTGGCAAACTAAATAATAATAATAATAATAGCTTTATTCAACATCGAATGGTACACTGCACATGTACAAAGAAACAGTAATGATTACAGTTATTTGTACAATACACAAGACACATTCTTCTGAATACTAGACTATTTTTAGTATTTGGTAAGCAAACCATAACTTATTTGGAAAGTAATAGTACAGGTCAAGTTTCTTACAATATTTCTTCACCATATAGTATTCCCATGCATAGTTCATGTGCCGCATGAGAGCATTCTGAAAAACAACGGGTTTACGAACATACTACACATCAGTGAGAACATTTCTCTTATAAAATAACAACTCACCAAGAAGTTTATAGTGTTGGTGTACTTCAGTATTATTTCCTTGAGTGAGGAATAATATTACCCTTTACCACCAGAAGTTACTACCCTGCAAATTCTTTCACATTTTTGTGCATATCGAAACAGTATTGCCTGTTGTTAGTGTCCTTCATTAACATATTTTTAAATTCAGAGGTTTGTTTCACAAGGTCCTCAAATTCAGGCAGACTTTGCGGAAGTTGTGACAGAGCATTGGCTATAACATTGTATTTTCCTTTTACATGCATTATTTCAAAATCATATGAACTGCAAGAACATGGCCCAGCATACCAGACAATTGTGCAACAATTTGCAGTACAACTAGAAACTTAACGCTTGGTGATCACAATAGCCCTTCGCATATTGCCGAATAGATAGTAGTTAAACTTTTTAAATCTCCGTATTACAGTCAAGGTTTCTAATTTCATAGCCAAATACCCACATTCAAATTCTGATAAAGCATAACTAGCAAAACTGATTAGCCTAATCTCACTTTTACCTTCCTCATCAGAAATTTGGAATAGGCATGCCCCCAGTACTGAAAATAAAGCATCGAAGGCAATGCAAAAATGTTTTGTTATGTGTGGATGATGTAATATCCCAGAATGTGTTGAAGCATATTTTATAGCTTCAAAATCTTCTTGATAATTATTTGCCCAATACCACTTCTCATTTACCTTTCGCAAGCTCAACAAGGGAATACCGTTTAACAGTTGATGAGAAACAAAATACCTAAAGAATGAACATAATCCCCTGAAAGCTTTTAACTGTCCCTTGGTTTCTATAGCACTCATTTACCAGGCTCTTGGGTTATCCAAAAAATTTAATTTCACCCCTAACAAATTTAGAGTTTGATAGGTTGGCAGCAACACCTGCAGACAAAAACTTCTGCAGTGTCTGTTCTAACAGTTCTAGGTATTCCTGGCAGCTGGACACAGCTGTGAGAATGTCATCAACATAAAGTGTAATTTTATCTAATAAATCAGATCCAAGTACAGTATCAAGCACCATAATGAAAACTCTGGAACTGATATTTAGACTGAAAGGTGACATGCAATATTGATAAGATCTCTCAGCAAACATAAAGGCTGTATTTTTTCTGGATCCCTTGGAAAGTGGTATCTGCCAGAATGACAGCCTGAGATCAATACTGGATGGAAAGTTGACTCCATGACATTTTTGCAGTTGCTGTTCCAGGTTTATGGGACACAGTCATATAGGTATAACAACTTAATTGACTACTCCAGCATCCAACACCAGGTGTACCTTCTTGTCTGGTTTAGCTACTGCTAGTAATGGGCTAAAATTTACACCTGCATCTACATTCTGCAAACCACTATAAAGTTTATGGCAAAGGGTACATCAATTGTACCAGTTACAAGGGTTTCTTTCCACTCCATTCATGTACGGAGAACAGGAAGACTGATTGTTTGAATGCCTCTGAGTGTGCAGTAATTATTCTAATCTTATACTCATGTTCTTATGTGAGAAATATGCAGGGGGTTGTAGTATATTCCCAGAGTGATCATTTAAAGCTGGTTCTTGAACTTTGGTAGTAGACTTTCCTGGTATAGTTTACATCTATCTTCCAGAGTCTACCAGTTCAGTTCCTTCAGTATCTCCACGACACTTTCCCATGGGTCAAGCAAACCTGTGGCCATTCATGCTGCCCTTCTCTGTGTAAGTTCCATATCCCCTACTAGTCCTGTTTGGCACAGGTCCCACACTCTTGGCCAGTATTCTAGAACTGGTCACATGAGTGATTTGTAAGCAATCTCAATTGTGGACTGATTGTACTTCCCAGTGTTCTACCAAATTTAACCACCTACTTTACACATGACTGAGCCTACATTATCATTCCATTTCATACCCCTCCAAAGTGTTACACCTAGACATTTGTATGAGTTGGCCATTTCCAACAGTGACTCATTCATATTAAAGTCATAGGATACTATGTTTTTACATTTTGTGAAATGCACAATTTTACATTTTTGAACATTTAAATCAAGCTAACAATCTTTCAACCACTTTGAAATCTTATCAAGATCCAACTGAATATTTATACATCTTCTTTCAGATAGTACTTCACCATAGATAGCTGTATCATCTGCTAAAAGTTTGAGGTTACTGTTAGTATTGTCAGTAATGTCATTAATATACAACATGAACAGAACAGTCCCAACACACTTCCATGGGGCACACCCGAAGTTACTCCTACATCCAAGATATCGTGCTGCAGTCTTCCTACCAAAAAGTCCTCAATCCTGTCACAAATTTCACTTTATATCTCATATGATCATACTTCTGATAACAAGTGTAGGTGTGGTACTGAGTCAAATGCTTTTTGGAAATGAATAAATACTGCATCTAGCTGATTACCTTGATACAAAGCTTTCAGTATGTCAGCTGATAAAAGTTTCACATGATCTATGTTTTTGAAATCCATGCTAGTTGGCATGGAGGAGGTCATTCAGTTCGAGATACCTCATTACATTTGAGCTCAGAATGTGTTCTAAGATTCTACAACAAATCAGTGTCAAGGACATTAGATAATAGTTTTGTGGATCACCTCTGCTACCCTTTTTGTAGATGGGTGTGACCTGTGCCTTTTTCCAGTAACTGGGCACAATTTGTGTTCGAGGGATCTATGGTAGATTTTAGTGAGAAGAGGAGCTAACTCAGCCATAAATTCAGTTTAGAATCTGACAGAGATTCCATCAAGCCCTATTGGTTTGTCCAATTTTATTCATTTCAACTGTTTCTCAACACAAATGACACTAATACTTATTTTGTTCATCTTTCCAGTGGTACAAAGATTGAATTGGGGCAATTGTCCTGGGTTTTCCTTTGTAAAGGGAAATTTGAAAACCAAGTTAAGCATTTCAGCTTTTACTTCGCTGCCTTCAGTTTCAATTCCTGTCTCATTCAACAATTTTCTGCTGTGGTAGGCATTGAAGGCATTACGCATTGCTTTCCTGACAGTCAAATGTGTTACATTCAGCATGGCTCTGTGTATAGCCCTATGCTTTTCCTTGCACCTATTATACAGTTATCTCTGTTACTTTACAAATTTCTTTACAGTGACTGTATACCATGGGGATCCCTCCCATTATGAGCTGTTCTACTGGTACATACCTATACAGTGCATGGTCAATTATTCTTTTAAATTTGAGCCATAGATCCTCTTCACACTCCTGCCTGTGCTGAAAGTTTCAAGTTCCTCATTGAGATATGACACTACTGATTTTTCATCTAGTTTACTGAACATATATATCTTTCTACTAGGGTTAATTGTCTTATGTACTTTGGTAATCATTGTTGAAACAACTGTGTCATGGTCACTGATAACAGTTTCAAAGTGGACATCCTCAAATAGGTCATGTCTGTTTCTTGCCATTAGATCCAATATATTTCCATCATGAGTGAGGTTCCAAACTATCTTTTGTATGTAGTTTTCAAAGAAGGCATGTAGCAATGTTTCATATCATGACCATCACTAACAAAACTGTAATTTTCCCTGTTGATTTTTTGATGATTGAAGTCTCTACCAGTGACCTGTGGGAAATATTTCTTTTGATCTTACACTGATATTTCTGTGTTTCCTACAGCTATTGTCATCTGGATTGGATGGAGAACCACCTACTCTAAAAGACCCTTGTGTGAACTCCACACACAGTCAGCTACCTGAATAGCAGCCTCTGATATGTAATGCATGTGATAGATCTTATTTCGGTTTAACCATAATAAATATGTCACTTAATATGTATCAGAACACTGTGCAGGCAAAGATGTGATACAAACATTTCCACACCAAAAAGAGAAATGTACAAAAAGAAAGATTTCTTTCAGTTTTAAATTGCTCATCCTGAAAATGATACCCGGATACAGCATAACCTGCAATCTTCAGACATAATGGTAACATTATTTATGATTGTATTATACTGTGTTCTTTATCATGGGGTTTTCCAATGTATTAACTATTTTTTGTTTCCTTTGTTACATGAAACAAATAATATTGACAAGGGAAAGAGAGGAAGGATCATGAAAGTAGGACATGTATGGATGGAGAATAAAATTTGTATGGACACTGCTAGAAGAAATTGTGAACCCCATCAAGGAGGTAGAAAAATTCTAATTTATAGTTTGCATGACTGCACTTGGTAGCAACTCACTTGTATCTAATAGTAGTAGTACCTCACCTCTCCCATCATAAAAAAAATTGGATCATTTTAAGTTGTATTAAACTAATGTATCAAAAATCATTTTTTGGCTGATAATTTTAGTAACTGTAAATGCAACAACAATGAGTTGCTGTGTACTTTCTCAACATATCACAGGATAATTTAGAAAATTTTCTCAGAGATATTAAGAAAGAGATATTCATTTTAAAATTTCAAAATTAGTAAATCGCAAGGACAGAAATGGTCACAGCAGATAAAACCATTGTTGAAAATTCAAGCACAAAATCTAGTCACAGCTAATGTGACAACAAAAGATAGTGAGTGTGAACATATCAGTGAGACAGACAAGAACTCTGAGTATTATTTAAGCTCAACTATAATTGAGGATAGGAATGTTGTGATTAATAATATGACTTTACTTACAATAGATGAAATAAATTCACAAATATCACCAGGAATCATTTTTTCACTTGAAGCTAGTGAAAGGTGCAGTATTGCAGATTTTAGTAGATCTAAAATTTCTGCATCAATTAAAATGAATCAGATATGGTTCAGTAGGTGTTCAAAATGATACCCTTACATTCATACAACTTATGTGAGGGACGATGAAAACTCTTAATGATTTTATGAATAAATAAACACAAAAATTAAATGAGTAAACACAAAATTTTAATGATGATACACCAAAATTTAATAATTTAACACAAGGTCGAAGGTTTTAGGAGTCATGTGACACAAAAATCTGAGGAAATTTCAAAAGAACAAATGCAAAAATTTGATGACCTTTGTAAAAAGTTGTGCACTGATCTGCAAATGATTTAACATGTAAATTGTCCAAAATGGAAAAAGAATTAAAAGTGTAGTTATTCACAGATCTGTCATAGAAAGAAGGTAAGCTAGGTGAAAAGGTATTGACTTGACGAGGCACAGGAGGAAATGGCAGGTAAGCTGAAAAATGTGAGCAACACACAGATTAAAATGCAGGGGAGTCAATCACAAATTAATAAAAGTTAAAGGAGATACAAGAGACTATTACTGAGTTGCAAATTATAAGTAAATATTTGCCTGAGAAGTACAGGAACTGCTGTATAACTGAATAATTTAGATCTCGGCAGTAAGTTTGTAAAGAAAACTCCGAAAAGAATTAATAAGGATGTAAAGAACTTAATGGAGAAAGCTGAATCAGGATTACTAGATAAGGGTACAACACTAGACAGTAGGAAGTACACAGCCTTTATATGTGGGGGCAGAAGCTATAAATTTTGTATCTTGCTTTTCAGCTTAAATGTGAGTGCAGATGTGCTCATTTCCATGTTAGACGAAGTTTTATGTTCAGAACTACTTAATACAGTCACTGTCTATGTGGATGAATTGCTACTAGCAATGACTATATGGGAAAACCTTTTGCAACTTTTGGGACAAGTACTAGACCAATTCTCAGAACACGCTGTTACAGCAAATTTAAAGAAGTCTGGATTTGGGAAGAAAAAGGTCAAATTCCTTGGACACATCATGTCACCACAAGATATTTTGCCAGATCCAGGGAAACTAGATGCAGTCAGACATTTTCCCCTGCCTCAGAACAAAAAAACAACTCAAAACTTATCTAAGCTCTGTCTTTCTTTAGAAAATTTATTCCTGGCCAGTTGTTGAACAGCGATGCCCTCATAAAATAGTTATGGAGGGACAACCCATGGATATTGACCAATTAATGTTAGACCAACTTTGAAAACATAAAAGAAGCTTTACTCAATGCAGATATATTGCATCAACCAAATATGTCACAAGAGTTTTTTTAGGCACTGATTCATCTCAATGGGGTCTGTAGCATGCCTATTCCAAATCACCAAGATAAGAAATGGTTCAAATGGCTCTGAGCACTATGGGACTTAGCATCTGAGGTCATCAGTCCCCTAGAACTTAGAACTACTAAACCTAACTAACCTAAGGACATCACACACATCCATGCCCGAGGCAGGATTTGAACCTGCGACCGTAGCGGTCACAGGGTTCCAGACTGATGCGCCTAGAACCGCTCGGCCACTGTGGCTGGCTCACTAAGACAGATGGATAACAAACACCCAAGATAAATAGTTTTACAAGCATAACTCTTACTGGATGGGAGTGATCATATTCAGTAAAAGAGCTCGAAGCTCTCTCTATAGTGTGGGCTTTTAAGAAATTTAAATTTAGTGGAGAAAACACACAAAGTCGACTGTGACTGTGAAGTGCTTTCTTTGCTCTTGACATGCAAGTTGCTGCACCAAAGAATAACCAAGTGGTGTCTTTACTTGCAGGAATTCAGTTTTTAGGCAGTGTACATCAAAGGTAAACAAAACATAATCATTGATACCTTGTTGAAGCTACCCCAGAGGTTAAGTGAAATTTTAGGGTTCATCAAACAAAATTCTGTGCATCCTACTTATGCAAGACAAAACACGCCAACCATATTATGTAAAAATGCACAATAGCCTGAAGCAATTGCAAGAAGAAGATCCACACCAGAAACAGGTAAGACTCAAATTATGTGAAGGAAATTATGATAATAACTTAGAAAATTTCTATACTGTTTATAAATGAGTACTGTCTCAAGGATGTCCATCTAACCAAAAACGGTAGTGTGCATGTTTACCTGAAAAGTTTGTAGATGACTTAATTATTAACATTCACAACATATGGGGTCATTATGGTGTTTCTAAATACACTGATAGGATAAACATGTACTGCTACTTCCCAACATGCAGCTCTGATTGCTCCCAATCAGCTGCCTACAATTGGTACAAGTTAAGATGAATTTTTTATGTGGCTGAACACCAGTGGGCCCAAGGGATCAGAGCACATCACATCAGTTCTGACGTCTGGCTAGGTGACAGGTACAAGCAAGTGCAGTTGTAGGGACAATGAGTACGTTTCTGGAAATGAGTAAACTTCAGACCTGGGAATTTGGATGGCTGATGCTCACATTGTCTTTGTGCAGAATATGTTCCAGGAAATGGCACTCATTCTTAAAGATGGCCAAGTTACAACTCTCTGAATTTTGACAATAAATAAACTACCAAAGCAAATCCAAGTACATCAGTAATTTCAGATAAATGGGGCACATCCAATGACACGCCCGCCCCTGGTAGCTGAGTGGTCAGCATGACAGAATGTCAATCCGAAGGGCTTGGGTTCGATTCCCAGCTGGGTCGGAGATTTCTCCACTCAGGGACTGGGTGTTGGGTTGTCCTAATCATCATCATTTCATCCCCATTGACGTGCAAGCTACCAAAGTGTTGTCAAATCGAAAGACTTGCACCCAGCAAACGGTCTACCCGACAGGAGGCCCTAGTCACACAACATTTACATCCAATGACACAACAATATTTCAATATCTTCAAACTAATGAAGTTAATACTCCACAGTGTATAAACTATTACACAATGAACCTCTGAATTAACAACTTTTAAATGCTTTATGTGATTTCAACAGATGTTATCTCAGATGATAGCATTGCACTGTAGCTATTATCCCTGAAAGCTACATATCTGTATGTGTTTTATTTATTGATTTAGAAGGTCTTTTACATCTTTATAATTATGCAAATGTATGTCTGAACCTACATATTGGTGTGTATTTTATTTATTGATTTATGATGTCTTTTACATCTTTTTCATTATGCAAATGTTTGTCAGAACATTATATTCTCCACATTTACACATCACATGAATGCAGTATTAATACCTCATGTTTTGTTTTATTTGTGTTTTTATTTAATGAATAGTTTACTCCTGTGCCAATAACTTTATCTCAATGTTGACTACAAGTGCTATTAAAAATTTGTGCTTATTTAAAAGTGGTCGATTGCACGTGTTAGTGGACACTACGACTGAAAGAGTGCCAGAAGACTCTTCTGTCAAGCAGGCATAAATTATAGTTTAAGCAGTTTTTAGCAACAATATGTTGTTACTTAACATAAGCATGTTTTCACAAGAATGTTGGCTAACTTATTAATGAATGAACCTTTATTAATAAGTACTGTGAATAATCTGGATCTAAATGAATGTTTATGATATTTCTTTATTTAAATATTGTTGTAATATATTACATTAGTCCAATAAGTGGCCACACTTAGTCAAATCATGTCTTTAGAGCTCAAGAATGATATATTTTTGGTGGGATTGTCCTTCGGCCAATGAGAGCTGCACAGTGATGGAACACTGCCAGATGGAGATGGGGACTTTTCGAGTGACAAGCTCAAGGGAGCAATTCTGGACATTTTTTGATGAGTTCTGCAAGAAGGAAGACCTATCCAGATTATCATACGTGATTCAATTGTACAGGTGATTGTTTCTGGCCAGTGAATGGCTGCTATCATACTTTATCTACTGAAGGGACTTAATATTTTGATAGGTTTGAATGTGCTCCAGAGTAGGACTCTAACTTTTGCCACTTTAGGAACTCAGTATAGTCAGAGTAGGAGTTACTGTTCCTTGTATCGTGCGTGTCAAATTTTTGAATAATCATATGGAACTCTGAACTGTTTTGAGCTGGTGAATAGTTTGTATATTGTGATTAAGAAATAGATGTAGTTTTGCATATTTTTGATGCCTGTTTAGATTGGGGAGTTTGCTATCATTCTAGTAATGCAATAACTGTAACTTTGCTATTGTGTGTATTGTAATTACTTAAATACTGTAGGACCACTTCCCATTTATTTGAGATGACCTTTGTTGAATAAACATTATTCAACATAATTCTCTGTCATCTAAATCAATTGCAGATGTTAGAATATACCCCTTGTTATTAAATTATTCATGTAACTTTATTTCATTTTGTATTTCTGTGTATTTTATTAGCTCAAAATTCTAGACAATGCATAGACTATTTGACTGCAGGATCACAGCTACAGCAAATTAGCTGCGGGGCATGAAAGCAGACATGCAGGGCTCAGCCCTATGGCTACATTGAGCTATCTTTATAAACAGAGTGGTGGATAGCCCAAATACCTGTTGTTGTTGTTGTTGTTGTGATCTTCATTCCAGAGACTAGTTAGATACAGCTCTCCATGCTACACTATCCTGTGCAAGCTTCTTCATCTCCAAGTACCTACTGCAACCTACATCCTTCTGAATCTGCTTAGTGTATTCATCTCTTGGTCTCCCTCTACGATTTTTACCCTCCACGCTGCCCTCCAATACTAAATTGGTGATCCCTTGATGCCTAAGAACATGTCCTACCAACCGATCCCTTCTTCTAGTCAAGTTGTGCCACAAATTCCTCTTCCCCCAATTCTATTCAGTACCTCCTTATTACTTACGCGATCTTCAGCATTCTTCTATAGCACCACATTTTGAAAGCTTCTATTCTCTTCTTGTCTAAGCTATTGACCTCCCATGTTTCGCTTTCATACAGGGCTACACTCCTTACAAATACTCTCAGAAGAGACTTCCTGACACTTAAATCTACACTTGATGTTAATAAATTTCTCTTCCTCAGAAATGCCTTCCTTGCCATTGCCAGTCTACATTTTATATCCTCTCTACTTTGACCATCATCAGTTACTTTTCTCCCCAAATAGCACTTTAAGTGTCTCATTTCTTAATCTAATTCCCACAGGGTCACCTGATTTAATTTGACTACTTTCCATACATTCTGTTGGTGTTTGTTGTAACCTTGAGTGGAACAGTCGTGAGGTTGCCAACAACGAAAGTCCAGTGGAACCAAAAGGGAGCGGCTCATAAACAAACAAATTGAATGGGGAAGGATGGACCCAAACAATGACAGACGACTGAGCAAGACCTAATGAACAACAACTCGCAAATAACAACGGGATCACAAGCGAAGCCTCACAAATCGACAACGTCCACTCACACACAGAAACCAAGTAAACACATTGTCTGTAAGCGAGATGTTGATAGGCTAACGCAAATATCAGACTGCCTGCTGAGTGAGAGGCAGGTGCTTAAATACCTGATAGAGTAAGGTGCTATTGGTTGCTGGGACCACGTGCTCCACCATGGTGCACTCACATTATACACGGGCCAAGAGCACACGCACAGCCACGTCTTACGGCATGATGGCTGGAGAGACCTTTAGTGATAATCAAAGTCCATGCCTTCTGGTGCGGATTCGAAACCCGCAGCGCTCAGTACCAGAGTGTTCATCTTGTATCCTCCTTTCAAGACACTGTTCATTCTGCTCAACTGCTCTTCCAGGTCCTTTGCTGTCACTGACAGATTTACAATGTCATTGGTAAAACTCACAGTTTTTATTTCTTCTGCATGGATTTTAATTCCTACTCCAGTTTTTTTCTATTTTTCCCTTTACTGCTTGCTCAATATACAGATTGAATAACATGGGGGATAGGCTACAACCCTGTTTGACTCCCTTCCCAACCACTGCTTCCCTTTCATTCCCCTTGACTCATAACTGCCATCTGGTTTCTGTACAAACTGTAAATAGCCTTTTGCTCCTCATATTTCACCCCTGCCAGCTTCAGAATTTGAAAAAGAGTATTCCAGTCGACATTGTCAAAAACTTTCTCTAAGTGTACAAATGCTGGAAACATAGGTTTGCATTTCCTTAATCTATCTTCAAAGATAAGTCGTAGGGTCAGTATTGCCTCACGTGTTCCTAGATTTCTCCAGAATCCAAATTGATATTCCCCGAGGTCGGCTTCTACCAGATTTTCCATTTATCTGTAAAGAATTTGAGTTAGTATTTTGTAGCTGTGACTTTTTGAACTGATAGTTTAGTAATTTTCACACCTGTCAACACCTTCTTTCTTTGGGATTGGAAGTATTATATTCTTCTTGAAGTCTGAAGGTTTTTCGTATGTCTCATACATCTTGCTTACCAGATGGAAGAGTTTTGTCATGACTGGCTCTCCCAAGGCTATCAGTAGTTCTACTGGAATGTTGTATATTCCTGGGGCCTTGTTTTGTCTCAGGTCTTTCAGTGTTCTTTCAAACTCTTCACACAATATCATATCTCCCATTTCATCTTCATCTATGCCATCATCCATTTCCATAATATTGCCCTCAATTACATCACCCTTTTGTAAACCCTCTACATACTCTTTCCAGTTTTCTGCTTTCCCTTCTTTGCTTATAACTGGTTTTACATCTGAGCTCTTGATATTTGTACAAGTGGTTCTCTTGTCTCTAAAGGTCTCTTTCGTGTTCCTGTAGGCAGCATCTACCCTACCCCTAGTGAGATAAGCCTCTATGTCCCCTAGCCATCCTTGCCTAGCCATTTTGCACTTCCTGTCGATCTCATTTTTGAGACATTTGTACTCCTTTTTGCTTGTTTCATTTACTGCATTTTTATATTTTCTCCTTTCATCAATTAAATTCAATATCTCTCCTATTACCCAAGGATTTCTACTAGTCCTCATCTTTTTACCTACTTGATGCTCTGCTGCCTTCACTATTTCATCTCTCAAAGCTACCAGCCTTCTTCTACTGCATTTCTTTCCCCCGTATTTGTCAGTCTTTCCCTAATGCTCTCTCTGAAACTCTCTACAACTTCTGGTTCTTTCAGTTTATCTAGGTCCCATCTCCTTAAATTCCCACCTTTTTGCAGTTTCTTCAGTTTTAATGTGCAGTGCATAACCAATAGATTGTGGTCAGAGTCCACATTTGCCCCTGGAAATGTCTTACAATTTAAAACCTGGTTCCTAAATCTCTGTCTTACCATTATATAATCTGTCTGTAACATTCTAGTGTCTCCAGGCCTCTTCCACCTATATAACCTTCTTTCATGATTCTGAAACCAACTGGTAACTATGATTAAGTTATGCTCTGTTCAAAATTCTATCAGGTGGCTTCCTCTTTCATTCCTTACCCCCCATTCCATATTCAGCTACTAGTTTTCCTTCTCTTCCTTTTCCTGCTATTGAATTCCAGTCCTCCATGACTATTAAATTTTCATCTCCCTTCACTATCTGAGTAATTCCTTTTATCTCATCATACATTTCTTCAGTCTCTTCTTCATCTCTGGAGTTACTTGACATATAAATTGTATTACTGTGGTAAATGAAATGAAATGATCGTATGGCATTGTTGGCCAGGAGGCCCCATGCGGGGAAGTTCAGCCGCCGTATTGCAAGTCCTCTTTAGTTGACGCCACTTCGGCGACTTGCAAGTCAATGATGATGAAATGATGATGAAAGACACACAACACCCAGTCATCACGAGGCAGAGAAAATCCCTGACCCCGCCGGGAATTGAACCCAGGCCCCCGTGCGCGGGAAGCGAGAACACTACCACAGGACCACGAGCTGCGGACATCACTGTGGTAGGCATGGGCTTCATGTCTATCTTGGCTACAATAATGCGTTCACTATGCTGTTCATAGTAGCTTACCCGTGCTCCTATTTTTTTTATTCATTATTAAACCTACTTCTGCATTACCCCTATTTGATTTTGTATTTATAACCCTATATTCAACTGTCCAGAAGTCTTGTTCCTTCTGCCACTGAACTTCACTAATTCACACTATATCTAACTTTAACCTGTCCATTTCCCTTTTTAAATTTTCTAACATGCTTACCCTATTAAGGGATCTGACATTCCATGCTCCAACCTGTAGAACACCAGTTTTGTTTCTCCAGATTATGACATCCTCCTGAGTAGTTCCCACCCGGAGATTCAAATGGGGGACTATTTTACATCTGGAATATTTTCAAGAGGACGTCATCATCATTTAACTATACAGTAAAGCTGCATGTGCTCAGGAAAAATTATAGCTGTAGTTTCCCTGTGCTTTCAACTGTTTGCAGTACCAGCACAGCAAGGCCATTTTAGTTAATGTTACAAAGCCATAGCAATCAATCATTCAGACTGTTGCCCCTGCAACTTCTGAAAACAGTGCCACCCCTCTTCAGGAACCTCACATTTGTCTGGCCTCTCAACAGATACCCCTCTGTTGTGGTTGCTCCTACGGTATGGCTATCTGTACCACTGAGGCACGCAAGCCTCCCCACCAACAGCAAGGTCCATGGTTCATGGGGGAGGCCCAGACACCTAAATTACAAATAACCACAGGTAAAGGTGCAACTGGTTTACTCATTTGGACTGCCATTTTGAAGAGCAACTACGCTCAGCAGTAATTGCAACTCAAACAAATCAAAATTAATTGGACTACATCCAGTGGTGCCCACAAAACCTATCTGATTAGTATTTTTGGAAGCTGCCTGCCCTTATCCAAAAGAAAAAGTGGTTTTTAAGTATGTAGTAGCCCTATATGATGTTTTTTTCCAAGTGTGTTAAGTTGTATGCAGTGAATCAGTGACTGCCAGTTCTACTATTAGAAGAATTACAAATGACTATCTCTCAAAAGCAGGAAAGCCACAGATACTATTAATTGATACTGCATTGTACTTCATAAGTAACAGATGGAAGAAATTCACAACCACAAATGAAATTAAACACATACTGCTATCACGATTCCATCCCAAAGCAATCCCCCACAGAAAGGGTGCTTAATGAATTTAATAGCTTTATATGCTGCTACACACCATAGAAATCCCCAAATTGGAATTGACTTCATACTGCCATTTCAACAAATCGTTAATAATTTGCCATACTCTTCGACAGGTTTCACACCAACTGACTTAATGTTTAAGAAATGAGAAATGGATGAGTGAGAAAAACCACTGCCTAATGTACCCAAAGAGCATACATCATTTCAAGAAACAATATGCCAAGCCTTGATTAGTATAGGAGAAAAAGCTGAGCAGAGAAAGAAGTCTTATGACAAGAGATTAGGGTGCCCTTTACAGTTCCATATAGAACAAGAAGTGCTGCTGTGAATGCACCCAAAATCCCCAAAATCTACCAAACATGGAAAACTTTACCACAAATGGCAACTCTTATACACTGGCCCATTGTAATTACTAGTCTCTCATCCAGTATCACACAGACTAGCTTACCCTATAATTGGAAAGGAGAAAGGCATTTATCCACACAAGGTTGTAAAGGAATTTGTACGCTGAATGGGTTTGACAAAATGTTAAACCAACTCATGAAGTTATTGTGAGTTAGTATAGTAAAAATATTTCATTATAAATTATGAAAGATATTCACATACTTTTAGGATAAGTTTCCCTTTTGTTATTTATATGTGTGTAAATAGAAATAAGATAAGCCATTAGTTATTTGAGGTTTTGTTCATTGACAAAAGGATTTTGTGAGATAATTAATAACTGAATTTAATCACCATGATGTGAATTCATTACTAAAATACATACACCTTCCAACTGCAAACTGATAAATGTTGTGGAGAGAAATAAATGATGTAGCATTACAGTGAGAGGCAAAGTGCAAGCACAGTAGAAATTTGCATCGCAGGACAGTGATCGTGGTGCATGCACAGAGACAAAATGAGTCTAACACACTGCTTAACATGCCAGACACTCAGATAACACTAGTTTCTGTACACCAAGTGAAATATACTGGAAAGATTATGAATATAAACTGATAACTAAAATAAATACCAAGATCTATACTATAAGAATAAAACTAATAGAAGAAAAGAGGTCTAGGATAAGGAAATAAGTACATGGAAGGAAAGAAAATGAACTAACCACAGGAAGATGTCCACACATTAGGTTAATATATATATATATATTTAAAAAGAAAGATGATGAGACTTACCAAACAAAAGCGCTGGCAGGTCGACAGACACACAAACAAACACAAACATACACACAAAAATCTAGCTTTCGCAACCAACGGTTGCCTCGTCAGGAAAGAGGGAAGGAGAAGGAAAGACAAAAGGATATGGGTTTTAAGGGAGAGGGTAAGGAGTCATTCCAATCCCGGGAGCGGAAAGACTTACCTTAGGGGGAAAAAAAGACAGGTATACACTCGCACACACACACATATCCATCCGCATATACACAGACACAAGCAGACATTTGTAAAGGCAAAGAGTTTGGGCAGAGATGTCAGTCGGGACGGAAGTACAGAGGCAAAGATGATGTTGAAAGACAGGTGAGGTATGAGCGGCGGCAGATTGAAATTAGAAATTAGCGGAGATTGAGGCCTGGCAGATAGCGAGAAGAGAGGATATGCTGAAGGGCATATATATATATATATATATATATATATATATATATATATATATATATATATATATATATATATATATGTGGAATGTTTCCCTCATATGTCTGCTTGTGTCTGTGTATATGCGGATGGATATGTGTGTGTGTGCGAGTGTATACCTGTCCTTTTTTCCCCCTAAGGTAAGTCTTTCCGCTCCCGGGATTGGAATGACTCCTTACCCTCTCCCTTAAAACCCAAATCCTTTTGTCTTTCCCTCTCCTTCCCTCTTTCCTGACGAGGCAACCGTTGGTTGCGAAAGCTAGAATTTTGTGTGTATGTTTGTGTGTCTATCGACCTGCCAGCGCTTTTGTTTGGTAAGTCTCATCATCTTTCTTTTTAGATATATTTTTCCCACGTGGAATGTTTCCCTCTATTATATATATATATATATATATATATATATATATATATATATATATATATATATATATATATATATATATATATAAAGATGATGAGACTTACCAAACAAAAGTGCTGGCAAAGAGGGAAAGACAAAAGGATTTGGGTTTTAAGGGAGAGGGTAAGGAGTCATTCCAATCCCGGGAGCGGAAAGACTTACCTTAGGGGGAAAAAAGGACAGGTATATCCGCATATACACAGACACAAGCAGACATTTGTAAAGGCAAAGAGTTTGGGCAGAGATGTCAGTCGGGGCGGAAGTACAGAGGCAAAGATGATGTTGAAAGACAGGTGAGGTATGAGCGGCAGCAAATTGAAATTAGAAATTAGCGGAGAGTTTCCCAAAACTCACTCTTCACAACCTTTCCAGCAAACCTCAACCTCCTCTCATTGCACACAAACCCAGTCTCTCCCATCTACTCAATCTCCCACTTCCAGCTCCACTCCCTCCAAAACCTCAAAATTCCAATCAACACAATCTGGAACCACAACACCCCAATTCAGTAGTTAACCTTTCCTCCAAACCTCTCCCAATCCGAAAACTCTGTCCTATTCAAAGGCCTCACCTTCAGCCCCACTCCCAGATTTAACCAAACAGCCCTCGTCAAAGATTTACTATCCTACACCCGTACTCTCTGCTGGAAATATCACTTTGCCACGAAGAAAAATGATCCTAATCCTACTCCTAATGATCCAACTCCCCAAGACACTATCCAAATTGAACCATGCCTGGAACAGTTCCGTCCTCCGTCACAACGGGACCCACCTCCTCTTCCTCAAAATCACCCTCTCCTAACCTTCCAGGAATTTCTGACTTCCAGCCGTGCCTCTCAATCCTTCTTAAAAAACCTTAATCCTACTCCCAACATCACCACTGCTGAAGCCCAGGCTATCCGTGATCTGAAGGCTGACCAATCCATTGTCATTCTTCCGGCGGACAAGGGTACCACGACTGTGGTACTTGATCGTCGGGAGTATGTGGCTGAGGGACTGCGTCAGCTTTCAGACAACACTACTTACAAAGTTTGCCAAGGTAATTCCATTCCTGATGTCCAGGCGGAGCTTCAAGGAATCCTCAGAACCTTAGGCCCCCTACAAAACCTTTCACCTGACTCCATCAACCTCCTGACCCCACCAACACCCCGCACCCCTACCTTCTACCTTCTTCCCAAAATTCACAAACCCAATCATCCCGGCCGTCCCATTATAGCTGGTTACCAAGCCCCCACAGAACGCATCTCTGCCTACGTAGATCAACACCTTCAACCCATTACATGCAGTCTCCCATCCTTCATCAAAGACACCAACCACTTTCTCGAACGCCTGGAATCCCTACCCAGTCTGTTACCCCCGGAAACCATCCTTGTAACCATTGATGCCACTTCCTTATACACAAATATTCCACATGTCCAGGGCCTCGCTGCGATGGAGCACTTCCTTTCACGCCGATCACCTGCTGCCCTACCTAAAACCTCTTTCCTCATTACCCTAGCCAGCTTCATCCTGACCCACAACTTCTTCACTTTTGAAGGCCAGACATACCAACAATTAAAGGGAACAGCCATGGGTACCAGGATGGCCCCCTCGTACGCCAACCTATTCATGGGTCGCTTAGAGGAAGCCTTCTTGGTTACCCAGGCCTGCCAACCCAAAGTTTGGTACAGATTTATTGATGACATTTTCATGATCTGGACTCACAGTGAAGAAGAACTCCAGAATTTCCTCTCCAACCTCAACTCCTTTGGTTCCATCAGATTCACCTGGTCCTACTCTAAATCCCATGCCACTTTCCTTGACGTTGACCTCCACCTGTCCAATGGCCAGCTTCACACGTCCGTCCACATCAAACCCACCAACAAGCAACAGTACCTCCATTATGACAGCTGCCACCCATTCCACATCAAACGGTCCCTTCCCTACAGCCTAGGTCTTCGTGGCAAACGAATCTGCTCCAGTCCGGAATCCTTGAACCATTACACCAACAACCTGAAAACAGCTTTTGCATCCCGTAACTACCCTCCCGACCTGGTACAGAAGCAAATAACCAGAGCCACTTCCTCATCTCCTCAAACCCGCAACCTTCCACAGAAGAACCCCAAAAGTGCCCCACTTGTGACAGGATACTTTCCAGGACTGGATCAGATTCTGAATGTGGCTCTCCAGCAGGGATACGACTTCCTCAAATCCTGCCCTGAAATGAGATCCATCCTTCATGAAATCCTCCCCACTCCACCAAGAATGTCTTTCCGCCGTCCACCTAACCTTCGTAACCTCTTAGTTCATCCCTATGAAATCCCCAAACCACCTTCCCTACCCTCTGGCTCCTACCCCTGTAACCGCCCCCAGTGTAAAACCTGTCCCTTGCACCCTCCCACCACCACCTATTCCAGTCCTGTAACCCGGAAGGTGTACACGATCAAAGGCAGAGCCACGTGTGAAAGCACCCACGTGATTTAGCAACTGACCTGCCTACACTGTGAAGCGTTCTATGTGGGAATGACCAGCAACAAACTGTCCATTCACATGAATGGACACAGGCAGACAGTGTTTGTTGGTAATGAGGATCACCTTGTGGCTAAACATGCCTTGGTGCACGGCCAGCACATCTTGGCACAGTGTTACACCGTCCGGGTTATCTGGATACTTCCCACTAACACCAACCTGTCAGAACTCCAGAGATGGGAACTTGCCCTTCAGCATATCCTCTCTTCTCGCTATCCGCCAGGCTTCAATCTCCGCTAATTTCTAATTTCAATGTGCCGCCGCTCATACCTCACCTGTCTTTTAACATCATCTTTGCCTCTGTACTTCCGCCCCGACTGACATCTCTGCCCAAACTCTTTGCCTTTACAAATGTCTGCTTGTGTCTGTGTATATGCGGATGGATATGTGTGTGTGTGTGCGAGTGTATACCTGTCCTGTTTTCCCCCTAAGGTAAGTCTTTCCGCTCCCAGGATTGGAATGACTCCTTACCCTCTCCCTTAAAACCCAAATCCTTTTGTCTTTCCCTCTCCTTCCCTCTTTCCTGATGAGGCAACCATTGGTTGCGAAAGCTAGAATTTTGTGTGTATGTTTGTGTTTTTTTGTGTGTCTATTGACCTGCCAGCGCTTTTGTTTGGTAAGTCTCATCATCTTTCTTTTTAGATATACTTTTCCCACGTGGAATGTTTCCCTCTATTTTATATATATATATATATAACAAAGAAGATGAGACTTACCAAACAAAAGCGCTGGCAGGTCGATAGGCACACAAACATACACACAAAATTCAAGCTTTCGCAACAAACGGTTGCTTTGTCAGGGAAGATGGAAGGAGAGGGAAAGACGAAAAACCCACATCCTTTTGTCTTTCCCTCTCCTTCCCTCTTTCCTGACGAAGCAACCGTTTGTTGCGAAAGCTTGAATTTTGTGTGTATGTTTGTGTTTGTTTGTGTGTCTATCGACCTGCCAGCACTTTTGTTTATATATATATATATATATATATATATATATATATATATATATATATATATATATATATATATATAGAGAGAGAGAGAGAGAGAGAGAGAGAGAGAAACATTCCACGTGGGAAAAATATTTCTAAAAACAAAGATGATGTGACTTACCAAACGAAAGTGCTGGCAGGTCGATAGACACACAAACAAACACAAACATACACACAAATTTCAAGCTTTCACAACAAACAGTTGCTTCGTCAGGGAAGAGGGAAGGAGAGGGAAAGACGAAAGGATGTGTGTTTTAAGGGAGAGCGTAAGGAGTCATTCCAATCCCAGGAGCGGAAAGACTTACCTTAGGGGGAAAAAAGGACAGGTATACACTCACACACACACACATATCCATCCGCACATACACAGACACAAGCAGACGTTCTTCTTTGGAGAGTATACACCCAGAGAGCCTGTCAGGTGTACTGCGACATCTGCACAATGTTGAGACCTCCACATAAAGCATGTGATCCTTGTTTTTGAAGAACACAGCTGTGTGAAAACTAATGTTTTCTTGCAAGATGGAGTACCACCCAGTGAAAGATCTGCTAAATTCAGTGTTTCATCATGTAATCTGAATCCATGTGACTTTTGGCTCTGGTGATATCTAAAAGAATGCATTTACCTGGGATATGTTTGGTCTCTACACCTGATCTGAAGGTCAGTATGCAGGAATATGTTGCTCAAATTCCACCAGAAGTGCCATGAGCAACAGTTGATCATATTGGTTTACAGACACAGCAACTTGTTGATGTCTAAAGTGCTCATACTGAACAAATTCTGTAAAGGGTGGTTAATAATAAAATCAACATTATGGTTTAGTTACTTGTTTGACCTTTTCTGCATGTGGCCCATTCCTAATCCATCACATATGGAAACATTCCTATACATTTTTCTTGCATTCACAATGCCAGATATGTAACTGTTTTTAAATGTAAATTGGTTCTACATTACTGCATTAGTACATCCACCAAATTTCCCTGGAATACAGTAATTACAGCCTACACTAGACCTCTGTGAATAACTGCATTTTAATTATAACTAACGGGTGTATGTTAAAGTATGTAAATGTGTTGAAATATATAAATAAACCACAAAACTTTACTAGCCTACATAATTCTTTGGTATAAGCAGCACACCCTGCTGTAACTGGCAAAAGAAGCAAACCAGCTGAAAAACGCTAGTTTTAGAGCACAAAAAAGAAGAATATGCTCGTCCTTAAAAGTCTGTGACGGTAAAGTGGGGAACCAGCTGCCTCAAACCTCATTCCACCTTCCTCACCAAAAATTTTGACATGCAAAAATATTTGTACTTTTTGTGCTGATAGAGAGAAGCAGAGAGACAGTGGTAGTAGATGAGAGAGGAGAGGAGACAGTGATTGTGGCAGTGAAAGAGAAAGCGAGATGGATGAAGACAATAGCAGTGGGGGCCACAGAGAGAAGAGATAGTGATGGTCAGTGAAAGACAGTAGCAGTAAAAGAGAAAGAGAGATGAATGGAGGTAGCAGCAGTGGGAACAAAAGAGAGGAGGCAGTGGAAATGAAAAAGAAAGATGAGTGGATACCATGCATAGGCCTGGGGTCTGAAACCCTCCAGAGTAGTGAACTTTAACATGAAAAAATTTTCCCACTTTCCCCATCTCCTGTACCCATATGTACCAATGAAAGCCAATGGCAGTGGGACAGAAAGCCAGTGAAAGTGCCAGAAAAGGAGACAGTTGTAAGGAAGAGTGAGAGAAAGGGGTGCAGGCAATGACAGAAGCAGAGGTAGACAGGAGCTAGTGCCAACAAGGAAAAAAGGAGACAGTGGGAGGAAGACATATACAGGAAATGACAGTGAGAAGGTGATGCTGAATATGAAAGCTTCACTACAGAAAGAGAATGGGTGAAAGGATTTAGAATGTTCTGTGTTAAAAGAACGTTCTATCAACGTACCAACGCTTTCGTTTGATAAGTTACAGAATATATACAGTTCCAATATATACAGTTACAAGCTTTCGCAACCAACGGTTGCTTCGTCAGGAAAGAGGGAAGGAGAGGGAAAGACAAAAGGATGTGGGTTTTAAGGGAGAGGGTAAGGAGTCATTCCAATCCCGGGAGCGGAAAGACTTACCTTAGGGGGAAAAAAGGACAGGTATACACTCGCACACACACACATATCCATCTCCATCCACACATACACAGACACAAGCAGACAGAATGGACCAAGAATAAAGCTGCTTGTGAATCCACACCACACAGTTACATACAGTGAGTGTTATGTTTCTTCAGGCACAATACGCAGTTTAACAGTACTCAAACTTTAGCAGTGCTGTGTATTCACTGTAGCTTGTAGTGTAAAATGTGCGGCCACATGTCATCAAATTCGATCCATGCCAGAAAAATGAAGGAGAAATTCAGAATGTTGCTGTGGAACATGAGGTTTCAGTTGCTGCGCTGTCTGGTTCTGTACTGTTTGTATGGGTACAAGTCTAAAACAGATTGCAATACTTTCTGTACTGTTAACTATGGGATAGACAATTCTCATGACAGCAAACGCATCAATAACTTCCACGAGCATAGAACACCTCCCTATTCAGGTGCCACACCAAGCTCATCTCAGTTTTCAAATTTCATTTTCAACTTTAAACCATTTAATGACACCAGGCCTCTCACCTTTCTGTTGGTGCTACTCTCTTAATGCAGCACTATAAATGCTGCCATTCACATAAAACAGTTTCACTAACAGTGCACAGTCTCTCTTCTCAATATCCATACTGTTGAGTCACATTACACCTTGTTAAATGACAGCACACATACTGTATCATGCCTTCATACAAATTGTGTACAGTGCCAGATTTACACCTGGTGGCCAAAATTGGAATAAGATTTTTCCAGAGTAAATCAGCAGATCAGTTCCACATTAATTCATTAGCTCATCGACCAAGTTTCACTGCCATACAGTAATTACAGCCCATACTGGACCTCTGTGAGTAGCTGAACTTTAATTATAACTATCCACCATAAACAACAAATAAGTACATATAATATAAGGTTAACATAAAACTGTCTCCCATCCAATACAAGTTCACTTTACACTAATTTACATGGAAATGTACAATATTTTTAGGCTACACCTACAGTATACAAAAAAATGTTGCACTGTTTCATTTTCAGGTACAAAGAATTTTGTACAAGAAAATAATTTTTTGGTAAGTTGCTTATGCTGCAGGTGGCACCATCAAATAATTTCCAGGTCAAGACAGCCTGCATATATGTGAAGTGCCCATTTTTCAAAGATAATATGTTAGGAAGTTTTATTGGTGAAAAAATGGCAACTAAAAATAATACTGTACTTCAGTGACAGAGCCAGTTTGGTACTGTCTTGAGTGCAATTGATCAATTGCAGTCATTTCTGTACATTATTGCATGCCAACATGCATTGCAGTGCCTGCCAACATGGAATGGTGGTGGTGCTATAAAGACATTATTCTGTGTGACAAATGGCTAAGGGCTCACTCTCTCTGTCTCATTTGGCCAGTGAGTCATATACCAAAGCCCCAGTGGCTCAAAAATAATATCCTGTTTGTCAGCATATACTTTTAAATCAAATTTCTACAAGATACACAGCGATGGTTTTGATTTGAGTCACCACAAGCCTATCAGATGTAGTGGTAAAGTTAAGCAGACTGCTACCTTCAGAGGGTTAATCTGTTCTAACTACAGTACATATACATGTATCCAGCATCATTTGGTGATTTATGTAATATGCCTGAGGTCTAGTGGAGCAAAACAAGTTCTGGTCAGCATGCAGTGGACTCGGCTCTGTATGAAGCTCTTTGAAGCCATTTACAATCTGCAGCATTTTCGCCTTGATGATTGGGACAGGTTTTGGAACTAATTTAAGCTTGTTGGAGAAGTCAGTCAGATGCACTCCTAAAGATGAGCAATGCATGTGTTTAATGCATTGGCATATTACCAGTACAACTAAAATTGTTTTAAGTTTTTTAATTTTTTAAAATCATCAGTCACATACCATGATTTCCCTTGCAGGTGGTTATAAGGAATTACAGTTTTATGTAAAAAGTACAGTGCACAGTTTCTAGTCTTTATGCTACCTGTTTCACTCTGTATTGTGCTAAAGAAAGGAGAAAATATTTATAAAACACTTCTGTAGACTAAACTATATGCATTAGCTGATCAGTTAAAGTTTTACTACCCATATTATAAATGCATTTAACATTTCTGCAACAGAACTAGAATGGTTTTAATACTTTAATGTTTTAAGCTATTGACTTAAGCTGTAAGGTTAGTCATTCACTGATTAGAGGAGATACATTAAAGCAAAATCACTTTTCTGCTTCAGGAATCACAGTGATTAATTAATCAACTGATTAATTTAGTATCAGTATTGCTTTTGCTCTATGTTCACTTGCATTAACAAGTTCTATCTTGTGTCTATTTTACAGTGTACACTTTTCTCCGTTCTCGTTGAATTATCAAACTGTATTCAACCATTTGAACAGTTGTGTCCACGAGCAGAGGCAAGAACTGAACTGGGTTATGAACTGCTACAATTAAAGTCTTTCATAATTATTACATTTAATATTGTGCAAGAATTCAAATTAACATCTTACCTGTTATGCTTATTAATTTCAATTTTTCAAGACAGCTTGGTCAAGTTGGTTCAACTTTCATAAATAATCTTTGCTATTACTTGTAGTATTTGCTAAATTAAAATTTAAAATAAAGGTTTATGATTTTTTTAATTAAATTTTTCTGTGGCCTGGTACCCTCCACCCACCTAAACCCTCACTAGCAGTTTCAGATGATAGCTGCAGAGCGTGATTGTGTGAATTAAGCAGCAGTTGTTAGACCAGAGAAGATGTTAACAATAAGTTGTGTTGTAGAACATCATGAAAAAGCTTTTATTAACAAAAGATTCTAATCTCAATTCTTTCAAGTGCTTCCAAATTTTTATCAAATTCAAATGAGAAACACTCCATGGTCTTGATGGAGCTTCAGTGGCCTGCACGTCACTTGATATTCAACCTCCTGAGCAAGAATCAATGCCGCCACACGAAATGTATACATCTTGGAGTCAGCTCTGAAGCATGCTCATGAGATGAGTGTGGTAGTTGATCACTTGTAGTCAAGGATGACTCTCCAGTAGTTTTGGGGTCTCAGGGAATCCATGCCTTGAATCATTTCCTACTTGCTATTTGGTATGTGTCTCCAATTCAGCTACTCATGAGTGAAAAAAGAATATTTGCAGCTGTCTAAAAGACTCTTCATCCTTTGAAGACACACACTAACAAATATTCTCTCCTATTAATGCATGTACCTGTGGAACTTAATACCGGTGTCTGTTTTAATAAGCCACTGACTTTCACCCACAGACGTATGTTAAAAGAGGCATAACTTGTTTACTTCAACAAAACAAGATTCATTCTCTTCTAGCCTTGCTGCCAATGAATTATGAGTTTAACAGAAGAGTTACAGAAAGCTAAATTATTAAACATTTTAATAAATGAAAAGCACCAGTTTGCTTTTGTTCTACAATATGACTTTTATTACTAACCAGTTTTCGGCTTACAAGGCCATCTTCAGACATTTATCTTGCAACTATGCCCAAAGCCTGTATTAGATATATTTGGAAACTGAAGGTTTATATTAAAATTTTAATAAACTAGGTGATCATAGCTATATCAAACAAGTTTTTTAATAAATTAGTCGTTTTTATCATTCTGGTATTTATTCATCATCAAAAATGAATGACAAACTGTCAAAATATTAGATAACAGTTGCTTTGGCATAAGTAAGAAATATATAAGCTTCACATTTCAATCTCAAATACATCTGTTATAACATAAGATGTGCTCTTTACTAACGAAAGAACAAACTCATAAAATGAAATATCAGGTGTGTGGGCTTAACCTACAATTTGATAAAATAAGGAAAAAACTGTGTGGTATGATACTTTAGCTAGATGTAGCTTCCTTTTCTTTCTCGTTTTTCATTCAGTGGCAAGACTATGTCTCCAGCCAGCATGGAGCTGTGCACTCAAAATGTGCACTAGATCATGGAGCTGCGGTCTGTCGGCCAAGTTTAGGTCTTCCAGTGGGTCTATTGTGTGATCATACAGTTCTCTTGCAACAACTTTTGTCCAGTCAGGTTGGAAAATTTGCTTCTGAAAATACACCCATTCAGTGTAGCGATGTGTGTGTGTCCTGAGAGAATAACCCATATATTCTATTTGAGAAAGATGGGGTTTGTCACTGTTTGGTTTTAGTGTTGGATACATTCCTGGACGAGGATACTGACTAAATGCTGCTTTCTTCCTTGTTGTGAACTGCCCCTGGAACACAGTTCAAATTAAACTTAGACATTGCCCAACATCAAAATCCAATCAGAAAATGTAAATATGAAATCACTTTCATTTGTATGACATGTAGCAAAGTAGTTCCAATTATCATTATTGAAGTGTAACAACAAATCACATTAAAACAGAATTTTACCACTCAGTTTTTTTAGATTCTTGATTATGATATTTTTATTTTAAATAATATGTCTGCAGTTTGAAAACACTTCTTTTTGTAATCAACGATTTTCTGTGTAATTAGTTTTGTTTTTTCCCTTGGGAATGCATCATCACTCCAGTCGACTATATATACCACTGGATTGGAGCTCTGGTGTCTGTTCATTAACAATTCATTCATCATTTTTTCATTTTAACACTTCATTGTTATCAGGCAAGCTGTTAGATATGGCTAATGGTGCAACATGACCAGATTCCATCCACAGCTAGGCAAACATTTCTATCATTAACATGGTATTAGTGTTGTGAAGTATTGTACACTACTAGTAGGAAAATCAACAACACAACCTAGATTAAAAGTGTTTAATCCATATTGTTTCTATTTGAGAGTCTAGTATTCTTATAGAACACTTTATTACCAAGATCAGATTTTGTTACATAGATAACCAGTTTCAGCCAGTTCAGTCCACTTCAGATCCATAATACCAGAACTTGAAAAATATTAGACAAAACAGAGTTTCGCCTGTTTTCATTAGTGGGACAGCTTCAACTGGTCACCATGACATTCGGAGTGGTGTGTTATATTCCTTATGGTCACTATCTCAAAGAAAGGGTAAGATTATAATACACATGGGATTTTGCAACTTTTTTGTTGCAAGTTCTGGGACTATGGATCTTAAGATGCCCATAAAGTGTTCCAGAAGGACACTAGAGTCTCAAATATAGATCACCCCATGTTTCCACTGACGATGTCACGTAATCATTGTTTCTTTTTATCAGAATTTTTCAGGAATTACTATGAAAATCTTCTCAGACCCACCATTTGCTTCATTTTGTTTGCCAGGTGTGTCATGTCACACTATCAACACCACACCATGTAGTCAATGTCAAGAGGTTGGCAGTAACTCATGTGACTGTCCTGCCAATCTGCAGCTGGCTCTAAGATACACCCTCTACAGCAGGCAAGGCAAGTGCCAGCACACAGCCAACTTAAGGTGATGCCACACTGATGTCAGCCTGTTGGATAGAAAGGTTCATTAAATGCATTCGAAGCCTACTAGTTAGCCCCTCCTCTCTGTGTTGTTATCTGGGATGAACTTGCTTGTGCCAAGGAACTGTTAGAATACAACTGGACTTGTTAAACTTAAGTTAAGCAAACCAGAGTTAAGAACATATTACATGTGCTTCCCATTAGTTTGCTCTTTGTCTCAGTACCCACATAGACATCTGCATCCACTGAACCAATAAGATGTGTGTTATATATATATACACTCCTGGAAATGGAAAAAAGAACACATTGACACCGGTGTGTCAGACCCACCATACTTGCTCCAGACACTGCGAGAGGGCTGTACAAGCAATGATCACACGCACAGCACAGCGGACACACCAGGAACTGCGGCGTTGGCCGTCGAATGGCGCTAGCTGCGCAGCATTTGTGCACCACCGCCGTCAGTGTCAGCCAGTTTGCCGTGGCATACGGAACTCCATCGCAGTCTTTAACACTGGTAGCATGCCGCGACAGCGTGGACGTGAACCGTATGTGCAGTTCACGGACTTCGAGCGAGGGCGTATAGTGGGCATGCGGGAGGCTGGGTGGACATACCGCCGAATTGCTCAACACGTGGGGCGTGAGGTCTCCACAGTACATCGATGTTGTCGCCAGTGGTCGGCGGAAGGTGCACGTGCCCGTCGACCTGGGACCGGACCGCAGCGACGCACGGATGCACGCCAAGACCGTAGGATCCTACGCAGTGCCGTAGGGGACCGCACCGCCACTTCCCAGCAAATTAGGGACACTGTTGCTCCTGGGGTATCGGCGAGGACCATTCGCAACCATCTCCATGAAGCTGGGCTACGGTCCCGCACACCGTTAGGCCGTCTTCCGCTCACGCCCCAACATTGTGCAGCCCGCCTCCAGTGGTGTCGCGACAGGCGTGAATGGAGGGACGAATGGAGACGTGTCGTCTTCAGCGATGAGAGTCGCTTCTGCCTTGGTGCCAATGATGGTCGTATGTGTGTTTGGTGCCGTGCAGGTGAGCGCCACAATCAGGACTGCATACGACCGAGGCACACAGGACCAACACCCGGCATCATGGTGTGGGGAGCGATCTCCTACACTGGCCGTACACCACTGGTGATCGTCGAGGGGACACTCAATAGTGCACGGTACATCCAAACCGTCATCGAACCCATCGTTCTACCATTCCTAGACCGGCAAGGGAACTTGCTGTTCCAACAGGACAATGCACGTCCGCATGTATCCCGTGCCACCCAACGTGCTCTAGAAGGTGTAAGTCAACTACCCTGGCCAGCAAGATCTCCGGATCTGTCCCCCATTGAGCATGTTTGGGACTGGATGAAGCGTCGTCTCACGCGGTCTGCACGTCCAGCACGAACGCTGGTCCAACTGAGGCGCCAGGTGGAAAAGGCATGGCAAGCCGTTCCACAGGACTACATCCAGCATCTCTACGATCGTCTCCATGGGAGAATAGCAGCCTGCATTGCTGCGAAAGGTGGATATACACTGTACTAGTGCCGACATTGAGCATGCTCTGTTGCCTGTGTCTATGTGCCTGTGGTTCTGTCAGTGTGATCATGTGATGTATCTGACCCCAGGAATGTGTCAATAAAGTTTCCCCTTCCTGGGACAATGAATTCACGGTGTTCTTATTTCAATTTCCAGGAGTGTATATATTGCTCAAAAGCGCTGGCAGGTTGATAGACACACAAACAAACACAAACATACACACAAAATTCAAGCTTTTGCAACAAACGGTTGCTTCATCAGGAAAGAGGGAAGGAGAGGGAAAGACAAAAGGATGTGGGTTTTAAGGGAGAGGGTAAGGAGTCATTCCAGTCCCGGGAGCGGAAAGACTTACCTTAGGGGGAAAAAAGGACAGGTATACACTCACACACACACACACACACACACACACACACACATATCCATCCGCTCATACACAGACACAAGCAGACATTTGTAAAGGCAAAGAGTTTGGGCAGAGATGTCAGTCGAGGCGGAAGTACAGAGGCAAAGATGTTGTTGAAAGACAGGTGAGGTATAAGCGGGGGCAAATTGAAATTAGAAATTAGCGGAGATTGAGGCCTGGCAGATAGCGAGAAGAGAGGATATGCTGAAGGGCAAGTTCCCATCTCCGGAGTTCTGACAGGTTGGTGTTAGTGGGAAGTATCCAGATAACCCGGACGGTGTAACACTGTGCCAAGATGTGCTGGCCATGCACCAAGGCATGTTTAGCCACAGGGTGATCCTCATTACCAACAAACACTGTCTGCCTGTGTCCATTCATGTGAATGGACAGTTTGTTGCTGGTCATTCCCACATAGAACGCTTCACAGTGTAGGCAGGTCAGTTGGTAAATCACGTGGGTGCTTTCACACGTGGCTCTGCCTTTGATCGTGTACACCTTCCGGGTTACAGGACTGGAGTAGGTGGTGGTGGGAAGGTGCATGGGACAGGTTTTACACCGGGGGCAGTTACAAGGGTAGGAGCCAGAGGGTAGGGAAGGTGGTTTGGGGATTTCATAGGGATGAACTAAGAGGTTACGAAGGTTAGGTGGACGGCGGAAAGGCACTCTAGGTGGAGTGGGGAGGATTTCATGAAGGATGGATCTCATTTCAGGGCAGGATTTGAGGAAGTCGTATCCCTGCTGGAGAGCCACATTCAGAATCTGATCCAGTCCCGGAAAGTATCCTGTCACAAGTGGGGCACTTTTGGGGTTCTTCTGTGGGAGGTTCCGGGTTTGAGGAGATGAGGTAGTGGCTCTGGTTATTTGCTTCTGTACCAGGTCGGGAGGGTAGTTACAGGGTGCGAAAGCTGTTTTCAGGTTGTTGGTGTAATGGTTCAAGGATTCCGGACTGGAGCAGATTCGTTTGCCACGAAGACCTAGGCTGTAGGGAAGGGGCCGTTTGATGTGGAATGGGTGGCAGCTGTCATAATGGAGGTACTGTTGATTGTTGGTGGGTTTGATGTGGACGGACGTGTGAAGCTGGCCATTGGACAGGTGGAGATCAACGTCAAGGAAAGTGGCATGGGATTTAGAGTAGGACCAGGTGAATCTGATGGAACCAAAGGAGTTGAGGTTGGAGAGGAAATTCTGGAATTCTTCTTCACTGTGAGTCCAGATCATGAAAATGTCATCAATAAATCTGTACCAAACTTTGGGTTGGCAGGCCTGGGTAACCAAGAAGGCTTCCTCTAAGCAACCCATGAATAGGTTGGCATACGAGGGGGCCATCCTGGTACCCATGGCTGTTCCCTTTAATTGTTGGTATGTCTGGCCTTCGAAAGTGAAGAAGTTGTGGGTCAGGATGAAGCTGGCTAAGGTAATGAGGAAAGAGGTTTTAAGTAGGGTGGCAGGTGATCGGCATGAAAGGAAGTGCTCCATCGCAGCGAGGCCCTGGACATGCGGAATATTTGTGTATAAGGAAGTGGCATCAATGGTTACAAGGATGGTTTCCGGGGGAACAGACTGGGTAGGGATTCCAGGCGTTCGAGAAAGTGGTTGGTGTCTTTGATGAAGGATGGGAGACTGCATGTAATGGGTTGAAGGTGTTGATCTACGTAGGCAGAGATGCGTTCTGTGGGGGCTTGGTACCCAGCTACAAGGGGCGGCCGGGATGATTGGGTTTGTGAATTTTAGGAAGAAGGTAGAAGGTAGGGGTGCGGGGTGTTGGTGGGGTCAGGAGGTTGATGGAGTCAGGTGAAAGGTTTTGTAGGGGGCCTAAGGTTCTGAGGATTCCTTGAAGCTCCGCCTGGACATCAGGAATGGAATTACCTTGGCAAACTTTGTAAGTAGTGTTGTCTGAAAGCTGACGCAGTCCCTCAGCCACATACTCCCGACGATCAAGTACCACAGTCGTGGTACCCTTGTCCGCCGGAAGAATGACGATGGATTGGTCAGCCTTCAGATCACGGATAGCCTGGGCTTCAGCAGTGGTGATGTTGGGAGTAGGATTAAGGTTTTTTAAGAAGGATTGAGAGGCACGGCTGGAAGTCAGAAATTCCTGGAAGGTTAGGAGAGGGTGATTTTGAGGAAGAGGAGGTGGGTCCCGTTGTGACGGAGGACGGAACTGTTCCAGGCATGGTTCAATTTGGATAGTGTCTTGGGGAGTTGGATCATTAGGAGTAGGATTAGGATCATTTTTCTTCGTGGCAAAGTGATATTTCCAGCAGAGAGTACGGGTGTAGGATAGTAAATCTTTGACGAGGGCTGTTTGGTTAAATCTGGGAGTGGGGCTGAAGGTGAGGCCAATATAATGTAACAATTATATATATATATATATATATATATATATATATATATACCTAAAAAGAAAGATGATGTGACTTACCAAATGAAAGTGCTGGCAGGTCGACAGACACACAAACAAGAGGGAAGGAGAGGGAAAGACGAAAGGATGTGGGTTTTAAGGGAGAGGGTAAGGAGTCATTCCAGTCCCGGGAATATATATATATATATATAATAGAGGGAAACATTCCACGTGGGAAAAATATATTTAAAAAGAAAGATGATGAGACTTACCGAACAAAAGCGCTGGCAGGTCGATAGACACACTAACAAACACACTCATACACACAAAAATCTAGCTTTCGCAACCAACGTCCTGACGAGGCAGCCGTTGGTTGCGAAAGCTAGATTTTTGTGTGTATGAGTGTGTTTGTTAGTGTGTCTATCGACCTGCCAGTGCTTTTGTTCGGTAAGTCTCATCATCTTTCTTTTTAAATATATATATATATATATATATATATATATATATATATATATATATATATATATATATATTTGCATCAGTTAATATGAATTTTCTTCCAGTTCTTGAGTTAAGCAGAAATTACTGCATTTAGCACATGTTAACTAAATTTTTTTTAGTATCATGACAATACCCTACAAAAATATATTGCTAATATTGTCTGTGGTTAACATTTTGTTAAAAATTAGGGCAGACACAATATAACACTTTTGTTTTGACTTCCTAGTTGTGTAAGCAAATGAAACATTATGTTTGTTTTTAAGTCTTCTAACATTTTGATGCACCATGGTAGGCTTATTAAAAGGAGGTTTTTCTTGTATAACACCATATTTATCTTAACTTTACATATGTCTGCTTGTGTCTGTGTATGTGCGGATGGATATGTGTGTGTGTGCGAGTGTATACCTGTCCTTTTTTCCCCCCTAAGCTAAGTCTTTCTGCTCCCGGGATTGGAATGACTCCTTACCCTCTCCCTTAAAACCCACATCCTCTCGTCTTTCCCTCTCCTTCCCTCTTTCCTGACAAAGCAACCGTTGGTTGCGAAAGCTTGAATTTTGTGTGTATGTTTGTGTTTGTTTGTGTGTCTATCGACCTGCCAGCGCTTTTGTTTGGTAAGTCTCATCATCTTTGTTTCAGATATATTTTTCCTACGTGGAATGTTTCCCCCTATTATATTCATATCATTAATTTGAACCCAACAATTACATTTGTTATTGTCACTGTTGCATTTCGAAATCTGTTCTGTCGTCTTATTTTCTCCTTCTGTTTTTGCCAGTAGTTTCACTTTGTATTCATCTTCTCCTTTTTACCGTAATCTACTATACAATTTTATCCCGCTGATATATACTCAATAATACGTAGAAAAAAAAAAAAATCCGCTTTCAACACTACCGCTGCTATAAAATCCACCGTTTCTAGTTCACATACAGTTCCTTTCAACTATTAAACAACCATTTCGGCTAGGTCTAATAACTTTTGCTTTATTTCCATTTCAGTTTTTCTCACATCACCGATCATTTTTAGCCACTTCCCACAGGTTTTAACGTCATTATTTCTTCGTCAGATAATTGTTAGCCTCATTTTCATAATCTGCCACCACAAAACCACTCCTTTTAATACATTTACACGTAGTTTTTTCGAAATTTTCCCGAATTTATCCACCCTTTAACGTGTTTTGGCGTCATCACAACCACCTAACCTTTATGCACATTGTTGTCTACCTACATAAGTTAACCACAGGATCAACATAGCCCAGCTCTAACCAACACTTTTTCGGGCCTTTACAAATGTCTGCTTGTGTCTGTGTATGTGCGGATGGATATGTGCGTGTGTGCGAGTGTATACCTGTCCTTTTTTCCCCCTAAGGTAAGTCTTTCTGCTCCCGGGATTGGAATGACTCCTTACCCTCTCCCTTAAAACCCACATCCTTTCGTCTTTCCCTCTCCTTCCCTCTTTCCTGATGAAGCAACCGTTTGTTGCAAAAGCTTGAATTTTGTATGTATGTTTGTGTTTGTTTGTGGGTCTATCGACCTGCCAGCGCTTTTGTTTGGTAAGTCTCATCATCTTTGTTTTAGACATATTTTTCCTATGTGGAATGTTTCCCTCTATTATATTAACTCGTTTTAAAATAGTCTATCTAAATGAGGAAGAATTAGGCTACAAAAATTGTACTATTGATTTGTATCTTGTCAAAATATCAGCCTATTATAAAGACTGACAGCTATTCTTTACATTACTCTCATTGTAAAGAAATATAAAGTTGTGCACGTCACAAAATGTAGTAATGTTTGACTGCACAACTGATTAATAAGAACCAGAATCATTAACACCATACAAATTCTTGGGAAGAACAATGTGCATGAAGATATTAAATGGAATAGTTACAGAAACTAAGTTGTAAGTTAAGCAAATGGCAGATTTCAGTACATTGATAGGATAATGTGAATCTGCAGTTTGTGCACATAACAGATGGCTTATAAAACACTTACACAGCTAATACTGGAATATCACTTATTTTCACTCCACTATGTGCTATGGCATCATATTTAGGGCTAATATGCAGATTCGTAAACAGGAAAGGTCAGTTCATAAACTTTATGGTATTCTAACTCTGCCATATATGTACATTTGCCCTTGTAGGAATTGTTCAAAAGGAACTGCAGCATCCACTAATTTAACACTAGGTGGAAAACTATTAGCACTGTCTAAACTGTTTTACAGAAAAGTGTGCATTACTCTCTAGCCACCATCAAAAGGCTTCTGGCAGAACTGAAACATGCAAGTGATTAACTTCAGATATTCAAATTTAAGCTGCAAAGAAGCCTTCTATCCCACTCCGTTTAGTTTTCACTTCTGTCTCTTATGACCTAATTTCAACAGGTTGTTATCTCTGCCGGCCGCTGTGGCCGAGCAGTTCTAGGCGCTTCAGTCCGGAGCCGCACGACTGCTACGGTCGCAGGTTCAAATCCTGACTTGGGATGGACGTGTGTGATGTCCTTAGGTTAGTTAGGTTTAAGTAGTTCTAAGTTCTACGGGAGTGATGACCTCAGATGTTAAGTCCCATGGAGCTCAGAGCCATTTTGTTATCTCTGATCTTCCTTTTATTTTGTATAGGTGCTCCAGACAGAAGTTTAGGTAACAGCTGGCATGATGTGAATTAATGGTTTATAGCACATGTGCAAGGATGTAATGAAACCATCTGACAAATCTCAATTAGAAAGTGCATTAAGATCTTACAGAGACTACGAAGATAAGAATGGACAAATAACAGCTTGTACTAAGACACACGACCAACCATTCCTTCACACTCCATCTTCAGCTGGAGAAAGGAAGAATCCTTAATATATGGTACTACAGAAATTTCATTCTGTCAGTCTCTTTCTAGTGATTCATGAAGTATAAACATAAACATATATGAAGCTGTAACAAAAAGTCATTGTGATTCCAGTAGTCGACTTGACTTTATCAACAGTATTCATTGACTGTTTCATTTTTGGTGCCTCTCAAATATTGTTTCTCAGCACTGTTTCCACTTACACTGATAGCATTTATTGTACTGCTCATAATGGAAAGATTAAAGGTAACCAAGTTGAGGCTCAGCGTGAGTGATCAGAAGCCAAGTGCTGCAGCACAGAAGTCAACTGAGGTGAGGAACTGTGTCAATTGGAGTTGGTGAGATCAACAAGAACAGAGAGGCAAGCTAGGGATGGAGGAAAGGTAGACTGATGGCTGGGAGGGAGAGGCCACAGGAGAATGGGATAGGAAAGATAGAGATACAGAGAGAGGGAGAGGGAGAGAGAGAGAGAGAGAGAGAGAGAGAGAGAGAGAGAGAGAGAGAGAGGGGGGGTGGGGGGGGGGGGAGGGGCAGATAGAACAGAGTAAGAGGAGGGGGGAGATCATAGAGAGAAAAATACCATAGTACATGTTAAATGAGTAAAGTGGGAGACTTGGGACAGGGGTGGAGATGGTTGTGGGACAGGGGTTAACCAGTACTGAGAGCAGTAGGGTAAAGACAGTGCCCATTTACATAATTTGGAGAAGCTGGTGTTTGAGGGAGGATTCATATGGCACAGGGTGTTTGAAATTGAGTTTGCTGTGCTTGTACATTCCTCCACTGGGTGGTCAACTTTGTTCTAAGCTAGGGGTTTGGCAGTGGCTGTGAAGAAATTACAGGGCTTTAGGAGTAGGTGTTGCAGAAGGAGGAATCATGATATTTCACAGACTGTGCGGATATTAAAATATAACTTTGTGGGAGGTAGGAAGGATGCTCCAAATTTTAAGGCAGAGCAAAAGGAAGGCAGACCTTGTTGAGGACATGTTCAATTTGTTCAAGTCTGTGATAATATTGGATGATGAAGGGAAAGAGTCAGGTGCAATACATGTTCTTGCACACACCCAACACAAACTATTCCAATTTCTTTATACAACTACTGTGATGTAACTTTTGTTCAGCCTTCCATGTGAGAAAGGCCAGCAGAAACATTTAGCTGATGGCTGAAGCTGCTGCAAGGATAGCTCTGCTGACGTTTAGCACTGGTCACATTTCTTGAAAAAGTCTTCAAGTTCTAGCAGAATAGTATACTATGGGTAGATTTGTTAGTGACCCTACTGCCATACGCAACTTGCTGGGCATCAACATTCTGGACTGTATGAAAGAATATTGGGATTAGTGGATTGCCATAGCTCGGGCAATGGAATCAGGTGATGGGACTTTCCCAGTTACTTCTGAGCCAATGTCACTCTAAAAGTTCAACTAAATAGCAAATACAATCATTTCTACACAGGCACAATAAATTTTAGAACTTTAGTACACAAAGAAGGTTAATTAAAGCCAAATGGGATACACTAAAACTATCACATGTGTGCTGAAGAAAGAAAGAAAGGAAGAAACACAAAATGGAAATAAAATTGAATCGTATTTTCTTACAAAGGAACAGAGCAGGATGAAAAATGATGAGTAGGCTTTACTGTAAAAAAGGCTATTGAAAACAATTTTACAGACATCAAAGAGAACTAAGACAGAATGGCAAGAATTTGAAGAATAAACAAAAAATTTTCCTGGGAAATCTTTCAAGTATATATACACATATAATTGCATGATGATGTGCAGGTAGAAGGCCCATATGAAGTGTTATGGAAATTGATAAATGCAAAGCACAAGAGGGAAGACCTTGAAATCTACTACTGTCCTGTCATTAGAATATGAAATGCACTCCAAAATGTGTACATCTCAGATGCTACAAACAGACAGAATCTCCCTCTGGAATGAAAAGCCAAGTGTAAGAGGCCTACATCCTATACAGATATGGTGAGTCGGAATTCATTTTGCCTGTGTGGTCAGAATGAGGAACACCGCAGATGAATAGCTGTTTTCACAGCTCGCAGTTGTTGTCCTTTGCCTCAAGCCACTCTGCCTCCCATTGATGCATAACCTTCTAGCATAACAGTGAATTCACTGCCTGTAAGGGGATGGCATGTTGTTTAAATCTGTCTCCCCTGTAGGTGTGTCTGGGTCCTCTGTCAGCTTATCCATTTCCCTTTATTCTTGTGTGTCCAGGCACTGTGTAGAATGACACCAACTCTCTGTGCTGTCAAAGCAAGAGAAGAATAATATCAGATATGTTCTGTATAATTTCTTCTGCTGAATGCTCTTGTTGCAGAACATGTAGAGCATTAAGCGAATCAGAGCTAATGAGGAACATCTTCCCTTGGCTGCATGTCATGTGTTTCAGTGCCTTCAGAACCATATGCAACTCAGCATGACACACTACTGTAAATACACTTGGAAGACAGATCCTAAAGGCACTAGCAAGGAAAATACTGAGCAACCAAGAGACTCATCCTGTTTTGGTCCATCTGAATGCCCAGTCTTAAAATTGTGGTGCTCATCTAAAATATTATTACATAAATTTCTAAAAACTAGATTTGAAGTGCAGTCTTTTCTTAAATTAGTTAATTTTAAAATAATTTTGGACCTTTGCATAAGCAAGGGGGTGATTTACTACATCCTTAGTGTAAAATGGTAATATTTGCCACACTCACATCTAAAAGATGGCTCTTTGCTCAGTTCCCAAATGATCTCATTGCTCTTGGATGACTATTGAAAATGTGCACCAAGAGTGGGCAAGTAGTAGCATGGTATGCAGATGCTTTTAGTATTGAATATATTTTGTATACTTTTCACACAACTAGGAGTTGAAATTTTAAATGAAGTGGTTTTGAGCAGATTTGGTAAAGAGACTTGCCTGGCACCTTGTTCTAAACAATCCTGTGAGCAACCTAATTACCTCATGATGGACTGCACCCATTACCTTCAGGTATCATTGCCTCATTGACACATGCACTGAGCATCCATAAACAGAATAGGCCAAAAGAAAAGTTCTATAAAACCTGAGCAAGCAAACTTCCTTGGCTTCCCATATCCTGTGTGCAGTTCATTTCATCATACCAAGAGCTTTGTGTGATCAATTTCCTAAGCCCCCAAATGTGGTAGCCATTAAGTTTCTAATCAAAAGTGAGGATCAGAAACCTCACTGACTGTTTAAAATTTAAAATGGTATTCCTCAAGTTTAGTTCAGGTAGGTAAAGGCACAAAATCCTAAAACTGTATTCTAATGACCCTTCCTCCATCCTGTTAATAGTTGTCGGCAGTTGGTGATTACTTACTGCAAGACTAAAGGAGTTGTTAAAACCTGAAAAGGTCTCCACACATAAAGAGCACTGAATTAGGCTTTTTATTGCATATTGTTATGTAACAGACAAAGATTCAGCAACTATACTACATCATATTTCTGATTATGAAACGTCATGATACTCACAACTAACATAGAACATGATAGTTAATCTTTCAGTTCTTTTACTGCCTCATAGTATTGCATTGGTACTATTCAATTATGCTCATTTTCCTGTAATTTTTCTTTTATTTATACTCATTATTCTATAAACAAAATAGTTGACTAATATGGAGTATGTAATATGGGAATAGGTAAAACATTGTATTGTTAATGTTACATAATTCATGTGAATTTCATAAAAAAGATGTCAAATTGTGAACAGTTGTACACTCCTGGAAATGGAAAAAAGAACACATTGACACCGGTGTGTCAGACCCACCATACTTGCTCCGGACACTGCGAGAGGACTGTACAAGCAATGATCACAAGCACGGCACAGCGGACACACCAGGAACCGCGGTGTTGGCCGTCGAATGGCGCTAGCTGCGCAGCATTTGTGCACCACCGCCGTCAGTGTCAGCCAGTTTGCCGTGGCATCCGGAGCTCCATCGCAGTCTTTAACACTGGTAGCATGCAGCGCCAGCGTGGACGTGAACCGTATGTGCAGTTGACGGACTTTGAGCGAGGGCGTATAGTGGGCATGCGGGAGGCCGGGTGGACGTACCGCCGAATTGCTCAACACGTGGGGCGTGAGGTCTCCACAGTACATCGATGTTGTCGCCAGTGGTCGGCAAAAGGTGCACGTGCCCGTCAACCTGGGACCGGACCGCAGCGACGCACGGATGCACGCCAAGACCATAGGATCCTACGCAGTGCCGTAGGGGACCGCACCGCCACTTCCCAGCAAATTAGGGACACTGTTGCTCCTGGGGTATCGGCGAGGACCATTCGCAACCGTCTCCATGAAGCTGGGCTACGGTCCTGCACACCGTTAGGCCATCTTCCGCTCACGCCCCGACATCGTGCAGCCCGCCTCCAGTGGTGTCGCGACAGGTGTGAATGGAGGGACGAATGGAGACGTGTCGTCTTCAGCGATGAGAGTCGCTTCTGCCTTGGTGCCAATGATGGTCGTATGCGTGTTTGGTGCCGTGCAGGTGAGCGCCACAATCAGGACTGCATACGACCGAGGCACACAGGGCCAACACCCGGCATCATGGTGTGGGGAGCGATCTCCTACACTGGCCGTACACCACTGGTGATCGTCGAGGGGACACTGAATAGTGCACGGTACATCCAAACCGTCATCGAACCCATCGTTCTACCATTCCTAGACCAGCAAGGGAACTTGCTGTTCCAACAGGACAATGCACGTCCGCATGTATCCCATGCCACCCAACGTGCTCTAGAAGGTGTAAGTCAACTACCCTGGCCAGCAAGATCTCCGGATCTGTCCCCCATTGAGCATGTTTGGGACTGGATGAAGCGTCGTCTCACGCGGTCTGCACGTCCAGCACGAACGCTGGTCCAACTGAGGCGCCAGGTGGAAATGGCATGGAAAGCCGTTCCACAGGACTACATCCAGCATCTCTACAATCGTCTCCATGGGAGAATAGCAGCCTGCATTGCTGCGAAAGGTGGATACACACTGTACTAGTGCCGACATTGTGCATGCTCTGTTGCCTGTGTCTATGTGCCTGTGGTTCTGTCAGTGTGATCATGTGATGTATCTGACCCCTGGAATGTGTCAATAAAGTTTCCCCTTCCTGGGACAATGAATTCACGGTGTTCTTATTTCAATTTCCAGGAGTGTATTTACAGAAAAGGTGATTATACTAATTAGTATTCCAGTTCTTGTGGGAAAATGTTGAAGCTCAAGTAAATAAGACAAAATGTTGAATTACGGGGAGTGAAAGGTAAATGTAGAAGGTTTTGTAATTTTGTCAAAAAAGGCAAATGATGATAAAAGGTCATTATTTTAATTACATTACCCTAAATTTTCAAGTAAATTTTAACATGAAACAACTTACAGTAAAATTTTAACTGTGATGTAAGTTCTAATAAGAAGTAAATACAATTCTGACTGTCAAGATGCTGCATAAGTGACCACAACTTCAGTGTCACTCAGTCTTGTTCACTATTTAGTTCATTCTTGTCTCAAAGTTGTCAGTATTAGGGCAATATTTTGTTTGGCACAGTTTTTTATGAATAAATGAGGAAAACTGAAAACTACTGTGTGCTGAACTTTTGTTTCAAAAAGTAAAAATATGAGCAAAAATATAGTGCAATCCAAAAATAAACAACCCTAGCATTTCTGCAGCAAATAAAAATGATGTGTCAATCTGATCAACAACCACAAACACCTCCACTTGACAAGTTAAATGTTAATGTGCTCTAGAAACTACTACTTATTACCTGAAATAACTTCTTTCCAATATTAAGTATAATGCAAGAAATAAATCAAATTTTAAGATTAATTACATCATATATGTGAGCAGAAACATTTCAGGATGTAATGCTGTCAACAGCTATTAAAAACAGTGTCACATTCAAAATGCTACCTTGATGGACACCTGCCTCTTGAATAAAATAATCTGATATGATATCTCTGACTCAATATCTAAAATACCGTATTTACTCGAATCTAAGCTGCACTCGAATCTAAGCCGCACCTGAAAAATGAGACTCGAAATAAAGGGAAAAAAAATTTCCCGAATCTAAGCCGCACCTGAAATTTCAGACTCGAAATTCAAGGGGAGAGAAAAGTTTTAGGCCGCACCTCCAAATCGAAACAAAGTTGGTCCATTGTAATATGAGACACAATTTAGGTCGAATGAATGACGATACAGCTACAGTAGTTTGGTTCGAGTCGTAAGCTTAGCAGTTAAGCTTTACCACCCTTAGCCATTGCTATGTGTCAGGCGCTCCGTCCGTATTTATACGGGTGCCCTTCCTTTTTCACGTGCTTCGTCTGGTTTGAATCGATTGCTTATTTTGCTTTGAGCTGATAAGTGCCGTTTTCTTTGTTATAGGTGTTTGCGTCACTCTTAAGCTGAAAATGCATTACTGCACTGTGTCATGCATTGTTTGTCACATTCTGATAGTGCGTGTTTATGGCCTGTCGCGGCTCGCGGCATGGCTTGCTTTTGTGCGCGCTACCGCCGTGTACAATTAAAAAAAAAAGAGAGGAATCGTCTCATTAGCGAAACAATGGCAAGAGACTGCTATTTGTTGTTACTTACACTGCTGCTTTCTTTGATAATGATCAACAAGAATCAAATAATAGACTGCGTATGATAGAACATGTTCTGAACGAGAGTTAGGCGAAAATTTTTCTCCGTTTGAAAATCTTTGCGGCCGCTTCTTTATTACATCAAATTCTGCACAGAAATTAGAGTCATCTTAGATTTAAAAATCTAGTCACTTGCCGTGCTTCATTTCTGACTGTATCGCTGTTAGGCATAAGAATAATACGAATATAAACATGACACGATATGTATATTCTTCCGCATTTGCTGTTGTCTCACTCTAGTTTCGTAGTTTATTAGGCAGACAGGATTTAAATGAGAGAGCAGCAAACACGAAAGAATACATGGCAAAATGTTTATATCCATATTATTCTTATGGTGAAGAGAATACTGTATGTGATTCAAATTTCATCAGGTTCCTACTAGCAACCATCTCTTCTCACAGATAGGAAAAAATTCAGAATGTAGAGTTGGCCATATTGACAAACATCCCAAACAGTCTTGCCAGTCAGATTTTCGTAGTACACTGAAATTGTGCTACATTCGAAGATGAATAATACGGAATTTGTATTTACTTTGTTGGATAATGTATGAAAATGCAGTGGTCGAAACTCGCGGCGGAGAAAAAAAGCTCGTCTTCCACTTTTTTTTTAAATTTATTTACTGACGCAGAGGTTTTGGCACCAGTATTTATCCTTGTGCCTACAGAGCATGCCTGCGTAGCGCTACATATATTCGACGGCAGAAGTTAGTTGTGGCGGCACATACCAACATTTTTCATAACTTCCGCTTGCTTTGCACTCGATTCTAAGCCGCAGGCAGTTTTTTGGATTACAAAAACCGGAAAAAAAGTGCGGCTTAGATTCGAGTAAATACAGTGTAAGGAGAGGAATGACCATACAATATTTGGGAGATGTTGCTGGAAGCTCCATTTATGGAGCTGGGCAATGATGTTGTGATTCTAAATGCTCCATCGCCAATAAAGATACATTCAAGAGTTGCTTATGTAGAGAAGCTTGCTGTGAAGTAATCTCCAGCAGATTAAGGTTATCAATAGACGAGTGGTACCTCCTAAACCCACTCTGAAAGCAACTAATGAACTGTCAGTATTCTACAGTTCTTTAAGGTCTTTCACACACAGCTGGTGAGAGCAACACTATAATAGCTACTAGGACACGTCCAGTCTTTTCCTGCATTAAGGAATGGGACTGAAATACCAAGTGGTTATAATTAAAGGGCAGCAACTCACAGAGATCTAGTGTGGGCTGTAATTGTCTTATGGCAATGAAATGTGTTTGGTATTCTACTGCATTAATGTGGAACCAATTTATGCTGGAAAAAAATTAGTTCCAATTTTGGCCACCAGGTGCAAATCTGGAACTGTGAATGCAAGGAAGTCATATAGAAATGTTTTCATATGTAATGGATTAGGAACAGTGCATGGGCAGAAAAGGTCAAATAAGTGAGAAAGGTATAATGTTGATTTCATTACTAACCCCCACTTCTACAGTTTGTTCATTATGAGCACTGTAGACATCAGTGAGATACTGTACAGCATTGTATTTTCACCTGTTGGCCAAATTTGTACCTAATTTTTCTCCGATGTAAATCAGTTCTGCATTAATACATTAGCATAGCTACCAAGTTTCACTGCCATATGGTAATACAGCCCACACTGGACCTTTACAAGTAGCCGCACTTCAGTTATAACTATCCATTAGCTTGCTTCAATGAGCTGGGGAACTGCCCTCTTCCCATACTTTTATTTTTTTTTAAGACAAAGAAAGAAAAGAGAGGAGTATTTCCCTAGAATTAGTGGTAATGTGACAGAATGGGCTGTAATAGATTTTGTTTAGATCTAGAACTTGGTCATTTGCTACAGACAATGCTGAACCCAGCTCCCACATAGAGACAAGATAGTTATAAACTTCATCATTAATAGAACCTGAGTCCTAATTGTCACTCTCAACTGTTACTCAGTAGCACTGGAAAGTGGGATGGGAACCTGCCTGTTGTTGCCAGTGATATGAGTGAAATCCTTTGATGTGATCCCCACAATGTCCCTCCTGCTGATCATGAGGATCCCATTCTTCATTATGGTATTAATAAGGCACCTAGCCAAAAAATCTTCATAATGACTTCTGTTGGATAAGGAAAATGGTTAATGGAGTTCCAGAAATAATGCCAGAATTTAGTTTTGTTCTTTTACCCTCCTCACACAAAAGGCTACAAGGCTCTCATGAGAGGGCCTGCACTTGGACTTCTAAAGAGCTACTTGCCTGTCCCTGATTGCACATAGTCTAGATGACTAAGTGGTCATTCATGTGCTGATCCTGACCATTTTTCACTGAACAATGTGTGCGCGAGTTGGAGAACATAATTATGAACTGATGACAGAAATTACCCGGTAGCAGTGCTGATATAGGCGCTTTGCTCAATATGCAGAAGACCAAGATCTATCAACAAAAGGCATTTCATATCTCAGCTTGGGGCAGGTAATAGAGGAGCCATATAGCATATGCCATCCCACAAAGAAGGAATGGGCGGGGAAGCTATATAATAAGGCTGTGGAGAGGTGCATTACCTATAGCATCATTAAGGACAGGAAAAGACTATGTCTCCTCCTTTGATTCTGCATATGAATGATGGCAATAATTGCTTGCAAGTTGGTGTTAAAGTGGTGAAATGAGTTGTGGTAATTGCTACTTACAATGATGGCAACACCAACTCTCTCCATTGAGGTCATCCTTTCTGTGAATCTTATAACTTCTTAAAGTATGGAGTGACAGTTTCTTTTAAATGGGTGTCTTAAAGACAAGGACACAAGAGGTCTTCCCTGTTGTAGGTGTGTTAATTCCTCTATATTGTCAAATTTTAACCAGAATTAAGTCTAAATCTGAAAGCAGAGCAATCAATGCAGTACAACAGTTAGTACTTAAATTATGTTTAGTAGTTTTAGTTTTGGTTATGTCATGTTCCATAGATCATTTTCCCAATTATTTTATTGGTATGATGTGAAACAAGTCACGTTACAAGATATATACACACACACATGAATACTGCTAATATTAATATTACTGAAATTTTTAGTTCTACACGTGCAACTACATTTAGAGGTACCTTCTTCTTCTTCTTCTTCTTCTTGTTTACCATTTCTGAAACAGAAACTCATCCATGGAGTAGAAGGAATTGTCCAAAAGAAATGATTTTAAGCTAGATTTAAAACTTGATCTGCTACCTGCCAGGCACTTTATGTTGTTGGGCAAATGATCAAAGATTTTTGTTGCTGAATAATGTACATCTTTTTGAGCAACTGACAGCTTCAATAATGGATAGGAAAGGTCATTTTTCCTCTCTAGTGTTGTACATATGAACATCACTGTTCTTCGTGAATTGAGATGGATTATTTGTAATGAATTTCATTAGCAAATATATGTACTCTGATGGTGCAGTTAAAATACCTAACTCCTTGAAAAGGTGCCTACATGATGTCCTTGGGTGAACACCACTAATTATTCTCACTGCTCTCTTTTGTGCAATCAATACTTTATGTCTAAGTGGTGAGTTACCCCACAAAACTATTCCATAAGATATTACTGAGTGGAAATATGCAAAGTACGTTAGGAGGCTGATCTGTTTATTACCAAGACTAGTGAGTATACAAAGAGCAAAAGAAGCTGAACTTAGTTGTTTGAGAAGCTCAGTAATATGCTTCTTCCAGTTCACATTGTCATCAATGTGAACACCCAAAAATTTGGAGAAATCTACCCTCTTAACTGAGCCCTGTTCATATGCTACATCAATTGTTGGTATGACGCTATTTGGAGTACAGAACTGGATATAGTGAGTTTTTTCAAAATTAACCGAGAGTCCATTTTCTGAGAACCACTTAATAATTCTTTTAAAGACATCCTTAACAATATCTTCAGCTGCTTTTTCTGGAATGGGATTTATTATTACACTTGTGTCATCTGCAAAAAGTACTAGTTCAGCTTGCTGAACACTAAGTGGGAGGTCATTCACATGAATAAGGAACAGCAGAGGACCTAAAATTGAATCCTGTGGGACTCCCTTTGTGATAACTCCCCATTAACTAGAATTTATCACCCTCCCAACATTATTTGTGCAATTCAGCACAACTTTTTTCTTTCTGTTCATTAAGTATGATTAAAACTAGTTGTGTGTATAGCCTTCAATTCCATAAAACCTGAGTTTTTCTACGAGTGTGACATGATCCACACAGTCAAATGCCTTGGAGAGATCACAAAAAATATCAACTGGCAGTAATTTGTTATTTATGGCTTGTACTATTTGATGGATAAATGTGTAGATAGCATTCTCAGTCAAGTAACCCTTCCAGAATTCAAACTGTGACATTCTGAGTAAATTATTTTTCACTTAAATGTGAGACTGCTCTTGAATACATAACTTTTTCAAATATTTTAGAAAATGAAGTCAGCAATAAGATTGGTCTGTAATTATTTAAGTCACTCTTGTCCCCCTTATTATGAAGAGGTTGACAATTGCGTATTTCAATCTGTCTGGAAAAATTCCCTGTGCCAGCGAAGCATTACATACACTCCTGGAAATTGAAATAAGAACACCGTGAATTCATTGTCCCAGGAAGGGGAAACTTTATTGACACATTCCTGGGGTCAGATACATCACATGATCACACTGACAGAACCACAGGCACATAGACACAGGCAACAGAGCATGCACAATGTCGGCACTAGTACAGTGTATATCCACCTTTCGCAGCAATGCAGGCTGCTATTCTCCCATGGAGACGATCGTAGAGATGCTGGATGTAGTCCTGTGGAACGGCTTGCCATGCCATTTCCACCTGGCGCCTCAGTTGGACCAGCGTTCGTGCTGGACGTGCAGACCGCGTGAGACGACGCTTCATCCAGTCCCAAACATGCTCAATGGGGGACAGATCCGGAGATCTTGCTGGCCAGTGTAGTTGACTTACACCTTCTAGAGCACGTTGGGTGGCACAGGATACATGCGGACGTGCATTGTCCTGTTGGAACAGCAAGTTCCCTTGCCGCTCTAGGAATGGTAGAACGATGGGTTCGATGACGGTTTGGATGTACCGTGCACTATTCAGTGTCCCCTCGACGATCACCAGTGGTGTACGGCCAGTGTAGGAGATCGCTCCCCACACCATGATGCCGGGTGTTGGCCCTGTGTGCCTCGGTCGTATGCAGTCCTGATTGTGGCGCTCACATGCACGGCGCCAAACACGCATACGACCATCATTGGCACCAAGGCAGAAGCGACTCTCATCGCTGAAGACGACACGTCTCCATTCGTCCCTCCATTCACGCCTGTCGCGACACCACTGGAGGCGGGCTGCACGATGTTGGGGCGTGAGCGGAAGACGGCCTAACGGTGTGCGGGACCGTAGCCCAGCTTCATGGAGACGGTTGCGAATGGTCCTCGCCGATACCCCAGGAGCAACAGTTTCCCTAATTTGCTGGGAAGTGGCGGTGCGGTCCCCTACAGCACTGCGTTGGATCCTACGGTCTTGGCGTGCATCCGTGCGTCGCTGCGGTCCGGTCCCAGGTCGACGGGCATGTGCACCTTCCGCCGACCACTGGCGACAACATCGATGTACTGTGGAGACCTCACGCCCCACGTGTTGAGCAATTCGGCGGTACGTCCACCCGGCCTCCCGCATGCCCACTATATGCCCTCGCTCAAAGTCCGTCAACTGCACATACGGTTCACGTCCACACTGTCGCGGCATGCTACCAGTGTTAAAGACTGCAATGGAGCTCCGTATGCCACGGCAAACTGGCTGACACTGACGGCGGCGGTGCACAAATGCTGCGCAGCTAGCGCCATTCGACGGCCAACACCGCGGTTCCTGGTGTGTCCGCTGTGCCGTGCGTGTGATCATTGCTTGTACAGCCCTCTCGCAGTGTCCGGAGCAAGTATGGTGGGTCTGACACACCGGTGTCAATGTGTTCTTTTTTCCATTTCAAGGAGTGTATATCGCTAAGGACTCCACTTAGTAAATTAGAACAACACTTAAAAATTCTGTTAGAGACTCCATCAACACCACATAAGCTCTTGTTTTTCAGTATATTTATAATTCCCTTAATTTCAGTGGGGGGTGTTGGTGCCATTTCTAAAGGCCTAAAGTCCTGGGAAATGACATTTTAACATATTTTTTTGCTTCTTCAACTGAACCCTTTAACTCTATTTTTGCTGCTACATTCAGAAAAGTGAGTATTAAAAATACTAGCAACTTGTGGATTATCACTCACAACATCATCATTTAGCTTTATTGCTATGGTATGCTGTGCACTGTCAGGCTGCCCCATCTCCCGTCTGACAATATTCCACATAGTTTTAATCTTATTATCCACATTATTAATTTATGTCAGAACACATAAGCTTCTCGACTTCTTAATGACTTTCCTTAAAATATTACAGTATCTTTTGTAGTAAGCAAGTAACATCGGATCCTGACTTATTCTGGCCTGTCCATATATTTCCCTCTTCCTCTTACAAGATATCTTAATTCCCTTAGTAATTCATTGCTTACTTGACTTTGTAATGGCTTTTTTAGATAACATTTCAGGAAAGCAACTCTCAAATATTGAAACAAATTTATGGTGGAATAAATTGAATTTGACATCAGCATCATTTTCTGTGTATACTTCATCCCATTGTACCTCTTCTAGGTTGCACTTAAAGCTCTGTATCCTGTTCACATTAATAAGCCTCCCTGCCTTATATGAACCTGCCTGACTCCTGTAAGGTGCTATATGTGTTATTTCCATTAACTGTGCATCATGATCAGATAGCCCATTAACAACTGGGTACACATTAATTGTTTCTGCCTGAGCACTATCTAAGAAAATGTTATTGATAAGTGACTTACTATCCTGCTGCACACGAGTTGGAAAATTTACGACAGATACTAGATTTAAACAACCAAACAAAGATTCTAGCTCCATTTTTCCTACCTGTATCTTTTAAGAAATCTACATTAAAATCACCACAAACCACTAACTGCTTCTTTTTGTCTGACAGGTAGCTCAATAATGACTCAAGATTTTTCATGAATAGCTGAAAGTTACCTTGAGGGGATCTGTAGATTGTTACAATTACTATAGAAGTATATTGTAGTAGCATCTCACAAGCATATGCTTCAAGGATCTGATCTACACAAAAACTATTTGTTTCAATATTTTTGACTTTGCATCCAGTTTTTATATAAGTAGCAACTCTTCCTCTTTCCATGTTGACTCTATATGAATAAGATGCTAATCTGTAATCCCTTAAATTTAACTTCTCCATCCCTGCGGTTACATGGTGTTCAGAAAGACACAAAACAATCTATACCTTCAGAATTTACACAGAATTTGCTACAGACATTATGGCACTGTTCTGTTTTAATCTCTTTCAATATTCTCTATCTGTAATCTGACTCTAACCTAAAAAATGTGTCCCTCTGACTCCAGTAATCACAGGTATTTTGTCTTGTGTGCATGTGCCCCTCCCCCCTTACATTTTCTGCAAGAAGATCAACTGATCTACCCTTCCCCCTCCTATTCAGGTGCAGGCCATGACTAGTGTAACCCCACCTCCCAATTGCATCAATAGGCACAGCACAGATAAGAGATTTAGTTTCTGTCAACAGTAACCCCCCCACCAGCTCTCTGTTAACATGGTTGGCAGCTGTATTAACCCAGGGCTGATCATGGCGCTGCAAAACATCCACAAACCCCACACGAGTGTGAGCTGTTGCTGCACCTATTACATCCAGGTCACATGTAATACTATAGTCCGAATTGCTAACCTGGCTGTTTCCTGCTCCTCCTACTATAAGAGCAGCGTCCTTGCCATAAAAATCTTTGCACAAGGCCCCTACATTTTCTGTAACCTGGCTAAGCTTATCACTAGATTTCACAATAACACTGTTATACCTCCAGAGTAGAACTGAATTAGTGGATAGAGAGTGCTGCTATTTATATGATCATCAAATATTCTAGGACATACAGACATTGCCAACATAAGAAATTACAAGAGCCTTCCAGAAATAATAGATACTAAATAAAAATAGTTGCTGGTAATTGGGTTTGAACTGCCAACCCACAGTACACCAGCCAGTGATGCAAACTGCAATGCTACACTGCATGCAAAACAATTCATTTCTCCCTGTTCTGGAGAAAATGTTACCCACTGTTTTAGAAGTTATCATTGGAACTGGTTACTGCATCCTGGATCTAGAACTTGTCAACTGCCCACTGTATGGCAGCACTGGAGGACTTCCACATTCTGGTTGTGTTAACACATCATTTCACTATGGCAAACATTGAAGGTAGCCTCAATTGAGGCTACCTTCATTATAATTGAGTGGGTCTTCAGTTTCTTTGAACAGGAAGCTTTTCTCATCAGTCTGTACCTCAGTACTGAAGTAGGACTTTATACAGAGGACATGGACAACCTCTCTGTACTTTTCTCTTCTAGATGAAGAGTTATGAACCTCGACTTAGTATGTGATGTCCAATAAGTGACAAATGATGTGCCACCACCTAGAGTAGAGCTTTATTAACTGTTCCAATAGCTCCACTTTCTGAACAGGCATAAAAATCCAGGCTATATACCACTTGCCTGTGTGTGGTGTTGCAACACTCTCACTCTTTCTCCTGGGTGTCCAGGGTCTGTCTGTGAAACAACTGCTTGCTTCTTTGGTTCTGGCGACAAGGTGTTTCAATGTAGTCATCTTGAGTATTGCCTGGTTGAAACAGAAACAGTGTACCTATTGTCATTTCAGCCTCATGTATGTGAGCAGAAAGAAAGGTGTGAAAGCTGTAATGTCTTGCTTTGCCACATTGATGTGAATGTCATGACAGATAGTAAAGTATTCCAGTCTTTCTGTTTGACATCAACATATGTCAAAAGTATATGTGCCAGCATCTTATAAAAGTGTTCTGTGAGGCCATTCATCTGTGGCTGGTAGGCAATTGTCATCCTATGGGTGGTATCCCAATATGAAACTATCTCTGATACTAGTCCTGACTGGAAAAATTTTCGACAGTCTGAGATAGTCACAAAGGGTGCTCTTCTACAAGGCATCTTGCAAATTACTGGAGCTTCTGCAGTCAGCACAGCTAAGTGGCAGTGTCGTGGGTGAAGTAATAAGTGCAGACTATCCATCAATTGCTGCTTGTTAACTTCATGAAATACCCCAAGAACCCGATTCCAATTCAGTGGAATGGCACTGTTGATGGTGGAATAGGTACCACATACCCTGGAGGTAAATGTGGTATATGCTCCCGTTATTGGCATCCCTTACAGTGACTCATGTACTCTCTAATGGAAAGATAGAGACTTGTCAGTGATACCTGCATCCGATTCTGACTAGAGTCTTCACCAATCCCAGGCAACCAGATGTTGGAGTGTCATGGAAAAACTTCATGTTAACTGGCCACAGATGATCTTGGATAACAATCAAAATTTCTACCCCCACTAGATCATTGTTACTCGTACACAATATTCTGTTTATTAATTGGAATTCACGTATGGTTGGTTACTCATTCTTCAAGGATTTATGGTTTTCATTTATGCTGGATCTTCCCTCCGATTAGCATTAATGTCATATAATGCAACAATGACTCATATTTTTATCCATGCAGTTGTGTACCACCACAGGATTCCTTGACAGGCAATAGGCATCATTATTATTTGCATCCATTTTTGTATACCACTATTACGTAGTACTCCTGAAGGCTCAGTGTCCATCTCACCACTCAACCTGACAGATCCTTCAGGCTAGTCAGCCAGCATAAAGCATGATGATCTGTCAGAATGGTGAATGGTTTGCCAAATAAATACAGCAAGAATTTGTTGATGGTCCAAGCAACTGAAAGGCACTCTTTCTCAGTTACAGTATAATTCCTCTCAGATTAGAAGATTACTTTGGAAACATAAGCATCACATTTTCAGCATGTTCCTGATTTTGTACTAGAATTGCACCTATCCATTTATCACTAACATCAGTGTCAAGTTCTGTCTCAGCAATCTTTTCATACAAGAAGATGTTATAGTTTCTTTACAGATAAAGAAAGATCTTCCTTGCACCTTATTTCAGGAAAGTATGGAGTCTCCCTGCAGTAGTTCTTCCAAGGGAAGTGATTTGATATAAAAGTCATTTATGAAACACCAGTAGTCAAACAAATTCAGAGAAAACTTCTCACATCACAAATGTGCCAAGGAATCAATAATTGCTCTTATTTTCTCTGTATCTGGACGGATTGCATCTCCATTTATTAGATGTCCCAAGAGTCTTATTACTTGGACAATGAAGATTCTGATGGAGGCTTATGGTTTGAACACACTTCAACACATTGTCAGGTAGCTTAAATGTACCTCCAGTGTCTTTGAAAAATAACATCATCATCCAGACAATGAAGTCCATTTTTATGTCAAAGCAGGTTGCACATCATATGTTCAAAGGTGCTTGGAGCGGTTCATAGTCTAAACACCAGAACTATGAACTCATAGAGGCCATCAGAAGCTGTGAAGCTCTTTTGTGAGTCATTCTTGCCAGTAGCCTATATTTTGGAAATATTTTACTCCTTTCAATCAGTTTATGTTGCATAGACATTCCTTTTTGTGAAGTTGAATCACTGTTATCAATGCTGGAGTGCCATGTGCCATCCTTATTATTCACAAGCACCACAGGAGGTGACCAAGGACTCTCTGTAAGTTCAATGATGTCATCTTGCAGCATCTCATCCACTTCTTCCTGGATTATCAGTCACTGAGCTGGTGGAACCCTACATAAGTGCTGGCTAATTGGTGGATGATCACCATGTTTGTATGGTGTTTTACCTAGGACTTCTTGGTCAGTCTTTTCTCCACTCTGGATTTGAAAGCATCTAAAAACTGACACAGAGCAGCTAACACTCAGCAACTTTGTTCCTCAGCCAGGTCAGAGCCTGTTGGCAGTTGATTAGGAGCATCCTCCACTGTGTCTGTAGTGATAGTGGAGCATGATTTTTCATCAACAGCACAAATTTGAATTAATTTCTTGAGCTTCTATCATTCTCATAGACAAAAATGAGACTCAAATGTCTCAAGGAAAATTTAATTATATAAGATATATATACCACCTGTTATGTCCAATGCTGGGGTGCTATTCCAATACCGGAGAGCCTTGGCAATAGCAACAATCTGAGGAAGGGAAAATAATACATGAATTTAAGTGTGTTGACAGGAAGGTATTGGACTAGGGTGCCCATGCAGCTGTGTTAGCTATCTGCTGTGGTGGCTAATACAGCTGCCTAGTAAGCAAGGAGACCTGGGTTCATGCCCCAGCTGTGGCACAAATATTAATTCATTTCTTGAGCTTCTATTATTACCATAGAAAAAGAATACACTGAATCAGCCAGTGCCTGGACAGGTTGGCTGTCAATATGACATCAACGAGATTTCCTTGCATCTTGGTAATTGTCATCCATGGAGGATTTTCATCTGTGGTAGCCTCACCCCCATAAATGGTTGCCTCACTTTGTTTTCCTGCCTTCAGTGGTTAGGTGAGTGGCTGATATCTTTGTACGGTGATGGGGAATATTTATGGCATGGTGGAGAGAGACTTCATCCATGGTACAGCAGTGGGCTTCATCCCAAAGATCAACTATATTCATTTGCAGTTGACTGGCATGAATATAACTGTTGTGATGGCTGACATCTTGTGACATAGTAGTTGTTGAAAACTTGTCTCCTTTCTATGGAGTTGGGTACAGTGTGTGAAAGGCATCCACAGTGAAATCATATTGATTTGTTGTGCTCTGTCCTCCAAATGTCTGGTCTTCTGTGCAGCACTATGCTTGACAAAGGAGTAAAGGAGTTGTACCTGCTTTGGTGGATGCTGCAATGTCATTTTACTGCTGCACTGTATCATCTGAGCTGTTTGACTTTATTTGTGATTTTCTGTCAGATAGGTAGTAATTGAGACAAAGTCATCAAATAAAAATGAAATGATATTTGGAGTTCCCCAACGAAGTTTTATACACTCTCTGCTGTTTCTAATCTATATAAATTATTTAGGTGACAATATGAACAACCCTCTTAGATTGTTTGCTGATGATGCTGTCATTTATCATCTAATAAAGCCATCAGAAGATCAAAACCAACTGCAAAATGATTTAGACAAGCTATCTGCAAGGTTCAAAAAGTATCAATTGACTCTAAATAATACAAAGTGTGAGCTTATCCTTATGAGTACTAAAAGGAAACCATTAAATGTCAGTTACACAATAAATCACATAAATCTAAAGGCTCTCAGTTCAGCTAAATGCCTAGGGATAGCAATTATGAACAACTTTGATTGGAATGATCACACAGGCAATGCTGCAGGGAAGGCAGACCAAAGACTGTGTTTTATTGGCATGACACTTCAAGGATGCAACAAGGGGCAACAAGGGGCTGCTTACGCTACACTTGCTTGTCCTCTGCTAGAGGGTTCCTGTGCAATATGAGATCCTTACCAGATGGGAGTTATAGAGGACATTGAAGAAGTTCAAATAAGGACAACTCATTTTGTACTCTTGTGATATAAGAGAGGCAGCACCATGGATATGATACATGAATTGGGGTGGCAATGATTAAAACAGAGGTGGTTTTTGATGCAGTAAGATGTTATCATGAAATTTTAGCCTACAACTTTGTCCTCTGAAAGTGAAAATACTTCGTTGACACCCACTTACACGGAGAGAGAGAAAAAACATCATAATAAAATAAGAGAAAGCAGGGCTTGCATGGAAAGATTTAAGTGTTTGATTTTCCCATGCACTGTTTGAGAGTGTAACGGTAGAGAAATAATGTGAAAGTAGTTTTATGAAGCCTCTGCCAGGCTCTTAAATGTGAACTGCAGATTAATCATGACCTATAAATGAAATCCGAGCTAGCCAAGTCCATTTCTTCTGGTGCAGTCAACTGACAGAGGAGGTCGGTGCTAAGAACCAATACTTCTTCTTGATTTCTGTCATATTAGAATTCACAGTGTGACATAGGGCCAAAACATTTTGCATTTAGGACTGCGTTGTTTCTGCGTGATGTTGGGTCTTCTGCTTGCTCCTGATTGTCAACAAATGTTTTCTTTAGTTTGGCTTGGAGTTCCTCAAAACTACTGAGCTTCTCTTCTTTTACCTCAAACCACTGCTGGGCAAATATATCATGTCATCTCAACTGTTGTACTTGGTAACTTGGCTGAACTGTTTCAGAATCTTGTCGGATCCTGACCATCATCTCCAGACAATAATGGTGGATGCCTGATGTCCAAATGACTTGTTGCTGTTTCGGAATCCATTGGTTTCCTGAATGTACAGAACTAGGGAATGATGTACATCTTGTATTCCAGTTGCTGTCCATGTAGGCAACAGTTTTTACAGTGTCTCGATGTCTAATTGGAGCCGTGGTTATGTAGTTGTTTTCCTGTGGCCAGCATTTCCACTGCCACAACATAACAAGAATTAAGTCCAAGTCTGAAAATTGGGTCTTCATTGAGGTATAACACTTAGCACTTGAAAACACGTATATTACCAATATCAACATACTGCTATAACAGAACTAAACTCCTGGATGGAGAGCGCTGCCATTTAGACAAACACAGAATATTTTAGAATATACAAATATCACAAACATAAGAAATTCTGAGACCCTTCTAGAAATGACAGAGTCTAAATAAAAAATAATTGCTGCTGTTCAAGCTTGAACTGGCAACTCACAGCAAACCAGCCAGAAAATTTAAACACTACATCACACTGCATACAGAAGAGTTTGTGATAATATTAATCCAACTGTAGTGTGGGAGCCATTTTGGTGGCGAGTTTTTTCTTTGTCTTTTGACTACATTGCACTACAGTGATTGGACATTAGGATGAAAGGATTGTTGCTTCCTTTATAAATGTAAACGCCACTCACACATTGGGCCTGTTCTGACTGGCTGACTGCTGTCTACAGTGCAGTACAAGGACCAATGTATGATTTTGGGACACATGATCAGCATGTCATCAGTCCTTACAGCCATTATTGCCATTAGATGAATCCTGATAAGGCTGCCACCTCTTTATTCAAACAGATCATCATTTGTCATCAGGAGACTGTGTGGGCCCCATTCCAAACCTCCCTACCTCAGAACAATTCGAGGATGTTTTGGGAATCAAAACTGGGTCCTCGTGCACAGGAGGCAGTGATTCTAACCATCTGGCTACAGATGAGGTCTTGATTCCATTGACACTGCTGAAAGAACAACATCTGACATGTAAGCATTGTGTGATGGTTTCAGGTGAGTTCTTCTGGTTCTGTGACACTTTTCAGGTTTTTGTTTCAGCTTCGAAATAGGCAGTTCACCTGTTTGAGAAGCTGTGGCTTGGTTTTCCATATTTCTCTGTGTGGAAGATGTAGCGGTCTTTAATTTAGTGCTGTCTTGTGCTTTTTGCAGATAATTTGATATACATGGCCATGTTTACCATAGATGTTTCTTGGCAGGAGCATTAATGTTGTTCCAGTAGAGAGCTTCCTTGTCTCTAAATTATTAGTCACAGCAACAAATGGCACTACAAATACTGGCCTGACAGGTTGTTTCACTTCAGCATATGGGATTAAATTTGTGACATCCTGACACCAGACAGCAAGATACCCATTGTAGTTCATGCAGATCAGTGATGATGAACATGGGGTAACAGGTTTGTAAGTTGTCTGACCTTAACAGTTTACAGTGGTGTGCTCCTAGTGTCAGCTTATGCAATAACTCATAGGATTTGGCATACAAGGTCTCACCTTAAGAAGAGTAAACATAGCTTTGAAATAATCTGGTAAGACTGGTATTTTGAATGTGAATATAAACCTAGCTGTTTTCTCATGCTTACAATTCACCTACTTCATTATGTTTCATATTTTAACAACACATTTTTCTTCTCATTCACCTTCAACTCTTGGATCTCCAATCCCATTAAGTCTCTGCATGACATAATTCCCTTGCTGAAGTTCAATTTGTTGAGAGGCTCTGTAGATACTGTGTTTGTAATAGAGTGTCTTGTAGGGCAGTAGATAGTTCTAAGAGAAGTGCTACATATCTAAACTGCTTCACAGATTTGAAAGCTCCTGCAGTACACTTAAATACATGTGATTCTCATATAAAAATTTAAAAAAATACTCACTAAAATAACAAATGACTGTGTATATTAATACTATGAAAGAGTATTTATTAGTAACTTCAGTGTGTAATACCATTTCAAATTGATATAAAATAATGAAACAGTATCAGATTTTCTTACCTTCCAACCTGCTTTGTAGATAAGGGGAGCAAGGCTCACACCTTCAGTACAGAGTGTAGGTTGTCTTTCTGTGTCAGGACATTGCTGCAGAAGGTCACCAGCTTCTGACAATTCCACGAGTGTTGGAAATATGTCCACTAGTTCCACAATAGCATTACCGATGCTTGGGTGTACACTGCTGCTTGGTACTTCATTTGTTTTCACATAATCAGGAACATCAGTGATACCAGGAACATGAATAATTAATGGAACTCGTACTGATACTTCAAAGTTACTGTATTTTGACCATTCCCCATGTTCTCCAAGAGACCATCCTAAATACCAATCAGAAGCACACTATAAAATAATTTAAAGATAATCTTAGAAATCACTTGCTAATTTAACAGTGAAAACCTTATATGGAATGTAAGTAAGATTTAATGAAAGTACACTGATGTTTGTGAAAATTGCCACACCAATGAGACTACATTGGCCTTCTGTGAACTTTACATCAGTACATGACAATACAAAATCAATTAGACACTTGTTTATAAATAATTAACATTAAAGAAATAAATGTAAACTCTGTCTTTAAGATTCTGGTATGGTATGAGGTTTCCATGTGCTACAACCACAGCCTCTAAACATTGTGGCATTGGATCAAAAGATTCTGTTACTTGGGAATCTCCCTCCACAAATGTTTTGCTCAAGAACACAAATCATCAGGTGTGGTTGCTGAAGAACTATGAAGAAAAAATAATGCACCAATCATGATCTTTGGCTGAATGTGCAGGTTAAGGGAACTATGGTATGTACTGGCCTTCAAAAAGACTTTGTACATTCTTTTCCATATGAAGCCAGGTGTTGCTTTGCATATAGACAGCATGTGGAGTTGCCTGAATGAAAGTCTGTACCTTGGGCTCTGCAGTGTCCATATCATAGCATTTATTGTTCAGATTTCTCTCAGTAGGTAACACTCAAGATCAATGGTGTCACTCATCAACACTTTATGTCTATTGACTTTGTTGGACAACAACACAATCAACCAGATTGCAATAACCATAGAAGTATCTAACTCATTTGCAGCCATTGTTATAGGGCAGTTTGAAGTGGGACTCATTTGAAAAACCTACATCATGCCACATGGCAAACCACTTATGATGTCTTCATAGCCACTGCAGGCTGCTGCATTTGTAACTTCTTGTCAATGGAAGCTGAAACAACAATGTGTGTATATCCAGTCCGAAGTCACTCCAGAAAGCACTGAACCATCAACGCATACTGGTTTACACTAGTGGAAGTGTTCCGACACTGAATCAACACTGTTCACAAAGCTTTATGGCCTGTTACAGCCATACAGAAGAGATAGTGGCCACTCCAAAAGGTGGACTCATTGTGTAGTTCACTACCCACTTGGTGTTGCACATAACCTTCTTCTAACCATTGTTTTCACACCTCTCTCTCTCTCTCTCTCTCTCTCTCTCTCTCTACTGCCATAGCAACATTCTCAGTATGAGCCATCAGAATGTACATCAACAGAATGCAAGTGAGGGATTCTATCATTCCCATATATTATAGACATTCTAAAAGAAGAAATGAAAGATGAGAGGGCTCAAGAATACATGACTGATGTACAAAATATGATGAAAAATGTTACTCAGGAACTACTAAAAATGGGCACCTTCTATCTCACATTTAATAGCACAACACTCCCAGAGCACGCAGCAGAGGCTGTAAAATGAAAACTATTGAAGGGATTGTAATGTCATAGCCTATGAAAGAAGATGCAGTCCTTATAAGAGTGCTAGGGACACAGACTCACTCACAGTCTGGGGACCAAGGAAGCACATCCACCTGATGGCAGAGCAGGCTCATTTGCAGATCAACCATCCACTGCACTCAGTCATGCTGAAAACAGAGAAATGCAGGATTCAAAAGGATAGAAAAGGGGTGTAGTGAATTTCCTATCAATGGAAGGAATACAGGGAATGGACATTAATTGAAGAATAGCACAAGAACACAGAAAGCACCAAATACCCACTGCAATTCCAATGCACAATGTGTCCTCTGGGGCAATGTTATCATTGTAACCTGTTGCTCTTCCACAATGTGGGCATCCACTTGCTAGGCAATGGTGGAATTACAAATAATGCGTCATTGCTAACAATGTCTGTCCTCCCTTGAATCGCTGATGCAACACCTTGATCCTTGCAATGGACGTGTCATGCTCTTCATACACTTGTCCCATTCTTTGATGAATTTCTGTTGTCTGTGCACCTTTGCTCTTCTTTTAAAGCCTCCACTGTTCTGTTTTCAGCTTTACTGAGTATAGTGGATGGTTGATTTTGCACATGATCACTCTGTTCTCATGTGGTTGTGTGCCTATGTCCATCAAGTGGCGAGTTTGGCGCCTCAGTGCTCCTATAGGGGCTAAAACTTCTTTCATAGACAAATGCATTATGATCCCTTCAGCAGTTTTCATTTTACATCCTCTGGCACATTTCTTTTTGAATGGCCCTAGTATTAATGAGAATATGAATGAGTAACTTCAACCTAAGACTACATGCTCATAGATGTGATCATAATTCATCTGTGCCTGCCTTCCTTCTTCATTGACTTCAGTTTTATTAGCCCAATGATGAAGATCAGGTGCATCTGCTTTCTTATCCACAATTCATCATAAACTGCTTTACAGAAGCTTTAATTCACCATTATATGAAAATCAAACAATAGAAAATCTGGAAAGAAATGACAAAAATGTAAAAAGGATAGTTTGTTAACAGAACTGGAAACAGATATTAAATTGTAAGACATTTCCAGGGGCAGATGTGGACTATGACCACAATTTATTGGCTATGAACTGTAGATTAAAAATGAAGAAATTTCATAAAGGTAAGATTTAAGGAGATGGGACCTGGATAAGTGAAAGAACCAGAGGTTGTTGATAGTTTCAGATGGAGCATTAGGCAATGATTGACAACAACAGGGGAAAGGAATACAGCAAAAGATGAATGGGTAGCTCTGAGAGATTATACCGTGAAGACAGCAGATCTTCAAAGAGGTAAACAGACAAGGTCTGGTAGAAGTCCTTGGATAACACAGAAAATATTGAATTTAATTGATGAAAGGAGAAAATATAAAGATCATAAATGAAGTAGGCAAAAGGGAATACAAACATCTAGAGAGAGAGAGAGAGAGAGAGAGAGAGAGAGAGAGAGAGAGAGAGAGATTGACAGGAAGTGAAAAATGGATAAGTAGGAATGGCTAGAGGACAACTATAAAGATTTAGAGACATATATCACTGGGAGAAAGATGGATAACACCTACAGTAAAATTAAAGAGGCCTTTGTAGAATAGAGAAGCAGCTGTATGAATGAGCTCAGATGGATGACCAGTCCTAATCAAAGAAAGGGACGTTGAAAGGTGGAAGGAGTATATAGAGGGTCTACACAAGGGAAATTTACTTGAAGGTGATACTATATAAATGAAAGACAACATAGAGGAAGATAAGATGGGAGATGTGATACTGCAAGATGAATTTGACAGAGCATTGCATACTCCATCACAACTAATGATAGCAATGGGAGAGGCAGCCATGACAGAACTCTTCCATCTGGTGTGCAAGATGTAAGAGGAAGGTGATATACATTCACACTTGAAGAAGAATACTATAATTTCCATTCCAAAGAAAGCAGGTGCTAAAAAGTGTGAATTGTAGTAACCAAGTAACACACAAAACCAATCCAAGTAACAAAAATGTGGCTTTATTCATAAACCTTTGAACAATAATGGAAATAGCCTCTCATGACTTCACACATAACAAGACAAAACAATCATACAGGAGGTGCAGCATAAGCAATATCCAGAACAACTGATGTGAGCAGTACAAACTAAAAGAACATAGTGAGAGTGAGTCAGTGCTGCTCCACAAGTATATAGGTGTGAGTCTCCGGTAGACGGCACAGCGAAGACCATGCCGTGTGCATATTTCCTACAGGTGGCCTCTAGTGGCTGGCCCACACTGACACAGTTGGCAGTTAATGTAAGTACACATGCACGGTAACACTCCACTTGCTGCACTTACACTTACACACACTAGTAGCAGGATACAGCATGAATATTACCAAAGATATCAGTTTAATAAGCCATAGTTGCAAACTACTAACATGAATTCTTTACAGAAGAATGCAAAAACTGGTAGAAGCCAACCTCAGGAAAGATCAGTTTGGATTCCATAGGAATGTAAGAACACATAAGGCAATACTGACCCTATGATCTTTCTTAGAAGATAGCTTATGGAAAAGCAAACTTACATTTATAGCATCTGGGAACTTAGAGAAAGCTTTTGACATTGTTAAATACTCTCTTTAGAATTCTGAAGGAAATAGGGGTAAAATACAGGGAACAAAAGGCTATTTACAACTTGTACAGAAACCAGATGGCAGTTATGAGTCAAGGGGGCATGAAAGGGAAGCAGTGGTTGAGAAGGGAGATAGGCAGAGTTGTAGACTATCCCTGATGTTATTCAATCTGTACATTGGTCTAGCATTAAAGGACACCAAGGAAAAATTTGGAGTAGGTATTAAAGTCCAGAGAGAAGAAATAAAAACTTTGGGGTTTGCTGATGACATTGTAATTCTGACAGAAACAACAAAGGACTTAGAAGAACAGTTAAAAGTAATAGACAGGTCTTGAAAGGAGGGTATCAGAAGAGCATCTACAAAAGCAAAACAAGGATAATGGAATGTAGTCAAATTAAAACAGGCGATGCTGAGGGAACTGGATTAGGAAATGAGTTTTGTTATAAGGGGAGCACAATAACTGATGATGGTCAAAGTAGAGAGGATATAAAATGTAGACTGGCAGTGTCAAGAAAAACGTTTCTGAAGAAGAGGAATTTGTTAATGTTGATCATAGTTTTAAATGTTCATAAGTATTTTCTGAAAGTATTTGTATTGAGTGTAGAAATGTATGGAAGTGAAGCATGGACAATTAACAGTTTATACAAAATGAGAATGGAAGCTTTTGAAGTGTGGAGCTGCAGAAGAATGCTGAAGATTAGATGGGCAGATCACATAACTAGTGAGTTAATACTACACAGGATTGGGGAGAAAAGAAAATTGTGGCACAACCTGACTAGAAGATGGGATCGGTTGACAGGACACAATCTGAGACATCAAGGGACCACCAATTTAGTGTTGGAGGAAAGTGTGTGGAGCTCAAACATTATAGGAAGAGGTCCAGAAATGAACACAGTAAGCAGATTCAGAAGGAGTAGGCTGCAGCAATTATTCAGAGATGAAGAGTTTTGCACAGGATAGAGTAGCTTGGTAGCTTGGAGAGCTGCATCAAACCAGTCTTTGGACTGATGACAACAACAACAACAAGAAGAAGAGTTTGCTACTCGCCACACTGAGGAGGTGTTCATTGGCAGACAGACACATTCAAAACATGCCTCTAGATGTTATCAGCTATTAGATCAAGGCCTTTATCCCTCACTCACTCACTCTCTCTCTCTCTCTCTCTCTCTCTCTCTCTCTCTCTCTCTCTCTCTCACACACACACACACACACACACACACACACACACACACACACAAAAACCACTGTCATCTCTGGGTGCTGAGGATGACTACTACTTCATCTGAGGTCAGCAGCAATCTTTGTTGGGGTAGGTAGTGGGAGTACAGAAGAGTTGTGGGACAGAATGAGGAGTGGGAGGAGAAGAGGGAGGGGTTGCAGGGTAGGGGTGAGGGAAGATGCTAGTTCTGCCTGTGGGAGTGTGTAGGAACATGATGGGGACAAAATAATAGGCTACTGGGTGCAACAAAGGGATGCTGTGCTTGGTAGGGCAACAGAGAGAGAAGGGGGAAGTACCATGCAGGTGAGTTAATGGTGGAGAAGGGACGTGTAGGACTGGAGAGGAAGCGGGTAAGGCAATAGGCAGGTAGAGAGAGGACAGGGACTAGAGAATTTTAGCCAAGGAGGTTTCAGTTTTTTCAATGTGCCTGCCCACCACTCAGTACCTTCTCTCTGTGACGAGTGGTGATCCATCTTTTTCATATAACTGTTAGTACCTGAATATATATATATAAATGTGATTGAGAAATTACTATTCAAGGTTATGTACTAGTATTTGTGAAAAGAAAGGGTATAAAATACAGAGAGATAAACACCAAACTGTCTTTAGTGTCCTCTGAATTTTATTAATGAAAATATGAGATTTTTGTTCCCATACCTCTATTCTGAATGAAATTAAATGTTTATAGCATTCTAAATCCCAAAACAAAGAGAGGGGTTACTGGGACTGAATGTAATGACATTTACTATGAAATATATGTAAGAATGTTATATGGGGTGATTCCGTGGTGCTGCTACAAACTTTCAGGGATGATGTGTGAAGGATAAATGTATCAATTTGAGGTAAGGAACCCTAGTTAGGAAATGACCAAGATGAAAGTTATATGCAAAAATTGTTCTGATACTTCTAACAGTGGAACACACATCTTGGTACTCTTGCTACTAAGAGTGTAAGGTGGGCAACTTCCAGATGTGGTAACAAAGACAAAAACAAGACAAAAAGTCTAGTAAACATGAGCTCTAAAATGCATACCTCAAGAGCTATGAGTGCTAGTTCAACTTCAATGCTGTGAAACACATCGCTTCTAATGCAATCTCTTTGGTTTCCAAATTTTTGGAGGAGGTAGTATGGACCAAAACAAAACAAAATAATAATAATAATAATCTGGTAAATATGGGCTCCAAAATGCATATCTTAGGAGCTATGGGCATGTGTTCAGTGGAAGATATGTGCTTCACCAAAGTGAACATGAACAAGCACTCATAGGTCTCAAGGTTTGCATTCTAGAACCAATATTGACTGGACTTTTTTTCTTGTTTTGGTTCATACTACCTCCTCCAAAACTATTGAAACCAAAGAACTTGCAGTAGAAGAGATGTGTTTCATAGTATTAAAGATGAAAAAATGCTCATCGCTCTTGAGGTATGCATTTTAGTTGACTTGTTTCTTTGCTTTGGTCCATACTACTGCCTCTGAAAGTTGCCTACCCTACAATCTTAGCAGCAACAGTGGTACATATATTCCTTTGTCATAGATACTAGAATGACTTTGGTTATAACTTTTGACTCAGTCTTTTCCAGACCAGGGTCCCTCATATCACACTGTTACATTTACCCTTCTCCATCATCCATGAAAGTCTGTAACATCATCACAGAATCACCCTGTATATGGCATATTCCCCTAGGTACTCAGCTGCCTGGAGTTATACTGCTTATTGGGAACTGGATGTCTCAATCGACAGTGTCCCATTTCTCAACAACTCAACACAATTTAAGTTGCCAGCGATGCTCTTTGGTCTTCACAATGTGCAAGTGTAGCTATAGTAGAGGAAGTACTGTATGATGTCCATTGCTTCTGTCATTGAAGACAATACCTGAATTGAAAGAGGGAGATGGTGACATTAGATGTTGGAATGCATGTACTTGGACTCTGACAATAACCATTAACAAAGCAGCTGAACTCATGAGTGTGTCAGGGAGATGCACAAACAATGTGAATGTAACATCATACAGTAAGTGAGGTAATACTCAGGATGCTTGTGCAATTTTTATTTCTTTCTTTTACTTTTCATTTCATTCAACTCTGTTAAGTTACCCACATCCTTCAGCTCCTGCAATAATATGCAGCTGCTCTACAAAACTAAAAGCAATCTACCTGACTGAAATAAGGTTGTAAACACTAACATAAGAGCTAACAGGAAAACAAGACATTTTAATTAATTTACACACAATGTTTAATAAATCTCTTAATGAAGAACCTTTATCTATTACTTGATACAAAACATTTACATAACTTTGGAAATCTGAGAGATTACTATCAGTTGTCTACATAACAGTATTGGAAAATTTAAAACCTATTTAATTATTATGTTTTATAGTGGTAATCAGAATTTACATCCCAAGTCTAGGGTCTCTGATGAAGAAGAATGAAATAAAGTTTATGTCATAGTTAACTAACAAGTGTAATTATAGTTACCATGATCTCCTGTGAGTATGATAATTGTATTGTTTTTCCAATTATGTGAGTTAAGTTCTTTCAGCAACTGCCCAATAAGGTCATCAATATATGACGTTGCTGCATAGTAACTCTGCCGTATTAATTTTGATGTCTCATCTGTAAAATGTGAAGTCGTGTTCAGCTGTTACTTTTGACATATACAAAAACCAGAACACTGAAGTAACTAACTATACATTTCATTAGCTTTTGTTTAAAATTTATTGTGTTTTTTAATTATTCATGCTTTTCTAATGTTAATTATTAAAATACATGTATGAAATCAAAAGAACGATGTTTAAAGACTGAAAAAGAGGATGAGAACTTGAAGTTTATTACATTGTCAACAGTTGGTTCATTGTTATTATTATTATTATTACCAAGACATTAAACTGAAATGAAGCTTTCTTGCAACTGTTTTCATAGATATGATCACAGGATTTCATTTCATCCCTCAATATATCTACTTCAGTCTTTTTGTGGAAAACTGTAGTGTCTCGGGCCAGCAATTTAAGACTTCTCAGTAAACTGTTCCACTACATAGTGAAAATGTAGAGCTGCAGACAGGCACAACAAAAAAACTGCTAAACAAGTAAGCATTTGGCCAAAAAGCCTTCTTCTGAATTAGACAAAACACCCCCCCCCCCCCCCCCCCACACACACACACATATGCAAATGCAGCTCACACACACATCCACTGTCTTTTTTTGTCGAGGCCAGACCTGGTCTGGCCTTAGCAGCCTGGAAGACAGAGACAATGGTCAAATATGTGTGTGTGTGTGTGTGTGTGTGTGTGTGTGTGTGTGTGTGTGTGTGTGTGTGTGTGTGTGTGTGTGTCAAGTTGTCTCTGCTGTACATATACTGTGATGCGGGATATCTGAAAGTGATCCAAAAACTTATTTCAAATCCAAACATTACATTTCTGGGAAAGGTTTCCTTATCAGCCCCCCCTCTGTCTTAGCTAGTAGCCTTTCCACCATTTTGCTAACCATTGATGTTGATCCAACTGGCCTGTCAAGATACTTGGGTACTGCACATCCCAGTCAGAGCATATTGCACATACTGTGAGGTTAATTTTCACACATTCCATAGTATTTTGTATGCATTGAGGGTAAACAAATATCAGGGTATTCTTTCTCTGTTGTCTCACATACATACATCCCAAATAAAAATGCAGCCTGGAGAAAATTTTCCAGCTGATAATGAAAAGCTGATATAGGTAACAATATCAAAATAACTAGTTTAAAGCTTCTTCTAGGTAGCAAATGCTCCTGAGGTTCTTAAGCATTGTGCAGGACTACCAATCATTCTTACCAAAAGCTGATACTGATAATCTTTGTCTTCCACCACATGACCAATAATAATCCTGAAAAGTATTTACATGTGAATTTGCATACATCACATGAAATATTTCAGATGACTCCTCTTTGAAGAGGCAGAGCATACAGTGTTTGTGCCAAGATAGGAAACTGTAACAAATTGTACAAGAAATCAAAGACTAGTATAAGAAAGAAGAAATAGAGATAAATTTCCAGGGATAATAATATTCTATCATAGATTAAATAAGGTGGAGTGGTCTATATATCATAGTATTACATACTCTGAAAATTTTGCTACTTTTCTGGAAAAATTCCTGCTCGTTTTTAATGAAACATTCTCCCTTACTGTAAGTAAACTGGATTACTGAGGGAATAAAAATCTCGAATGCAAGAAAAAGACGGCTAAACAGGTAACTAAAACATAATAAAAGTCCTGATTTTGTTACCTATGTAAAAGATTACAAAAATATTTTTATAAAAGCTGTAAAGGCAGCTAAAGAGCTGGCAAATGATAGATTTATATTGGATAGTGAAAACAAATCAAAGGCATTATGGTCAGTGATCAAAGCTGAAACACGTGCCACAGGTAGAGGCCACGATATTTCTGAAATCAAGGCAGAGGATGAAATTATTGTAAATCCTGCTCAAATTTCTGAATTGTTTAATGAATTCTTTATAAATGTAAACAAATCTAATGTCAATGTAGCAGAGTATCCAGACACAGTAAATTTCTTCAATGGTGAGCAACTTGACCGTGAATTTTTCAGTACCTTTACAAAACCTACAGTAAAAGATATAGAAAATGTGATACTGTCACTAAAAAGTAAGACATCAGCAGGATGGGATGGGATACCAACAAAAGTGTTAAAAACAGTCTCTAAAATAATTGTGCAGCCACTAACTACAATAGTTAACTAGTCCCATCAAGAAGGGTATGTTCCAGGAACACTGAAGTACGCAGTAGTTAAGCCACTATTCAAAAAGGCACAAAAGAACACATGGGAAACTATTGTCCAGCCTCTCTTCTTCCATCACTGTCAAAAATATTTGAGAAGGTAGTTGCCATACAAATTCAAAAATTCATAGAAAAATTTAAAATAATTTCAAAAAATCTGTATGGATTTCAAAAAGGCAAAAGCAAAACCACAATATCTACTATAAATAATTTTGTTGATAAAATTAGCTCATCTCTAGACAACTCACTGCATGCCACAGGAATTTTTTGTGACCTATCAAAGGCCTCTGATAGTGTAAATCACTCCTTGGTAATTTGTGAACTGGAAAAGTATGGAATTAGGGGCACGGTATTACAATGTTTTAAATCCTATCTTACCAAGCAAAGACAAAGAGTGGTTATAACATCAGAGAGAGGAACTTATACTTCAGAATTGAAAACCATTTCACAAGGAGTACCCCAAGGTTCTGTTTCAGGTCCCATTCTGGTTTTGTTGTACATAAATGATCTGCCACTTCATATTGAGTGTCACTCTGTTTTACTTGCAGATGACACATCTTTAATCATTGAAAGTAACATTACAGATCAAATTCCACAAACTGTATTAAATACTCTAGAAAACTTAGATACCTGGTTTGATTTAAATGGGTTAAAATTAAACATGGAAAAGACTTAGTTAATGCAATTTAAAACAAACAAGCAAACTTAAATGATATTCAGGTCAGTCACAGAAACCAGGATTTGCAGGAAGCTGGGTGTGTGAAATTCCTAGGAATACAATTAGATAAAAATCTATCATGGGGGTCACACATACAGTACCTTTCAAATAAATTAAATAGCCTAGCATATGTAATGAAAATATTGTACAATGCTACCAGTATGGGCATAAGAAAAGTAGTATATCACAGCTACTTTGAGTCAGTAATAAGGTATGGAATTGTATTTTGGGGTACCTCAAACAATATGTGTTGAATACTAAAACTTCAGAAAGCCATCATTAGAAATATGTACAATGTAGGGCGAAGAAAATCAAGACGCACACTCTTAAAAAATCTGAGTATACTAAGTGTTCCTTCACTGTACATATATGAGCTGATTATCTTTGCACATAGTAACCCTGATTTATTAGTAGCAAACCATTTTCAACATGATTACAACACCAGAAATCAAAATAACTTTATGCTGCCTACCCGCCGTTTAAAACTTTATGCTCGAACTCCACATTATATGGGTATGAAAATTTATAACAAATTGAAAGGAAGAGAATTGCTCAGCATAAATTTAAAAACACTGAAGAAATCCTTAAATGAGAAACTAGTTCAGAAATGTTACTATTCAGTAGAATAAATCATAAATGACAACACGAAAATTTGAGCAGGAGAGAGCAAATACTTAGGACTGATAATGTTAAAAGTTTGCTACTTTTGAAGAAAAATTATTAACTGCTTAATTAAGTAATTATTCAGTACTGTATATTACTGATATTATAAGAAAAATTGTAAAGCAGTTTTTGTGTTTTGATGGGTCTCCTGTACTTTTAAGTCAATGGCTTTAAATTGTATGTAATGAGACAATAAACTTCTACTTCTACTCCTATATTGGAATTCACTTATTCATTCACCCATTGTGTTTCAGAAATCACATAATAAAGGAGAGTGTTCAGGAATGTGGAACATGTTATATTTTAACAGGTGGAAGGAACACCTTCCGGCTAATTTTGTGAAGCATAACAACAATTTAAGACTAGTGCTCAATTACTCACATTGATAATATGGCAATTTCATTTTTATAACTTTACATGTGTTATACTAAGAGAAAAAGAGCTAATATGAAAAAAAATCCTCTACTCCTTCTCCTACATTATTCAGCTATTATTTAATCTAATGCTCCAAACAAAACATTTAGTTAGAACATACTGCTATCAGATGTCTACATAATTTATGTTCATGAGTCTAAGTATAATGATGAATTGTTCTACCTCCACCCTTTTTTGGGGGGTTTTCTATTTTCTGCCTGATGTTCACCAACAATCTGTTATAGATGTTTTCAGCACAGTATAAAACTGTGTTCAAAACACTACAAAGGGATGCAAGAGATAAATATTCTATATGAAAATGTACAGGGTGTCCCAGAAATGGTGCGACAAACTTTGAGGGATTGTAGAGGGTGTACAACTCAAGAATAGGAACCCAGGTATGGAAACATCATCTAACAACACTACAGAGCACCAAAGTTATAAACACTGGTGTGTGCCATTAGGCCATCTCTTTGGCAGCACGCATGACTTTGTATGCTGATGAACATAGGCAGAATGCCTCACAGTGTTGTTTGTTATTATGTTATCATGACTGATTGGCATGGTCGCCAGTGGAGAAGACGGAGCTAGCTGCTGCATAGAAAGGCCTTGTCTCCTATGAATGTGATGCTCTGTTGACTCGTTGAGTGATAATTCCAGATCCAGATTCCCATCTGCAGGTTATCTTTTCCTTGAACACTATAAAATCTTCAATGTGTTTTGGTCTACAGGAGAAAGATAAACTGCAGATGGAAACCTGTGTCTGAAATATCAAAAAATAACAAGTTACAATGACAACAAAGAAAAGTCAGACAGCATAGAAAAAGAGACAAAAGAGTAGTTCTAATTATTCCTAATATGTACCATGCTGCAAACATCATCCAACAGACAAACAGAGCTTTGGATTCACAGGAGACATTTCCTGTATGTACAGCAGCTAGTTCCATATTCTCCAATGGCAATTCTGGCAATCAGTCATGGTCACTGAATAACAAACTACATTGTGAAATGTTCTGTATATGATACCTCAGCACGCAGTCACATTTGAAGCTACAGGGATGGCCTAATGGCAGGCACCAGCATCATTGGGTGATGTTTCCTATCCTCAATTTGTTCCTCAAGACATCTTCTACAATCCCTTGAAGTTTGTCACAACATTACTGGGACACTCTTCGCATAAAAATGGTGTATTGCCAGTATTTGTTTAAGGTGGTTCACTGACATATATCATTTTAATTTTTCTCATGGAATGACTATTAACAAAGGTAACTAAGCGATTTTGAACTTAAAAACCTAAAGAATATGAATGAATCACAATGAAATGTTTTTATAAACAAACTCTCATATGATCTAACAAGGGAATGGTCCATCCTGACATGTTGAAACCTGCCCTGAAATTTTTTCTGCAGGAAGAATACAATGAAGAAAATGCTCTGTCAAAATTTTAGCTGCTAATTCACACTACAAGTATTTTTAAAACAAAATCTTGAAGTTACTCATTTTTATGGCATGAAGAACCACTGATAACAGTGGTTTGTACAGCCCGTCCCATCTAGCATGTGATCACTTGTGTAGTACTAACATCCAGAAATTAAAGAACCTAAACTACACAAAAAAAAGTTTTGAATAATGGGCAGTTCGTATCAACAACCAAGTTATCACATATGTAATTCTTACAAAGATGACAAGCACAGGAAAATAAATCAAGGCCGTGTTTGATGTTACATTACAGATGACTTCCACCAGTCATAACTTTAATTTATTGAAATGCAATATTGCTTACACATACACCATTTTATAACAGTTTCTGCAGCACAGTTGTTATGATTATTTTTAATAGTGCATATTATTTTAGTAACAATGAAACATTTCCTTGTTTATTGTTTGTAGTTGTTGTTATAAGGTGAAGAGGACAAATGTAAGGATGTAGAGGTTTATCTCACTAGGGGTAAGATAGATACTGCCTACAGGAAAATTAAAGAGATCTTTGGAGAAAAGAGAACCACTTGTATGAATATCAGGAGCTCAGATGGAAAACGAGTTCTAAGCAAAAAAGGGAAAGCAGAATGGTGGAAGGAGTATACAGATGGTCTATACCAGCACAATGTACTTGAGGGCAATAGCATGGAAGTGGAAGAGGACGTAGGTGAAGATGAAATGGGAGATATGATACCGTGTGAAGAATTTGACAAAGCACTGAAAGACCTAAGTCGAAACAAGGCCCTGGGAATAGACAATATTCCATTAGAATTACTGACCGCTTTGGGAGAGCCAGCCCTGACAAAACTCTATCATCTAGTGAGCAAGACATGTGAGACAGGCAAAATACTCTCAGCCTTCAAGAAGAATATAATAATTCCAATTCCAAACAAAGCAGGTGTTGACAGGTGTGAAAATTATTGAACTATTAGTTTAATAAGTCATGGCTGCAAAATACTAACACGAATTCTTTACAGATGAATGGAAAAACTGGTAGAAGCCAATCTCTGTAACAATCAGTTTGGATTCCTAAGAAATGTTGGAGACAATACTGATCCTATGACTTATCTTAAATGATAGATTAAGGACAGGTAAACCTACGTTTCTAGCACTTGTACACTTAGAGAAGGCTTTTGACAATGTTGATTGGAGTACTCTCTTTCAAATTCTGTAGGTGGCAGGAGTAAAATACAGGTAGCAAAAGGCTATTTACAGTTTGTACAGAAACCAGATTGCAGTTATAAGAGTTGATGTGAAAGGGAAGCAATGGTTGGGAAGAGAGTGAGACAGGGTTGCAGCCTATCCCTGATGTTATTCAATCTGTAAATTTAGCAAGTAGTAAAGGAAACAAAAGAAAAATCTGGAGTAGGAATATAATCCATGGAGAAGAAATAAAAACTTTGAGGCTTGTCAATGACAATGTAATTCTGTCAGACACAGCAAAGGACCTGGAAGCACAGCTGAATGGAATGGACAGTGTCTTGAAAGGAGGATATAAGATCAACAAAAGAAAAATGTGGATAATGGAATGTAGTCAAATTAAATCAAGTGATACTGAGGGAATTAGATTAGGAAATGAGATACTTGAAGTAGTAGACGAGTTTTGCTGTTTGGGGAGCAAAATAACTGATGATGGTAAAAGTAGAGAGGATATAAAATGTAGACTGGCTATGTTTGTTAACATTGAGTATAGACTTATGTGTCAGGAAGTGTTTTCTGAAAGTACTGGTGTGGAGTGTAGTCATTTACGGAAGTGAAACATGGACGATAAATAGTTAAGACAAGAAATGAATAGAAGCTTTCAAAATGTGGTGCTACAGAAGAATGCTGAAGATTAGATGGGTAGAGCAAGTAACAAATGAGGAAGTACTGAATAGAATTGAGGAGAACAGGAATTTGTGGCACAACTTGACTAGAGGAAGGAATTGGTTGGTAGGACATGTTCTGAGGCATCAAGGGATCACCAATTTAGTACTGGAGGGCAGCATGGAGGGTAAAAATTGTAGAGGCAGGTGAAGAAATGAATATACTAAGCAGATTCAGAAGGATGTAGGTTGCAGTTGTTACATCGAGATGAAGAAACTTGCACAGGATAGAGTAGCATGGAGAGCTGCATCAAATCAGTCTGAATTGAAGACCACAACAAAAACAACATAAAAAACACTCAGGCATCATGTGAAAGTTTATGATATTTGTGAACCCTGTATATGAGTCTGAAAACAAAACTCTGCTACAGCAAGTAAAAGGAAAAGACAGAGATTAATCATATATCTGGAATTGTTTCACATCTTATGGAAATCTACTTGAACAAAGGATATTTGCTTGGAGCTGTGTCTTGTAGAGCTACAAGACTGCCACTTGCTTACATATGTTATTTGGAGCCTAAGGTTAATGAACTTGTAATCTACAACTATCTTGTCATTATTACTGCTGTACTCTCTCCAAATTACCATAGAAATAAACATAAATGAAAAGAGAGTAACACTTACTGAGCCTTGACTCTAATGGACATCTAAGACAAACAACACGAGAAGAATAATTTTTAAGAATAACATACAGCAGGTTCAAACAATGCTCTGCTCTTGCAGCAAGGAATAAGCACATGAGACAGTGCTCCAAGCAGGTGCACAAACTTCCTTGATGTTACTGGTGATTAGCTGATCCTGCCTTTTGATTGCACAATCTCCCCTGGACGCCCCATCACCCCACTAGTCAGAAGTGGAGCACCATCAGTGTCCACAAGACTTGATACTGCTGAGGAATCTTGCAGGAAAGCAGACATGCTGAGCAGGGCACATTTGGCAGGTGGCTGTGACAATGGTGAGGCAGGAGATGGGTGGTTGCCCGTAGAAGGCGGTGGAGGCAGTTGACTGGGCAGGGATGTATCGACGGGGTCTTCAAACACAAAGGTGGGTTTAACCTGATCAGTTGTGACAGCGTTGTGTTTACCATTGACTAGAATGTCTAGAGTTCTGTCATTGCAGGCAAGGACACAGTGGAGTATTTGGTGGTGTAAGGACTGATTTAATTCCACTCAAAGTAGCATGACATGAACACTGTTTGGTAATCCTTCGTGCATGAATGATGGAGGGACATTGTCCATGCCATTATGCTGGCTGATTGGATGTATGTGGTGTACTCTCTGAGTTGTGCTATAAATTCTGGTTGGTATTGTGTTTTCTTTGATGAAGCACTTGAATCAATAAATTCTCTTGGTAGGCACAATGTCTCACCATATACTAGCTCTACTGGCGCTGTGTCCAGGTACTGCTTGCGGGCTGAGTAAAACAAGGGGTAACGCTGCAGTCCACTTAGTGTCATAGCAAATGAGCACTGCCTTGAGGGAGCAGTGCCAGTGCTCTGACATTACAATGCTGGCTCGGTAGTAGCTTGTAGTGAGATGGTGGGTAGTGCCATAAAATTTGCTCATCTGTGTAAGGAGCTTTGATTTGAACTGGTATCTCCTGTCAGTAGTGATATGTAATGGGCAGCCAAATCGTGTGACATGAACGCCACTGCCAGTTTCTCGACAGAGATGCTGTCAACCAGAATTTTTTCAGGCCGTCATCTGAATCTACCCATGATCGTCAATAAATAGTGTTGTCCATCTGACAGTGGCAGAGGTTCCATGACATCTACATGAATATTGGTGAATCTTTCAGTTGTTTGTGTGAAGTTTCTGATGGGCTCACATATATGGCAAGCAATATTACTTTGTTTATAAGCCGTGCATTTGTGGGCCCACTGCTGACTATCTTTTTGTCCTCCGTACCAAACATAGTGGGGGCAACAAGTTTTGCTGGTGCTCTGGTTTCTGGGTGTCAGAGGTCATACAGGCCATGGAAGACACGCTTGCATAGACCTGATGGCATGCTGGCATGTATGGATGTGTTTTCCCAGTGGACATGTCGCAGTACAGACATACAGCTGCTCCAGGTACATTCATGACTATAAGTTGTAGTCCAGTCTCTGTGTCTTGAAGAAGGTTATGTAGCTCTTGATCAGATTGCTGCAAGTTACACAGGCATAAGAGATCAATGGTGTTCATGACAGCACTAACCCAAGATGAACAGTCAGCCACCACATTATTTAGTCCTGAGACATGTTGTTCATCTGTGGAGAATGAAGTATGTACTCAAGCTGGTTAAGTTGTCATGACAAGCACTTATTATTGTTTTGACTGAAGGTGCTCGTGTGAAAACTTGAACAAAATGCTGTTTATGGGCTTCTTCAGTCTCCCAAAAAGTAAGAATGTCATCCAGATAAGCGAAGCAGTATGGTAAACTTTGTAGCACTGAATTAATTAAGTGCTGCCATGTCTCTGTGGCATTTCTGAAGCCAAAAGTGATGAATAAACTCTCAAATAATCCAAAAGATGTGATTACTGCTGTATTCGGAATGTCTTTTTAGGCAACAGGGTTTTGCGTATATGCCTTAGCGCAGTCGAGTACACTGAAGACCTGTTTCCCACTTAGAGAACGATTGTAATCCTTCAGGTGCACAACCAAGTAACCACTCAGAATGGTTCTGGCATTCAAAGTGTGGTAGTTTCCACATGGCTGCCATGCACTGTTCTTTTTGGGTAGCATGTTGTAATGGTCGCCTGGTCGTAGATATTGCTAATTGCTATAATCGCACTATTTCACTCCCATTTACGGAGCTTGTTAGCACTTGATGTTAGGTTGGCGCCATTAAAATGCATTGTAGTAATCACTGCTGCTTGCTGGATCGCTGCTGTGTCTCGATGTTGATGCTGGCTCTAAATCTGGTTGTCTAGGGTTAAAAACATGAGGTCCCATGTTTTTTATGTGCTTTTGATGATAAAGAATGAACGACACCAACAAAGATGTAAACTTCAAATATTTATTACTCTGGTGGCCATCTTAATTCCACTGTCCACCAAAGACTATGACACAACACAACTTCCTTTACATGTTCTTTGCATTGTTTATCCACCTCAAACAATAACACACAAACACACTGTACCAAAGTGACATTCCGACTGCCTCTCGACCCTTCTTGCTGCTTGTATTTATAACATTGTCAAAGAACTACTAAAAAGAGATATAGTTTACAAGTCACATGTACATCTGTTATCCTAATTTGTGCAGAAAAGTTATTAATTTGCATCGAGTGACATAATTTAACATGTTATTAAAATGACAGACAGATTTGTTGACTTGACAGAATAATTCTTTGTTACAAAAAGTCCGTTTTCTAGAAGTTTGTCAATTGACTTCTCTAATTTGCATAAATAAGTAATTAACATTAATTATTAAGAAATACATTGGTTTTCGTCTAAAACAGGATTGATTTCGTGAATACTAAGTGAAACCGCTCCTAGTGAACAAATAGGTTTCACTGGGTGATTTTTATTTAAGGAGATCCAAAATACCTAAGTTGTACACTATTTTTCGTACTTCATATTAATTATTTAAGATGAACTCAGTGTTTTTACATGATGACATTTGCTGTATCAGTGATCAAGTGATATTAACTTTTGTGTGGGTTAGTTATTCAGTATAATTTAATGGGTTGACTGTTTATGGAGACATGTTACGCAATCATTGTTAACATACACAATAACTTTTCTATAAGCATAAATACTCGTTAAACTGGTTGAATTTGGAGGGTATCGCATACTTCGGTACAGTAAAGCCTTTAATATGTTCCGTTACAATGTGCAGAGCTGATGACCAGGGCCTGATAGATGGATGTATCAGCCAACATTGTATCGAACTCAGCTTTTGCTCCAGTGTAACTGTCAGGGGCCAACTGCTGGGGCCTACACTGAACTGGGAGGCCTACTGTGGTGTTAATGTAATGGATAGTATCATGACATACCACCTGGAGACTTTGTGAGCATAGCAAACTGACTGAGTAGCCTGGTGAACTGGTCTTCTGCTGCCTAGATAAGCTTGACGATGCGACTGATGGTGTAACATTGATAACCAGCCATCATCAGCCCAGTGGCAGCATCTCGGAAGCAGGCACTGATGACATCCACTAGCAGGTGGTAGTGGGCCAGGACATCTGCTCCAATTATCAGTTCCACCACGTCGGTGACAACAAAATTCCACATTATTGCACAAAGCGGTTCTAGATCCAGCTCCAAATGTTGCATGCCATACATTTGAATGATTGAGTTGATGGCTGCTGACAACTTGAAGGTAGTGGATGGGTGGTACTTATGCATCTTGTCGTGCGGCAGAATAATTAAGTCACAGCCCAAACCAATTAAAAAATTTCTCTCTGACTTGCAGTCTGTCAGAATTGGTGGGCGGAGGCACAAGTAGGGGCATTGACTTCTGCTTGATGCTTGAGGTTCATGAACTCACATGGCAGCTTCCACTTGTGAGCTTGGTCGCCAAACAGCTGATGGTACCAGCGTATGCTGTCATTGCGATGAGAAGTGTGGGATGTGTAACTGCTCTGTGAGTGCACCGGTATCTACTTTTAGTGTTATGATCAGTGAGAAGTTCATTCAGTTGTTTACCCAGGGTGTCAGTCTTTTTAACAAGTCATCATTCAGCTGGTGTTCAGGTACCATCTCCTTTCTTGACAATCTATCACAGTCAGGTTTTGTCTCTGCTGAAGCACTGCCACAAATAACTGCTGAGTCGGAACTGAACACGAGCACATCATCTCAAACCATTGCAGTTTGAGAAGTGATTACTGCTTGTGCCGGTATCCTGCTGCTCTATAATGAGCATAAGGTTGGTTGTTTTTGGAAAGGAGACCAGACAGCGAGGTCATCGGTCTCATCGGATTAGGGAAGGATGGGGAAGGAAATCGGCCGTGCCCTTTGAAAGGAACCGTCCCGGCATTTGCCTGGAGCGATTTTGGGAAATCACGGAAAACCCAAATCAGGATGGCCGGATGCAGGATTGAACCGTTGTCCTCCTGAATGCGAGTCCAGTGTCTAACCACTGCACCACCTCGCTCGGTTAATGAGCATAAAAAAAAAAAAAAAAAAACGTGTCCTGCACTATGTGTTTGTTGACCTTGCACCATGAGTGGCATAGGTACTGTAAAGGTTTCTTGTCTCCTATGTCTTCCTGTGTTAGTACGTGTCATGCTCTCTCATTTGAGAGGCAGACACTCACCACATGAGTTCTGACTTCAACTGCAAGTATGCATTTGTTGCTAGCAGGGTCATTATACTGTCCTGCATCCACACCATGAATCAATGATCAAGTTGGCTGACCACAAGCATGAATTTTGATGAGTCCATTGTTATTCCTGAACACAAGAAACTTGCCTCACTTGCACAAACCTGGGTGCAGGATTGGTTGGCCAAAACGGCGGAAGCTGCTCAACTATTCTGGACATGATGTGCGAGTCATTATCTGTCATTTTATAGATGCAAGATGATATCTTGTGTCAAAAACTGTATTCCTTGACTATGTGTCACATTGGGGTCATCATTGAAGCTCTGTCTTGTAGGGCTACAACACTGACACTTGCATATATTACATGGGAACTAAAGTTATTGAGCTTATAATCTACAACAACCTTTTGTTATCACTGCTGTACTCTCACCAAATTACCATAGAAATAAACATAAATGAAAAGAGAGTACATTTATTGAGTCTCGACTGTAATGAACATCTTGATTCTAACACAAACAATAAAAGAAGAAGAATTTTTAACTATAACATACAGCAAGTTCAGTGCTCTATAAGGACCTTTTTTTATATTTCTGCAGCCCCAATAAACCAGGTGTTTTTGTTTACTTATAAACCTATATGTGTGGAATATTACTTAACAAAAAATAGTTAGTTACAATGACAACAAAGAAAAGTCAGACAGCATAGAAAAGAGACAAAAGAGTAGTTCTTATTATTCCTAATATGCACCATGCTGCAATAGCCAATAGCCAGGGCAGGAGCATGTAGAAGGACTATGGCTCAAGTTTAAAAGAATAATTGACCAAAACACACTGGATATGTATATACACAGTAGAAACTTCATAATGGAAGGGAACCTCCATGGGATACAGTCACTGTAAAGAAACTTCTAAAGAAACAGAGATTACTGCATATTAGATGTAAAACAAAGCAGAGGGCTGTAGCTAGAGAGGTGCTGAATGAAAGTCATTTGGCTGTCAAGAGAGCAAAGCATAAAGCCTCCAATGATTACTGTAGCAGAATATTGTCAAATGATCTTTCACAAAACCTGAAGAAATTCTGGTTCTACGTAAAGGCTGTTAATGATGCCAAAATTGGAGTCCAGTCTCTAACAAATGAGACAGGAACTGAAATTGAGGGTTGCAAAGCAAAACCTGAAATGATTAACCCAATTTTCAAATGTTCCTTTAGAAAGGATAATGCAGGAGAATTGGCCCAATGTCATCCTTGTACCACTGAAACAATGAGCAAAATAAATATTAGTGTCAGTACTGTTGAGAAACAGCTGAAATCATTAAAACTAAACAAAGCTCCAGGGCCCAATGGAATCCCCAGCAGATTCTACACTGAAAGTGCAGCTGAGTTAGCTGCACTTCTAACTACAGTCTATTGTAGATACCTTGAACAAAAAACCATGCCCAGTTCTCAGAAAAAAGCACAAGTCACACCTATCTACAAGAAGGGTAGTATAAATGCTCTACAAAACTACCGTCCAGTATTGCTGACATTGATTTGTTGTAGAATCTTAGAACATATTCTGAGGTCAAACATAATGAGATATTTTGAACCTCCATGAAAACCAGCATGGATTCAAAAAACATCGATCATGTGGAACCCAACTCAAATGTTTCTCACATGACATAGTGAAAGTTCTGGATCACAGTAGTAAGGTAGATACAGTATTTCTTGATTTCCAAAAAGCATTTGACTCAATATCATACATATTCTTATTGTAAAAAGTACAATCGTAGGGGGTATCAAGTGAAATTTATGGCTGGATTGAGGACACAGCTTGTAATCTCAGATGGAGAGTCACCGTCAGATGTAGAAATAGCTTTGTGTGTGCCCCAGGGAAGTGCATTGGAATCCTTGCTGTTCATGATGTGTATTAATGATCTTGCAGACACTATTAATAACAACCTAAGAATTATTCTAGATTATGCAGTATCTATAATGAAGTAATGCCAAAGAAGCTGCATAAATATTCAGTGAGATCTTAATAAAATTTCATAGACTGACAATTTATTTTGAATGTTCAGAAATGTAAAATTTTGCACTTCACAAAACGAAAAAATGTAGTATCTTATGACGATAATATGAATGAGTCACTGCTGGAATCAGCCATCTCATACAAATACCGGAGTGTAGCACTTTGTAGGGATATGAAATGGAATGATCACATAGGCTCAATTATGGATAAAACAGGTGGTAGACTTTGGTTAATTAACAGAATACTGGGGAAATGCAACTAGTCTACACAGCAGATTGCTTACAAATCATTCAAGCAACCAGTTCCACAATTTTGTACAAGTGTGTGAGACCCATACCAAACAGGAATCCTTACACACAATGTATATTGGCGGCAGCAGAATCGTTCGAGAGTCAGCTTCAAATGAAGATTCTCTAAATTTTCTCAGTAGTATTTCTCAAAAAGAACATTGCCTTCCCTCCAGGTCAGCATCTCCATAACACTTATGTTTCGTTCAGAACAAAAAGAACATTGCCTTCCCTCCAGGTCAGCATCTCCATAACACTTATGTTTCATTCAGAACTATTGATAACAGATCTAGCAGCCCACTTCTGAATTTCTTTGATGTCTTCCTTCAATTCAACCTGGTACGGATCCCAAATCATTGAGCAGTACTCAAGAGTAGATCGCTCCAGCATCCTATATGTGGTCTTCTTTACATGTGAACTACAATTTCCTTAAATTCTCCCAGTAAACCAAAGTCTAGCATTTGCCTTCCCTACCACAATTCTCACCTGCTTGTTCCATTTCATATCGCTTTGCAGTGTTATGCCTAGATATTTAAATGATGTCACTGTGTCAAGCAAGGTGTTACTAATACTGTATCTGAACATTACAGGTTTATTCTTTCAACCCATCTGCATTAACTTACATTTTCCCACATTGAAAGCTAGCTGTCATTCATCACACCAACTAGAAAATTTTGTCTAACTTGTCTTCTACACCTTACCATACACCACAGCACAATTAGCAAACAACCATAGATTACTGACTATGCTGTTCACCAAATCGTTTATGTATATACAGAACAACAGTGATCCTAACACACTTCCCTGGGGCACTCCAGAAAACACCCTTGTCTCTGATGAATACCCACCACCAAGGACAACATAATGGGTTCTGTTTGCTAAAGAAGTCTTCAAGCCACTCACATATCAGTGAACTAATTCCATATACTTGTACCAACATTAACAGCATGCAATGGAACACTGTGTCACTTGCTTTCCAGAAATCCAGAAATATTGAGTCAGCCTGTTGCTCTTCATCCATAGTTCACAGTATCTCATGTTAGAACAGGGCAAGCTGACTTTTGCACAAGTGATCCTTTCTAAAACCATGATGATTCACAGACATAAGCTTCTCAGATTCAAGAAAGTTTATTATATACAAAATGAAAATATGTCAAAAATTCTGCAGAAAACCGAAGTTATGGACCTTGGTCTGTAATTTTGTGGGTCTGTTCTTTTACCCTTCTTATATACAGGAGTTACCTGTGGTTTTTTCCAGTCACTTGGAACTTTGTGCTGGATGAGAGATTCACAATAAATGCAAGTTAGTGAAGGGGCCAAAGCCCTAGAGTACTCTTTGTAAAACTGAATTGGAATTCCATCCAGACCTGGTGATTTATTTGCTTTCAAATGTTTCAGCTGTTTCCCTATGCCAATGATGCTTATTAGTATGTTGTCCATACAAGAGTCTGTTCAATGATCAAATGACAGTATGTTTGTATGGTTCTCCTGTGTAAATGATTTTTTGAACACAAAATTTACAACTTCAGCTTTTGTTTTGCTATCTTCAACTGCCAAAGCAGACTGGTCAACAAGGGACTGAATGGAAACCTTAAACCCCTTAGCGATTTTACATTCAACCATCACTTTCTTGGGTTCTCTGTCAGATCTTTTACTATGGTATGACAGTGGTAGTTGCTGTATGCTTCACACATAGATATTTTCAAAGATGCACAAAGCTCTCCTAACCTTCGTTTGTCAATTTGTGTGTTCTCTTTTGAACTGCGAGTGCAACAGCCTCTGCTTCTTCAGCATCTTATGAATTTTGTTATTAAACCATGGTGAGTCTTTTCCAGTCCTTATCCACTTACTAGGCACATAATTCTCCGGATCATGATTTACAATATGATTAAATTTTGCCCATAATTTCTCTACATCCATCTTACTGGAACTAAGTGTGTCAGTTCACTCTCTATGTGAGATGCTAACAACTGCTTGTCTGCTCTATCTAGCACAAACAATCTCCAAGCCTTCTTGGCTGATTTATTAACTTGTGTAACCACAGTTACTATAATAATTTCATGATTGCTAATCCCCATTTCTACATCGACACTGTGAATAAGGCCCGACCTATTCATAGCTTTGAGGTCTAAGGCATTTCCATTGCATGTTGTCTGCTGAACTATCCACTCAAGACAGTTTTCAGTAAACATATTCTAAAGCACTTCACATGATGGTAACCCCCACAATGAATCCATAGACATCCCAGTCTATACTTGGTAGGTTAAAGTGGTCTCCAGCTTGTAATGCATGACCTGGGTATTTATGCACTACCAATCACTCACTTTCTTTGAATGACTCTAGAATGGTCACAGCAGAAAGGGGGGGTTGGTAAAAACATCCAACAATTAACTTGGTTTCACCTACACCTGTTACCAGATAACTTCACTGTCACACTCAATTTGATGTCAGTAGGGACAATATTTTTGTCAACTGCAATGAACATTCCACCTCTTATGGACTCTAATCTATCTTTCCAACATATGTTCCATGACTCGCTAAATATCTCAGAGCTATCCACTTTGTGTTTCAGCCAGCTCTTGGCCCCAAGAATGATTTTAGCACAAGAACTTTTCCGAAGGGCAGTAAATTAAGAAACTTTTTTGTGTATACTTTGACAGTTTACTGACAAAATTTTGACAGTTGAAGTGTCTTTACTCTGAACACAGTCTGACCTCCCTTACTGTGTATCGACTGGGGTGTGTTCATCAGAGAACCTCAGACTCTGCACTCCGCAAGTACTCTGCTACATGACTAGCTGCTTCCTTTGTGTAGGGCAATCCTAACCTATCAAGGGGAGTCCTAAAAATCTACACATAACAACACAGGTCTATAAATCTGCATCCAAGAACATAACAGAGTTGTGAGTGTTTGATTAAGACCTTCCACTCAGCTCCAAACCAAAGGACCCCGATCAACTCTGGGAACAATGCTGCAAATTGTGACATCTGCTCACAGCCCACATGTGAGGCCAGCCATCTTCACCAACACCGTCAGCCACCCGTGTGTACTGAGGATGCTCTCAGAACCCATGCAAAAAGCATTGTTGGTGCTGACGTGAGCCATAACTTGCAGACGACTGTACCCTGCACACTCAACACAACAACTGTAGGCAAGGCCACCTCCACATATTGGGTGAGCCCCCCACCCCCGGAGGACCCCGACAGAAATACTGGCACACTGAGTGCACATTGGCTTTCTTTTCAGCCCTGAACGCTATCTGCCTAAGGGGCTCTGTAACATGCCTAATGTTGGAGCTCCCAATAACCAGTAAATCCCTCTCTCTGTGTTCCTGCTTGGACCCTGCTGAAGGAGCAGCCACTTGTCCATCCAAAGGGTGAATGGGCAAGGCCAGGTGGCTAGTTTCCACATTGGCTCCCCACCTCGAGTGACACAAGTGCATTACCACCCACCACTCACCCTGCTGTAATATGTAGGGTATACCAAGAGGTGCCTCGGTTTCAGAGCCTATGGGTAACCCAAACACAGAATTTAGTAAATATAGTTTGTGAAAACACAGAAAAAGGTAAACACTTAGCTTGCTGCTCTGTAGATGCATCTCAACTGAGAGCTGCTACCTGACTGTCTTACTAAACAAACAAACAGTTCAAGCAGTCCAAAGTACTTTGGACTGCTTGACAAATAAAGAAAGATGCAATGTCTTATAAAAAGGGTGGAAAACATTTTTTAGGAACGTAGACTATCACAAAAAAATGTGATGCAGAATTAAATTGCAAATACACACTGAAGTTTTACACCGGAATGTACAGTCATTAACAATCAAAAATGATGAAATAAATATACTCTTCAATACTGAATGGAAAGATGTTTCAGTGTTACGATTTTGTGAGCATTGGTTACAAAATGAGTATTTTCAGTACTTAAAAATATTGCATTTTAACCTTGCAAACTGCTTTTGTAGAATGGAATCAAAACATTGGGGAACTTGTATATATGTAAAAGAAAATGTAGATTATAAAAGTATAGCATCTGTTTGCAAACTTGGTTGAGAAAGAGACTTTGAAATCTCAGCTGTTGAGTTAATGTCTGAAAAAAAAACTATTATTTTGTGTGTGTATAGATCTCCTTTCAGCAACATAAGTGTTTTTTTTTTTCAAAATATTGGACCTTGCTTTAGGCAAACTTAAGACAACTGGGAAAACAGTGGTACTATGTGGTGATTTTAATATTGACCGTCTGAGCCATAGCCCTCACAGGGAAACATTTTTAAATATTATAAAAGCTTACAATATTTGACTGACTGTTAGCTCAGCAACACATGTAACAAAAACTAGTGTCACTCTCCTTGATCAGCTGTGTGTAAACATGGACAAGTGTACATCGGAAAACTTTGATACCAGCTACAGTGACCAACTTTCGCAATTACTGACCATACCTGTAAATCACATTTCGACCAGTATAGAAAATGTTATCCATAAAAGGATTTATAGCAGGAAAAATATTGAATACTTCCAGTACCTAATCAGTGACCAATTTTGGTGAGAAGTATATGATACCTCTATTACCAACGAAAATATGGAAAATTTTTTGAAGATTTTCAATCCTAACTTTGACATAGCTTTTCCACAAAGGAAAGTGATTTCCAAAAGCACAGATAGATTCAAAAACTGGATTACATCAGGCATTAGAGTATCTTGTAAAAGGAATCGGGAAATTTTTCTGCAGTCAAAAACTCACAGCAGTCCAGAATTTATTAATTATTTCAAAAATTCAAGCTAGTTTTGAAACATGTAATAAAAGAGGCAAACATTAAGGAAAATGACAAATTTATCATGAAGTCATCCAATAAAACTAAGTCCATGTGGAGAGCTATGCAGGATCTTACAGGGAAGAAGACAACCCACAAAAATATTGTGATATCACATGGTGGCAAGAATGTCACTGACCCTAGGGCAGTTGCAAACAGTTTCAATTCTTATTATGCAACTGTTACTGGAAAATTAATGAAAGAAAAATTTGGAAATGCACCTAATACAACATGTAAAGAACTTTCATCTATTGAAATAAATAATATATCCATGTTCCACAGTCCAATAAGCCCAACAGAGCTGCTAAATACCATTAATTCACTGAAGAGTAAGTAGTAAGTATTCAACTGTTATTGATGATATTCCAGATTATATTATAAAAATAATAGGAAGACAAATACTTTCGCCTTTATTGGACATATGCAATTCATCCTTATCATGTGATGTCTTGCCTCAGCAACTGAGGATGGCAAAAGTAATACTCCTATATAAAAAAAAGGTGATCATCAATTCATCAGTATATGGGTAACTATAGACCTGTGTCTCTATTGTCAGGGTTTCCAAAAATTATTGAAAAAGTGTTCCTTTCAAAACTAATTACATTCTTCGACAAGAATAATATTATTCCTGGATGTCAACATGGCTTCAGACCACAGCGATCAATTGAAACAGCCACTTTCAATCTGGTAAACCACGTCTTAAGTGCAGTGGACAACCACAGAAATATCTCAGGTTTATTCTTGGACCTAACAAAAGCATTTGATGTGATTGATCATTCTGTACTCCTGAGGAAGCTTGAATGGTATGGTGTAGGAGGTGTGCCAAATCAGTGGATTAAATCATATTTGGAATATTGCTCTCAGGTAACTGAAATTAAGTACCTGGAAGGAAATTAACTCCAGGTACACCTTTTAGAACCATGTGGACTATGTCATGATGTTCCACAGGGCTCCATTTTAGATCACTTCTTTTTTTTGTCTAAATTAATGATTTCCCATCGAACGTTAGGGATTCTGAACCAGTGCTGTTTGCAGATGACACCAGTCTATTAATTGAAGGAAATAAAGAAGAAAACCTTACTGCATCTGCAAATGATATTACAAAAGAAGTGTCTGAATGGTTTACCAGAAATAGGCTAATACTTAAACCCCAAATTTCCACACTGACCAAAATAAAAATCCAGCACAACCTGTAATATGTATAGATAACCAAAACATCAGTGCAGTCAATGAAACTAAATTTCTTGGGATTCATATCCAGGAAAATCTTAACTGGAGCACTCAAATCACATCCCAAAAATTAGCAAAAATGTGCTATGTAGTAAGAATTCTCTGCAACAATACTAGGGCTGTATATTTTGCTCGTGTACATTCAATACTGAAGTACGGAATCATTTTCTGGTGAAATATACACCAGGCCATAACAGTTTTCAGGAAACAAAAGGCAATTATAAGAATAATGAAACAAGTGAGCAGCAGAAAACCCTGTAAAACTTTCTTTAAACATCTAAAGATCCTACCCCTTCCCTGCATTTATATACTGGAAGTAGTCTTGCATGTCAAAAAAAGCATACTGGGAAAAGAAAACCTTTTTCCTCAAAACTAAAGTGCCCATGATTACAACACCAGGTCAGTGACATACATGTTAATCATTGTAACACCACATTATGCCAAAAAGGTATATATCATGAAGGAAAAAAACTTTCCAACTGATTACCAAGACATATAAAATCTCTTCCTGAACTAGTTTTAAAAAGTGTGTGACAGCCTGCCTTCTGAAAAACTGCTACTATTCAATCTCACAGTATCTTATGCAAGAAAAAATGTAATTTGTATTTTTAAGTGTAGAAATAAGTTATAAATATACAGTATTTCAAAAATTTGTAATTATTAACTGTATAGCTCCAATTTGTCATAAAAATTTAAATAATGTATGTTTGACATTTGAAAAACCAATACCAAAAAAGTTTTTCTGTCCAATATCCTGTGTACAATGTATGTACTGAAAAAGAGATTTATATGGACAAATAAATAAATAAATTTAAAATGAAAAAAATGAACAGACTGAATGAATTCACACTTACAAAAACATGAGATTAAATATCTTAAGCAGATAAACACTCACAAAATTTAATAAATACGCTTCGTGAAAACACAAAGAAAGGTAAACACTTAACTTGCTGAGAGCTGCTGCCTGACTTGGATTATAAAATTGTAATTACATTGTAAGTTCTAATAAAGAAGAAAACACAATTTTGACTGTCACAAAGTTATAAAAATTGTCACAGCTGTGATTGCATGCTCAGTTTTGCCTCAGTTTTGTTTCAGTAATTGTTACAGGCAGTAGTTGTTACTCAGTTGCTTTGATTGAAGTTGAAGTGTAGTTGTAAGTCAGTTCTAAATTCATGTTGAGAATGTAAGATCTACGAATAAATGAAAAGCATTGCAAAACTTTGGTTGTGAGAAAATTATTTACTAAAACATCAGAATGCAAGATATTCCATAGAAGTTGCCACAGGCAATCTGCATCTACAGTGAACCAGAATGGTACACTACTGCACTCAACAGAAGAAACATTGTGAATCAAGCTAATGTTGTCTGATTTATGAAAAACTATCAGCTCATAGTTAGAAGAATGCTTCAAACGTATCATCAATTAAAATAACTTAAATTTTCATTACCATTTGCAGTAAAGTTTATACATGTTACATCAAAAATGATATCATTGTTATGAATTTTTGCATGTATTTTTAAATTAATTTACTTCCAGTGTTATACCACATCCAGACAACTGACTATACCTGTCTCCATTGCCCCTGACTGGTATAACACATGTTTTAAGTATGAGTGTTTTTGCCTCTGGCTTTATGTAGAAACCCATTTTGTGTTACTCAGTTCATAGTTGGCTCCATCAGCCATATCATAAGGTATGAAATAGTTTATACTTGGTTCCATATCCCCACCAATGAACAGTATTCTTAGCAGCTCAAAGGCATTACATCTCAGGGGCAAAGAGTGCCATCATAGGTGAGGAAGCTGGTCATGTGGGCTGAGCCACTGGAAGCAGTGAACTAAGCAACCTACAGTGGCAACATCTAGTGCAATTCACCACATGTGTAGTAATCAATCACGCCTAGCCTGTATTCAGATACTGACCCTGATCTAGAATTTGAGCTTCTGGTTGTTGCTATTGGCATTCCTTTTGCAGACAGCTCACGAAGAACTTTGCTTTGTTTATGGATTGTGCATTCATGCCAGGGGTGGATGCACAAATGACAATGAGGTCTTAGTCTATCATGTCTTCTGCAATGCTTTCACACCAAGTGCCAGTTTCTTTGGAACAGCTCCAACAGCAACAGGAAAAGTTTACAGTGCAAGAAAAATGGCATCAGCAACAACTGGCCCTGCAGCAACAGTAGCAACATCAGGAACTGCAACAGAAACAGTAATAACATACTGTTACTCTCCACCAGCTTATGTTTCAGCAGTAGTCATGTCAATTGGTGGCTGTAGCTACATGCCCACCAATGTTTGCTGCCTTCAGTGAGTCTTCAGAAAGCTGGGAAGTCAACCTCTGCTGTTATGAATTGTACTGTTTTGTTTATGGCATTTCTTGTATGCAGCAAATTGCTTTGCTCTCGTATTCTTGTAGCCATTTATACAGCATGGTGCACAAATTGCAACAACACTGATATCCTAGTGAATTGTCTTTCAATGATCCTTGGGCTCTGTTAATCATACAACAGTTAGCAGATGCACCTTGCTGTAGCTAGGCTCCATTTCAATCAGTGTCATAAACAGTGCGGGCAGTGGTATTAAACATTGGTAGCTGACTTGTAGCATCTTGCACACAAGGACAATTTCATGTGTCAGAACTGTAATGTTTTGTTTGCAGAAGCATTGATTCTGGATGTGACTGTATACCTTGCTCCTGGCAGGAAGATTACTGCAAATGCTTTGACAAAGTCTGTCCCAAGTCTTTGTGAAGTGCTTAAAACCATAAATCTTTTGAGGTTGCTGTGGCAGCTCAGTATGCTTTTATAAATGAAATTCAAGTTTCCCCTAGTTGTCAGTTGCCATCACAAGCAATGGTCAACTAATGATTCTGACTCATTATCCTCTAATTTTGCCTCCATGTCTCACATGAGTTCACAGTCACCTGGATTGCTGGCACCTCATGAGAGACTTAAGTATGTCGGAAATACTTGCCCCCCCCCCCCCCCCCCAGTCAGTGTTGAATGACCTTTTTTGTAATGTTAATCAGTCTGGTCGGAAATGCCCTTTCTCTGTCATATTGCAGCATGTGTCACATGTGTCAAAGAAACTCCAGTCCTCTCCTGACTGGCAGTGGGCATCCCAGGAACAAATACCTGAATCGTGCAGCAGGCTGCTGGGCCTGCAACAAAAGCAGATACCTTGTCATCATGTATCAACAAGTGGCTTGCTAGCCACATGCTCAGCTACAGATTGACCACTACATTATAATCTACATAATCGCAGCTGTGGTGCAGGCAACTATCCTGCTGCTCCGAAAGATCACTTTTGATGCTCTCTGCCTGTCTGTGGAATTCCAGCTGGACACTAGCACTACCATGTCATTAATCAATGCGGATGTATATTGCCAGATCAGTTGATCTCCACTGCAGCAGTTCCAGCAGTGTGTACTCCTTGGAGACTGTTACTGGCAGCTAAGTACAAAAACAATAAGTGTGTACTAACATCCCTTTTTGTGCACTTTGCTCTAGTGCTACAATTTTTGTGCAGACACTTTTACCAGTTTTGGGTTCAAAGTATGGGCCAAGTCAATTGGGTGCCAGACACAGTGCCTTTTTCTTATCTGGATCCCCTGTGCACTTCACGTAAGTAGAATTCTGAACAGATGATAAAGTGGAACATAACTTTATGGCTAACATTTCTTCAAAGCCTTCTGCAGTGCCTAAATATTGTTGGCTCAGACTCACTTACTTCTATTTGTGGTTCATGAGGCTATTCAGGTGTAACTGCGCAGCTACAGAATCAAGGCATTATTTCCCTGGGTGGGACCAAGACATTATGTCCCTGGTTTCCACTAGTCAATAGTAGACACCTACTAAATGAGTTCTTACTTACCTTTGGTCATTTTAAGACCACCATTAATTTACTGCCTAATGTTAATCTCTATCCACTGCCTCACCTAGAGAAGTTGTTGACTAAACTATTATTTGAAGATAGATTTACAGGATGTGTATCTCCAACTAGCACTTGATGATGCTTCACATCAGTTGCTGGTTTCAAACACTCCATTCGGTTTATATAAGTGTATTTGCTTGCCTTTTTGAGGTTGCAATGGCACCCATCATTTTCCAAAAGTATTTAGAACAACTGAATCGAGATATTCTGCACTGTGTTAATTATTTGAACACTATTACTGTTATGGGGTCAACACTCATGGAACACAACTAGAATCTTGTATCCCTTTTTAAACCTCTCCAAGAAAATGGTTTATGTACATATTATTCACGTGTACACTCAATTCTTAGCTATGGCATTCTTTTTGGGGGGAAAATGCACAAAATATGAACACAATTTTCAAACTCCAGAAAAGAACCATAAGAATAATAACAAAAAATACTAGTTGAGCTCATTGTAAAGATCTGTACAAAACACTGGGGATTTTAACTGCTCCATGTGAATACATTTACCAGTCAGTTGAACACATCAAAAATAACATTGGAAATTACTGCACAAACAGCTCTGTCCATGACCATGCAACAAGAGATAGACTCACCTTACATTTACCAAGAAAAAATAAGCATAAAACTCAAAACAGCATTTTCTACCAAGGAATAAAACTGTACAATAAATTACCAAAAGAGATTAAAGAAATTGCAAAAATACACGTATTTAAAAAGGCAGCTAAAAAGTATTTATATGCAATACCTTTTATACATTGAAGGATTACTTAGCTAAAGCAGAGTAGGGGTTTGATAAAAAAAATGTTATACAAATAAATAATAATAATAATAATAATAATAATGATTAGAAAATATCCAACATCCCACATAACACCTTCATTTCATGCTTTTTTCCTTCTTTTTTTCCTTTATAGAAATACTTACCCCAAGCTATGGATATCACAATACCAACACCTCTTCCTCTTTCTGATCTCAACATTTCACTCATTATGGAGAGATACTGACTCAGTTTTTCAGGACAGCAAATGGGTAGTTGTGGTACAGAAAATGGCCCAGAGATCACCAGTATGTGTGTGTGTGTGTGTGTGTGTGTGTGTGTGTGTGTGTGTGTGTGTGTGTGTGTGTGTGTGTGTAGTGCACGAAGTGTTATGAAACAATGTGTGTGTGTAGTGTGTGCAGTGACTGACAGTAAGATATGAGTGAACAGTGTAGCATTACATATTATGTAATAAGTTACTTGTAAAAAAAAGTATTGTATACCAGGAGTAAATCTAATGATTGTCTCCACCTAGAAGTCTGTAAATATATGTGTGTATGAATTAGCTTATTTTAAAAAGAGATCTATGGATGAATAAAGCTGCTGCTGCTACTTCTACTACTACTACTACTACTACTACTACTACTATTACTACACAGCTGGAAAAGTGTGGTCTCTTTCCTCGCAGCATCAGATACCTTGTACTTGGTTCCATATCCCCACTAGTGTACAGTATTGATAGCATTTCAGAGGTGTTACAGCTCAGGAGTGAAGAGCGCTACCAGTGGTGCAAAAGGTGGATTGCATAGGCTTCGCCACTGACAGCAAGGGGCTAAGCAGGCTGTCATGGAAAACTACACTGCATGTGTTTAACAAGCCATGCCTAGCCTCCATATGGATATTGAACCTGTTATGGACGTGGAATTTCTGGTTACCATTATTAGCATTTCTTCTTTGGTCACCTCACAATGAACTTTGTTTTGTTTATTGATTATGGATTCATAACAGGGGTGGACATAAAACTTTGCAGTCAATGTGCTAAGCACAATGTACGCTATGTGGTCAAAAGTATCCGGACACCCCCAAAAACATACATTTTTCATGTTAAGTGCATTGTGCTGCCACCTACTGCCAGGTACTCCATATCAGCAACCTCAGTAGTCATTAGACGTTGTGAGAGAGCAGAATGGGGAGCTCCACGGAACTCACGGACTTCGACCATGGTCAGGTGTTTGGGTGCCACTTGTGTCATACATCTGTAAGTGAGATTTCCACACTCCTAAACATCCCTAGGTCCACTGTTTCTGATGTGATAGCGAAGTGGAAACATAAAGGGATATAATCAAAATATCCACGGGTGTACTGCCGGTCTACAGTGTCCAACGGGCACAATATTTCAGCGATCATACATGTCGCCATCATCAGGTGAACTGACGGACTGAGCTCCTGTGAACGTGCCGGAACGGAGATCCGTACACTAAGGCTGCTCAGAGGGAACTGAGTTCGGACACGGCGGCAGCCGATTTGAATACCCTCCGCTCGCGGCGCGCTCCCTCCGCTGTCTGCGCCCCGCGCCACGGTTGCGTGGTGGAACAGATTGCAACAGCGTCTCCAGTACATAGGGCGTGCACTATCTCTGACGCAGAGAGTCTACCCCAGGAATTGGAACATCTGAGAACTGTATTTCGAAAAAATGGGTAATCAGAGTGGCATATTCAATGTGCGCTCCACCCAACCACTACAGCAAAACCTGTGGAGATGGATGAAATCACGAGGGAGGAGGTAGGCACTGCGTTTATTCTATATACTGGCGCACTCTCGGGGAAAACTGCCTGCATTTTGAAGAAACACCGAGTCAGAACTGTGTTTTGTCCTCCAAATAAAACTCATGCACTGGTGGGGAGCACCAAAGATGACCTCTGTTTGAGGAAGGCTGGCGTGTACCAGATTCCGTGTCAATGTGGCAAGTCGTATATTGGTCAGACGATGCGTACCGTCGAGGATCGATGCCGTGAACACCAGAGGCACACTCGACTGATGTATCTGAGCAAGTCGGTGGTCACTGAACATTGTTTGTCAGAAAATCACGCTATGGAGTATGAACGCACGAGGATTCTGGTACAGACATCGAGATACTGGGACAGTGTTGTTAGAGAGGCCATCGAAATTTGCACCAATGATGACCTCATAAACCGTGACTGTGGCTATAATCTTAGCAAGGCTTGGGAACCAGCGATTGGGTTAATCAAGAGTAAATCGAGCAAACGTATAGTTGTGTAGTTGTGATGACCATGGTGGACAGAACCATCACACCGACGTCATCTCAGATGCCATTGCAATCTGTTCCACCACGCGACCGTGGTGCGGGGCGCGGACGGCGGAGGGAGCGCGCCGCGGACGGAGGGTATTTAAATCAGCCGCCGCCGCGACAGAACCCAGTTCCCTCTGAGCAACCTTAGCGTACGGATCTCCGTGCCGGCACGTTCACAGGAGCTCAGTCCGTCAATTCACCTGATGATGGCGACATGTATGATAGCCGAAATATTGTGCCCATTGGACACTGTAGACCGGCAGTACACCTGTGGATATTTTGATTATCAAATACGCTGGGAGAAACTCAAGAATCACATAAAGGGACATGTACAGCACAAATGCATACAGACGGACCTCGTCTGTTGACTGACAGACCACCGACAGTTGAAGGGGGCCATAATGTGTTACAGGCAGGCATCTATCCAGACCATCACACAGGAATTCCAAACTGCATCAGGATTCACTGCAAGAACTATGACAGTTAGGCAGGAGGTGAGAAAACTTGAATTTCATGGTCGAGAGGCTGCTCATAAGCCACATATTGAGCTGGTAAATGCCAAACAATGCCTCACTTGGTGTAAGGAGCATAAACATTGGACAATTGAACAGTGGAAAAACTTATGGAGTGATAAATCATGATATGCATGTGGCAATCTGATGCCAGGGTGTGGGTATGGTGAATGCCCAGTATGCGTCATCTACCAGTGTGTGTAGTGCCAATAGTAAAATTCGAAGGTGGTGGTGTTATGGTGTGATCATGTTTTTCATGGAGGGGGCTTGCAACCCTTGTTGTTTTGCATGACACTATCACAGCGCAGGCCTGCATTGATGTTTTAAGCACCTTCTCGCTTCCCACTGTCGAAGAGCAATTCAGGGATGGCAACTGCATCTTTCAACACAACCAAGCACCTATTCATAATGCATGGCCTGTGGCGGAGTGGTTACACAACAGTAACATCCCTGTAATGGACTGGCCTGCACAGAGTCCTAACCTGAATCCTATAGCACTCCTTTGGGATGTTTTGGAATGCCAACTTCATGCCAGGCATCACTGATACCTTCGGTCAGTGCAGCACTTTGTGAAGAATGGGCTGCCATTCCCCAAGAAACCTTCCAGGACCTGATTAAACGTATGCCTGCAAGAGTGGGAGCTGTCCTCTAGGCTAAGGGTGGGCCAAAACCAAATTGAATTCCAGCATTACCAATGAAGGGCACCATGAACTTGTAAGTCATTTTCAGCCAGGTGTCCAGATACTTTTGATTACAGTGTATCTTGAAATGTCTCTTGAGACAACCAAGGTTCACTTACTGTACTGTGTAATACATCTGATTACTATACATCATGATACACTGTAATTTTGCTATGTAAAAACAAGTGCATGTCCAAGTTTCAAGCTACAATAATTATTTTATAATAACATTAAATATAATAATTAATCAACAGAAGGAAATGTTTTAATATAATTCTATTAAATGATTTAATTAATTGTCCATTGTGCAAACAATGTTCACATTACTAGTCCTCAGTATGATTTGGAAAGCCATTTTGTATAAAATGACAAAGATTTAGCATTAGATTTTTCCGTTATCATGGGGAGCTGAAATACAGGGTGTCCACAAAGTCCTGCCATCATATAAAAATTCATAACTTTGGAACTATTACCGACAGAGAATTGTGCTTTATTATAAAACATTTAGCAGATCTCAAAGTTTTCTCTTTTGCCCTTCATTGCAGATTTGACTTGAAATACATCAATTTCAAAAACTTTAAAGTGAAAGGCTGTGGTAAAGACATTTTAAGTGGAGGTCCACTGGTGTATCGATGTATGTTGACAGAGCACAAGCTGTGCAGCCTCCAGAAGTCAGTCGGTTGTGCATCACATGAATTACAGGAAGCAAGCTCAACTGTCAATAAAGTGCTACAAAAGCATTTACATCTTTATGTGTATGAAGTCTGAATGGTACACTGCAGTCAAACAATTATCCCCTGTGGTACGCATTCGTGTGTTGCATATTGACCTCCATAGATGCAGACATGACTGCCTGAAAAATGGCCTGTTTTCAGATGACACTTATTGACATGTGAATTGTCACAACATTTGGATTTGGGGCTCCAAAAATGAAAATATCTATGATAGCTTGGAGCTTAATGTTTGGTGTGGATAGAAAGATAGGCCCATTTTTCCTCACATCAAACAACATAATGGGAAATGTTTACCTGGAGATGTTCAAACGGTTTCTGCTACCACAGATTGAAAAGCTGCTGCCATCCATCATCTTCCAGCATGGTGGTTCATGCTCACATTGGAGTCTGAACATGCAGGATGTACTGAATCACACATTTCCTGAAAAGTGGATGGTTCATGATGGGCCCAACGTGTGCCATGCCATTAGGCTTCTTTTTCTTTTTATGTGTTTACTTCAAGCATTATGCGTGCTCATCACCAGTCAATGAGATTGCTACCTTGCGTGCACTAACCAATGAAGCAATCAAAACTGTTTATGCTGCAATACTGACCCCCACATGGACAGATCTCGAATATCATCTTGATGTTCTACAAGTGACAAGTGGGGGCCCACTCTGAAATTCTCACATTACAGAAAAAAGCATGTTACAACAAATCACAATGCTCTGTCTCTAATAATTAACAAATATGATATTTTGAAATGATGGCTGACTTTATAGACACCCTGGACTACTTTATTTTTTAGTGAGAATTTTGATATTTCAGTATTAATTGTTAAAGAGACTCATTTTATGAACCTATATCTTATACAATAATAGCTTTCCAAATCATACTGAAATCTAGTAAAGTGAACACCTATTCTCCTATTCTGCCCTTATATGCATCGTTCCCTTTTCCTTTGCACCATTCCTGCCACAATGGAACCTTGCTCCATCTTTCTGCACCAGTTTAGAAAAGTATCCCTTTCCCTGACTAAAACCCAGTCCCACAGCCTGTTTATCAAATGCTGCCTAAACCATGGAATTCCCCCAAACAGCCTACTTGTAAAGATTCCTTTCTCTGGATCCCACTCCTCCTTTCACAATGACCTTCACTTTTTCATATTCTGCCAATCCCCAGTCCTCAGTAACCTGGTACTGCAAAAACACATCTCCATGGCACAGGAATCCCAGAACCACCAGTGTTCCCTCCACAAGATTTTACTACTCTGCAATCCCTACTCCATACATCACATCTCCGAAATTGAATCCCTTGCCTTCTAGTACCTGGAGGAACATTCCAGATATAACCTCCGTAAATTATCCAACCTGCTGACATCCTACTGCTGCCTCGGGACACTACTATCTAACCCCTATCATATGCAAAGTGTTCCTCCTTGTCCACCCCTCATAGCAGCTAAACACCGCCTAGCTGACCTTTTAAACTTGCCACATCCTCCAAAACTCCCTACCAACTCTCCACCAAACTGAGAGCCAAAACATTCCCATAACACTGTTGTTAACCTTCCCACCAAAACCTTCAGCTCCACAGAAGTTTCAGTCTTATCCAAAGGCTCCACCTTTAGCCCTACACTCAAATTTAATAATGCTTGACTTGCCAAAGACCTACTTTCCTTCTCCTAATCACTGCAATGGAAGCACTTCTTTGCCACTAACCCTTCCAACCAAAACCACCCTAATTCCAACACTGAACCCTGCCTCTTCCAGTTCACACCACCATCCAACCGTGATCCTCCACCACTCCAACCCAACCACTCAATGAACACCTTCCAGAAATTTCTTACCTCCAACTTAACCTCACCATCCTTCCTCAGGTCCCTTACTCAGAAAACCAGCCTTTCAATAGAAGAAAGTACAGCCACACACAACCTCAAAACAAATCCTGACCTAATCTGCATACCTGCAGAAAAAGATTCCACTATTGTGGTGAATCACATTGACTACCTGGAAGAGGGTCTCTGGCAATTGTCTGACTCCCCCACCTATAAACTTTGCCAGAGTGAACCCAACCCAGAAGTCCAACAAAAACTTCAATCCCTGCTGAAGGCCTTAGGCCGTTCCCAGAACATCTCCCCTGAAAGCATTTCCCTCCTCAACCCTATGACACCCTTCACAATCTCAACATCTTCTCTCCTATCCACTCCACATGGTCCTTCTCAACCCAGTGTGCCATTTTCCTAGATGCTGACCTGCTCCTCTCTGATGGCTCAATCCACACCTCTGTCCACATAAAGTCCATGAACCACCAACAGTACTTGCATTTTGACATCTATCATCCCTTTCACACCAAAAAATCCCTTCCATATAGCCTTGCTGCCTGGGGCAATATATCTGCAGTGACAAAAACTCCCTTGCTCAGTATGCTGAGGGTATCACCAAGGCTGTCACAGACAGGTGCTATCTCCCAGATCTAGTCCACAAACATATCTACTGTGCCATTTCCCCTCACAAGCCCAATCCTCTGCAAAAACCAACCAAAAAGGAGTGCCCCTTCATCACCCTGTACCACCCGAGACTGGAACAACTGAACTACATCCTTCACCAGGGTTTTCATTACCTATCGTCATGCCCTGAGTGGGACATCCTACCCGAATACTTCCCACCCCTCCTAAAGTGGTGTTCTGTCACCCACCCAACCTCCACAGCATCCTAGTCCATCCATATGCCACTCTCAGTCCCAACCCCTTGCCACAAGGATCATATCCCTGTGGAAGATCCAGGTGGAAAACCTGTTCAACCCACCCACCCAGAACTTCCTATTCCAGTCCGGTCATAGTTTTATCCTATCCCATCAGGGGTCAGGCCACCTGTGAAAGCAGCCTTGCCATTTACCAGCTTTGCTGCAATCATTGCACAGCCTTTTATATTGGTATGACTACCAACCAGCCGCCCACCAGGATGAACGGCCACTGACAAACTGTGGCAAGTGCAAAGTAGACCAGCCTATGGTACAACATGCAGCTGAACATAACACACTTGATTTCAATGGCTGCTTCACTACCAAAGCCATCTGGATCCTTCCCACCACAACCAGAATTTTTGAAGTGCACAGATGGGAGTTATCCTTACAACACATTCTCTGCTCCCGTAATTATCCTGGCCTCAACCTACAGTAACCCGACACCCTCCACCCAACAGTTTCCATCCCCTATGTCCTATCACCTCTTCTCCATTTTACATCTCCCACCCTGTTTATTTACAGCCCTCTGCCAATGAATCCACCTGTCTTTCCCCACTCTTCTCATTTTTTGTTCCTTTTTTGCCCATCTCCCTGCCCCACAACCTCCTGACACTGCACCTGTTGGAGTCTAGTCCCTGCACACTTCATCAGACAGCTTTCACCTTTCTCCTTGCCTGTACACTACTATCCCTTCCCCATTCCCTTTTTCATCCCCTCCAGATTGCTGCTTGCATCTCACATGATATTGCATTCTGGCCCAAGATGATAGAGTTGGCGGTCATGCGTGCGTTAGGTGTGCTTGCTTTGTGTGTGTGTGTGTATGGGGGGGGGGGGGGGAGGGGGTACCATTGAAGGCTGTAGCTGAAAGCTACAAGTGTGTGTCTTTTATTGGGCCTGTCTGCTCCTTGACTTGACTTACCACGGTAAGTAGCAATCTATTTTTTCCTACATTGTTTATTTTCTGAAATGGTGCATAGAAAGGTTTTGCAACTGATAAAACAGCTAATCGAATATGTATTTTTATTTTCTGCTGATGTTAATGCCATATGTGAAATTATTTGCATCAATATTTTCTCATTGTAGTTAACATGAAATAATAATTGTAATAATACCAAAAATATGATGCACTGTAAAAATTTTACATAAGGGCTGGTGTTAGGCCAAAGCAGTTAGTGAGTGAATTAGGTAGTCATTAGTGGTTACAAGAGAGTGATTGTTGGAAACAGTTGTTATGTAATGAAGATGATGTAAGTGGAAAAACTGCAGTGTATGCAACCATGCATAGCACACAGCAGTAACTACAGAGGTCATCATCAGCCAGGCAGTCTCAAAGGTCCAATCATAGACAGTGGTCATAAACAAGAACTTAATTATGCTTCAGAATGTCTGCTTCATCTGCTTATAGTTATGACAGTCACCACAGAAGGCACTGACACAAGACAGTACTTTATGCAGCTACCAATTAGATTACAAATTGACATCCTTCCACCATTTGTGTATACATTCACATGCATAGGTATAATTGGCCAACTCATCACCAGCAAAAGTCACTGTAACAATACCACAGTCACTTCCAGCTGATTGTGATCACCACTTGCCATTGTTATAGATATAATTAAAGTCAGCTGCTATTAAAGAATGATAGAAAGTAACTGTCAAGCGTCACAGTGTTGTTCAGATACTTGATCCTGAACTAGCAGTCCAGATTGTACTTCTACATACTAGCTAGTTCACCTTCACTTTGTTAGGTTAGGTCAGGTTAGGTTGGACTTGACTTCTACTACAGAGGCATGCAGCATACATCATCTAAAGTTGAATGTTTCACTGTAAATTATTTAAATAATTTTTTATCATTGCATTGTCCATCTTATCTATGTTCTAGTCATATCACCCTATGATCAGTCCAGTTGCCAGTGTGCAAGCAAGCTTCCATTATACGGTTTCTGCAGTAGGGGGTTCACTTCCTCCTACCTTGCTTGTGTGGTACTATACTTGTTTTGGTGAATACAACTGAATCCATAAATAAATTAATATTGTTGCAAGATTTGGTTGTGAGAAGATTATTTAAAACTAAGTGAAACCCATGCTAATGCATAATGAATTGTTTTCTGTCCCAAAACATGTTTTATCATTTGCAAGTGAACTGATATGTAGTAGCAGAATGTGTTAATGATGTGCAATGTGTGAGATGAGATATACAGTTAACTTACTCTATATTTGTAAATAGAATCGTTGTGCCCTATAACTTGAAATTACAAATAGAAATGTAAGTATTACTTTCTTATAATCACACATGTTCTAATAAAGCCCAAATAAACATGCAGTGGTATCACTGAATATAATGCCCTTCAACAGGCTGTAAATGTAAATACAAGATATTAGCTAAAAAGAAAGCATAGATAAATTTTCCATATACTGAATAATGTATAAAAACTAGCTGATGTTACTTCCTGACAAGAAGAAACGTAAAGGTACCTTTGGATGTGCTCAATATATGTAATTGTTTTGATTTCTAGTAATTCTGGATTAAAGGAGTTCTGTGGCTGTGTTATCATTTTAGCATCAGAAATATGTCAATCTGCTCTGACAAAATATTCTGAAGGTAGAATAGTCTCCCATTTGGATCCCTGGGCAGGTACCACTCAAGAAGATATGCTGTCATCAGGAAAAACAAAATGGGCATTCTACATGTCAGAGTGTGGAGCGTTAGATCACTTAATCCAGTAGGGAGATAAGAGAATTTAAAAAACTGTTGAAGTGTGATGGCACTTAGAACTGGACTTCTGATCTGGTGATTAAATCTACATCTACATCAATATTCCACAAGCCACAATACAGTGCATGATGGAGGGTACCCTGTACCACTACTAGTCACTTCCTTTCCTGTTCAACTCACAAATAGAGTGAGGGAAAAATGACTCTCTATATGTCTCTGTATGAGCCCTGATTCCTCGTACCTTATGTTTGTGGTCCTCAAACACAATGTACATTGGCAGCTGTAGAATTGTTCTGCAATCAGCTTCAAATGCCAGTTTTCTAAATTTTCTCAAAAGTATTCCTCAAAAAGAATCTCGCTTTCCCTCCAGGGACTCCCATTTGAGCTCAGAAGCACCTCTGTAACAAATGTTCAAATCTACTGGTAACAAATCTAGCAGCCTGGTTCTAAATTACTTTGGTGCCTTCTTTCAAACTGACCTGGTAAAGATCCCAAATACTGGAGCACTACCCAAGAATAGGTCGCACCAGTGTCCTATATGTGGTCCCCTTTACAGATGAAACACACTTTCCTTAAATTCTCCCAATAAACCAGAGTCAACCATTAGCCTTACCTACCACAGTCCTCACATGCTCATTCCATTTTATATTGCTTGCTTTGCAGCAGTACACCCAGATATCTAAATGACACTACTAATACTGCATCCAAGCATTATGGGTTTGTTTTTCCTAAACATCCTCATTAACTTACATTCTTCTACAATTAGAGCTAGATGCCATTCATCACACCATCCTATATCCTGCTACAGTCATTCAACTCTCACTCTTCACAGTACAGCACAACATCATCATCAAACAACCACAGATTGATGCTCAAACTGTCCACCAAATCATTTACATATATAGAGAACAACAGCAGTCCTACCAAACTTCCCTGAGGCACTCTTGATGATACCCTTGTCTCTGATGAATACCTGCAGTTGAGAACAACCTACTGGATTCTATTACTTAGTAAGTCTTCAAGCCACTCACACCTTCATTAAGAGCCTGCAATGGGGCACAGTGTCAAATGCTTTCTGGAAATCTAGAAATATGGAATCTGCCTGTTGCCCTTCATCCATACTTCACAGTATACCATGTGTGAGAAAAGGGCAAGCTGAGTTTCACACAATGGATGTTTTCTAAAACCATGCTGATTCATGGACATAAGTTTCTTGGTCTCAAGAAAAATTATTATATTCAGACAGAGAATATATTCAAGGATTCTGCAGCAAAGCAAAGTTAAGGATATTGGTCTGTAATTTTTTGGGTCTGTCCTTTACCCTTCACATGTACAGGAGTCACCTGTGCTTTTCTCCAGTTGCTTGAGACTGTGTGAGAGATTTGCAATAAATGCAAGCTAGGTAAGGGGACAGTGCCATAGAGTACTCTTTGTACAACCAAAATGGGATTCCATCTGGACCTGGTGACTTATTCGTTTCAGTTGTTTCTCTACACTAGGGATGCTTATTACTATGTCATCCATAAGAGAGTCTGTCTGATGTTCAAATGATGTTTGTTTGTACGATTCTCCTGTGTGACCAATTTAAAACTTTGGGTTTAATTTTGCTGTCTTCAACTGCCACACTGGATTGACCAACATGGGAGCCTTAGAACCACTTAGTGATTTTATATAGAATCAGAATTTTCTAGGTTTCTCTACCAGATCTTTTGTTAAGGTATGACAGTGGCAATTGTTGTATGCTTCATGCATAGATCTTTTCAAAGATGCGAAGATCTCTGCTAAACTTTGAATGTCATTATTTGTGTGTTGCCTTTTGAACTGAGAGTGCAGCAGGCTCTTTTTTCTCAGAATTTTCTGAATGTCATTATTAAAACATGGTGGGCCTTTTCCATACTTAATCCATTTAGTAGGCACATGACTCTCCAGACCATGATCTACAATCTGCTTAAACTTCACCCATAATTCCTCTATGTCCATTTTACTAGGAGTAAGTGATGCCAATTCAATGTCTAAACTGTGGCAAGCCTTTTCCATCCTTAATCCACTTAGTAGGCACATAACTCTACAGACCACAATTTACAATCTGCTTAAACTTTGCCCATAATTTCTCTATGCCCATCTTACTGGAACTAAGCAATGTCAGTTCACTGTCCAAGTAAAATACTAACGACTGTGTATCTGCTCTTTCTAGCAGAAACTCTTTCCTAGCATTCTCAACTGATTTATTAACTTTTGTAACCATATTTGCGATAACGACATCATGTCTGCGAATCCCCACTTCTATACTGACATTGTCAATAAGGTCTGGCCTATTTGTAGCTACAAGGTGCAAGACACTTCTACTGCATATTGGCTGCCAAACTAGCTGCTCAAGGTAGTTTTCAGAAAATGTGTTTAAAAGCACTTCACATGATGGTCTGTTTGCACCTCCCCACAATGAATCCACAGACATCCCAGTCTATACTCAGTAGAGTCAAGTTGCCTCCAACTAGTAAATGTAATACCTGGGTATTTACACATCACTGACCACAGACATTCTTCAAATGACTCTAGAACTGTCACAGCAAATTAAAATCTCCCATCACTATATTAGCACTCTCTATATGGTTTTCTAACACATTTTCAAAGTCCATCTTCTCTTCTTCGCTACATCCCACTTGAGGTGCATAAATCTGGATTACTTTTAGTGTTTCTTTTTGGAATCTCAGGTTTAAGATTATGATCCTGTCTGATATATATCTCACATTTTCAATACAGCTTTGTACATTCTTATTCACCATCACTGCCACACCATTTCTTCCAGACCTGTTATTCCCACTCCAGTACAGTTTTCCTCCTCCTCTCAAATTCTTCTCACCTTTTCCCTTCCCCTTTGTTTCGCTTAATCCCAATATATCTAACTTCCTCTCTGTCAGTACATCTGTCATTTCTTCCATTTTTCCATTGAGGGTTAATATATTAAGGGTGCCAATATTTAGGTTATTTTTTAGTCCAGTTGGTTTCATCTTCTTGTACTGATGAATATCATCAGGTCTCCCATCATTTGCACCAGTACTTGAAGAAGCAGTGGGGTCAAATCCTGAGTGGTTCGTTCCGAGGCTCGTCTGTGTTTTGAAAGCAATATATGAAGACTTTCCTACTGGCTTGCTAGGCCTAACGCAAGGAAGGATTTTCTGTTGGGGTTGTCTCCCTTAGCCTTTGGAGTTTCCCCTCCACCACAAGGCAGTGGTTCCCTTCTCATTTAATTCCCAGAAAGGAGGGTTGCCTCATCTGCCAGCTACGCTGTTCCGAAGTCTTCCTTCTCCGCTGTCGCTGCCATTAAGGTCTTCACCCGTAACCCTGGGCATGGGTTCCGTGTTATACCCCACGGGATTGAGTCCCTGCCTGAACTCAGCCATCCTAGCACTCCGGCCTACTGAAGTGTAGGATGCCCACCCCCGCGACGTGGACGTGCCAGACAGGAATTACCCCAGTGGAGGAATAGGGAAGGGCACCCTACCTCCCTGGAGCCAGGTTAATGATTGTGTATGGTGCCACAATCAAAGGGCATTTAATGGAAATATGCAAATGTTTCTACATCTGTAATCCTTTCAAAGGCAGTAATGGACTTGGAAGAGTAGGGAATGGATTGGATACTGTTATGAAAAGAGGTTATAAGATATCAACCAAAGTAAAACAAGGATAAAGGAATGTAGTCACATTAAATCAGACACTGCTGCAGGGATTAAATTATGAAATGAGACACTGCTATTTGGACAATAAAGTAACTGATGATGGCTGAAGCAGAGAGGATATAAAATGCAGACTGTCTATGGCAAGAAAAGCATTTCAGAAAAACAGGAATTTGTTGATATTGGATATAAATTTAACCATTAGGAAGCATTTTCTAAAGAAATATTCAGACAAGAAGAGAATAGAGGCTTTTGAACTGTAGTGCTAAGGAAGAATGTTGAATATTAGATGGGTAGATCACATAATTAATGATGAGGTACTGAACAGAATTGGGGAGAAAAGAAAGTTATAACAAAACTTGACTAAATGAAGGAACCAGTTGACAGGATACATTCTAAGGCATCAAGAAACTGTTTATATGGTATTGGAGGAAAGTGTTCTAGTAATATTCTAGGTGTTTGCTGAGGCAGACCAAGAAATGAATACAGTAAACAGCTCCAAACAGACATAGGTTGCAGTAGTTACTTGCAGATGATGACACCTGTACAGAACAGACTAGTGTGGAGAGCTGTGAAGAGCTGCATCAAACCACTCTTTGGACTGATGACCTCAAAACAACAACAACAACAACAACAACAACAATGTCAAAAATGTTGTTTTTATGTGGGTAGTACAACACTCAGATATGTTAGGTAGCTTCATTTCTTGTAATATAAGTGTCCGAATATAACTATGTGCATATAACACCATTTTATGTATGGTTCAAAAAGACATTCACTGTGGTGGCTGAAGAGCGAAGCAGATTAGATAGAAGTTACAACATGGTGTACAACATTGAACCATTATTCACTTGTTTTCGGTCGTTACAATCTTAGCCCAGCATGCAGTGGTGCATACACTAGTGTTACGATCATCATTCTGTGTGGTCCTCACTGTGGTGAGTTTTGCTTCATGTTTATGAGCAATTACTACTCTTGGAGTTATTCAAACTCCGCCATAGCTGGCCCCAAGCCCGGTTGAGAAAGAAGGAGGGGGAGGAGTAACACCTCATTAAAAAACCTTGGTTCACCTGGCCCAGGTGATAGAACCTCATGAGGGCCTCTTGCTTGGGATACGGTGAAGACCTCAATTGCAGCGAAGGTGGAGAAGATGGACTTCTGTACGGCTGAGCTGGCAAAAGAGGCACCATTTCTCTTTGGGTACAAAAAGAGTATAAGTAGTGACTGAAGCCCAGAGGGGCGGCTACAGACAGCGTCTGACTCATGGTGAGTGGCTGACTTTAGGCTGGGCATCCTACTGCCTATGTGGAAAGTAATGGGAAACTACCACATTACATTCCCAACTAGTACACGGTATGTCTCTCTACATGAAAGATTCTTGAGTTAAAACTTCCCCTCATTCAAATCTCCAGGACGGGAATACATTGAGAGTAGACGTATTTGAAAGGAATAAAGGGACAGTGAAGGGAGGAAAGATAAGGATTGGAACATGGAATGTGAGGACACTACTGCAAGCATGAAAGCTAGAGAATGCAAAACGGGAGATGAAAAGGAACAGATTAGACGCCCTCGGTTTGTGTGAAGTGAGATGGGGAGAGAATGGGGAGATAGAAAGTGGAGATTACAAGCTCTTTTACTCGGGGGAAATCAAGAGTGGTGAAAACGGAGTAGTAATATTGATAGGGCAAAAGTTGAAAAATAAGGTAATGAAGGTACAATATATTAATGGAAGACTGATGATGATAAGACTGAAGGGTAGTTCAAAAGATTTGGTATTAATACAGGTATATATGCCAACCAGCCAGCATAGAGATGAGGAAGTGGAAGAATATTATGAGAAAATACAAGAACTCATTGAGAAAGAAAATATAAATACCTGCGTTATCATCATGGGGGACTGGAGTGCAGTGGTGGGTGAAGGAAGAGATGAAGACGCAGTAGGAAAATTTGGATTAGGAATAAGAAATGAGAGAGGTGAATGACTAATTAGTTTCTGTAAAGAAAATTCATTAACAGTGGGTAACACATTATTTGAACACCACAAAAGGAGACGTTACACATGGATATCAAATTTGAATAGGGAAAGATATCTGTTGGACTACATCCTGATACAAAAAGGTTTAGGAACTATTTGAAGAATGCTAAAGCTTATCCAGGAACGGATATAAATTCAGACCACAACCTAGTAATGGGAGAAATACAAGTGAAGTTGAAAAAAGTCTGGAGAGGTAAAGCAAAGGAAAGACTAAACATAGAAAGACCCAAAGAGGTAGGAAAGGCATCAGATTTGGAGAACAGATTTATGGAAAAATGGCAAAGATGTAGTGTTGATGAAAGTGTTAATGACAAATGGATACAAATGAGGGAAGGACTCATGGACTCTGCCAAAGAAGTACCAGGAATTAGAGTATCCCAAAGCACCAGGAAAGAATGGATAGCAGAAAACATGTTGAAAAAGATGGAAGAGTGGAGAAAGTGGAAAAGTGTAGAAACCGAAGAAGGCAAAAAGAGGTACAGGAAACTGAATAATGAATTAAGAAGAGAAACTGAAGAAACAAGAGAAAAATGGATGAAACAGAAATGTAACGAAATAGAGAAAATGGAGAAAGAGGGAAAGTATGGAATTATGTATAGATTGGCTAGTGAGATAGTTTTTGAATGTAAAAGAAATAGGAATAACATGGAAATAGAAAGTGTGGATGGTACTCTAGCACAAGAACCACAGGAGGTTTTGAACAGATGGCAAGAATATATTGAATGTCTGTATAAGGGGGATGAAATGCAAAGTGAAATTAAGGTTGAAGAGGAGCAATATGTGCTGGAAGATGGAAAGGGATTTACTATCTTGGAAGTAGAAGTATAAAAGGTGCTGAAGGAGATGAAGAATAGGAAGGCATGTGGAATTGATGATTTGCCAGCAGAACTGTTGAAGAGTCTGGGAAACAAGGCAAGAAAACAAAAAGTCTACCTCTGTGATGAGATATATGATAAAGGGGAATGGCCTGAAGACTTCCTTGCAACAGTTATGATACCAATAGAGAAAAAGAGAAACACTAAAAAATGTGAAGAGCACAGTACCATCAGTCTAATTTCTCATGCAGCTAAAGTCTTGCTGAGAGTGTTGAATAGAAGGCTATATGGAAACCTGGATAGATGAATTTTAGAGGAGCAGTTCGGATTTAGAAGAGGAAAGGTACAAGAGATGCTATTGGCCTATTAAGAACTATAGGGAAATATATATGGAAAAACGTAGAGAAATCTTTGCTGTTTTTATACACTCCTGGAAATTGAAATAAGAACACCGTGAATTCATTGTCCCAGGAAGGGGAAACTTTATTGACACATTCCTGGGGTCAGATACATCACATGATCACACTGACAGAACCACAGGCACATAGACACAGGCAACAGAGCATGCACAATGTCGGCACTAGTACAGTGTATATCCACCTTTCGCAGCAATGCAGGCTGCTATTCTCCCATGGAGACGATCGTAGAGATGCTGGATGTAGTCCTGTGGAACGGCTTGCAATGCCATTTCCACCTGGCGCCTCAGTTGGACCAGCGTTCGTGCTGGACGTGCAGACCGCATGAGACGACGCTTCATCCAGTCCCAAACATGCTCAATGGGGGACAGATCCGGAGATCTTGCTGGCCAGGGTAGTTGACTTACACCTTCTAGAGCACGTTGGGTGGCACGGGATACATGCGGACGTGAATTGTCCTGTTGGAACAGCAAGTTCCCTTGCCGGTCTAGGAATGGTAGAACGATGGGTTCGATGACGGTTTGGATGTACCGTGCATTATTCAGTGTCCCCTCGACGATCACCAGTGGTGTACGGCCAGTGTAGGAGATCGCTCCCCACACCATGATGCCGGGTGTTGGCCCTGTGTGCCTCGGTCGTATGCAGTCCTGATTGTGGCGCTCACCTGCACGGCGCCAAACATGCATACGACCATCATTGGCACCAAGGCAGAAGCGACTCTCATCGCTGAAGACGACACGTCTCCATTCGCCCCTCCATTCACACCTGTCGCGACACCACTGGAGGCGGGCTGCACGATGTTAGGGTGTGAGCGGAAGATGGCCTAACGGTGTGCTGGACCGTAGCCCAGCTTCATGGAGACGGTTGCGAATGGTCCTCACCGATACCCCAGGAGCAACAGTGTCCCTAATTTGCTGGGAAGTGGCGGTGCGGTCCCCTACGGCACTGCGTAGGATCCTACGGTCTTGGCGTGCATCCGTGCGTCGCTGCGGTCCGGTCCCAGGTCGACGGGCACGTGCACCTTCCGCCGACCACTGGCAACAACATCAATCTACTGTGGAGACCTCACGCCCCACGTGTTGAGCAATTCGGTGGTACGTCCACCCGGCCTCCCGCATGCCCACTATACGCCCTCGCTCAAAGTCCGTCAACTGCACATACGGTTCACGTCCACGCTGTCGCGGCATGCTACCAGTGTTAAAGACTGCGATGGAGCTCCGTATGCCACGGCAAACTGGCTGACACTGACGGGGGCGGTGCACAAATGCTGCGCAGCTAGCGCCATTCGACGGCCAACACCGCGGTTCCTGGTGTGTCCGCTGTGCCGTGCGTGTAATCATTGCTTGTACAGCCCTCTCGCAGTGTCCGGAGCAAGTATGGTGGGTCTGACACACCGGTGTCAATGTGTTCTTTTTTCCATTTCCAGGAGTGTAGATTTAGAAAAGGCTTTTGACAGAGTTCAGTGGAACAAGCTGATGAATATTTTGAAGAGGAAAGGAGTAGACTGGAAAGAGAGACAACTGATACAGAATCTATATTTACACCAGAAAGTAAGGATAAGGATTGGAAATGAAATGTCAGAAGGAGGTAGCACTGGACGAGGTGTTAGATAAGGTTGTTGCCTTTCCCCACTGTTGTTTAATGTTTACCTTGAAGAGATTATTGTGAAAGGCTTAGATGGGAAAAGAGGAATATGTATTGGTGGAAAGAGAATAGAATGTATAAGATTTGCTGATGACATGGTATTAGTGCCAGAAAGTGAGCGGACAGTGAATAACATGCTGAAAGATCTGAATGAAGCTTGTGTGGAATATGGGATGCAAATAAACACAGCAAAAACAAAGAGTATGGTCATCAGTACAAGACGCAGACTGTCCAATATTAAAATAGGACAATCTATGATTAGCCAAGAAAGTGCATTTAAATATCTTGGAAGCACAATAACTGAAGACTTGAGATGTCACCAGGAGGTGAAAACTCGAATTGCCATAGCAAAGGAGGCATTCGACAGAAAGAGGAGACGCTTATGTGGTAAATTAGATGAAGGACTAAGGAAAAGGCTTGGCATATGTTTTGTCTGGAGTGTGGCACTATATGGGGCAGAAACAAGGATACTGAGATGAGAGGATGAAAAAAGGTTAGAAGCATTTGAGATGTGGATGTGGATGTGGAGGAGTATGGAGAGAATAAGCTGGATGGAAAGAGTGAGTAATGAAAGAGTATTGGAAAGGGTTGGTAAGAGAAGATGTCTGCTGAAGGTTGTAAGAGAAAGGAAAAAGGATTGGTTGGCACATTCATTGAAAAGGGAGTTCTTGCTAGCAGATACTTTGGAAGAATTAGTTTGTGGGAGAAGACTGAGAGGAAGAAGAAGATACAAAATGATAGACAACATGAAGAGAAGAGGAAATTATGCAGACCTGAAGAGGATGGCAGAAGACCAGACAGCCTGGAGAACTGCCATGTGAAAACCTGCCTTTTGGCAGAATACTGATGATGATGATGATGATGATGATGATGATAAGTTATTCAGAGGAATGATGAGTTAGATTAACCAGCCATTAACTTTTATATACAAAAGCAGGCAATAGAATAAACTCATTGCTGTAAGCTAAGAAAGATACTCTAAGTTAGTAGTGATCGGAAATCTGTCAGTGCCAGTCACAGTCCTGCGGTTTGTGTCAGTTCATCTAGCCTAAGCTACTGCGACAAGTGCCTTCGTGGAGTGGACATGTAGGATGCAAAATGGCTTTCCTAGACAGCAAGCTGAGTTATATAATATGACTATATGGCAGTGATCCAAGAGCAAATAAATAACTCCAACAGGAGATTAAAAATTTGCACTGATGTTATGCAATTACAGACAATTTTGTGACTTCTGTGTTACTTCACTGTAGGCTGTAACAACAATCAAAGAGAATTACTCATTGGTATTCATGAATACAAAGTCCCTGTATGAAACTAAATAAGTTTACACATAAATACCAGTGCACAAATACCAGACAATCACGTGAAATCAGTATTAGGGTAGGCGAACAGACAAAATAAATTTGTTGGACGGGTTCTGGAAAAAGTTGAATGCATCTGTATAGGAAGTGATATAATGGGGATTAGTGTGACTAATTCTACAATATTGTTCAAGTATTTGGACACCTTATCAAAGAGTCATGACAACAGACATTGAACATATTCGGCAGTGTGCTACTAGGATTTTAACAGATTGGTATAGCCCATACAAAACTTAAATAGATGTGCCTGGGAAACTTAGATGTGAGTAACTAGAAGAAAGACAACATAGTTTTAGTGAAACCTTTTTTGATAAACTTAGATAATCTGTATTCAAAGAAAACTGTGCACCGCCTTGTATCTCATGAAGAGACAATTAATATAATAGAGATTACCTCACATACAGAGTCATATAGACAGCCATTTTTCCCTAAATACTTGAACAGAACAGGAGAGTAAATGGATAATACTGGTACAACGTACCCTTTGCCATGGTTTCACAGTGACTTCCAGACTCTGTATGTAGATATAAATATAGATTTGTCCTTTTACCTTTCTGTAGGTTACCATGTTGTATAAAAATCTGGAACTGAGTATGGCAGTTCATATGCTTAGGTAAAACATACATGTAAAATACCTCTCAACTGATTTACATGTAGGCTGCTTCTTCTAAAATAACTCATTATAAGAAGTCAGATGTTTATGACTTCAAGTTGACACAAGAGCTTACTCTAGTGTATAGCCAGACACTGTCACTTACGCAAGTGGTAGATTTTTTTATAGCATTTACTTCATTAAAATTCATTCCACATAATCCTTTTCAAGTGAAGAATTGTGGAACATTCCAGAGTGATGTATGTGTATAAATAGTTTATATTCTGTCAGACAAATAAGTGTACCTCTTTGTTACATTTTACAGAATAAAATCATCTGGGAATAAAGTTGTACCTGGCATTGGTCCAAAGGGGAAAGAAACGTTAAGAGATGCTATGTCATCCCTCCTTCTAATGTCTGTCCATGGATTCCATGCTACTGTTGGTAGTGTAGGTGTTCTCATGTGATTTACAGGAACTTTTATAGATGCTAGTGGATGATAATCTTGAACAGAAGAATTGAACATGTGAAATCACTGATGATAGTTCACAAAATACATAAATAAATAAGCAACTAAATGAAACTATGAATATTTTATGGGCAATAAATTACATGTAAATCAGTCATACATCTTATACATAACCTCATGGGGAAGAGTATACAGTGTAATTTCATACTCTGATGTAATGTTTGTTAAAAACTAAACTGCAGAGACAAGACACATTTAAATTCTTCCAGATTTAAAATAAAATAACAGGTGTATTATTAACAATTCCTTTTATGAAATTTGTAATTATAAATTACAGAGAGAACATATTCAACAAGATCCTTTCTAAGATAAAGCTAGAAACTGGGAATCCATAACAGTTCAATACAAAATAATAAAAAAGACCTTATTAGTCACTCATTCTACAAATTATCTGAATAACTGTATAGTGTAATGGAAGAGGTAACAGCTTTTTTCAGTGTAGTAGCTTTTGCTCTTATTTACTTGACTACATTTAGCTGGCATAAGGGTGAACAGAGTGGTACCTTGCAGGCATATAGGCCCTTCCAGTAAGGTGGTGTAAGACCTCACACTGAATGGAGATTATGTTAAAAAGTGAGGTGTTATAGCAACTGAGTTGGGAATATTGTGGTGTATTGGAATCCTCAATAAAACCAACCTACTTTCTGGATAAAAGTGTTTCATTACTTACTGAATGCCCCTCGTTGTTTTGTGATGCCCTTGTTTGTATATATTCAACATCAACAAGTTTGTCCTCTTTTGTATTCTTTGTTACAATTTTCTTCACTAGGTCATGGAAGATGGTTCCATGGGTATACAGATTTGCAGGTGCCATGTCTATCAAAAACTGCAATTTTATTGCATGTTCCATTAAAAATAATTGACAATTATGAAATTGAGAAGCTTCTGCTGTTACAACTGATGCTGAGCCATGTTTCACTTTTTCCGCATCACATTGCAAGTGACATTATCAATTTCAGCAATGAAATTTTTATGCTACTGAAAAGCATTTAATTTCTTTGGTAAATTACTATTTCTGCTTGTTGTGTTGTTTGGCAGAATCATTTTGCCTGTAGTGCTGCAATTTATACAATTCCAAATGAAGTATCTTATGGATGTGTGTTTTTGTGGACATTGCTGCAATGCTTGTGGAGAGACAAAGTCTGACTATGCAATTTGTGGTACGTGTCAGTGCATCCGAGTCCCAGGTACACAGAATCAAAATTTTCTATACATACGCTGGGAAATGTGAGAACAATTTGTTGCACAGGATGTCAGTATATACGGCTTTTGCTGCTAGTGCCCATTTGCAATGAAGCAACTATAGCATGCTACATGCATGCTACATCCAAGTTCCACTGCTCTTAAGTGTTTCACAAATATTTTGATCTGTGATTGTCAAAACTCATTGACTAATGTATGCAATGCATTTAGCTTTGAGTGGTGATGAAGTTAGTATGCATTGCACCTCTGCAGTCATGCCTTTGTTATAACAATAACGACATATAAGATACTATATTATGTTTCACCTGACATGATGCAAGCGAGAACAACTTGGTTACTTGATTTCATGAATCAGAAATAGAAATAAATGCATTGCTGATTGTAGGTGAGTGAGTGTTATTGACAGGGGATATCAAATTGATACAATGTTTTTAGATGTCCACAAGGCTTCCAACGCCATTCCTCACAAATGACTTCTACTCAAATTGCATGCCTATGGTGTATCACCTCAGTTGCATGACTAGATTCACAGATTTCTGCCAGAAAGCTAGTACATAGTAATTCATGGAAAATCATCAAGTAAAATAGAAATGATATCTGACATTCCCCAAGGGTGTATTATATGCCCACTGCTGTTCCTGATCTACATAAACAATCTAGAAGACTATCCGAGTGGCCCTTTTACATTATTTGTGGATGCTGCTGTCATTTACCATCTTGCAAAAACATCAGATGACAAAACAAATTGTAAAATGATTTAGACAAGACATCTGTATTGTGCAAAATGTGCCAGCTGACCCTAAACAATGAAAAGTGTGAAATCTTCCACAGGAATACAAAAAGGAATCCACTAAATTTTGATTACACAACAAATCAGACAAAACTAAAGACTGTTAACTCAACTAAATACTTACATATTACAATTATGAATAACTTAAACTGCAATGATCACATAGATAATGTTGTGGGGAAAGTAAACCAAAGACAGTACTTTATTGGCAGAACTCTTAGAAGACACAATACGTTGTAGTGTTTCGAGAATTTCCGCATAAATTCTAGAACCACTCTGCCTTCTACCATCTCGAACACATAATATTTTAAATATGTAACTGTGAGAGAGCCTATCTACTGCGTGTCGCCTGTCTGTGTGTGCAGGTCCGAAGTGTGTAGTAAGAGGACTGTAGACAAGGTGCTCAAACGGCACTGGCAAGTGTTTGCCGGTCGTGCCATGGATGTTTAATGAAAGAACACAGCAGACTCAAGGAACTTCTGTGTTATTCCACACTGTTTTATAACTTTGACTATTATAGTGAAAAAAAGAAGAACAGTTGAAATATTGTTAATCAATGCTCATCTTGGACTTGGAGAGGAAAAGACATGTATTCAGATTCACAATGAGAATGGACTTGGTTTTTTAAGCCAACTTTCTCTTATGTGTAAATGAACTTTGTTTCTAACCTTTGTTTATGTGGAGAATGAGATTTGTAAAAGTTTGATGTTTAAAAATACATCATTAAGTGAAGCAAAAGATACTGCATATGTCTGCTTATTTTTGTAAGTATAAAGAGTCTTGAGAAATTCCAGTTCCTAGCAAATACACTTCAGAGGAGAAGAGAAAAGGAGGTTGCAGCACCAAACTAACCAGCAAGGAAAGTTGGCTGACAATCTCAAGTAAGTCATATCATTGAAGAAGTGGTAGTTTACACACATACTTCACCACTTTAAGTCATCCAAAGCGTTAGAACTTGGCAACCCGTGTGAAAGGACAGAAGAAAACAGGAATTTTGAGGCGAAAATGAGATAAGAAGATATTATGTGTTGCCATAGCAACAGAGAATAACAAGACAAGAGGATAATAAGGGAAAGACGTAAGGAAGTCATAACATTAAAAGACCAGAGATAAGATCTTAACATATTAGACTAAGAAGAGATATGCCGAGAACAATTTGACTAAGAAGATCTGGTGTGGGGAGAATACAGCTCTCACACGCATCGCGCGGACGCAGACGGGGAAATCAGCCTACATACAACACCGCCAGCACCAGCTTCTGTTCACCTGTGCTGACCTGCCGCCACATCTGCCCACCTACACAGTGAGAATTCTATGCTGGGTGAGCATGAAATAAAAACTTTATAACTCTAGTAAGAAATGTTACAAAAAACTGTGGAGTCAACTTTTACTGTGTAATTGGTATAATTGAAATTAGTATTAAATGCTCACAAGAGCCAAAGCCTATAGAAGTATGGACAGTATACAAGTTAGAGAGACATAAGAACCAGCCATGGCTATGAGAATTACTAAAGAAGGGCCTGACTGGTCTGAGTTAGTAAATCTAATTGAAGCTCAAAATCTTAAGTTAGACTCAGCAAATGCTCAATTAAATGCAGCTTTAAATGCTCAGAGTCTGCAGTGAAATGCTAAATTACATGCTCAGAGTACAACTTTAAATGATAAATTAGACGCTCAGAGTACAACTTTAAATACTAAATTGGACGTTCAGAATGAAACTTCAGGTTTGTTAAGTGTCAAGGTAGATTCACAAAGTAAAGAATTTAGTAACCTATGTGAAAGTGGGAGGGTTGAAGACTGAATCTGATGCTTTAAATACTAAAGTAGAGAATTTTAAGATAGATTTAAAGAATGAATTGACTAGTTCCCTGCACATTCATATAAATACACTACTGGCCATTAAAATTGCTACACCATGAACATGACGTGCTACAGACATGAAATTTAACTGACAGGAAGAAGATGCTACAATATGCAAATGTTTAGCTTTTTAGAACATTCACACAAGGTTGGCGCCGGTGGCAACACCTACAATGTGCTGATGTGAAGAAAGTTTCCAACCAATTTCACATACACAAACAGCAGTTTACCAGCATTGAGTGGTGAAACATTGTTGTGATGCCTCGTATAAGGAGGAGAAATGTGTACCATCACATTTATAACTTTGATAAAGGTTGGATTGTAGCCTATCACGATTGTGGTTTATCGTAACACGACATTTCTGCACATGTTGATCGAGATCCAATGACTGTTAGCAGAATATGAAATCGGTGGGTTCAGGAGGGTAATACGGAATGCCATGCTGGATCCCAACAGCCTCGTATCACTAGCAGTTGAGATGACAGGCATCTTATCCGCATGGCTGTAACGGATCGTGCAGCCATGTCTCGATCCCTGAGTCAACAGATGGCGACATTTGCAAGACAACAACCATCTGCACGAACAGTTCGACGACATTTGCAGCAGCATGGACTATCAGCTCGGAGACCATGGCTGTGGTTACCCTTGACGCTGCATCACAGACAGGAGCACCTGTAATGGTGTACTCAACGACGAAAATGGGTGCACAAATGGCAAAACGTCATTTTTTTGGATGAATCCATGTTCTGTTTACAGCATCATGATGGTCACATCTGTGTTTGGTGACACCACGGTGAACACACATTGGAAGCATGCATTCATCATCATCATACTGGCGTATCACCCAGTGTGATGGTATGGGGTGCCATTGGTTACATGTCTCGGTCATCTCTTGTTCACATTAACAGTACTTTGAACAATGGATGTCACATTTCAGATGTGTTACGACCCTTGGCACTACCCTTCATTCGATCACTGGGAACTGTACTGTACCTGTACACGCCATCCAAGCGCTGTTTGACTGAATGCCCAGGCATATAAAGGCCGTTATTACGGCCAGAGGTGGTTGTTCTCAGGATCTATGCACCCAAATTGCATGAAAATGTAATCACATGTCAGTTCTAGTATAATATATTTGTCCAATGAATACCTGTTTATCATTTGCATTTCTTCTTGGTGTAGCAATTTTAATGGCCAGTAGTGTAAAATTTTCAATGACCTTAGTGGTAAACAGAATGATAATTTCCATGAGTTATCAAAAAAGTTAGCATTTGAGATTGAGGACAGATGCAATAATGTAGAAGCAGAAATCAATGAAAAATTAGGATCTTTAGAAAAGGTGTGTAATGTTAAATTTAATGCTGTAAAGCAGGGACTGAAAGTGTAGATAAGCAGAGTGAGTTAATGCCTGTCATTCAATCACAAATTACAGGAGTAAATACACAAGTGGATAATGTAGAAAGAAGCTTTAAAGAGAAAGTAGCAAACTCGGATATCATAAGTGTAAGTAGTTTGGAAGAACAAGTCAAAGAATTTATAGGAAGAAAAGTTACCAAGAGAATAACATTTGGGACTGTGTCACTTATTGTTTCTTCTGAACTTTCAGATACCCAAAAGGTTATACATGACTCATGGAAAGAATTCAAACTTATCAAGTGGAAAAACTGAAAACTTCACCTAATTTTGTGTTAAGTGGTGAAGTAGTCACTGATTTACAATGGGGAGTGAATTCACGGTTATCAAGACAATTCCCTAAATTCAAGCCCAATGGAGATGTGCACCCGACACATTTCTTGAGAAGGTTTAACCAAGCTTTGCCGAAAAACTGGGAAGACTAAAAAGATTGAATTTGTTGTGTGTTACCTTCTAGGAGAAGTCTCCGAGTGGGGTGCAGTAAATATTGAAAACTTTTCCTCCTGGGAAGTTTTTCAAAAGAAATTTAATGAGAAGTATTGGTCTGCAAGTGCCCAGGAGAAGTTAATATCAGATTTGTGAGACCCAAAATATTACAATAATACTTGGAGTACAATGAGGAAGTATTTTGTTTGGCATCTAATGTGTGCAAAGAACCTAGATAAGCCAATGGAGAAAGAAGGATTAGTGCAGATTTTAATTACACGATTACCCATACATGCGAGGAAAGATATCTTACGTAGTGGATGGAAGACGGTAGAAGAGCTGTGTCCTATGTAGACACACCTGATGCCTTAAATAAGGACTGCAATGAAAACTTGCACCAAAGTGAAAATCTGAACTACAAAAGGAAGCTAATAATTTTAAAAAATATGAGGCTAAGCTAGCTAGAGTATATCAGTGCAACAGGAAAAATGGTAATGACAGTTGTCAGAAAAAGTGCCCACCTTTGAATTTAGGTCCCGTAACATCACAGGAACTTATAACAGGTAATAACAGAACACAAAGTGACAGTGTATTATCTTGATTTGGTAACCAACCTGTGATTACCAATAATGAAGAAAACATAGTGCGATCTGCATCCAGAGTCAGGGCCCAGGTCGTGGAAGTACACTAGGAGGCATTAGTCCATACAAGTATGTTAATTTTACCCACAAAATACCTACAAAGGAATGGTTGCTACTGGAAGAACCAAGTTTGACTACCAGTAATCCACAATCTATAGTAGCAGAGACCATGGAAAATTCCAAGGTTAATATACAGGGTGATTCAAAAAGAATACCACAACTTTAAAAATGTGTATTTAATGAAAGAAACATAATATAACCTTCTGTTATACATCATTACAAAGAGTATTTAAAAAGGTTTTTTTTTTCACTCAAAAACAAGTTCAGAGATGTTCAATATGGCCCCCTCCAGACACTCGAGCAATATCAACCCAATACTCCAACTCGTTCCACACTCTCTGTAGCATACCAGGCATAACAGTTTGGATAGCTGCTGTTATTTCTCATTTCAAATCATCAATGGTGGCTGGGAGAGGTGGCCGAAACACCATATCCTTAACATACCCCCATAAGAAAAAATCGCAGGGGGTAAGATCAGGGCTTCTTGGAGGCCAGTGATGAAGTGCTCTGTCACGGGCTGCCTGGCGGCCGATCCGTCGCCTCGGGTAGTTGACGTTCAGGTAGTTACGGACAGATAAGTGCCAATGTGGTGGCGCTCCATCCTGCTGAAATATGAATTGTTGTGCTTCTTGTTCGAGCTGAGGGAACAGCCAATTCTCTAACATCTCCAGTTACAGTAGCACCTTCGAAGAAAAAGGGACCAAAAACTTTATTGGCTGAAATGGCACAGAAAACGTTCACCTTAGGCGAGTCACGTTCATACTGAGTTGTTTCCCGCGGATTCTCAGTGCCCCATATACAGACATTGTGACGGTTGACTTTCCCGTTAGTGTGGAAAGTTGCTTCATCACTAAACACAATCTTTGAAACGAAAGATTCATCTGTTTCCATTTGAGCAAGGATAAAATCACAGAAATCGATTCTTTTAATCTTATCAGTTGCAGACAGTGCTTGAACCAATTTCAGACGATAAGGTTTCATAACTAACCTTTTTCGTAGGACTCTCCATACAGTTGATTGTGGAATTTGCAGCTCTCTGCTAGCTATGCGAGTCGATTTTCCTGGGCTGCGAACAAATGCTTGCTGGATGCGTGCTACATTTTCATCACTCGTTCTCGGCCGTCCAGAACTTTTCCCTTTGCACAAACACCCATTCTCTGTAAACTGTTTATACCAACGTTTAATACACCACCTATCAGGAGGTTTAACACCATACTTCGTTCGAAATGCACGCTGAACAACTGTCGTTGATTCACTTCTGCCATACTCAATAACACAAAAAGCTTTCTGTTGAGCGGTCGCCATCTTAGCATCAACTGACGCTGACACCTAGTCAACAGCGCCTCAAGCGAACAAATGTACAACTAAATGAAACTTTATAGCTCCCTTAATTCGCCGACAGATAGTGCTTAGCTCTGCCTTTTGTCGTTGCAGAGTTTTAAATTCCTAAAGTTGTGGTATTCTTTTTGACTCACCCTGTATTTTAGATTGAGGGAGTTGGTTGGTTGGTTTGTGGGATGAAAGGGACCAGACTGCTACGGTCATTGACCCTTTTTCCAAAACTTAAAAACACCCACACAGAAGAAAAATGAACAACGGAAAAGACGACAGACGACACAGGACAAGAAAGATTTAGACAGAGACCAGACAAAAGGAATTAAAATCACACAGAATGTGACAGTGGTTGGCTGACCACAGAGACAAAAAAGGAAAAGCCAACCACCGAGAGACACATTAAAAACTCGCACTAAAACCATAGGCCAAAGGCCAGACTCAACGCAAAAAAAGACAAACACTTAGATTAAGTGATAAAAGCCCCCTGCCTGAATACAATGCAAAACTAAGCCTGCCATGGCAGTGACATCTGTTAAAATGGCAGGGAGCGTATCAGGCAGTGCAAATGTCTGCCTGAGCACAGCTAAATGGGGACAGGCCGAAAGACGGGTCCTCACAGCTCAGTAAATATCTGTGCATCAGCCAGGTGTGGCCAATGCAGAGCCGACAAAGGACAACAGAGTCCCTGCGAGTGGCTCGCATGGATGGCTGCCACACAGTCGTCGTCGCCTTGATAGCACGGAGTTTATTGGGTGTGGTCAGATCGCAGCATTCCGCGTCCCATTGCACGAAAACTTTGAGGTGTAAGACTGCTCGCAAATCAGTCTCTGGGAGGACAATGTCCAGAGTTGGTTCACTGGTGGCCTGTTTGGCCAGGTGGTCAACATGTTCATTGCCAGGGATGCCGACATGACCAGGGGTCCACACAAAGACCACAGAGCGGCCACAATGGGCAAGAGTATGGAGGGACTCCTGGACAGCCATCACCAGACGAGAGTGAGGGAAGCACTGGTTGATAGCTCGTAAACTGCTCAGGGAGTCGCTACAAATAACAAAGGACTCACCTGAGCAGGAGCCGATATAATCTAGGGCACGAAAGATGGCGGTCAGCTCAGCAGTGAAAACGCTGCAGCCAGCCAGCAATGAATGTTGTTCGTAATGGTCCCCTAGAGTGAGAGCATAACTGACTCGACCAGCAACCATCGAACCGTCAGCGTAAACAATGCCAGAGCCCTGATACATGGTAAGGATGGAAAGAAAGCAGTGGCAGAAAGCCTCCGGAGGGACTGAGTCCTTCGGGCCTTGTGCCAATTCGAGCCGAAGGCAATGGCAGGGCACACACCATGGGGGTGTACGCAGGGCGGCCTGGAAAGGAGGTGGAGGAGGGAAAACCCCAAGCCCAGAGAGAAGCTCGCTGATGTGGACTGCGATCATATAACCCAACCGGGACTGATGTTCTGGGAGATGGACAACTGACTGAAGGAACAGGAGACGATAATTAGGATGCCCGGACAAGCTACAAACATGCGTAGCATAAGCGGCCAGTAAATGTTGGCGCCATAATCGCAGTGGAGGGACACCTGCCTCCACAAGTATGCTGTACACAGGACAGGAGCTATAGGAGAGGCAGAAGTCACCAGCATACAAGGAAGCTGAGACAGACATTCCCACTGCCGCAATGAGCCCGTTAATTGCAATTAAAAACAGGCAGACACTTAGGACAGATCCCTGTGGTACCCCGTTCTCCTGAACTCGGGAGGAACTATGGGAGTCTGCGACTTGCACGCAGAAGGTACGATGAGACAGAAAATTTCGTAGGAAAATCGGCAGTGGACCCCGAAGACCCCAACCATGAAGCGTAGAGAGGATGTGATGGCGCCATGTCGTATCGTATGCCTTCCGCATCTCAAAAAAGACAGCGACGAGGTGCTGATGGCAGGCAAAGGCCGTACGGATGGCTGACTCCAGGCTCACCAGATTGTCAGCGGCAGAGCGGCCTTTATGCAACCCACCCTGAGACAGAGCCAGAAGGCCCCGAGACTCGAGTACCCAACTCAAGCGCCGGCTCACCATGTGTTCGAGCAAATTGCAAAGAATGTTGGTGAGGCTAATGGGGTGGTAGCTGTCCACCTCCAATGGGTTCTTGCCAGGTTTCAAAATGGGGATAACAATGCTTCCCGCCATTGCGACGGAAACTCACCCTCGACCCAGTTATGGTTGTAAAGGTTGAGGAGGCGTCACTGGCAGTCCACTGAGAGGTGTTTCAGCATCTAACAGTGGATGCGATCTGGCCAGGGAGCTGTATCAGGGCAAGCGGCTAGGGCACTGTGGAATTCTCACTCACTGACTGGAACATTGTAGGATTCAGGATGGCGGGTGTGATATGAAAGGCTCCGACGTTCCACCCACTCTTTAATGGAGCACAAGGCCAGTGGGTAATTCACAGAAGCCGAACTCAGAGTAAAATGCTCTGCCAAGCAGTTTGCAATTACGTCAGAGTCAGTACAAACTGCTCCATTCAGTGAGAGTGCAGGGATGCTGACAGGGGTCCGATAGTCATAGAGGCGCCTAATCTTGGCCCAAACCTGCGATGGAGAGATATGGAGGCCAATGGTGGAGACATACCGTTCCCAGCACTCCTGCTTGTGTTGGCAAATAAGGCGGCAGGCCCATGCACACAGCCGTTTAAAGGCGATGAGGTGTTCTATTGAGGGATGTTGCTTGTGACGCTGGAGTGACCACCGGCGATCTTTAATCACCTCGGCGGTCGCAGGCGACCACCAAGGCACAGTCCTCCACCGAGGGGACCCAGAAGAACAGGGAATGGCAGATTCTGTGGCAGTAATGATGCCGGTGGTGACCGAGTGAACCACCACATCAATGGCTTCATTAGAAAGAGGCGCAATAGCAGCCATGGAGGAGAACACGTCCCAGTCAGCCTTATTCATAGCCCATATGTAAGGTCGCCCAGAAGAGAGACGCTGTGGCAGTTACAGTGGTCACTACCACACAGGTTGTCATGCATACTCCATTGGACAGACGGTAAGAGGCTAGGGCTGCAGATCGAAAGGTCGATGGCTGAGTACGTGCCATGCGCCACACTGAAATGTGTGAAGGCACCGTCATTTAAAATGGAAAGGTCGAGCTGTGTCAATACATGCTCAACAGAAGTGCCTCGACCTGTTGTCACTGACCCACCCCACAGAGGGTTATGGGCGTTGAAGTCGCCCAGTAACAGGAAAGGTGGCGGCAATTGGGCTATCAGAGCAGCCAGGACATGCTGTGGGACATCACCATCTGGTGGAAGATAGAGACTACAGACAGTAACAGCCTGTGGCATCCACACCCGAACAGCGACAGCCTCTAAAGGTGTTTGTAGAAGGACAGACTCGCTGTGAAGAGAGTGAAGGACATAGATGCAGACGCCACCAGATACCCTTTCATAAGCTGCCCGGTTCTTATAATAACCCTGATAACCACGGAGGGCGGGGGTTCGCATCACTGGAAACAAAGTTTCTTGAAGAGCAATGCAGAAGAAAGGGTGAAGGCTGAGAAGTTGTTGGAGCTCAGCAAGATGGTGGAAGAAACCACCGCAGTTCCACTGGAGGGAGACATTGTCCACAGCTGAGAAAGGCGTGAAGGGACTGGGGAGGCAGATTAGGCCACAGGGTCACTTGCTGCCACTGTTTCAGTACCCGCCCGAGTGACATCCATTGCGTCCGAGGGTCCGGCGAGATCCAGGTCTTCAGCAGACGCCAGAATCTCGACCTCGTCCTCAGATGTTGAGCTTGTAGGAAGCAGTGGTACAGGTGCCACCGCAATGTCGGGCTTCTTGGGAACCTTTTTCTTCTTCTGCTTCTCGCGTTGTGCCTTCGGTGGTTCAGGCTGGGAGGACTTCACTGGGTCAGTCTCAGGGATGGACGATGACCTTGAGGCTCTATGACCAGCGACCGGTGGTTGTTTCAGCCACTTGCGGGTGTCCGCTTTCCAGCCAGTCGGAACTTGCGAAGGGAGGTCCCCAAGGGACCCCTTCCTGGTGAGAGGAGCCGAAGAAGTCTTACGCTTCTCCGGCTGGGAAGTGGGAACTGGGAACTGGTGTCCACGATGATTGGTGGGGGGGTTGCTCCTGAAGTAGATGGAGCAGGAGCAACAGGGAGTGAAGTGCCCCCCCCCTCCCCCCCCCCTCCCCTCCCACAATCAAGGGGGCCGGTGGATTCGGACAGATCATAGAGCCAACCGTACATGAGAACACAGTAGATGGGAGAACCATTGTTGCAGCAGCGGCTTAGGTTGACGTCATTGGCACAGGATGTAGCCTCTCATATTTCTGCTTGGCCTCAGTGTAGGTCAAGCGGTCCAGGGCCTTATATTCCATGGTCTTCCATTCTTTCTGGAATACCCAGCAGTCCGGCGAACAGGGGGAATGGTGTTCTCTGCAGTTAACACAGATGGGAGGTGGGGCACATGGAGTATTGAGATGCGAAGGACATCCACAATTTCGACACATGATGCCGGAAGTACATCGGGATGACATACACCCAAACTTCCAGCATTTAAAACACCGCATCGGAGGAGGGATATATGGCTTCACATCACCTTGACCTTTTCAGTTAAGACATCACCCTTGAAGGCCAATATGAAGGCACCGGTGGCTACCTGATTATCCATCGGACCCCGATGGATGCACCGGACGAAGTGAACACCTCGTCGTTCTAAGTTGGCACGTAGTTCATCGTCTGACTGCAGAAGAAGATCCCTGTGGAATATAATACCCTGGACCATGTTTAAACTCTTATGGGGCATGATGGTAACTGAAACATCCCCCAACTTGTCACAAGTGACTGGGCAGAGGATGCTGTTTTGATTAGAACTGACCCAGAGCACATTTTGGACAAGCCCTCCACCTCCCCGAACTCGTCCTCTAAATGCTCCACAAAAAATTGAGGCTTCATCGACATAAATGATTCTCCATCAACTCGCATATAGATGAGGTACCGGGGTGAATAATCTGCACTGCCGTCTTTAGCCATACGTTCCTCCCATGGAGTGGCCAGGGAGGGAAATGATCTCGGATCATATTTCTTGCCATTGAGATTAGACCTCGATTGCTTAGAGACTGCTGGTGGAGGCCCAGCAGCAAGAGATGATGTACCATGTTTCATTGCAGGTCATCCGCCCTGACACCCACTCTGACCAGGAGCTCTCCCCACGGGCGCTACCCAGCCTCAGTAAAGACCACCTGGCAGGATGGCCTTTGCCAGGAGTCCTGATGCCCCAGAGGGATAGGCATCTACTCCTTGGCATACGTGGGGAGGTAGCAGCTCAGGCATCAGCAGGGCAATCCCTGTGTTGTCAGGGGGCTACCACCAAGAGGGTACATGAAAATCCCACCACAACGAACTGGCTACCATGCTGGATGTCGGGTGTCGAATATCCATGTATATCATGAGAGCAAAGATGGAAGTGCACAATGGAGGGAATGTATGCTACCTGGAACACACTGCAGCTGATGCGGCCGGAAGCTCGGTGTAAGTCCAACTCCATGACAATATCGGGTGTGCCAGATCTTAGGGCAAGATGGATTTAAGATGCACCACGTAAGGCGTCCTTCCCCAAATGGTACGCACTAATTTTGAAATGTAGTGGTCAAACCCCATAGGGGACCATTACATTAAGGCCAAAATGTTGGAGACTCCTTTTAGTCGCCTCTTATGATAGGCAGGAATACCGCGGGGCCTATTCTAACCCCCGAACCCGCAGGGGGGATTGAGGGAGTGAGGTATCACTCATCTCCAACACATTCTTTAGTTCATTACAGACTAAACATCACTTACCATTATTACCAGTGGCCAGAGTTTACATAGTTGGAATAACAGGAATGAAAAGTAAAGTGGTGAAACACGAAACTCAAGTGAACTGCAGCATTGGAAATAACTTATTTCAGCAAACACTTTTAATAGTATAAAATATTAATAGAGATATGTTATTTGGTTTAGATTGGTTATTAGAATTTAAAGTCATCTTAAACTTTGAGGAAAATCTTCTTTGTTTTGGTAACAGGAACAGTAGATGCTGGATACCATTTGTTACAGATAACCACACTGCAAAACAAACAACTGAGTGTCAATGCCTACAATTAACTGCTACAGCACAATTGTCACCTGAGATCGATAATGTAGATCATGTATCACATTGAGCTGACATACAAGACAAAGTAAATGAGTCCATAATACTGACCGATCAACAAAGACAAGATTTATATAAAATTCTAATGGAATATGAAGTAGTGTTTTCCGATTGTCCAGGCAATATCAGCGACTACATATGTAAGTTTAAAATCAAAGATGACACTCCATTTTTCTGTAAGCCGTATCCGATACCTGTGAATTTGAAAGAAGCATTTAAGAAGGAAATCAACAAAAGATTGACAACAATGCAATAGAACATAGTTCTAGTATAGAATAACCCTTTGGTAGTGGTGAAAAAAAGCTGCGGGAAGGGTACGATTAGTGCCAGATGCGCGTACTTTGAATAAGCATATAGATACAGAAAGAGACAGACTGATTAACATCATTATCCAAGTTTGAGAAAGCGAGGTTTTTTAGCACGGTGGACCTGACTGTGGGATATTGTCAAATTAGGTTACATCCAGAATCAAAAAAGTACACAGCATTTCTGTTTGATGGTAAATCATATCATTTTAATGTATTGCCTTTTGGACTTAAGATTTCTGTATCTGTATTTATATGTGCACTGGATAAGGCATTAGGGAGAGAGTTATTGAAGGATTTAATAATATATGTAGACGATATCCTGATAATATCAGCTTCTTGAAAAGAACATGGATCTAACCTTACGTGAGACCCTCAAGAAATTTAAAGAAAAAGGTATTATGATAAAGCTATCTAAAGCATACTTCACAAGCCAAGAGGTTAAGTTTTTAGGTCATATTGTGGGAGTGCAGGGAATTAGACCACGCCCTGAAGAAATGTAAGGCAGTTGAATGAGTTTACTGGAATGGCCGGATACTATCCATGGTACATAAGAGGTCAATAACTGAATGATACAAAATTTTACGTTTATTAAGGAAGAGTGTAACATGGGATTTGGGACCAAGAAGCAAATGATGGGTTTGAAAACGTCAAAAGAGCGCTTGTTGAATCACCTATATTACATCATCCAGTTATGGGCGAGCCATTTAAATTGTCAACAGATGCATCTGATTACAGTATTGCTGCAGAACTGTTCCAAGGAGAGTGGGATCTAAATAATGTAGAGCACTAAACCATAGCTTCTGCCAGCCATAGTCTAAATAAGCATGAACTAAATTATACAGCCAATGATAAAGAACTATTGGCAGTTGTATGGAGTATTCAGAAATTTCAAACACTAATATGGGGATCATAAATCCATGTTTATACAGATCATCAAGATCTATCTTTTCTAATGAATAGTCAATTGTCACACAGTAGGTTAATGTGATGGATGCTGTTCCTACGGGAATATGATATTCGAATACAATATGTAAAAGGTTCCAAAAATATTGTACTGGACGCTTTGTCTAGGCTACCAGTAGGAATGGAAGAATTAAAATGTATGGAAGGACCCGGCATTATTTTTGCAATTAATTTTATGTCAGCTGAATATCAGAACATCAGGGTTCAAGAGATGGCTCAAAGAATAACAGAAAATATCCATCATGATCCCTATTTTACAGAAATGTTTTCTATGTGTATCCAAAATTCCTTACCTCCTAATTAAGTAGAAAAATGGAAAATTATAGGTCATAATTTGTTTTGTAGAGACTGTGTAACATTGCAATATTGATGCTTATGCACTCCAAAGGTAATGCAAGATGCACTTGTGAGGTATGTTCATAAAGGATATGGACACTTCGGAATAAAAAAGTGTATAGCCCATATGAATAAGTTTTATTATTTTAAGAAGCTAGGTCATAAAGTAGCATCTTTGATAAGAACTTGTGAAATCTGCCAGAAAGTGAAAGAGAATAATACTCATATGAAGTACACAATGTATCCGATTATTCCTAAGTCGTTGCACGATCTCACAGCAGCAGATTTTTTTTTTGTTTTTGACCAGTTCCAAAAGGAAAAGGAGGACTGTCATACATTTTGGTCATCATAGAATGTTGGTCAAAATATGTTAAACTAGACCCAATCAAAAGAGCCAATACACTGACAGTTATACACTGTTTACAACAATACTTCCTGGAAGCAGGTAAACCGAAAAGGTTTCTTATGGATAATAGCCCACAATTTGTGAGTAACGAATTTGAATAATTTCTAGCATGGGAAGGTATTCATCAAGTGTTAATATCCAACTATAACCCATCTTTGAATCCATGTGAAAGAGTAATGCAGGCAATTGAAAAACTATGCTGTACCTACCGCCATGAAAAACATACTTTATGGGCAACAAAAATTAAAGATTTTGAACTTATTCTAAGTGAATTACCACATTTATCAACTGGGTTGACACCATTAGAAGTAATAGGCAAACCCTTTGTAGGAGAACCTCTGATTAAATGATTGAATTGGCCCAAACAACCTATTGTCGATTACAAACTGAATCATGAAATAGTTTCTAAGAATTTAATTGAAAAAAGCACAACAAAGAGTAATTAAACATAATGAAAAAGCTTTTGAACCTCAGTACAAGGTCGATGACCTAGTTCTTGTAAAACAACATCTTCAAAGCTCTGCCCTGAAGAAAGAAACAAAAAAATTTTCTAAAAATATGAAGGACCATACCGAGTACAAATGGCAATCCATCCCAAGACATTATTTTTAGTGGATCCTACTACTGGATCAGACAAGGAAAAGTACAATGTAAAAGATGTAAGGTAGTACATATACCCCAGGGCTGTTAGTATTCTGAGTTAACGGATGGAGTGATGACCGTCGGGTCCCGAGTTGTTTTCGGATTTTCTTCTGTAATAAATTTCCTGCACCGAATTACCTCAGATTCTTAAACTATTCTATCATTCCCCACTTACAGGTCCTGGAAAAAACCATACCAGTGAGAATTTGTGATTATGTCATCCAGAATTGCTCCTGGTAAGAGATTTCCTTGTTCCAGTCAGTCAGACTACTGACAACCTCTAACTCCCTATATAATCTCTTGTGAAACTAAAGAAGCATCTGCATAAGTGCTTCTGGTACTACTCTTATGTACCCTGCAAGAGCACACATGAGGTGGGAATTTAAACAGTGCATTCGCACCTACCTGTCCCCAATTCGGAGTTGTCCCGACTTTGCTCGACTGCAGCATGAGGCAGAAATTTGCACACATGTTGTCTCCGATCTCCATCATTTGGCACTGCCTTGGGACAAGATATATTAGGTGCACTTGGTCAGCTCTTATCTCCCTCGGTTTTGACCAGCGCAGTCTCCATATATGATTGGGTCATATTTTTGCTTGGACCTCGGTTTCGATCGGAGCAGTCTCCATGTAGAGTTAGGTCGTATTTTTCCTTGGAGTTATCTTAGTATGTAATCTCTTCACCAGTTTCTTTGCAAACCTGTGTGTAGAGGTCTGGGTGAAACCAACATTATCGAGTTTGTATATCGTGATGATATGAGGTGACATTATGATGACCTCAACAATAATTTCTTTGTTAAATAATTTCTGAAGTCATGGGAATACTATTCTCATACTGAATGTAATATAGTCAAGCCAGCTTTTGCCATTTTGCTCTATGTGAGGTTTCTGTCCATGCTGAGCTGGCATTAGGACACCTGCGTTATTCTTTGACAAATGTACTTGCATAATCGGGCCAGAGCTCCAGTTTATATTTCTTGATGCAATTTTTCTCAGTGAACTGAAAGAAATATTAAGTTAGCAGAACATATAATATTGGATGACTAATTAAAGAAATGTGATAACATAGTTTATAGATTTTCTACTTTGTATAGAATATTTTATACCTTTTATGAGATGTGATGTAGATAGGAGGGTTTGTATCAGTTTTGAAAGGGGTGGGTATTATGGATAAAAGCATGGTTTATGAAAACACATAAATCATGACTAACATGAAACACACACCACACCTTTCAGATGACCCTCACAAACAAGTGTGCCTGATTCTTCATCACTTGCTGTTTCCAGAGGGATGCTAAGATTTCCTTCAGGAACTCAAGGGTAAGGGTGGGAATGTCCATTCTGTAGGAGACAATTTAACACCAAACCTCCTCCGGCTTCTCACTCAAGTACCTGTGAGGAGGGATCCTGGGAAAGGGGGATGGGAAGGGTTTCCTGTCTTTCGGGCTGTCTTCTTCCTCTTCTTCGATCTTAGCAACCATTTCTATTTATTTCCTTTCTTACTTCTCATTTGAGGACCTATCTATTTTTTCCCTCTTTCCATATTCATCTACTTCTATCACAGAAGTCCTTCCTGGTTTCTGTGGTTCCCAATAACCTACAACTTATCTTCAATAAGAAGGATGAAGAATCGGAGTACATGAACACACATCTACATACACAAAAAGAGAGACAGATATGCAAACAATGAGATAACAGATTAGAAAGAGGTGAGAACCACCATGTGCTGTAGGGAGAAAGATATGTGTACATTGGGAAACATGCACATATCATTTTTTATTAAGACGGTTCTACATCGCCTATTTATATAAAAACTATCATGAGAACTATGACGATTCCATATCGCATATATACTGAAAAAATACATATAAAAAATAAAAAAATAAAAAAAACTGAAAAAGAAACTGTGACAATTTCACATTGAGCGAGTATACATAAGAAGGAGGCATGAGTAATGAAAGAGAACACAAGTGAGATTGAAGTATCATGATGTTTGTTTAAGAAAAGTCAGTGTAGCAAATACTCTGATAAATTGAGGAGTTGTAGGATAATGGGAATTGAATAGTGTATGTAAACATATTACCTACTGAATAGTATATAGACATGGAATCTATTAAGTGTATAGAAGTTGAAAAGTAGAGGAGGACTCCAAGGATTAAATGAAGTATTAAGAAGTAAATGCTAGTGTAGATTTTTTATTTTTGACAGAAAATATTTAATTATAGTATACATAGGAATATATACTGCAGGTAATGAACCATGAGGCCTACTCAGAAAGAATAAGGGGGGCGTACCCGGCATTTATTGAATATAAAGGGCAGGTGTACCTACATGACCTGTAGCTTAATGAACAGGAATGTTGTATAAAGGGGCGTACCTACCAGAATGAAAAGCGGAAGTGCACTCGTATGGTCAACCCACAGGCAAGGTATAGGTACTGATCCTAGGGGAAAAGGACAGTCTCATGACAGAAGTCACACATTTCATGCGGATTATTCTGCTAAGTTTGAACTCTATACACAATGAGCGTTATTACATGCTATGTAAGTTTATGAGTGTCCAAAGGAACATTTTCATGTTGCCCAGAGTTTCTCCAAACTACATAAAATATTAGAAGTAATACATACTTAGGGAAGGTAGTATTAAAGATGAAAACAGAAAATGGATTACTCAACTGTCACAAACACCTGTAGCTTACAACTGAAAATAAAAATGAAGTCTCACATTTCCTAAATACTAGTCAGGCTTATTGGATCACTAATGAACACTCAGGTCTTGATGTCAAAGAATCGCTCAATGTATACTGTTAAAATGTGAATCGTTATTATCTGTGAGATTAATGTACATGATGGTTATATATAAAACGGAGGGGGACATATAGTGTTTTGAGAATTTCCACACAAATTGTAGAACCACTCGGCCTTCTACTATCTCGAACACACAATATTTTAAATATAAGTGTGAGAGAGCCTATCTACTGCATGTTACCTGTCTGTGTATGCAGGTCCGAAGTGTGTAATAAGAAGACTGTACACATTGTGGTAAAAATGGCACTGACAAGTGTTTGCCGGTCAAACCACAGAAGTTTCATGAAAGAACACAGCAGACTCAAGGAACTTCTATGTTATTCCATGCTGTTTTATAACTTTGACTGTTGTAGTGAAAAAAAGAAGAACAGTTGAAATATTGTTGATTAATGCTCGGCTTGGACTTGGAGGGGATAAGACATTAAGACATGTACTCAGATTCAGGATGAGAATGGACTTAGTTTTTTAGGCCAACTTTTTCTTATGTGTAAATGAACTTTGTTTCTAACCTTTGGATATGTGAAGGGACCTACTTGACAGTGTTTGTTTATGTGGAGAATGAGATTAGTAAAAGTTTTTTGTTTAAATATGCATTGTTAAGTGAAGCAAAAGAAACTGTGTATGTCTGCTTATTTTTATAAGTAGAAAGATTCTTGAGAAATTCCTGTTCTAGCAAACATACTTCGGAGATGAAGAGAAAAGGAGGTTGCAGCAGCAAGCTAACCAGCAAGGAAAGTCGACTGACAATCTCAAGGACGTCATATCATTGAAGAAGTGGTAGTTTACACACATACATCACCACTGTAAGTCACCCAAAGTGTTAGAAGGTCAACCAAAGAGACTCCCTACACTATGCAAGTTTGTCTCTTCTGGAGTACTGCTGTGTGATATGGGCTCCACATCAGATACAATTGATAGGGGGCACTGAAAAAGTTCAAAGAAAGGCAGCTCATTTTCTGTTATAGGGAAATGAGGGAGAATGTGCCATAGATAGGATACGTGAATTGGGATGGTAATCATTAGACAAAGCCACTTCTCATTGTGGCATGATCGTCTCTTAAAATTTCAATCACCAACTTCCTCATTCAAATGCAAGAAAATCTTATTGATATCCATCTGCAAAAAGAGTAATGATCATGTCAGTAAGATAAGAGAAGTCAGAGCTTGCACAGAAAGATTTAAGTATTCACGCTGTTTGAGAGGGAAATGGTAGAGAAGTAGCTTGAAGGTAGTTTGATGAACATTCTGTCAGACACATAATTGTGAATAGCAGAATAATCATACAGAACACAGAGTCGCAGCATGCTGTTGTGATATACCATGGCTCCATGATGTTTTATATGAGAATTTGTCTGAGGGTTGTATTTACTTCATGGAGCCCAAAAACGAAATTTTGAATGAGTTATTTTTAATTCACATGGCAATCAAGTTGTTAAATAACACATTGTCTGACATATTGTTTATGTCACTAAATACCGCTTCACTTGATCAGCTGACAAAAGAAATTAAAATTGACAAATCATTTCACAAAATATTCTATTATAAAAGAACAGAATACAACAGATTGTAATTAAGAGGATTCCACTAAGAAGCATATTACAAAACATCAACTGCATCTGCTGCTGGCTGCTGATGTCTCATGTAACCTCTCTCCTTTGCCATGTGTCATCTGCTTCGAGTCATATAGACTGCTAATTAAGAGCATGATTGGCATTACACACAGATGGTACAAGATATCACCTTAGTTCTTTCACAACCCGATAGAGAGAACCTTTGTCTTTCATGCAATGCCCATAAAGTATTAGTTTATTTTGAATTCTTGACCGAGATACATAAGAAGAGATATGAGTGCAGCTTATACATCACATATGTCGAAGATGTTTGATGCCAACTTCTGTATGTTGGTTTATCAACAAAATGATATTTGAATCCTGAAAGAGGACAATGATCTGAAGCACTGTGTCAGCCTTTCGCAGTGATTGGAAAAAAGAGAAAGGTGTGCAGGTACTAGATTGGTCCTCACAGTCACCTGACACTAATGGTATTGAAAATGTATGGTCTTATTTCAAAAAGAAGTTGCAAGGGGAAAACATCTTCATTCTGAAACTACTGTCAATGCAACTTTGAAGCATATGGAAGCCCATCCCTTGTGTGTACATGGAAAACTTGGTTTCAAGTATGCCACGGACATGCCAAGCAATTATTGACACTGAGGGTGACTGGACGCATTACTAATTGTAATTGTATTTTTCTTTTGTCCATATATGATGTATGTATTATGGTTTAGTTTGTTGTCAAAAACATTTTTCTGCTGATCAACCTGACCATGATATTACTTAACAGAACGTATGGGTTATGGTGTTTGCTAACTGCTATGTCATGAAGAAGTTGGTCACAGTGTAGTATAAATTGCCAACTGATGTTACTGTAGTATAGCATGACTACTGCATGCTCTTCTGTCTTGTTTTCAAAATATTTGTGTTATAGGCTGAGTTGTACTCGATGAAGTTGTAGTGCATTCAAAATATGCAACATGGATATTTGAGTTAAAATGTTCCTGAAAAACGTTTTAAATTCTTTTTGTTGTGTATCTTCTTGACATTTAATATTTGTTGTCATAAGCCATAAGATAATGTTTAATGGCATGTTTGTCTTGTTATTGGATTGTCTGTCAGCAGTGTGTTTGTTTATGTTGTCACAAAAAATACAATATTATTTCTTCTTTGCAGATAATAATAAGTATTTAAAAATTGTATTCAGTCCAAATTTGCACCATTGAATAAATTCTTGATTTAATAATTAAATGTTTATATTACTTGTATATATTGTTGCTTCTTATGTGGTGTAAATATTGGATATATATACAGTCCTGGAAATGGAAAAAAGAACACATTGACACCGGTGTGTCAGACCCACCATACTTGCTCCGGACACTGCGAGAGGGCTGTACAAGCAATGATCACACGCACGGCACAGCGGACACACCAGGAACCGCGGTGTTGGCCGTCGAATGGCGCTAGCTGTGCAGCATTTGTGCACCGCCGCCGTCAGTGTCAGCCAGTTTGCCGTGGCATACGGAGCTCCATCGCAGTCTTTAACACTGGTAGCATGCCGCGACAGCGTGGACGTGAACCATATGTGCAGTTGACGGACTTTGAGCGAGGGCGTATAGTGGGCATGCGGGAGGCTGGGTGGACGTACCGCCGAATTGATCAACACGTGGGGCGTGAGGTCTCCACAGTACATCGATGTTGTCGCCAGTGGTCGGCGGAAGGTGCACGTGCCCGTCGACCTGGGACCGGACCGCAGCGACGCACGGATGCACGCCAAGACCGTAGGATCCTACGCAGTGCCATAGGGGACCGCACCACCACTTCCCAGCAAATTAGGGACACTGTTGCTCCTGGGGTATCGGTGAGGACCATTCGCAACCGTCTCCATGAAGCTGGGCTACGGTCCCGCACACCGTTAGGCCGTCTTCCGCTCACGCTCTAACATCGTGCAGCCCGCCTCCAGTGGTGTCGCGACAGGCGTGAATGGAGGGACGAATGGAGACGTGTCGTCTTCAGCGATGAGAGTCGCTTCTGCCTTGGTGCCAATGATGGTTGTATGCATGTTTGGCGCCGTGCAGGTGAGCGCCACAATCAGGACTGCATACGACCGAGGCACACAGGGCCAACACTCGGCATCATGGTGTGGGGAGCGATCTCCTACACTGGCCGTACACCACTGGTGATCGTCGAGGGGACACTGAATAGTGCACGGTACATCCAAACCGTCATCAAACCCATCGTTCTACCATTCCTAGACCGGCAAGGGAACTTGCTGTTCCAACAGGACAATGCACGTCCGCATGTATCCCGTGCCACCCAACGTGCTCTAGAAGGTGTAAGTCAACTACCCTGGCCAGCAAGATCTCCGGATCTGTCCCCCATTGAGCATGTTTGGGACTGGATGAAGCGTCGTCTCACGCGGTCTGCACGTCCAGCACGAACGCTGGTCCAACTGAGGCGCCAGGTGGAAATGGCATGGCAAGCCGTTCCACAGGACTACATCCAGCATCTCTACGATCGTCTCCATGGGAGAATAGCAGCCTGCATTGCTGCGAAAGGTGGATATACACTGTACTAGTGCCGACATTGTGCATGCTCTGTTGCCTGTGTCTATGTGCCTGTGGTTCTGTCAGTGTGATCATGTGATGTATCTGACCCCAGGAATGTGTCAATAAAGTTTCCCCTTCCTGGGACAATGAATTCACGGTGTTCTTATTTCAATTTCCAGGAGTGTAATTCACATCATATATTTACAGTTTTTCAATTTAAATGTCAGTTAATCTATTAATTAATTCAGATGTTTTTCAAAGTTTAATCTTTCTTTGTATTTTTCACTGAAAGTTATTATAAAGATTGTAGTTTATTTTATTGTGTGTAGTTGCCTAACTTTGTCTACTGTATGAAAGCTCTCATATACGTGGTGATGTATTCTGCTCTTAGTAATTTATATCCATGTTCCACATGGAAATAGTGAATATTATTTAATCTTGAGTGAATCAGCTGCAAATAAATTATTCTTCAAGAAATCCTGCAATGTGACTGAAGACCAGATGAAAGTAATGTTTTATTCATTTTCTGATCGCTTCTTCTTCCTTAGTTTCTTGTACCCAGTGTCTTCATAATCGAATCATGTTTCACCTGAGGGTCACCATATGAGGAAGTTCATGCCAACCAAAATGTTGTAAATTTTTGAGCAAAAATCTTCTTAGTTAATTTCTTCTTGTATTTTAATCTTCAATACAAAATTCTTCTAATCAAGATTCGTATCTTAACTCCACAGTTGCCACATGAGTATGTTTGTGGTGAAGTAAATGTAGCAAATTCTTCATTCTATTATGTTTTAAACTCAAGTATCAAAATTCTTCATAGTTATTTGCACCTTGTATCTTGAGTTTCAATTTGATTTATATTTGCATCCAACTACAGGATCACTAAATGTGAGGTTCACTGGGTGGCAAAGCCATAAAATATTTTTAGAGTGACTTTAATTTTTATATATCACTATACTCTTTTTTGTTCATTTTGTAAATAAAAGCCATCTTTCTTGCTCCAATGTATTTTATTTGTTCCAGACACCTTTTGCCTTATACTTTAAGGCATCTTCAGTGGACTCTAGAATGATACAGTTTTGTTTTGATATGCAATATTTGTAGATTATAAAACAGTTCACATATTTTTTTAAGTCCACAAATATCTCTTATCAAAACAAAACTGGAACATTATAGGTTCCACTGAAGATGCCTTAAAGTAAAATTCTTCTGGAACATATAAAATACACTGCAGCCAAAAAAGGCAGTTTTTGTTTACAAAATGAATATTTCTGTGCCTACTGCCACTCAGACAAACTTATTATACTTTTTGGTATTTGAAATATCTTTCAGCTGATTTTTGAAAAAGATTCCTCACTTGCAATCTGGGCCTGCAGCTGTATGGCACGCCACAGAAGTCACAACATGGCAGCGCCAGTAGAAGCCTTCACTCTCGAATGTGTGAGCAGCCTCTCCACAGTTCACTCTACCGGCCAGCCAATGGCTTACAGAGTCGGGCCCAGCCAGCCCCACTCTCAGTCACACGTTCACTTTCAGCCAACATGCCTTGGACTAATAGAGCAGCCACTTCGTAGCAAGTTTTTTCTGTACCAATATTCTTTAAGTAATAAAATATTGGGTTCATTATTATCTGTGTGTTCTTGTAATCAGCACAATTATATGAACTTGTGCAAAGGGGGCTTTCAGTATGAATATGTCAATAAGACTGAATGAGTTGCAGATACTTTAGAAATATTTTTTTTGGTAATTCTATTGTTGGATATTCTTCATTGGTGAATCTTCTTGCTGCCTGTTCTGAGGTGCCCCTTCAGCATCTGTACAGTGCTGGAAGCTCCATGATGTACTTGCTCTGACGTAAAGAAGTCTGCTGGTGAAATCCAAATGCCACATATTGCTCAAACAGATAACAATACAACATGAACAAATAACATACAGTATCATATTCAGAAAATATATGGACCTGTGTGCTGTTTGAAACATTTCCCTTTATCCTACTATTAACAAACTATATGAATACTCATTTATACACAATGACAAAGGTACAGAGAAAACTTTATATCTCTTACTCTTGAGGGAAATCCTCAGATTTAACAATTCAATGTTCTGTGTCCTCGCAACTGCCCTCCCCCCCCCCCCCCCTTTTTTTTCTTTTTTTGCAGTACATCCCAATACTATATTGTGTAAATAAAGTCCTCTTATTTTGTACATGTTCATATGCTCTTTGATGCCTGAGTACTACTGTTAGAGACAACAAGACCAAATATTTATATATTTGTTCCTAAGCAACTAACATGTAATTCAAGCAGAAGAGATATGAATAAAATTACATATAAGCATACCTAAATATTCTCGTGGAAATTTTAAGGGAATGTGAGGTTTATGGAAACCAACAGCCAATAAAAATGGCTCCTCTCTCTTCTCACGCAGAAATTTTTTTGCTGCTTCAAGTGACTGTAAATCTGGCAATGATTTTCCTGGCTGTAGTTCAACAGAGACAGGGCAAATTAGATTCCTCCCCGGCTGCCCTGAAGTACCATGGCAAACGGGGCTATCTCGATACTGTTCTGTTGGTGGGTGGAAAGGTTCTTCAGACCAGCTATATGGCTGATCATCACTGTAGTTAGATGAAATACCTTTCAGGGAAACAAACAATATTTCAATTAGACAATAACTTCAAATAAATGTAGTTTACAAGTTCACATAAAGGTTTCTGTTTGTTGCTATGTTTGAAGAAGCTTTTGCAAAATAATAACATTCATCAGATAGCTGACAACAAAAATACATGGTACCAACACATAACAATATGTATCAACATGATTTTTTTAAAATACTGCAAAGATCATACGTTAAAAATACATTTGTGGCTTTATGCTCTCAAGTTTTTGTCCAGTGCAGAAGTGACAAAGACTCAGCATTCATTCAATCTGTAAAATAATCTTGATTTTTGTTCAGTTCTGAAATGATATTTGAATTCACAAAGTTCAAACGGTGTTGATCTATTCCACGGGTATCAGCTCTGGCAAATTTTACACAGTTTGTTTCTTAATTAACTGCCATACCTAGCATATTATTGATTTATTAATTACTTAATTAAGTAATTCATTCATATATCACATTGCATACCTACCTAATTAAAGGTAAATGTTGAGGTATGTGGAACAAATTGAGATATAGATTAACAGAGAGTGTTAGTTGCCAGATGCTACTTCTGTAGTCTTGAATAACACTCAACTATAACATATTTAACATCATATATTTGTGCTTCAAATGGTTATAAATTACTACAATGCAGATAACAGAAAAGATCTTACTTTGAAAATGTATGTGACTTTCTTTGTAGGATTAAACAGATGTTGTTTACACAGCTTGTTTCTTAATTAACTGCCATTCCCAGCATTTTATTTATTTATTAATTACTTAATTAAGTAATTAATTGGCCTGTGGATGCAACACGCTCATCCTCAACTTCTTTACATTCAACAATTCACACAGTTCCTTCATTAAATCTGACATGAAGTTGGTCCCTTGGTCAGTAATTATTGTCTCCGGTACACCAAACTTCAAAATCCAGTTGTTTACTAATGCTTGCATGACCATTGCTGCCTATTGATTTGGCATAGCCACCATCTACACATACCTTGAAAAATGGTCTATTATTGTCAGAATGAATCTGTTCCCCGATGCTGTTCGCCTGAAAGATCCTAAGACATTGATCCCTGGTACAGAGAATGGACATGGCATTTCCGACAATCATTGTAGCTGTATCTGTTTTCGGCCCAAATCTGCTCTCTGCACACATGGTATACAATTTTTGACATACTGATCCACATCTGCTTTCCTACCTCTCCACCTACACCTCTCCGCCACTCTTCTATTCATTGCATGACACCCTCCATGACCAGATAACACATTATCATGTACTTCCTTTAAAACCTCACCCATCAACTTCGCTGGCTCTACTACCCTTGGCCCTAACTAACAAGAACCAGACTTGATGTTAACACTTCTTTCAGTTTGTCAAACACTTTCCGACACTCTTCTGTCCACTCAAATTTCACATCCTTCCGTAACATGTGCGTCAACAGCTGTGATACATCTACAAAACCCTTCATGAACTTTCAATAGAAATTGCAAATTCTGATGAATGACTGCATTTCCTTAACTGTTTTTGGCTCCCAAAAATCCCTTACAGCCTGCACCAACCTTGTATCTGTTCGCACTCCATCCTTACCGATAATATGACTGAAATATTTTACTTATTCTAATGCAGAATGACACTTCTCCAGTCTCAAAGTCAAACGAGCTGCTCTTAACCTCATAAAGACTTTCCTTAACCACTGTCTATGTTATACTACTTGAAAACACTATAATGTCATCCAAATAGACCAGACACTGCCATGGTTTCAAACCCCTCAAGACACTGTCTACCATCTTCTGAAATGTTGCCAGAGCATTTTTCAAACCAAATGGCATTCTAATGTACTGGTCTCCAGGAGTAGAGAAAGTAATTTTTGGATTATCCCATGGAGCCACCTCTAACTGGCAATAACCACTTGTCAAATCCATCGTAGAAAAGTACTGGCACTGTCCTAAGTGATCCAAAGTCTCAAATATGTTTCGAATAGGGTATGGGTCCATTACTGTCTTATTATTGAGGTATCGGTAGTCACAACAGAACCTGTATTTCTTAGTTCCATCCATAAATTTTTTAGGCACAACGACAATGCCCGCTCCCCAGCAACTATTACTATGCTCTATAATACGATCTGCAAGCTGCTGATCAATGAAATCCTCCACAATTGGCTGAAAATACCTCGGTATTCTCTATGGTTTATGGTAAACAGGTGCTTCAATCCCTGTTGGTATCCTATGTTGAACTAATGGAGTTGTTCATAACGGCCCTTGTAGAAAAAACAAATCCTTAAATTCCCACAATAATTCTTCCATATGCTCTCTTTCTCCTGGTTTCAAATGCTCAATTTTGTCATTCAATGCAGTTCCATTGGCAGTTAGGGGTTGATACTGTCGCCTACCACTCAAACACCAACCATCATCATCTGGCACATCCATATTTGCTACTAAAACTCCCTTCCTCAAATTTGCATCTACAGCGCTAAAATTATCCATGTTCATGGGAACTACTCACCTGTCATTCCCCTCCTGTATGCGTACAACACTACGTTTCACAAAACAACCCAATGGACCCAAAACTTCATTACCCTCCAATGGTTCAATAACACATACTGTACCAGCAAGTAGATTTGACTTCACACTTACCCAAAGCGCCTTCCTGGTGCCACTAGACACACACTCATGCAAATTAAGCCTTAATGCTAATGTACGCAGTTCAATTGGTTTGTTCATTACGTTGAATGCCCCTTATGACAGCTCTGCACTGACAACAGTTTCCCCTAGCTGAAATAACATTACACCAAGTTCGTTGTTCAAGTCAATTTTGGCATGATGTTGATGCAAGAAATCTACTCCTAGGATCATGCCGTAGCCCTTGCTTACCCATGGTACTACCTCCATGCATGCATTAAAGCAGACTCTCTCTATTCAGAAGTCAGCTGTCACAGATCCCAAAGGCGTGACCTCCATATCCCCCACTCCACATAACCTATAACATGGTGGGTCTAGTTTCCTTTGTCCCATTATATTCCTAGTAGCCACTGACACTTGGCCCCTGTGTCCAACAAAATCTTAAAGTTTTTAGTTCCTATGGATCCTACCAATGAACATTCCACCTCTGCATACATATTCGTAGCATTGAAATTAAACGGGAGCTCCCTTAGGCGGGTCTTGGGCCCCCTCTGCCATTTAACGCTTGTCCACCTCTCCTATCTCCACTTCTCCATCCTCCCTGCTGCCAATTTCCACTCCTCCTTTATTCCTCAGTGACCGGGTACACTGCCTTTGCACATGTCTCGAACAACCACACTTAAAACATTTCACACCCTCTGTAAACACTGTTTGCCTCTCGCGTACCCCTGTTGCCACGTCTATTTTCTTGCATTGAATTGCCAGCTGAATGGCCGAATACAAATCTTTTGGAGTCCCTTCATCAAGTGCCCTTTGCTCAGCCTTCTGCAACAGAATTCCTTTCGCTTCATTACTCTGACCCAACTTGTAAGTATACTAATTAATTTCCCTTATCCTGTCCGCAAATTACTCCATCGTCTCCCCCAGTCTCTTTGACATTGTACTTAACCTCTCTCTCAAGTACTGAGCGCTATTCTGTTTTTTGTACCTTTGTAAAAGCCCTTCCTTTAACTGCTTAAACTATCCTGCCTTCCTTAAGGCCTTAGAATACCTTATATATGTTTTCACTTCACCCGTTAATCTAAATTTGGCTATGTGTAACAACTGCTCATCAGACCAACCATTCATCACCACTGAAGTCTCCAAGTCCTCCACAAACAAACGCACATTCTCAGATGCCTAACCAGAAAATGGAATAATCAAATTCACAGCAGCTGGATCAACCTCCTGCAACCTAGGCAACAACGACTGATCAGATGTGGTTTCCCACTCTCTTCTAGATGTTAATTCATTTCTCAACTTCATATTGCCTGCTGTAAATTGTGCTACTTTTTCCAACAAAATCCACACCACTCCTGGTTCCAACACACTTCACGTCCACGACTCTGCCATTGTGTTGCTTTCATTCCCAGTTAGTCCCAAAACAAAACATTTAAGTACAAGAATAACCTGACTCCCCACACCTCAGTATCATCATGCTTGGTAACATCATACTCAACCCAATACAAAAGTAATTAAATGCCATGAAAAAAAAAAAAAAAAAAAAAGATTGTTATTGCCCAAAAGACACTTATTCTAACAAAAAAAAAAAAAAAAAAAAAATAGTATGCCAACACAAAACATCGAAAATGGCATGCCATGAGCCATACTCAAAAACACAAAAAGGCAAGAAAATGTCCAATACTCAAAAGAAAACTGGTCAGAACTCACCACATCTTGTGAATGTTATACGGGCGGTGGGCTTGAACATCGTACTGTACAGATGACGTCTGCTATTCTGACACCAAAATGTAGTGGCAACTTCTGCCACTGAATGTGACAGCAACACCAAATGTAGTGGGAAGAGGTAGAAGGCACCATATTAAGACTTGTCCGAGCTTTCCGATTTATTGTTTCCAACTACAGTGCCCCCGTTCCTCTCAATCTGTGTCACTTGGTCTTGCAATGCTGAGGACACCACTTTGCTGTCTGCGAAAGGGCTTGGCACGAAATGGCTGCCTCAGCAACCTGTGCATGCACTGTTGTGTGTCTGCCTTGTATGGCAGCGGAGTTGTGGCGTCATCAGCACACGGAGTTGTGGCCTGCATCCCTACCAACTCAGCACCACTCAGCGGAATCTTGCCGGCGTGGCTAAGATTGCGACGACAACAAGCACCCATGAGCCAGAGTCCGAATCTCAGCTGGGGATGCCTCCTGCGTATGTTGGAAGCCAGGATGACTGCCCACAGTAGTGAGCCGTGGAGTGGCCCATCACTGGCTGGCTACGGACCCTGCGTCGGCCTCAGAGGGTCAAACCAGCGACCCGCCGTGGACTGGAATGCTGGCGCCCCATCTGCTGCTGCGTGTAGCTGGTGGTGTGAATGCCCAGCCATCTAGGAGAGCTGCCACACTTGAATCAATCTCATTAGAAACCCACACCTATTTATACGCGGCTGTGCGCCACTGTTTTGTCATATGCACCACTTCACGTCACATACTCATAACACGCTAGGTTGGCCAGTGGCCCCTTCTACCTGTGATTTGCAAAATGCAAAACTGCTACATATACTCTTTCAGCAATTTGATGGCTTTGTGGCCTCTATTCTACTTCGCAATTGTTGGTATGTGTAACTCACTGCAATATGGCCTGCACCTGGTTGTAACTTGTGCTCAGAATATTGCACAAAATAAACCATGCCGCGACAGCGTGGACGTGAACAGTATGTGCAGTTGACGGACTTTGAGCGAGGGCGTATAGTGGGCATGCGGGAGGCCGGGTGGACGTACCGCCAAATTGCTCAACACGTGGGGCGTGAGGTCTCCACAGTACATCGATGTTGTTGCCAGTGGTCGGCGGAAGGTGCACGTGCCCGTCGACCTGGGACCGGACCGCAGCGACGCACGGATGCACGCCAAGACCGTAGGATCCTACGCAGTCCCGTAGGGGACCGCACCGCCACTTCCCAGCGAATTAGGGACACTGTTGCTCCTGGGGTATCGGCGAGGACCATTCGCAACCGTCTCCATGAAGCTGGGCTACGGTCCCGCACACTGTTAGGCCGTCTTCCGCTCACGCCCCAACATCGTGCAGCCCGCCTCCAGTGGTGTCGCGACAGGCGTGAATGGAGGGACGAATGGAGACGTGTCGTCTTCAGCGATGAGAGTCGCTTCTGCCTTGGTGCCAATGATGGTTGTATGCGTGTTTGGCGCCGTGCAGGTGAGCGCCACAATCAGGACTGCATACGACCGAGGCACACAGGGCCAACACCCGGCATCATGGTGTGGGGAGCGATCTCCTACACTGGCCGTACACCACTGGTGATCGTCGAGGGGACACTGAATAGTGCACGGTACATCCAAACCGTCATCGAACCCATCGCTCTACCATTCCTAGACCGGCAAGGGAACTTGCTGTTCCAACAGGTCGATGCACGTCCGCATGTATCCCGTGCCACCCAACGTGCTCTAGAAGGTGTAAGTGAACTACCCTGGCCAGCAAGATCTCCGGATCTGTCCCCCATTGAGTATGTTTGGGACTGGATGAAGCGTCGTCTCACGCGGTCTGCACGTCCAGCACGAACGCTGGTCCAACTGAGGCGCCAGGTGGAAATGGCATGGCAAGCCGTTCCACAGGACTACATCCAGCATCTCTACGATCGTCTCCATGGGAGAATAGCAGCCTGCATTGCTGCGAAAGGTGGATATACAATGTACTAGTGCCGACATTGTGCATGCTCTGTTACCTGTGTCTATGTGCCTGTGGTTCTGTCAGTGTGATCATGTGATGTATCTGACCCCAGGAATGTGTCAATAAAGTTTCCCCTTCCTGGGACAATGAATTCACACGGTGTTCTTATTTCAATTTCCAGGAGTGTGTGTGTGTGTGTGTGTGTGTGTGTGTGTGTGTGTGTCTATATATATATATATATATATATATATATATATATATATATATATATATATAATAGAGGGAAACATTCCACATGGGAAAAATATATTTAAAAAGAGGGGTCGATAGACACACAAACAAACGCAAACATACACACAAAAATCTAGCTTTCGCAACCAATGGTTGCCTCGTCAGGAAAGAGGGAAGGAGAAGGAAAGACAAAAGGATATGGGTTTTAAGGGAGAGGGTAAGGAGTCATTCCAATCCCGGGAGCGGAAAGACTTACCTTAGGGGGAAAAAAGGACAGGTATACACTCGCACACACACACATATCCATCCACACATACACAGACACAAGCAGACATTTGTAAAGGCAAAGAGTTTGGGCAGAGATGTCAGTCGGGACGGAAGTACAGAGGCAAAGATGATGTTGAAAGACAGGTGAGGTATGAGCGGCGGCAGATTGAAATTAGAAATTAGCGGAGATTGAGGCCTGGCGGATAGCGAGAAGAGAGGATATGCTGAAGGGCAAGTTCCCATCTCCGGAGTTCAGACAGGTTGGTGTTAGTGGGAAGTATCCAGATAACAGACAACACCACTTACAAAGTTTGCCATGGTAATCCCATTCCTGATGTCCAGGCGGAGCTTCAAGGAATCCTCAGAACCTTAGGCCCCCTACAAAACCTTTCACCTGACTCCATCAACCTCCTGACCCCACCAACACCCCGCACCCCTACCTTCTACCTTCTTCCCAAAATTCACAAACCCAATCATCCCGGCCGTCCCATTGTAGCTGGTTACCAAGCCCCCACAGAACGCATCTCTGACTACGTAGATCAACACCTTCAACCCATTACATGCAGTCTCCCATCCTTCATCAAAGACACCAACCACTTTCTCGAACGCCTGGAATCCCTACCCAGTCTCTTACCCCCGGAAACCATCCTTGTAACCATTGATGCCACTTCCTTATACACAAATATTCCGCATGTCCAGGGCCTCGCTGCGATGGAGCACTTCCTTTCACGCCGATCACCTGCCGCCCTACCTAAAACCTCTTTCCTCATTACCTTAGCCAGCTTCATCCTGACCCACAACTTCTTCACTTTTGAAGGCCAGACATACCAACAATTAAAGGGAACAGCCATGGGTACCAGGATGGCCCCCTCGTACGCCAACCTATTCATGGGTCGCTTAGAGGAAGCCTTCTTGGTTACCCAGGCCTGCCAACCCAAAGTTTGGTACAGATTTATTGATGACATTTTCATGATCTGGACTCACAGTGAAGAAGAACTCCAGAATTTCCTCTCCAACCTCAACTCCTTTGGTTCCATCAGATTCACCTGGTCCTACTCTAAATCCCATGCCACTTTCCTTGACGTTGACCTCCACCTGTCCAATGGCCAGCTTCACACGTCCGTCCACATCAAACCCACCAACAAGCAACAGTACCTCCATTATGACAGCTGCCACCCATTCCACATCAAACGGTCCCTTCCCTACAGCCTAGGTCTTCGTGGCAAACGAATCTGCTCCAGTCCGGAATCCTTGAACCATTACACCAACAACCTGAAAACAGCTTTTGCATCCCGTAACTACCCTCCCGACCTGGTACAGAAGCAAATAACCAGAGCCACTTCCTCATCTCCTCAAACCCGGAACCTTCCACAGAAGAACCCCAAAACTGCCCCACTTGTGACAGGATACTTTCCGGGACTGGATCAGATTCTGAATGTGGCTCTCCAGCAGGGATACGACTTCCTCAAATCCTGCCCTGAAATGAGATCCATCCTTCATGAAATCCTCCCCACTCCACCTAGAGTGTCTTTCCGCCGTCCACCTAACCTTCGTAACCTCTTAGTTCATCCCTATGAAATTCCCAAACTACCTTCCCTACCCTCTGGCTCCTACCCCTGTAACCGCCCCCGGTGTAAAACCTGTCCCATGCACCCTCCCACCACCACCTATTCCAGTCCTGTAACCCGGAAGGTGTACACGATCAAAGGCAGAGCCACGTGTGAAAGCACCCACGTGATTTACCAACTGACCTGCCTACACTGTGAAGCGTTCTATGTGGGAATGACCAGCAACAAACTGTCCATTCGCATGAATGGACACAGGCAGACAGTGTTTGTTGGTAATGAGGATCACCCTGTGGCTAAACATGCCTTGGTGCATGGCCAGCACATCTTGGCACAGTGTTACACCGTCCGGGTTATCTGGATACTTCCCACTAACACCAACCTGTCTGAACTCCGGAGATGGGAACTTGCCCTTCAGCATATCCTCTCTTCTCGCTATCCGCCAGGCCTCAATCTCCGCTAATTTCTAATTTCAATCTGCCGCCGCTCATACCTCACCTGTCTTTCAACATCATCTTTGCCTCTGTACTTCCGTCCCGACTGACATCTCTGCCCAAACTCTTTGCCTTTACAAATGTCTGCTTGTGTCTGTGTATGTGTGGATGGATATGTGTGTGTGTGCGAGTGTATACCCGTCCTTTTTTCCCCCTAAGGTAAGTCTTTCCGCTCCCGGGACTGGAATGACTCCTTACCCTCTCCCTTAAAACCCACATCCTTTCGTCTTTCCCTCTCCTTCCCTCTTTCCTGATGAGGCAACAGTTTGTTGCGAAAGCTTGAATTTTGTGTGTATGTTTGTGTTAGTTTGTGTGTCTGTCGACCTGCCAGCACTTTCATTTGGTAAGTCACATCATCTTTGTTTATATATATATATATATAAAAGTAACCAATCTGAATTTCAAACAGGAAAAAGAACTATGGATGCAGTGAATAACTTTATCAAAAAGATAGGCAAACCATTGCATCAGAGGAGTAAAGTTACAAGTATCTTCTGTGACCTCACAAAAGCATTTGACTTCGTGAGCCATGACTTGCTAATCTACAAATTAGAAAATACGATATTAAGGTTGGTTCAAATGGTTCAAATGGCTCTGAGCACTATGGGACTTAACTTCTGAGGTCATCAGTTCCCAAGAACTTAGAACTACTTAAACCTAACTAACCTAAGGACATCACACACATCCATGCCCGAGGCAGGATTCGAACCTGCGACCGTAGCAAACACGCGGTTCCAAACTGAAGCGCTTAGAACAGCACGGCCACACCGGCCGGCCGAGGTTAAGGACAATGGACTAAATAGGCTAACTTCATACTTACACAACAGAAAATAAAGAGTAACTATCACCTCAGATATAGTGAACTATTATTCTAAATGGAGCCTACAGGACAATTAAAGAGACCTTTGGAGAAAAGAGAACCACTTGTATGAATATCAAGAGCTCAGTTGGAAACCCAGTTCTAAGCAAAGAAGGGAAAGCAGAAAGGTGGAAGGAGTATATAGAGGGTCTATACAAGGGCGATGTACTTGAGGACAATATTCTGGAAATAGAAGAGAATGTAGATGAAGACGAAATGGGAGATAGGATACTGCGTGAAAAAGTTTGACAGAGCACTGAAAGACCTGAGTCGAAACAAGGCCCTGGGAGTAGACAACATTCCATTAGAACTACTGAAGGCCTTGGGAGAGCCAGTCCTGACAAAACTCTACCATCTGGTGAGCAAGATGTATGAGGCAGGCGAAATACCCTCAGACTTCAAGAAGAATATAATAATTCCAATCCCAAAGAAAGCAGGTGTTGACAGATGTGAAAATTACCGAACAATCACTTTAATAAGCCACAGCTGCAAAATACTAATGTGAATTCTTTACAGACTAATGGAAAAACTAGTAGAAGCCGACCTTGGGGAAGATCAGTTTGGATTTTGTAGAAATATTGGAACACTTATCTTAGAAGAAAGATTAAGGAAAGCCAAACCTACATTTCTAGCATTTGTAGACTTAGAGAAAGCTTTTGACAATGTTGACTGGAATACTCTCTTTCAAATTCTAAAGGTGGCAGGGGTAAAATACAGGGAGTGAAAGGCTATTTACAATTTGTATAAAAACCAGAAGGCAGTTATAAGAGTCGAGGGCTATGAAAGGGAAGCAGTGGTTGGGAAGGGAGTGAGACAGGGTTGTAGCCTCTCCCCAATGTTATTCAATCTGTATATTGAGCAAGCAATGAAGGAAACAAAAGAAAAATTCAGAGTAGGTATTAAAATCTATGGAGAAGAAATAAAAACTTTGAGGTTCACTGATGACATTGTAATTCTGTCAGAGACAGCAAAGGACTTGGAAGAGCAGTTGAACGGAATGGACAGTGTCTTGAGGATATAAGATGAACATCAACAAAAGCAAAATGAGGATAATGGAATGTAGTCAAATTCAGTCGGGTGATGCCGATGGAATTAGATTAGGAAATGAGACACTTAAAGTAGTAAAGAAGTTTTGCTATTTGGGGAACAAAATAACTGATGATGGTCGAAGTAGAGAGGATATAAAATGTAGGCTGGCAACGGGAAGGAAAGCATTTCTGAAGAAGAGAAATTTGTTAACATCGAGTATATATTTAAGTGAAAGGAAGTCGTTTCTGAATGTATTTGTATGGAGTGTAGCCATGTATGGAATGAAACATGGACGATAAATAGTTTGGACAAGAAGAGAATAGAAGCTTTCGAAATGTGTTGCTACAGAAGAATGCTGAAGATTACATGGGTAGATCACATAACTAATGAGGAGGTATTGAATAGAATTGAGGAGAAGAGGAGTTTGTGGCACAACTTGACAAGAAGAAGGGACCGGTTGGTAGGACATGTTCTGAGGCATCAAGGGATCACAAATTTAGCATTGGACGGCAGTGTGGAGGGTAAAAATAGTAGAGGGAGACCAAGAGATGAATACACTAAGCAGATTCAGAAGGATGTAGGTCGCAGTAAGTACTGGGAGATGAAGAAGCTTGCACAGGATAGAGTAGCATGGAGAGCTGCATCAAACCAGTCTCAAGACTGAAGACCACAACAACAACAACAACAACACAACTACTAGCAAATTCCACTGACTTGAATACAAGAAAAATCACTTATCATAGTTATTTTGAATCTGTCATTAGATATGAGATAATGTTCTGGGGAAGTTCAAGTAATGTATCTCAAACACCGAAACTGCAAACGAAAATTGTCCGATACATGTGTACTGCACAGCGAACAGAGTCTTGTAACCCATTATTTCAGAAATTGCAAATCCTAACTGTTACCTCCATATAAATTTTTTAATTATAATTTTTCTACACAGCAGACAAAAATTATTTGATGAGAATCATTTTAACCATACATATAACACAAAAATTAAAATAATTTTATGCTACCCACACACCAGTTGAAATTATATGCACGAACTCCACAATACATGAGGATGAAAATATCCAAGTTAATGGGCAAAAACACATTTAAATATGAAGCCAGAAACTTTAAAAATGAGGCTACAGCAGATTCTGTGGGAGAAATGCTGCTATTCAATAGAAGAATTCATAGAGGATAAAATGATCATTTGAGCAAGGGGCAATTAAGTGTCAGATTTTATTGTATGTATGTATGTATGTATAACATCATTATTATTGTGCTATCTGCAAACATCAGCTGTTCTTTGTATATGGTCAAATTTTACCACAATTTGATGTGTCTCCTGTATCGGAAGCAAATGATTTAGATTATGTATTTTATGAGACAAATAAACCACAGCTCACAATAACCAAGTCTAATATCTTATATGTACCTACCAGTACCATTGGGTATTGATAAGTCATAGAAAAAATATATGAAAATTAATTTTCAACAATAATGTATTTTCTATTCATTGGTTAGAATTAAACAATACTGATATCTAGTAATTGTGAAATGAAATTAAATAAAATTTACACAACAACTTGTAATATTTTCTTTAATTATTGTATATATTAAAGTTAAATGTATAAAAAAATAAATCAAGTAATTTGTTTAAAACTAATATCAATTACCCTAAGGACTTTGGGGTGAACAGGCACTCGCTTTTTCTCCATCTTACATCTACTAGGTGCCTCTACTCAATTTCTGTAACTTCCACATTACTATTTTGTTATGCAAAACACTTTTGTAGAAATACCTTTAGACTTTTCAGTATCCTGCCTCTGAAACGAGAGCATTGTTTTTATTAACGTTCGTACTGTCCAAGCTTCCACTTTTTTTTTCTCCAGTTATTATTCCAACTGTGTCCATAGTTATTTGGCAGCTCCATCTTTTAGTACCATTTACCTTAAAATAGACCTACACAAAATTTTGAAAATCAAAGGGAATGGACAGTCTTCTGCTTATACCAAATGCTTTTGGAAATTTGTTGTGCAAGTTACCTCTTACCAGATGTGTTGCTGTGTATGTTGAGCTCTGGGCAGCAAGGGGGTGGTGGGGGGGAGTTGGGGTGGGGGGGCAAGAGGTACAGAGAGGGGCAGAGTTGTAAAGGGGATGACTCATAAAGATCTGTATTTAAATGTCCAGTGGAACACTTCATCCAGAACTTGTCACATCACTCAGAGAGTGGCACAATCTTAATTTATTTATTTTATTTATTTATTTATTTCATGTTCCGTAGATCCAGTTAGTGAGTCAATCACAAGGATATGGAACGTGTCAAATTGTACAGGTTTCAATTTAAACTTACAATAAATACAAGGGCAATTCAATGCCAAATTGTACACAGTTTAAGTAAGAGATACTATAAATACAGTAATAGATACAATGTCAGCTAGATAACATAACAACCATTTAACAGAAAAAGGAGTTTCAAATAAAGGTTAAAGATAAGAGCACAAAATTAAATCAGATATTAGGCCTACAAGAGTAAATACAAGTACAGCCAATTTGTTGTTACAAAAAGTGTGCTAATGCTCAAGTGCACAATAAAATCAATTTAACTACTTCTCCCCTGTCAAGTTTAGTGACAATAAGTTTAGTGATGGTATACATTTTCTTTCAGACATTCATCCACAGTATAAGAAGATTTCTCTGTCAGGTAATCTTTGAGAACTTGTTTAAATTTTGGCAGTTCTGTATGAACACATTTGATATGCAGTGGTAGAGCATTGAGCAGCTTAATGCTGGAGTAGTAAACTCCTTTTTGTACCAGAGTGAGATGTTTCATTTCGAAATGTAGATTGTTTTTGTTTCTGGTGCTATAGCCATGGAATTTACTGTTGTCTTGGTAGATAGAATAATTTTTGTACACAAAGGTCAGGAAGGAAAAAATATACTGTGAGGCAGTTGTTAGGATACCTGTCTTCCGAAACAAGTGGCTGCAAGTGTGTCTTTGATGGACCCCACACATTATTCTGATTGCTTTTTTTGGATGGTAAAAACCTTTTTTGCAAGTGGTTGGTTCCCCCAGAATAGGATAGCATATGTCATCAATGAGTGGAAGTAGCCAAAGTAGGCAACCTTAATGCAGATGAAGAATGTGACCTGACCAATTACATTTGCTGTCTATGTAAGCACCCAGGAATTTTGTATCTTCAACTTTCTGTATTGGTTGATCTCTACATTTTATGTTAATTTCATCAATATTACTTTGTGATGTATGGAACCTCATATAATGAGTTTTATCTGCATAGAGTGAGAGACCATTTGAGGAGAACCAATTTAAGATCTCATTAAAAACAGTATTTGTAGTTTGTTCAAGATCGTGATCAATCAAATCGTCAATTAGAGTTGTGGTATCATCAGCAAACAGGGTAAATTTGCTATTTGTCTCAGAACAAAGAGGAAGATCATTAATAAAGATGACGAAAAGCAGTGGGCCTAAAGCAGAGCCTTGAGGCACATCACACGTTATTGTGCCCCATTCAGAAGAGGCAGGTTCTCCAAAAGAGCCATTTATCATTACAGTCTGCTTCTGATCCTGTAGATATGATTGTAGCCACAAGCCAACAGTACCACCTAAACCATAGTATTCTGCCTTTTTCAAAAGAATATTTGTGTGGGCTGAATTCTCAGCAATGTGCCTGACATCATCCCCAATGGCACAGTTGAGGTTATAGTCCAAACCGTTCCTGGCACTCCCAGTAACCACTACATGATTTTCTTTACCAAGATATTTCCCCTGAGAGCTTAAGTCACAGCAGGGACTTCTGTATTGGTTCATACACACCCCTTTCATGACTACTTTCTAGCAGAAGCACCCTCTTGGTCTTTATATGGCATTTAAGAATTCTACCTGAAGAAAATTACTAAAAATTACTTTTGTGTGTCTATGCCATATTACTTTCACCATGAGACTATACTTCGCTCACAGTGAAATTACAAAAATGACTGACATTATAAGTCTAATGCACTGCTTTTCATTATCTTTTAACAACAATTCTATCTGATTTCCTACACATACAGCCCAGTTCCAGTTTGTGGAAGAAGTATTACTGGTTATTTATAGTGGTGAACAACACAACTTATTAACTCGTGCATGACGTTTTACTAGTAATCTCTGTCTTGAATAAAACCTGAGAGCTTAAAGGTGGACTTTAAGCTCTCAGGTTTTCAAATTTCATCCAATGCAGTCCCCAACAGTCAGTCTTTGCTTTTCATATTGTATGATAAGTCTCCCCTGACCTGCAGTTCTGCGTGACTTTCCCAAAATCTACCCCTTTTCCTGGACCTCTCCAGTCCTTTTCCTTCATTATTCTTCCTTCCCCTTCAACACTTTTGCCTGAAGAAGAAGCCACTGGCTCCAAAAGCTTGTCAATCACAACAATCTTTTATGTGTGTGTTCTGTCGGCGCTTGGTGAAAGATTTTTTTATCTATCCAATTAAATAATGGTTATTTACAGTGACTGATTACTTCTCCTCTTTCAGTTTTTTTTATATTCTTTGATTATGCTAAACTTCTGGATAGTAGCTTACAAATTCATATTATTGTACTTGTGTTAATAATTTGAAGCTACAAAATTGTTTGGCAGCCAAATGAGTACTTTCAGCTTACAACTAGCACAAACTGCATAGTCATTAAATAACTCTATGTAGACAAAACATGACAGCTATCTACTGCTTGGTGTTGTTTTTTCCTTCGTTTTTTCACTTTTATAACTGTTATAATTTTTTAAGTAATACATTCAGTAATATCATAAGTCTCAATTAAATCTGGCACTGCATATTCTCCAGTCATTTAGTAACGGAAAGTCCTGGTAGAATGTAAATAATTTAGGAGCACAGAGGAGGGACCCCCACCCCACCCCACAGCCACACACACAGTAAATATATAATCAACACTGACATTTTTATATTTCTCATTCATTAAAAATAAAATTCCTTTAACTGGGTCAACCATTTTAAGCATATTTTCCATTATGTTTCATTACATACCATTTGTATCATCAAGAAACAATCAAATTTCTTTCCTCCCAATAAAAATCTGAAACAAATTAATTTCTCTTTTCTTTTTTCACTTTTTTTCTATATTTTCATTGTTGATGAATGCCAAAGAATTCAGTGCTCCTCCCAACCCCTTGCTACATTGGTTGCGCCCTTGTGGAAAAGCCAGGTACAAGAACTGTCGAATGCATCCACCATGCACATTCTACACCAGTATAGCTGCAAGTAAGTACTATTGCATCAGAAGCAGGGCCACCTATGAAAGCAGTCATATATATTAGCTGCAGTTTCAAATGAATGCCCACCACCAGACTGTGGCCAAGAGCCTAATTGACCACCCAGTGGTGCAACATGCTACTCAGCACAAAATGCTCGATTTACATGGCTACTTCACAGTCATGCCTTCTGGATCACCACCCTCCTGCCCCCAACACTAGTTTTTCTGAATTTCATACATAGGAGCTGTCCCTGTGATACGTCCTTCATTCCCATAATCTTCCTGGTCTCAGTCTCTGCTAGCCGCTACCCCATAACTCCTAATTTCACTCATCCTGCAGCCACATCATCTTCCCTATTCTTTACATTCCTCTGTTCTGTGACCCTTCCTAATACACACCTCTATGTCATAACTCTGTGTGCTTCATGAACTCACTGTTATCAGTGACTGTGCTACGTTCACTTCCTGTGCACCTACTGCAGCCACCCTTCCCCTTCAGCCTCCTTCCATTTCCCACTCCCTCACTCCCTCCCTCCCTCCCTCGCTCCCAGTTCATCCAGTACAGCCCCTCACTCTAGTCAAGCTGCAAAACTACAGCCCTGATACCGTGTGTTCAGCTGGTGCAGCGTAGCTGTCTTGGTGAGTGTATGTGTATGCATATCTATGTGTGTGTATGTGTAATCTAGCTCAAAAAAGGATTCATCAGAAAGCTAGGAAGTTTGTGGTCTTATTGCTGTTTCTTTCATTGACTCAATGCATCTACTATGTGCAAGCAGCCACCTTCTTTAAGGAATATTTTATTGAAAACTACGGGCTGAAAAACTTTCCTTCTCCCCTGTCAAGTGTTGCTATCTAGCCAAGAGACTGCTCCCATGGCTAACAATCTGTAGCCAGACCATGCTGCAGGCCAAGCATAGTTCTCACAGTTGAGGACTCCTGATGAGAGATGCCATGCAAATGCTTTCAGCCAATAGGAAGTGTGAGCAAATGAACATGTGGGTTCCTGGTATACAGGAGCAGTGTGGTGGGTCCAGAACAGATGCTTTCTCTGTGACTGTCTCCTGACCTAACAACACACAATCTCCCTGCATTCTCCTGATCCACTTAGCTGTAATGGCCATTGCACTTTCCCTATGTGCACTCTGTGTAACATGAAGGAGAACTAAATTTGAATCCTGTTCTCAAAACAAATATCCCCTCTGGGTGCCTCTTCCTTTGCCTTCATTGTCGCTCCTTATTTATGTGGTGTCAGTTCATTGGGGTATGAGAACAATACAGCCCCCTACGAGTGGCTTCTCAACACCCATACACATCGAGCTGGAATGCTGCCACACTCGGTTGCTGCTGTCTTCATTCTACATAGAGTTCCAGTTGGCTGCGGGCCCTACCACCACTGCTGCCTAGCAGGTCCTTTTCAGCTGGCCTCCTGCTGCAGTTGCCACCACATAGTCCATTGCTGGGCGACCTCCTGCTGCTGCCATGAGGGTCCAAGTCTACATCTACATAGATAGTCTGCTTGGTGGAGGGCACCCTGTACCACTACCTGTCATTTCCTTTCCTGTTCCACTCAAATAGAGCGAAGGAAAATGACTGTTTATATGCACCCATATGAGCTCTAATTTCTTGTAACTTATCTTTGTTTTCCTTGTGCACAATCTATGTAGGTGGCAGTAGAATTGTTTGGGAGACAGCTTCAACTGAAGATTTTCTAAATGTTCTCAATAGCGTTCCTCAAAAAGAATGTCACCTTCCCTCCAAGGGTTCCTGTTTGTGTTCCCCAAGCCCCTCTGTTAACACTTACTTGTTGTTTGAACTTGCCAGTGATGAATCTAGCAGGCTGCCTCTGAACTGCTTTGACATCTTCCTTCAATCTGACCTGGTACAGATGCCAAACACTTGAGCAGTACTCAAGAATAGGGTGCACCAGCATCCTATATGCAGTTTCCTTTACAGGTGAACTACTCTTCCCTAAAATTCTCCCAGTAAACTGAAGTTGGCCATATGCCTTCCCTGCCACAGTTCTCACATGCTCATTTCATTTCAAATTGCTGTGCAATTTTATGCCCAGATATTTAAAAGACTTGACTATGTCACGCAGGACAGTGGTAATACTGTATCCAAACATTATATGTCTCATCTGCCTACTCATCCACATCAACTTACATTTTTTCCACATGAGGGCTAGCTGCCATTCATCACACTAACTGGAAATATTGTATAAGTTGTCTTGTACCTCCCTACAGCCACTCAACTTCGACACCTTACTGTACACCATGACATCATCAGCAGACAACAGCAAATTGCTGCTCACCCTGTATGCCAAATCATTTATGTATATAGAGAAAAATAGTGGTCCTATCGCACTTCTCTGGGGCACTCCTGATGATACCCTTGTCTCTGATGAACGCTTGCTATTGAGGACAAGGTACTGGGTTCTATTATTTAAGAAGTCTTCCAGCCACTGACATATCTGTGAACTTATTCCATATGCTCGTACCTTCATTAACAGCCAGCTATGGGCACTATGTCAAATGCTTTCCAGAAATGTAGAAATATGAAATCTGCCTGTTGCCCTCCATCCATAGTTCCCAGTATATCATGTGAGAAAAGGGCAAGCTGACTTTTGCACAAGCAATCCTTTCTAAAACCATGCTGATTCATAGACATAAGCTGCTCAGTTTCAATAAAGTTTATTATATTTGAACTGAAAATATGTTCAAGAATTCTGCAGAAAACCGAAGTTAGGGAGACTGGTCTGTAATTTTGTGAGTCTGTTCATTTACCCTTCTTATGCGAGGGCAGATCAAATATAAATGGAATTTTTTTTTTTATTTAAATTCATTTATTAAAAAACTCAAGGCAATTGTAATTAATTTTTCCACATAGTCTCCTGCTTTGGAAATGCATTTGTCCCAGCATATGGGCAGCTTTTTGATGCCCTCATCATAAAAAGAACTGGGTAGTGTCACCAGCCAGTTGTGCACGAAGTCTTCCACACTCTCGTCATCTTCAAATCGTCGCCCTCCTAGAGCTTCTTTAAGTGGTCCGAATAAATGGAAATCACAGGGCAATAAGTCCAGGCTGTAAGGAAAATGATCAAGTGTAGTCCAGTACATTTCCTGTAGCTTGGAGACAGCTAGAGCTGCAGCATGGGGTCGGGCATTGTCGTGGAGGAAGATGACCTGTCGAATTGATTGGTCTCATCTTTTGTGGTGATATGCAACTCTAGCTTTGCTCAACAGTTTGCAGTAGTGAACAGCATTGATTGTACATCACTCATGCAAAATATCAATCAGAAAAATGCCTCACTGATTGGAAGAAACGGTTGAAAGAACCTTGCCAGCTGACAGTCGAGTCTTGGTTTTCAATGGTGCTGCCTCCCCTTTCCTCTGCCACTCTTTACTGGCTTGTTTGGATTCTGGAGTGGAGTGGTGAACCCTTGTTTCATTGCAGGTGATGATCCAACTCGAAAATGCATCACCTTCTTCTGCAAACCTTGCTGTAAGCCTCTGACAGACCTCCAAACATCTCAGCTTCAGATTTTCAGTCAAAAGTTTAGGGACCTATCTGGAACACACTTTACAGAACTGTAGGTCATTTGTGATGATTGCTTGACTGATTCTGACTTTTTGTGCAATTTCTGATACTATTTCCTGTCAATCGTCATTAATAATGTCTTTAACCACACGTTCTTGTCCTTCCTTGAACTTTTTATGCCAGGCAAACACACATGCCCTTGATAATGTTTTATCATCAAACTGTGCAGCCAACCTTTGGCGACATGTAAGGATCTCTTGCTCAAAGTGGCAAAAGTGCAAGCATTCGGTCTTACCTGTTACCTTACATGTGACAGTCTGTCTGACACTATTGCATGAAGAAGCTAGGAGATTTGTTTTAACTCCAGTACATAATAACGACCCTTATAGTGTGTTTACAAATGATTTAAGTTGCAGATACTGGAGGCGGTTGAATCATACTGTTAACAGATGTCAGCTTACTTGCTGTCCCCCCCCCCCCCCCCCCCCCCCAAAAAAAAAAAAATTCCACCCGAACAGGCCACGAAGGCCTCCAAGCACATGATCTGACATGAACCAGTGTTACCACTGCGTAAAGGCCATTGGCTACTTACTTTCCTAACTGCAGAGAAAATGGACATTTGAATATTAACTGCCCTCAGTCACGAGGTAGAGCAAACTGTGGCTATGATGGATTTCAGAATTACACAGGTAATGGGAGAATTAATCACAGAAATGGATGGGGGTAGGTGCAGCCAGTCCTCACCACAGCAACAACAAACTGTTAACCCCATCAACTTTTTTGAGGTGGCAAATGTGATTGTGTATGGCACTATGCGTGGAGGAAAAAGTGAGGATTTTAACTGATACATATGTCCAAGAAAGTTTGAAATTTGAAGCACTGGAAAAGAAAGGACTTGATTTTCATGTCATCCTGGGGAATAATTTTCTGTGCCATTATCAGGGTATCATTGAATATCTAATGCAATCTGTTCAATTCAGTGAAGCAATTCCTCATTTTGGTGGCAATAAGATTGAACAGGTATGTGACACTTTGGGGAAGAGGGACATACGAAGTCTTCACGGGAGTACTCCTTCTGCCCTTTCCGGCCTGCCAGTTGTGTAGCAGGTGACTTTACCCCTTCAGGCGAGAGTGTGATGGCTCATTGCACAGCCGGCTGGGGGGACGGTGATGCTACCTTGACATGGGGTGATTTCACAACCTCAGAGCTGAATTTGAGATTGCATGTCTGCTTAGGCATGTCCTTCCCAAAATTCTGATGAACTGTGTAGCTGTGTGTTATAAGCCATTACCCCTCTAATAATATGTGATGATAATGGAAAAGTTTTCTGGATGACAGCCAAAGTCTGAGAGCCTAATGGAATAATTTTTCAGGTTGACCTGCTCACCCAGACTGACTTCAGGTTCACATGAAATGAGGCATTTGTAAGGCTGACACTGTGAGTTGGAAAGTATGTGTCCAAGTTTTTCTAGATAACTTCAGTGCAAGAGATGGAGGAATACCTTGTGGAACTACACTGGTCAGTATATAGGTGATAGATAAGAAGGAATTGCCTGCAATGGTGAGAAAGAAATTCCAGAGGGGAAGGAAATAGAAACATTGCCCATGAGAGAAGCTTAAACAATCACACCACTCCTTAGAAATCGCTTGCAGAAGAGATTGTCAAATTTGTCTGAATTGGGTCAAGGCCTATTGTATCCAGTAGTGGAGGAGTTTGTGTGGTTGTTTGAGGAAAGGCTGTATTTGTCAACCACAGACCTAACAGTCCGCAAAATCCCAACTGGGAATGCTAGGACAAATGCCCAAAAACCCTTCAGATCCTATCACTTGCAGTCATTTGTGGAGAATAGTATTTAGCAACAGTTTGATGCTGGAATGATACAACCTTCTTCCAGTCCATGGGCTTCACCTACAGTAATTTTGCCCAAAAAATCTGTTAATAGTGAAAAATACCATTGCTTATGTGTTGGTAAGCTACCAGTGAATAAAATACAACACCTGACATATTCTCACTGCCTCAAACAAACAAAACCTGGGATAGACTAGGGAACTGGGAATATTTTACTACTGTGAACATGAAATCAGGCTGTCATCAGAATCATATTGCAGCCATAGATTATCATAAATTGCTTTTGTAGTGCCATTCAGGTTGTATGAATTCCTAAGAATGCCTTTTGGCTTAGGAAGTGTGCCTGCTACATCTCAGGAGTTCAGAGATTTATTTTGATTGGACTGAACCAACAATGTGTTTAAGATATGATAAGAATTTGCAGTGCCTGTGTTAAGAAGAATGACACAATGTTCCTTCAGAAATGCATGCACTGTGGGGACCACAACTATTACGAAACACATTAAATGTATTCACAGTTTAAAATAAGAACAACCATCAAATGAATAAAGGAATGACAACAATGAAAATTTGTGCCAGACTGCGACTCAAACCTGGATTTCCTGCTTTATGCGAGCAGTAGTCTTAACTGCTTTGGCTACCTCTGTGTGCCTCATGGCCAGACCGAAATTCCACATGTCTTCGATCCTGCATCACAATCTGTATGTGTACATACATTATGTTATACCCACATTGTGATATGGTGACCATTCATGTCAAGTGGGAAATCCAAGTTCAAGTCATGGTCTGTCACAAATTTCCATTGTCATCATTCCATTGTACAGATGATGCTTGTTCATATTTGCAACTGCTAATACATTTCATGTATTTCATAATGGCTGTACTTGCTGCAGTGCCTGTTCCTTCAGACATACATGCATGTCCAAAGGAACATTACATTGTTCTTCTTAAAATAGGCACTGCAATATTGTATTATTCACTGGTACCAGGCAGCAGCTTTCAATTAAAATGTCCTCCTCTGTACGTAAATTAGGTAATGTAAGTATGAGTATGGATTATTTGTTTGTTTGTTTTGTTTCATTTTAGGGAATATAAACAATTAGGGTCATACACACTCACGTCAAAACAATAAAACACAAACACAGAGAGGATTTAAAAAATGACTACACATCAATCCCAACTGAGGTAAGAGAAGACAGTGAAAAGCAGAGATGTGGAGAAAGGTCTATAAAATACGCCATACAGAAATTGAAGTCCAGAAGTAAAATTTAAATGGCCTTCACCATATCGCTACACAATCGGCAGCCTGCACATCGTTTGCTAAAAAGGCCAAACCCAAGAGGTAACATATATGGTTAAAAAATGGGCATTCAATCAGAAAAGGTCAGACAGTGAAAACTTGGGTGCAACGTGTACAAACTGGTGGGGGATTGACACTTAACAAATGACGATGGCTAAAATGGCAGTGCTCAATTCGCAACCTAGTTAATATGACCTCCTCGCAATGGGAGGGCTGAGAGGAGGTCGTCTAAGCTGTTGGGAGAGGCTTAGTAACCTGGAGCTTATTACCATCAAGAGAGGACCAGAGGTGATGCCAAAGCAACACAACCTCCTGACAGATGGCAACACAGAGACCATTGGAGGGAATATAAGAACTAGTGGGCTGAGGCATGAGGACTACAGCCTTGGCAGCAGGATCAGCAGCCTCGTTTCCTGTCAGACTGCCATGACCAGGAACCCACATAAACAGCACAGTGGCTCCATCAAGGGTGAGAAAGGGACAGTTTTCCTGGACCCACTGCACTGAGGGATGGGTAGTGTACAGTGCACAGAGGCTTTGAAGGACTCAGAGAGAGTCTGAGCAGATGACACACCTGAGAAGCCTGTGTCACCGGATGTATGCCATGGCCCGATAAAGGGCGAATAGCTCTGCTGTAAATACTGAACAGTGGTCTGCAAGCCGATATTGAAAAACGTCAGTGCCAATGACAAAGGCACATCCGACACCACTGTCAATCTGAGAGCCATCAGTGTACACAAAGGTACTATTGTGAAGTACCATGTGAAGATTGTGAAACTGAAGGCGATAGAGAAAGGCTGGAGTAGTGTCCTTAGAAAGCGAATGAAGTTCCAAAGTGGACATAGGCCACCACACAAGGCCAAGGTGGTGAAGGGTTCACACCCACTGGGAAAGTTGCAGGGAGCTGTCCGAGCAAGAGCCGAAAGCAAACTCCAGCAGGTAACAGAGAAGAGGGGTGCACCCATACTGGCGATCAAAGTGTTATCAAAGAAGGAGGCATAGGATGGGTGGCCACCCATGGTACACAAATGGCTTGCATACCTGCTGAGGAGAAAGTCACAGTGGTAGTTCAGCAGCTTCTGCACACTCAACCGGGCTAGCGAAAAAGGTGCCAGTGGCCAAACGGATGCCACGAGGATGGATAGTATTGAGACAGCATAAGAGGGACAGATATTCAGATGCATAAACAAAACACCAATAGTCTAGTTTTGAACAGACAAGGGATTGGTACAAATGGAGGAGGGTGGTTCGATCTGCACCCCAGGAAGTACTACTGAGGACACACAGGACACTGAGGAACCATGTACAGCAGGCTGCCAGGTAAGACATGTGGGATGACCAAGAGTGTTTCCTATCAATCATGAGCCCCAGGAATTTCATAGTTTCAATAAATGGAAATGCAACAGGTCCAAGATGTAACGATGGTGGGAGAAACCAATTGTGCCACTAGAAATTCATACAAACGGATTTGTCGTTGGAAAAATGAAAGTCATTATTGATGCTCCATGGGTAATGATGATCAAGACACTGCTGAAGATGCTGATGAATGAGACAGATCCATGGAAGACTGAAATAGATGGCGAAATCATCAAGAAAAAGGGACCTGGAGATGCCCGGCGGGAGACAGGCCATTTTTTTTATAGGGTTAATGGCGATAGGAAAGAGGACAGAACCCTGAGGCACAACATTTCCTGGATAAAGGTGTCCAACAAGGCAGAACCCACATGGACCTTGAAAACTTGGTCTGTTAAAATTTCTCAAGGAAACATGGCAGGCAGCCACAAAAGCCTAACGTGTAGAGACTACTGAGGATACCAGTCCTACAGCAGGTGTCATAGTCCTTCTCCAAATCAAAAAACACATCCACAGTCTGGGATTTCCACAGAAAACCATTCATGGCATGGGTGGACAAAGTGACAAGATGGTCAACTGCAGAATGATGCGCTCAAAATCCACACTCTGCAGTGGTTAGTAAATTGTGAGACTCAAGCCACCATAAGAGCTGAGCATAAATCATACGTTCCATTACCTCGCAAACACAGCTGGTGAGAGAGATGGGGTGGTAGCTAGAACAAAGGTGTTTGTCCTTACCAGGCTTAGGGATGGGTATGACAGTGACTTCACACCAGCAACTGGGAAACATACCCTCTGCCCAGATGTGGTTGTACATATTAAACAGAAAGTGCTTGCCCGCAGGAGAAAGGTGCTGCAACATCTGAATGTGAACACTGTCTGGCCATGGGGCAGAGGATCAGGATGTAGTGAGAGCATGATCTAGCTCCCTCATACTAAAGGCAGCATTGTACCACTCACGATTTTGAGAATAGAAGGATATTGCCTGAGCCTCATCCACATGTCTCCAATGAAGGAAGGCTGGGTGATAGGCGGAAGAGCTCGAAATTTCCGCAAAATGGTGGACCAAGGTGTTGGAGACAGCAATAGGGTCCACGATGACATTGTCTGCCACTGCCAGGCCGGAAATTGGGGACAGGATCTTGGTTCCAGAGGGCTGTTGGAGGTTGGCCCACAGAGTAGAGGAGGGAGTGGAACTGTTAAAAGAACTAGTGAATGAAATCCAGCTAGCTTTTTTACCATCCCGAATGGCGTGACAACACTGTTCACACATCTGTTTATAATAAATGCAGATTGCTTTCCTAGGATGATAGTTAAAAATGCAGAGAGCACATCTCCGCACTGTAAGGACAGCGTTTGCAAGATAGTCCACCTGGTCATCACAACTGGGGAAATCGTGTTTGTTGAAGGTTGCCAGGGAGGACTAAAGCCGCCACTCGGCCTTAGTGAGCTGCCATTTTGGTGTGTACACAGGTGGGGTAGGAGTCTGGTACTGAGCTCCGCGGGTTTCAAATCCGTGCCAGACAGCATGGAACTCGATGACCACAAGAGGTCTCTGCAGCAGTCGCACCATACACCTTGGCTGCGTGCTTCTGGCCTTTTCTTGGTTGTCCATCATTATGCTCATCCTTCCATTCTCATTCATCTGTCTTGTTTGTTTGCAGGCCTCTCCTGTTCAGTCCCAGCATGTTTTCGTTAGCAGCAACCCCACCATCGTTTCTGTCATGGTTACAACAGATAGCACATGGAAAATGGTCACCCAAGTAGGTGTCAGAAAGAACGGACCACTCGAGATGGTGAGCAAACTGGGCAGTGCAGAAGGATAGGTCCAAATGGGAACAGTTGTACGAGGAGGCAGAAAGGAATGTGGGTGCTCCTGTGTTAAGGTAGAAGAGGTTAAGTTAAGAAAATCAGCCAAGTGGGCACCTCTCTGACTGGTTCTGGGAGAACCCCAAAGGGGATGGTGTGCATTAAAGTCACCAAGCAGCAGAAATGGGTGAGGTAGCTGCCCAACATGCTGGAGGATGTATGCCCTGGTGACATTGAATGACAGCAGGATATAATTGATACAAAGGGAAAACATCAGGTGAGGAAGGAAAAGGCGAACTGTAAAAGCTTGTAGATGGGTAGTCAGCAAGATGGGCTGACTATGAATGTCATCCCATATGAGCAGCATGACTCCCCCTTGAGATGGAATGCCGACCTCAGGGGGAAGGTCAAAATGGACCGGGAAGAAATGAGAAAGCTCAAAGCAGTCGTGAGGATGCAATTTTGTTTTGCTGAAGGCAGAGTACAAGGGGATGCTGCAATTCTAAAAGCAGCTGTAATTCCTCTTTATTGGATCAAAGGCCGTGAATGTTCCATTAAAGGAGAGCCATGACGAGGAAGAAATGAAGGGGTGTCACCTTGGCGGCTGCCCAGTGCCAGCCTTCGAAAACTTGCTGCTACAGGGCACAGAGGCAGGAGGATCCTGCTCCATGAGGTCCACAGAAGTGCCAGCTTTCTTGTGCTGTTGGTATGTGGAGTCCAATGCAGAAAAATGGTTGGTGGTGCACACTGGCAGCATGGAGGCCAGCTGGGCAAACATATCACGTGATGACACCGTTGAAGAGGATTTTCGAATCAGTGAAGGAGAAGACAGTTTGTCTTTGTTGGACTTCTTTAAGCCTTTCTGGTTAGCAGAGGAAGACTCAGGTATTGGTTGGCTGGAGGAACATACGACGTCTTCACAGGAATACTCCTTCTGCCCTTTCTGGTCTGCCAGTTGCGTAGCTGGTGACTTCACCCCTTCAGGCGAGAGTTTGATGGCTTGTTGCACAGCTGGCTGAGGGGACGGCGATGCTGCCTTGACACTGGGTGATTTCACAACCTCAGAGCTGAATTTGAGATTGCATGTCTGCATAGGCACGTCCTTCATGGAGCAAGATGTAGCAAGAGCAGTACTGTAAGTGACAGATGGTAGAACGCAGGGTTTGCGACTAACCAATAAATTGCAAATGACTGGGTAAGGAACTTTTTCTTTTACCTGGATGTCCTGGACAAGCCATTCTTTGAGATAGGGACAATCTCGAGAGGAGGCTGCATGTTTGCCATTGCAGTTGATACAGTGGGGAGAAGGAGGCAGACAATTGCCCTCATGCACATCCTTACCACAGGTTAAACATTTGGCCAAGTGTTGACAAGACATTCGAGTGTGGTTGAAATGATGACACTGGTAGCAGCGCACCGGGGTTGGAATGTAGGTTGGACTGTGATAACTTCCTAGCCTGATTTGAAGTTGGATGGAAGACTCACTCTATCAAAGAGGAGAAAAAGAGTGCGTGTGGGCACTAAGGAGGAACCTACGTTTTTTATTACCCAATGGACAGCAATGAGACCCTGATCAGAGAGGTATGTCTGGATTTTGACCTCCGTCAGACCATCAAGCAGCCTAGTGTAAATAACACCACAAGAAGAATTCAGAATTCTATGGACCTCGACATGAACAAGATAGCCACGGAGAAGCACAGCAGCAAGCAGTTGTTGTGCTTGAGAATCAGAAGTCGTCTCCAAAAACAAAGTCGATTCTGCAAATGAGAGCAGGATTTCACAGGGCCGGCAATTGCATTAACACCTTTCTGAATAATAAATGGATTTAATGTTGCGAAGGACTGACCGTCTTCAGTACGTGAAAACACAAGGAACTGTGGTGCAGCTGGAAAGGTTTTTGAATTGTTAGACTCATTCCATTTACGTTTTGTAGGCACTGATTGTGAAGATGAATGGATCCCCCATGATTTCCAGCATCTTCAATGGCGCACTCCTTCCAGCTGGGGCTCCCCTTCTCAAGGGGGCGCATCTGCTTTAGAAGATCGTTCACACCTCGGGTCACACCTCCCGAACACCTCCCAGGTGCCTCCTCAGGTTGCCAACCCTGAGTTCCTACTGCTGCAAAACTACATAAATATGAGTCTCAACCTGCAATCATGCACAGCACCATAATGCCCATGAACCCAGCTGGTGCGATATCTGCACCTAGGCTTCCCATTGGAGTGAGTCCCTCTGTAATTTCCCCCGAATTTCTGCAAGGTGATGTTCAAGCACTTGTATGGTTTGGCCCACCCCAGTATCCATGCAATTGCATATTGGCTGACTGCCATAGTCTTCCACGTGTGTACCCACAAGTTTTCTGTTCTTATATTTGCTATGTGTGGAACAGCTGTGTATAATTTTCGACATTTATGATTCATCGCCTGCCACTCACTGAAACCTCCATTTCTGTGAGGCCCCTGTGTGCTATAGGAATTTTTACTGTCCCATGTTAATTTTTATGTAACTGTGTCCAGTTCCAAGAAAGGAACGAAAAATCAAGAGTACTTCTGTGTCCTGTTTGCTCCCCATTTTTTTCTTTTTCTTTTTCTGTGCCAACACCCGAACATACTATGCACTTTAGATCTAAGTTCCCATGTGCACAAGGTTAGTGAGTAAAAATTTGCAATGGTCTAGCCTCTTTACATAGGCAACCCCATAGACAGTGAAATGAGTTATTGACTTTTGTGCCCTTCTCTATTATCAACCTATTGTAGCTGCAAGATAGTTTTTAGGATACCCATTCTTGCCACATCTACTTCACTTTTCATTCCAGGCTTCCACTGTTAAAATATAGCATTAATGTACATCCTCAGCTGTCTATTCCCTCCTTGTGAACTCCTGTGTCCACCTCAGTGATGGGCATGCAAACCTACATTACGAATGCAATACTCTGTGTTGCAAAAACTGATATGGAATGGCCAAGGGGGTTGTGCTTTCCAATCCCATTAAAAAATTCTCTTGAAATCATTTACAAAAGCCTGCCACATTTTACGTTGCATTACTGAATCTTTTTCCCCTTTAGTATGAGTTAGCAGAGGTTGGCAAGAACTTTTACCTAGTCAAGTTTTAATGCAGTGCCCTGATTCAGGCTTAGAGAGCCCCCTTCGTTTTCAGCCAGTAGTATTCCATGATGTATGCAGTTCAGTTTTCTTGAGCCAACTCTAGGTTCTCCTGAGAAATACGATCCAATGCTGACGTCTTGTTTATAGGTATCTACACCATCAGACTGGAAGCTTCATAAACACTGTTACATGAATAGCCAAGAGGTGTGGAGTAGGCAAAAGGAGAGGGAAGGGGCAGCAGCGGGCAGCTGTGACAAGCAGATACTTCTCGACAACCCTGACTCCTGAAGAAAGTAGAACTGGTGGAGAACCTGTTGTACTGCCCCTAATCCACTGCCTATCACCATCAATAATAAAACAAGATTTAAGAGTATGCTTTGAGTGTGAGAGAAAATAAAGGGGATAGTGCGTTTGAAAGAAGGGAAATAAAGTAGTAGTGTTAAATTTTTTCTTGCTTTTCCAATTTGTGCATTCCATTTGTTTTGGTATCTAATAGAACTAGTTTTAGATTTATCTGGTACAATACAAAGGTCCTGGATATGTCAGATTAATGATGAAGAATTTGCAGAACAACTCGTTTAAAAATTTGTCTACTACAGTGGAAGAAGATGTGTTGGATAAGCTTATAGAGTCAACAGTAACATTAATATGAGAAATACTTCTGAAATTAGTACACAGTAAGGAATTCTGATAATTCCAAATACTTAAATTTATGCAGAATGTTGTTTCTAATTTACTGATTTTCAAAACTGTATTTGCTTCAAAACCAGTTGGATGTGATGAGATTCGGCAGTGACATTTCCAAATATAGTATTACACAAACCTTTCATTTGAATGAAAGCAGAAATTACTGTGTGATAGGCCATAAAACATGCAACATGAAATATGGAATCTATTGATGCAACCTGCATCTAAATGCAATGTTTGGTTGTGCTATGTAGTTTTCAATTAAGCAAAACAGCACTATTCAGGGTGGAGAAAGGCAACTATGTTTGGAAATCGTTACACAAGAAGATTAGGAATGGTCGTAGGAAGTGCATGAAAAAAAGAGACACATCTTGGCTGCAGCATAATGGGCACACCCATACCTCTGTATTGGGGGATACTAAATAGCCTGTCAGTAAAAATACTGTATTTACAAGAAATATATAGCCAAAAATTCTCACAACAGTTGCTCACTGCTCGTTTTTTATCTCTTACTGGTGTTGCTAGTTCATAGAGTGGAGAGTCAATTACTCAGAAGGTAGCTCCTGTAAAGGTTCCTTGAATTCTGGTATGACACACATATCTCTGTGATTTATACTTATGTATGCCAAATTAACAGGGAAGACACAGGGCCTCAACAATACAACAATACAGTCTGTTTGTACTTGATGAATTTGATACTTACATGCTGGCCATCAATTTCTTCCCTGGGTAATAATTTCATTCAAAGTGCATATACATGTCAGCAGCAGGAGCACAACATCAGAACATTTGCAGTGTAAGGGAGGAAGCTGAGTGTTGCAGACTGCAGCATTGTTGAAAGTGTGACCGTTCAAACTAAACAGGTGGGTTTGCTTAAAATGCGTTCAGATTGCCCATAGCTCAGCCAGCTGCCATTGTGGAGAGATCTTTTGTTGTGTTTTGTACTTCTTATCTAACTTGTAAAAATTGGTGAAAAATTAAGAGATGAGTGAATAAGTTACAGAGGACACATCACCACTCTTAACATAAGATAATGAAACAAAGTCTGAATTTAATTTCTTTATGTTTCCAGTCATGTCAAGTGACTGTGCATCCACAAGATTCATTGTCAAGTGGCTACTGCTGCCTTGTGGTTGCTGCTCTCATCTTTATAAACCCATTACACTAACCATGACATTACCAGTGCCCAGTCCACCACTATAAGAGGTAGCCAACGTGGCTGGAAGTCCAAAAGATCAGCTATAGTGCCATGAGACCGTGCATTCATCCAGAATAAAATCTAGATGAGAACACCACTTGTGTCTGTATTGTTATTGTGTAAATCACAGTTCAGATAAAACTGTTATTTATTATTAGCAATTAAAACCACTAGGGAGGAAATGTACTGAGAAGTGTGAGTAAGAATTTCAAGATTCTTCATGAGACCACTGGATAATGCGCAGTTATATAACTTTATACAATATCCTTATTGATCTCTTCGGCTGAATAAGTGCTCTATTTGCTTTAAGTGAGCCGCCACAGAAGATAATTCCATAAGTCAACAAAGTATGAAAATATATCAACACACCTGTCTTTAGATCAACACAATGAGCAGTACTTCTGGGGGCAAAACATGCTGAACTAAGCTTCTTGATTAATTATTTACGTGTTACCTCAAATTTAGTATGTTGTTTAATTGAATCCTGAGCAGTTTTATAAACATTGCTTCATTTAGTGTATGTATCATTAACATTGTAAATTACTTGAAACTGCATAGAAGACTATGAGTTTTTTATGAGATTAAAACTCTTTGCTGGGAGCCAATTGTAAGTCTATAGCTACCTTAAGCCACTACTGGCTATGATTTTTTCTTACTTGGTATATTTTTCTACACACTTCTCAGTGGTTTGACAGTGATGATGTTATTTTTAAATAACAAATTTTATCTCAGTATTCAGTTCCTTAAAAATTTCACTCTAGTTAATCTAATGTAAATGGCCTCAGCTGCCAGAGAATGTGATCGCACGCATGCGCATGCGCGCGCGCGTGTGTGTGTGTGTGTGTGTGTGTGTGTGTGTGTAAAAGCTCACTTTCTGAGTCTTCTTGCTGTGCCAAAAGCGACTCAGCATCTCCACTATATGCTATATGGTTAGAAGCAACAATCCTTTTCATAATATTGTTACTTGTACAATAGTTTGGTCTGGCGTCATTAATTACCCTGACTGATTGCCATAAAGTTGGCGCAGTGCTATAATACAATATGTTGACTGTGCTGTCTATGTGAGCATTCATTGTCAGATAAAAAGTTATTTGATCAATATGAACTTCATTGAAGAAGACATTATTAATCAGGGTGCTGATGTATTGCATAATGAAAGGTTAACTGCTGGAATAAAATGGTAGAATTCAAATAATGTTAGATATTTTGTCAGACTCCTTTGGCAAGCATACATTAAAACTGCCACATCAGACCTTGTTTTTAACAGGCAGATATCCTAAGAACAGTCAAGATGAGTTGTATGGAGCTCAAAGTTTCCAAGTGATGATCTGTATGCAGTTAAAATTATAAATGAAATATTTATCATTGTTGGCTCAGAATCACATGCTTGATATATGGAAAGTTTTCATACATGTGTAAACGTGTAGGCTTTTAAGTTTAGGTATATATGGTCGTTTACTGTTATTCATGAATAGAGAATTTAAAGCAATTGCAAAACATCGTAACTACAGCAATTTGTACATATTACTGAACCTTCCCAGTTTTTATATGATCCACAATTCGGGGAAAAGGAATTGTGTCAACTCTTCTTTTTTTATTTCGGTTCCAGCAGATGACAATGTTGATGCATGTGATGCGAAGTACTGGTACTTGGCACTTTGAGAATACCTTCGCACCAGTCAAGTGAATTCTGAATTGGTGGCGAAAAAAATGAAAGAAAAACAAAAATACACGGTAGGCAGAAGTAGTAATTAAAATATACTGAGCTGCTTCAGTTTAATCTGTGAAACGACATGTACCAAACTGCAGTACATTTGTCATAAACATGCCCACTAATGCAACTGGGCTAGGCGAAAATTACGACTTACGATAACTGAAGAAAACTTCAAAAGCAAAGATTGCTAAAAAATAATTTTATTGCATGACCAAGTTTGACAGGGTTACACTGTCACCATCGAATGTTATACTTCAAAATTTTTACAACGTATTTAAAGCATAAGACCCTGCGATGTGTCTGTTGAAATCGGTCATAAAACAAAATACTTTTTAAGCGGCCTTAGCTTGTGAAGTTTCCAATTATCATAGACTGCAGATCTTCCCCAGACTGACAATGTCAAGAATGTAATAAATTGCAACGTATTGCTGATCATTATAACTGCTAGTCTTCAATTAAAAAAGAAAAATAATTAATATGATTGCGCCATGTTTTCCATTCATATCAATATTTTAAGACTCATCAAATGTCTTCTACCTGGATGAAAGATTTTGCCGATTGACATCGTATGATAACCATTTTGTTTGAAATACTGGGGTAATGTCGTAAAATTGCCAGCCGTCTCTCGCCAGTAGCTGTAGAAATCATACAACCGAATACTGTCGGGGCGTCTGCTGGTCAGAAATGAATTTCGACTTGGAGCGCACAGCGCTTGCTAGGAACAGAAAATAATGAAACAGAATAAGAACGGTTAATTATCTGATTTTAGGCTTTTGGTAAAATTAATACCTGGGCAAAGGCATGTTTGAAAACGACGCTCTTTTTTGCAAGTGCGTTAATGTGGGGTGTGTGAGCATTTACGTCATTATAGCAACCAAGTGCGGGACGTAAATCGTCAACAACTATGAATAGTATATTCTTCTTCACTGCTTTGCCGGTACTATTGACGATGACGAGAAAAAGCAGACACCTCACTACGAACGACATGTCTATTACACAGAGCTACATTCGCTTGTGCTTTGTTTACTCATATCAGCTGATTTGCAGTAGCCAAGAGAAGTTATGCAACCAAAGTTATTTATGTTGTCGGACGAACAGCAATTTTTTCGCCATCAGATGTATTTTGTGTAATACATTGCTTCATTTTTTAACGTTACATGCATTAAAAAATGTTAATTGGTTTGTTGTGTGACAAAACTAAAAAAGTTTGTCAGCATTCGCAATGGCCTTGACGTCATAGTTTACTACAGCTGTCAGGACTGACGCAGTGGAGTGGAATGTAGCTTTATGGAAGTTGTCAAAATATAACAGATGTAGGTGAAAACGTTAGTATCTTGTGTGCGCACTTTTAATATCAAGCAAAACTGTTGCACTACTAAAAAACTAAAAGATGCACTTTGTGTTTGCGTTGACAAGGGTACCATTAAGGCTTTGTTGTAGGACTGTACCTTTTGTTATGCGTCCAAATGCAGTCCAAGAAGAATTCACACACACAAAAGAAATAGCAAACAAATTAATCGTACAACGTTATGAAGTATCAACATTTATTTTTGGATGGCGGAATTGCATTTAAAATCGTTTGTGCATTTTCAGTTGTACAATGTCTGCTGAATCTCCTCGTAAATCCGTAAACCCAGCTGGAAATGTCGTCTTGCCACAGCCAGTTAGTGACAGATCCATAATTGAAAGCGTCGCAGGATTCATCAATGAAGTTGTACCACAGGTGAAAATATGCAAAGCATATTGTAGCAAGACATAGCTTTTCAGAATTTGTGTTTTAAGTATACTAACTTTTGTATTTCCCATAGAGTTATTCAAGTTTGCCCCTGACTGAGGCTAGAGAAGTCATTACATGGGCGAGATTTGAAAATGCAGATATAAATGATCCAGCTTTGTATCCAGATACGTCTGATGACAGAAATGGTACTCCACCACTGCTTCTTATATTGGGCTATGGAAATGGCATCCAGGTTAGTTTAAACCCAATCTAATAACATATCTTGAAATATCTATTGTTGTTGTTTGAGAGTTGTCATTACTTGGACAGTTTGTGTATAGTATACTGTATATGCGTAGAATAGAGCCTATACAAACTATTTTATTTTGCCTCTGTTTTTCTAAAACCTTTACAATTACGTTTTCCATGTTCTATATATGTTGTTGTTGTTGTCTTCAGTCCTGAGACTGGTTTGATGCAGCTCTCCATGCTACTCTATCCTGTGCAAGCTTCTTCATCTCCCAGTACTTACTGCAACCTACAGCCTTCTGAATCTTATTAGTGTATTCATCTCTTGGTCTCCCTCTATGATTTTTACCCTCCACGCTACCCTCCAATGTATCCATTTTTCAGTATGTTTTCCAAAAGGGAAGAAAAAAATCTCAAATTTCAAACTCAGTTTTTTCTGTGCGCTTATGTAGATAGATAGCTTCATCAACTATACTTGTAATTTTCTTTCATAGATCCATAGTGGGGTAATCTTCAAGGGTATAAAATGTCATAGAAACAAAAGTACATTATAAATATTTACAAAAGTGAACATTTCCACTGGTGTCACACCTGGATATATCTCAAAACTTATATCATATGAGAATAATAGATATTATGCAATAGATGTAAAATAACAGTGTATCAATGTGATTATAATACCTTTACTATCACTCTTCTCAGCTGCCTTCCTCGAGTTAGGTTGGTCAGCTGTGTTTTTACATTCTGTACGGTGAATCACAAATGATATTTATTGGTCAATGATTGACACTTTTTGTGACACGTGGTTGTAAATTTATATTGTGAATTACTAGCAGACAATGAATTTTGTAGAGAAACAAAATAAATATGTTAGTGTTCTCATCATATTGGTTTTGTTTGAAATTTTTATATGATTAAGTAGTACTTATTAGTTATCTCTTCTTTAGTCTTAACATTTAATTGTGCAAGGATTTATATACATTGCTTCTGCAGAACTCCTTAGTTGCAACTACCCTATTCTCTGCTATTATTGTTCTGTGTTTTGTCTGTCTCAGAATGTTTACTGTTTCATTTACATTAGGCTTCATTAGTGTCTGAACTTCAGGTAGGGTATGTGCTTGTTAGGGGTACTTTGTACCCTATCTTTAAGAGAGGTGAATCTGCAATACGTAGTCTCAGTGTCATCTGAACAGCTTCTTGTTTAGGAAAAAAAATGGCCAAACTTTGGAAAATTTTGATGTGATGATTTTTTTTTCTCTAATTTGCATGCAGTGGTAAATAGAATATTGAACTACAAATCTTTCAGTTTTTAAGTTGGTTCGTACATTTAGTCATGAATCAATGCAGTATATTTCACAGAGAGGAAACAATCTTAAATTCTGTGTAACTTTTTGTCAAGAATGATGAATACTTTGGAATGTCACACTCGTGGTAACCAATGAATTTTTGAATCAGTGTAGAAACTGTAGAATTGCATGTCAGTAGTTAAAACTTTGTGAAATTACACTTGGTAAGCCTTTTAATGTATATTCAAAATTTCAACAAAATCTGAGATGGTAAGGAATGGAGACTAGACCAGTTGACACTGAATGGACCAGTAGGAATGTGGATGAACTACTACAAACAGCACAGTGAAACCATTATCAAAGCCAATGGAATATAAAGGCAAGACTTGAATAGTACAAGTATGCAGGGTATACAGGAGATATGGTCAATATTCAGGTATATAACAGGAACAAACATACAAAGCAAACAAGTCCACTAAACATAAGCTCCAAAATGTATGCCTTGAGGACTATGAGCACTTCTTCATCTTCTATGCTATGAAACAAATCTCTTACTTTCCATATTTTGAGAGGTGGTGGTATGGATCAAAGCAAGGGGGGGGGGGGGAGTCCAGTGAACAGGGGCATATCTTTGATAATGTGTGACATATGTCTTCTACTGAGCAAGTGCTCATAGCTCTTAAGGTATGTATTTTAGGGCTCATGTTTACTAGACTTTTTTGCATCGAATGAGCATTCCTGTTATTACTCATTTATTTAATTAACCTAATCTGATTAGTGTCCTCAGGCCCTCTTACATCGGACTGTGGTTTCACACATGCAGTTCCTTTTTATAATATCACAATTTCTAGGAAATAACAATTTTAATATGACACACAATACTTCAATGATTTGAGTCTCTGTAGAGATAATGCGAGTAAATAACACTGACTATGAACTAATAAAGTTAATACTGTCAATGTGTCTACTAATGTTGCTGCTATCACTAATACTGGTGATGACAGTGGTGGTGGTGGTGGTGGTGGTGGTGGTGGTGGTGGTGATAGCAATAATAGTGGCAGGTATAAAAAGAATTTATGGGCCAAGATAGATGTTTCCTGATACAGTGGGGAAAAGAAATTTAAGGACACTGCAGTAGCTAAGAATACTGGAGAATGAGGAATTCTAGTTGCAGAGAAGAATTACAGGGGCAATGAGTGCCTACAGGGACAGTAGTAATAATTATTGTTGCTTCAGTAGATAGTCATTAACTGTCTTTTGAAGTTAGATATATTCAATTCAAGAATGAATGAATCAATCAATCTAATATAATGTGGGCAGTTATTACAGTACCTGCTACTGAGAAGGACTTCGAGAAGTGGCTGAAAGATGGAGTTGGACAAAAAGAATTTTGCTCTCTTGGGAATGGGTGTTTGGGCTATGTTGTTCAGAGGACAGTGATGTTGATAAGGCAACAGAGAAGACAGAGGCTATGGAAATCTCTGCGCTTGTCTGTATACAGCCAGGATAGCTGTGTGTATGATGGTGAAATATGATCGAAGAGTCAAACATTACAGATATATTGAACACAAGCATTCACTGTGAGCTTTCTCGAGAAAGATTTTGCTGGATAATATCACTATGATCCATAGTTGTAAGTATAAGTTTTTGTACAAGTTTGTTTTTCAGGTCGAGAGAGAAGAGCTTTTTATATTTTTATAGATGCTGATGCCTTCTTGCACATTGAAGTTATGTGCTCAGTCCTATTTAGGTTCTAATGTATTATTACTCCTAAATCCTTTGCTTATCGGATTCTCAAAAGCTGCTTTCAGGTTGATTTGTTTTTCTCTGAGATATGACTGGGGGTTTGCAGGGGGGGGGGTGTCATTAGAATACATGTGGTATTTGTAACAGGACAGAAGTACTATGAAAAGAGTATAGCACCTAATACTGAAACCTGAGGGACACTGATACTGTCTGACTCTATTGTAACTTTATGGTGCGGGACATGATGTATTACTGGTGAGATGTCAGGTGTGAACCAAACCATTACACTGCAGTTGGCAAGAAATTTAGGCTGCTAAGTTTGGAAAGGAAAATGTCAAAGTGGCAGTATCAAAGTCTTTGCTGAACTCTAAGAAGCACATGATAGTATCATTTTGTGCATCCATAGCTAGCTTCAGATCATGCGTTACCTTTATTACGGCGGATGTTGCACTGCGACATTACAGAAAACTGAATGGTATTTGTCTAGTAGGTCAGTTATCAGAGGGTGTTATGGCAGTGTCCCGTTTGAGTCGTGTCTTATTAAGTGTCTGTTTCCAGGCCTCGGGGAAAACATTTGGGGTTTAGGAATGGTTAAAGATATCTGGTATAATGGGCAGTAGCGGATGAATAATAAGCTTCTCATTTGGACTGTGATACCATCGTGTCCAGTAGATGCTAATCTGATATGCATGATAGTTTTTTTTTTATGCAGTTGCAGGTATCATACTTAAGATAGAATTTTCCATGGCTACAGTTGTTTACTCCCATGAAGTAACTGTATGAGCCTCTGTTTCGTTTGCGGTTCAATTGTGGTTCTGCATAATGTGAAATACAGGTTCATTTCTTTGCCTGGGACAGTGGAATCAGCTGCAGCTTTTACTTTGCCTACACCAAGACCACACAATATTTTCCATAGGACAGCTGTCAGTTTCTGTTGTCCATTAATGTATGGGCGTGCTTAAGTTTACCATTTCTCATGGCTTGAATGACTCCGTTCAGCTTCTGCTTCTAAGCAGTATGATTTTGAGGCATAGGGCGGGGTTTGGATGCTCGATGTGCACCATCTGAGATTCATGTGACCTTTTAGTTCTACAATTTGCCAAAATGCTGGTTTCCTTCTTATTTTTTCAGTCTCTAGGGGAGCATATTCATCATACAGTTGAGTAAGTTCATTAGTAAATCCATGAAGTTTTTCGTTCATGTCCGAGAAGGGAACAGAGGATGACTCCCAAACTATTTCTTGTGCCTCAGTTGCAAGTTCAGAAAAATTAATGTGTTTGAAGTCTCGGTATGTATTCAGTTGAAGTTTCTTTCTGAGACATTCTAGTGTGTATGTCATGAAGTGTCTGGTAGAATTTTAGGTAGAGCATATTTTTATAGTTGTTAGCACTTCATTTAAGACTAATGAAAGTAAGATGTTTAAGTGAAAGAGACCTGTAGACAGTGACACATATTGGACAGATTATGTAATTGTAAGACAGAGTTTTTGAAACCAGATTTTAATTTTTAAAATGTTCCAGGGACAGGTTAGGATCTTGATCATAGTTTATTCGTTGTGCAGAATAAAACTGAAGAAACTGCAGAAAAATGGAAAATTACAGAGATGATACCTGGGATTAGACAATATGTCTATGGAGGGTTTTCCTTACAAAACACTTGTGCAACCCATTTCAGTATCATCTGTGTAGGACCCACACCAAGTAGGTCTAACAGGAAATATGAAATATGTACTAATGTAAGATGAGCAGCATGAATGGTTACACGTTTGTTTAATCCTACCAGGGAAAACATCATGGAAATACTGAAAATCATTAACTGGTAGGTGCTTCAATATCATTGTCAACTATTCTGTGAAAGCTTGCTTACAAAATTTTGAGATCCATATGAAGTGAGAAATCTAGGAATATTTCGTGGTACCCTACGTATGACTCTGGTAGGGACACTGTAGATATGATTAGATTAATTGCAGCGCACACAGTGGTATTGAAGCAGTAATCCTTCCCGCACTCCATATGTGACTATAACAGGAAGAAACCCTAATGTATGGTATAATGGATAGTACCGACTGCCATTCACTTGACAGTGGTTTGCAGTTTGCGGATGTGGAGGTAGAAGAAAACCACAGTAGCATTAACAAACTTTTGACTGAAATGGTGGAAAGAAACACAATAATGGATGAATAGGTGTATTTGAAGGATAAACTAGTGAAGGTAGCAGAGGAAAAACTATGCAAAAATACAACATGCAATAGAAATCCTTGGATAACAACAATTATGAAAAGATAGATTGCTACTCTCCAGGAGACAGACATTGAGTCAGACAAAAAGACTGCTATACAGTAAACTTTCAGCCAGAAGGCCTTCTTATGAAGCATCATCATCATCATCTTCTTCTTCTTCTTCTTCTTCTTTTTTGGCCACAACAACCAGAGACAGTTGTAGTTTGGGTTCGAGAGTAATGTAGAAATGCACAAGACAATAGACCCATATGAATTATTTTAGAAGATTATTGACGAAAGGCAACTGTATATTTATTGTATTTGTTGATTTAGAGAAATCTTTTGATACCTCTGAAATTCCTAAGGTAGCATAAAAAAAATACCATGAACAGGAGGTTGTTTGGAGCTTATGTGGTAATCAGACTGCAGCTATAAGAGTTGAAGGACAGGAAAGAGATGCAGTGATTGATAAGGGAGTGGCAGAGGCTTACAACTTATCCCCAGTCATATTCAATGCGTACGATGCTCACCTTTTCAAGATTTTACAGAAATAATGAAAGAGAAAAATTGTATTTTGTAAGTGTTGTTTTTGCTGTTTTAGAAAACATTTGACTTTAAAATTTATACTATTTTCATGCATTTTGAACTAGTTCTGAAAACCTTTTAAGCACTCCAATGTTGGTACCTATATCAGACAGATATGGCAAAGAGACATTGATTCAATGAATTTTTTCCATGACATAATCAATTTTTTGACTTGACTCATGATAGCTGGCATTGTCATGATGAAGTATAATGTGATATTTTCATTTGTTTAACCTGATTTTATTGATGACTTGTGGCAAATAAAACATTATATACCATTCGTTATTAACTGTTCTTTGATCCATTGAGGCATTGGGCATGACATGCGCAGTGTAGCCAAAGAAACAAAAAAATAATTTTCTTGGAAATACTTCACAACCAAACCATTTTCGTTGGTTTTGATTCATCTTGTAAACACACAAGCAGTTGACTGGTGGTTAGTTTCTGACTTGTATGAATTTAATTAAGTTTCTGCAATGATTTCATATGCGTAATATATTTCCTCAGTCACATTTTTTTAAAGGTTTGCTTTACACCAGTGTCATAAGCCTGTTATTGTGCTTACTACAGCAATTCTGAAGGAGATTGATTACCAAAAGTTGAACCAAAGCACTTTTGAGGCATTGCTGTTAAGTGAGCATAAATCTTGGAGGAGCTGGCTGGAACACAGTGTATGTATTTATCTTGTACAATAGGTGAGCCCTTGTCACTCAGATAAACTGTCATCAGTTTCAGAGTCTAATGAAGTAACATCACATTATTCTTCATTTTCTGAGCCACTAAATTCAGTGTCAATCTCAGGATCACTATAACCATATTTTTTTTTTAAAGCATTGCCTAAACAACAGTGCAGGAGAGAGACTGAAAATGTATGTTTTGCTGTTGAGTATCCGAAGCTGCACACAGTAAAGACGATTCCTAGTGGCAACCACCTCAACCAAAACACGACATCCAGGTTACATATACAATACATGACATTCTTTAGTGTCCGAACACTTAACTATCAGTGCTGAAATGGATGTAAGCCCGGTTTTATTTTTTCAAAGGTCTGTTCTTGACTTGCCCAAATATAATCATGGTTTTAAGTTTCTGTCAAAATAAAAAGGAGACAACTTGGAATTTTATGTTAAGAGGTTTAACACTCACTCTAAACAAACTAATTGACCAATAACAAAAACAATGGACATTAGGCATTGTACTTCAGGTGTTTCCAAGATTTGCACTAGAACTGCGCCTGTTCCATAACTGCTGATATCAGTAGGTAGTCCAATCCTGTTCTTTTTGTCATACAGTGCCACAACCTGGGTAAACATCAGAGTACCTTTTAACAGAGGACAATCATTCTTCCTTCTCATTTAAATAAAGTGTATGACCTCTCTGCAGCATAGTCTTTAGTTTGACAAGCACAGGCGTTGCCTGCAGGGGGAAAAGTGACTGCTGGAAATTAAAATTGTAGAGCAGAAACAACTCACATGTAAATTTCTTTTATTGATGTGTTTCAGTCAACAGATGCAAGCTTTTTCAGAAATTAAACTGTTTTTGGCAAATACTTGCAATCTTGTACATATTTCAGTACATGCAATTTGTGATACATGATTTTGGGCTCTCCCAGTGTATAGTAATTTTGAAATGTTTTTGATATTGAGCCATGTTGCATCATCTTAATGGTGTGATATTGTGGTTAGCCAACTTGTTTCCATTTTCATTTTGTCCTATGTCTGATCTATCTTCTGCTGAGTACTGTCTTATATACCACTGCTTCCTGCTGTCCACCTTGATTCTGAGGTATCCTTGTGTGGCTTTGCTGGTGAGGTGGTGGTGGAAGGATGGGACGTGAGTCTCCATAGGGGTTGGGACTTTGCTGATGCAGAGGAGACATGGCTACATGGTGTGATGTAATTTCTTGAGTTAGTGTGGCATGAATGGATCTTCCCACAGGCTGCTATCAGGCTGCTATTGTGCTTTGTACTTGCACAACATTGGCTCACAAGCATTACTTTGTTGGGGTCACTAGGTTTAATAGTCTTTATTTATCAGCTCATCATGTAGCCAGGTATCTGCAGACTCATTTACAATGCAACAGCAGAATGTGTTGACCTGTTTTAACAACCTGATGCCATTGTAATTCATACTGTGTCCATTGTAGAGGCAGTGGTCCAGCACCGCTGACTTGGTTGTTCCCTATCTATGTCTCAATTGAGCTGTACACATCTTTCCTGTACTGCCTGGACGGCTGGCCTATGAATTTTTCACAGCACTGGCATGAAATGGAATTGTCTCCTGGTTTTCAGAACCTTCAGTCAATCTTAAAAGACCTAAACAAGGCTTTTGTCTTGAGCAGCAGGCATATTTTCACAGTATTCTTCCAGTTCTCATGGATGTATTACTGACACAAGGTATAAACACCATTGCAACAGGTTTTTCTGTTCCTCTACAATGGGCCCCTGTAGCAGACCCCTCAGGCATGCGGGACAAACGCTGAAGGAAAAGAAGAAGTAGTATTCTAAGAAGGAAGGAAACCGCATCAAAGTACACCATGAGGTCCTTGTGACATAGTCAGAAGCTCTTACTGGACAAAATGCGCCAAATTCTGTATGTGTTGTCTGCATTTGCCAATGAAGAGGCCCAGCATCTGTGTCAAGTATTTCGGTGGCTCAGATATTGTTGTGACAGTGTTTCTTACAATGTGTTGTTGTGGAATCACTTTTTTATGGATGTTATGTAGACCATATAGTCTCAGTGGCGCAACAGCTGATGGACAAAGCCTTTTCACCGTCTTTGCTTGAAAAATGCTCCGAGAAATTGGATTATTTCCTCTTCATATGGTTTGTTGGATCTTTTTTAATTTCCTGTAGGTGTTGTCTTCTAGTGGGCTATATGTTTTATAGTTGAAGCGCCAAAGGCCTTGCTGCAGTGGTAACACCAGTTCCCGCCAGAACACCGAATTTAAGTGCTGCTGGGTTTGGCTAGCACTTGGATGGGTCACTGTCCAGTCTGCTTAGTGCTGTTGCCAAGTGGGGTGCACTCAGCCCTTGTGAGGCCAATTGAGGAGCTACTTGTCTGGGAAGTAGCAGCTCCGTTCATGAAAACTGACAATAGCCGCGAGAGCTGTGGGAGTGACCACATGTCCCTCCATCTCCACATCCAGTGGTGCCTATAGGCTGAGGATGACATGACAGTCGGTCAGTACCGTTAGGGTCTTCCGAGGCCTGTTCGGACAGAGTTTGGATTAATTTACTTTTATAGTTGAAGTGGTAGCAGGACTGTAGAATTTCCACAGTCTGCTAGGAGGATGACAGTCTCCAAGTCTTCTCAGGGGTATGTAGGTGCATTGCTGGTAGGGCTGGAGTAAGTTCTAGTCAGTGATTGCATGGAGCAGGTTTCAGAGTGGGAATGATTGTAGGGGTAGGAATATTTGAGTAGAGATATTGGTTTGGGAATGTCATTTGGTTTGATATGGATGTTATGGAGATTAATAGTTTGGCTGAAGGCTACAGTGGGTCATTTGGTGAGGATATCAACAAAAGAGGATTTCATTTCATGGCTTGGCTTGAAAAAGTGGTAGCCTTTTTAGAATAATGTATGGAGGCATTGGAGGCCTGTGTGATAATGGGTTGCTTCTAAGTTTAGGAAGTCAGACTGTATTAGTGAGAGGGTGAGATGTGATTATTGCCCTGGAGACTCATTTGCGAAGAAGTTCTGTGGGCGGAATGTAGGACAGTAAGGGCTGGATGAGATGGTTGGGAAGAGCATGTTCAATGTGGAAGATGCGGCAGCTATGAAAATACTGGTATTTTGGCAGTTGGCAAGTTTTTCTGACTACGTGTCTGGATGTAAGCTTGAGTGAGGTGGAGGTTAACATAACTGAAGTTATCTTTCGGTTCAGAAAAGGACCAGGTGCATTTACGTAGGAAAAATTTGTTAAGCTTTCTTAGGAAGTTAAAGAAACCATCTTTATAATGGGGGTCTAAGATTTGAATGATTTTCTGGATGGATGGATGGATGGAATGGTACTGTACGTTGAGGTGCCCAAGAGGTAAATAGAGCCAGTCTACATGCTCCTGTCGAACAAGTAGCCGAGTAATGTATCCTTTGTCTGCAGAGCAGATGCCTTTAGGTAACACACAACTCAAGATTCAATAATGGAGGCATGATCATCAGTGATGACACAAGATTGCATCTCTCTGCTAGACTCAAAATGTACAAAAATGACGAATATGTCGACTGTTAGGCAGCAGCTATTTCCCGCAAGTAGTCTCTGTTAGTAATGTCAATGACCCAACCTCCTTGGAGTGTTCAACTTATCCTGAGTGAGCTGCTCAAATAATTGATTTCAACATTTTTTCATCATGCAGTTGCAAATTTTGGAAACAAACAAATCAACCTTCATAACATAGTTTGTATATTTCCACTCAGTAATGTTTTATGACATAACTTTTCTTTGTAATTCATCACCTAGAAAGAAGCTAACGATTGCAGTGATAATAACATGTGGTGTTCACCCTAGTCATCTCATAGACCTATTTGCAAGCAATTAATTATGTAATTGCTTCTTCACAATATCTATATTTGCTAAAAAAGTTTGTCATAAATAATTCATAACAATTTGAGAAAAATAATGATCTCCACAGCTACAACACTACAAGAAAAAATGGTCTTAATTTGTCATTACTAAAACTGTCAGTGGCTCAGAAATGAGTTCATAGTGCAACCTCAAAATTTTGTAGGATAATATAAAATGCATGAGATGTAGCAACTTAATGTTTCTTTAGCAAATTTTGAATTCAGTCTAAATTTATTTTGAGCAATTCCTCTTCCATAGCCTTCTTTGCTTTTCATGTCACTGTTGCAAACATGTGTAAGGCTTTACTCCTTTCTTGGATTCCTCTCCGGACCTACCAGTTGTCATACCATTTAGCCCCACTCCAGGTACATGTGTCACTTTCATTCGACAAAGTGTGTAAGTTGGTGTCCAGTTATCACCATAAATGCACACATGTCATTGCATCTCGTGTAGAGTTCTGCCATTGCCATAAACAGCCATACAGTCCTACTGAGCTTGGTTGGCCGATTTCCATGGCCTCAGTTCCAAAAGTCAATTTGTTACTGATGCTGAACATTTTTCCTATGCTGATTCTACGGTCTCTGATGACAGTTGGCTCCTGACAAGGAAGCACGTCAACATGCACTATGGTGTATGAATGTATCTTTGGCTGAAGTGTTAAATGTTACTCAAACTTTCAAGGTAACAAGTGCAGCAGGTGATCAGACTGAGTGTGGTGTGATATACCCACAGAGGCTCCTGTCACTGATGATCATGCGTTAGTTAGTTCTCAACAAGAGGACAGTGTGGTATGGGTACAAACACGGTCTCTGTTCTACACGGGACAGTGGTGTGCTCAACAACAACAACAACAACAACAACAGTATGAACCACCACCACAGCAGCAGCAGTGCTCTGCCCTCCCATATTGCCCATGATATTTTGTCCAACATGACAGGGCCACGCGCCAGAAGCGCTGGGTGACTTACAACAACTGTAGGAAAAAAAGACATATAGTATATGTGTATCATTCCCAGCCTCCTGATACAGACATGGACATTGATGTCACTTGTGTGTTTGCAGTGCTCATGACTTGTAACAAACTGAAGTGTGATTGATGGGACAAAATGGCCAGACTTCATGTGGACACAGGTGCAACCGTGACTTTACTGATCTCACAAACTTATGTGGATTTGGGATCTCTGTCATTATTTCTGGTTCTCAACAACAGCAGCATATTAAAATTTAGGGCAATTTACTGCTTCCACTATGTATGAAGCTGTGGGTCATTTCTTGACTCTTTTGGCTGACACCACAAATTTGTTTGGTGTGGATGCTTTCAGTGCATTATGTTTTTCCATTTCGGATACAACCAGGTACTTTACCAGCAGTTAGATTCCCAGTGTTCTGAGTTCTCATCTCTTTTCTTGTGATCAGGTGAAAGCAGAATTGGACAGACTGACATTGTTGTGGTTCATACAGTCTATTACGTCGAGTGAGTGGTCAATCCCCTTGTGGTTGTAAAAAAATCAACTAGTCAACTTCACTCCTGTGGTGACTTTTAAGTTTCAATTAACACTCAATTTATTATTGACAGCTACCCTTTGCCCTGTCGAGATGAGTTATTGGCTAAACTTGCTGGCAGCCAGTTTTTCTCAAAAATTGAGTTACATGAAACCTGCATTTAGGGCTAGGGTTTCTCGCAATGGTGTTAAGCCTTTATGTGGTCATTTTGCCATGGTCACAGCTCTACCTCACCCTACAATAACTGGAAGAATTTTGGGTAAAACTGCTTACTACAACAAATTTATTCTGGGTGCAGCCACATTAACTCATCCTCTCTGTGAGTTGGTTCACAAGAAGGTCTCTTTTCAGTGGATGTCGGCCTGCAAGTGTGCATACATACATTTGAAATCTAAATTACATTCTGCTCCTTGTTTGGCTACTTTCAATCCTAGCCAACACATGGCTCTGGCTATGGATGCCTGTCAATTGTGGCCTCAGGGCTGTTCTTGCACATTGCTATGAGGATGGTTCCATATGTCTAGTACCTTATACAAAAAAACACTCAATTCTGCTGAGCAACCCTACTTCCAAGTTGAAAAGAAGCACTTGCTATCATCTATGCCCTCAAAAAATTTTGTGTGTTCTTGAATGGGTCTAAGTTCCACCTTATTACTGACCACATGCCTTTGGTTTTATTGTTTAATCCTTCTGCTTCATTGCCCGATAAAGCAGCACATCACTTGCAGCATTGAACCGTGTTTCTGATTTGCTACAACTATGAAATATATTTTCAGCCTATTGTGTAACAAGCCTTGGCTGATGCACTCTCCTGGCTTCCAGTGGAGCTGGATCCCACTTTTGACCAGGACAAAATCCATTGTTTCAGTTAGATGTTGAGGCGCAATGCACAGTTGAAAGGTACTTATCATGGGCTCCTGGATCGCAACTGCTGTCACTGCTGATCCAGTTCTGCATCAAGTTGTCTACCTGGTTCAGCATGGCTGGCTACACAGGCCTCCGGGCAGGTCTTCTGATTATTTGCGTAACTATTTTGCCCTCCTTCACCACATTTGATTGTGGCGTTCTCTCAGCTACTGGTGGGCTGTTGCCCAGGGTTTTGATTCGTGTTGCCCTATGGTAGGATGTTCTTCAGCTCCTAGATCAGTGATGCTTGGGGGGGAGGGACTCATGTTCCAACTCGTTGGCCTGTTGACGTGTCTTTTGGCCTGGTATTGACGATGATATTGTGCACCTTGTCACGGCCTGCTCCAGTATGCTACCCAAGAGGCGGTGCTATGTGCGATGTTCTCTCCATGGCCCGCATTGCATTTCCCATGGGAATACATCCATGTTGTCGTCACTGGACCCTCCCTAAATTCTTTCTGGTTGTCTGCTATTGATACTTTTTCTAAATTTCCATACTTTATCTACTGACCTTCAATGTCAACTGCAGCTAAGATTCAGGTCCTTTCCAAATTTTTTTCTATTGAAGGATTGCGTTATATATTTCTTTTGGATAATGGTCTACTGTTTGTCTCTCAGACATTCCCTGAGTCCTGTGCTCATCAAGGCATCCCACTCTCAATCTATCAGTGAGGCGAAACATCTAATTTGCACGTTCATGGTTCAAATGAAGAAGTTGTTGCAGACTCCTCCATGGACAATGCCTTGACACACTTCTTGATTTCCTACAGAGTTATGCCGATGAGGGATCGGAATCAAGCCTGGATGCTCCATGGTCACCAGCTACGCACCCTCCTGTATCTGCTCATGCGACCCCACCTACATCCATTGGTGTGGCCCTCATCACAGTTCACTCCTGGCTCTGCAATATGGGCATGGGGATTTGACCTCTGATCTTATTGGATTCTGGCCACAGTTCACAGCTGCCGCAGCCATCGCCTCTGTATAGTGCACACCAGTGAGAGGCTGGTGGTGTGCCACCAGTACCAGCTCTGTCCTCAAGCCATGATGAGGGCTATGGGTCTGCTGCTGCCAAGTTCGCCTTCTTCCTCAGTGCCAGTCCAGGCCTCACAGGGTGTCACTGTTGGGAGTGGTACAGACCTGCCCTCCTTGTGGATGTTTCCGCCTCATGCCTCTCCTCCAGGGTCTGGCCCCTCTGTCGCCTGTAACCTGTTGCTGACCCTTACCATGATCGATTCTTCATCAGCACTGACAATTCTGCCACTGACAGGGCCGTTACTGTCGAGTCCTTCAACTTTGGCAATGCCTGCACTCCTGGATGAGTGGCCAGTGCCCTCAACCCTGGTGCAGTTCCAACGTGTTGAGGATTCGGATTTCGAGATGCTACAGGCACCCTTTTCATCAGTCTTCTCTTATGATACTTCACTGGGAAAGACCACCATGTGTTTCCATGGACACCCCTTCTTACCAGTTCCAACTTGGACTCTCCTTCTGCTGACACTGTCTTTGCTTGCAGCACCAACTGCAGAGGCCATGGATGTATTAACAATTGCCCTGCCACTCACTTAGAAGGAGCACCCTTTTCCCAAGGGGTGCAGCACTATACCCTGTACATAATACCCTGATATGCGCCCCTCTTCAGATAGCTGACCAACAGCATATGTGTAGGCCTGCCAGCAGAAATGGCCTGCAGTGGGCCACATAACTATTGCACATGGTGCGAGGTCCACCCTGGCATCTGCTAGAGCTCCCCTCTTTATAAGCACAATGAGGCGTACACACACGCTCTCAGATTGTGTTCTTACTATTTAATTGCATCAACTTCTATGTTTGTTGTTCATTTGTGGAAGTATAAACTTTGATTAATAGTGGCTGCACTGTTGTTTGTTTCTGGTGCCAAGTCATAATTCACTATCAAAAATTTTGCTTTCTTTAAGAATTTCTCAGCAAAATTACTATGTGGATTGTACTTTGTTTTGTTAAAGTTAGTAATTGGTGTTTATAGATTTGATCTAAGCTTGTGTAAAATCATATTGTGAGCATAAGTATCCAAATTCACATGAAGACTTATGCTCCATCAGAGAAGATTTATTATATAAACAATTATCATTTATAAAAACACACTGTCATTCAACATATATATTTTTGCCTGGCATCAACAGGCAAATTGGAGGGAGAATTGTAACAGAATACTTCTAAACATCATCAAATTTTCCATCTATCAGCAATTGCAATGACAAAATCTTCATGCAAGGTATTCTTCTACATACCCCAATGTGTCAGATAAGTGAGTCATATCACATTTTCACACAATTAAAAGTTATTTCCTAAATATTACATTCATTTGTGAACAGAACAACAATATATGATGGCTAATCCTCAAAGTTGATGTTTTATTGTAACCACTAGACTTTTTCAGTTTTAGATATTTTATGGTAGATGTTAACGTCTTCTACTGTGGTGAAGATCATATTCATGTTAATGAAGTTAAGGCTAGTTATCAGTGATAGATATCGAATGGTTTTTTTTACCATCATTTTCTCACAATACGTTTGCTTCGATGTGTGGATTATTTTCCTCAGTATTGTGCAATATGACTTCTATAATACCAATGCTGTTCATTCCTGACTGACAAATACATTAAGCATTTTGTCTAACAACTAATTTTTTTTGTGGTATTCACATTTTTTTGGTGGACATAGCTCTAATCTGACTTGTTTTTTGTGTAAGGGAGTGAGACAGGATTGTAGCCTATCCCCAGTGTTGTACAGTCTGTATGTTGAGCGGGTTGTGAAGAAAACTGAAGAGAAATTTGGAAAATATATTAAGTTCAGGGAGAATAAATTGAAGCTTTAAGGTCTGCAATGACAGAGACAGCAAAAAACTTGAAAGAGTGATTGAATTCAGTATGTACTGTTTTGAAAAGGGGTTATAAGATGAAGATCAACAAAAGTAAAATAAGGGTAATGGAATGTAGTGAATTAAATCAGGTGATGTGTTGGGCCTGGTGAGCTAGTGGTAAAGTGAATGCCTGGAAACTGAAAGATTGTGGGATCGAATCTCTTTGGGACCACAGATTTTACAATATGCCCCTTAATGTAGCATTCACCTCTCAGCAAAGTAGATGTTCACCATAAGTGACATGTGGTTCAATTCTACATTAAACTATTGGTCCCAATTTTCCTGTGGGATAACTAGAGTAGGCCAAAGTGGTATTCAATTGAAAGACTTGCATTGGGCTGATGAGCTACATGAAATTATTACTGTCAGGTGGAGATGTGGGAATTAGATTAGAAAATGAGATGCTAAAAATAGATGCCTTTGGTTATATGAATGGCAAAATAGCTCATAATGGTCACAATGGAGAGGACGTAAAATCCAGACTGGAATAACAAGAAAAGCGCTTCTGAAAAATAGAATTTTTTAAAAGTCAGATATAAATTAAAGTGTTGGGAAGCCTTTTCTGAAGGTATTTGTCTTGAGTGTATCTTTGTATGGAAGTGAAATGTGGGTGATAGAGAGTTCAGACAGGGTGAGAATAGCTCCGTTTGAAATGTGCTTCTACAGAAGGATTCTAAAGTGTACACAGGTAGGCCAAATAACTTATGAGGTAGTTGTTGTTGTTGTTGTTGTTGTTGTTGTTGTTGTTGTTGTTGTCTTCAATCCTGAGACTGGTTTGATGCAACTCTCCATGCTACTCTATCCTTTGCAAGCCTCTTCATCTCCCAGTACCTACTGCAACCTACATCCTTCTGAATCTGCTTAGTGTATTCATCTCTTGGTCTCCCTCTACGATTTTTACCCTCCACGCTGCCCTCCAATACTAAATTGGTGATCCCTTGATGCCTCAGAACATGTCCCATCAACCGATCCCTTCTTCTGGTCAAGTTGTGCCACAAACTTCTCTTCTCCCCAATGCTGTTCAATACCTCCTCATTAGTTATGTGATCTACCCATGTAATCTTCAGTATTCTTCTGTAGCACCACATTTCGAAAGCTTCTATTCTCTTCCTGTCCGAACTATTTATCGTCCATGTTTCACTTCCATACAAGGCCACACTCCATACAAATACTTTCAGAAACGACTTCCTGACACTTAAATCTATACTCGATGTTAACAAATTTCTCTTCTTCAGAAATGCTTTCCTTGCCATTGCCAATCTACATTTAATATCCTCTCTACTTCAACCATCATCAGTTATTTTGCTCCCCAAATAGCAAAACTCCTTTACTACTTTAAGTGTCTCATTTCCTAATCTAATTCCCTCAACATCACCCGACTTAATTCGACTACATTCCATTATCCTTGTTTTGCTTTTGTTGATGTTCATCTTATATCCTCCTTTCAAGACGCTATCCATTCCATTCAACTGCTCTTCCAAGTCCTTTGCTGTCTCTGACAGAATTACAATGTCATCGGCGAACCTCAAAGTTTTTATTTCTTCTCCATGGATTTTAATACCTACTCCGAATTTTTCTTTTGTTTCCTTTACTGCTTGCTCAATATACAGATTGAATAACATCGGGGAGAGGCTACAACCCTGTCTTACTCCCTTCCCAACAACTGCTTCCCTTTCATGTCCCTCGACTCTTATAACTGCCATCTGGTTTCTGTACAAATTGTAAATACCCTTTCGCTCCCTGTATTTTACCCCTGCCACCTTTAGAGTTTGAAAGAGAGTATTCCAGTCAACATTGTCAAAAGCTTTCTCTAAGTCTACAAATGCTAGAAACGTAGGTTTGCCTTTCCTTAATCTTTCTTCTAAGATAAGTCGTAAGGTCAGTATTGCCTCACGTGTTCCAGTATTTCTATGGAATCCAAACTGATCTTCCCCGAGGTCGGCTTCTACTAGTTTTCCATTCGTCTGTAAAGCATTTGTGTTAGTATTTTGCAGCTGTGGCTTATTAAACTGATTGTTCGGTAATTTTCACATCTGTCCACACCTGCTTTCTTTGGGATTGGAATTATTATATTCTTCTTGAAGTCTGAGGGTATTTCGCCTGTTTCATACATCTTGCTCACCAGATGGTAGAGTTTTGTCAGGACTGGCTCTCCCAAGGCCATCAGTAGTTCCAATGGAATGTTGTCTACTCCGGGGGCCTTGTTTCGACTCAGGTCTTTCACTGCTCTGTCAAACTCTTCACGCAGTATCATATCTCCCATTTCATCTTCATCTACATCATCTTCCATTTCCATAATATTGTCCTCAAGTACATCGCCCTTGTATAGACCTTCTATATACTCCTTCCACCTTTCTGCTTTCCCTTCTTTGCTTAGAACTGGGTTTCCATCTGAGCTCTTGATGTTCATACAAGTGGTTCTCTTATCTCCAAAAGTCTCTTTAATTTTCCTGTAGGCAGTATCTATCTTACCCCTAGTGAGATAAGCCTCTACATCCTTACATTTATCCTCTAGCCATCCCTGCTTAGCCATTTTGCACTTCCTGTCGATCTCATTTTTGAGACGTTTGTATTCCTTTTTGCCTGCTTCATTTACTGCAGTTTTATATTTTCTCCTTTCATCAATTAAATTCACTATTTCTTCTGTTACCCAAGGATTTCTTCTAGCCCTCGTCTTTTTACTTACTTGATCCTCTGCTGCCTTCACTACTTCATCCCTCAAAGCTACCCATTCTTCTTCTACTGTATTTCTTTCCCCCATTCCTGTCAATTATTCCCTTATGCTCTCCCTGAAACTCTGTACAACCTCTGATTCTTTCAGTTTATCCCGGTCCCGTCTCCTTAAATTCCCACCTTTTTGCAGTTTCTTCAGTTTTAATCTACAGGTCATAACCAATAGATTGTGGTCAGAGTCCACATCTGCCCCTGGAAATGTCTTACAATTTAAAACCTGGTTCCTAAATCTCTGTCTTATCATTATATAATCTATCTGATACCTTTTAGTATCTCCAGGGTTCTTCCATGTATACAACCTTCTTTCATGATTCTTAAACCAAGTGTTAGTTATGATTAAGTTGTGCTCTGTGCAAAATTCTACCAGGCGGCTTCCTCTTTCATTTCTTAGCCCCAATCCATATTCACCTACTACGTTTCCTTCTCTCCCTTTTCCTACTACCGAATTCCAGTCACCCATGACTATTAAATTTTCGTCACCCTTCACTATTTGAATAATTTCTTTTATTTCATCATACATTTCTTCAATTTCTTCGTCATCTGCAGAGCTAGTTGGCATATAAACTTGTACTACTGTAGTAGGTGTGGGCTTCGTATCTATCTTGGCCACAATAATGCGTTCACTATGCTGTTTGTAGTAGCTTACCGCACTCCTATTTTCCTATTCATTATTAAACCTACTCCTGCATTACCCCTATTTGATTTTGTGTTTATAGCCCTGTAGGCACCTGACCAGAAGTCTTGTTCCTCCTGCCACCGAACTTCACTAATTCCCACTATATCTAACTTTAACCTATCCATTTCCCTTTTTAAATTTTCTAACCTACCTGCCCGATTAAGTGATCTGACATTCCACGCTCCGATCCGTAGAACGCCAGTTTTCTTTCTCCTGATAACGACATCCTCTTGAGTAGTCTCCGCCTGGAGGTCAAAATGGGGGACTATTTTATCTCCGGAATATTTTACGCAAGAGGACGCCATCATCATTTAATCATACAGTAAAGCTGCATGCCCTTGGGAAAAATTACGGCCATAGTTTCCCCTTGCTTTCAGCCGTTCACAGTACCAGCACAGCAAGGCCGTTTTGGTTATTGTTACAAGGCCAGATCAGTCAATCATCCAGACTGTTGCCCTTGCAACTACTGAAAAGGCTGCTGCCCGTGTTCAGGAACCACACATTTGTCTGGCCTCTCAACAGATACCCCTCCATTGTGGTTGCACGTACGGTACAGCTATCTGTATCGCTGATGCACACAAGCCTCCCCACCAACGGCAAGGTCCATGGTTCATGGGGGGAGGTATGAGGTAATACTGAATCTAATTGGAGAGGAAAGGAATGTATGGGACAATTTGATTACAGTGCAGTTGCCTGAGACAGTATGGTACTGTTAATTCGGTGGTGGTTGGTGGTGGTGGTGGTGGTGGTGGTGGTGGTGGTGGTGTGTGTGTGTGTGTGTGTGTGTGTGTGTGTGAGAGAGAGAGAGAGAGAGAGACCAATGCATGACTGCAGCAAGCAGGTTCAAATGGCTGTCGAATGCAGTAATTGTACAGAGTTGAAGAGGCTTGCAAAGGGTAGACTTGAATGAAGAGCTGAATCAAAACAACAACAATACATTCATCATTCACGTCATGGACATTTGTGGTTTTGGACAGTTTTCTGAAACACTCCATTTATGGCTTATTTGTAATTTGTGGTAAGTGAGTACCATGGGACCAAACTGCTGAGATCATTGGTCCCAAAGCTTACACACTACTTAATCTAACTTAAACTAACTTGCACTAAGGACAAAACAAACACACACACACACACACACACACACACACACACACACACACACACACACACACCTGCCTGAGGGAGGACTCGAACCTCCAATGGGGGAAACCGTGCGAACTGTGACGAGCCGCCTCAGACCTCGAGGCTACCCCGCATGACATTTATGGGATATTAACTAGTCTAGTAATAGACCCAGTCACAATATTTTATTGCTCTTTTTAACTCCAACATGTTCTGGAAATGCAACTACACTATATGGTATCCTCTGACATTTTTGTGGGTGACATCTGCTTCATTTTGTCACCTAACAGATGTAATGCACGTAAACATCATTGCAGTTCTTAAGAATGGAGTTGTAGCTCCAAAATGGGCTGTAGAGGAATAAAATAGTGTGATCAGTTTAACATAATACTAGTAAAAATACCCCTAACCTAGAAGATGCAGTCACAGATAGCCCATAGTACAATGTTTGTTAGTGATATTATCAACTAGTCTATTAATGCAGTCACAGACAGTCCATAGTAAAATGTTTGTTAGTGATATTATTAACTATAGTCTAGTAATGGAATGAGTGAAGGTAACAATACACCATGTGGTTGAGGTGTTGACTGGTCGCCGGACATACAAACGAGAGTGAAAACATCCCTGAGCTTTTGGACAGTGTTCTTGCTCAGTGCTCAGTGCTAGTGACTTAGGGACTACCCCCCCCCCCCCACACACACACACAACTATACACAGCTATATTTTCTCAACATCATAGCCCAAATGGGGTGAGCAACTTGCATCAGGTTCAGTGGGTGAGAGGAGAAATGAGTTAGAGAAGGGGAGGGGCATATGGAAAAGAGGGGCAGATGAAAGCTGGCAGTGAGGGGCTACAAGGGAACAGGTTGACAATGTATTTTCACTGGTGAGAACAGCCTGACACACGTAGAGGCAGTTGAGAGGGGGAAAATAACCATATGAAGTATATCAAGCCAATTTATGTATGCAACAGACAAGCATATGGAGAAGGTGGTGTTTCAGTGAAAGTTGGTGAACATGTAAACAAAGAAATATAAAAGGAACCTGCAGAATAGCTTACAGAGCATCTAAAGAGGAACACCTTTCCTGAAAGTAAGAGCAAAGCTGTAATTTCATATGAAAAAGAGACAGACAAGACATAACAGATTACAGACCTAACATCTTTCCCTCAGTTTAAACAATAGTCCCTAAAATTACCACTAACAGAAACTAAGAAACATACATTTTATTTTAATGAAGCAAAGGGACAACCTGGACTTAGAAGTGGATACAGCAAATGGATCATTTACAAGTTGTGAATAGAATTTTAGGATGAAGTAACAAATCTGAATTATTACTTTATGTGAGTTTCATAATTATTCACTCATTCATTCATTCATTCATTCATTCATTCATTCATTCTGTTCCTGTTGTGTAGATCCCATCAAGAAGAGCCCTCAGGATTTGAATGAGTCAGCATGTGCATTAACTAAAGACAACAAAACAGAAATTTAATCTGCATTAATATTAGAGTAAAACAATACAGCTTAGTGATATTAATCTATATTTAAGAAAGTTATTTAGAAAGGAAAACCACCACTTTGAAGAAAGTTGCTGTCTACTCACTTAAACTAAATAGTTGCTATTTATCCCCTATTGGTAGCTTAATATTTACTTCATTATGTTATTTTTCAAATAAAATAGTTACTTACATCTGTAAATGCAGAGCCTTGTTAACGTGCATTGTGGCTGGGGGGGGGGGGGGGGGGAGGGGGGGGGGCAGGTAGCTTTACCATGAAGACTGAAACTTGCCAAGCAGGTACCAGAACTTTTCAATCCTTGAATCTAGATATCCAAATAATTTGTAGATATGTTTTTACTTTTATATTGGATTGGTAGGGATTCCCTATTTCTTGGTTTATGTTAGATTGAGGCTTGTTGAATATCTTCCCACTGGAGTAAATAACTAATTTCTGAATCATAGGAAAGGAGGTAAGGTCTGTTTGAAAATTATTTTTATGTATTGTACATGTATTATGGTTTTAAGCACACAGTTCATTCATAATTGGTTTTCATTACCAGCAACAAAAACTATTAAGGAGTAAATGGATTGTTTTCCAACCTATTATCCTTATGACCTCTTTGAATGTGGCGAACAAAGTGGTCTCCATGATGCTCTAATTTAGCATGCAACTTTTTGTCTGACTGTAACATTATGTCACAGAGGAAGATGAGACCCTAAATCATGTTGAGTTCTACTATTAGGAGTGATGGTGACTGGTATGGCTCCAAGCTTGTCATAGAACTGAAGTCACTGTGATTGGTTAGCACAAAATTTTAACCAACAGAGATACATTTCTCATTTTCTCTACTGCAACGACTTGGCCAAACTTATCCCAAAAGCTTTCAATAATGAACAATCATCCATCTTTAAAAAAGTTCTCTACTAGTTCTGGTTCATACAACAACCGGACAAAGCTGCCTGCATCTATTTCTTTTTGCCTGGTTTTCATTCTGTGGTATGGCCAATGATGAGAATGTTATGGATTGTAAGAGTCTGCTTTAAAATCTTATTTCCATTCCAATGAGAGGTCATGTTGCCATGCCCACTGGTACAGATAGGTTTGATGAGTTTCATTGCAGATCATCTGCCTCAATGCTACTCACTTTGATTGAATGCTATTTCCGTGAATTCCACCAAGCCGTGGCAAAGGCTGCTTAGTATAGCAGCCATTTCTCAGTGTCCCAGGGCCCCAGACTGGACAGGAAACTACTTCTTCACAAACATAGAGTACTCCTCAGCTTCCTTAAGGGTACGTCACCAGCCCGTCATGACGGATTGACTATCCTGTTAGTCTTATCATAAGATGAAGATATTCTTTCTCAAATGGGCTACAATATTGGAAATTTTTTGAAAATGGAAGTTAAGCCCTAAAAGGTGTCTATGGATTATTAAGCCAAAAAGGTTGAAGGTGATTCTGTGGGGAGGGGGGGGGGGGGGGAGCCAGTGTTAAGGATTGTCTTGTTAATAACCAAGTGTCACATGAAAATTAATCTAAGGATAGGACTCCTTTTGGTCACAGCTCGTGACAGGCAGAAGTTACCACAGTTTTTATACTAGCTTTTCACCACCAAGGGGGGGGGGGGGGGGGGGGGTATAATAAATAGTTGTGGGTTAGGCTTGTACCACAGAAAACAAACTAGTACTACAATCACATACTGACCAAACAACAGTGGGTCTCATTAGGTGTTCATGGGAAGAATCTTAAGGAAATATATATTTCACCCACACAAAAAGTGAATTATAGGACACTCATTTGATTCTTGATTACCGCTCTTTAGTCTGAGACCTTTACCAGATTGGTTTAATATATCACATAGAGAAGATCCAGAATGCATATTTTGTCAAGTGCAAGTGCAAGAGCATTATCGAGAAACTCAACTAGGCTCAGTGGCAGATGCTACAAGAAAGGCATTATGCGTCATAAAGAGGTTTACTGTTGAAATTCTAAGAACATACATTTCGAAAAAAACTGGGTAACATATTTCTTACTCCCACATGTCTTGGATAATGACCACAATGTGAAAATCAGAGAAATTACATCTGAAGCTTATCAACAGTAATTGTTCCCACATATCATTTGCAAGTAGAAAACAATAGTGGTACCAGAAGTCTCCCTGGAAATGTTTTATCCACGAAGTTTAAGGTTATGATTTATAGGTTTGATGTCAGGGTATCCTATTTTCCTCTCACCCATTAGGTACTGAGATTTGTGCACATGTCCTCTGGCTGTGCTGATGAACCTGCATGTGGAGCGTGTTAAGGGCTTTGAGCTAGGACATATATTGCGAAAAGTGCTCCACATGCATAAACTGTCCAGAACACAATTCAATTGGCAGATGATGGTTGTCACGAGCTGTGACCAAAAGGAGTCCTATCCTTAGATTAATTTTCATGTGACACTTGGTTATTAACAAGGCAAAAATCTACTGATACCAGTATTGCTGGCTGCTGTTTTGATCACAACCAAGATAGAATCTTCATACACATCAGTCAGGGCCTGAAGATGGCGTAGTAAAATGCTGAAACTGGTTGCCAAATACAATAAGGTGGTGATGCAGTGGTTAACAAGTCAGGCAGCAGACTCCTATGAGGTGGGTTTTCAAAAACTGGTACAACGTCATGACAAGTGCCTCAATATTGACATAAATTATGTAGAAAAGTAGATTAAGGTACAGGCTTTCATGTAAAAATAAGTTATTGAGATATCTTAGCATGTCTTTTTTTTAATGTCAAAATGTTACTTGCTTAAAGAAAAAACGCCTCATAGATGGCTGGAAGGTGTTTACAGAATGAGATTTTCACTCTGCAGCAGTGTGTGCGCTGATGTGAAACTTCCTGGCAGATTAAAACTGTTTGCTGGACTGAGACTCAAACTCGAAACCTTTGCCTTTCAAGGGCAAGTGCTCTGCCAACCGAGCTACCCAAGCATGACTTATGACCCATCCTCACAGCTTCAATTCTGCCAGTACCAAAGGTAGAAGAGGAGGTACTGGCAGAATTGAAGTTGTGAGGATGGGTCATGAGTTGTGCTTCGATAGCTCAGTTGCTAGAGCACTTGCCTGTGAAAGGCAAAGGTCCCGAGTTTGAGTCTCAGTCCGGCGCACAGTTTTAATCTAACAGGAAGTTTCTGGAAGGTGTTTAATTTGACATCCTTTATTGAACAGCCGAGTTCTGCAACCATCTGTAAAAAGATGGACATACAGAGAAATAAAGAAAATGACAGCAGAAAGCATGTGAAATCATTTAATAAATTCATTGTAGCTGCAGTCCCTATTGCAATGAGGATTACAGAAAAACTTTAGCTTGAATTATGAGCCACGGACCTGTGGAATCAAAGTTTGAAAATCTGGAATAAGCACTGGCAGGCAACCACTACCCTCAACAGACTAAGGTTCATCAAGGTGATAACCAAAGTCTGGCATATTCCTCTCCAAGGCTTTTGGAAATAAGCAGTTGTACTAAAGAGGCAGTCGTTCTGTGCCAACTGCATATAGGCCACACCAGACTGATCCATAAATACTAGTTAGTAGGAAGACCCAACGCATTGCAGCTGTGGTAACTCTTTAATGGTAGCCCATATTCTCACTAAGTGTACACCTCTGCCTAGTGTTAAATAAGCCATACATCCCAAATATTTCCCTACTCTGGTACTTGTAAGTGATGGGACAGCATAATATTATTCATAATCTTGCAGATATTATCACAAAATTTAATGCCTTTCACAAATTCACGTCAATTCTGGGGTGGATATGGAGGGATTGCCTCTCACTATGATATGTGCTCTAGGGGGCTTCCAGCTGTATTCTGCCCCTGCACAGTCATGTGCTACAAACTTTTTTTTTTCCTTTTTTTAACAGTTTGAGTGATTAACCCATTTAGTTCCTACAAGTCTTTATTTTCTTACCCCATATAAGACAAACTTAGACAAAACCATACTTAATATGTACTTCATTGACGTCAGTGTATGGCAAGTGAGGAAGATGCAACTCCTGCCACAGAGATTTGTCCTGGGGTTCTCCATCTATTGCCACTTCCACCCCAGTATCCCCCCTTTTTTCCCTTTATTAGCTCCCCATAACTTGCTAAAATTTCTAGTTACTTAGGTTTTGTTTCCCTTTTAACTACCTTATTAAAGTACTCTCCCACAAATTTTCGCACTGAGGACTGAGTCAACAGAACCAGGAGCTGATCATTTTTCTTTGCTCGTTTCACATCATCGTTTTATGTGAACTTCCTGACAAAGGGAGAGACTAATATTCAATCTCCTTAGTCCGTTTAGACTGATGATCACTGTCACCATGTACCAGGAAGTTAGTGAAACAACTCCGACTTTTTAAAAGGCTTCTACAAGCTGTATGGTTGTCTGTTTTATACAATATTCTTTATTTTCACTTCTCTTGAATAAACACCATATTTACTTTGTGTACACTGCCCCAGAAAGTATATCCATAAGACACCAGGGAGTGAATAATATGCAAAAATAAGCCAATAGTCTTGTGTCAGGTCATCCCAATATTTGGAAGTGCCACCATGTCTGCCAGAGTTTCGGTTTCTAACAAGATAACAAGATATCTCTCTCTCTATCTCTCTCTCTCTCTCTCTCTCTCTCTCTCTCTCTCTCAAGGGGATTGGTCCGTGAAAACCAAGGGAAACCTTGAAAAAATTGTGAGATTTCTAAACAGTGTAACTCAAAGAATAAGACTTGTAAACCCAAATAATGCTTACCATCTTTTAAGACATCTTTTGGGAACCACAGCTTTAGCTCTCACACTTTTACTCAAGACAAAAAAGTAGGAGTTTTATGTTTTTCCTGTAAGTTCTTTGCCCTATTATCTTTAAAGGAGACTATCGAAAAGATGGTGCTGTCGTAAATTGTGGTACAAAAAATTTTTAAGTATGATTATCAAAAATTTTGTAAATGAATTCAGGGTTTTTCTTAAAAAAGCATTTTATTTTCAAAGTTAAGTCACAAGAGTAGTCTGCTTTTTAATTAAGCATGTTTTAAGACAGCATACAAAATTTCAGCCAAATTTTTAGCCAGAGTGTACCAGCACATGAAATAATTTAACTTTCAAGAAATTCAATTTAAAACTTGCTTTTTCTATTAAACTTGCATGGTACTATTGTATCTCAGGTACATACTATTCTTGTTTCCTATTTTGTTCTTCCTCCTTTCTCTTTTTCACACTACTTCTTTTTGTTCTTGCTTCTTTGGTGGCTTCCAATACTGATTTTTCTGCTTCGAATAGTCTCCTTAAGTCAATGGCTATTAGAGCTTATTATGCAACAGCCTCCCCCAAAATCATTATGAACTGTCCAATAACACCTTTTTTATGTGCATCTGTGTATTTATCCTACAATTCAGTGCTTCTTAGAGCCTTTTATGTGTGTTTTTATATTTATCATTCAGTTCAGTTAGCCCAAAAACCTATTCTTCTTTGTAAATACATACAGAATATTCTGGAACAACTTAAATTCTCATGATTGTTAATAGATTGTTGTCATTAACAAAAATATGTACATATGCCAAATTAAATATCAGATCATGAAACTGAAGTAATAAATGTTTAGCAACAAATGTTAAGAGGCTGTGGAAATGTTAGCATAAATAACTAATGCCTCAAATTACCATAATTCCAGTTTGTAAATTTTCTATCACAAAAACCTCATTATGGTTCAAATGAAAGTAACAATTATTATCTAGTGATTTAGTTTCATTCGTTATTCATTTTTATGTAATTCATTGTAATTAATGGTGCTTGTAAATTATGCAGATATTTACCTCTTGTTAGTTACACCACCCAGATTTATGAAATTCTGGTATTTGAGAAAACGTGCGTATTTGATTTATGTAATCTGGCAAAGCACATGTATACTTCGAACAAATGTTAGCAATAAAATCTGTACAGTCACTAAGTATGAAATTCAAGTAAAATCAAAATAATTATTGAAATCAGATTGTGATTTAATTTTCACACATAAAACCAAGATGATGACAAAAATATTATGTTATTTGATATTATATTTTATAACCTGTACAAATGTAACAGCAGTTAGTTTAATTGTAAATTACATTTTGTAATAAATTAACAATGGTAGCAATTGTTAAAATTGTATTTAAAGGGATGCTGTGTGGGGAATCAGTTAAGTTTTGTTTTCTTCAGGAGTCAGTGCAGTTCAGTGTGGTTTAGCTCAGTTTCATCAGTTGTTTTGAACTTATGTCAGTTCTGTCAATCAGCTGATATCAATAAATAATTTGTCAAGCTTGAAATTTTCATGATGTTCTCATTATTCACAGCATCCACAACATTGATGATCCACAGGCCAATGCAAAACATTAATCATTGACACTGCACCATGATTGAAATGTAGAACAGCATCTAGCACACCTGTTTTCAAAGTATTTAGTCCTATTAGAACAGTTTTTGGTATCCGTTCCCCTATACAATTGTTGAAACTTTCATTTGGATTTTGAGTCCTACCATGTAAACATTTCTCTGATAATCTTGTGTCACTAAGAGCCCTATATGTAAGTTTTATAACTTCCATTATAACAAATGGCAAAGAATGTTTATGGTTGTAGGTTTCACCTTGAGTAACAACCCTCTGGTAGCCACACCATGAATCACAGCCAGGTGGGCAGTGTGCATGACGTGGGTTGTCAGCTGTGGAAGATTTATGAAAGTAGGTAGGCCATACTGCCTTTTTCATTCCCTCAAGGTCATTTTTATTTTGTCTATGGCTTGTCCATACTAATACTGCAACCTGTTTGTTTCTTCATCTGTAAGCCGACCACATCCACTCGTGCACTTACCATCAGCTAATTTCTTTCCCATCAAATGCCTCTTCAAGTTCCTCAATCCTGTACACAACCTTTTCTGGATATGTCCAACTAATTCCATTTTTTTCAATTTTTGTGTCAGTATAAGGTTTGTATTCACAAACGTTTTGGTACCCTTTCGACTCTCCATCTCCTAGTTAAGATGTATACATCACAACGTATTTCTCCTCTGACCTGTGAAATATATTCGCAACACCTTCAGATTCCATCCCTTCACTGTAACCACTAAAATTAATTACATATTCATGATTTCAGTTTCCCTAGTGCATCCATGACAGTACTTGGTAATATATTCCACGTCAATGACTTTACCATTGTCCAAGGAGGTAGCTGTCACTACACCATTTAGGGGAATGTGGCCTCTTTGTTGCCAGGATGCATCCAGGGCTGCAGGCATACATACATTGCAGTCATTCATGTCTACGCTTTCCTGAAAAGCACTTTTCATACTATCATTTGCTACTTCTTCTAAAGACTGTAAAATAATTTTATTGTAGGGGGAGGTAAGTCCATAAGAACACAGAAATTTTGTGCATTTCTGTACCCTTTGCCTGTACACCTCATAGCATAAGCAAGTTTAATATTTGTGTTATACATACTCTGTTTAGTTATGCCACAAGTTTAACCACATTTGGTTAAGTCACAAAAATTACAAACAGTTCTTAATTTTGATGCACAACTTCTTCTCCCCCTCAGGAGACACTGTCTTAACGAAACACTGTCTGTGTGGGCGAGGGGGTTTGTGTGATCCAACGAAGTGGAGAGCTATGCCGGCAGTGGTGTAACTACCAACAGGGCCTCCCAAGCCGGACAGGTCTTCATAGAGGATCCAGACAAAGTGTGTCTCACAATGTTCCATCTAGTGTCCTGTCCTGTCCTAACCTATTCTGTTCTGTCCCAACCTATTCACTCCCTTCCTTTCCTTTTCCTCCCTGTGGTTGTGTGGCAGCAGACACACTCTCCTAATGTGGACAGTGGAAGATCCTTGGAAACCAGGACAATGTTGATGCACATAAGTCTTACTGCGAAGGGATGGATAGCATTCTGTAGTCGTGGTGAAGACAAGCTATCTAAGGGATAAGGCCCTGAAATAAAACCTTGGCAGGTGTCCAGGCCATGAGGTGGCAGCCCCACCAGGACACTTGGGGGCTGTGGGCTGATAACCGCACCACCAAAATTTTTGGAATGTAAGGACATTGAGAGCGGCAGGGAGGCTAAGACAGGTCGAAAAAGAGATGGAGAACTATCAAATAGATATATTAAGACTAAGTGAAATAAGGTGGCCAGATTTTGGGGAATTCCAAACACAAAATGGTGGAGTGTTGTTGTATGCGGATCAGACAGGTGAGGGCGCAATGTGTAGGAATGGTGTAGGGCTCTTACTATCTAAAAGCAGCAAGAAGAGCTTACTGGAGTGGAAACCAGTCTCAGAACAGATAATAACTGCACGCTTTAAAACAAATGTGCGATATGTCACTGTAATTCAATGCTTTGCACCTACTGAAGTAGCTAAACGAGAATTAAAAGATGTATTTTATACAGAGCTTAACGTGGTCCTTAGACAAACAAATTCTAGGGACATAAAAATTTTAATGGGTGACTTGAATGCAAAAGTTGGTTCAGAAAATAAAGGGCTTGAACATATCATGGGTGTGCATGGCATGGGGATCAGGAATGTAAATGGTGAACTGTTGATAGACACGTGTGCTGAACATGACCTAGTCATTGGAGGCACATTGTTTCCACATCGTAACTGCCAAAGATAATGTGGGTTTCTCCAGACCACATTACCAAAAATCAAATAGACCACATAGTCATAAGCCGCAAGTTCCGACACTCTCTGTTAGATGTCAGAAATAGAAGAGGAGCAGACGTTGGAAGTGACCACCGCCTAGTTTTGGCAGAATTCAGACTGAAGATAGTGGCAAATAGAACCAAGCTCAATCACAGGTGCAAGAAAATGGATGTGGCAAGGTTAAAAGACCAACAGATCAAAGAAACATTTGCCCTTGAACTACAAAACAGATTCCAGGTCCTCTCTGAAGAAAACTTTATGGACGAGGGAATTGAAACATGTTGGCAAAAAAAAATCAAAGACAGTTATTTAGATGTGGGAGAAAAAATCTTAGGATTTAAGGCACATCAAAGGAAGGAATGGATCTCCGATGCTACGTGGAATGAAATCAGCCACAGGAAAGAACTAAAACTTAAGTTAAATTTTTGTAAGACAAGAGCGCAGAAGAGTGAGGCGCATAAAGAATACACAGAGGCGAACAAAAAAGTGAAAATATGGCTACGTCGAGATAAAGGGAAATGGATAGATGAGCAAGCAAAATTAGCAGAAGAGGCAGCAAGACAAGGAAATATGAAAGAGCTCTACAATATTACCAAACGGTTGTAAATGAAGAACTTCAGACATGAAGGACCAGTTAAGAACAAGGATGGGGTGATGCTTACAACTCAACAGGCACAGCTACAGAGATGAGAGGAGCACTTCAAGGAACTGTTAAATTGTGAAGACAACCAAGAGGAACAGGTAAGAGATTTTACAGAGGAAGTCGAAGAGGTTCAAGATATAAATTTGCAGCGCCCCACAATGGACGAAATTAGGATTGCCTTGAAAACGCTAAAAAATGCAAAGGCTCCAGGCCTAGACAACCAGAGCTCTTAAAAGCCGATATTGAAAGTGCTGTTAAAATGCTCCATCCTTTGCTGAAGCATGTTTGACTTGAAGAGAAATCTCCAAAGGAGCAGAAAAATGGTTTGGTGGTAAAGCTCCCAAAAAAAGGGAAATTTGTCAGACTGTAACAACTGGCGTGGTATTACATTGTTGTCAGTGCCCAGTAAGGTCCTCACCAGAATTATTTTAAACAGAATTAAAGAATCCCTTGAAAAGCAACTGCATAAAGAACAGGCTGGTTTTAGGGCACAACACAGTTGTGTTGATCTTATTAACACTCTTAGGATCATTTTAGAGCAAAGCAAAGAATTCCAAGCAACCAAGTACCTGGCATTCATTGATTTTCAAAAGGCGTTTGATTCCGTGAAACATAAAATGCTCTGGCAGGTGTTGTGGAATTATGGCATACCACAGAAGATCTTAAACATCATAAAAGATCTATGTGATGGCTACAAATGTCGCGTACTCCACAAGGGAAATATGACAGAGTCCATAAAAGTAACAACTGGAGTCCGGCAGGGTTGCATTTTATCACCAACACTTTTTCTACTTGTTCTAGACTCTGTTATGAGAAGAGTCACAGCAGGCAGGAGATGAGGAATCCAGTGGGGGAACCATGAACGTCTGGAGGATTTGGATTTTGCAGACGATATTGTTTTATTAGCTCAAGCTGACTGATATACAAGCTAAATTAAACTTGCTGTAAGAAGAAGCAGAGACTGCTGGCCTCAAGATAAATACAGGCAAAACAAAGGAAATGAGAGTAAATTCAGGGAACATGGAGGTGCCACTGTTAATAGGTGAGCAGCGGGTGGAAAATGTCAGCTCATTCCTGTATCTGGGTAATACAGTGACGGAAGATGGTGGAGCTGGAGATGACGTGAAAAACCACATTAAAAAGGCAAATGCTGCCTTCTTACAATTGTATCCAATATGGAAAAATAGAAATATAATGTACAAAACAAAAATCCGTATTTTTAATACAAATGTGAAGGCTGTCCTTCTGTATGCCAGTGAAAGCTGGAAAATGGATAAAAAGATAACATCCCAGTTACAAAGTTTCATAAATAGATGTTTTCGACGCATCATGAATATCTGGTGGCCAGAAAAAATATATAATGAGGAGCTCTGGCGAATAACGAACCAGATACCTATAGAAGACCAGATATGAGACAGAAAGTGGGGTTGGTTGGGGCACACCTTGAGAAAACCAGATGGAGCTATCGAGAAAAAAACATTGGAATGGAACCCCCAGGGAACAAGGAAGAGAGGAAGACCAAGGGGCACATAGAAGAGGAGAGTGGAAGGGGAAGCAAAAAGAGTGGGCAAGACCTGGGCAGAATTGAGGCAAATGGCCAAAGACAGAGACGGATGGCGAGTTCTCCTTGATGCCCTATGCCCCCATAGGGGCCAAAGGAATTAAGTCAAGTCACAACTTCTTCTAGCACATATCTCCTCAACTACCTTCTCACCACTATTGTCACATTCCTTACAATGCAAAGCTTTATTTTTAGTTCAGATAGAGCAGAGAGTTCAACAATAACACAACCTGAATCAATAGTTGGCATCTCTATATTATCAGCATTAATACTGTCAACCCCATTGTCCAAATATTTCAGTTTTAGCTTCGAAGCACTTGGAGTAGATGAAGTTGATTCAAGTGTTGTATTGCGGTATATTTCAGTATTAGCAGAGTTAATGTGTTTGGTGAACTGATTTCCATAAAATTTATTTTCTTTAACACTGGTCTTCTTAATTCTTCCCATTGCTTTCAAGCGGAATAAGAAATTTACGCACACAATAAGAAACTCATGCACACAATTACTTCCCTGTTAACAAAATATTTGCACCAAAACAACAGCAAACAATGACTAAACTCTCTGTAGAAACAAAAGATAAGCAACTGAATAGCTTTTGCAGGTTAGCCAACTTCAGGGTCTAAAAAGTCATAAAAATGTAACAAATGAGAGCAAAATTTTATTTTTAACTGTGCTGTCTGTGTGCCGTGGGGATGTCGTGGTGGTGTGCAGCCACTTTTAAATTCCTCTAATTTTGGTACTTTCTGTCTTCCATTTTCCTGGTAGTAAACTTTTTCTCGTTCAGAAAACTACAGAGAATTTTTTAAGACAAAAATTAAAAAATGATTTTTTGACAGTTATTCAAGCACAAGTCCCTTTAAAAAAATAATGTTTCAAATTATTTTTGCCATATTCTTGGAGTGATTTACTTTTTGAGTTGAGTGCACATGTTTTGCTTTTTTGATAACAGATTGGAGAGTTCTACACCATTGATGGTAATAGAATTTCAAATTTTGACAACAGCTTGTCCTCTAAGTCAAGAAGCACTCCCTCTTCCTAACACAAGATACTTTGATCCAAATAGTTCTCAATCCCATGCACTTGCTTCTGTTCAATTATACATTCATTTGTTTTACAGAATAACAGAATTGATGTGCCTTAGAAATGTGTTTTAGACAAAGCTAAATTTTTCATCTGCAAGTAAGTGCTTTGTTTTACAACACTTTCCTGCTGTGACCTGCAGCTAAATGGGCAGTCGACATTAGGCCATTGTGGTCAGATAAACCATTGACTCTTGGTTTGACAACTAAACCATTGCAAGTCATTAGGTCTAAAAACAAATTGTCATTGACGGTTGCACTGCGACCTTCAAGCCATATTTGACAGTTTAATGTAACAGTCACAACTAGGCACCCTCGAAGAGTACTATATGACAGAAAAATCATTAAAATAAGCATAAATGCTGATTACCCAGCATAACCATATAAAGCTGCTAGCTGCTTTATGAATTTCAATAAATCTCACTTACTTCTCATTACATAACTTTATTATTATTATTAATAATTGATTTTGGCTAAAGCGGGACAAAGTATACATTCTTGCTCTCTGTTGTTCTTTCCTTCCTTCTGTCCATGTCCCTCCTCTCTTCCTTTGTGTTTCCTTCTGGAAACCTTTGATGTTTCGTACCCTTTTCTGGAATCCATGTCTGTTTTCTATGTCTTTGTCTTTTATGAATAACTCCAGTAGATCTTTTTTAACTGATATGAACTATGAAATTTGGGTTTTTAGGTTTTCTTCAAAGGTGTTTGTTGAATATTTTTTTATCTGCTTCTTGCTGTCTGCTCTTTTTTTAAGTGGCCATAAAATTTAATCCTCCCCTTTCTCATCGCATCTTTTAGTTCTCAGTTTTTTCATGTACCTGCTTGTTGTTGCTGTTTAATTTCCACATTCCATTCTCATACTTTGGTCCCAAAATTATTTGAACTATTCCTCATTCTCTCTCTCCAAGTTGTTTAACCATTTGGCTGTGTGTACGGTGAGTCACTCTGAGTCATAAAGATGCCAAATTTTAATCACCACCTTGTAATGCCTCAGTTTTGTATAAATAGGTGAGAATTTTTTATGTTTTTATTTTATTAATGGAAAAAATACTGATTTAAATTTTTAAATGTGGTGAATCAGTTATCAATAAAATATGATTGCATTACAGTATAGGACCCAAGTATTACATATAAAGTAACAGTATTACTATTTTAATTCTTCAGTATATGTCGTCGACATGTACACATCCTTTAGTGACTTATACAATCCACCACATCTCAACAACCTTTAGTATACTACTGATCCACATAAAGTAAATCAATAAATAATTAACAAATGTCAGTTTATTGTGTAACATGTTTAAGTGACACGTGCATATTTTGCTAGCAGATAGCAGCATATGGTTGCTTACATACAGGCTGCGAGACTTTGCTTGGCAGCCACTGCAGGATGACAGTTATACTGCATAGCTTAAGTGCCCATATGTAACTTGAGGTCGTCCATTGTTTGTAGGACAAATGACTGTTCACAGAAGAACTACTCGTGAAATATGTCCCATGTACGAAGGCCACTGTTGATCTGCTGTGGCTAATTGAATCCAGGAGTTTAACAGGGGAAGGCGAAGTATGAGAGATGGGGAACATCCTGTTCAACCTGCGGCAATGGCAACTAAATCTGCAGTGCAGTGTATGGAGAAGATCATTTGTATGACTGCTGTGTGATGATCAATGACAATGCTGTAGGCTGTTCACATGGAGTGGCTTACATCATCATCATCATCATCATCATCATCATCATCATCCATTAAAGTTGAATTTTCCTCAAGTTTTTGCACAATGGGTGCCCCATGTGTTGACTAGGGAGCACACAACTGAAAGAAATGGTCTCTCTTTGCAGCACCTCATTTCATACTCTGAGGAAGGAGAGGACTTAATGGCACGAATTGTTACAGGGGATGAGCCTTGGGTTCACCACTTTCAACCTGAAACCAAGCAATCAGCTCTGGAATGGAAACATTCCACTTCCTCAACAACAACAAAAAGCCATTCCATTAGACCACAAGGTTATGTTCACTGTGTTTTGGAACATGCAAAGAGTCATACTGATGAAATTCCAACTTCATCATGAGATTGCAGATGTCACATTGTATCGCACCAGTCTGTGGAAACTCTGATGGGGTCTTCACTGCAAATACCATGGCCTCCAGACAAATAGAGCAATTCTTCTGGATGACACTGCTTGCCCTCACACAGCAAGACAAACACAGGAGCTGCTACAAACATTTCATTGGGAACACTTGTAACTTCTGCCATACAGTCTTGACTTAGCCCCCACGACTTTCATCTGTTCAGGCCTCTAAAATCTCATTTGGGTGTCGGTCATTTTGAAAATGATGATGCTGTAGCTGAAGAAATTGCATGTTGGCTGTGACAGCAACAGAAAGACTTCTTTGCTGCCAGCTGTCAAGGACATGTAAAGAGATGGGATAAGTGTCTAAATGTACAGAGTGAATATGTAAAATTGTGGAAGTTGGGACATGCCTGAATCCTGTTTTCTGACTTTTCTATTGTCTTACCCTCGTATTACAAGATGTCTGTTGGGAAATACTAGGAAAGGCAGAAAAATAAACACATGGATCAAGGAATGGACTGGAATGGGAAGACACAATTACAACTATAATGAAAATGAAATCTGGGTTGGCTAGACTTGTAGCCAGGTGAATCGGTGGTTGTTGGATGAAGCAAGTTCTTTGCTGTATCTGAAGAACTGAGAAAAGACCAAGATAATTACCTGATGGAGGCTAGGTACAATAAGTGGCAACAACATACTTGTTTATAACTGAAGATCGTAATGTGTTGGAAAAGATAGAGAAGGCCTTTATGTAGCAGTGGATGTCAAATTTCTGATAATGATGACAGTGCATTACAGAAGTGTCTTCTGAGGAACTGTCATGCCAATTGGTGTGAATAATTGCATTGGACAAAACAGGTTAGATGACTGTGGAGAGGCCTCAGGAAAGGAGGGGAAAGATCTATTGGGAGAAATGACGGCAGAAGAGAATAGGTATGTGGGGCAAAGGAAATTTGCTTGCCAAATATGCAACTAAAGTGAGGGACAGAGAGAAATTTGAGATTGTCTAGTTCTGGGGAGGGGGGGGGGGGGGGGGGGTGCAGTGGTAGGTGGACAGCAGAGACTAGCAGAGATTGAAGCTAGGAGGATTAAAAGACTGAATGAGGCTTTGATTTCCCTATCTTTTATCATGAGCTTACTTCTGAGCCTCTTCTCACATCATTTCATGCTCTTCCCTCTCCCTTTACCCCATATTTTTTGTTGTTCCTCACTGGAGTTATATTTCAATGCAGATGCACCCTCCTTCGCACTGTTTTGACAGTGGTATTAATTTATTGTACCAACTCACAGCCCTTTTTGCTCTCCATCCACAGTGTTAAAGCCCTCCTACCCCCCTCCCACCCCCACCCCCTGCCCAAATCTCTTTTTTGTGGACAGCATGTAATTACCCCTGTTGGTCCCTGTGTGACTTTTTTGTAGCCTCATTGCATCTTTTGCTGCTTGTTGCTTATAACATAAAAGATTTCATGTAGATATAGATTGTAATTTTTTATGTTGCAGTTTTTAAATAGAGGTGTCTGCTGTGTAGAATAAGAACAATTTTTTGTTATCTTTGCGGTTGTGAGGTTTTTCTCATTGTTATCTTCAGCCCAAAGACTGTTCTTATGCAGCTGTCCATGCTACTGTATCCTCTAAAGCTTCTTCATTTCAAAGCCTCTTCATCTCTCTGTGGCTGCTGCAGCCTTCGTCCATCTGAACCAGCTTAGTGTAATCAAGTATGGGTCACCCTTTAGAATTTTTACTCTCATGTATCCCTCCTTTACTGATTTCATGGTTCCTTGATGCCTCAGGGCTGACCTGTCACCTGATGCCTTCTTTTAATCAAGTTATCCCATAAATTTATTTTTTACCCAATTTTGTTCAGTTACTCTTCATTAGTTACCTAATCTGACCATCTAATCTTAAACATTCTCCTATAGCTCCACATTTCAAAAGCTTCTATTCTTTTCTTGACTGAAGTGCATATTGTTGAACTTCACTTCTGTATAAGGCTACGCCATTGTCAAATACCTTTAGAAAAGGCTTTGTAAGGTTTAAATTGATATTTGACATTAACAAATGTATCGTTTTCGGAAGTAATTTTCTTGCTACAGCCTGTCTACATTTTAAATCCACCTTATTTAGATCGTTGTCAGTTATTTTGCTACCCTGATAACCAGAATCACTTGATTTGATTTGAGTGCATTAAATTATCCTTGTTGTGCTTTTGTTGTTGTTGTCCGTCTTATAACCTGTTTTCAAGACACTGTCTGTTTCATTTAATAGCTTTTCCACATCCTGTGACATCTCTTAACAGAATCGAAGTACCACTTGCTAACTTCAAATTCTTAATTTAGTCTCCCTGGACTTTAATTCTCTTTCCAAATTTCTCTTTAGTTTCTCTAGTAATTTGCTCAGAGTACAGACTAATATAATTGGGAGACACCAATCCTTCCTCTCTCACTTCCCAACTAAGGCTTCCCTTCCATGTCATTACATTCCTATAAATGGCATCTAGTTTATGAAAAAGTTGTAGATAATATTTCACTGCTCCATATACTTTGTCCCTCCTACCTACAGAATTTCAAATAGTGTATTTCAGTCGACTCTTACAAAAGTTTTCTCTAAATCCACAAGTGCTGTGAATGCAAGTTAACCTTTCTTTAACCAAGCTTCTAGGTTGTTAAAATTTTCAAGAAATAAATAAATAAATAAATTACAAAAATCTTTTAATGCATAGATCAATATTACTTAAGACTGCCTGTGATTGATTTCAGTCTGGGCCACAGAAGAAATTTATGGGAGAGAGTGAGGTGCTGCAAAACCTGGCAACAGAATTTTTTAAGACAGTTATTGTAAAATGTCATAAGTAAAGAAACAATTTTCAGTATAAACATCTGAAATGGGGTGAACATAAAATGAACATACTCTCAAGAATGTGTGTTTTGAGGAATAATTTATTGGCGTGGCAGAGTGTGTCAGTAAAGGGGTGCCATTCATATCAGTGTGTTACCTGGAAAACATTAACATAATGGTTGTTATAGTTCTGACTAAGCACTAGGAGTGCTGCTGTTCCGTCACATGACAAATCGGCCCATGAGGTTAAATAGGAATGTGAATCAGACTTGCAGATAACCAAAGGTTGCCCATACTTGCTGTACACCCTACTAGTACGAGGCACATTTTGAACAAACGGATTGTTCGTTTGCTAACTTGGAATTGTCTGAAAGGCAAGTTCAGCAAAAGAAACTTTTGCAACAGCACAAAAATTTGGAATGTTTCTACATCCTGCATGGTAAAATAATAGTCAGTCATAAAGTACATAATGGCCATTGTTCCATCACTTAACATCTCAGCAATGAAATAAAATGGTTGTATGTCCAGCGGATCAGACTTCACTACCCCCATTCAATGTCCAAACATTATGTTTTGTCAGTCTGGATGGACATACTAGAATTTTATTTATTGGTTGATGATTTATGTTATGTAATGATGACCAATTTATATTTTATGATTGACTACAATTTAATCAACCAGGGTGTAAAACCATTTCCAAATTTTGTGCCTCTCATACAGTTACATGTTAATGATTGATATGATTTTACTGATACAACCAGTTTGTTCAACCTGCATCTTGTACTAGTATGGTGTACAGCCTGGCTCAGTTTTGTTGTTGCTGTTGAAACTAAATTTCTTATTCATGTCGACTTCTACATGACTGCATGTTGCTGCTTGATGATTATTACTGATATATCTAGATTGTGTTGTGCCCACATGTAATATATGTATAATCAGAAGGTGGTTGTAACTTAGAACCGAAACTACGAGGGTTGACTGAAAAGTAATGCCTTCATTTTCGTAACTCTTCAGCAGTTGGCAGTATTGGTATGCGGCAGGTACTGGCTTGTTCTGCAGCCTCTTCTCTACAGCTTCAGTTGGCGGGAAGCGTTAGCATGGAATGGTTGTGTTTTTACAGTGTAAAGTATGGAACCCTGCGCAGACAGTCGGTCAATGAGATTTAAGCAATGTGAAGTCATAGAATTCTTGACAGCAGAAGGTGTGTCACCCCAAAGGAGACTCATCAGAGAATGAAAGCAGTTTATGGTGATTGTGTTGATGTGAGTACTGTGCGTCATTGGGCGAGTCAGTTTAAAGATGTTGAGGCGGGAACATCTGACCTGCATGACAAACAGGGAGTTGGACATCCTGTGACAGGAACCACTGTGTTTCACAATCAAAATTCTGACAGATTGTTTCAGGACAATCGTCATTCCACTGAGAGAGAAATTGCAAGCACAATCGGCATTTCACAAGAACGTGTGGGTCACATTATTTCTTTGCTTGGCTTTCGGAAGATCTGTGCACGGCGGGTACCCCAGATGCTGACTCCTGAAATGAAAGCACATAGACTTGAAATTTGCCAGGAACTCCTCTCACACGAGAATGAAGGTGACGCCCTTCCATACAGTCCAGATTTAGCACTGTCAGATTTCCATCTGCTCCCAGTGATGAAAAACAGTCTGTGGGGACATCATTTCTGATGAAGACGTTGATAGAACTCTGAGACTGTGGTTGTGGAAACAGTGTGTCAACTTCTTCCATGGTGGCTTTAGAAAACTTGTTCATCATTGGCATAAATTTATCCAATTGGCTGGTAATTATGTGAAAAAGTGAATATTGGTAATTAAAGATCACATTCTAAGGATTATTTCTGTGTTTGATGTACTGAAATATTCCCATCCAAATACAATTAACAAAGGTGGAAGCACTACTTTTCATTCAAAATTTGTAGCTAGTGATCATATTTTAACTGTATTACGTAAATATGATCTAGGAATTAAAAGATTTTCATAAAATGTTTTTTGAAATTGCAACAAATTACATAATGATCAGTTTCTCCTTTCCTGGTGTCAGGCATTATCAAACTTCTACAATATGTCTTAGAATCATCATTGCTTTGTGGTGTTCCTATATTACCCCATAACCCGAATTGATCTTCCCTGAGGTCGGCTTCTACCAGTTTTTCCATTCTTCTGCAAATAATTCATGTCGATATTTTGCAACTATGGATTTTTAAATTGGTTGTCAAGTACTAATCACATCTGTCAGCACCTCTCATCTTTGGAATTGTAATTACAATAATCTTCTTGTAGTCTTAGAGTACTTCACCTATCTCATATACCTTGCATTGCAGCTGGAATAGTTTTGTTGTGACTTTTTGTCTGAAGGATCTCAATATTTGTGAGGAAATGTCATCTAATTCATGGCCTTGCTTCAGCTTAGGTCTATCAGTGCTCTGTTCACAGTATGGTATTTTCCATCTCATTTTCATCTATGTCCTCATCCCTTTCCATAATATTACTGTAAACTTTATTCTCTTGTTCCTACCACCTTTCAATCCTCCCTTCTTTGCTTATAACTGCCATGCCATCTGAGCTCTGGAGGTTTGGAAAACACTTCCTCTCTTCTTGAAAAGTTTCTTTAATTTTCCTGTAACTGACACTTGTTTTCCATGGTCAGGCATGAGATTACACATAAATCTGAAGAAAAGCGGCAGTATTTTCAGAGCATCAGTATGTATGTTGCAATGATCTATTGTGTATATCATTTCATAAAATTATGCAGCAAGTCACATTTTATTTAGTGGTTTTCTTGGCACATTTCTGTTATTTGTTCCGAAAATGATTTTAAATGATAATATTTGTTTTATATTACATTTATATAAGGCTCTTTTGTGTATTCGGTATATATGTGGCAGCTTGTTGATGCCAGTTCCTCCCTTGTTCTTCTCTTTATGGGTAGTGCACCAGCTCTAAATTAGCAAGACATAAAATCTTAACTGCGACTTCATCCTTTTTTTATAACCTGTCAAGATTTCCCAAGCTCTTTGATACTGAAAGCTGTTAAATAATGCAAGCAAGAGGGCTAAAATCTCCTACAATGAAGGATCTCAATAACTATGAAGAAATGTCATTTACTCCATGAGCTTGTTTCAGCCTTACCTATAACAGCCCATGTTGAAAGTTGATGAATTCCTCAGTATGTCCAGTCAGCAACCAGACTGTGTCCTTGTGACTTTTTCTGCATCATCTCATTTAGGATCTATGGCAGGATCATTAGCATATGAGTTCTTTTGTAAATAGGTATTATGTATTTTTATTTTTATGCCATGTTCTGCATTTCAAGGATCTCCTGTGAATGAGTGTACAGAACAAATATTGAGTATAATCTAATTATTCATGTATTCCATGTTATAGGTGATACCACTGAGCCTACGACGTGTTTCTTGCATCGTGTCTAGTTGGTTTAAACAAGATTATGTACTTTTTTTTACTATTAGTGTTAATTCTTATTGTTTATCCCTTTTTAGGTCTGGGCTATTCCAGCAAGTGGGGAAGCCATGGAAGTGCTGTCATGGCGTCAAGGTGTTGTTCGCACGCTTCGTATATTACCGACACCACAAGACTCTGACCAGTTTTCTCATAAAAGACCTCTAATAGCATTATGTGACAGTGCTGGACCTGGTCCTCATTTTTGTTCTTTAAGTTTTATCTCATTACGCTTTGGAGACCAGGTAAGGCACAGCAACAATCAGTCGTTTTATGAATATTCACATATGTTTTTACTGGAATAAAAAAAATTAACTCTGTAAGATTGCTCAGTATTAAATTGTTGGACTTGTAGTCAGTGTAACAATAGCTTGAGCACTAATTTACTTTTATGTGTTTTTTAAATTATTATGTTTAAACAATAGAGTGTTTTAGTATCAAAATTATGAGAAGGAAAGTTGCTACTCACTATATAGTGGAGATGCTGAGTCACGGATAGGCACAACAAAAAGACACTCACAGTTAAAGCTTTCAGCCACTAAGGCCTTCATCAACAATAGACACACAGACGCGCACTCACACAAACACAACTTACACACGCGACTGCAGTCTCAGTCTCAGGCAACTGAAACCGGTCTCAGTCGCGCGCGCGCGTGTGTGTGTGTGTGTGTGTGTGTGTGTGTGTGTGTGTGTGTGTGTGTGTGTGTGTGTGTCTATTGTTGATGAAGTCCTTAATGGCCGAAAGCTTTAATTGAGAGTGTCTTTTTGTTGTGCCTATCTGTGACTCAGCATCTCCACTATATGGTGAGTAGCAACTTTCCTTCTCTTAATACTGTTACATTCCATCCTGGATTTTCCACTGTTTGAGTGTTTTAGTATTTAAGACATGTATTTCCGTGCCTTTTTCTCTTGTGATTTCACTGCTTTTTATAGAGCTTTAAAAGTTTACAAGAGAGCAAATATAATATTTTTTAGATATAAATGTACACTGATTATTGAATTAGCATAGTAGCTCTAATATTAAAAACGTTTTCTTTCCTTTTTTAACTGGGAACACTTGGGTATAATATTCACTAAATAATTGATTTCATCCACGGATGATTTATTTCAGTGACTACTGTGATGGTCTTGTAAGTTACAATGCCAAATATCGGGAATGCTACACAAAGCTATCAGTTTCAAACTACATATTTTTCCAGTCTTCAGAGTGAAATTCAGCAACACTACTTACTTTCAACGCAGTTCCATGCCACACACTCCACAACTGTTTTTACTACCCCTGACATTAAAGCTTGTCCTACAAATTTCGTACAAGTCTTCTTTGGCCTGATCACTGCTAGGCTTTCATTAGCTGGAACCAGTAGTCAAGACAACATGAGGGACAGCCTACCCAAGATTCTGTTACCCACTCAACCTACACAACATCCTAGTCCATCACCATGCCACTCCCATTGCTGTCTCTTACCTGAGAGATCATTTCCCTAAGGCAAACCCAACTGCAAGATCTACTCAATCCACTCATCTAGCACTTGCTACTCCAGTCCTGCGACAGACTTATCCTATCCCATCAGAGGCAGGGCCACCTATGAAATCATCCATGTCATATACCGACTCTGCTGCAATCTCTGCACATCTTGTTGTGTTGTTACTAGATGAAAGAGACCACTCCACATGGCTGTTATTTTCATTTGTTTTCTGAGAACATTTCAGATCACTCAAGGACTTTGAGAACATAGTAAAAATGAACATTCAGAAAATCGTAAGAAGTACTCTCACAGTTTCAAAAATACTAACCAGTACTTATAACTCCACAGAAGTATTCAACAGCCCCAATTTGAAATAAGGTACTCTGAAAATCACTTTTTTATAGAACACCGAGAACATTTCAAAACATTCAAGAACATTAAAAAAAATTCAGGAACTTTCTAGTACATTCTAAAATCTAGAACATTCTAGAATATTTTAGAACATTTAAAAACATTTATTAACATTCCAAAATATTTATAAAAGCTCGACAACATAGATAAATCTTGAAATTTTTCACTTGGAATATACATTGATGCAAAAGAGACTGAAGATATCCTGGTGACTACCACAGTGTGGTAGTGACCACTTTGAACACTCAAAAATCTCCAGAAACACGATGCACAACCACTATAGTCACAACAGGGGAACCAAGGGTAGTGTGTGTCTGTGTTGCGCGCGCGCTCATATTCTCAATAAAGATTTAATTTAGTGAAAGACAACTTTGCTTTGTCCTTACTATATTTCATAATGAATTAACTTATTCTATCACATTACTTGCTTATGAACTACATTTGTCATCTTTTTATTTGGTAGGCTAAGTCAATATATGATTTTTTTCGGTTTCCCATTCCTAGAGCAAGTTACATGTAACTGACCATGGGAAAAGCATGATTCTTTCAGATTAGTACCACAACATCTTAACATTTGTTTTTATGCCTTATTTGTAGTGACACTAAATGCGTATCTTATTGGAAATCGCTGTCTTTTGAACTGAAATGGCAGTTCTATAAATATGAGTGGAATCCTCAGAATAAATATTGTTTTTCCTTTGTCTCTTCCCAATATTATTTTTGCTTTGGTTATATATTTCAATAACTGTTCATGACCATTTCTTGTTTTGAGTTTTTAAATTAATATTGACAACTACTTCATTTTGTACTGCTAAAATGGCGTTTTCAAATAACCAACTTGAGTAATTTTGGACAGTGTTAAGAAAAACTATATCTGTTAATTCATTTGGGCTTTTGGGCTGTTGACAGTATTACATAAATCATTTATAAGCTGAGTTTGGGCAGTTACATAATCAGTTGGGTGAGTGCCTTCAATATTTTGTCAGAGTTTTTCAACGAAATGTGTCACTACTTCACTACTGAAAAGTTGAACTCTTATATTTGTCCTTAATTGCACTTTCTTCACTCGAGACCAAAGAAATGACTTCTCAAAACAGGTAGTGATTTCACCTGCTGGAGTTGATTTTAGAATAACTGGAAGCATTCTCCAATCTCCTTGAAAATTCTATAAAATTTTATAACATTCTGCAACATTCTAGAAAGAACATTCTCTCCTGTCTCAGCCACTTCGACACTTGAATCCTAGCTTCTTCACCGTCTTCTCTTAAGAAGCCCATTGGTACAATACCCTCATTTGACATTGAAACCTATAACTAACACCTGCAGTCTCCCCCCCCTCCCCACACTCAAAAAACCCTTCTTCATGGATGGGGGATGGAGGGTTACCACATTGTGTAGCATCCATGGTGCTGCAAAATTTGCTTGTGAAATTTTGATAGCATGCACACACACTCACCATATGTCTGTTTATATATAACAACGAACAAAATGTTCACCAGAACGAATGTCCACTGCCAGATGGTGACCAAGAACAAAGATGTACACCAAGTGGCACAACATGCAGCTAAGCACAACATGCTCAATTTCAGTGACTGCTTCACAACGCAGGCCATCTGAATACTTCTATCCACCGCCAGCTTTTCAGAACTACACAGGTGGGAGTTATCCTTGCAACAAATCATTTACTCCTGTAACCATCTTGGCCTCAGTCTCTCCCCCAAGGGGACTCACAATTCTTTTGTGAGTATGTGCTTGGCTACCATGGGCCCCAGCCTTTGCAGCATTACATCCTTTCTGTGCTGTATGCTTATATTTCCACTATCCCTTTCTCCCTCTGCCTCTTCATCAGGTGGTTTTCTTAGAGCCAACCGTGCTTGGACCTGGTTTGTGACTGAGCCTTGAGTTTCCATTTCTGGCACATTCTACAACTTTTCATCAAATAGACATGTGGTCCTGATTGTTTGCCACCAATTTTCAAAATTCTCCAGAACTGCGGACGTGCAGGAAAGGTCGCCTAGTGCGGTGTGTGCTCCATGTTTGTGCCTTTCCATCTGTGCACCCTTTACAGTAACACACCCAAAACCCAGCATGGTCACCATCCCATTGTAGGGGGAGGGTGGGGGTGGTGGTGGGGGAGGGGGGGTGGGAAGTTGTCAAGTACCTGCATGGTGGTAGCCCCCTGACCACGCAGGGATCATACTGTTGTTGCCTGAGCTGCAAACTCTCCATGCATGCCAAGAAGTATGTGCTCATTGTGACTGGGGCACGGGGACTATGAGCAATGGGTTACTGGTGAGGTAGCTGGTGCTAAGGCTAGGTGATGCCCATGGGGAGAGGCCCTGTTCGGAGTGGGTGGCACCAAGGCAGATCAGCTGCAAATGAAGTGGATGAAATTATCTTCAGCTATATGGTTTCAGCAGTCTGTATAAAAGGACAGTCCACTTTCAATGCAAAGAGATATGATCCTAAAATGTTCCCTTCCGTGGCTGTGCCATCGGAGAAACTTAGGACTAAGTGACAAGTAGAGCAATACTCCCCATAATACTTGGTTTGTACAAGGACTGATGGTGAATCCTTCTTGGCCACAGAGCCCTTGATCTTTGTGGAGAACTTAGAAGACAAGTTTGGGTGGGGAAGTGACAACCATCTCTAAAATGAAAAATGGGTCAGTTCTGATCAAAACAGCATCCCCTGCCCAGTGGAGGGTACTGCCCACTTGTAACAAGCTGGATGACATATGACATACCAGTGACTGTCACTCCCTCCCCCCCCCCCCCCCCCCCCTCCCACCCCAACAGTCTAAATTTAGTTCAGGGCATCTCCTTCCACAGAGACCTGCTCTTACAATCTATTGATGAGCTATGTGCCAACTTGGAGAGACAGGTTGTACACTTAGTCCATCATGTACATAAGAGACCAAAGGACAATAGGGTTGCTACCGGTGCCTTCATCGTGGGCTTTGAGGCTGATTCATTGCCTGTGTAGGTCAAGGTGACGATATACTGATGCGATGTGAAACCATATGTTTTCGTCCCTCCTCCACACTGTTGTTGTGGCTCCCATTTGACAGTGGTTCACATTTTGATGGACTGTCCCAACCTAGCCACCCTATGCGGCCTCTTTAATCTCCCTGACTCACTGACCTTGTTGCTAGGAGACAATGCCCCAGTGGCAGTTTTACATTTTGTTTGTGACATGGACTTTTATCACTCATTATAAGGAGCCTTGCTTAACCTTATCCACCCATTGAGGGGTTGGCAGAACATTGTCTAGCCTGCTCTGCCCAGACTGAGCTGCAGCTTTCTGGACTAGGTGGTCCAGCCTGGTCCTCACCCTACGTGCTCTTTTACTCTTCTCCCTCCCCCTGTCCCCCTCCCGACCTCTCATGTGGTCTGTTAGACTTGTTTGTCTTTTGTCTCTCTATGCTTCTCTTGCCCAGTCCATTTATTCAAAGAAAATTATATGTACAGTATCATGTACTTTGCTGTACATGATACATAACTAATTCTTTTTTACTAGGAAGGTATCTATAGTCATTTGTTTCTGTCAATGCTTCAACAGTTGGTGAAAATGTGATACAGGATTATTGTCGAATACATTTGTAGCATGTGTAGCCACTGGTTTATTGGGGTGACGATTTTTAGTGTATGATACAACGAATTCCCATGCCTTGAGCATTTCTCTTATGGTGCCAAAAGATTGCTTCTTTGCTGTTACCTCCTCCTCCTCCTCCTCCTCCTCCTCCTCCTCCTCCTCCTCCTCCTCCTCTGAAGAACTTCTCTTCTCAATTTCCTCCTATGAAACACATTGCAACTCCATGAACTCTTCATTGGTCATTTCTTGGCTGTGATCTTGTACAAGCTCATTGATATCATTGTTATCCACTTCTAGTCCCATGCTCTTGGCCAAAGACAGTCTCGTTGACTGCAGTCTCCACAGGTACTGACTCAAATGCCTCGGAATCACATTCAACAATGCCTTTCAGCCAAAGCTTCTGCAAAGGAGAAGTGAGAGTTCTCTCGGTAACCCCCTCCGACCCCTTTTCGATCATCTTCATGCAGGCAATAATGTTGAATTGATATTTCCAAAATTGTCTGAGAGTGAGATTTGTAGCTTCATTCAGCTCAAAGCAATGCTCAAAGAGTGGTTTAGTCTAGACCTTCTTGAAGTTAGAAATAAGCTGCTGGTCCGTAGGCTGGAGCAACAAGAGTGATGTTGGGAGGCAGAAACTGGATTTTGATGCATTGAACTTCTACAAGGGGGTGGTCATGTAGGCCTGGAGAACAGGCAGGAGCGTTGTCTGTAAAAAGCAAGACCTAGAGTGGCAGATTCATTTCAAGCAAATATTTTTTCGCCCCCTCGAGGCCCAAACACTTCATTGATCAAATCACAAAAAAGATGACGTGTCACCGAAGCCTTGCTGTTGGATCTCCACATCACATTTAACATGCTCATCTGGACTTTATACTTCATGAAGGTTCGTGGAGTTTCTGAATGGTGAACAAGCAGCAGTTTAATTTTCAAATCGCCACTTGCATTAGCACAGAATAGCAGTGTGAGTTAGTCTTTCATTGGCTTGTGACTGGCTAATGCATTCTCCTCTGCTGTTATAAAGGTAAACTTTGGCATCATTTTCCAGAACAGACCCGTCTCATCACAATTAAAAACCTGTTGTGGCAGATAACCCTCAGAATCTACAAGCATATTGTAGCTCCTGATGAAATTATCTGCTGCCTTTGTGTCGGAGCTGGGTGCTTCACAGTGCCTTGCAATGCTGTGGATGCCAGTTCTTCTCTTAAAGTTCTCCAGCTACCCACAGCTTCCCTTAAACACTTCTTTGGCCACTGATGATCCTGACTTCTTCTTAACAGGGTCAGCGAAAATCATTCACTCCTTCTCACAAATGATGATCTCGTTAATAGTGTCAGCTTGCAATTGCTTTTCATTTATCCATATAAGGAGCAACATTTCGACATTGTACAGAATACGAAACTGTTGTTTAGATACTCATTGCCACTCACTTTGGAGCATCTATGTCCTTAATCCTGTCCTTGTTCTTGAGGAGAATGCAAATACTTGATAGAGATCGATACTATGTGTGTGCTAAATCAGCAACGCTTACACCATGTTCACATTTTTCAAAGATTTTATGTTTCATATCCAAGGTCATTTCCTTTTTTGTGTGGTCATCTTCTTGCGGCTTTTATCTTCGGGTACATTTCTGCGAAGGTTATTAAAATTTGCACATAAGAAACAGAGAGAGTGCTAAACCTAGACTGCAGTACGTATTAAAGACATTGTTCATATGCAGCTGCCGACAATGAAAGGTATTCATATTGTTGAACATTTCCCCCACTGTGACAAATGGTTGGTGATGTCACGTTAAATCATTGTCATTCGTTATGCGAAACATTGCACATTAAGCGAGTCATTTTTTTATAATTAGTTTTGCTCCTTATGTGAATTGCACGTTATGGGAGGTGCTCATTAAGTGAGGTTCCACTGTATTTATGACACATTTTGTGGACAGTGTTCACATATATCTGAAAATATTGATTAGATATGACATATTTCAGGATATATGGCGTCGTAAACAATGAGATGCATGATAAACTGTTGTATTATGTATAATGCTTAAATTTGTTGTTACTAACCAGATGGAGCTGTTTGGATGAAGTTTGGTAAGGAGATAGCTTGAACCTAAGGAAGAACATAGGCTACCTTAAAAAGTGTTTAGTTGTTGTTGTGGTCTTCAGTCCAGAAACTGGTGTGATGCAACTCTCCGTGCTGCTCTATCCTGTGCAAACTTCATTTCCGTGTAACTACTGCAACCTACATCCTTCTGAATCTGCTTAGTGTATTCATCCCTTAGTCTCCCTCTACAATTTTTACCCTCCACACTGTCCTCCAATACTAAATTATTGATCCCTTGATGCCTGAGAACGTGTTGTACCAATCAATGTATTCTTCTAGTCAAGTTGTGCCACAAGTTCCTCTTCTCCCCAGTTCTGTTCAGTACCTCCTCATTAGTTACGTGATCTGCCCATCTAATCTTCAGCATCCTTCTGTAGCACTACATTTCAAATGCTTCTATTCTCTTCTTGTCTAAACTATTTAATCCATGTTTCACTTCCATACATGACTACACTCCATACAAATACTTTCAGAAACGACTTCCTGACACTTGAATCTATACTCAATGTTAACAAGTTTCTCTTCTTCAGAAACACTTTCCTTGCCATTGCCAGTCTACATTTTGTATCCTCTCTATTTCGACCATCATCAGTTGTTTTGCTCCGCAAATAGCAAAACTCATCTACTACTTCAGGTGTCTCATTTCCTAATCTAATTCCCTCAGTATCACCTGATTTAATTTGACTACATTCCACTATCCTCATTTTGCTTTTGTTGATGTTCATCTGATATCCTCCTTTAAAGACACTGTCCATTCCATTCAGCTGCTCTTCGAAGTCCTTTGCTGTCTCTGACATAATTACAATGTCATTGGTAAACCTCAAAGTTTTTGTTTCTTTTCAATGGATTTGAATTCCTACTCTAAATTTTTCTTTTGTTTCCTTTACTGCTTGCTCAATATACAGACTGAATAACATCGGGGATAGGCTAAAACCCTGCCTCACTCCCTTCCCAACCACTGCTTCCCTTTAATGTCCCTCTACTCTTATAACTGGCATCTGGTTTCTGTACAAATTGTAAATAGCCTTTCGCTCCCTGTATTTTACCCCTGCCACCTTCAGAATTTGAAAAAGAGTATTCCAGTCAACATTGTCAAAAGCTTTCTCTAAGTCTACAAATGCTAGAAATGCAAGTTTGCCTTTCCTTAATCTGTCTTTTAAAATAATTCGTAGGGGCAACATTTTTACAGAATCTTAACTGATCTTCCCCAAGATCAGATTCTACAACTTTTTCCATTTGTCAGTAAAGAATTTGTATTGGTATTTTGCAGCCTTGACTTATTAAACTGATAATTTGGTAATTTTCGCACTTGCCAACACCTGCTTCATTTGGGATTGGAGTTCTATATTCTTCTTGAAGTCTTAGGGTACTTCACCTGCCTCATACATCTTGGTCACCAGATGGGTGAGTTTTGCCACGGCTGGCTCTCCCAACGCTATCAGTAGTTCTAATCGAATGTTGTCTACTCTCAGGGCCTTGTTTTGACTTAAGTCGTTCAGTGCTCTGTCAAACTCTCCAAGCAGTGTCATATCTCCCATTTTATCTTCATCTACATCCTCTTCCATTTCCATAATGTTGTCCTCAAGCACAATGCTCTTGTATAGACCCTCTATATACTCTTTCCACCTTCTGCTTTCCCTTATTTGCTTAGAACTGGTTTTCCATCTGAGTTCATGATATTCATACTGGTGATTCTTTTTTCTCCAAAAGTCTTTAATTTTCCTGTAGGCAGTATTTATCTTACCTCTAGTGATTTCTACTAGCCCTCATATTTTTGCGTACTTGATCCGCTGCTGCTTTCACTATTTCATCTCTCAAATCTACACTCCTGGAAATTGAAATAAGAACACTGTGAATTCATTGTCCCAGGAAGGGGAAACTTTATTGACACATTCCTGGGGTCAGATACATCACATGATCACACTGACAGAACCACAGGCACATAGACACAGGCAACAGAGCATGCACAATGTCGGCACTAGTACAGTGTATATCCACCTTTCGCAGCAATGCAGGCTGCTATTCTCCCATGGAGACGATCGTAGAGATGCTGGATGTAGTCCTGTGGAACGGCTTGCCATGCCATTTCCACCTGGCGCCTCAGTTGGACCAGCGTTCGTGCTGGACGTGCAGACCGCGTGAGACGACGCTTCATCCAGTCCCAAACATGCTCAATGGGAACAGATCCGGAGATCTTGCTGGCCAGTGTAGTTGACTTACACCTTCTAGAGCACGTTGGGTGGCACGGGATACATGCGGACGTGCATTGTCCTGTTGGAACAGCAAGTTCCCTTGCCGGTCTAGGAATGGTAGAACGATGGGTTCGATGACGGTTTGGATGTACCGTGCACTATTCAGTGTCCCCTCGACGATCACCAGTGGTGTACGGCCAGTGTAGGAGATCGCTCCCCACACCATGATGCTGGGTGTTGGCCCTGTGTGCCTCGGTCGTATGCAGTCCTGATTGTGGCGCTCACCTGCACGGCGCCAAACACGCATACGACCATCATTGGCACCAAGGCAGAAGCGACTCTCATCGCTGAAGACGACACGTCTCCATTCGTCCCTCCATTCACGCCTGTCGCGACACCACTGGAGGCGGGCTGCACGATGTTGGGGTGTGAGCGGAAGATGGCCTAACGGTGTGCGGGACCGTAGCCCAGCTTCATGGAGACGGTTGCAAATGGTCCTCGCCGATACCCCAGGAGCAACAGTGTCCCTAATTTGCTGGCAAGTGGCAGTGCGGTTCCCTACGGCACTGCGTAGGATCCTACAGTCTTGGCGTGCATCCGTGCGTCGCTGCGGTCCGGTCCCAGGTCGACGGGCACGTGCACCTTCCGCCGACCACTGGCGACAACATCGATGTACTGTGGAGACCTCACGCCCCACGTGTTGAGCAATTCGGCGGTACGTCCACCCGGCCTCCCGCATCCCCACTATACGCCCTCGCTCAAAGTCCGTCAACTGCACATACGGTTCACGTCCACGCTGTCGCGGCATGCTACCAGTGTTAAAGACTGCGATGGAGCTCCGTATGCCACGGCAAACTGGCTGACACTGACGGCGGCGGTGCACAAATGCTGTGCAGCTAGCGCCATTCGACGGCCAACACCGCGGTTCCTGGTGTGTCCGCTGTGCCGTGCGTGTGATCATTGCTTGTACAGCCCTCTCGCAGTGTCCGGAGCAAGTATGGTGGGTCTGACACGCCAGTGTCAATGTGTTCTTTTTTCCATTTCCAGGAGTGTATCTCTTCATCTTCTACTGTATTTCTTTCCTTCACTCTTGTCAGTCATTCCCTAAAGCTCTCTCTGAAACACTCTACAACTTCTGGTTCTTTCAGTTTATCCAGGTCCCATCTCTTTAAATTCCCACCTTTTTGCAGTTTCTTCAGATTTAATCTACAGTTTATAACCAATAAATTGTTGTCAGAGTCCTCTTCTGCCCCTGGAAATGTCTTACAATTTAAAGTCTGGTTCCTAAACCTCTGTCTTACCATTATATAATCTGTCTGAAACCTTCCAGTGTCTCGAGGCCTCTGCCACATATACGACCTTCTTTCATGATTCTTGAACCGAGTGTTAGCTATGATTAAGTTATTCTCTGTGCAAAATTCTACCAGGCAGCTTCCTCTTTCATTCCTTACCCGCATTCCATATTACCATACTACTTTCCCTTCTCTTCCTTTTCCTACTATTGAATTCCAGTCCCCCATAACTATTAAATTTTCATCTCCCTTCACTATCTGAATAATTTCTTTTATCTCATCACGTATTTCTTCAATCTCTTCATCTGCAGAGCTATTGCCATATTAACTTTTACTACTGTGGTAGGCATGGGCATCGTGTCTACCTTGGGTACAAAAATGGGTTCACTATGCTGTTCATTGTAGCTTACCTGCACTCCTATTTTTTTATTCATTATTAAACCTATTCCTGCATTTCCCCTATTTGATTTTATATTTATAACCCTGTATTCACCTGACCAGAAGTCTTGTTTCTCCTGTCATTGAACTTCACTAATTCCCACTATATCTAGCTTTAACCTTTTGTTTTCCGTTTTTAAATTTTCTAACCTACCTGCCTGATAAAGGGATCTGAAATTCTACTCTCCCATCTGTAGAACGCCAGTTTTGTTTCTCTTGATAATGACGCCCTCCTGAGTAGTCCCTGCCCAGAGATCCAAATGGCAGACTATTTTATTCAAAACACATTCAGCAGACAGCATCCACATATGCTGCTGAATGTGCCTACAGATTTCTATTGTTGTGCAACACATAGCTCAGAAGTTATGAAGGAAGGACACAGTAAACAGAGTGGGTGGGGGGAAGGAGGCGGAGGAAGAGGAGGAGGAGGAGGAAATGGATGGATAAATGGAAGAAAAGGTGGTTGCACAGAGGAAAGAGGAGGATATGTACACACACACACACACACACACACACACACACACACACACACACACACATACAGAGAGAGAGAGAGAGAGAGAGAGAGAGAGAGAAGTAGTAGCGGATGGACAGAGAGGGGGGAATGGAGAGGTGGACTAAGAGAATTGAAATAAATACATACCAGGGCAATACCAGGTATTCAGCTAGTGTAGGAATATGTGAGGCAATATTGATCGTGGCAGATGGGTTGAATAAAGGCAAACCAATGTTTATAGCATTTGTTGATTTAGATAAAGTCTTTGACAGTGTTGGCCACAATACACTCTTGGAAATTCTGAAGGCAGCAAGGATAAAATATAGAGAGTGAATGGTTATCTAAAACTTGTACTGAAACTAGATTACAGTTATAAGAATCAAAGGACTGGAAAGACAAGAAGGGACTGAGACCAGGTTGCAGTCCGTCTCAGATGTTACTCAAGCTGTACAGTAAACAGGCAGTAATGTAAACCAAAGAGAAATTAGAAAGCAAAATGTAAGTTCAGGGATAAGAAGTAAAAACCTTGAGGTTTGCTAATGAGATTGTAATTATATCGTAGATAGTAAAGGAATTAAAAGAAAGCTAAATGGAATGGATAGTGTCTTGAATGAATGTTGTTACAGGAACATCAACAAAAGTAAAATAAGGACAGTATGATGTAGTGGATTGAAATCAGGTGATGCCAAGAGAATTAGGTTAAGAAACGAGACTATGCAAGTAGTTGATGAGTTTTGCTGTTTGGCAAGTAAAATAACTGACGATGGCCAAATTAGAGAGGATATAAATTGCATATTAGCAATAGCAAGAAAAACATTTCTGAAAATGAGAAAAACATAATACTGAAAACAAATTTAAGTATTAGGAAGTCTTCCCTGAAGATATTTATCTGGAGTGTCAGAAGTGAAACATGTGCAATGAAATGTGCTGCTGCTCAAGAATACTGAAGGTTAGATGGATAGATTGAATAAGTGGTGAAGAGGTATTTTGGGGAGAAAAGAATTTTATGCCACAACCTGGTTAAAACAATTGATAATGCATATCCTGATTCATAAAAGAATGTCTGTTTGAAATTGGGTTGTTTTGAAAATCAGACTTATGCAAACACAATTTGTTTATTTTTGTATTTACCCAGACATGTTTCGACACCTATGTGTCATCTTCTGTGGGTCAAATTTTTATTTCTTAAAATTACATCACTAAATTAACTGTGTTGTTATGGACCATTTTTTGTGCTCTTTTTTGTCATTATTTTGACAGCATGCCATCTGCAAAATTTTTTTGTCCTGTTGCATGTCTGGTTGGTGTCTCGATCAATGATTATTCAGTGTACTGTTTCCACACAGTTCTGCAGATGACACGCTGTCAAAAAAATGTCAAAAAAGAGTACACAAAAAGACGGTGTATAATAACACAGTTAATTTAGCGATGTAATTTTACAAAATAAAAATTTGAGCCACAGAAGATGACACACAGGTGTTGAAACATGTCTGGGTAAATACAAAAATAAACAAATTGTATTTGCATAAGGCTGATTTTCAAAACAACTCAGTTTTTGATTGCAAACGCGGAAGAACATCAAGAGGAGCTTCAAACCTTAGTAAAATGAGTATCTCATTTTCTGTTTGGTAATGGAGGGAAGTGTGTGAGGTAAAAATTGTGTGAACAGTAGTATATTGTACTGAAATGGACTAATAATTATTTTTCTTTGAATGAATAATAATGTTGACACACTAAAACTGGTGATCATTGACAGGCTACTTAAATTACCATAAAACCTTCCACTGAGTAGTGACATTCCTGTATCAGGGTATCAAGTACCTCTTTTTCAATAAACCTAGCTTCAGATTCAGAATATAATTGTCTTTTAATGTGCTGAGAATTTTAAATTTCATGTATTGGAGATTTTGAGCATATAGCAAACAGGTAACATTAAATTATCTTTATGTATTGGGATGGGTTTTTAAATAATGGGTGAAATTATTCCCTTGGATGTGCCCTATGTGCTTCACTGTGTAATGTAACAAGAAGTTAATTAATATTACAGTATACTCGAGTGACACTTTTAGGAACTTTTCAGAATACTCCATAGTGCTCTATACAATTGACTATGAACCTCCTTCAAAGTAGAGCATGGGATGTAGAGCACTGTACAGACAAATGGAGAGAGAAATATTGGGTAAAGTTCTTATAGGGTCAACTTACTCAGATTGGAATGACATTCTAGAGTGGATTTCCTGTAGAATAATATTTCACATTAGTTATATCCTGCATATGCTGGCCTTATTCTAACAGTCTAACACAGAGAGTTATATATGTCTGTAAGAGTATCGTTCTCAGTGTGGGTCCATGAATTGTTTTTATGAACTATACCTCAATGTTGGCACATTATTTGTGACTGCATCATTGCTCTTGTGAAGAAAAGGAATTTCTTGGCTTTGGAGACTGTGTTAACAATGATAGCATTGCTTTGCGAGGGAGATAATGGTATCGTGAAACTGAAGAATCTAGTAGGGCTGTGGGAACCAGACTTTGAGGCACATTGCAACACTGGTCCTGTATAATAAAATGACCAAAAGATTATGCCAAAGTTTTACTTCAAACACACTGCTGGTGAAACACAGAACAAAAATTTTATAGGTCAGTTGATTTGGTTCCGCAATGATTTGAGGGCCAGAGCTTCAAAAGAAACTTGTAGCATTAAAGGAGCGACTCCATGATGTACATTGATTCTGCTGTCTACTGTTTGGCACAGACAATGTCAGTCATAGGTGGCAAAAAGTTTTATTTACTGATGAACTGAGTTTTTCCTCTGCAAACAACAGTTTGCTTAGAGTTCTACAGGTTGCAAGGTTTCCTCTTTACCAAGTATATACTTGGTAATGTCATCACCTACTGTGCACACGTCTGTGTGGGGCTGGATTTCTGTGGCAGGGGAGAGTACCATGTACCACTACTAGTCATTTCCTTTTCTGTCCCACTTGCAAGTAGAGCAAGGGAAAAATGACTCTCGCTATGCCCCCATATGATCCCTATCTTCTTGAATCTTATTTTTGTGGTCCTTATGCACTATGTATGTTGTTGGCAGTAGAATCATTCGGCAGTCAGCGTCAAATGCCGGTGAATTGCCTCGATGTCATCCATCAGTCCAATCTGGTATGGATCCCAAACACTCGAGCAGTACTCAAAAATGAGTCACACCAGCATTCTATATGCGATATCCTTTAAAGTGAACCACTCTAAAATCCTCCCAATAAACCCAAGTCAACCATTTGTCTTCCCCATCACAGTTCTCACATGCTCGTTCTATTTCATATCGCTTTGCAACACTACGCCCAGATATTTCAATGACTTGCTGTGTCAAGCAGGGCACTAGCAATACTGTAACCAAACATTAAAGGTTTGTTCTTCGTACTCATCTGCATTAACTTACATTTTTCCACATTTAGAGTTCGTTACTATTCATGACATTAGACATTTTGTCTAAGTTGTTTCGTATCTTCCTACGATCTTTCAACTTGGACACTCAGCCATACACAACAGCATCAGCAGTAAACTACCACAGATTATGAATGCTGTGCAGGATATATGGTCAACTTGTTGTTGCCCAGTATACCCATATTATGAGTAATACCATGATCTCATTACAGCTATATGCTGAAGGAGTAATCTCTTTCTAGTAGGACTAATACACAGAGCATGCAGTGGTAGCATAGTGATGGTTGGTAAAACAGAACTCTTATTACTACTCTTGATTGGCCCCATTCTGCACACCAGACCTCAGTGGCATGAAGAAATATGGACGTAAATGAAATAGATGTTATGAGATAACTGATCTTACCTTGCATTAAGAATGTAATATGATCTTTGGAATGTCACATTAACTGTTGTGGAGGACTTCACAGAAAATGAGACAGTTATTGTCCACTTCTTATTAAAGTCAAAGGCATTTGGATGGGATATTACTTGGGGGAAAAAAACCACATGCTGTTCTACATTTAGGGTCCAAAACTTCTTAATAATAACTGCAATCTCACTGCTTTCCTAATTTCCTATTCTCTACATGTTCAAATGATTAAAGCAGCAACAACAAATAAATTCACGCTGGGGAGATTTAAACTGTCCATAGCTACACACAATGGCATTCCATCCTTTTAATAAACCTATTGAACTATTTATACATTATGTTGATTTTTACAGTTATTGGTTCATTTATTGTCACTGTCGAGCTTTACTGTACATACAGTTGTGTAATGGGCTCCTATGTAATTTGGCAGAAAGCTCAAATTTTAGCACCCTTTGTATAGTCAAGTCCACAAACACATGCCATTGGCATCATTTCGGTAGTGTTAATATCTCAGAAAATATACAGACATGGTGATATTGTGTTCGACAACTAAGTTTTATAGCTAACAAATGAATTTCATAGTCTATATGTTGTGCTAATGAAAAAATTTATATCTTCCTTGCCGTGGCTAGGTGGGGGGCGAATGCTTAGAACTTAGAAATAAAATTAATGTTGGGCACAAGCAGTTGAGGTTTCTCATCATATTTTGTTTAGATATTTTAGTGCCTAATCAAATATTTCATTCCACAATAACAGATTGCGTTAGATGAGTATGTGCCAAGCAAGATCGTAAGAGATGGAAAAGAGCCACCGTGGTTCAACAACCGAGTTAGAAAACTGCTGCGGAAGCAAAGGGAACTTCACAGCAAACATAAACATAGCCAAAGCCTTGCAGACAAACAAAAATTACGCGAAGCGAAATGTAGTGTGAAGAGAGCTATGCGAGAGGCGTTCAATGAATTCGAAAGTAAAATTCTATGTACTGACTTGGCAGAAAATCCTAAGAAATTTTGGTCTTATGTCAAAGCGGTAGGTGGATCAAAACAAAATGTCCAGACACTCTGTGACCAAAATGGTACTGAAACAGAGGATGACAGACTAAAGGCCGAGATACTAAATGTCTTTTTCCAAAGTTGTTTCACAGAGGAAGATTGCACTGTAGTTCCTTCTCTAGATTGTCGCACAGATGACAAAATGGTAGATATCGAAATAGACGACAGAGGGATAGAGAAACAATTAAAATCGCTCAAAAGAGGAAAGGCCTCTGGACCTGATGGGATACCAGTTCAATTTTACACAGAGTACGCGAAGGAACTTGCCCCCCTTCTTGCAGCGGTGTACCGTAGATCTCTAGAAGAGCGTAGCGTTCCAAAGGATTGGAAAAGGGCACAGGTCATCCCAGTTTTCAAGAAGGGACGTCGAACAGATGCGCAGAACTATAGACCTATATCTCTAACGTCGATCAGTTGTAGAATTTTGGAACACGTATTGTGTTCGAGTATAATGACTTTTCTGGAGACTAGAAATCTACTCTGTAGGAATCAGCATGGGTTTCGAAAAAGACGGTCATGTGAAACCCAGCTCGCGCTATTCGTCCACGAGACTCAGAGGGCCATAGACACGGGTTCACAGGTAGATGCCGTGTTTCTTGACTTCCGCAAGGCGTTCGATACAGTTCCCCACAGTCGTTTATTGAACAAAGTAAGAGCATATGGACTATCAGACCAATTGTGTGATTGGATTGAGGAGTTCCTAGATAACAGGACGCAGCATGTTATTCTCAATGGAGAGAAGTCTTCCGAAGTAAGAGTAATTTCAGGTGTGCCACAGGGGAGTGTCATAGGACCGTTGCTATTCACAATATACATAAATGACCTGGTGGATGACATCGGAAGTTCACTGAGGCTTTTTGCAGATGATGCTGTGGTGTATCGAGAGGTTGTAACAATGGAAAATTGTACTGAAATGCAGGAGGATCTGCAGCGAATTGACGCATGGTGCAGGGAATGGCAACTGAATCTCAATGTAGACAAGTGTAATGTGCTGCGAATACACAGAAAGATAGATCCTTTATCATTTAGCTACAAAATAGCAGGTCAGCAACTGGAAGCAGTTAATACCATAAATTATATGGGAGTACGCATTAGGAGTGATTTAAAATGGAATGATCATATAATGTTGATTGTCGGTAAAGCAGATGCCAGACTGAGATTCATTGGAAGAATCCTAAGGAAATGCAATCCGAAAACAAAGGAAGTAGGTTACAGTACGCTTGTTCGCCCACTGCTTGAATACTGCTCAGCAGTGTGGGATACGTACCAGATAGGGTTGATACAAGACATAGAGAAGATCCAACGGAGAGCAGCGCGCTTCGTTACAGGATCATTTAGTAATCGCGAAAGCGTTACGGAGATGATAGATAAACTCCAGTGGAAGACTCTGCAGGAGAGACGCTCAGTAGCTCGGTACGGGCTTTTGTCAAAGTTTCGAGAACATACCTTCACCGAAGAGTCAAGCAGTATATTGCTCCCTCCTACGTATATCTCGCGAAGAGACCATGAGGATAAAATCAGAGAGATTAGAGCCCACACAGAGGCATACCGACAATCCTTCTTTCCACGAACAATACGAGACTGGAATAGAAGGGAGAACCGATAGAGGTACTGAAGGTACCCTCCGCCACACACCGTCAGGTGGCTTGCGGAGTATGGATGTAGATGTAGATGTAGATGTAGATGACAGGAGGTTTTTAGTAAAGGTCCTCAATTATTACAGACTGCAAAAAGAATATTTTGATGTTCTTTATCACATTTGAAAGTCACGATTTCTGTTTTCTGTATGTACCAATAGGCAAAATTATTGTCTTAGTGAAAGTAAGTTTGTTGCTTTAAATTAGTTTATAATCAAAATAAGTTTTCATATGAATTTATATGACGTTTTGTTTCTTTTGTGTTTTGTAAAGAATATATTATGCACTGGAGTAATTATTTTTATTTCATTGTGTTTCTGTTGCAGGTTAAAAGTATCAAATTCAAAAATCCAGTGAGTGATGTTCTAGCAAATCGACGGTCTGTGGTTGTTACATTTCCAGAACGTGTGGCTGTGTTTGATGCAGCCACACTTGAGGATCGGCTGACTGTCACTACATGCTACCCGTGTCCTGGTCCTAATCCAAATCCAGTGGCACTGGGCCCCCGTTGGCTGGCATATGCTTCTCGACGCCTGTTACCTGCACGTCGATCTTCTGGCGGCAGTGAGGGTGACGGTGTACAGTCCTACACTGCTGCTGTTCTTCATGCAGCAAAATCTTTAGGCAAAGGCTTACGTGGCTTGGGAGAAACTGTCGCCAGCAGCCTGAGTGCACAACAACGCGGTGGGGCAGGTGCTGTCGGCGTCCTAACTGCACCTTCCTCTACTACTGTTGAGAGTGGTCTCCAGCCAGGAATTGTCACAATAATTGATATACAGGTTCAAAACAGTTTGGTTTTTAATACACTTGTTAAAATAAATGTTGATTTATTGGAGTGTACTGCAGTATTCAAGTTGATTTTTTCAGTTTATGAAGACTGAAATATGAGGGGCTTTCAATAAGTAATGCAATACGATTTTTCTTGGCCAGTTTCAGTTGAAAAAATGTGGCATTTGTTTTAGGACATTGTGAAATCTTCCTGCTTCAATCCATGTAATTTCATGAACTTATCATTGGTGGCAATGCTATATGTAGCCTTCAAAATAGCATCTGTAGCAGAGATGTGCATTCCAAGCTGTGATTACTGGTTGTGAGTTGTACCTGGCTGGCCTGTTTGGTAAGAACATTGCCCACAAAAGGCAAGGTTCTGGGTTCGAGTCCCGGTCTAGTACACAGTTTTAAGCTTCCTTTTCTATTGCTTTTCTTGTATGAAATATCCCCTTCAGGCATGTCTGATCCCTCAAAGACATCAAAAATTATATGATCTAATCAAGCTTTTTTTTTATATTTTTCTAACACATATCTTTTCTGTGTCTTCTTACTTACATTGTTGCATTCACCCATTAAACACTGTGGAAATCTTGTTGGCACAGGGAGCAGCGAGAGGCTGTGATCGGGAGAGAAGCAACTCTGAGGAAGGTTCTACGGAGAACATGGTTGCTCATTTTACTGCTCATAGTGAACCTGTTGTGGCTTTGGCATTTGACTCTTCTGGTATGCTGCTACTGACTGCCGACCGCCGTGGCCATGACTTCCATCTGTTTAGAATACAGCCTCATCCTTGTGGATCATCACTTGCTGCTGTACACCATCTCTACACTTTGCATCGTGGGGATACCACTGCTAAGGTAAAATAATATTGTACACTTTTCTTCTTCACCATATATCGCAGTATATTATTTTGTGATACAGTTAACATGGTTTTAATTTTAAAATTAACTGCAAACATATTCATTTTAGGGAGCAAAACAAAATAAGATTCTTTGTTAAAAACAGAAAAAATCAGAATGAGGTCAAAAGATCAAAGACTAAATATATACAAGTGTTTGTTATAAGGTGGATAATAAAATGAAACTAATGTATAATTACTCCCCTCTTAATGTTAACAGTATGTAGGATTGAACCACATTGGTGCGTGGCTCTGTTTTGTTATCTGTTGGCATTGGTTGCAGCAGCGACAGATGAGGCGCAATCCCTGATCATGGCATGTTGCTTTTGGCCATGTTCTGTTTAAGATTATTCTTTCTGACGACAGCCTTGTTACTCGTGGTAAAAACTGATATAACGCTGTCAATTGATGCTGTGGCATCCACGCTAATATCACATGTCTTCTCTCTCTCTCTCAAACTAAAATGGATATGGACTGTTGTACTGTGACTGTAGCAGTTCAGGAACAACATTGTGACACAATAAAATTTTTTTGCGGACTTTCAGCTCTTTGGCAATAAATGATCAACAGGAACCTTACTCCTTGTTTGTTGTTTGCTGTAATCACTCGACTTGAGCTCACAGCTGCCTTAAAAATAGTATTACAGCAGTTGTTGCATCTAAATCTTGTTTAAAAGATGTGTGCAAGCCCAGCAGTATCGGTGACATCTCCTCTATCGAGTCTGCCGTGGTGTGGCATTTGAGTGCAGTAGTCAGCTGGTGGTTTGCCACTCTGTGGTATCATTTGCAGCTGGATGATAGACAGTAATGTAATGCATTTAATTTCCAATAAATCTCTAAAAGTTTTGAAAAATGTTATTTGAACTGTCTTGCTTGCTCAGTGGCTATGTGCAACAGTACTCAGAGATATACAATCCATCTTTGTATGAAAGTCTTTGAAATGGTGATTACCGTGGCATTTGGCATTAGGAAAATTTCTGATCAGTGTGGGTAGCAGCCTGTTTAAACCATAAAAGAGTTCCTTCTGATAGTGGCAATGGACCCACTTATGTCCACATGCATTTAGTCAAAACACTGGTTGAATGGTGCAACAGGGTGTCTACGCTCTGGGACAACTGGGAAAACTGGGAAAAAACTCAGGAGTTTTTTCATCCAAAAGAAATCCAGGATTAACCTGGGAAATTTTTAGATTTCCAGAAATTTTTCATTGGTTTAATTTTCAGTTAAATTTTTGTAATTTTGATTAGTAAGAACTGATACTCTAACAGAAGTATTTTTCTGTAGCCCTCTACTACAGAACAATACCACAGCAGTAAAATAGAACCTAGAGAATAATATCAAAATAAAACTTAAGTTGCAATGAAAATGTGCCATTTACAACAACAAAACACAGAAAACACACAAGCATCCACCAATAGCAAAATGTGTCAAAGACTGTGCAATACAACGTAACAACAAACCGCTTGCAACGCATCTTTCTTGTGGCTATTGTTTCGATGAGTGTGATGTCACAACTGTTTACATGTCTAATAGGTCACAGGAAAATATTTGCAAATGGTGATTTGAGAAGTGTTATTTTCAAAGTAAATTTCCTTTTGCATAAGATGAATTATGTTATGTGTGAGAATGTGTGATGAATTCCTTAAATCACAGAGCTTTAGTCTTTCATTCAAAACTTAACATTGAGGACCAGCCACCTAGAAAAATTTCTGGCCCAGAAGACCAGCCATTTATACCATTATTTAAAATTTTACTGGCACACATGTATCCATCTGATGTACTTAAGAGGGTAACACCCGCTAAGAAAGACCAGGTTTCACATTTAGTTTTTCAGATGTATTTTAGTTCTTTCAGTTTCACATGTAATTGGCTTTTCTACAGAAAAGTTGAAGTGCTTGACAGAACATATATTCAGCCAGGTAACCCATGAATGTGTGTTGCACAGCAGTGAAATTTATAAGCATGCTTGTCAGATGTATTCAGCTGCTGCAATTTATGCTGTATGCTTACCGTATTTACTCGAATCTAAGCCGCACCTGAAAAATGAGACTCAAAATAAAGGAAAAAAAAATTCCCGAATCTAAGCCGCACGTGAAATTTGAGACTCGAAATTCAAGGGGGGAGAAAAGTTTTAGGCCGCACCTCCAAATCAAAACAAAGTTGGTCCATTGTAATACGAGACACAATTTAGGTCGAATGAATGACGATGCAGCTACAGTAGTTTGGTTCGAGTCGTAAGCTTAGCAGTTAAAGCTTTACCAGGTAGCCATTGCTATGCGTCAGGCGCTCCGTCCGTATTTATATGGGTACCCTTCCTTTCTCACATGCTTCGTCTGGTTTGAATCAGTTGCTTATTTTGCTTGGATTTGGTAAGTGCCGTTGTCTTTGTTATAGGTGTTTACATCACTCTAAGCTGAAAATGCATTACTGTACTGTGTCATGCATTGTTTGTCACATTCTGATAGTGCGTGTTTACGGCCTGTCGCCGCTCGTGGCATGGCTTGCATTTGTGCGCGCTACCGCCACTTACAATTTAAAAAAAAAAAAAAAAGAGAGAGGAATTGTGTCATTAGCGAAACAATGGCAAGAGACTGCTATTTGTTGTTACTTATACTGCTGCTTTCTTTGATAATGATTAACAAGAACCAAATAATAGACTGCGTATGATAGAACATGTTCTGAACGAGAGTTAGGCGAAAATTTTTCTCCGTTTGAAAATCTTTGGGGCCGCTTCTTTAGTACATCAAATTCTGCATAGAAATTAGAGTCATCTTAGATTTAAAAATCTAGTCAGTTGCCGTGCTTCATTTCTGACTGTATCACTGTTAGGCATAAGAATAATACAAATATAAACATGACACAATATGTATATTCTTCCGCGTTTGCTGTTGTCTCACTCTAGTTTCGTAGTTTATTAGGCAGACAAGATTTAAATGAGATAACAGCAAACACGAAAGAATACATGGCAAAATGTTTATATCCGTATTCTTTCTTATGGTGAAGAGAATACTGCATGTGATTCACATTTCGTCAGGTTCCTATTAGCAACCATCTCTTCTCACAGCTAGGAAAAAATTCAGAACGTAGAGTTGGCCTTATTGACAAACATCCCAAACAGTCTTGCTTGTCGGATTTCGTAGTATATTAAAATTCTGCTACATTCGAAGATGAACAATACGGAATTTGTATTTACTTTGTTGGATAATGTATGAAAATGCAGTGGTCGAAACTCAGGGCGGAGAAAAAAAAGCTCGTCTTCCACCTTTTTTTTTTAAATTTATTTACTGACGCAGAGGTTTTGGCGCCGGTATTTATCTTCGTGCCTAAAAAGCATGCCTGTGTAGCGCTACATATATTCGACGGCAGAAGTTAGTTGTGGCGGCACCTACCAACATTTTTTAGAACTTCCGCTTGCTTTGTACTCGATTCTAAGCCGCAGGCAGTTTTTTGGATTACAAAAACCGGAAAAAAAGTGCAGCTTAGATTCGAGTAAATTCAGTAGGATCCTTCCTAACCACACCCTCAGAAAAAACAGCAAAAGAATTTTTGGTGACCAATATTGTATGTGAAAGATTAGATTTCTTGTAGCAACACTGTATGTATGTTAATTCAAACCATTAACTTCTTCTATTTGTGTGTTTGTGCTACTTAACAATATGTTGCTATTGGCTGATTACATCCTGCTTCCTGTGCCCAGAATATCTGCTGTCATTGGCTGGTGAGTTTTACAGCTCTGAAGGAAAGTGTATTGTCATTTAACAAGGAAAAATGTGCTTTCATTAGGGGTACAGTGTATTTTCATCTGGAAAGAAGTGTATTTACACCAAAGAAAAAGTGTATTTTTGAGTGGGAAATCCATGAGAAATCTGGGAATCTTTTTCTTGTCTGGGTATACACCCTGTGCAAAGAAACTTCAGGGCATTTTCATAAGACATGTAATTTTCCTATGCTGACAACAGGGCATTGACTAAAAGCATCGTTCCTCTCACTCTTAGGTGAGAAAGATTGGAGCAAAGCAGTGGACACACCATCTAACTTCTACTATTACTCTGTTTCTAAATTACTGCAATACAACACTACCATGGCATCGGATAAAACGAATTGATGAAGCTAAGTTTGGGTGGAGGCACCAGAAGAGACTCAACTCCTAGTGAATTATGTGTGACAAAAATATTAATTCTGTATATGCAGCATGGATGATGCAATTTACTAAGTATTTCTCAGCAGATCAGTGGATCACTCTAGGGAAACCAGTGTGTGACTCTGTTAGCAGAGCATACACATTTGTATTATGAAGCAAAACAAAACAAGAATCTTTTCTCAAACCAAATAGAAAACCAGAATAGTTTCATATAAAATGTGTTTGTTATGAATTAGATAATGATATAAAACTCACAGAGAATTCCCAAATCTTTGCCTGCTCTCTAACACTTCTATCTGTAAACTTTTGGGTTTAATTTTCACCGCATCTGTGCATTTTAAAAACTGCTTGTGTCTCCTGGGTCTTCCCTAATGGTGAGTGTGTTAAGGAATTTAGCCAAACAAGGTCGGTTACAGATGTGTTGAACGTGGGGTTACTGAGCAGGAGACTGTAAGCTCAGTACATTTTTCTGCAACCTTCAACCATATGGAATGGTGGTGGAACATTGTGTCACACAGAGTGGGATTGTTAGCTTAATTGTGCAGATTATGAGGATGATATGAACCTTGGGGGGGGGGGGGGGGGGGGGAACCTTTTACTTGGTGTGTGACACATGACAGCGGGGTCTACAACTGCTGAGGAGATGAAATAATCTGTAGCTGGTGACCTCTGTTGCAACTGCCACAATCCAGTTTATGAGACTTACCTAGGGAAGAAGGGCTCTCTGGGTGGATACTCACTTCTCTAGCTGCTCATCTAATACCAATGGAGCCAACAGATTCTGTAAAAAACATTCACAATGGATGTAGTGAGTCACTGATGAACACCTACTCCCAGACAACATAGAGATCTTGGATGGCTAGCCTATCAGATCTTATATATCCCCTTAAATCACTGTGAAGCATCTTTGCATAGGTGAGAGCAATATGGATGAAAATTGTGCTATACTTTTGTTGATATGTAGCAAATTAATCTGAGAACATAAACATTTGCAAATGGATTAGTTTCCATATAAAAGACAAATGAGTAATTTCCTTAACCCCTTAGTTTATTACCACTTTGAGCACATAAGTTAACAAAACTTTAAGCATGCCCTCATGTTACAATGTGAAATATATTTGATGTTAGTTTCTTTCTCTGTAATAGTGTTCAAATTCTTATGCCCCTTGTAATAGCAGCTAATACTATATGGCGGGGCTTATTACAAAAGCATGTAGTTCAATGAGCTGGTGTCATCTTCATCATTGCAAAGAGGAAGACATTGAACATCCAAAGAGCAAAATCACATTATTACCTCACTACAGAAGAACAAAAGACTTGGAAATGGTACCCTCCACATTTAGACATCAATGTCTTAGCTGGCAGAAAGTCTTTGTAAATGTAAAGGTCTGGATATGTATGTTGCCATTGTCAGAAAACACTATTTGCTTAACCACAGCAAAGGTGGCATATCCTGTATTGTTTGTTGTTGTTGTTGTTGTTGTTGTTGTTCATCTTCAATATGAAGAGTCGTTTGATGCAAGTCTCCATACTAATCTATCCTGTCCAAGACTCTTCATCACTTAATAATTACTGCAGCCAACATCCATTTAAACCTGCTTGCTATATTCATCCTTTGATCTAAGTCTACAATTTTTATTCCTCCCCCTCCATTACGATATTGACAATTCTTTGATGCCTCAGTATGTGTCCTATTAACCAATATCTTCTTTCAGTCAAACTGTGCCTTAAATTTCTTTTTGCCCCAATTCGGTTCAGTATCTTGTCATTAGTTACTCTATCTGTCCGACTAATCTTCACCATTCCTCTGTATCATCACATTTCAAAAGCTTCTATTCTCTTCTTGTCTGAACTGCTTATTGACCATGTTTTAACTTTTGGTGATGTTCATCCTATAATTTCTGTTCAAGAGACTATTCATATTGTTCGCTGCTTTGTTGACTCTGACAGAATTACAATATCATCGACAAAGCTGAAAATTTTTATTTCTTCTCCCTGAACGTTAATTTGCTTTGCAATTTTCTCCTTGGTTTCCTTTATTGCTTGCTCAGTGTACAGACTGAATAGGTTACAATCCTGTCTCATGTCTCACTCCTTTCTCAACCACTATTTCCCTTTCATGTGCTCCAGTTCTTATAACTGCAGTCTGGCAAGTTGCAAACAACCTTTTATCCCTGTTACCTTCAGAATTTCGGAGAGTTTAATCCAGTTAACATTATTAATAGCTTCCTCAAAATCCACAGTTGCTACAAATGCAAGTTTACCTTTCTTTAACCATCACGTAAGGTAAGATTTTGGATCAGTATTGCCTCCCTTGTTGCTACATCTACCAGTTTTGTCATTCTTCTGTAAATAATTTGTGTCAGCATTTTACGGTGGTACACTGATAGTTCAGTAATAATCACACCCGTCAAGATCTGCTTGTTTGAAATTGGAATTGTTACAGTCTTCTTGAAGTATGAGTGTATTTCATCTGTTTCATGTGTGTTTCAACTTAGGTCTTTCAGTGCTCTCTCAATTGCTGCTTGCAGTATTGTATTTCCCATGTCATCTCCATCTACTTGCCCTTCCCTTTCTACTATTTTGTCTTCAGTTTCACTTCCCTTTTATAGTCCCTGTGTATGCTGTGATGTTATCTCAGTTCATGTAAGTAAACTTCAAAACCAGTCATGTGCAGGGGGTGTAACAGAAATGAGGAATATCATGAAAAAGAAAAATAGTGATATTGAAAAGAAAAAAAGAAAAAAAAATCGTATTTAGTGTAGCTTTTCATTCACTAGTTTTGTCGGGATGATGTATCAAGATGGATTCCTCCAGGTTAAGGAGTGGTCATATGTTCCAAATACTATTGTCTGGTTTGGTGTCAACTTATGGGGCATACTCTATTCATTTGTAATGGTTGTGCAAGTTGCAATAAATGTGGTGGAGGAGACCATGAAGCAGAATTGTTCGCTACCATCAGACATCATGAATGCTTGTGAGATCTTGTTACTTTGTGCTATTAATGCCCTCTGTTTCTTGAAGAAGAAGAAAAGTTCAAGGAAATCAATATGTTAAAATGGATGTATTTAGTTCCAGTAGAAAGAAAATCATACAAAAACCGATATTTCCTCTCAGATTCAGGCAAATAATCCCAGCATTATTTGCTGCACCTGCATCTGCGCGCGTGCGCTTACACACACACACACACACACACACACACACACACACACACACACATATGGCATGCATGCTAGTTTTTCTATTTCAGTACTCATTCACTGTGAAATGCATGGGAGAGGATACTTCACATTGTACCACTAGTTTTGGCTTTTCTCATTTAATTCGTGTATGGAGTGCAGGAAGAATGATAGCTTTAATGCCTCTATGTAGGCTACATTTAGTCTAATCTTGTCTTTTAGATCCATATGGGAACAAAATATAGGGTGGTGTTGTGTATTTTTAGACGTCTTAGTTAAAGCTGGTTCTTGAAACGTCGTAATAGGCTTTCGTGGGATAGTTTGTGTCTGCCTTCCACTGTCTGCAAGTTCAAGTTTTATCATTTGCCAGAGTGTATGGTTCTCTCACAATTATTAATGGGCAACGAGCCACAATTTTTAAGGCTTTTATTGTATTAAATTATTACTGGATCTTTAACTGAGAATAATTTCGTCTTATGATTGTGAGTGTTGTTTAAAAGAATTTCTAACAAATGTTTTGTTAGTTTTTAAGCTCATTTGCACACAAAAGTATTCAAAGGGGGCCCAAACCAAACAATAACAATAATGCATAGGCTTTGTTAAAGTAATTCCATAACAGAAATTTAACATGAGCTTGAATGGCTGCTTAAATCTTTAATCACATTCTAAAACATTCCTTCTGAACCTGTTTTGCTCTATAATTCTTTCCCTCCTTCCCGCCCCCCCTCCCTCCTTTCCACATACATTCTATAAGCTTTGACAAAGATACAAGTTGAATGTCTGACTGCAGCTGGTAATTGAGTTTCCATTGAAAAACTTTCCACCCTTATCAATCAGTCCTTAGTATTATTTTTTTTGTATTCTACCTTGGTATTTTAATGACACCAAATACTTCCTCCATTGCCTTCCCACAGTTCCTATTCTCTTACTATTAGTTTCTGTGTTTATCATTACATGAATCACATTATGCAAATATGCCTACATTTAATTTTGACATTTTCTTGTATGATAACTGTACTGGGTGTTCACACTGATACAGTATTTAAATATATTGGAGTGAGCCTAATGTATACATGAAAAAGTATAAAAAACAAGGAAGTACCGTACTATAGATTTATTATTAATATTTGAAATAATGTTGGAGCCAATGGATGTGTTGCTTCCATTACACAGGTACAAGACATAGCTTTTGCAACTGACAGCCGATGGGTGGCAGTTAGCACACATCGTGGCACAACTCACGTTTTTCCCATCACACCCTATGGTGGACCTGTTGGAACACGCACACATGCTACTCCCCATGTCGTTAATAGACTGTCACGTTTCCACCGCAGTGCGGGATTGACAGGTGATGCGACAGCGACAGGGCGTAACAGCCCTGTGCCTGAAGCAGTTGCCTCGCCTCCACCACCTAGTGTGCCATATAGAAATCCTCGATTGCCTCCGTATCCTCATCCTACTACAGTGCAACCTTTGGCACAGGTTAGTAGCCATTCAGCAATTCTTTTATTTTACATTTATTTGGAACTGAATTAACAATAGAGAAGTGATGTGATGTTCATTGATTTTGAAGTGATCTTGCTAAAAGAATTTCTTGTTAATGTTATTTCAGTCTTTATACTGTTAAATTATGAGGTGGGGCAGTGATTCTTATAAATTAAGCATATACTTTTCATCATTAAGCATTATGTCTTGCATGCTCAGATTTCAGCTGCCACCATTTTTTTTATTACAGTTAAAAATTTGACTTTCATTATATAAAGTAATTACTAAGCTTGCCTTTATTCTAAAAGAAAAAGTTTGCTTTCCTCATCTGTATATAGTCAGGACAAGTTACTGTTAATCTTATGAAGAAACATGTATATAACATTTTATATCATTGGTTCATGCAGAACAGTCTCTTGTACATTCAAGTTTTTAAGCAGTTGCAGATTTTCGTATTTGCTCATATCAAGTGTTGTTGAGTTTATTTCCCTGAAACATCATTAAATGTTTTTCATATTTGTGATGCATTCTTGTTAGTATTGCCTAGTGATGAGATACTAAAGTCACCTATTTTCTGAAACACTGTAGCCAGTTGTTTGTATTTACTTCTCTCCATCACTCTGCAGTGTTTACTAGTTCATCTGATGCTCAAGTGAATACTACAAAGTAATGAGAGTGTACATGGAAATAAAACAATAATTTCTTGTTTATTCCAAATTCTTCCTGCTAGGCATACCTTTATACTTTTATTTAGTCTACTGCTGAGATGCTTGGTGATTAATTAAACATGAAACCTGTGCTTAAGGAAAACAATTTTTAAAAAATGCTTTTGTATTTAAAATTTGCAGAAATGTGCATGTATAGAAATAAGGTAACAAAACCTGAAAACCTTTCATTTGAATATATTTTTAACTATTTTATGTATGTTATCCTAAAACAGACACTATGTTTTGAATTAGATTTTCATAACAGGTAGATGTGTACCAAAGCCCAAATCATATGTTCTGAGAATCCAGTACAGTGCACTGTGATGTCAATGAATGAATTCAAAATTCAGGGTCACTACAAGGCTATAAATTTAGGCTTATTAATGATAAAACAGATCCTGTGTTAATATATCTTTGCTATACTACTTTTTGAATGTAATTGCAAACATTGACTTTACAAAATAAATGAAATAGAAAGAATTCACTGTGTTCATTAGGAATACTCTCATTTTATTCTAAATCATTCACCCCATAATGAAAAAGTGTTATACCTCTAACGCTGATCTACATTGGTATACTTTGCTTAACCATGTAAAGTATTACCTTTTTGTATTGTAGGAATACTGAATTGACAAAACTGTTCGAGTCTAAGTAGACAGAATTATTGGCCAATACTTACAGTCTGGAAGTGAAATTTCAAAAACTGCCACTTAGGGACATTTAAATACTTTAAGGTTACCCCTTCATTCTTAACTGATCACAACTGTCAAACTATATTACATATTATATTTTTAATTTTTAAAAATTAAAAAGTACAATGAATCTGTGTAAGTATCATTGAATTCACACTTTCCTGCTAAATAAATTGGTATCTTCAATTTGGCTGTATCTCATTCAGTTTTTTGGTAATAGACTAATAACTGATTTTGTAACATAACAGTTAACATTGTTCAACAAAAATATAAATGAATATCATCGTAAAACAAAGAACAATCACAAATCATGATTTTATTTCAATGTACAATGCATTTTGAGCCCAGGGAGGTCATTTTCTGGTGTTTTGACAGTCTACATCAACTTTTTTCAAATTTTGGTTACGTCTGGTCATGGTAGGAATACATTGGTGTATTACAAAGTGGTACATTGTGAATTACAAAACTAAGATAAATAAAAAAAATAACATACTGTTTCAAGGAGTGGATAGATGGTTTTGAAGTGCAGTAATATCAGATGCGATTATGTACATGTATATGCCGTCCATTCTATAGCAGATTTGTAAACACAAGTCAATTAATATCAAATGCAAAAATGCTACAGTTTTGTAGGTACAGAGTTGTTATTATTTCAAAGTAGATACAAAGCTTTTATATTATTAAATATACATAGATTTCATTTATAAAACAAATATTTGTGAATATGTCAAATGTGATTGTGTGTTATCAAATGGTTGCACTATTAAATATGTGTTTCTTTAGGAAATTAAACTTTTAAAATTACCAACAAAACTGTGGCTGCCAAATTCTGTTTGTTCATTCAACATGTTTTCATAAAATTTTTCATTTAACACTATTCATAATTGTTCTAGTAGATCAAGGTTTTTACCTTGGTTTTCTGTGTGGAGTATAGTTAGGCTGTTGTGAAGTCTGTGTCTGTTAAGGTACATGTTTTTAGCTATTGTGGATTTTTCAAACCTGGAAACCATGGTGAAAATCTTGATCTTCTAGAACAACTTGAAATAATTTTATTTCAATGCAAACAACATGCAAACAACATGCAACAATGCAAATAAAGTTTATTTGCATTGAAGGAACAAATATTTAATAATGCAATTTGATAATATGCAGGGTGGAACTAGAAATATCCGAGAATTTCATTGTACCGATCAAACCAAAAGCAGTGCAACATTCTGAAGCTAGATGTCTTGAGGTACATGCCTTAGCACTGTGGCACAAAGTTGCACTGTCTTCGGTTTATGCAATTATGAGTTTAGTAGTGCATGTCAGGATGTGTTTCAGTGCTTCTGTGAGCTGCGAAATGCATAATGTGAAGGAGCAGTGGATTTGCATCAAATTCTGTTTAAACTTGAATAAAACTGCAGCTGAAAACCATTGGAAGCAAGGCCAAGAATCTATGGAAGATGAAACACATTCTGGTCAACCATCAACATGCACAAGACTGAAAACGATCACTAAAGTGTGTTGTTTGATTCATGAAGACCAAAAGCAGACAATTCAAGATGTTTGTAACAGACTTGGGCTGCCGTACATTGCATGTCAACAAATTCTAGTTGATGAACTGAACAAGAGACGAATTACAGAGAAGTTTGTCCCTTACTTTTTCAGCACCGACCAACAAAACCTCACGATTCAGACGTGCACTGAGCTGCAACAAAGAGTTCAGGAGATTCATTACCCAGAGTCATAACAGGTGATGAATCTAGGATCTATGGCTATGACCCTGAAACAAAGCAGTGATCATCACAGTAGAAAACACCATCTTCTCCAAGGCTAAAAAAAGTTTGACAAGTTTGCAGCAACATAAAAAACAATGCTGATATCATCTTCTTCATCATCATTATCGTCGTCATCATCTTCTTCTTCTTTTGCATTTGGGAAATAGTGCATAAGGAGTTTGTTCCACATTGTTAGACTGTCAATGGGCAGTTCTACTGCAAGGTTTTGAGGCGACTGAGGGAAAATGTTCAGTACAAATGGCCAAAGGTGTGGAAAAAGAAAGAGTGTTATATGCATCATGACAATGCACAGTTCACTCATTGTGAAGGAATTCTTGGCCAAAAACAACCTGACAATGGTCCCCCACCATCCCTATTCACAAGACCTAGTCCCATCCAACTTCTGCCTGTTCCCAAAGATGAAAATCGCACTGAAAGGGCAACGTTTTGACTCAGTTGAAGACATCCAAGTGGAATTTGCAATGGGTATTGAACACGCTTTGCCCTGCGGACTTCCAGGACAGGGTGTATACGACGCGGGACAACCGGGAAATCTGGGAAAAAACCGGGAATTTTTTCATCCGGGAGAAAACCGGGAAAAACCCGGGAATTTTTCGGAATTCCGGGAATTTTTCATTGTTTTAGCTTTCTGTTAAATTTTTGTAATTTTGACTGCAGAATTGATTCTCTAGCAAAGAATGTTATTGTATCCTGGCTACTGGAGAACTGCAGCAATAAAATATAAACGAGAGGGAAAAAAATAAAACTTTAGTGGCAAAGGAAATTTGCAATTTAGGACAATAAACACCGTGCAAGCACAAGCGTTTGCAGATAGCAAAAATATGTCAAAGGCCGTAGGGCGCAGACTGTAATTCTTCGTAACAATAAACTACTTGTTATGAGCATGACGTAACAACTGTTCACATTATGTTCGTTTGACCAGTTGCCAGCGGTCTGTTGCGCATGCGCATTTGACTCGCATATAAGCAGTACCTTCTCCCGCTTCCCGCTACTTGAAGTTTGGCTGTTAGCTGTATCGGTAGTAGCAGCAAGCAGCCAGATGCAAACGAGAAAAATTTTTCTCGCGCGCCCTAGCTGCCAGATTTGCGCGTGCACAGAGTTGTAGTGGGGAGGGGGTTAGTCCTATGTGCCCCGTGTTTACGTTAAGTGATTTCGATGCTTCTCTTCGTGTACAGCTCCCACGTCAAATGAAAACAAAACGGATTTCTGTGGCCGGGAGCTATCAAGTGAATTAAAATACATTCACATAATTATGGAGGGCAAAAATATATTATTAATTTCAGTTTCTGATTTTATTTTCTTTCCAAGTTAGTAGCAGTCAAGCATTAATCACCTTGCAGAAGAATGAAGGTATTTTTGCAAGTTTGCTTAAGAAATTCCACTGAGGCAATCATTTTATTTGAAACGAAGTGTTTCATTCTACAGTATTGGCTAGTTCCAACTGTTCACTGAATTTCAAGTGCACGTTATCATCTTCTGCCATGTATGGCATTACGCCATAATAAAGAATCAAACATGAGATCATAGAGTACTGGTTCTCCAAGAAAATTTTACATCCCAAAAACCACACTGAAAAGCTTAATATCAGATGGGACCTACTTCATTGTGAATCTGGAAAAAGCCAATTTGCACTTCAAGCCGAATTATGCATTTTAGTATGGTTTACGAAATTTCGATGCTCGTTGGAGTATCCTCTGATGCCCTGTTTCTTTTATGGTGCAACGTGCTTTATACACACGAACATGCGGGCTTCCTACACCACTGCAGTTGCACACACACAATAATGCGTTTTCTGGAGCTCTCTGGCAACTGGTAAATCGAACCTATTTCTAACAGTATTGCGAACGGTGGTTAGAAAAGCGTTACTTTCAAAGGAAATTTCTTTTCACGCACGATGAATTATGTTACGTGTGAGAAAGTGGGATGGATATCTAAATCACAGAGCATTCGAAACTGAACAGTTTGAGGACCAGCCACTTACAAGAATTTCGAGCTGAGGCATTTATGTCATAATTTTAAATTTACTGGCACATTTGTGTGATGTATCTTAAAGTATAACACACACAAAAAAGATCAATACTACATGTGAAAGTTTAACTTCTATTGTAGCGTGTTAATCTTAGAGACCAATATTATATGTGAAAGCTTAGCTTTTCTTGTAGATATACGGTACTGTGTACATTAATGTAAACCGTTAACTTTTCCTCTTGTGTGTTTGCGCTATGTAACCAGTAATCTTGCTGTTGGCTGACTATAACATGTGTCCTATGCTATGAATAGCTGCTGACATCGGCTGGCGAGATCTCGTGGCTTGAGATATGACTCGCTTACAAAAGGACATCGCAACCTTGGTTGCAACGTTCTGGAAACTAACGCGCTGTGTTTGGTGCAATTCGAATTTATACTTTCGTAATACGAAAATATGCAGCATATATGTTGCTGCAAATCAAAGGTCTTTCCAAAACTTCTCTCCTTTTTTTTAAAGTCTCTCCAAAACTTCTCTGCTCCGTCTTTTTTTTTCCGGGAAGTTCTACGCGATTATATAAAACGTTAACCATTCAAAGGATTGATAAGTTTTACAGTTCCGAGGGAAAATCTACGGAAAACCTACTGTCACTTAGCACAGAAAAAGTGTATTTTCGATATTTTTTAAACGGGATATCCGGGAGAAATCCGGGAATTTTTTTTCCTTGTCCCCGTATACACCCTGCAGGAGTGCTTCCAAAAATGGGAACAATGCTTGAGGTGGACTTTGAAGGGATGGCGGACATTAGGATGTAAGTATTGTTTCCTTATTTTTTTTTTTTCAGTGAAATTTTCAGATATTTTGGGTAGCACATTGTACAGTCACATTTAACATATTCACAAATATTTGTTTTATAAATGACATCCGTGTGTAATTAATAATATAACAGTTTTGTACTTTCTTTGAAATAATAACACCTGTGTAACTGTAGAAATGTAGGATCTTTACATCTGAAATTTGTTGATTTGTGCTTACAAATGTGCTGCAGAGTGGAAAGTGTACATGTATGTACATAAACATGTCTACTCATATTGTACTTAAAAACCATGTACCTGCTTTTGGAAACAGTAAGTTATTTTTCTATTTGTATTAGGTTGTGTAAACTTAAATTTGCAATGTGCCCTTTTGTAATATAACGATTTAGTGTTAGAAGGATCAGAGTTAACAGAAATTTGGAAAAAAATGATGTGGACTGCCAAAGAACCTGAAGATGAGTCCAGGGTCCAGAATGTATCGTGCATTTAAATACAATCACAGTTTGTGACTGAAGGCAGTTGCTCTTTTATTTTACGAAAGTAATACAGTAATGGAAGAAACAATGGCAGCAATGGATAAAATTAAATAAAGGAAACATTATTTAAAAATATAAATGTTACATTGTCATTAAGAGATTTTAAGTGGGCTTTCATATAGCAGTGCCACAATTAAAGTATGAAGCACCATTTACAGATGTCAATCAGTTAGCTTATTTATCTAAAAGCATGGAAAAATATTATTACAGTACAGATATCTTACAATGGTGTCTTATCCTATACATCAGAAATACTAATCTTTCCTCATGTTGATATGCTCTTTATTGAATTTGGATTTATGGTGCATGAAAATCAATGTAGTCTTTTAACTGTAGTTGTGAAGAGCCCCACCCCCTCCCCCATGAACCATGGATCTTGCTGAGGTGGGGGTGACTTGAGTGCCTTAATGTTACAGGTATTGTACCAAAGGTGCACACACAGTGGAGGGGTATCTGTAAGGGAGCCACACAAACACATGGTTCCTGAAGAGGGGCAGCAGCCTTTTCAGTAGTTGCAGGGGCAACAGTCTGGATGACTGACTGATCCAGCCTTGTAACATTAGCCAACATGGCTTTGATGTGTTGGTACTACAAATGGCTGCAAATAAGGGGAAACACAGTTGTTATTTTTCCCAAGGACATGGAGCTCTTCGGTATGGTTAAATGATGATGGCATCCTCTTGGGCAAAATATTCCAGTGATAAAATAATGCCCCATTGGATCTCCAGGCAGGAACTAGTCATGAGGATATCATCATCAGAAAACCAAAACTGCCATTCTTGCAGTTGGAGTGTGGAATATTAGCATCTTTAATTGTGTAGGGAAGTTAGAAAGTATAAAAAGACACCAACCACTTTCTTGAACGCCTGGAATCCCTACCCAGTCTGTTACCCCCGGAAACCATCCTTGTAACCATTGATGCCACTTCCTTATACACAAATATTCCGCATGTCCAGGGCCTCGCTGCGATGGAGCACTTCCTTTCACGCTGATCACCTGCCACCCTACCTAAAACCTCTTTCCTCATTGCCTTAGCCAGCTTCATCTTGATCCACAACTTCTTCACTTTCGAAGGCCAGACATACCAACAATTAAAGGGAATAGCCATGGGTACCAGGATGGCCCCCTCGTACGCCAACCTATTCATGGGTCGCTTAGAGGAAGCCTTCTTGGTTACCCAGGCCTGCCAACCCAAAGTTTGGTACAGATTTATTGATGACATTTTCATGATCTGGACTCACAGTGAAGAAGAACTCCAGAATTTACTCTCCCACCTCAACTCCTTTGGTTCCATCAGATTCACCTAGTCCTACTCTAAATCCCATGCCACTTTCCTTGACGTTGACCTCCACCTGTCCAATGGCCAGCTTCACACATCCGTCCACATCAAACCCACCAACAAGCAACAGTACCTCCATTATGACAGCTGCCACCCATTCCACATCAAACGGTCCCTTCCCTACAGCCTAGGTCTTCGTGGCAAATGAATCTGCTCCAGTCCGGAATCCTTGAACCATTACACCAACAACCTGAAAACAGCTTTCGCATCCCGTAACTACCCTCCCGACCTGGTACAGAAGCAAATAACCAGAGCCACTTCCTCATCTCCTCAAACCCGGAACCTCCCACAGAAGAACCCCAAAAGTGCCCTACTTGTGACAGGATATTTTCCGGGACTGGATCAGATTCTGAATGTGGCTCTCCAGCAGGGATACGACTTCCTCAAATCCTGCCCTGAAATAAGATCCATCCTTCTTGAAATCCTCCCTACTCCACCTAGAGTGTCTTTCCACCATCCACCTAACCTTCGTAACCTCTTAGTTCATCCCTATGAAATCCCCAAACCACCTTCCCTACCCTCTGGCTCCTACCCTTGTAACCGCCCCCGGTGTAAAACCTGTCCCATGCACCCTCCCACCACCACCTACTCCAGTCCTGTAACCCGGAAGGTGTACACGATCAAAGGCAGAGCCACATGTGATAGCACCCACGTGATATACCAGCTGACCTGCCTACACTGTGAAGCCTTCTATGTAGGAATGACCAGCAACAAACTGTCCATTCGCATGAACGGACACAGGCAGACAGTGTTTGTTGGTAATGAGGATCACCCTGTGGCTAAACATGCCTTGGTGCACGGCCAGCACATCTTGGCACAGTGTTACACCGTCCGGGTTATCTGGATACTTCCCACTAACACCAACCTGTCAGAACTCCGGAGATGGAAACTTGCCCTTCAGCATATCCTCTCTTCTCGCTATCCGCCAGGCCTCAATCTCCACTAATTTCTAATTTCACGTCTTTCAACAACATCTTTGCCTCTGTACTTCCGCCTCGACTGACATCTCTGCCCAAACTCTTTGCCTTTACAAATGTCTGCTTGTGTCTGTGTATATGCGGATGGATATGTGTGTATGTGTGCGAGTGTATACCCGTCCTTTTTCCCCCTAAGGTAAGTCTTTCCGCTCCCAGGATTTGAATTACTCCTTACCATCTCCCTTAAAACCCACATCCTTTCGTCTTTCCCTCTCCTTCCCTCTTTCCTGACGAAGCAGCCGTTGGTTGCGAAAGCTAGAATTTTGTGTGTATGTTTGTGTTTGTTTGTGTGTCTATCGACCTGCCAGCGCTTTTGTTTGGTAAGTCTCATCATCTTTCTTTTTAGATATATTTTTCCCACGTGGAATGTTTCTCTCTATTATATATATACACACACACACACACCTAAAAAGAAAGATGATGAGACTTACCAAACAAAAGTGCTGTCAGGTCGATAGACACACAAACAAACACCCAAAATTCTAGCTTTCGCAACCAACGGTTGCCTCGTCAGGAAAGAGGGAAGGAGAGGGAAAGACAAAAGGATTTGGGTTTTAAGGGAGAGGGTAAGGAGTCATTCCAATCCCGGGAGCGGAAAGACTTACCTTAGGGGAAAAAAGGACAGGTATACACTCGCGCACACACACACATATCCATCCGCATATACACAGACACAAGCAGACATTTGTCCCACGTGGGAAAAATATGGAATGTTTCCCTCTATTATATATATATATATATATATATATATATATATATATATATATATATATATATATACTTAAAAACAAAGATGATGTGACTTACCAAATGAAAGTGCTGGCAGGTCGACAGACACACAAACGAACACAAACATACACACAAAATTCAAGCTTTCGCAACAAACTGTTGCCTCATCAGGAAAGAGGGAAGGAGAGGGAAAGACGAAAGGATGTGGGTTTTAAGGGAGAGGGTAAGGAGTCATTCCAGTCCCGGGAGCGGAAAGACTTACCTTAGGGGGAAAAAAGGACGGGTATACACTCGCGCACACACACATATCCATCCACACATATACAGACACAAGCAGACATATTTAGAGACAAAGAGTTTGGGCAGAGATGTCAGTCGAGGCAGAAGTGCGGAGGCAAAGATGTTGTTGAATGACAGGTGAGGTATGAGTGGCGGCAACTTGAAATTAGCGGAGATTGAGGCCTGGTGGATAACGGGAAGAGAGGATATATTGAAGAGCAAGTTCCCATCTCCGGAGTTCGGATAGGTTGGTGTTAGTAGGAAGTGTCCAGATAACCCGGACGGTGTAACACTGCGCCAAGATGTGCTGGTCGTGCACCAAGGCATGTTTAGCCACAGGGTGATCCTCATTACCAACAAACACTGTCTGCCTGTGTCCATTCATGCGAATGGACAGTTTGTTGCTGGTCATTCCCACATAGAATGCATCACAGTGTAGGCAGGTCAGTTGGTAGATCACGTGGGTGCTTTCACATGTGGCTCTGCCTTTGATTGTGTACACCTTCCGGGTTACAGGACTGGAGTAGGTGGTGGTGGGAGGGTGCATGGGACAGGTTTTACACCGGGGGCGGTTACAAGGGTAGGAGCCAGAGGGTAGGGAAGGTGGTTTGGGGATTTCATAGGGATGAACTAAGAGGTTACGAAGGTTAGGTGGACGGCGGAAAGACACTCTTGGTGGAGTGGGGAGGATTTCATGAAGGATGGATCTCATTTCAGGGCAGGATTTGAGGAAGTCGTATCCCTGCTGGAGAGCCACATTCAGAATCTGATCCAGTCCCGGAAAGTATCCTGTCACAAGTGGGGCACTTTTGTGATTCTTCTGTGGGAGGTTCTGGATTTGAGAGGATGAGGAAGTGGCTCTGGTTATTTGCTTCTGTACCAGGTCGGGAGGGTAGTTGCGGGATGCGAAAGCTGTTGTCAGGTTGTTGGTGTAATGCTTCAGGGATTCCGGACTGGAGCAGATTCGTTTGCCACGAAGACCTAGGCTGTAGGGAAGGGACCGTTTGATGTGGAATGGGTGGCAGCTGTCATAATGGAGGTACTGTTGCTTGTTGGTGGGTTTGATGTGGACGGATGTGTGAAGCTGGCCATTGGACAGGTGAAGGTCAACATCAAGGAAAGTGGCATGGGATTTGGAGTAGGACCAGGTGAATCTGATGGAACCAAAGGAGTTGAGGTTGGAGAGGAAATTCTGGAGTTCTTCTTCACTGTGAGTCCAGATCATGAAGATGTCATCAATAAATCTGTACCAAACTTTGGGTTGGCAGGCCTGGGTAACCAAGAAGGCTTCCTCTAAGCGACCCATGAATAGGTTGGCGTACGAGGGGGCCATCCTGGTACCCATGGCTGTTCCCTTTAATTGTTGGTATGTCTGGTTTTCAAAAGTGAAGAAGTTGTGGGTCAGGATGAAGCTGGCTAAGGTAATGAGGTAAGAGGTTTTAGGTAGGGTGGTAGGTGATCGGCGTGAAAGGAAGTGCTCCATCGCAGCGAGGCCCTGGACGTGCGGGATATTTGTGTATAAGGAAGTGGCATCAATGGTTACAAGGATGGTTTCTGGGGGTAACGGATTGGGTAAGGATTCCAGGCGTTCGAGAAAGTGGTTGGTGTCTTTGATGAAGGATGGGAGACTGCATGTAATGGGTTGAAGGTGTTGATCTACGTAGGCAGAGATACGTTCTGTGGGGGCTTGGTAACCAGCTACAATGGGGCGGCCGGGATGATTGGGTTTGTGAATTTTAGGAAGAAGGTAGAAGGTAGGGGTGCGGGGTATCGGTGGGGTCAGGAGGTTGATGGAGTCAGGTGAAAGGTTTTGTAGGGGGCCTAAGGTTCTGAGGATTCCTTGAAGCTCTGCCTGGACATCAGGAATGGGATTACCTTGGCAAACTTTGTATGTGGTGTTGTCTGAAAGCTGACGCAGTCCCTCAGCCACATACTCCCGACGATCAAGTACTACGGTCGTGGAACCCTTGTCCGCCGGAAGAATGACAATGGACCGGTCAGCCTTCAGATCACGGATAGCCTGGGCTTCAGCAGTGGTGATGTTGGGAGTAGGATTAAGGTTTTTTAAGAAGGATTGAGAGGCAAGGCTGGAAGTCAGAAATTCCTGGAAGGTTTGGAGAGGGTGATTTTGAGGAAGAGGAGGTGGGTCCCGCTGTGACGGAGGACGGAACTGTTCCAGGCAGGGTTCAATTTGGATAGTGTCTTGGGGAGTTGGATCATTGGGGGTAGGATTAGGATCATTTTTCTTCGTGGCAAAGTGATACTTCCAGCAGAGAGTGCGAGTGTAGGACAGTAAATCTTTGACGAGGGCTGTTTGGTTGAATCTGGGAGTGGGGCTGAAGGTGAGGCCTTTGGATAGGACAGAGGTTTCGGATTGGGAGAGAGGTTTGGAGGAAAGGTTAACTACTGAATTAGGGTGTTGTGGTGCCAGATCGTGTTGATCGGAATTTTGAGGTTTTGGAGGGAGTGGAGCTGGAAGTGGGAGATTGAGTAGATGGGAGAGACTGGGTTTGTGTGCAATGAGAGGTGGTTGAGGTTTGCTGGAAAGGTTGTGAAGAGTGAGTGAGTTGCCTTTCCGGAGGTGGGAAACCAGGAGATTGGATAGTTTTTTGAGGTGAAGGGTGGCATGCTGTTCTAATTGGCGGTTGGCCTGTAGGAGGATGCTCTGAATAGCCGGTGTGGATGTGGGAGAGGAAAGATTGAGGACTTTTATTAAGGATAGGAGTTGACGGGTGTGTTCATTGCTCAACAATACGTAACCCACTTCCCAACCATAACCAAAAAATTTTATTTTCCGCTTTCAACACTACCGCTGCTATAAAATCCACCGTTTCTAGTTCAATAACAGCTGCTTTCACGTATTTAACAACCATTCTGGCTAGTTCTAATAACTTTAACTTTATTTCCACTTCCGTTTTTCGCACATCACTGATCATTTTAGCCGCTCCCCACAGGTTTTAACGTCATTATTTCTACAATTGTTAGCCCCATTTTCGTAATCTTTCACCACAACACCACTCCTTTAATACGTTTTTTTCGAAATTTTCTCGAAATTTTCCCGAATTTCTCCGTCCTTTGACGTGATTTAGCGGCAACACAACCACCTAACCTTTTTCCACATCACTGTCTACCAACCCAAGTTCACCACAGAATCAACTTAACCAACACTTTTTCGCCTTTTTTCATACCAGATCTCCAAGTGCTTTCTAGTTCACCTTTATCTCTCCCCATATATTTCTATCTTTCTTTTTCATTTCAACCTCATGTTAAACTTTCCACCTTCTAATACCATGTCACCCTCACAACACCCCCACAACGACCCCATTAAGTTTTATTTACATTCCCTCCGCAAACATGCCTTCACCCTAGCCAGATTACGCTCACATATTTTATTTTCTCAGGCTTGTCTGACATTTGGCATTACCCCCAAAGGCCTCACACTTAAAGTTCCCATCTCTGGCTGCAACCCTTCTTTCCATCAGTCCCTATACCAGTTCCAAACTGAACAATCCATTGCCCTCACCCACCTAATCCTTCACCTACACATCAATTCAGCCAATGAACACACCCGTCAACTCCTATCCTTAATAAAAGTCCTCAATCTTTCCTCTCCCACATCCACACCGGCTATTCAGAGCATCCTCCTACAGGCCAACCGCCAATTAGAACAGCATGCCACCCTTCACCTCAAAAAACTATCCAATCTCCTGGTTTCCCACCTCCGGAAAGGCAACTCACTCACTCTTCACAACCTTTCCAGCAAACCTCAACCACCTCTCATTGCACACAAACCCAGTCTCTCCCATCTACTCAATCTCCCACTTCCAGCTCCACTCCCTCCAAAACCTCAAAATTCCGATCAACACGATCTGGCACCACAACACCCTAATTCAGTAGTTAACCTTTCCTCCAAACCTCTCTCCCAATCCGAAACCTCTGTCCTATCCAAAGGCCTCACCTTCAGCCCCACTCCCAGATTCAACCAAACAGCCCTCGTCAAAGATTTACTGTCCTACACTCGCACTCTCTGCTGGAAGTATCACTTTGCCACGAAGAAAAATGATCCTAATCCTACCCCCAATGATCCAACTCCCCAAGACACTATCCAAATTGAACCCTGCCTGGAACAGTTCCGTCCTCCGTCACAGCGGGACCCACCTCCTCTTCCTCAAAATCACCCTCTCCAAACCTTCCAGGAATTTCTGACTTCCAGCCTTGCCTCTCAATCCTTCTTAAAAAACCTTAATCCTACTCCCAACATCACCACTGCTGAAGCCCAGGCTATCCGTGATCTGAAGGCTGACCGGTCCATTGTCATTCTTCCGGCGGACAAGGGTTCCACGACCGTAGTACTTGATCGTCGGGAGTATGTGGCTGAGGGACTGCGTCAGCTTTCAGACAACACCACATACAAAGTTTGCCAAGGTAATCCCATTCCTGATGTCCAGGCAGAGCTTCAAGGAATCCTCAGAACCTTAGGCCCCCTACAAAACCTTTCACCTGACTCCATCAACCTCCTGACCCCACCGATACCCCGCACCCCTACCTTCTACCTTCTTCCTAAAATTCACAAACCCAATCATCCCGGCCGCCCCATTGTAGCTGGTTACCAAGCCCCCACAGAACGTATCTCTGCCTACGTAGATCAACACCTTCAACCCATTACATGCAGTCTCCCATCCTTCATCAAAGACACCAACCACTTTCTCGAACGCCTGGAATCCTTACCCAATCCGTTACCCCCAGAAACCATCCTTGTAACCATTGATGCCACTTCCTTATACACAAATATCCCGCACGTCCAGGGCCTCGCTGCGATGGAGCACTTCCTTTCACGCCGATCACCTACCACCCTACCTAAAACCTCTTACCTCATTACCTTAGCCAGCTTCATCCTGACCCACAACTTCTTCACTTTTGAAAACCAGACATACCAACAATTAAAGGGAACAGCCATGGGTACCAGGATGGCCCCCTCGTACGCCAACCTATTCATGGGTCGCTTAGAGGAAGCCTTCTTGGTTACCCAGGCCTGCCAACCCAAAGTTTGGTACAGATTTATTGATGACATCTTCATGATCTGGACTCACAGTGAAGAAGAACTCCAGAATTTCCTCTCCAACCTCAACTCCTTTGGTTCCATCAGATTCACCTGGTCCTACTCCAAATCCCATGCCACTTTCCTTGATGTTGACCTTCACCTGTCCAATGGCCAGCTTCACACATCCGTCCACATCAAACCCACCAACAAGCAACAGTACCTCCATTATGACAGCTGCCACCCATTCCACATCAAACGGTCCCTTCCCTACAGCCTAGGTCTTCGTGGCAAACGAATCTGCTCCAGTCCGGAATCCCTGAAGCATTACACCAACAACCTGACAACAGCTTTCGCATCCCGCAACTACCCTCCCGACCTGGTACAGAAGCAAATAACCAGAGCCACTTCCTCATCCTCTCAAATCCAGAACCTCCCACAGAAGAATCACAAAAGTGCCCCACTTGTGACAGGATACTTTCCGGGACTGGATCAGATTCTGAATGTGGCTCTCCAGCAGGGATACGACTTCCTCAAATCCTGCCCTGAAATGAGATCCATCCTTCATGAAATCCTCCCCACTCCACCAAGAGTGTCTTTCCGCCGTCCACCTAACCTTCGTAACCTCTTAGTTCATCCCTATGAAATCCCCAAACCACCTTCCCTACCCTCTGGCTCCTACCCTTGTAACCGCCCCCGGTGTAAAACCTGTCCCATGCACCCTCCCACCACCACCTACTCCAGTCCTGTAACCCGGAAGGTGTACACAATCAAAGGCAGAGCCACATGTGAAAGCACCCACGTGATCTACCAACTGACCTGCCTACACTGTGATGCATTCTATGTGGGAATGACCAGCAACAAACTGTCCATTCGCATGAATGGACACAGGCAGACAGTGTTTGTTGGTAATGAGGATCACCCTGTGGCTAAACATGCCTTGGTGCACGACCAGCACATCTTGGCGCAGTGTTACACCGTCCGGGTTATCTGGACACTTCCTACTAACACCAACCTATCCGAACTCCGGAGATGGGAACTTGCTCTTCAATATATCCTCTCTTCCCGTTATCCACCAGGCCTCAATCTCCGCTAATTTCAAGTTGCCGCCACTCATACCTCACCTGTCATTCAACAACATCTTTGCCTCCGCACTTCTGCCTCGACTGACATCTCTGCCCAAACTCTTTGTCTCTAAATATGTCTGCTTGTGTCTGTATATGTGTGGATGGATATGTGTGTGTGCGCGAGTGTATACCCGTCCTTTTTTCCCCCTAAGGTAAGTCTTTCCGCTCCCGGGACTGGAATGACTCCTTACCCTCTCCCTTAAAACCCACATCCTTTCGTCTTTCCCTCTCCTTCCCTCTTTCCTGATGAGGCAACAGTTTGTTGCGAAAGCTTGAATTTTGTGTGTATGTTTGTGTTCGTTTGTGTGTCTGTCGACCTGCCAGCACTTTCATTTGGTAAGTCACATCATCTTTGTTTTTAAGTATATTTTTCCTTCGTGGAATGTTTCCTTCTATTATAACCATATATATATATATATATATATAATAGAGGGAAACATTCCACGTGGGAAAAATATATTTAAAAAGAAAGATGATGAGACTTACCAAAAGTCTCATCATCTTTCTTTTTATATATATATATATATATATATATATATATATATATATATATAATTTTTTTTTTTTTTTGAGCAGATCAAGATAGGGTCATTTGTTCCCTCTGTTTTTTTATGGGATCTGCGCTTTGGGTCTTCTGGTGGTTTCACGCTTCTGGCTTTGATGATGGTAGTTCTGATTTCCTATTCCTTTGCAACAAAAATCAGTCCTTCGGTATCCTTTGTTAGGGTTCCATTGGTCATTCGTGACCAGGTCTTTCCTTTATCTATTTTGCCTTTGATATTCTCAGAAAATTGCCCACGCAGTGTTTTATTCCACAAACTGACAGCCTAGCATTGGATAGTAGCTTCCTGATATTGATTCTTGGTTTGCTGCACTTTCAGAAGCTTAGTGTTGTTGACTTAAACCAGTGCTGATTCTTGGCTGTCTTTCACATATTCTGCCAATATATGCTTCCCTTTTTACACTGTCTGCTCCACTTGCAAGAGTCCTCTACCACCTGTACAAGTAAAAACTGTCACGTTTAGAAGGCAAAGTGTATGGTGAATTGTCATGGGCATTTTTGTTTTCCTCAGATTATCCAACTTAACTTGTGTTCAGTTCATGATACCTGCAGTGTATCTGATTAGAGGTATTGATTGCCTTGATGGTATTGCTGCCATTCAATTTGCTTTTCAAAATTTTTCAGGCCCTCTGGGTGTACCCTTTCCTGATCACACCTTTTACAGGCCCATGCGTAATGATGTCTAACTGCAAATGGACTAGGTGTCGTTAGGCTTTGTGCCACTTTATAGCTTGCCTATTTAACATTTCAATGTGTTGAGTTTCTGAGACTTTGCCGTTCTTTAGTGGCGGTGCAGTATACTATTCTGAGCCAAATTCCAAAGTGATTTCATTGCAGAATATTTGGAGTGTATCTGTCAGTGGCTTGATTTCAGTTTTAGATTTTCCATGCAGTTCTAGGTTGTTTATGTGCAGCAGATGGGTTATTTTCTGAGAATTTATCATTGTGTGATGGCTCAGGTTTGCTTTATGTTAAATAGTTGACAGTAGCATCAGGATGATGATGAAAATATAGTGGGAATGACTCCCCCTGGGAGACATCTCTCAAGATGTCAGCTATTTGGTAACTTTCTTTTCTGACAAATACTTCTGTCTTCCATGGCTCAAACACATCTCCTGTGAATTTGCTGATGTTTTTACTGTCCCCGATGGTTTCCAGGCACTTTGAGTCAACTGTGTGGCAGTGAGTCGAAGGCTTTCTCATACTTAATCCAGTTTGTGAGTAGATTTGTTTTCCAGCTTTTGCAATTCTTTTTAATCCTTTTATCAGTCAGGAGCTGGTCATTTGTGCCCCTGCTTTCTTACATGTCACCTTCTTATTCTACTCATATGACATCATATTCTTCCAGAAAATCCTGAATTCTATCTGCTTATGATGCCTGTCGGCAACTTGAACACAGTGTACAAACCTGTTGTTGGCCTGTACTTTCTGGGTGTCTCCCCTTAGCTTGGTCCTTTTGTATAACTGTGTTTTTCCAGTTGTTAGCCATTGACTGATGCTTCCTGTCTACAAAATTGCATCAAACAGTTTGGCCATTTTATATGCAGAGCAGTCAGGCATTTAATCCCGAAGCTGTGCAGTTGATCTTTGCCAGGAGATGTCCAGTTCTTGACTTCCTTCATTCTTTTTGTGACAGTTTCAGGATTTACCTCCAGCTGTTGCAGTCTGTTCTTAAAAAATTTAACCTCAGAGTTCCTTATCCACCCAACAGTTTCGTTATAGTCTTTTTCATTTTTCCAGAAATCTTTACATAACTGGACTGCTGCTTCTTGCTCTGGTTTTTTAACTTGACCTGCCATTCGGGCTCCGAGTGCCCTTAGACAGTGAGTTTGTGTGAGAGAGAGAGTTGCGCTTTTGTGAATGTGTGTGTGTTTTCTACTGCAGAAGGAGGACTTTGTACAAAAACTTTAACATTGTAACAGTCTTTTTCATTGTGCTTGTCTGCAACTCAACACTTCCTCTATACTGTGAGCAGAAATTTACTATTTCAGTATCATTGTAATTCCAACCTGGACTTTTCATTGCCTGTTACTGCTGTATTGTAGAAAAGCTGGTTAATTTCATTGATTGCTGTTATTTTGACTATTAGTTTGGAGCTACCTCCTTTCTGCATTAGATGCCATTTGGCCAACAATTTTTCTAATTTTTCTTTGACTCTAAGATGTCTGTAGTGCCAGAGTAGGTTGTTTTAGTCATGTTTCATCAATTTTCCAAATTTCTTCAAATTCCACACCAATGAACACCTGATTCCTGATGATAAGTTATCTTGGATAAGCTACTTGTAGTACTGTTATCTTAAAAAAGTCTGAATATTCAAGCTTCCAGAGCTGATACATTCACTTTTAGTAGCCATGTTTTTGAGGTTCCAGTGATATAGTAGCATTTCATGACTTTGTGGATCTCTGACATTGTGTATTTCTGCCACTTCTTAGTTTTTTTTGTTTAGTTTCTGTAACGCACTTGTTAATTGATGCCTGGTATCCTTGGCAACACCCATGGTCCATTTTACCCTTGTCAACAACTGAGCTTCTATAGCTTCCTTTCTAATTTGTTGCTCCATTGAGTTAACTTGGCTGGGTGCACTTAATCCTGGAAATTGGAAATTTGTGGTAAGGACTATGGGATCAACTGCTGAGGCCATTGGTCCCTAGGCTTACGCACTACTGAAGCTAACTTAAACAAACTTGTGCTGACAAACACACACGCGCACACACACACACACACACACACACACACACACACACACACACACACACACACACACTCCCGAGGGAGGACTTGAACCTCCAATGGGGGGAGCCGTGCAAAACGAGACAAGACAAATCAGACCGTATGGCTACCCTGCACGGCACACTTAATCCTGCTTCTTAGCTCTCCAGAATGGTTGAACCTGCTAGTAGTTTGTGGCACAGCTGGCACTACTCTCAGCTTCACTGGAGCACTCAAGCTCCACCACCACATCATGGCAGTGCCCATTTGGAAGGGGGGGGGGGGATTATTAGTATTGTAGTTGTTGTTGTTATCCTGTAAGGATGCTAGAGGATCAAGCAACACAGTTATCTTTTGACTGGTACTTGATATTTGTATTAATAGTGTGTATTCAGGTTTTTAATATGTCTGTATTCCTCCAAGAACTAATGGAATATTCCATGAACTTGATATTTAAATAATTATTAATAAAATGAATCACATATGAAAACTGTAGGTACGGCAGCCCTCAGGACTCCACCCATCATCTGCACCTGCTTCTCCATTGCCAATTGGACCACAGCAGACGCAGCACCACCAACAACACCAACAGCAAGGTTATGGCCGGAATCCGTTGGTACGCCGCACCCATTCGGCGAGCTCTGATGATGGTATACCTCTCAGAGTAGCAGCTTGCTTTGCACCCCCAAGAGCATGGCTTGCTGCTTCTCCCACTGGAGCTCGTGAAAATCCTGGGAAGGCCAACAAACGAGCCGTAGATTCCCTGTTTGTCATGGCCTGTCATGGCAGCCTTGTTGAGTACAGTTTAGATCCAAGACATGCATCAGGTGTGTATTGTACATTAAAGTTGACTGTTAAATTTGTGTGCTTCTACATTTCACAGAGTGATAACATTATTATTAAAATTAATGTATTACATGTCGTGTTAGCTACTGAATTTAATAAGCAGTTATAAGTTGTGTACTGTCGATACCATGTCCCAAAATATGTGCAAATGTTCAATTTACACATAAACAAGGAAGTCTTTATTAAGGGAATTAATATTTGCAGTGAACAGTGGTGTGGTGGAGCTACCTCATATTTATTTGCTACTTGTTTCACGGATTATTTGTTTTTATGACCTATGTTTCAAGTTATTAGACTGCTGTCAGACAAAGACATTGTTGAGCATAACGGTACAAACACAAACAGTGAAGAATTCACAATCAGGCAGTAAATTATTGTTAATACTAAATGTACAAAATAATCCATTTGTATTTAGTGCTTCCTGACCTCCAGTATTTCAAACAATTATAGTTCCTACCATTGTGCCAATATTACAGTATTTCTACATCTACTACATAACTGTGTCACATTTCCAGACAATGCTGTGTATAGGTAGCATCTGTTTTCTGCTGTTTTCAGCTTCTGTGGTATTCTTACAGTCTCATGCAAACTGTTCTACATCTTATTGTTTTTCCCATGTAGTATGAGCCACAATTTTACGGCAGATCGTATAAGTCCATTTAAGTTCATTGAGGACGGCTTGTCTTTGCATTTAAACAGATTTTTGGTTACTGTGCCTATAGTGTATTAGATCACTTACTGTTTCTTTTTCTTCAGAATATTACCAGTTTTGGTAGACAATCTACGAACAAAAGAAAGTATTCATAGTAAAGTCATATCAGTAATCGCATTTGGCGATAATAATGACACAATTAAACAAATTCCTAACAGGAATACAATTTCAGTTCAGAACATGGGGTTCTGGGTGGCTTTTCTGAACTCCTAAATCTCTCCAGTCATTTTCCTTCACCCTTCTTCCATTCTGTTCAACTCTTCTGGCCCTGAAAGCTTGCATAAGTAAAACCTTTTTTTTATAAGTGTGTTCTCTTGCCACCGCTTTGGTGAGTAGATTATTTATCTATCCAATTACAGTGCTCAGATTAAGTTTTTTTTGCAATTTCCCTGACTTTTGTTGCTGCATATCTTGATTCATTCCACATCTGTGAAGATTCTACTTCTTGAGAGGATCTAAGAAACACGATGAATGAATGAACATGATCATGATCATGATTATGATTATGGTGGGCCAAGCCCACACGGGGCACTAAGGGTGATGCCATTGATGCTGTCTTGTGAAAAAAGCCAATGCCACGAGAAACTGTACTGCCTCACACTCAGCTGTAGAGTGAAAAGTTCACTATAGAAACATGAAAACATCCCCCCCCTTCCCCCCCCCCCTCCCTCTCAGGCTGTAGCTATACAATATCCTCTCGTCCTGGGAGTGCTGGTCATGAAAGTTTTGCAGGAGAACTTCTGTGAAATTTGTATGGTACAAGGTGAGTTTCTGCTGGAAACAAAACTGCTAGGACAGATTGTGAGTCGTGTTTAGGTAGCTCAGTCAGCAGAGCAGTTGCCCACAGAAGGCGAAGACCTCAGGTTTGAGTCCCAGTCTGGCACACAGTTTAAATATGCCAGGGAGTTTCATGCCTCCATATGTTTCACATCTGGATCAATTTTCAGAACTATATCATCCCTCCCTAAGCAGTTGGTGAATTTGGCAAGAATCTTACATGCTTGTGGTATGTTGGAGGAAGGAGAGCCAATAGAATTGTCTGTCATCAAGCAGATCCAAACTGCTGTGAGATCGTACTGTATGCTGAATGTGCATGTTCTTGGTGTCAGTCGGTGGTATCTTAGTTTTAGCACCATTGACAAAGTTGTGGGTGGTAGGCCAGTCTGGTGGCAGCTGAGCAGGTGGGGGCTGTGAGGGTGATGGTCACATTGGTCATACCGTTGCCCATGGCTGAGGCTGCAGTTGTCACTGCCTAGTGTCGGCTGCTGCGCTCCTGATGATTGGCATGGCAATTGTTACTATGGAGGTTGTCTGTTGGTGTTTTTCATTGTGTGAAGCAGAACTTAGCATGTTGTTCTGTTATGTCTGTGACTGGAAAATCATAAAGTACATGAATCAGTGTTAACAGAAACAAATTCCCCGAGCTAACTGATGCATCTCCATAAATGATGATTGGTCAGCTTATTTGAAATAGTGTGTAGTAGAGGTATCTCACTGGGGAGTCTGCATTACTGCCCCGCCATCTGCAGGAAAGGAATTCTCATTATTTCCTCCCTCCCTCCCTCCCTCCCCCCCCCCACCCCCTTTATTTAACTATTATTTTCTCCTTTTGCTTGGTATTAATTATTATGGCTACTGTTTAACTTCTCCAGCATTCCTTATTATCTTTCTTGAGTTAAGAGGTAATATCCATTGTTTTATGTTGTCTTACTCATAGCAATATAACTCTGCAATTGACATTCAGTACATTATTTTTCCATTTCTTACACTTATGTGCCATCATACAGCCTTTTGTTTTGTACTGTAATCATACACACATCAGAATGGAACATATACTCTTTTGTTACACATCCCTATTTCATGATAACAGCCAATATTAGATACATAGTTGGTAGATATCATATCTTCCAGAATTTTGCTTACTGTCCCCTCTCTTTAAATGTTCCACATTTGTGTTTCTAAATCAGATAGCTTCTTGTTGCATGTAATAAAAAGTGTAAAAGGATATCACACCTAAAACATGTAATATACATTCAGAGTTGCTTATTTGATGTGCCTTTTTTCATTCTACAGCAGTTCCCAAGGAGAAGGTTTGTGATGACACACCAATAGAACTGAATGTCCACGCAAAAGCTCAGTGGGTGCTCCTACGCTCAACTTTATCTGCTGAGCTGTCTCCTCCACTACTATCTGACAATCCACTACTGGCACTTCCTGAACGTCCAGCTCCTCACCATAGTAGTGACGATGAGACAGATGCTGATGAACGCTGGTTGTCACAGGTTGAAATTGTAACTCATGCTGGACCCCATCGTCGTCTCTGGATGGGTCCACAGTTCACCTTCAAGACATATAATGGTACACCAGGGTTAGTATGCTTCCTTTTTATATACATATGTAAAATCCATAACTGTGCATTGTGTATATATTCAAATGCATATGTTCTAAACATAAAAAATGTGACCTGTAAGGTGTGTGTGTGTGTGTGTGTGTGTGTGTGTGTGTGTGTGTGTGTGTGTGTGTGTGTGTGTGTGTGTGTGTGTGTTGGGGAGCGGGGGAGGGAGGGGGCAGGGGGGGGGGGGAGAGAGAGAGAGACCGGCCGTGCACATGCGAATAAATAAATATGAGAAATACTGGACATTACAACCTAGATATTAACAAAGTGGTTGTAGCGGATGGAAAAGGGATGTCTGCATACAATCAGAAGGCTGAGAGTGTTCCCTGAAATACACTGTGGTTAATCAATCAAATACAGGCATTATAAATATACAGTCATGAAGATGGCCTCTACGTGATGCTTTACATTCAGTCATAATGTGTACAGTAGACCAAGTTTCAAGAATTCATGAAGTTTATTCAGCTGCATGGTTTAGTATCCAGTGTTGTTATGCTGGCATTATGCAAAACATTTTTTCATAATTATCAGAATATTCTTTAAGTTGTAAGAAAGGCTAATCTTACAGTATTTCCAGGTATCTTTTGTGATAATGCAAAGAGTGAATAAATTAGTATATGAAGTATGTCCAAAGTATATTATCAGTTACAACTGTAGTGGGTACAAGGTCGCTGAGATTGGACTGTTGATCAATGGAAGTGCATCACCTGGTCAGATGAATCAGGTTACTTGTTACACCAGGTTGATGGACAATACAGACACAGGCAAGTGGGGGCTGGAATTCACTTTGGGGAACATTCACCTAGGCTTTCACACTAATGTTATTGTGGACCAACAGCATTAATTTGTGCTTGATGTCTTCCTCAGAGGTGATGGCTTCTTTCAGCAGGATAATTTTCTATGTCAAAAAAACCAGAATCATGCTTTAGTGATTTGAGGAGTATGATGGTGAGCTAAAGTTACTGTCTTGGCCACAAAATTTGACCAATCTAAATCTAACAGATCAGATTTTAGATGCTGTCGGGCAGTGCTCCGCACCTACAAACCACCATCTAATAATTTACAGAAATTGCATGACCAGTCCATAGCCAAAAGGTGCCATGTACACCCAGAAACCTACCAAGGACATGTCAAATCCATGCCACACTGAATTGCTGATGTACAGTAAAACCCCCTTTTTAGACTTTTCAACAGACTGACCCAAAAAAGTGTAAAATGCAGAAAAGTGTAAAATACAGGTAAGCTTAGGAAACACAACAAGCAAAATGAGTAAACTACTCTTTCTGTCACTTCTTCATGTTATTCAACATATGTTAAAAGCAGTAGTTAGGATTAGTGCATTTCACACGGAAGTAACAATGATTCGTGAAAGCCCATTGTAGAGACAGTCTACTTCAAAAGCAGTGTTTAATTGTGTAAATTACCATGAAGTTAAATTAAAGCTGTCATAATACAACACACCTCCCCCCCATGAACCATAGACCTTGCCGTTGGTGGGGAGGCTTGCGTGTCTCAGCGATACAGATAGCCGTACCGTAGGTACAACCACAACGGAGGGGTATCTGTTGAGAGGCCAGACAAACATGTGGTTCCTGAAGAGGGGCAGCAGCCTTTTCAGTAGTTGCAAGGGCAACAGTCTGGATGATTGACTGATCTGGCCTTGTAACAATAACCAAAACGGCCTTGCTGTGCTGGTACTGCGAACGGCTGAAAGCAAGGGGAAACTATGGCTGTAATTTTTCCTGAGGGCATGCAGCTTTACTGTATGATTAAATGATGATGCCGTCCTCTTGGGTAAAATATTCCGGAGGTAAAATAGTCCCCCATTCGGATCTCCGGGCAGGGACTACTCAAGAGGATGTCATTATCAGGAGAAAGAAAACTGGCGTTCTACAGATCGGAGCGTGGAATGTCAGATCCCTTAATCGGGCAGGTAGGTTAGAAAATTTAAAAAGGGAAATGGATAGGTTAAAGTTAGATATAGTGGGAATTAGTGAAGTTCGGTGTCAGGAGGAATAAGACTTCTGGTCAGGTGACTACAGGGTTATAAACACAAAGTCAAATAGGGGTAATGCAGGAGTAGGTTTAATAATGTGTAGGAAAATAGGAATGCGGGTAAGCTACTACAAACAGCATAGTGAACACATTATTGTGACCAAGATAGATACGAAGCCCACACCTACTACAGTAGTACAAGTTTATATGCCAACTAGCTCTGCAGATGACGAAGAAATTGAAGAAATGTATGATGAAATAAAAGAAATTATTCAGATAGTGAAGGGAGACGAAAATTTAATAGTCATGGGTGACTGGAATTCGAGTGTAGGAAAAGGGAGAGAAGGAAACGTAGTAGGTGAATATGGATTGGGGCTAAGAAATGAAAGAGGAAGCCGCCTGGTAGAATTTTGTACAGAGCACAACTTAATCATAGCTAACACTTGGTTTAAGAATCATGATAGAAGGTTGTATACATGGAAGAACCCTGGAGATACTAAAAGGTATCAGATAGATTATATAATGGTAAGACAGAGATTTAGGAACCAGGTTTTAAATTGTAAGACATTTCCAGGGGCAGATGTAGACTCTGACCACAATCTATTGGTTATGACCTGTAGATTAAAACTGAAGAAACTGCAAAAAGGTGGGAATTTAAGGAGATGGGACCTGGATAAACTGAAAGAACCAGAGGTTGTACAGAGTTTCAGGGAGAGCATAAGGGAACAATTGACAGGAATGGGGGAAAGAAATACAGTAGAAGAAGAATGAGTAGCTTTGAGGGATGAAGTAGTGAAGGCAGCAGAGGATCAAGTAGGTAAAAAGACGAGGGCTAGTAGAAATCCTTGGGTAACAGAAGAAATATTGAATTTAATTGATGAAAGGAGAAAATATAAAAATGCAGTAAATGAAGCAGGCAAAAAGGAATACAAACGTCTCAAAAATGAGATCGACAGGAAGTGCAAAATGGCTAAGCAGGGATGGCTAGAGGACAAATGTAAGGATGTAGAGGCTTATCTCACTAGGGGTAAGATAGATACTGCCTACAGGAAAATTAAAGAGACCTTTGGAGATAAGAGAACCACTTGTATGAATATCAAGAGCTCAGATGGAAACCCAGTTCTAAGCAAAGAAGGGAAAGCGGAAAGGTGGAAGGAGTATATAGAGGGTCTATACAAGGGTGATGTACTTGAGCACAATATTATGGAAATGGAAGAGGATGTAGATGAAGATGAAATGGGAGATACGATACTGCGTGAAGAGTTTGACAGAGCACTGAAAGACCTGAGCCGAAACAAGGCCCCCGGAGTAGACAACATTCCATTGGAACTACTGACGGCCTTGGTAGAGCCAGTCCTGACAAAACTCTACCATCTGGTGAGCAAGATGTATGAAACAGGCGAAATACCCTCAGACTTCAAGAAGAATATAATAATTCCAATCCCAAAGAAAGCAGGTGTTGACAGATGTGAAAATTACCGAACTATCAGTTTAATAAGCCACAGCTGCAAAATACTAACACGTATTCTTTACAGACGAATGGAAAAACTAGTAGAAGCCGACCTCGGGGAAGATCAGTTTGGATTCCGTAGAAATACTGGAACACATGAGGCAATACTGACCTTACGACTTATCTTACAAGAAAGATTAAGGAAAGGCAAACCTACGTTTCTAGCATTTGTAGACTTAGAGAAAGCTTTTGACAATGTTGACTGGAATACTCTCTTTCAAATTCTAAAGGTGGCAGGGGTAAAATACAGGGAGCGAAAGGCTATTTACAATTTGTACAGAAACCAGATGGCAGTTATAAGAGTCGAGGGGCATGAAAGAGAAGCAGTGGTTGGGAAGGGAGTAAGACAGGGTTGTAGCCTCTCCCCGATGTTATTCAATCTGTATATTGAGCAAGCAGTAAAGGAAACAAAAGAAAAATTCGGAGTAGGTATTAAAATCCATGGAGAAGAAATAAAAACTTTGAGATTCGTCGATGACATTGTAATTCTGTCAGAGACAGCAAAGGACTTGGAAAAGCAGTTGAATGGAATGGATAGTGTCTTGAAAGGAAGATATAAGATGAACATCAACAAAAGCAAAACGAGGATAATGGAATGTAGTCGAATTAAGTTGGGTGATGCTGAGGGAATTAGATTAGGAAATGAGACACTTAAAGTAGTAAAGGAGTTTTGCTATTTGGGGAGCAAAATAACTGATGATGGTCAAAGTAGAGAGGATATAAAATGTAGACTGGCAATGGCAAGGAAAGCGTTTCTGAAGAAGAGAAATTTGTTAACATTGAGTATAGATTTAAGTGTCAGGAAGTCATTTCTGAAAGTATTTGTATGGAGTGTAGCCATGTATGGAAGTGAAACATGGACGGTAAACAGTTTGGACAAGAAGAGAATAGAAGCTTTCGAAATTTGGTGCTACAGAAGAATGCTGAAGATTAGATGGGTAGATCACATAACTAATGAGGAAGTACTGAATAGGATTGGGGAGAAGAGAAGTTTGTGGCACAACTTGACCAGAAGAAGGGATCGGTTGGTAGGACATGTTCTGAGGCATCAAGGGATCACCAGTTTAGTATTGGAGGGCAGCGTGGAGGGTAAAAATCGAAGGGGGAGACCAAGAGGTGAATACACTAAGTAGATTCAGAAGGACGTAAGTTACAGTAGGTACTGGGAGATGAAGAAGCTTACACAGGATAGAGTAGCATGGAGAGCTGGATCAAACCAGTCTCAGGACTGAAGACCACAACAACAACAACAATACAACACAAGGACCAGAAGGAAGGTGGCTACTATAATCACTATCATCAGACTGTGATTTTCATTAAGGCAGTGACTCAGCATACTTTCCCACCCTTCTGAAAACTGCAAACTTATAATACAGGTGGCCATCACCCAGCACACTTACAGTGAAAATCTTGCTTACTGCACTGACGCTACATTATGTGATAAATAACTTAGCATATAGTCTGTGTTTTCTCCTTTGTTCTAAGGCTGATTTTGTGTGGCAATATGGTGCACTTTTTACATCAATCTGTATGGAAACCAATGTTAAAGGTCGTGATAATGTCAAAGAAAACTTAAAATGTCAGAAATGTTATCACACAGTATCATTAATGATGGGAAAACATTTTATTGAGAGAATAGAACTTCTGCTGGGACCAACAAAGCTGAATGTAAAATGTGGGAAAAGTAAAATGTGGGAACGTAAAAATGGGGTTTTTCTCTATTGTGTTCGAAAAGTGAACCAGCATGCTGTTAAGCAGTTGATCATAATATTTTGGCTCACCAGTATATTTGCGTGATGTAAAACAGCTTCATCAGGCACACTAGTTGTTGCTGATTGCCGGTACAGCAGTACAGGATGCTCTGGTGAATATTGTGGGATTTATATGATCCTGTGGAAGATCAAAGAACCATATACTTAATTAGTGTCACTGACTTCTAAATGTTATATTCTACTTCCTACACAAACCAGTTGCATCATTTATGATCAATATGTTCATATAACTGAGCAATGTCTTAAAATAGCTGACTAGTTGTTTGAGGAAAGGCAATTTCGCAGATAGTCTGTGTGACGAGTGATTTTTACTTTTACTTACATACTCATGGAAGGTCTCCTCTGGACACGAGGGAAAGTGGATGGCTATTCCTTGTAATCCTTTACAAAATCTGCATGATGTCTGCACTTGTTGTGTGGTATTCTTGACACGATATTTGTATATGAACTGCAATTCATATGACTGCAGTACTACGCTGCATTCTCCTGCTTATTTTTTATGCTCACTAATAAAGCTATAATTGTAATCTTATGGAGAAGAGCACTACCTGCCTGAAACTTATATAGAAATAAAATTTCTTTATTGCTGATTTTTTAACAAAATAAATTTTTCAATACAATCACCAATCCAGAAAATCCTGTAAAACATCATTTGTGGGAACATGAGTATTTTGAACCTGCTATTCTATTACTAGTACAAACCATTGCTTACTGTGTGAATGGCATTTAAATTGTGGGTGGAGGGGTCCTTGTAGTCAAAGTACATACAATACTTATCCCTAAATTGACACCTGTTAACCCATATAAACCTTTATAAAGATTTCCATGGCATTGCTTTGTTTAATGTAAAAAAGAATCCCTTTCCACAAAAAATTTCACATTGAAATACCACTTCCCAAAAACATTCTTCACATAAGCCAAATGGTGGCATTTACAGTGCTTTTTGAGCTGACAGATTTCCATCAGCGCATACCACTGTATACATTCATCTGTAAATAGATAGCATGTACCAGTTTTTAAAAGTGAATTATCTTATACAGACTTTCAGTTGAATTATTTCACAAAATTTTATATGTAACAATAATGTTTGGAACATGTAACAAACCAACCAAACAAATAACAGTGTGGTATACTGCATTTCATTGTTCTGCAAATAATTTTTTCAGTGTTCCATGGCCTATTAATGTTACTTCCCATGTACTAAATGAGATGAATTAGAGCATTTTTCATCTATTGAACTAATGTTGTCTAGGAGTGTGATTTTGTTGTAAGAGAACTGATAAATAACTCTGCTTTCTTGGAATGGATGTCTTCGACACTTGATAATCATAGTAGCAGCATCCTCTGGAATGGATGTCTTCGACACTTGATAATCATAGTAGCAGCATCCTCTTCCCAAGTCTCATCAGTGACTGGGCTCCCTTTGGGGAACATTTCCCAGAAATCTGGAGACCAACTTCTTTCTGGTCTTGACGTGTGTATTCTCAACCCCTACCCACTTTAGTGCTGCACATGCCACATTTGTGGCTATTGACTTTGCCATCTCTTTCCCCCCTCTCATGGCTTCATTAGAATGGTTGCTATGTGATGGTACTTGTGACAGTGATCATATTTTGGTGGTCCTGTCATTCCTTGCCACTGCTGACATACCAATAGCCATGCTGGGCTCTTCTCCCATCACTTTCATCCCTTCTCTGGCAGATTGTATTAGCAAGATTGTTGGAGGTGTCTCCAGCACAATTGCCTTCGCTACTGAAAATGCTATCCACCTTTCTGTGGGCTCCCTACACTAGCAGCTGGTACCATGGTGGACCAAAGACTTTGCTACGACTATTCAGAACTGTCAAAGGCCCTTCAATGCCTCAAGTGACATCTTTCACTGATTTGTCCTGTGCAAATGCTCACTAGATAATTAAAAACGGTGAGAAGGAATTATGGGAACACTACATATCCTCCTTGGAAACACATCTCCCTTCATCCAAGGTGTGGGGCAAGCTACTAGGCTGCCAAAAATCACAGCTGTTCCAGGTCTTCTTCTGCAGGTGCGTCAGTTCCAGCTGAACACCTCACAACCCACTTTGCAACAGTGTCAGCATTCTTTTCTTACCTGGCTTCTTTTCAAATTCCCCCTGTGGGTTCGGGGGTTAGAATAGGCCCGCGGTATTCCTGCCTGTCGTAACAGGTGACTAAAAGGTGTCTCAAATGTTTCGGTCTTATGTGATGGTCCCCTGTCGGGTTTGACCTCCATATCTCCAAATTCTTCCGAAGAGCGAGCCGATTGGGGAAGGGCGCCTTACTTGGTGCATTGTGTCCATCTTGCGATCAGACCTTTCGCCAGCTTATTTGTCGTTGCATTGCAGTGCTGCCCACTCTCCATCTTTTGGGCATGGGTACGTTCCCGCATGCACTTTCCACCTTGCGCTGTGCAGTGCCACTTTCTGCACTGACGACGACAATGGACCACATGTCACCTAACATCCAGCACGGTAGCCAGTCCGTTGTGGTGGGGCCGCCATGTACCCTGTTGGTTGTAGCCCCCTAACAACACAGGGATCGCTCTACTGATGCCTGTGCTGTCAACTCCCCATGTATGCCAAGGAGTAGATGCCTATCCTACTGGGGTATCGGGACTCCCGGCAACGGCCATCCTGCCAGGTGGCTCTTGCTGAGGCTGGGTGGCACCCGTGGGGAGGCCCCTTGGTCGGAGTAGGTGGCATCGGGGCGGATGACCCGCAATGAAGCGTGGTACATCATCTCTCACTGGTGGCCAGCTGCCAGCAGTCTCTAAGCGTTCTCGGGCTCAATTTAATGCTCAGAAGTACGATCCGAAAACGTTCCCCTCTCTGGCCATACCATGGGAGGAGCGTAAGTCCCAGAATGGCAGTGACAGTTATTCGCCCCGGTTCCTAGTATGTACAAGATCTGATGGGGAGTCTTTTCTCTCCACAAAGCCTCAGTTCTTCGTAGAGCATTTAGAGGACAAGTCTGGGGAGGTGGAGGGCTTGTCCAAAATGCGCTCTGGTTCAGTCCTGATACAAACGGCATCCCCTGCCCAGTCACACAGGTTACTTGCTTGTGACAAGTTGGGGGATGTTAACGTTACCATCACGCCACATAAGAGTTTAAATATGGTCCAGGGTATTAATTTCCATAGGGACCTCTTCTGCAGTCTGATGACGAGCTGCGCGCCAACTTAGAGCGTAGAGGTGTTCATTTCGTCCGGCATGTTCATCAGGGTCCAAGGGACAATCAAGTTGCTACCAGTGCCTTCATCTTGGCCTTCGAGGGTGATACATTACCGGAGAAGGTCAAGGTGATGGTCTACCGTTGTGACGTCAAGCCCTATATCCCTCTCCCGATGCGGTACTTTAAGTGCTGGAAGTTCGGCTATATGTCTTCCCGCTGTACTTCCAGCCTCACATGTCGAGATTGCGGACGCCCATCTCATCCCGATACTCCATGTGCCCCACCTCCCATCTGTGTTAACTGTGGAGAGCCTCATTCACCTTGCTCGCCATACTGCAGAATCTTCCAGAAAGAACGCAAAATCATGGAATACAAGACCCTGGACCGACTGACCTATACTGAGGCCAAAAGGAAGTACGACCGATTACATCCTGTGAGGCTGACATCTTCCTATGCCGCTGCTACGACACCTGTGCTAGCCCCATCAGTTTTGCGAATTCCGGCTGGATCGACGAGTAGTACAACTCCTCCTGCCCCCTTGCCAGTGGGGGACTCTTCCCACAGAGTTGCTCATGCGCCACCTACCTCAGGAGCAACACCATACCACCCATCGGGGACGTCCGTCCCTGCTTCTAACCTGGAGAAGTGTCCAACTTCTTCGGCTTCTCACGCTCGCAAGGGGTCCCTTGGGTCCCTCCCATCCCAGGATTCCACCAGCGGTAAGGCTGACGACCAACAGTGGCGTAAGTGCCCACAATCGGCTGGTCGTAGGGCTTCACGATCCTCCTCAGTCCCAGAGACTGAATCGGTGAAGCCCTCCCAGCCAGTGAAACCCAACGAGCAGTGTGAGAAATCTAAGAAGAAGAGGAACTCTAAGCCCAAGGAACTCGCGGTGGAACCCACCCCACCGCAACCCTTCCACTCTGTGTCTGAGGATGAGGTGGAGATTCTGGCGTCCGCTGAGGACCTCTATCTCGCCGTTCCCTCAGACACAATGGATAGCACTAGCACAGGTGCTCAATCGGAGGCAGTAGGTGACCCAGCAGCGTAATCTGCCTTCCCAGTCCCGTCACGCCTTTCTCAGACATGGACAATACCATCCGCCAGTGGAACTGCAGCGGTTTCTTCCACCATCTAGCTGAGCTCCGACAACTTATCAGCCTTCACCCTTTCTTCTGCATTGCTCTTCAGGAAACTTGGTTTCCCGTAATGCGAACCCCCGCCCTCCGTGGCTATCGGGATTATTTTAAGAACTGGGCAGCTTATGAAAGGGTGTCTAGTGGCATCTGCATCTATGTCCTTAACTCTCTTCACAGCGAGTCTGGCCCTCTGCAGACAGCTTTAGAGGCTGCCGCTGTTCGGGTGTGGACGCCACAGGCTGTTACCGTCTGCAGTCTTTACCTTCCACCGGGTGGTGATGTCGCGCAGCATGTCCTGGCTGCGCTGATAGCCCAATTGCCACCACCTTTCTTGTTACTGGGCGACCTCAATGCCCATGACCCACTGTGCGGTGGGTCAGTGGCAACAGGTCGAGGCGCCACCGTCAAACATTTATTGGCGCAGCTCAATCTTTCGATTTTAAATGATGGTGCCTTCACACACTTCAGTGTGGCGCATGGCACATACTCTGCCATTGACCTTTCGATCTGCAGCCCTAGCCTCTTACCGTCTGTCCAATGGAGTGTGCATGACGACCTGTGTGGTAGTGACCACTTTCCGATCTTTCTGTCACTGCCATGGCGTCACTCTTCTGGGCGCCCCAGCAGATGGGCTATGAATAAGGCTGACTGGGACTTGTTCTCCTCCATTGCCATTATTGAACCTCTCTCGAATGACGACATTGATGCGGTGGTTCAGTCAGGCACCACCAGCATCATTACTGCCGCAGAATCGTCCATTCCCCGTTCTTCTGGCTCCCATCGGCAGAGGACTGTGCCTTGGTGGTCGCGTGAGATCGCTGAAGCGATTAAAGATCACCGGCAGGCGCTACAGCGTCACAAGCGACATCCCTGCATTGAACACCTCATCACCTTCAAACGGCTGTGTGCGCGGGCCCGCCGCCTTATCCGCCAAAGCAAGCAGGAGTGCTGGGAGCGGTATGTGTTCACCATTGGCCTCCATATCTCACTATCGCAGGTCTGGGCCAATATCCGACGCCTCTATGGCTATCGGACCCCTGTCTGCGACCCTGCAGTCTCACTGAATGGAACAGTTTGTACAGACTCCGACGAAATTGCCAACAGCTTGGCAGAGCATTTTGCTCTGAGTTCCGCTTCTTCCAATTACCCACTGGCCTTCCGCTCCATTAAAGAGCGGATGGAACGTCGGAGCCTTTCTTTTCGCATGCACCATCCTGAATCCTACAATGTTCTATTCAGTGAGTGGGAATTTCACAGTGCCCTCACCGCTTGTCCTGATACCGCTGCTGGGCCAGATAGCATCCATTGTCAGATGCTGAAACACCTTTCAGTGGACTGCCAGCGACGGCTCCTCGACCTTTACAACCGCATTTGGGTCGAGGGTGAGTTTCCGTCGCAATGGCGGGAAAGTATTGTTATCCCCATTCTGAAACCAGGCAAGAATGCTTTGAAGGTGGACAGCTGCCGTCCCATTAGCCTCAACAACGTTCATTGCAAGTTGCTTGAACGGTTGGTGAGCCGGCGGTTGAACTGGGTACTAGAGTCTCGGGGCCTTCTGGCTCCGTCTCAAGGTGGGTTCCGTACTGGCCGCTCCGCTGCCGACAATCTGGTGAGCCTGGAGTCGGCCATCCGTACTGCCTTTGCCCGCCGTCAGCACCTGTTCGCCGTCTTTTTCGACATGCGGAAGGCGTACGATACGACATGGCGTCATCACATCCTTTCTACGCTTCATGGATGGGGTCTTCGGGGCCCTCTGCCGATCTTTATCCGCAATTTTCTGTCGTATCGTACCTTCCGCGTGCAAGTCGCGGCCTCCCATAGTTCCTCCAGAGTCCAGGAGAATGGGGTACCACGGGGATGTGTCCTCAGTGTCTGCCTGTTTTTAATTGCAATAAACGGGCTCGCTGCAGCGGTGGGAAATTCTGTCTCCGCATCCCTGTGTGCTGATGACTTCTGCCTTTACTACAGCTCTATTGGCATTGCAGCTGCTGAATGTCAGCTACAGGGCGCTATCCGTAAGGCGCAGTCTTGGGCTGTAGCTCATGGGTTCCAGTTTTCGGCAGCCAAGACCCGCTTTATGCATTTCTGCCGGTGACGCACTGTTCACCCGGAGCCACGGCTTTATCTTGACGGCTAACTTCTTGCTGTGGTGGAGACAAACAGGTTTTTGGGTGTAGTTTTTGATGCCCGGTTGACTTGGTTGCCTCATATTCGGCACCTTAAACAGAAGTGTTGGTGGCATCTAAATGCTCTGCAATGCTTGAGCCACACCAGCTGGGGCACCGACCGATCTACCCTGTTACGGCTATACCAGGTGTTAATCCAGTCCCGTCTGGATTATGGGAGCCTCGCTTATGGCTCAGCATCCCCACCTGCATTGCGGGTGCTGGACCCAATCCTCCACAGTGGGATACGCCTTGCCACTGGTGCTTTCCGTACCAACCCTGTGGACAGCATACTAGTGGAGGCAGCTGTCCCTTCACTGCGGTTACGGCACTAACGTTTGCTGGCCAGTTATGCTGCCCATGTTTTCAGCTTGCCCAGGCATCCTAACTATCATCTACTATTCCCACAGTCACACGTCCATCTTCCAGAACGTCAGCCCAGGGCCGGATGTACGATAGCAGTCCGCGTCCGAGAGCTTCTCTCCGGGCTTGGGGCTCTACCTCTTCCGCCTCCTTTCCGGGCACCTCTGCATACACCCCCGTAGTGTGTGCCTCGCCCTCCCCTTCAGCTGGATTTGGCACAGGGCCCGAAGGACTCAGTCCCTCCGGAGGCCTTCCGCCACTGCTTTCTTTCCATCCTCGCAACATATCAGGGCTCTGGCATTGTTTACACTGACGGGTCATGTTTGCTGGTCATGTCAGTTATGCGCTAACTCTAGGGGACGATTCTGAACAACGTTCATTGCCGGCTGGCTGCAGTGTTTACACTGCTGAGCTGGTCGCCATCTTTCGTACCCTAGAGTATATCCGCTCCTGCTCAGGTGCATCCTTCATTCTCTGTAGCGATTCACCGAGTGGTTTACGAGCTATCGACCAGTGTTTCCCTCGTTCTTGTCTGGTGATGGCTATCCAGGAGTCCCTGCATACTCTTGCCCGTTGCGGCCGCTCTGTGGTCTTTGTGTGGACCCCCGGTCATGTCGGTATCCTGGGCAATGAACATGTTGACCGCCTGGCGAAAGAGGCCACCAGTAAACCACCTCTGGATGTTGGCCTCTGAGACTGATTTGAGGGCAGTCTTACGCCGCAAAGTTTTTGCGCTATGGGACGATGAATGGCGCGAACTGCCCATGCGTAATAAACTCCGTGCTGTCAAGGAGACGACAGCTGTGTGGCGGCCATCCCTGTGAGCTACTCGCAGGGACTCAGTAGTCCTTTGCCGGCTCCGCATTGGCCACTCCCGGCTGACACACAGTTATTTACTGCACCGGGAGGACCCTCCTCTATGTTGCTGTGGGGCGGCTTTGACAGTGGCCCACATTTTGTTGGCCTGCCCCCTTTAGCTGTGGTCAGACAGACATTTGCGCTGCCTGATACGCTCCCTGCCCTTTTAACTGATGACCCTGCTATGGCTGGCTTATTTTTATGTTTTATTCGGGCAGGGGTTTTTTATCGTTTAATCTGAGTGTTTGTTATGTTCTTTTGTGTTGATTGTGGCCTTTGGCCTACTATTTTAGTCTGAGTTTTTAATGCGTTTCTTGGTGGTTGGCTTTTTCTTTTTTGTTTCTATGGTCAGCCAACCACCGTCACACTCTGTGTGATTTTAGTTCGTCTTGTCTGGTCTTTGTCTAAGTTTCTCTTGTTCTGTGTCGGCTGTGATCTATTCTGTTAATTGTTTTTATTCTCTGTGGGTGTTTTTAGTATTTGGAAAAAGGGACTGATGACCGTAGCAGTCTGGTCCCTTTAATCCCACAAACCAACCAATCTTTTCAAATGCATAAAAAACAAGTTCCAGACCCTCTCCACCCCCCCCCCCCCCCCACGTCCCCCGCCCCCCATCCCCCTTCCTCTTGCCGTAACACTGAATCAGAACTGCTTGAGGTTTTCAGTTCATCACATGATATGGCCCAGGCCCTGATCCGATTCATAATTACATGATTCAATATCTGAATGTGACTCATGTACTCAAGCTACTCATGGACTTGAACTATATTTGGCTAGAAGATATTTTCCATTTGCAATGGAAGGATAATGTCAGGCAAAGACCCGATGTCCATTGGCAACTGGCAACTGATGAACCTCAACAACACGCTCTGAAAACAGCTTGAAAGGATCTCAGACTGATGATCATGCTAGGCGATAAAATCACTGGACCTGTTATCCCACTATCGTTGTAGTTTCTGTCAGGGATGACCCAGAGCTGCCCATCTGGTTAGGTTATAAACAATAACTCAGCAGGCTTTTACAAATTGACAGTCTCTCATTGCAGTCTTTTTCATGCTATATAAGGCATATGACACTGTGTGGCACCATCAAAATTTACTTGCCCTCTTAACAAGTGAAAATTCTGGTTAAGTTAAATTTTTCAGGAATGGGTTGAATGCAAGGCACATCATGATAATAAAATAGTTCAGTGTGCCATCCTCCTGCGTGCTATGACCTCGCTGTTGAGGTACAGAACCATGCGTAGATGGGAATAAGAGTGCCTATAAGTGACAGACAATAAGCTGTGTTTAATAAAGTCAATAGCTCAGGTATTGTGTACCTCCTTGCAGCCACATAGATGGAATGAGCTCATTCTCAGTTGTCTTCACATGGAACGCAGATCTATATGCATGGTTTCTGGTGAGTGAACCCTCCAGTGTATAGTGCTTGTGGTGTACAGATCATAGTATGCCACATTTTAGCTGGCTGTGTTTTGTATTCAGACAAATTTGCAATCTATTTTAATTGACTATGTCACAAATGTGATACAGCTTTTAAGGTTCTGTGAAATCTCTGATTCATTCCCTAACTTTTTGGGCAATAGTTTTTAATGTTGGCCTGCTCAGCCATGTTTCTTGTAAAAGCTCAGCCAGCCACATATTCCTGTGTAATTATTTTAGCATTCCTTTTTTATCATTTTTTAACTGACAGTTTTAGGAAATCTGACTGTATTTACACTATCTTAAAGCATGAGAGATAGTTTGATTCTGCAGTTGATCCTGAAGGATTTTTGAAAAGAGTGAGTGTCATTATGTAAGACTTACTCTTCCTCATTGTCTATATGAGGTCTGTTCAAAAAATTCTGGAACATTCATAATTTAGCAATAGTGGCATGTTGGGGCAAAATGCAGTTGGCATCCCAGCACATACCTGTGTTTAATGTGTAACTGCCAGAAGTTTAATTGTTGTATGTCTGTTAGTTATTGTTCAGCACTGTATTGAACGGAACGTTGTGTCGCACAGTTTGTGAATTTTGAATTGGTAGAGATAGAAGGAGCAACATGTCTGCATTAAATTTTGCATTAAATTCAAGAAAACCTTTACAGAGACACACAAAACGCTTCAGGAAGCCTATAGTGATGAGTTCTTAAGCCATACTCTGTGTTATGAATGGTTCATATTGTTTAAAGATGGCCGGATGGAAGTGAAAAATGATCCTTGTTCAGGATGCCCATCGACATCTACTGACGATGCTCATGTTGGGAACATCAACGAAATTTGGCACGCCAGTTGAAGACTCAACATCCAAGAGAGTGCAGAAGAATGTAACATTTCAGTTGAATCATACCATGAAATCCTGACATAGGATCTTGGAATGCAGCTTGTTGCTTTCGGATCTGTGAAGAGCTTTTGGATCTTGCAAATGAGAACAAGATGTTCCTTAGAGAAGCACAACTGGTGATTAGATGGGGTTCTATCGCTATGATGTTGATACCAAGGTTCAGTCTTCACAATGAGTCAGGAAACTTTCTCCAACACCAGAAGAAGCTCATCGGGTGAAATGTCATTGCCATGCTGTTAATTTTCTTTGACTTTGAAGGATTAGTTCTTCATGAATTCATGACACAGGAACAAACTGTTAATCGCTAGTACTGTTGGGACATGTTGTGACACCTGCAAGAAAATGTGAGAAGGAAACTGTCTAAAATGTAACAAGGCAATTCATGGCTCTTGCATCACAATAAGCACCCACACACTCATCTCTGTTGTTGCATAGCTATTGCACAAAAAAGAAATTCACTGTACTGCCTGCCTCATCTTCCGTACTCTCCAGACCTGGCTCGTGCAGACTTTTTTCCAAAGTTGAAAAGCGTGTTGAAAGGACAAAGATTTCCAATAATAGATGAGATAGAAGAAAATTTGCTGACGGCACTTCGCACAATCCAGACTGCTTCCGGAAGTGGAAATGGCATTGGGAGTGCTGTATCAATTGTGGAGGAGAGTATTTCAAAGAAGACTGTGCACAAAAGTAAAAGGCTATTGTAGAAAAGGCTTTTGGACAAAGTTCTGGAATTTTTTGAACTGACCTTGTACACCATTGAATATACGTGCAGATGTATATCACTTTATGAAACATGGAACGTAATGTCATAAACATCAAGGTGCATGGAAAACTAGCTTTTGTTTAAAACATTTTAGACATTTTAAGCACATTCATTTCTATTAATTTTTGAAAGCATATTGATTACGTCACCGACCCTCCATCACTATGGCTTTCAAGGCTCCCTGCCAATTTTAATTTGCAGTTTTTATCCCATTGATAATTTTGGCTTAGAGTTGATACATATGTCAGTTCCCCAGGTGTTCAAGAGAAGTGTTCCTCAGAGCTCTGTGCTGAATACTACACTCTTCCTTACCACATTTGGACCAGTGATTACCCTCATACTGTATGTCGATGACTTTTGCATTTGGTATGGTTCGTAACCTGTAGTCTTGGATGAATACCAGCTCCTTTCCTGTGGCATCCAAATTTCTCCCTCAAAAATGTGAGTCATGCATATCTGTCATTGTGCCATGGTACATTCTGACACAAATGCCTGCTTGGTTACACAGTAAATCAAAATTGTGCGATCCCAATCTTTGGGACTATTCTTTGATAAGATGCTGTCATGGCTACCCATATTCATCAAATTAAGATTAGCTGCAGGCAAAAACATAACACTCTCTCCTTCCTCTCACACACTTCTTGGAGTGTGGATCATGCTACTCTACTTTGTATTTACCAGGACATGATCTTGTCCTGACCAGACTGGGGTTTTCAGGTTTATATCTCAGCAGCACCTTCAGCTTTGAAATTATTGGGCCCAGTACATCATCATGGAGTAAGACTGGTCACTAGTGCCTAACAGACTAGTCCTGTAACTGTCTTGTCATGGAAGGCACTAAAGACTTTCCTGTCATGCACCCACATCACCAACTACCATTCTGAGGTGAATACATCTTTTTCCCTCAAATCACTGAAGTTTAGCACCATCGGTTGGATGGGTGACCGTCCAGGTATTCTGCGTGCTGCTGACATTTTCCTCTTCGACTTTACGGTAGAGTGGTGGTGGATAGGAGTCCCTGATCACCAGTCTTTGTGCCAGATGCCCTGGATTCAATTTCAAACCTGTCTGCAGTGTCTCATGAAGTGAGGGCATGCCACGTTGTTAATGGTGATCCATCCATCAAATGGGGACATTAAGCTCAGCAGCCCCTTTAGTGCTCCTTGAGAGGAGTAGGCTCTATGCATCACAGTCAGCTACACTTAACAGGTATACTTAACATACATTGCTTTCATACCTTACAAAGGAAAGTCGCCTATGGTCTCCCAGCCATTCAGGCCTTATGGGGGTTTTACTTTTACCATGTCATCATCATCATTATTATTGTCATTGTCATCATCCTCATCCTCATGAAAGCAGGGATCTTACCTCTTCTGTTCTGATGGTACCAAGTCTTGCTTACTTATGGAAACAACATATGGCAATTTCCTAATCATATGACTTACTGAATTATTTTTTTTCATATGGGAGGTGTTGACCCCCTGACACAACCGTCAGGGTGTTCAACACCCTCTGCTGGACCTCTGCCTACCTCTTTAGAATTTGCTCCCCATGTATTCCCAACTATACCTCCTTGGTTAGTAACTAGACCATGAATTAGGACCAATCTATTTCAAGGACCTAAAGTTTCAGTTGTCCCCATGATTTTTTATCGTCTGTGTCTCTCAATTTTTCAGGAGTATTAGGGTGCTACTGTCATTTATACTGTTGGCGGTAAAACTACGGATAGGGCAGGCTATGCTTTTACATCTCACGCCAGGCAGGAACAACATATGTTACGGGGAACATGTAATGTTTTTACGGTGCAACTGATACATCTTAACAGATCCCTACATTTTGTTAAAAGATCTCCCTAGACTGTGTTGTAATTTTTAGTGACTCAATGAGAAGTCTCCAGATTTGATCAGTGTTACTCTTGTCACCCTGTGATATCTACTATTCATGATCTTCTGTCTGACCTCAGTCATATTAGCTGCTCAATTGGTTTTCATTGGGTCACAAGTCAAGGGGGTATCCCAGGGCATGAACTGACTTATGTCTTATTTTTAATTATGTTTAGTTATGGTATGCCCTTTTTTCTGCCACAATATTGTACTTTTTGAAAGTGCTCTTTTGTGTAGTTCTCCAGTAAAGGCAAATCCTTAAGGTTTGTTTACCCTTGGTACTAACTTATGACAAAAGAACAGTTGAACTGGTTTTTAAGCTTCTTCGGAGAGAGTGGGTTCTATTTCCATTTTAGCACATTGACTGTAACAGATTGGATGTGGGATGTTTGTGGAATAGACACATGCCCCGACCTCCCACTTCCCTCCCCTTCCTGCGACATGCATTTGACTCTGTCCATCCGCCTGTTAACCTAATTATTTCTCTCGACCTATTTTACTATTATCAGTCCTACTGGTGTTCACAACATTTTTTGCCTTTTCACTTTTATTGTTATGGATCTCCTCTCCACCTGGCTAGAAGGAATTATTTATTCCATTACTCTCTTGCCTACGCATCAGATGGCTGGAGGTTGGACATAGGGAAGGCACCTCTGCCTGCAAATGAGCTCTGGTTAGCCCTCATGTGCTCTCTGACCAGCAGACTGTACCGAGCCATACACTTTCACCTTGCATTCGATTACTTCATATCTGCAGCATCAATATTCCTTTCAGTGTCTTGATTGTACCACTCTTACATCACAATTTGCTCAAATTTCTGGCTGATGTCACATGTTCCAGATGGACTAATCCTTGAACAAGGGATTGATGACCTCGCTGCTTTCTCCCTTAACCTCCCAAACCATCACCTGCTTCATTTGAAAGTTCATAGCGAATTTCATACTCCATTCTTTTCCAATGTGAGCTTGTGCTCTATCTCTAATCACCACAATTTTGGTTGGACATTAAACTGTTTATCCTCTGTTTCTGCATATATGGAATTATTTAAAATATAATGACACATCTAAACAAGTAAGCTTTCGTCCAAAGGACATTCTTCTGAAATAGGCAAAACACACACACACACACACACACACACACACACACACACACACGCACGCACACACACCCAGTTTCTCTGGCCACTGAGGTTAGGCTGCGAGCGACAGTGCATGATGCCTGCACCATCTGGATCCTTCCTATCAATTCCAGGTTTTCTAAATTGTGCAGGTAGGAACTCTTCCTGAAATATGTCCTACGTTCCAGTAACACCCCTGCCCACAACCTTCGTTAGTCACTGTCCTTCACCAATCTGTTCCCTTCCATGTTCCCATTCCACCAACACACCAACTGTCATTTTGCTTCTCTCCTTTTCTGTTCCCTTCCCCTCCCCGCCCTCTGTCTAACCTCCCATCTGCATCTAGCTGCCCTACTTTTTCTCCAACGTGTCCATGTATGCTACCAAAAGCAACACTACTTTTTCTCGAACATGTTCGTGTATGCTACCAAAAGCAACACTTCATCATCCCCCCCCCCCCCCCAAACCCTGCTTTCCTGTTCCCCTCCCAGTCCAGCCTCCTCCTTACCCCCATCACGCAGATTGCTTCTCCCATCATACACTGTTGCTCACAATCTGGCCTCAGCAGCCTGAGACAGTGGTCTTGTGCATCTGAGTGTGTGTGTGTGTGTGGGGGGGGGGGGGGGGGTTGGTAGTGTTGTGTTGTATTGTCTATTTTAGAAGGGCTTTTGTCTGCAAACTTATTTGTGTAGCAGTTTTTTCGTTTTGCTTGTTTGCGACTCAGCATCTTCGCTATATGGTTAGTAGCGATCTATCCATTTTGTAATATTGTTATTATTCCATCCTGGATTTTGCATTATTTTGTTTAAAATATAATTTACTTTTGAGAAAAACTTGTTTTTTAGCCCGTATCTGCGAATGGTAAATGTCACCCATCAAATATGGTGTGTACAATGGCCGCTTAGATACTTAGTTATTCCCTTCTCCCAATGACTGCACTCCTCTTTGAAGTACAGCATTCGCATAGTATTGTTAACAGTGCTAAGAGAAAAACGATAATCAATGGAAAGCTTGGAGAGCATCCCCAACCCTTGAGTGAGCCTAGCAGATGTCAGTGTTGTGGCTATGCTGTCTTGTAATGTACACTTTATTACAGGAACCAATTGAATCTTGTCTGTCTCCATATCACAATTATATACAATGAGTAATGTTCCCTCAAGGTGATGACTATCACTGTGGAAGACTGGAGCACAGTGTGATGTATTGGGGTGCCATGCGAATTTAGTCCCATACTGTGACGTACTGAGGTACTGGTTGACAGATTGAGTGATTTGAGGCAGCTCGGTCATTGGTGGCGACCTATATGCACACTGCCCAGGGTGCGTTATTGGCGCATGGCAAGTGTGCTGGCGAAGGCGTACGCCAGCACATTCCACACCCCCCACCTCCCCACCCCCACTCCCCCCCCTACCCCACCCCGAAAAGCCGCATCGTTGTTTTGTACTGGAGAGGTGAACAACAGTGGGAGGGGGGGTGGGGGGCAGGAAACTGGAAGCTGGTCATCGAGATGAGCTGGGAGCCGTAGATGTAGAGGACGGTGTACCCTGCCATCTGGCTTGCATGAGAGCAGAGGAACGTCCTCCCAAAAACGCTGCCTAGGATATATGTCCAGTCCTGAGGGTGTTTCCTGAGTGATGACGGCGATGACGATGGCGGGTCCAGGTCCATCAGGTTGGAAAGTGGCAATTGCTGAAGTGAGGGTGCAACGTCCATTGGCTCATCTTGAGGTGCCTTGGTGGCACAAGTGGATGCGTGCGAAGGCTGCCTTGTTGTGTGAGGCCATGAATCTGGGGGGGAAGAAAAGCAGCAGAATCACGGGGCAAATGACAAACACGAATTTGATTCTGGTGATGGTGCTACAAACCATCAGGACCTGCAGTTAGATGCGTATAATGTGCCAATGCATTTCTGGATCTCGCCTCACTCCCAGCATTGATGCTGTCCAGAAATCTGTAAAGAATAAGGATCATGCAGTGCAAAGCGATACTTGTGAAGTATTGGCAGCACTGGATGCTCCAATGGATGGAGCAAATGAAGCAGCATCCAATGGCAGCTGCCAAGCAGAAGTTCCACCGGTGATGATCCGTCATGTGGATGGGAGTGGTAGGAAGCAAGAAAGAGTTGCAGTGCCTGTTCCTGTGTGTGGTTGATGTGAAGCTTGGCCATCTGTTGTTTAAAAGTGTGTACAAAGCTCTCTGCTTCTCCTGTGGACTGGGGGCTGAAACAGAGCACTTGCTAGATGACGAATGCCATTTCATTTCCAAAACCATCCAAAGTCATGTGATGTGAACTGAGGACCATTGTCTGTACCAATGACTTTGGGCAATCTTTCAATGGAAAAAATTGAGGACGACACTTGAATGGTACTATGTGTCATGGTAGAAATCATAGGCACTGAAAATTGGAACTTGGTAAAAGAATCAACCACTATGAGCCAACAAGTGTTCCAAAATGGGCCTGCAAAGTCTATGTGCACTCGTTGCTGTGAGGATTGAGTCTTAAGCCAAGCTGAGAATGTCTGTGGAGGAGCCCATTGGTTGTCCATGCATGTACGACATCGTGGCGTCATCTCTTCAATGTAGGCTTCCATGCCCAGCCAAGTACAGTGCTGGCGCGCTAACTATTTAGTGTAAGCAGTTCCCCAATGTCCTTGGTGAAGAAGTTGTAACACATCTATTTGCAACACTATGGGAATGAGCACATGTGATTGGGCACTGTCAGATTGTTCTAAGATCACACCTTGTTATACTGAAAGGTTATGCCAACAAGCAAAGTACTGTATCTGTGTATGTGCAGAACAGGGAATCAGTGATCATAAGGCCGTTGCAGCATCCCTGAATATGGAAGTTAATAGGAATATAAAAAAAGGGAGGAAGGTTTATCTGTTTAGCAAGAGTAATAGAAGGCAGATTTCAGACTACCTAACAGATCCGACACTGACAATGTTGAGTGTTTATGGAAAAAGTTCAAGGCAATCGTAAAATGCGTTTTAGACAGATACGTGCTGAGTAAAACTGTGAGAGACATGAAAAACCCACCATGGTTCAACAACAAAGTTAGGAAACTACTGCCAAAGCAAAGAGAGCTGCACTGCAAATTTAAATGCAGCCAAAACCTCTCAGACAAACAGAAGCTAAATGATTTCAAAGTTAGCGTAAGGAGGGCTATGCGTGAAGCGTTCAGTGAATTCGAAAGTAAAATTCTATGTACCAACTTGACAAAAAATCCTAGGAAGTTCTGGTCTTACGTTAAATCAGCAAGTGGATCGAAATAGCATATCCAGACACTCTGGGATGATGATGGTATTGAAACAGAGGATGACATGCGTAAAGCTGTTTCGCAGAGGAAGACCACACTGCAGTTCCTTCTCTAAATTCTTGCACGAATGAAAAAATGGCTGACATCCAAATAAGTGTCCAAGGAATAGAAAAGCAACTGAAATCACTCAACGGAGGAAAGTCCACCAGACCTAAAGGGATACCAATTTGATTCTACACAGAGTACGCGAAAGAACTTGCCCCCCTTTTAACAGCCATGTACCGCAAGTCTCTAGAGGAACGGAAGGTTCCAAATGATTGGAAAAGAGCACACGTAGTTCCAGTTTTCAAGAAGGGTCGTCGAGCAGATGCGCAAAACTATAGGCCTATATCTCTGACATCGATCTGTTGTAGAATTTTAGAACATGTTTTTTGCTCGCGTATCATGTCATTTCTGGAAACCCAGAATCTACTCTGTAAGAATCAACATGGATTCCGGAAACAGCGATCGTGTGAGACCGAACTTGCTGTATTTGTTCATGAGACCCAGAAAATATTAGATACAGGCTTCCAGGTAGATGCCATTTTGCTTGACTTTCGGAAGGCATTCGATACAGTTCCGCACTGTCACCTGATAAACAAAATAAGAGCCTACGGAATATCGGACCAGCTGTGTGGCTGGATTGAAGAGTTTTTAGCAAACAGAATACAGCGTGTTGTTCTCAATGGAGAGACGTCTTCAGACGTTAAAGTAACCTCTGGCGTGCCACAGGGGAGTGTTATGGGACCATTGCTTTTCACAATATATATAAATTACCTAGTAGATAGTGTCAAAAGTTCCATGCAGCTTTTCGTGGATGAAGCTGTAGTATACAGAGAAGTTGCAGCATTAGAAAATTGCAGCAAAATGCAGGAAGATCTGCAGCGGGTAGGTACTTGGTGCAGGAAGTGGCAACTGGCCCTTGACATAGACAAATGTAATGTATTGTGAATACATAGAAAGAAGGATCCTTTATTGTATGATTATATGATAGCGGAACAAACACTGGTAGCAGTTAATTCTGTAAAATCTCTGGGAGTTTGCGTACAAAACGATTTGAAGTGGAATGATCATATAAAATTAATTGTTGGTAAGGTGGGTACCAGGTTGAGATTCATTGGGAGAGTCCTTAGAAAATGTAGTCCATCAACAAAGGAGGTGGCTTACAAAACACTTGTTCGACCTATACTTGAGTATTGCTCATCAGTGTGGGATCTGCACCAGGTCGGGTTGACAGAGGAGATAGAGAATATCCAAAGAAGAGCGGCACATTTTGTCACAGGGTTATTTGGTAAGCATGATAGCGTTACAGAGATTTTCAGCAAACTCAAGTGGCAGACTTTGCAAGAGAGGCACTCTGCCTCACGATGTAGCTTGCTGTCCAGGTTTCGAGAGGTTGCGTTTCTGGGTGAGGTATCGAATATATTGCTTCCCTCTACTTATAACTCCTGAAGAGATCACGAATGTAAAATTAGAGAGATTCGAACGCACATGGAGGCTTTCCGGCAGTCGTTCTTCCCGCGAACCATACGCGACTGGAACAGGAAAGGGACGTAATGACAGTGGCACGTAAAGTGCCCTCCACCACACACCATTGGGTGGCTTGCGGGGTATAAATGTAGATGTAGATGTAGAAAAGAAATGTTATATGCATACTGAATTCCTGATTCTAGAACTTTACTAAAATATTGTTTACATGTACATATTTATAAGGTTGAGGGAGCAAATGAAGAGCAGGCACACACTGCAGAACCTTGCTTCATATATAAGAAAGCAGTCTCCACATTTGAACATCTTCATCTGCTGTGTCTTCACTGACCCAGAATCTTGGGAGACTTCCCTTCTTAATTCCTGAAGAGAGTTTTTGGTTTTGAAAGTCAGTTTCTTCTTTCCCTAGTTTATTTATACTTTTGAACAATATTTAATTTGAAACAATCTGTCTTTTTGACATGGAATGACCAAATGTAGAATGATAAACGTGGTTGAAAAGATTCAGTTTCAGTATGGTATGATTGCAACGTATAACTTAATCAACTTTCTTGGAAGAATTCATAACACACAGCTGTGTGATGGTATGTTTTTTTATGGTTGGGTTCAGTCTTATAAGGAAACATCAATGACTTGACCTCATATTTTAGGAGAAAAACGCACACTAGAAAGGTATCAGACCCAGCATACGATCCCTCCCAACAATTTGGACCATAATTCTGACAATATGCAGTTATGACCTGCTGAAAATACAGTTTTTAAACATGCTTGTGACAGTTTTTAAACATGCATGTGCGCAGGTTGTCACTTACTCGACCCCAATACAGGAGCTTAACGGCCGAGCACAAAGTACTATACAGTAGAGTGAGTAAGAGATTTTTGAAACAATATTTTGACATTGGCAACATGCTTTCGTCGTTGTGTCAAAATGTGCAGTTTCTAACCTGTATTTGATGCCAGAGGTCTTTTTGCTTTGAACATTTTGATGTTGCAGTTCACAAATGCTGTGAAAATGGGTGAAATGAATGAGTATGTCACTAAAGAAGTTGTGTAGCATTAAGTAATTATTAATATTGCTGCTATGCATTATTTTCTTTGGTTATTAAAGTTAGCACTGTTAGAGTGAAGTACCTTTGCAGGAGGTGCTCTGTTCTTCAGTGTGATTGGCGTGACTGAATTGTAAAGAAAAGATGATTACTTTCATTCCATAATACTTCTCCAGTTGCTTAGGTTTATTCATTTTGATTTTGAAGCAAACATAAAGGTGCAGAATAACATTAATACATGAAAATTTTTAGAATATAATGGAACATATACATGTGTGAGGTTGACATATTATGTACTAGTCATATTACATACTACTTTTCACATAGAATGTGTTCTCAAACAAGATTTCAAAACATGTTGGGTAGATGTGTTCACCTTTCCCTTCCTCTTCCCCTGGCTGCAACATTATGGAATAACAGGGCTCTGGTTGTCATGTTGCTCTACAGTATTTCTCACTGAGGCATTAGGCAACTGCAGTGGGGTGGAGCAATTGACAAATAACCGATGCATGTGAAAGTTTAAAATGTGCACTTTCAGAAGACCATAACCGTGTTCTGTCAGTACTTTTGGCCAAATTTTTGCATGGGATCAATTGCTGGGGCTGATATCTTGCAAGTGTCCTTTTTTCTTCTTAAAATATGAGGTCAAGTTGGGGATGTTCCCTTCTTAGGCTGTCATGACACCTCGTAAGCAAGAAAAAAAATTAGAAAACATTTCAAACTATTTAAATGTTTGATGGAAGTCACTGGGTGTTCTCATTATCAAACACTGGATGAGTATAGAGTGGGTAATTTGTGCTCTATTTTAAACAAAAGCTAGTTTTTCATGTACCTTGATGTTTATGACATTGTATCTCTCAATCCATGTGCCATACAGTGATATACATTTACAGGTATATTCAGTGGTGTACAAGGTTTCTCCAAAAAATTCCGGAACTTTGTCCACAAAACTTTTCTACGCTTACCTTCTACTTATTGTGCATGGACTGCCTTGAAACACTCTCCTTCAGAATTGATGCACTGCTCCCAACACTGTTTCCACTTCCAGAAGCAGTCTTGGTATGCCTTTTGCTGGATCGCATGCAGCACCATCTGCGAATTTTCTTCTATCTCGTCTATCATCGCAAATCTTCATCCTTTCAATACCTCAATATCATAACCGTAGACCCTCGTCTCATCACCAGTTATGATTCTCTTAAGGAACACCTTGTTCTCATTTGTGAGATCGAAAAACTCTTCACAGATTACGAGGCAGTGATTGTTCTGGTCTTGAATTGTGAGCCATGGGACAATCTTGGCAGCAACATAATGCATTCCAAGATACTGTGTCAGGATTTCATGACATGATCCAACTGAAATGTTGTATTCTTCTGCAATCTCTCAGTCAGTCAGTTCTTGATTGGCACATGCAATTTCATTTCAATCCTGACTTTAGTATCATCAGTAGACACTGAATAGCATTGTGGACAAGGGTCATCTTTAACTTCTGTCTGGCCATTTTTAAATTGTGCGAACCATTTCTAGCACCTAGTATGGCTTCCTCCTTCATTTGGAGTGTGTGTGTGTGTGTGTGTGTGTGTGTGTGTGTGTGTGTGTGTGTGTGTGTGTGTGTGTGTGTGTGTGTAAAGATTTTCTTGAGTGTCACAAAATTTTATGCAGACACGTTGCTCTTCCTAACTCTGCGATCTTGAAATTCGCAAACTGTATGACACAATGTTGTACTCAATATAGCACTGGGCAATAACTAACAGACATACTACAGTGAAACTTCTGTCAGCTGCACATTAAACACAGGGTTGTACTAGGATGCCAACCACATTTTGCCCCAACACGCCATTGGAATGAAATTACGAATTTTGGAACAGACCTCATATGTGGACTCTGTCTGCAAAATGTGTTGCAAATAAAGATAGTAGTAAAGGAGTAATAAAGTGGAATATTATGCTTGATGCACCAGTTTTTCTGCTTTAACAGCAAAATGTAGTACACAATAAACTTTCTTTCCTTTCATCATTTTGTGGGGAGTGTTTTGAAAATGTTTGATATTACACATAGAGTTTGTTGGAAGTCACTAGGTGCTCTCATTCTCCAATACTGGCTCAATAAAGTCTGGGTAATTTGAGTTTTGTGAGTAATGCTGCCTAACTGTAATACTTGACTTGTTGCATTAAACTTTTAAGAGAAGATTAAAGTTCTTAATGGGCAGATTATGGGAGCAGTGTAAGTTTGTAAATTTTGTCAGCAACTGTGTGTAATATTGAAAATCAAAGTTTTAGTGCTCCTGGAAGCTGTTAGATGTGCAACCTGCACTGGGTGACTGGTGTCTAAGGTTAGCCATTTAATTATATAGATTCCATAACCCATTGTACATTGTATTTTATTGGTCCTGTTGTCTATGGAAGCATCTTATGTGTAAGACATTGGACAAGTCAGTTTATAAGTATACAGGTGAAAGTGATTTCTATGCATAATTATTTTAAATTAAAATAATACACTTAATATGTTAAGTATTTATGTAGCACACTCCATAAATTTAAATATTCTTCAGTTGAGTGAAAGTAGTGATGTTGTAAATATGACTTTAAAGGTTTCCCAAAGATTTTGATCTCAGTAATTGATTTTATGTTATCAGGAAGTTTGTTATAAAGTTTAACTCCAATGTGGAAAGTGCAGTTTTGGCACAAGGATTGTTGATTTAAGTCATAAGTAAGTTTTTGTTTTGTATGATAAAGTAATCATGTTCTTTTCTTTTCTTTTCATTTCTTTCCTTTCCTTTTCAATCTGCAGTCCTTACTCATTACATTTATTTTATAAAATATAAAAGTTTCCTCAATAGAGGTACATGTTAAAGGAGGAATACCAGACATCTTAAATAGAGGTTTACATGAGTCTCGAAGTTTGCATCCAAACATGATTCTAATAGCCCTGTTTTGTAGTCTGAACGTGCTGATAGCTGATTTAGAGTTTCCCCAGAAACTGACCCATAGTTAAGGTGAGAATGAAAGAAGGCATGATATGCATTCATTACTATTTCCTCACTACAACAGGTTTAGTTAGCAAAGGAGGTAGCATGTTTATCTCTATTTTTGCATTAAGGTATTCAATTTGTTTATTCCACTTCGTATTGCTTTGCGGCCATATTCGTAATAAATTGGTTTCCGTACTGTTACCAGTTGGTTCATCATTGATAAAGATAAATGGGATAAAATATCATTGTTTGGAGCATTGTTCACTATTTATTACAAGGTGATTGTTCTATGCCTAGATGCTAAGTCATTTGCAACAGTGTTTACTGATTGCTGTAATTCTTCTTTACTTTCCCCTTGTAGAAGAATTGTTGTGTCATCTGCAAATATGATCGTATTATGTGCATTCACATTTAAGTTTAGATCATTTATGTTCAGAAGTAAAAGAAAGGGTTTCATTATTGATTCTTGGGGTACACCATATTTAATTGCTTTATAGTCTGAAAATTGTTGAAAGATAGTTTTTAAGTTGATCTTTGTGCACTTGATGCGTGCTGCTTGCTTACGATTGCGCAGAAAGAAACTGATCTAGTTGTTGGACAGACTTTGAATACTGTGTTTTTCAAACCTTGACAGCAAATCTTATGGTCCAACATGTCCAATGCTTTTGATTGGTCAATAAATGCTCCTGTTGATTCCTGTATCTTTTCTGTCAGGCTTAGTGTGTAACTAATGCACTCATAAATGGCAGTTGGTGTTGATCTCTTGATTATTAGCACTTCAGTCATGTAGAAGAAGTCAGTTTATGGAATATACTGTACATGTTTTGTTTGTGTATATGGATGCATAATAATTATTTACATATTACTAAACAGTAGTGTGGCTTAAATATAACAGAAAGAAACATATTCATCGTTGATATTATTCATGTTACTAATGAAATGTCTTAAGTTTTATGGCAAGGTAAATGTCTTTGTCTTATATAGTATACATAGTACTAATCTTCAATTTAAAAAAACTGTCTGTAGGAGGACCTGAGGGTAAAGATTTCAGCTTAGATGTAAAATTGGCTTTGTTATCTGTCATACATATATAATATGTGGCAAATGATCCGAGATTAATTTGGCTGCATATTGAATGCCTTCTGAGACACTGAAGAGTAATTAGATTACTTTGTGGTTCCTAGAATTACAACTGTGTCCATCACTACTTTTTCCCTTGATTTTTTAAAATTTTTATTGATTAGTATTGACAATAAATTTACATATTGTGAAGGTTTGTTTTGAAAAGACACCTACAAGATAAATGTACATGAACAGTACATATTATTCACAGTGTTCACTTTTGCTCAAAAATGATGAGTTTCTTTCAGAAAATTACACATGGAGATATAAGTAAGCAGAAATGTGCCAGAAGTTTGAAAATATTGATTTGTATGTCTCTAAAGCTACCAGTTACGCAATACCTTTTCATGTCAGTAGACTTAACAGTGTACGTAGCTTACATTTAATGAACCCAATCATAGTGAGCAAATAATTCTGTAACATGAATATAATAAGTTATCAATAACAGTTGCTGATTCAAGTGTAGAGTGTTTTCTATAATCTTCTGTATCTAGTATTTGTTCTACACACATTGTTTTTATATACTGCCCAAGAGTTTTAGAGTAATATTTTAAAAATTCCATGCTTCAGAGCGAAATGCTTATTAAAGTAAACATTGGGTGGTCAGCTGCTGTGTCTTTTGTGTGTCTCAAGTCCCAGTTAGTCATCTTAAACAAACATCATTTTATTACTATTCAATTGTTGCCACTCATTGGTTGTACTGTGAGGTGACTTCCCACTCCTCAGCAGGAACCACTAAAGACAATCACTATGCAAGCAGTGATTTGATGTGATTTGTGTAAAAGATGTTAACAACTGCAAAAATATGTATAACTTACACCTTTGTTGTGGGGTACAGAGTGCCGCTCTCATAAACACATTTAGTTAGATCCAACATACAAACGTGATGATGACCTGCATATATATCAAATGTTTCTTTGGATTTTGATATGTGCTCAAGCAAGAAGTAAGTAGTGTGTGTGTGTGTGTGTGTGTGTGTGTGTGTGTGTGTGTGTGTGTTAATTATGTAATTGCCGTACACATAGCATGATATGAGTGCCGTTGCATGTGTACTGTTTTTTGCATTTTGCAATTTTTCCATTTGATAAAGACCACATATCTAAAATTGCAATAGTGGTTTGTGCAAATAAATAATTTTACAGTCAAAACTTCACCATGATATCACTTTTACTAAATAAATTAGCACCATATTTTAAACTTACTGTATTATGCTTACCAATATCATTCCCTGATTATGATTAAGGCTTAAGTATTATACTAGTGTGTTCATCACTTGTATAATTCCTACTTTTATCAAACCTCTTTAATTCGATTCTTGTTGTTGTTGTTGTTGTTGTTGTGGTCTTCAGTCCAGAGACCGGTTTGATGCAGCTCTCCATGCTGCTCTATCCTGTGCAACCTTCTTCATCTCCCAGTACCTACTGCAACCTACATCCTTCTCCTTCTGTATCTGTTTAGTGTATTCATCTCTTGGTCTCCCTCTACGATTTTTACCCTCCACGCTGTACTCCAATACTAAATTGGTGATCCCTTGATGCCTCAGAATATGTCCTACCAAGCAATCCCTTCTTCTAGTCAAGTTGTGCCACAAATTCCTCTTCTCCCCAGTTCTATTCAATACCTCCTCATTAGTTATGTGATCTACCCATTTAATCTTCAACTTTGTGCTGTAGCACCACATTTCGAAAGCTTCTATTCTCTTCTTGTCTAAACTATTTACTCCATGTTTCACTTTCTTACATGGCTACACTCCATACAAATACTTTCAGAAAGGACTTCCTGACACTTAAATCTATACTCGATGTTAACAAATTTCTCTTCTTCAGAAACGCTTTTCTTGCCATTGCCAGTCTACATTTTCTATCCTCTCTACTTCGACCATCATGTCAAAAAAAGAGTAATAGTTTCTTTGAACAATTTTAATCAACATTTTTGGGAAAGTGAACAAAAATTTTAAAAAAAATTTTCTTTTTAAAATTCATTCTTGATCACACCACGTATGCTACAAGAACATAGGTGATCAGTTTCGGTCATATCACATGACCATCATTAGACCTGTAATTTAATTTAGAAAGTAATAGAAACCTTACTTGATTGACAATAAAATATGACAATAAAATATGACAAAATGTTTATAAGGATAAAATACAATAAGACTTGTTATACCCATGGCATCCTTCGAAGATGATAGATGGAGCACTCTTCTGAACTGCTGTGATGTCAACTGGTGCCAGCAAGCGACGGGCATACGCTTAAATACGAAGATGCTCCACCTACCTCTTCTCCCTCTACCTCACGTCAACCAATCAGTGTAAAACGGGTTCACATAATCATCAAAACGTAGAAAAACAAAGTACAATAATAACATGAAAATAGTTATGTGTAAAATATCTCTTTAGAACCATGGAATTACTTAAATATTGTATAAAATGTCAATTAAAAGCTTAAAATAACTGTACGGATGATGTATACTCAGTGTGCCCCCTATGGGCTAAGGTGGTACTACCACAATGGTTTCAAAGTCAACGATGTTGTGAAGGTGTTCGGCATTGCAGCATCATATCGATATGGGAGTTGTGACTTGACTGCAAGTATACACCTATGCTAGAGTCAGTCTGTCTGTCTTATATTAACTTTATTTGGCACTGGAGATATATGTAATAATGGAATGATAAGCTGCAGAGTGATATGATATTACATACACTTTTTAAAATGTCATAAAACTGATTTATTAAAATGTTGTTGTTGTTGTTGTTGTTGTTGTTGTTGTGGTCTTCAGTCCTGAGGCTGGTTTGATGCAGCTCTCCATGCTAATCTATCCTTTGCAAGCTTCTTCATCTCCCAGTACCTACTGCAACCTACATCCTTCTGAATCTGCTTAGTGTATCCATCTCTTGGTCTCCCTCTACGATTTTTACTCTCCATGCTGCCCTCCAATGCTAAATTTGTGATCCCTTCATGCCTCAGGACATGTCCTACCAACCAATCCCTTCTTCTAGTCGTCCGCCGCTCGTGGTCTCGCGGTAGCGTTCTCGCTTCCCGAGCACGGGGTCCCGGGTTCGATTCCCGGCGGGGTCGGGGATTTTCCCTGCCTCGAGATGACTGGGTGTTTGTGTTGTCCTCATCATTTCATCATCATCCAGGACAGTGGCGAAATTGGACTGAGCAAAGATTGGGTAATTGTACGGGCGCTGATAACCACGCAGTTGAGCGCCCCACAAACCAAACATCATCGTCATCACCTTCTTCTAGTCAAGTTGTGCCACAAACTTCTCTTCTCCCCAATCCTATTCAATACCTCCTCATTAGTTACATGATCTAACCACCTAGTCTTAAACATTCTTATGTAGCACCACATTTCGAAAGCTTCTATTCTCTTCTTGTCCAAACTATTTATTGTCCATGTTTCACTTCCAAACATGGCTACACTCCATACAAATACTTTCAGAAACGACTTCCTGACACTTAAATCTATACTCGATGTTAACAATTCCCTCAGCATCACCTGACTTATTTCGACTACATTCCATTATCCTCGTTTTGCTTTTGTTGATGTTCATCTTACATCCTCCTTTCAAGACACTGTCCATTCCGTTCAACTGCTCTTCCAAGTCCTTTCCTGTCTCTGACAGAATTACAATGTCATCGGTGAACCTCAAAGTTTTTATTTCTTCTCCATGGATTTTAATACCTACTCTGAATTTTTCTTTTGTTTCCTTTACTGCTTGCTCAATATGCAGATTGAATAACATCAGGGAGAGGCTACAACCCTGTCTCACTCCCTTCCCAACCACTGCTTCCCTTTCATGCCCCTTGACTCTTATAACTGCCATCTGGTTTCTGTACAAATCGTAAATAGCCTTTCGCTCCCTGTATTTTACCCCTGCCACCTTTAGAATTTGAAAGAGGGTATTCCAGTCAACATTGTCAAAAGCTTTCTCTAAGTCTACAAATGCTAGAAACGTAGGTTTGCCTTTCCTTAATCTTTCTTGTAAGATAAATCGTAAGGTCAGTATTGCCTCACGTGTTCCAACATTTCTACGGAATCCAAACTGATCTTCCCCGAGTTCGCCTTCTACCAGCTTTTCCATTCGTCTGTAAATAATTCGCGTTAGTATTTTGCTGCTGTGGCTTATTAAACTGATTGTTCGGTAATTTTCACATCTGTCAACACCTGCTTTCTTTGGGATTGGAATTATTATATTCTTCTTGAAGTCTGAGGGTATTTCGCCTGTCTCGTACATCTTGCTCACCAGATGGTAGAGTTTTGTTACGACTGGCTCTCCCAAGGCCGTCAGTAGTTCTAATGTAATGTTGTATACTCCCTGGGCCTTGTTTCGACTCAGGTCTTTCAGTGGACTGTCAAACTGTTCACGCAGTATCGTATCTCCCAATTCATCTTCATCTACATCCTCTTCCATTTCCATAATATTGTCCTCAAGTACATCGCCCTTGTATAGACCCTCTATATACTCCTTCCACCTTTCTGCTTTCCCCTCTTTGCTTAGAACTGGGTTTCCATCTGAGCTCTTGATATTCATACAAGTGGCTCTGTTTTCTCCAAAGGTCTGTTTAATTTTCCTGTAGGCAGTATCTATCTTACCCCTAGTGAGATTAGCCTCTACATCCTTAGATTTGTCCCCTAGCCATCCCTGCTTAGCCATTTTGCACTTCCTGTCGATCTCATTTTTGAGGTGTTTGTATTCCTTTTTGCCTGCTTCATTTACTGCATTTTTGTATTTTCTCCTTTCATCAATTAAATTCAATATTTCTTCTGTTACCCAAGGATTTCTACTAGCCCTCGCCTTTTTACCTACTTGATCCTCTGCTGCCTTCACTACTTCATCCCTCAGAGCTACCCATTCGTCTTCTACTGTATTTCTTTCCCCCATTCCTGTCAATTGTTCCCTTATGCTCTCCCTGAAACTCTCTACAACCTCTGGTTCTTTCAGTTTATCCAGGTCCCATCTCCTTAAACTCCCACCTTTTTGCAATTTCTTCAGTTTTAATCTACAGTTCATAACTAATAGATTGTGGTCAGAGTCCACAACTGCCCCTGTAAATGTCCTACAATTTAAAACCTGGTTCCTAAATCTCTGTCTTACCATTGTACAGGGTGTTACAAAAAGGTACGGCCAAACTTTCAGGAAACATTCCTCACACACAAATAAAGAAAAGATGTTATGTAGACATGTGTCCAGAAACGCTTAATTTCCATGTTAGAGCTCATTTTAGTTACGTCCACCTACACTCAATGGAGCACGTTAACATGATTTCATACGGCATACTCTACCTGTGCTGCTAGAACATGTGCCTTTACAAGTACGACACAACATGTGGTTCATGCACGATGGAGCTCCTGCACATTTCAGTCGAAGTGTTCATACGCTTCTCAACAACAGATTCGGTGACCGATGGATTGGTAGAGGCGGACCAATTCCATGGCCTCCACGCTCACCAGACATTAACTCTCTTGACGCAACCCCGGTACCAAATGTAGAGACTCTTCGTGCTCGTATTGTGGACGGCTGTGATACAAAACGCCATTCTCTAGGGCTGCATCAGCGCATCAGGGATTCCATGCGATGGAGGGTGGATGCATGTATCCTCGCTAACGGAGGACATTTTGAACATTTCCTGTAACAAAGTGTTTGAAGTCACGCTGGTACGTTCTGTTGCTGTGTGTTTCCATTCCATGATTAATGTGATTTGAAGAAAAGTAATAAAATGAGCTCTAACATGGAAAGCAAGCTTTTCCGGACACATGTCCACATGACATATTTTCTTTCTTTGTGTGTGAGGAATGTTTCCTGAAAGTTTGGCCGTACCTTTTTGTAACACCCTGTATAATCTATCTGATACCTTTTAGTGTTCCAGGATTCTTCCATGTATAGAACCTTCTTTTATGATTCTTGAACCAAGTGTTAGCTATGATTAAGTTATGCTCTGTGCAGAATTCTACCAGACGGCTTCCTCTTTCATTTCTTAGCCCCAATCCATATTCACCTACTATGTTTCCTTCTCTCCCTTTTCCTACTGTCGAATTCCAGTCACCCACGACTATTAAATTTTCGTCTCCCTTCACTACCTGGATAATTTCTTTTATCTCATCATACATTTTTTCAATTTCTTCGTCATCTGCAGAGCTAGTTGGCATATAAACTTGTACTACTGTAGTAGTCATGGGCTTTGTGTCTATCTTGGCCACTATAATACGTTCACTGTGCTGTTTGTAGTAGCTTACCCGCACTCCTATTTTGTTATTCATTATTAAACCTACTCCTGCATTACCCCTATTTGATTTTGTATTTATAACCCTGTATTCACCTGACCAGAAGTCTTGTTTCTCCTGCCACCGAACTTCACTAATTCCCACTATATCTACCGAACTTCACTAATTCCCACTATATCTAACTTTAACCTATCCATTTCCCTTTTTAAATTTTCTAACCTACCTGACAGATTAAGGGATCTGACATTCCACGCTCCGATCCGTAGGATGCCAGTTTTCTTTTTCCTGATAACGACGTTCTCCTGAGTAGTCTCCGCCCGGAGATCCGAATGAGGGACTATTTTACCTCCGGAATATTTTACCCAAGAGGACGCCATCATCATTTAACCATACAGTAAAGCTGCATGCCCTCGGGAAAAATTATGGCTGTAGTTTCCCCTTGCTTTCAGCCGTTTGCAGTACCACAACAGCAAGGCCATTTTGGTTAGTGTTACAAGGCCAGATCAGTCAATCATCCAGACTGTTGCCCCTGCAACTACTGAAAAGGCTGCTGCCCCTCTTCAGGAACCACACGTTTGTCTGGCCTCTCAACAGATACCCCTCCGTTGTGGTTGCACCTACAGTACGGCCATCTGTATCGTTGAGGCACGCAAGCCTCCCCACCAACGGCAAGGTCCATGGTTGATGCGTGGAGGATTTATTAAAAATTGTGTTATATTTCATAGTATTATTATTGTACCTTGTTTTCCTACATTTTGATGATTGTGTGAAACTGTTTTACACTGATTGGTTGATGTGAGGAAGAGGGAGAAGAGGTAGGTGGAGCATCTTCACATTTAAGAGTATGCATGTCACTTGCTGGCACCAGTTGACATCACAGCAGCTGAGAAGAGTGCTCCACCTACCATCTTCGAAGGATGCCATGGGTATAGCAGGTCTTATTGTATTTTATCCTTATAAGCATTGTGTCATATTTTATTGTCAATCTAGTAAGGTTTCTATTACTGTCTAAATTAAATTATAGGTCTGATTATGGTCATGTGATATGACTGAAACCGGTCACCTATATTCTTGTAGCATACATGGTGTGATCAAGATTGAATTTTAAAAAGAAAAATTTATTAATAGTTTCTTTGTTTTGTTGTTTTGAATCGTACTTAGGAAAATAAGCCCCTGAGACTGTTATGACTCTGTCCAGTGCTTGGTGTTTTAATGGATGAGTACTGTAATCATATGAAAGTTCCTGACAAATTAAATCCATGAACTGGGCTGGGACTTAAACCTGGGATCTTTATGTTTTGTGGTCTATACTGTCTGTACTATCGAAGCCAAAATCATGACCCACCAAATTCCCCACAATATCCTTTCTTCCAGGAGTGCCAGTCCTGAAAATTATGCAGAGCAACTTCTGAGTAGTTTTGAATGTAGGACAAAAGATACTGGTTGAAGTAAAGTTGTGAGGTCGGGTCGTAAGTTGTGCTTCGATAGCTCAGTTGATAGAGCACTTTACAATGAAAAGCAATGGTCACAGGTTTGAGTCACGATCTGCTCACAGTTTTAATCTGACAGGAAGTTTCAAATCAGCACACACTCCACTGCAGAGGGAAAATTGCTCTTGGAAGTGGAGTCATCCCTCATGCAGTTTGTAAACCACATTGGGGCTATCTTTCGATAGAGGAGTAGTGTAAAGAAAGTGTAGAATCACTATTTATTCCATCTTCCAAGACATGCTCATTATTGCTCTGTGTATTGCTTCAGTTTGAACTGTAATTACTAAGATGCCACTATGTGTATAATATAGAATTATCTTCAAAGGAGCAAAGTCTTTGGGTTATTATTCGTAGACAAATAAAATTTTTACTTTTTATTTTATTTTATTTTATTTGCAAGAGATCAAGTATGAATTAAGTGCATTTTCCATGTAGTGTAATATGTAAAATAAATAGGTAGGTTAGCAGATACAATCACAAAACTAAGTTTCCCTTTTTTTCCTTTAGCACTCCCCTCTCTTTACTGGAGGCAGAAGCTGTGGATATAGGCAATGGAACTGGATCACGACCAGCACGCTCCAATCCAATGAACATGCCCATTTCAACTGGAGGAACTCGACCTATAGTACCAGTGTTAATTGAATCGGGATCAAGTAGTATGTCTATTATTCCTAATTTTTTATCTAACTTTGTAAAGTAGCTATTGTTCCTTTAGATTGTTGTGTAACATGTACTATATTACATCACTCTGCCTGACACTTGTCAGAAAGAACATAATAATAATAATAATAATAATAATAATAATAATAACAACAAATTGCAAACAACAAATAGAAACAGTAGATCACATCACAAGTGGATGTACAATACTAGCAAATACAGAATACCCCAGAAGACATGACAGTGTAGCAAAAATAATACATCAACAGCTTGCCTTACAACATAAACTTATAAAACAACACGTTCCCACATACAAGTATGCGCCACAAAATGTACTGGAGAATGATGAATACAAATTATACTGGAACAGAACCATTATAACAGATAAAACAACACCACATAACAAACCTGACATCATACTCACCAATAAAAAGAAGAAATTAACACAACTAATCGAAATATCCATACCCAATACAACAAATATACAAAAGAAAACAGGAGAAAAAATTGAAAAATACATCCAACTGACTGAGGAAGTCAAGAACATGTGGCATCAGGATAAAATTGACATTATACCAATTATACTATCAACTACAGGAGTCATACCACACAATATCCACCAGTACATCAATGCAATACAGCTACATCCAAACTTATATATACAATTACAGAAATCCGTAATTATTGATACATGTTCAATTACCCGAAAGTTCCTAAACGCAATATAACATATACCATATAGTTAAAAGGAAGTGACGCTTGATCAAGGTCCGCGTCACTTTCCATTTTTAACCAGACTTAACGTCTGAGAAAGTAAAGAAATAATAATAATAATAATAAAAAATGAAATGGAAAGTGTTGTTTTTCTATTTTACTATAATCAGTGACTGGACTGTGGTAATTGACTGCTATCACTGTGCAATAAAGAATAAACATAATTATGTCCTTGGTATGAAACTTTTCATTTGGTTTTTATGGATCGCTTGAAATAACTTGAGACATAACTGATATTCTGTTCTCGGAATTGTACGTTTCTTAAAAATATATAAGACATGAGCTACTTATTTTTTTGCTCCTCAAGGCAGGGATAAAATTTACTTTGCCATCTTACATTTTTAAATTGAAATCAGCTGAATGTGACACATGAGGTTACTGCTTACAGTTTTTTCTTATGTTTTGTATATCTTATAGTGTTAATGTGAGGATGATGATACTGGCTCATTGTGCGTACTTTAACTTCTTTAAAGACTGATTTTTGGGTAATACAAATAAAGTAAATCATCTACTTTTTCCACATTAGTGAGCAATAAGAATGATACATAATGTTTACAAACACAATATTCACAGGAAATTCTATATACTGATCTTAAGGTCGTGAACAAGTTTTCTGCAACAAGGAATAAGGAACTTGTGTAAATTCAAAAGAAAGTTAAAACTTACCTTATAAGCCAAATTATTCAGGTAGTGAAGGGAGACGAAAATTTAATAGTCATGGGTGACTGGAATTTGATAGTAGGAAAAGGGAGAGAAGGAAACGTAGTAGGTGAATATAGATTGGGGGACGGAATGAAAGAGCCTGGTAGAATTTTGCACAGAGCATAACTTAATCATAGCTAACACTTGGTTCAAGAATCACTAAAGAAGGTTGTATACATGGAAGAAGCCTGGAGATACTAATAGGTTTCAGATAGATTATATAATGGTAAGGCAGAGATTTAGGAACCAGGTTTTAAATTGTAGGACATTTCCAGGGGCAGATGTGGACTCTGACCACAATGTGTTGGTTATGAACTGTAGATTAAAACAGAAGAAACTGCAAAAAGGTGGGAATTTAAGGAGATGGGACCTGGATAAACTGAAATAATCAGAGGCTGTAGAGTGTTTCAGGGAGAGCATAAGGGAACAATTGACAGGAATAAGGGAAGGAAATACAGTAGAAGAAGAATGGGTTGCTTTGAGAGATGAAATAGTGAAAGCAGTAGAGGATCAAATAGGTAAAAAGACGAGGGCTAGTAGAAACCCTTGGGCAACAGAAGAAATATTGAATTTAATTGATGAAAGGAGGGCTTACCTCACTAGGGGTAAGATAGATACTGCCTACAGGAAAATTAAAGAGATCTTTGGAGAAAACAGAGCCACTTGTATGAATATCAGGAGCTCAGATGGAAACCCAGTTCTAAGCAAAGAAGGGAAAGTAGAAAGGTGGAAGGAGTATATAGAGGGACTATACAAGTGCAATGTACTTGAGGGCAATGTTATAGAAAGGGAAGAGAATGTAGATTAAAATGAAATGGGAGATACGATACTGTGTGAAGAGTTTGAAACAGCACTGAAAGACCTGAGTCGAAACAAGGCCCCAGGAGTAGACAACATTCCATTAGAACTACTGACGGCCTTGGGAGAGCCAGTCGTAACAAAACTCTACCATCTGGTGAGCAAAATGTATGAGACAGGCGAAATACCCTCGGACTTCAAGAAGAATATAATAATTCCAATCCCAAAGGAAGCAGGCATTGACAGATGTGAAAATGACCGAACTATCAGTTTAACAAGTCACAGCTGCAAATTACTAATGCGAATTCTTTACAGACGAATGGAAGAACTGGTAGAAGCCAACCTCGGGGAAGATTAGTTTGGATTCCGTAGAGATATGGGAACACGTGAGGCAATAGTGACCCTACGACTTATCTTAGAAGCTAGACTAAGAAAAGGCAAACCTACATTTCTAGCATTTGTAGACTTAGAGAAGACTTTTGACAACGTTGACTGGAATACTCTCTTTCAAATTCTAAGGGTGGCAGGGGTAAAATACAGGGAGCAAAATGCTATTTACAATTTGTACAGAAACCATATGGCAATTGTAAGAGTCGAGGGGCATGAAAGGGAAGCAGTGGTTGGGAAGGGAGTGAGACAGGGTTGTAGCCTCTCCCCGATGTTATTCAATCTGTATGTTGAGCAAGCAGTAAAGGAAACAAAAGAAAAATTCAGAGTAGGTATTAAAATCCATGGAGAAGAAATAAAACTTTGAGGTTCACCGATGACATTGTAATTCTGTCAGAGACAGCAAAGGACTTGGAAGAGCAGTTGAACGGAATGGACAGTGTCTTGAAAGGAGGATGTAAGATGAACATCAACAAAAGCAAAACGAGGATAATGGAATGTAGTCGAATTAAGTCGGGTGGTGCTGAGGGAATTAGATTAGGAAATGAGACACTTAAAGTAGTAAAGGAGTTTTGCTATTTGGGGAGCAAAATAACTGATGATGGTCGAAGTAGAGAGGATATAAAATGTAGACTGGCAATGGCAAGGAAAGCGTTTCTGAAGAAGAGAAATTTGTTAACATCGAGTATAGATTTAAGTGTCAGGAAGTCATTTCTGAAAGTATTTGTATGGAGTGTAGCCATGTGTGGAAGTGAAACATGGAAGGTAAATAGTTTGGACAAGAAGAGAATAGAAGCTTTCGAAATGTGGTGCTACAGAAGAATGCTGAAGATTAGATGGGTAGATCATGTAACTAATGAGGAGGTATTGTATAGGATTGGGAAGAAGAGAAGTTTGTGGCACAACTTGACTAGAAGAAGGGATTCGTTGGTAGGACATGTTCTGAGGCATGAAGAGATCACAAATTTAGCATTGGAGGGCAGCATGGAGGGTAAAAATCGTAGAGGGAGACCAAGAGATGAATACACTAAGCAGATTCAGAAGGATGTAGGTATCAGTAGGTACTGGGAGATGAAGGAGCTTGCACAGGATAGAGTACATGGAGAGCTGCATCAAAGCAGTCTCAGGACTGAAGACCACAACAACAACAACAACAACAGCAAGCCAATCACAAAGATACCTGCCCAATTAGCTGCATATGTTAGCATGGTGCTTCAGAGATTCCTACAGGTTTACTGCTCCCTGACTGAATCGTCTCGGCAGTTTAACATTGAAGGCTAGTGTTCCCGGCAGACTGTATGTGGTTTGTCACATCTGACAAGTTAGAAATTGTTCATGCATTTCCATATAGGTAACGCTACACACAGACAGTTGGTGTGCATGTGTTCCCCCTATGGCAGTAATGGGCTAGTGACATGAAGTATTCCTGTCCAAATCTTCAGTTAACCATGCAAATTCTGGTGTAACCATGCTGACCTGCATAGATGTGAGACAAAAGCAAACATTGGGGGGGGGGCTGGAAAAGCAAAGCCTCTCACAAAAATAATACAGAATCAAGTTAGCAAATAGATGGGTTTCCTGCTAATTTATTTCCATTTATTGTGTGTGTAAGCACAAATATAATAACTTAATGATAATTAACTGTTAATATTGTGTACTGAATTAGTTCCTGACATCTACTTGTCTTGTCAGTGTACTCACTCACATTCTTCAGAATTCACCTTCATGATGGAATCTATTGAAATATATGGATTTTTGTTCAACTTTTTAATTTTTTCTGCAATTCCAGTGTGATAAAGCTTCTCTGCAGATTAGTGTAATACTTAGTAAAGTGCAGCCTGACCTTTTTTTAATAAACTGGTCATAAATGAAAGAATGAGTTACTAGGAGACTATGAAATTTTGCTGAATTATTGCTTGTTTCTCTTCATCATAGTTTGTTCAGTTGTTTTATTCTTTTCTTGGACAAACAAAGGTTGATGCTTCCAATAAATTTATTTTTGTACAATGTTTGATTCGAGTTCCTGTTTTCTTATGTGTATAACATATAATTTAAAAAACATTTTAGATGTAACAGAAAATAAAAAAATATACTATAATTTCATATCTATTTATGGATTTCTGAAAACTTGCATAGGCTTATGTATTCAGCCAGACAAAAACTTATTAATATAAACATAAATATGTATTAATGTACATTCTATAAGTTATTTAAAATTCAAGTAAAACATCTGTACCTGTTACATTTACATTTATACTCAACTCAACAAGCTATCATATATAGTGTCAGCATTAACGCTTCCACCCCTCCCACATCCATCCTCACCAGTATTTTTCCATTTCATTCATTGATGCTACAAAGATAAAAAGTTGGTAGAATGTCTTTAGATATACCTTTAATTTTCTGTATTGTAGCTGTTTACCAAAATGTGGAAGAAGTCTTTCAGCGCATGTGTGTGACAATTTATTCTGTCATTTCATACTACTGTTCTTATATGGTGAAAAGGTGTGGCTTATAACTGCAACATCTTGAAGTATTCTATAATGTTGTGAAATAAGTTTTCTTACCTGAAGTTGTTACTACTCATATAATTAACTTGAAATTTTAACCCAGTCACTGTATTGCAGGTAGTTATGAGCAGTCACCAAGATTAATGGAGGTGTATGGTGGAGATGGTGTGGATTCAGATGGTTCTGCAGGTCCTGGTGAAATACAATTAAGAGAAGATCTAGCAGATGCCATGATGGAAAGCCCCGGAGTAGCTATTCGAGACACAGGTAATTTTCAACTTAATGTAATATAATGTATCTTAAGTAAATAGACTGGTGTAGGCTAGTTCTGTAGCGCCTGTTGCTGTTCAAGAATTTTTATTTTTAATTTTTAAATTAAGTTGTTTCTTGGAATCATTCTGGATTCAGTAGACTATTGTTGTAGTGTTTATTGAAGTAACTGCCTTCTTTGGTAAATGGCATTACTGAGCAAGAACTAGCCAGAGACAGGTTTACTAAATGTCAAGTGTTCCAAATTTCTACAGTCATGTGCATCATGTAATTAAAATAGATTCAGAAATGTATTCTGTTATTGTTTTGTAATGCTTAGTACAACTAAATAGTTTAGTCATTATAAATTTTCTAGATTGAAAATTGTGTTTTCCATTATTAACAACAATTTAGAAACACCTGCCTCTGGCTTTTTCTTTGTTCAAAGGAAGAAGAATGGTCGTTGGAAACAGAAGCAGCCCCATAGGCAAGAGATGTTCAATTCCCGTCGAAAAAATTGTGAACCCTGTGGGAACAGTTATAACAGTGTCCGTGCCTTCGGATGAGGAAGGAACCACCATGGTGTCATATAAATCAGTGAGGAACGTGAATATCAGTTCCTCCGAGGAAGAAAATATCATGCATTGGCCAACAATAGTGAAGCCTAATGTTCATGAAGTAGGCGCTTGCATTAATGATGCAGTTGTTGCTGCGGGTAATATGACTACGGACAGGGTTAACTGCAAGAAAAGTAAACAAGAAAATCTTTCGTGTGCATCTACTGAGAAAAATTGTTTGCAAATAAGAGTACATCTGTCTGATAAAACATGTTTGGAAAATGAATTGTTGATGAGAGATGTGGTTCAGTCAACAAATAACAAAAAATCAAAGTTGAAACAAGAATCTACAAAACAAGAAAGAAACCTTGTAGCTGGTAGTCAAAAAAAGGAAAAAAATCACAAGCGAATGAACTTAGATAGTATCACAGAAAGACAAATGAGCACTGACAGCATGGATTTTAATATGAAATCAAAGAAAAATTGTGTGATGGATTCTCATACTACATCAAAATATTGTAATGAAGAATGTAGTCAAACTATTGAGATGTTGGAAGTTACAGATACTGACAGACCTGCCTTGGAGAATGTAAAAACAAACATTGTTGCTAAAAAAGAAAATGAGACCTCTGATGCAAGGAAAAAAAATTCAGAGACAACTCAAAATAGACAGGCAACTGAAGAAGTTAATGATTCATATCTTGCACCTGTAAAGCAAGAAGATATTTTGGTACACAGCAGTAAAGAGGAATATTTTTGTAACTTAAAATCACAGATACAGCTTGAAAACAAGTGCACACTCCCAAGTTTAGATTTAAGAAATTCAAGTTTTGGTGATATTCACAGTTCTGTTTCTACATTTAATACAGAATTCAGCAGCAGTGTTGTGCCTTCTGCTGCCAAAGTAGGTTCTCGTAAAAGCCAGATTGATTCCACAAAGACAGAAACTGAGTCTCAAGTGTTGAATCTGGAGGACAGCAATATTTCAACTAATAAAGCTGTGGAAGTCCCTTCTCCAAAGTTGTGGAGCAAAATTGTAGCTACACCTCCCAAAGATAAGCAATACTGTCAGCCAGGTAAATCAGATAGTTCAAGTTCATCTACAAAATTAGAAAACAGTGACAGCACTACAGGGGAAGCAGTTTCTTTAAAAGCAGAAAAACGTGATTTCACAAATAGTTCACCACCACCTCAAAAGTGTTTGTCCCAAGTTTCTAATGTCAAAGAAATAAATACTGAAATTCTAACTCCAGATGGAATTACACAGAAGCAACTGGTACCCGATAACTCACACTGTGAAGATATTTCTGATCATACCTTCAAGAAGAAAGTTGTCACAGCTTCTTTATCTCTTATTGACACTTCAGAATCTATAGATGCTAGTATCACACTAAGAGATGATTACAATGATTGTGTAAAAGAGCCATCAGGGCTGGTCCCAGATAATTTGGAAAAAACACTCTTTCCCCATAAGATTGATTCCCAGGTTGAATCAGTGTCAGAGAGTGTAATTTTTAATGACGACGAAGTGGGAAGTGATACTGGAAATACTTCTTCACAGTCAATAAAGAAAAGTCGCCGGTCTAAGAAAAAGAGAAGATAACTGAAGGAAAAGTAATAATGAAAAATTCTATAATAGTGTCTGACTTTGATCTTGAGGTTGTGAAAGCTAAACTTGCAGTTAGCCAAATCTGAACTGAGATTACATTAGTCAGATAAATACAGTGCCTAGGCAATAATGTCAGTTTAGTTGATAGATTTTTATTATTATTTATTTGTTGCTATGTACTTGCAAGTGCCTGTACATTAAACAATGTTATATTATGTGGCTGTTCACTTGACAAAGAATGTGTGAGTTTATTCATGATGACTGTTGTATCTAATACAATACTCATTTGTAAAATAATTGTCTTTGCAGACAATGCAGAGTAGTTAGTCACTATATTTATTTTCATGTAGAAATATGTTTCACTATCATTCATTGCAGTATTATTGCCATATTTATTTACAGGCAGCTCTATGAAATATATACTTTAAAAGTAACGTCTTGTTTGATATCTTGACAAAAAAAATTATTTTTATTCGAGCTTCACTAAGTGAACTTTAATAATGTTACTTTTACTTTTGCTGAATTTGATTTCATTATTTGAATCAGTTTGTTGGATTTTATTCCATATTTGTGATATTACATTATTGTTATGTGCTAGTATATAATGGATTTAGGAAATTTATTATTGTACAAGAAGAAGATTCTGATATCTAAATCTCTCCGTCTATGTGACAAACCAACAAAATCTGTGATCATGTAAGTTCATGATAAATGATATTCAGTAGAGAAGTATGCATGTGTGTCTGCTCTTAAACTGTTATCTTGTATAAGATGTGTTCATTGTATCATCTATGATATGAGTGGTGAATCTTATTTTCTTTGTCATCTTAAACATGCCAATAGTCAGCAAGAGATTAATGTAGTTTGGAACCTATAAGATAATGCCTAAAATTTCTACATGTGCTCTGAGCAAGTCATCCAAAAGTCTTGTGTGCCAAAATTTTTTATTCCTGAATGAGAGAGATTAGAAAACATTTGGTAAGCACTGAAACTTGTGATATATGACAGGAAAGAGAGAAAACAATTTCATGAGGAAACATAGTTGTAGCTGTTTCATAATTACATAACTGTGTACTATTGTAATACAGACATGCAGCAGTATAGATGGTACAAAATGTTTGTACTCTTCACTGGAGTATGTGCTGTGTGACAGGTTACAACTGCTGAATTCACTATCAGGACATTGATGTATACATGTTGCCTGTGGGCAGTGCTTTTCGAAACAATTCAGTCAAGTTTGCCTCATGGGTAGTGCAAACTTCTCTTTTTTTTATAGTGAAAGCTCCAGCTTTTAGATTGTACATGTGGTCTGTTTAGATGGCCCATGAAAGACGGTGTTCAAGTTTGAGTCCCAGGCTGGACACAATTTTCCTGCAACTGTGTAACAAGATGTTATTGATGTACAGAAATTTATGAAAGCATGAACTGATGGGTAAGAAATAAATTTTATCATTGCTGTAGTCCGTCACAAGAATCTCATTAATATTATAGTACAAAAACATATTTTTATAGGTCCCCATATTTCAACAGATAAAAGAATTTTTGAAGTGTGTGGTCAATTTTCACTTCTGGACATATTTCTTAATGTATATTTAGAGTCATTCATATTCTTAGTGGCTGGAACATGCAGAATTATTGTGTGACATGCTCTCTAATATGCAATGCAAAAGACATTGTTGAAGTTTTGTTTTTTGTATTTCTTATATATTCATTCTTCAATGAATGATTGAAGCTACAGCACCAAAAATTAGCTAAAATTGCACTAGTTTCTAGGATATTCTGCCCATGAGCAGAACTGGATGAACTATGCTTATGATATCATTTTCATTATCTTCAACTTTGATAAACATCTTTTGCATCTATTATCTCCATATCTCACTGGGATGTTGCTGGTTTAAAGCCACCTAATTAAAACTTTGCCTTTTTATTATTGGAAAAAAATAAAGAGCAGTTAGTTTTTGCCTATAGTCTTTCATAGGGAACTGGAACCTACCGTAAGTAGGAAATCAAAAGCCGGTCTGGAACTGTGTGGCCCCAAACTTAATGAACACATTTGAGAATTCATATTACAGGGTCAGATTTTTTTCCTAAACTAATGATAATGTTTACTAAAATAAACTAAACAAGATTAAAAAGGAGAAAATGGTAAAAATGTAAGGTAAAATTTCACAGAAAGTACAAATGAATGTTAAAAGCAGAACAGCAGAAAATGGGAGCCTGTGAAGTGTAGGAAATGCAACCAAAAGGAAATAAATAGTAATAATAATAATAATAATGCTAGATAGAAGTAGTGCTGAGCTGCAAACAGGCTTGTAGAAAAGGCTGACCAACAGCTACTCTTGGACAAAGTCAGTTTAGAGTGGCAGAACGCAGTTCTGACAGTCGTCAGTGGTTTTGTGTGTGTGTGTGTGTGTGTGTGTGTGTGTGTGTGTGTGTGTGTGTGTGAGAGAGAGAGAGAGAGAGAGAGAGAGAGAGAGAGAGAGAGAGAGAGAGTGCACTGTGAAGGATATTGTCCAGAAGCTTAGCTGTTGGTCATCCTTTTCGGCATCTCAGTCTGCCGCTCATTACGCCTTCTATTTGGTGTGTAATGATGTATATTAACATGCGTAATTGTACTCCAGACAAACAAACTAACATACAGTTGTACTGATGGTTGCTGGTGTCCAAATGGCACAATGCTTCAGCGATTGATCCTGTCACTATCATCAGGTGCACTGCTGAACTTACTTCCTGGTAACTTGAGGGCAGTGGGAGGGGAAAGGATCAAGGATACTCACGTCACCACCACCACCCACCCGTCCCACTCATTGTTTCATCTGTTGTCCCCTACAAGAGGCGCACTGATATATCAACTCCTGCGGTTTATAGCATTTCATAGTGCTGGTACACTGGCTTGCTTCTGGGACTAGATGGCACACAGAGCAATGGACAGGCACCCTGAGCCACCAAGTAGTCATTTCATCAGCATGCCTGATGATAACAGAGTTGCTCATAAAAGTGTTGTTCCCTTTGTACACTTAACAACCAGCAGTACACCCATATATTATTTCATTATAAAGTTCACTGGGAGAAGCTGAACAATCACATATTCCAGCCTTGATTTTCCAGTGATTGAATATTAAAATTATTAGAGTGTAGGTGTATTTTCTGTGTGAGATATCAAAAGTATTGGAAGCTCCAGGTAACACCAGTGAACAGAGTCAATATGTTACATAAAACATTTAGGCATAAATAACATTCATACAGTTGCAGAGTTAGTTGGAGAAACAGGCAACCATCCACGCATTAATGTTCAAATGCGCCCTGGAGGAAAGTTGTGTTTGGGAAGAAAACAATTAAAATTGCCCTGTTTTAATGTTTAACATGATATGTCAAAACACAGCATATTCCTGGGAAATTCACAGTTAACAGTAGTAGTGTAGAAAAAAAAAAGTAGCCAAATAAACAATTTTGTGCATATCTCATTAGTTTTTTGTAACAGTAGATTTTTCAATATTATGCACCGTCTTAAGTTATAAAAATTCTTTATTTTTATTTGCTGTGAATTGACAAAGCAACAATGATTGTCAGTTCTAACACAGTATCTTTATTGACCAGTCACAGTTAAACTAGTTTTACACATTGCTGTTACTGTTTCTGAAATAAATGTGTTCGTGAAATAGCCAGTACTGAAAATCAGTCAATTACATTCTTTCACACCACAGGCATTCACATAAATTCTTCAAAGTTTGTGGTAGATATGTGTAGTGAAGTAAAAGTAGGGTTTGAATCTTTCCAGTCTTAAAAGCCCTGGTGGTAGTAGATAAAAAAATATGATGATTGTGTCATTTTTTTTTTCCATTTTTTGACCTCATTTTTATCCCATAAACTCATTCGCTTCTTCCAACCAGTTTCCATCAGCTCAAATAAATACCTGTTTACTGTCTTTTTATTCAGTCTCTTCTCTTATTCACCAGTATTTCTAGTATCAAGGAGACGTGTAGATGCTCTGCTTAGTCTCCCAACCAGAAGATATCTGGAATGGGTGCAACGATCGCTCTATCAGACCCCTGTAAGCAGCTGACCTCGCATCCAGTGGTGCAACATTAGTTGATTTCATAGATATGTGTAGCATAGTTTCCAGTAAAATGCTTTCTTCCTCATACTGAGTTTTGTGTAACCAATTCAATTTATATCTGGATTATTGTTGTTGAATCATCACACATTCAGGGGATAAATGAGACAAAAATGAGGGTAAGGCTGTAGATACTGAAACTTTAAGTAATTAATTAATAATTAATTATTAAAATATTATAAAAAATGATGGCATAATTTTATGAAGTTTTCTGGGTAACTGACTTTCAAGCCACTTTTATATGTCTATAATATTAGGAAAAGGATAGATTAGAAAAGAAAACACCAACATCAGACCAGTCCAAGCTGCCAGAAATGGCAGTCATGTGCACTTGAGGTGTGTGTGTATGTGTGTGTGTGTGTGTGTGTGTGTGTGTGTGTGTGTGTGTGTGTCCTTTTCTGTAGAAGGCTTTGGTGGAAAGCTAATTGTCGAGCAGTCTTTTTGTAGTGACCGGTCTTGATGGTGAGTGAGTAGCAATCGGTCTTTTTCCTGATATTGTTGATAATCCAATGTGTGTGTGTCCCCTTTTCTGTAGAAGGCTTTGGTGGAAAGCTAATTGTCGAACAGTCTTTTTGTAGTGACCGGTCTTGATGGTGAGTGAGTAGCAATCGGTCTTTTTCCTGATATTGTTGATAATCCAATCTGGAGTTTTCATGGTTTTACTTTTATATCTCTGTTCTCCAGTGAGAAGATGTACCTTTATTTTAGTTGTTATTTAAAGGAGAAATGACTGGATGGCATAATTCAGGTTCCAAAACTAATGTGGCTAACTGTGCATCTTATTTTTAAGCCAATAGCAAGAAATCTTTCAATAACTGACTTAGTTATTTGCAGTTTAAATTGTCTCAGTGTAGGGTGCACTATTTTCTGGTGTGTTTTGCATGAGCTGTTGCCAGTCCCTGAGACATCACTTATTTTTTCTTCCGTATAACACTTATTTGTCTGTACTGGAGTCCACTAATAGTAGGCACTCACATAGCCATGTCTTAGCAATTATTTTAATTAAGTCTGTAGCAGATGCTATCTCTGATTCTGCAATTGTCAGCTATCTTAATGGAGAAAAGCCATTTGAGGAAGATCTGTTAATCATACAGACTTGGTCTGTGTCTATGTTTTGAAGTGCTTGAATATTTTGTTTCTGAGACTAATATGGAGAGCCAGCATAACATTTGTTTAGACCAATGTGAAAGGTTAACTAAAAACTCATGTTAAGTTGGCTGTGTTACTAGACCAACAATGGCTAATCTGGCATGTTAGTTCATTCTTACCTGATTCGCCTCCATGTCTGTTATGAAAAGCATTGCAGGACTTGTAAGCATAACATCTCATCACCATCATCATCATTTAAGACTGATTATGCCTTTCAGCGTTCAGTCTGGAGCATAGCCCCCCTTATACATTCCTCCATGATCCCCTATTCAGTGCTAACATTGGTGCCTCTTCTGATGTTAAACCTATTACTTCAAAATCATTCTTAACCGAATCGAGGTACCTTCTCCTCGGTCTGCCCCGACTCCTCCTACCCTCTACTGCTGAATCCATGAGTCTCTTGGGTAACCTTACTTCTCCCATGCGTGTAACATGACCCCACCATCTAAGCCTGTTCGCCCTGACTGCTACATCTATAGAGTTCATTCCCAGTTTTTCTTTGATTTCCTCATTGTGGACACCCTCCTGCCATTGTTCCCATCTACTAGTACCTGCAATCATCCTAGCTACTTTCATATCCGTAACCTCAACCTTGTTGATAAGGTAACCTGAATCCACCCAGCTTTTGCTGCCATACAACAAAGTTGGTCGAAAGATTGAACGGTGCACAGATAACTTAGTATTGGTACTGACTTCCTTCTTACAGAAGAGAGTAGACCGTCGCTGAGCGCTCACTGCATTAGCTTTTCTACACCTCGCTTCCAGTTCTTTCACTATGTTGCCATCCTGTGAGAATATGCATCCTAAGTACTTGAAACCGTCCACCTGTTCTAACTTTGTTCCTCCTATTTGGCACTCAGTCCATTTATATTTCTTTCCCACTGACATTACTTTCGTTTTGGAGATGCTAATCTTCATACCATAGTCCTTACACTTCTCATCTAGCTCTGAAATATTACTTTGCAAACTTTCAATCGAATCTGCCATCACAACTAAGTCATCCGCATATGCAAGACTGCTTATTTTATGTTCACATATCTTAATCTCACCCAGCCAGTCTATTGTTTTCAACATATGTTCCATAAATAATATGAACAACAGTGGAGACAGGTTGCAGCCTTGTCTTACCCCTGAAACTACTCTGAACCATGAACTCAACTTACCGTCAACTCTAACTGCTGCCTGACTATCCATGTAAAGAACTTTAATTGCTTGCAAAAGTTTGCCTCCTATCCCATAATCTTGTAGAACAGACAATAACTTCCTCCTAGGAACCCGGTCATATGCCTTTTCTAGATCTATAAAGCATAGATACAATTCCCTGTTCCACTCATAACACTTCTCCATTATTTGCCGTAAGCTAAAGATCTGGTCCTGACAACCTCTGAGAGGCCTAAACCCACACTGATTTTCATCCAATTGGTCCTCAACTAATACTCGCACTTTCCTTTCAACAATACCTGAGAAGATTTTGCCCACAACGCTGATTAAAGAGATACCTCTGTAGTTGTTACAATCTTTTCTGTTTCCATGTTTAAAGATTGGTGTGATTACTGCTTTTGTCCAGTCTAATGGAACCTGTCCCGGCTCCTAGGCCATTTCAATTATCCTGTGTAGCCATTTAAGACCTGACATTCCACTGTATTTGATGAGTTCCGACTTAACTTCATCCACCCCAGCCGCTTTATTGCACTGCAATCTATTGACCATTTTCTCCACTTCCTCAAATGTGATGCTATTTCCATCATCATTCCTATCCCATTCTACCTCGAAATCTGAAACATTACTGATCGCATTTTCACCTACATTGAGCAACTCTTCAAAATATTCTCTCCATCTGCCCAAGGCATCCACAGGATCCACCAGCAGTTTTCCTGACCTGTCCAAAATACTTGTCATTTCCTTCTTACCTCCCTTTCGAAGACTGCTAATTACACTCCAGAATGGTTTTCCAGCAGCTTGACCCATAGTCTCCAACCTGTTTCCAAAGTCTTCCCAAGATTTCTTCTTGGATTCTGCAATTATCTGTTTGGCTTTGTTTCTTTCTTCAACATAACTTTCCCTGTCTACCAGGGTTCTAGTATGTAGCCATTTTTGATACGCCTTCTTTTTGCTTTTACAGGCTGCCTTGACTGTATCATTCCACCAAGCTGTTTGCTTCATCCTACTTCTACACACTACCGTTCCAAGACATTCTTTAGCCACTTCTAGTACTGTGTCCCTGTACCTTGTCCATTCCTTTTCCAATGACTGTAATTGACTACATTCAAATAACTGGTACCTTTCTGAGATCGCTGTTATGTACGTGTGCCTGATTTCCTTATCCTGAAGTTTCTCCACTCTTATCCTCCTACATATGGACCTGTCCTCATGCACTTTCGGCCTCACAATCCCAATTTCACTGCAGATTAAATAATGATCAGTGTCATCAAAGAATCCCCTGAATACACGTGTGTCCCTCACAGCCTTCCTGAATTCCTGATCTGTTATTATATAGTCAATGACGGATCTGGTTCCCCTGCCTTCCCAAGTATACCGGTGAATGTTCTTATGTTTAAAATAGGAGTTTGTGATTACTAAGCCCATATTGGCACAGAAATCCAAGAGTTGTTTCCCGTTCCTGTTGGCCTCCATATCCTCTCCAAATTTACCCATAACCTTTTCATACCCTTCTGTTCGATTTCCAATCCTGGCGTTAAAATCACCCATGAGCAGAACACTGTCCTTGTCCTTTACTCTAACAACTACATCACTGAGTGCCTCATAAAAACTATCCATCTTGATCTGTCCCTTCACAATGCGAATATACTGACACAATCCTAATTTTCTTGCTAGACACTGTCAAATCTATGCACATCAGTCGTTCGTTTACATACCTTATTGCAACTATGCTAGGTTCCATTTCTTTCCTGATGTAAAGCCCTACACCCCATTGTGCTATTCCTGCTTTGACTCCTGACAGGTAGACCTTGTATTCTCCCACTTCCTCTTCTTTCTCACCCCTTACCCGAATGTCACTAACAGCTAAAACGTCCAGCCCCATCTTACTTGCAGCCTCTGCCAGCTCTACCTTCTTCCCAGAGTAGCCCCCATTGATATTAATAGCTCCCCATCTCATTACCATTTGTTTGCCAAGTCATATCTTATGAGTCCCTGGTTTGTCAGTTAGAGGTGGGACTCTTTCACCTCCAAAAGTCCGAGGCATTTTGCTCTGATTGTTGCCAGCATCATATTTAAAGTACCAGGGAAGCAGGTTGCTAGCCTTACTTGCCCCGAGTCCCACTGGGTTTTATCCCTAACGGCTGAGGGACTAACCGGTGGATTTGGTAGTCTTTGCCGTATGAGCACAAAGGTGACCACGAGTCAGAATATGTCAGAGATGCCCAGCCTTATTCCAAAGTAACTGGTATCCCGACTGTCAGGACCACTTACTTGGCCACTCATACGTTGCCCATGGTTCATGAACTAGGACATGACTACAGGAACCCACACCATGAACCACTGAACTAGGACATGACTACAGGAACCCACACCATGAACCATAACATCTATTGTAGAAAATTTAGTTTTGTTTCTATGTTCATAGTGAAACATAAAAAATATGTTAGCAATGTTTTTATGAACTTCTTATAATGTGGGTCCAAGGCTCTATAAATTTTTAAATGATATCATTTTTGCTTTTAGCTATAACTGCTTTATTGTGCTGTTGGAGTTTCAGGTTTTTGGCAATTTTCAAGTCTCTACAAGACATAATCCAACATTGTGTTATTTCTTTGTAGATGCTTGAAAATAGAACAAAACCCAAAATTGCAATAATGCAACAAAACAGTTAAGCTAGAACAAAAAATGGTGTAATTTAAAGAACAATGTTTTTGTGCAAGAGAAACATTTACTTAACTGATAAGTAAATAGATGTACAGGGATAGAATAACAATGTGTGTAGTTGTTGCAGGAAACGATTAGTAACTCCAAACCCTGGATCACAAATAACAGAAGACCCAGAAAATGACTGCAAAGTAACGATGGATTAACATCCAACACTCAAATTTCAGAGTTCTACTACTAGTAGAGTAGGGTAAAGTCATATGCCGTCATATGCTAAGAACCCTGTGTGATACTCAGCCACACCATTAGGAGAAATTCATTTCCTTGCCTACACAAACTTGAAATTTAACCTACGAATCATACAAGTTTAATTTGGAAGGGGGTATGTTGTCAAACCCCCACCAACCCAAGAATTTTTTTACAGTGATAGGATTTAAGTGTACTATATTTTGTTTAAGCATTATCACATCATTTTACATTATTACACTGAATTGCAGAGCAGACACTACTAATAATGAGCTGTTGATTAGAAATAGCTCAAAGATAGCATCTAAACTCAGCTGAAATTACAAGTCAAAATGGAAACATAAATACCTGCAGAAAAAAGTGAGAAAACTGTGAGATGCAAGAATAAGTTATAATCTTGAGAGGAAGGACAAACACTGGCACAGATACAGATATAGAATGATGATGCATGAAACAAAATAGAAAATAGTTGGAAAACAGGCAATGGAAGAAATGGAGAAATGATGGAAAAAGGGCTTAAAGCAAATGAAGATCAAGAAACATGCAAGAGCCAAGTAAATTATGCAGAGCTAATTCCAATCTGTAGTGTTTTGTAGTAATTGTTTTATGAAGGTAATTCCCATTGACTCTAGTGGTCAAACAAGAATGTATGGTCGTAATAATTTGTTTGTTAACAGGCAACACTGGAAGTACTAGATTCTAGCTTGTATTGCTTCTACTGTTCTAAAATTTGAATCATGATCAGTACTTTTTTGATTTAGCACTTACTTCCTCATCTGATCTGTGAGTTTCGAGTGACTTTTCCTTCTCTTCATTTGAGTGCAGTAGCACAGTTGCTAAGACAATGGACTATACTCAGAAGGCATGGGACTAAAAAATCACTATGCAGGTGTAGGGTGTCCACAGTTTTCTTAAATCAATTAAGGCAAATATCCAGATGATGAAATGTACAAAACTGGTTTCCCACCCCACTCTTGTCCTATCTGTGCTTGTAACTCATCTCTAATGACCTCATTGATGACAGGACATTAAATTGCAATCTGCATGAAGCACAGAAAAAATGTGAAAAGTGGGAATGAAACTGTATTTAACTTTTTGTTTTTGTCAGTGGTGCAACACTTGTTCCTGTTTTGGCAGCTAATGAGCAGTTTTTAATTTCTCTTTGAATGTACACACTCCATGCTCAGTCAATCAGTATCCTGTTCAAAGTGATGAATCAGAGTTTCACCTATGGAGACTATTCTTTTCAAGAAAAACATTAACATTACCCCACTTCCCATGAACTTTTACATGTCCTTCTGACACAAATCATTAAACGCTATTCCTTATAATAATAAATTCATATGCATACTTGCTATTTCATCATTGATTACCTATTGAGCCATCAGAATCGTAGAATAGTCATGTTGACATGTTGAATATGCCACCTCATTTATCTCTATAGTGTGTCACAATAATTTAGCCCCCATTAGTTTCTGACAGTTCTGTAAATTTAAACATTCACCAATGGAAGAGGATCTTACATCAGTGTAAAAAGGAGTGACACACACACACACACACACACACACACACACACACACACACACACATATATTAACAGTGGCTTTTACCTAGCTTTTTGCGTAACATTTCACCTGTTTGTGTCATCACTGTTAATTCACGATGTACTGTTCACGATGTACTGTAAATTGTGGTCATGAGGTAATATTAAGTTGGACATCCCTTAAAGAGATGGCATGAACAATTCTGAGGCAGAACAGTTTGATAGCCTAATCCTTGAAGATGATGGTGGTGGTGGTGGTGGTGGTGGTGGTGGTGGTAGCCTTCATGGGCATCAAATGGTCTGCATAAATAAAATATCATACTTTATTTTTAATGATGTGTTTCCGGGTGCTCTGCCAAGTTTTTTTTTTTACATTTTATGCACAATACTTCGATGACCAACCTATCTGTCTTCTTCATGTGCTGTTACTGTACTTGCTGCTTGGATTTCATTCAGACTTTGAACTATTGTTGGACTCACACCACTATTTATAGTGGTGTTTGATTTCTGGCACCCACTGTGCACTGTGATGCTCTTCTGTCTCTCAGAGCTCTCAGTGATATTCTGTGAAGCACAAATTCTCTCAGTGTTTTCCAGTTCTTGTGAATGTGATGGCAGTGAAATCTTAATAAAATTAGTGCCAGACTCCGAGCATTGTATAAATTGAAACCTCCATCTCTGTTTATTACTTTTTCTGAAATATTTATTTCCATAGACTCCTTGATTATGCTGTCTCAGAAACTTGGCATTAGAGCCATTATGCTGCTCTTATCATATTCTATTTCATGATTATATTCAAGTAAGTGTTCAGCAACAGTTAATTTACTTGGTTGTCTAGTCAGGTGTGTTGCAGATGTTCCCCGTATCTCTCCTTGACTGTTCTTAAAAACTGTATTGTATTCCATACAATGTGGGATGTGCTTGTAATTTGAATGCTTGGTTGTGTGAAAATGCCATGAAGCTAGCGTGCGTGGGTGTGGGTGTGGGTGTGGGTGTGGGTGTGGGTGTGGGTGTGGGTGTGGGTGGATGTGGGTGATGGTGAGGGTGCATGTGCATAGACTTGCATATGCTCGTATGGATGTAAAACCGAATTTTCTGAGTTACCACACTTTCATCAAATTGAAATCATTTATTTATCCACCAGTACTCATAAATTTTGAAAGCTAAGATAATACATAAGCTACGTTAAACTGTGCATGGATATGTTTTCCTGATCTGACTTTTATGGCTTGTATACTGCTCTGAAAATATAAAAATACTTTTTTTTATGATTTTGAGATTCATTCTCCGGGCTGCCTGTTTCTGTGAAACTAATAAATTATCTGAGGATTTGGCACAATTTTTTCATGCATTATATTTTATGTTTAGATGAGAAATAATCTGTGCTGTAGTCTTAGAAAATGCAGTTTTTAAATTATTTTTTAACATGTTTTAATTCTCTCCCTCTCTCTCTCTCTCTCTCTCTCTCTCTCTGTCTCTCTCTCTGTTTTTTCTATTTCTTTTTTCCTGTCCTCAATTTCTTGATAATGCTAGTCTTGTTGGTGCTAAGGAATTTTGTTCCAAACTGCATACTTATGACAAATAATTTTTTAACCTTTATTTTTTAATGTTACTTTTTTTGAGACCTCAATGTTGTAAGTATCTTGAAACTGTTATACATTTTAAAAATAAGTGCTTGAATGACTTTTATTGTTTCCTGTTAGTTCTGAAATATTTACAGATGAATTTTATTTTACTGGAAGATTTCTGTGCAATTGATTTTTGTAGTTAGTATTCTTATTCATCTACAATAAATGTTTGACAAGTAATGATGTATAATTTTTCTTCCCTCAGTTGTGTTCACCTTTATGAATGTCATGTTGATATTTTATTGTAACGTTGTGTATCACTTCAGGTAGTATTTCTAAGAAAAATGGAAGAACTGAGAGTTTATCTGGTTCAAGAAACATCCAGAGGTTGAAAAAATGAAACAAATGTAAGATTTTGTTCTGTATATTCCCACTACTGTCTAGTACGTATTTCTGCCATGTTCCTCATAATTCAGCTATAGCTTTTCTGTTATCTTTTGGAGAAATTGTATACACTTCTTATTTCCCTTGTTTTCTCTCAGTTTGCAACAGTGCATTGTCTTAAAACTTTTTCCCCTTGGCCAATATTGTTTACCTCTCAAGAGAAGATGATGAAATAAAATAGTGTAAATGAGAAACATATGGTTAACTTCTACGATTGGAAACAATGAAAAGTTTTCTGCTGTTGCTCTGTCAAATCAGGCAGCCTATTTGTTTGTAGTTATCACTTAGTTTGTAAATCAAAAAGATAAAAATTGATAATTATGCTTCAGTACCTGTAACAGGTATAATTACTACCTTCTCACTGTGGTAAAACTCTCTCTACACTTCGTTTTTATGTATGATAATAATAGTAACCACCACCCCCCCCGCCCCCCCCCCCCCCCATGAGCCATGGACCTTGTCGTGGTGGGGAGGCTTGCGTGCCTCAGCGATACAGACGGCCGTACTGTAGGTGCAACCACAATGGAGGGGTATCTGTTGAGAGGCCAGACAAACGTGTGGTTCCTTTTCAGTAGTTGCAGGGGCAACAGTCTGGATGATTGACTGATCTGGCCTTGTAACACTAACCAAAACGGCCGTGCTGTGCTGGTACTGCGAACGGCTGAAAGCAAGGGGAAACTACAGCCATAATTTTTCCCGAGGGCATGCAGCTTTACTGTATGGTTAAATGATGATGGCATCCTCTTGGGTAAAATATTCTGGAGGTAAAATAGTCCCCCATTCGGATCTCCAGGCGGTGACTACTCAGGAGGATGTCGTTATCAGGAGAAAGAAAACTCGTGTTCTACGGATCGGAGCGTGGAATGTCAGATCCCTCAATCGGGCAGGTAGGTTAGAAAATTTAAAAAGGGAAATGGATAGGTTAAAGTTAGATATAGTGGGAATTAGTGAAGTTCGGTGGCAGGAGGAACAAGACTTTTGGTCATGTGAATATAGGGATAATGAATTTTAAAAAATAGGAATGCGTGTAAGCTACTGCAAACAGCATAGTGAACGCATTATTGTGGCCAAGACAGATACGAAGCCCATGCCTACCACAGTAGTACAAGTTTATATGCCAACTAGCTCTGCAGATGATGAAGAAATTGATGAAATGCATGACGAGATAAAAGAAATTATTCAGGTAGTGAAGGGAGACAAAAATTTAATAGTCATCGGTGACTGGAATTCGAGAGTAGCAAAAGGGAGAGAAGGAAACGTAGTAGGTGAATATGGATTGAAGGTAAGAAATGAAAGAGGAAGCCGTCTGGTAGAATTTTGCACACAGCATAACTTAATCATAGCTAACACTTGGTTCAAGAATCATGAAAGAAGGTTGTATACATGAAAGAATCCTGGAGATACTAGAAGGTATCAGATATATTTTATAATGGTAAGGCAGAGATTTAGGAACCAGGTTTTAAATTGTAAGACATTTCCAGGGACGAATGTGGACTGTGACCACAATCTATTGGTTATGAATTGTAGATTAAAACTGAAGGAACTGCAAAAAGGTGGGAACTTAAGGAGATGGGATCTGGATAAACTGACTAAACCAGAGATTGTACAGAGTTTCAGGGAGAGGATAAGGGAACAATTGACAGGAATGGGGGAAAGAAATACAGTAGAAGAAGAATGGGTAGCTCTGAGGGATGAAGTAGCGAAGGCAGCTGTGGATCAAGTAGGTAAAAAGACGAGGGCTGGTAGAAATCCTTGGGTAACAGAAGAAATATTGAATTTAATTGATGAAAGGAGGAAACATAAAAACGCAGTAAATGAAGCAGGCAAAAAGGAATATAAACGTCTCAAAAATGAGATTGACAGGAAGTGCAAAATGGCTAAGCAGGGATGGGTAGAGGACAAATGTAAGCATGTAGAGGCTTATCTCACGGGGGGAAAGATAGAAACTGCCTACAGGAAAATTAGAGAGACCTTTGGAGAAAAGAGAGCCACTTGTATGAATATCAAGAACTCAGATGGAAACTCAGTTCTAAGCAATGAAGGGAAAGCAGAAAGGTGGAAGGAGTATATAGAGGGTCTATACTAGGGTGATATACTTGAGGTAAGTATTATGGAGATGGATGAGCATGCAGATGAAGATGAAATGGGAGATATGATACTGCGTGAAGAGTTTGACAGAGCACTGAAAGATCTGAGTCGAAGCAAAGCCCCTGGAGTAGACAACATTCCATTAGAAGTACTGACGGACTTGGGAGAGCCAGTCTTGACAAAACTCTACCATCTGGTGAGCAAGATGTATGAGACAGGGGAAATACCCTCAGACTTCCAGAAGAATATAATAATTCCAATCCCAAAGAAAGCAGCTGTTGACAGATGTGAAAATTACCGAACTATCAGTTTAATAAGTCACAGCTACAAAATACTAATGCGAATTCTTTACAGACGAATGGAAAAACTGATAGAAGCCAACCTCAGGGAAGATCAGTTTGGATTTCATAGAAATGTTGGAACACATGAGGCAATACTGACCCTACGACTTATCTTAGAAAATAGATTAAGGAAAGGCAAACCTATGTTTCTAGCATTTGTAGACGTAGAGAAAGCTTTTGGCAATGTTGACTGGAATACTCTCTTTCAAATTCTAAAGGTGCCAGGGGTAAAGTACAGGGAGTGAAAGCCTATTTACAATTTGTACAGAAACCAGATGGCAGTTATAAGAGTCTAGGGGCATGAAAGGGAAGCAGCAGTTGGGAATGGAGTGAGACAGGGTTGTAGCTTCTCCCCAATGTTATTCAATCTGTATATTGAGCAAGCAGTAAAGGAAACAAAAGAAAAATTTGGAGTAGGTATTAAAATCCATGGAGAAGAAATGAAAACTTTAAGGATCGCCGATGACATTGTAATTCTGTCAGAGACAGCAAAGGACTTGGAAGAGCAGTTGAACAGAATGGATAGTGTCTTGAAAGGAGGATATAAAGATGACCATCAACAAAAGCAAAACGAGGATAATGGAAGGTAGTGGAATTAAGTTGGGTGATGCTGAAGGAATTAGATTAGGAAATGAGACACTTAAAGTATTAAAGGAGTTTTGCTATTTGGGGAGCAAAATAACTGATCATGGTCGAAGTAGAGACTATATAAAATGTAGACTGGCAATGGCAAGGAAAGCGTTTCTGAAGAAGAGAAATTTGTTAACATCGAGTTTAGATTTAAGTGTCAGGAAGTCGTTTCTGAAAGTATTTGTATGGAGTGTAGCCATGTAAGGAAGTGAAACATGGATGATAAATAGTTTGGACAAGAAGAGAATAGGAGCTTTCGAAATGTGGTGCTACAGAAGAATGCTGAAGATTAGATGGATAGATCACATAACTAATGAGGAGGTATTGAATAGAATTGGGGAGAAGAGGAGTTCGTGGCACAACTTGACAAGAAGAAGGGACCGGTTGGTGGGACATGCTCTGAGGCTTCAAGGGATCACAAATTTAGCATTGGAGGGCAGCATGGAGGGTAAAAGTCGTACAGGGAGACCAAGGGATGAATACACTAAGCAGATTCAGAAGGATGTAGGTTGCAGTAAGCACTGGGAGATGAAGAAGCTTGCACAGGATAGAGTAGCATGGAGAGCTGCATCAAACCAGTCTCAGGACTGAAGACCACAATAATAATAATAATAATAATAATGATAATAATAATAATGAATCCCAATGAAAGAGTCTCCCTGTTATCAGTAAAATCAGCTAATAAAGCATAGACTCTGATCAATGTGCACGCCCCCAGAAATCACCACAATAAAATCCACTCTGAAACAGTGGACAATTTCTGGGAAACACTAGAAGAAACAACAAATAAAGTACCTAGGCACCATGTGAAAATCTTAGAAGGCGATTTTAATGCACAATTAGGGAAGGAAAAAAAATTCAGAGGTACCACTGGACCCCACACCAAACACAAACGTACCAACAAGAATGGTGAAAAACTAATCGACTTCTGCAGAAACTTTGGACTTAAAATAATGAGTACCCAGTTTCAAAAACCTGCACATAAATTAACCACATGGAGATCACCCAGTCTTAGACATGGTGAATACCAAATAGACCATGTCGCAATTTCCAAAGAAAACATAAAAGAAATTCAAGACATCAGAACCCGCAAAGGTGTCTTTGAATCAGATCATCATCTTCTCCAAATAAAAACAAAATTCCAACCCAACAGAATGCTAAAAAGGCCACCCAAAAGTACCAAACCAGATCCGCAATATCTGCAACTCAACAAAGAAAAAAATCATCATGCAAATTAATCAGGAAAAATCAACAGACTGGAAGAAACTAACAGAGTAAATTCAGGAAGCCCTCAAATTAGGACAACCCCCTCGCAACAGGAAACATTGCTGCTGGAATGCAACCTGTGATGAGGCAGTCGACAACCAAATAACTGCATGGAAAAAATTTAGCAGTCACAAAACTGAAGAAAACTGGGAGAACTTTCTTAAAACCCAAAAACAGACCTCAAAAATAATTAGAAAAGAAAAACGGGGATATGACAACAACAGACTCTCTGAAATCCAGCAGGATTTCATCAAAAATAATACAAGAAATTTTTATAAGATTTTCAGAGAAAACTTACAGTGATACCAAGCGCCTAGCTTGTACTTCAAGAAACCCGATGGCTCTTTGGAAACCAACACGAAAAATAACTGCAAAATCTTAGCCCAATATTTCAGTTCCCTCCTCAACTGCGAACCACCCCAAGAAAAACTTGTCTTCTCTTCTCCAGTATTCACACACCCAGATTCACATGCCCCGGATCTTGAAGAAATTATATAGATAGTCAAGCAGTTGAAAAATAACAAAGTACCAGGAGAAGATGGGATCATTGCTGAGTTCTGGAAACTAAACGATCCTATACTTATGCAGAAATTACACCATATAATGTCTGACATATGGATAACGGAGCAGATACCAGAGGACTGGAAATGCGCTCTAATTCACCCGCTACACAAAAAGGGCAACTAGACAGACATGAACAATTACAGAGGAACTTCCCTGCTCCCAGTCACTTACAAAATCCTTTCCAAAGCGCTTTTAAACAGGATAGAATCCCAAGCAGATACACTAATTGGTGAATACCAGGCCGGATTCAGAAAAGGACGCTCATGTGCGGAACAGATCTGGTGCTTAAAGACAATATTACAGATGAGGAAATGCAGAAACACAGTAGTTACATTCATCGACTTCAGGAAAGCATATGATTCAGTGGACCATGGAACCCTGTTTAAAATCATGGAGGAATTTGGGATCGACCGAAAGACACGAAAAATCACAGAACAGACACTTACAGGAACAACGGCCAAAGTGAAATTCATGGGCGAAGTATCAGAACCCTTCGAAATCAAATCTGGAGTCCAACAGGGGGACGGACTAACCTCAATCCTTTTCAATATTGTTCTAGAAAAGATAATCAGGGAATGGGAACCTCACGTAAAGGGTATCCAAATTGGTATCAAGAAAGAGAACCGAATTAAAGTCAAGTGCCTTACTTTCGCTGACGATATTGCAATTATCACCAATAACAGAACAGAAGCGATTCACGCAGTGGAAAAACTACATGAAATTTCACAAAAAACCGGACTACAGATATCTTATGAAAAACCCAATATATGGAAAGGCAGCCAGAAAATAAATCCCCTTTAATAACAAAATATGGTGAAATTGCACAAGTCTGCCATTTTAAATACCTCGGTGAAACTATACAGCCCTCAGGATTAAACTGAATTGCCAATGAACAAAGAATCACCAAGCTCCAGAAGGCCTACAAGCTAACATGGACGCATTACAACAAGAAGTGCATTTCGACAGACGCAAAATTAAGGCACTATACAACAGTGATTCTTCCAGAAGCAATCTATGCAGCTGAAACAATGGTGATTGATGGTAATTCAAAAATTAAGGAAATATAAAAGCAGGAAAGAAAAATTCTCAGGAAGATTTACGGTCCAATAAACAAAAATGGCATTTGGATGAAGAGACCACAAAACGAACTCTATAGAAAGATCAACATAGTAACAGATGAAATCAGAAAGCGCTGAGCCAAATTTTATATACACATTTACAGGATGGAAGACTCCAGAACAGCAAAGAAATTATTCAATATTATAACAAGGAGTAAATGTGGCACAGAATGGCTGAAAGAAGTCCAGAGGGATCTACAGCAGATCAACATTAAAAATCTCGAAGATCGCACCGAGTGCCAGCATAAAATCACAAGTGTGAAGTTTGGGGAAAGAACATTGTGTCAACCTGGTAAAAAATGGACAGAGGAATGGAAGAAGGAGCATTCTAAGAGAATGAGGAGGTTTTGGGAAGCAAAGAAGAAAAACATCCAAAGATGAAATTATGAATTCAAGTTCAATCGCTCTCCTAAAGGGGAACAATCGTTATAATAATAATAATAATAATAATAATAATAATAATAATAATAATATAGATTTTATTGTGTTTAGGCCATTACAGCAATTGACAACATCAAATGGAGATACAATTTACAATAGAGTGATAAAGTATTGACTACTGAAATATTTTAGCTTATATTACACCAAATGTACAGTAGGTCATCTATTGGATTACTGCATTTTAAAATTCATTGATGTCATTGAACGGGTGGGCAATTAACCATACATGCAGTCTTTCTTTGAATGTTTGTTCAGGAAGATCCTGTATAGCATATGGCAGCTTATTAAATAGTTTGTGCCCTGTGACTTCATAGCTATTTATTGATTTTGATCATCTGTGGTAAGGTGTGTCTATGTGTTTGATGCTTCTTGTATTGTAACAGTGTAAATTTTCTCTACATTTCACATCTTGTAGGTTCTTCTTCATATAGATTAAGACATTGTATATATAGAGGTTTATTACTGTCATAATTTTTTGTTCAGTAAATAAGGGTTTGCAGTGAGCCTGATATGAAGAATTTGAAATTATCCTAATGGATTTCTTCTGCAATAATAGGATGTATATGACTACAATTACCCCACAAGATAATGCCATAGGATATTATACTTTGGAAAAATGCAAAATAAGATGATCTGATGTATGTTTCAGGTACACAATTTCTGAGTTGTCTTAATAAATAAATTACTCTAGATAGCTTACTACTAATATAGCTTACATGTTGGCCCCAGGATAACTTTTCCTCTAAATAAACTCCCAGGAATTTAACAGCACTAGGGTCATCAGATAGTGGCTTGACTCTTAGAGTGAAGATTATCTGCTGAGTTTTATTTTCATTTAGCAAGAAGCCATTTGCTCTGAATCAATATGCTGTGTGAGTGAGTGTATTTTAGCACAGGTTTTTAGATCTTTAAGATTGTTACTGCTATGTAGAAAAGTCGTACAATCTGCATACAATACAGTGGTGGATCTAATAAACAAGAGGAGGTCATTGATCATTATCAGAAACAGTAAGGGGCCCAGTACAGATCCCTGTGGCACACATACTTTAACATTTTCTATGTTTGACATTTCCTTACCAACACAAACTACCTGTTTACAGTTATTGATATAAGCTTTTAATAGTGTCAGACTTTTTTTTGATGCTGTAGAATTCTAGTTTCTCTAGTAGCGATGTGTGCTCAACACAGTCGAAGGCCTTGTTTACCTAGGTCACAGAATGAGACCTGAGCAAAGCCTTTGTCCTCAAAAACTCTGTGGATGTAACTGACTACTGTGTCAATTTCATCAATGGTCGGCAGATTCTTCCTAAACCTGTATTGTGTAACATTAATTATTCCTAGGTTCTCAAAGTGAGATGATAATTGTTGGTACATGATGCATTCTGTTACCTTGCAGAATGCAGGTACTATTGAAATAGGCCTATAACTAGATGGAGAGTCTTTATCTCCCTTTTTATATACTGGGATGATCTTTGAGAGTTTTAATTCATCAGGAAAATATCCCTCAAGTAAGCAGTTGTTTATGCAATGAATTAAAGGGTACAGAATGCAATTCACAATTTTTTTAGCAGGTTGCATGATGTGTCGTATATATCTAAGCTATCAGATGATTTCAGTTGTTTTATGACCCCTTGTACAAATCTAGGTGATACTTTGGAGAAGGTTAGCGTGCTTGTGTTTAGTGACTGTCTACTCCAATTTTGAGAGAGTAACTCTGATGGACTAATGTCTGGTTTGGTAATTGTATCTCCCATTTCTTTCACTGAATTAATAAAAAACTCATTGAGTGTTTGAGATGGGTTATTAATTTTGTCTTTTTTAGTGTCTGTGGTAGCACTGTTAATTATTTTCCAAGCAGTTTTGCATTTATTGGTGGAATATGTATGCTGTTGGCACTGTAGGTTTTTTTGGCTTGCAGGATTCCTTTTTTGTATTCATTCCTGCATTCCACATAGGCAGATTTGGCATAGTCAGACTTCATACTATTATATATGTTGCACAGTAACAAAACTTGTTTCATTAGATCTGTCAGCTGTTTAGTGTGCCACATATTTTGTCTGTTTTGAGATCTGGATGTGTGGCTGCTGTTCGTTATTTTGATTTTCTTTATGGGAATACTATGGTTAAATAGGGTGAAGAATGCATTAAAAATCTATCAAATATTATTTTGGCTGGCAGTTAATTACTTGATGTGTAATGTCCATTGGCACTACAATGGCCAAACCAGTCTGTCCACAAGGGAATTACGAAATGTGTTAATTTTATCCTCAGTTTTGGGTCTGGTAATCACAACTGTTGGGACATATACTGATATGGATGATGACTGATGTGGATCGATGACTGATATCGATTGATGACCTGCAGCCATCTACAATGAAATTACAGTTATATTAATACCTTCAGCTGCTGATGGACCTTGGTATATATCAACGGGGACAGGTGAAAATGTGTGCCCCGACTGGGAATTGAACCCGGGATCTCCTGCTTACATAGCAGACGCTCTATCCATCTGAGCCACTGAGGGCAGAGAGGATAGTGCGACTGCAGGGACTATCCCACGCATGCCTCCCGCGAGACCCACTTTCTCGCTTTGTATGTCCACACACTACATTCGTAGTGTCCCAACCCAACACACTCATTATTCGTGGAAGACATTCTTACCAAGTCCTGTAAGAGTTCAGGAAATATGTGTGCATCCATACAGAAGAAGAAGAAGAAGAAAAAGAAGAAGAAGGTCATGGATTTCTATTGTTACTAGGTTTCACACGACCAAGCCTTTTTGGCCTAGTAAACATTTGTTGCCTTGTTGTTTCTGCCTTTATATCCATTTCAGAGGACTCGTTTATTGTAGGTAGGACACTGAAACTGCTTTTATTGCTACAGTCCATTCTATTCATAGTATTTATCACCTATTTGCTACTTTCTTCTGTGATCGTGTTAGTCCTGTATTCCCAGTTCTATGTTTTACTTGCTTTGGTGAGCGGGATATTACACGCCTTTTTCAATTCGGCATTTTCCTTTTATAAATGCGCAATGTCCCACCTTAGTACATCTACAATTAATTGCAGACTTGATACACATTCGTTTAGCTTCACTATTTTGGTGTTATAACTTATGTATGTTCTGTTTTATCACTGCACAACTATAAAGTTTGTTCTCTTTCTCCCTATAAACGACTGCACTGGATGTCATCTTGATGTACCATTATCATTGTTCTCCCATAAAAATGGATTAAATGTCCTGTGGTATTGGTACAGTATTGGTAGAACTGTAATGATTCAACATAATGTCTATAATATCTGAATAGATTTTCGTAGCACTCAATATAGCTAACAAAGTATAAAATGTGTAAGTTAATGCTGGTGGAAATATGAAGTGGATGAGTATTACAGTGTTGATCTTATAATTAAAAGGAGCTAAATGAACTAATGGACCTTTTTCAGAAAATTGATGATTTATGTCAATATTCTTACCAGAACTCATCTATTGCATTATTAAAGTGATTTTACTGTCTACAGTATCAGACACCAGTAAGGAAAAATGAAGGCGTATTCCTTTGTTAGAAGACAGTGTAGGACAATGATCTTACATAGTTCTTGTATGTATAAATGGAAAGTGAATTAAAATAATTATCTTCTGACAAAGCCTTTTCAAAAGTAGTTGGTAGAAGAGGAAAAACTTATGTTGTACTTATAAACTCCAAGAGTGTTTTAAATAGAGTATAGGAAAACCAGCACATGTCATAAGCAAAATAGAACTTAAGGTGTGAAGGCAGATTTGCAGCATTGTACAAAATCAGTTCAAGACTGATTGTTAGAAAAAAAATCTTCCATTGCTGACAGATGACAGAAACCAGGGGCAAATACTGATTACAGTAAAATAACTTTATATTCATTGTGCATCGAGCAAATTGAAAAACAAGAAATATAGCTGAGACAGTAAGTTACATTAGCATGTAGTGTTGAAAATTATGTCTCTAAAGTAATGCAAAAATTATGGGAATTAACAGTTGCAGTACAGCACTAATAAACAAGAGGGCTCTATATGGACTAGCCTTCTTAAATTTCCTTCATACTTACAGTATTTGAGAATCAGTGCTTAGACATATATTTCCTGAAGCAGTATGACACGATTAAAAAGAAAGCACCTTGAGCATTAAAAACAAGTTTTTTTTTTGGGATTAGAAGATTCCAAGTGCTGTTAACAATTAACATTTCAAGTGCTTCAAAGAAAACTCCGGTAGGTGAATGAGTAGTGTAGAAGTGTAGTAATGGAGAAGTAGCTAGTTCCATTCTCACTAACAGTAACTTATTTGTTTAAATAATATATGTATTATCAAGTGGAAATGTTAATTAGCAAATACTGAAGCATAATTTTTAATAAAAATAACATATTTAATTTTTTCAGGCATATCAAATTCCATATTTTTAAATGGAAAATTATATATGGTACTTCAATAATACTATTCAATCTCAAGTAATTAAAAAAAAGTATTTTATTTTCATTTTTGTGCTAAATTTGAATTTTGGAAATAATTTTTAACTTGAAGATAGTTGGGGATAACACGTATTTGAAGACATTTTTTATCAAATTTAATTTTTTCAATGTTCCTGACTAGTTTATTGTGAATACTCATATTTCGATGCAAATAATAATTTAACGTAAAGTGGGAATTATTTGAAACATAATTATTTTTCTTAAATAACAATAATGGAAATTACAGGACAGAGCAATACATAAAATAAGGAAAAGGCATCCACTCACCTATAATGGACTGACGTGTGGAGCATAGAAACTCCTTACAGGAGACAGTATTCACATTATCTTTTGAGCTCTTGGTGTTTTTCTAGTAGAAATACACACATAGACATGTGCAACCACACAGACATGCAAATGCACATTTCTTGGCCAGGGTGACCTGAATACTGCTTCGGTAGCTCAGATGGTAGAGCACTTGCCCGCAAAAAGCAAAGGTCCCGAGTTCGAGTCTCGGTCGGGCACACAGTTTTAATCTGCCAGGAAGTTTCATATCAGCGCACACTCTGCTGCAGAGTGAAAATCTCATTCTGAATACTGATTACCGATCATTGAAAACAGATTGCCTGGGCTGATGGAGATGGTGGGCAGTAGGAAAGGACATAAGGAGGGGGGTGGTGGGAAAGAAGCAAGTCTTTTGACAAGTAACTCATGTAACAAAGTGAAAGAAGTACAGAGGCTGTAAGTCAAGACAGACATACACTGAAGCACCAATGAAACTGGTATAGGCATGCGTATTCAAATACAGAGATATGTAAAGAGGCAAAATATGGTGCTGTGGCAGGCAACGCCTATATAAGACAACAAGGGTCTGCCACAGTTGTTAGATCGATTACTGCTGCTAAATGGCAAGCTATCAAGATTTAAGTGAGTTTGAATGTGGTTTTATAGTTGGCGCACAAGTGATGAGGCACAGTATCTTGGAGATAGCGGAGAAGTGTGGATTTTCCCATATGACCATTTCACGAGTGTACCGTGAATATCAGGAATCCCATAAAACACCAGATCTCTGATATCGCTGTGGCCAGTAAAATATTCTACAAGAACAAGGCCAATGATGACTGAAGAGAATCATTCAGCGTGACAGAAGTGCAACCCTTTTGCAAATTGCTGCAGATTTCAATGCTGGGCCATCAACAAGTGTCAGCATGTGAACCATTTAACGAAATATCATCTATATGGGCTTTCAGAGCTGAAGTCCCACTCTTGTATCCTTGATGACTGCACAACACAAAGCTTTACGCCTCGCCTGGGCCTGTCAACACCAACGTTGGACTGTTACTGGCTGGAAACATGTTGCCTGGTGAGATGAGTCTCACTAAAAACTTAATCGAGCAGATGGACATGTACAGGTGTGCATACAACCTCATCAATCCATGGACCCTGCATGTCAGCAGGGGCTGTTCGAGCTGATGGAGGCTCTGTAATGGTGTGGGGCGTGTGCAGTTCGATTGATGTGGGACCCCCGATACATCTAGATACTACTGTGCCAAGTGTCACATACATAAGCATCCCGTCTGATCACGTCCATCCATTCATGTCCATTGTGCATACCGATGGACTTGCACAGTTTCAGCAGGACATGCGAAACCCCACATGTCCGGAATTGCTACAGAGTGGCTCCAGGAACACTCTTCTGAGTTTAAACACTTCCACTGGCTGCCAAACTCCCCAGACATGAACATTATTGAGCATATCTGGGATGCCTTGCAATGTGCTGTTCAGAAGAGATCTCCACCCCGCTCATACTCTTATGGATTTATCGACAGCACTGCAGGATTCATGGTGTCGGCTCCCTCCAGCACTACTTCAGACATTAGTAGAGTCCATGCCACATTGTGATGTGGCACTTCTGCATAATCGCAGGGGCCTATTTGGTATTAGGTGGGTTACCAGACTGTGCGGCTGGTCCCGGCAGAGGTTCGAGTCCTCCCTCGGGCATAGGTGTCTGTGTTTGTCCTTAGGATAATTTAGGTGAAGTAGTGTGCAAGCTTAGGGACAGATAACCTTAGCAGTTAAGTCCCATAAGATTTCACACAAATTTGAACATAGGTATACCAGTTTCTTTGGCTCTTCAGTGTAGAAAGAAGAAAGGGAGGAATTGGAAGAAAAGAGGTGGATATGAAGAGAGAGACAGGAAGGGGAAAGAAATAGGGGGAGGGTGGAAAAAGGGGGGTGAGACAGAGAAAGAGAGAGATGCCCACATGAGGATGAGGAGTAGGGGAGGAAGAAGGATAAGAGAAGGGCAGTACACAGTCTGGATGGGAAAGGAGAAGACAGAAGGGAAATGGTAAGGTGAGGCTTTGGGAACAGGTTAGCAAGAGGTTTAGGTGAGGGGGATTGTGAGAGCACAGGATACACTGGAGAGACAGTTCCCACCTGCATGCTTCAGAGAAACTTGTGATGGAAGTGAGTATCCAAATGGTCCTCTTAATGAGTGGCTGTTGAAATCATTTGTGTTGCGGTGTGCAACATGAGTGACAACTGGATGCTCAAGCTGGCAGTTTGTCACAGTTTGGTGGTGGCCATTCATGTGAGTAGACAGTTAATTACTTGCAATGCCCACATAGAATGCTGTACATTAATTTCAGCATAACTGATATATAGCATGGCTGATTCCATACATGTCACTGCCATTTATTGGATATGAAATGGCTATCACTGGACTGTGGCAGAAGGTGGTGGGAGTGTGGGTGGGAGTGTGGGTGGGTGGGTGTATGTATGTATGTATGTATGTATGTATGTATGGGTGTATGGGACAGGCCTTGCACCTGGGACAGTCACTAGGGAATGACTAATGGGATGCGTGATTGGGAACAGGATTGGAATAGGGATGGAGCTCAAACCTCTATAGTTGAGTGGTTACATTTATTAAAAATTATGATTCAGCATTTGCTAATTAGTATTTTCATTTGATAAAACTCAGGCAAAGAGGGCATTCCTCACTAAATGAATCTGCTTGTATTGAACATAGGCCTCAATATGAGGAGGAAATTTCTGGGGATGTGTGTCTGAACTACAACATTGTATGGAAATGAATCAAGGACTGTGGAGGCACTGGATAAAAGTTAATTTGAAGCATTTGAGATGTGGTGTTATAGAAGGATGCTGAAAATTAAGTGGACTAATAAAACAAAAAAATGAGGTGATTCTATGCATAATCGATGAGAAAAGTAATACTAAGAAAACTCTTGACTAGAAGAAGGGGCAAAATGATAGGACATGTTTTGTGACATCACGAAATAGCCTCCATGCTACCAGAGGAAACCATGGAGGACAAAAACTAAAGATGAAGAGACATATCAAAAATGTCAATTAAATAATTGCAGACATTAGTTATAAAATCTACTCCACGATGAAGACGTTGGCACAAGAGAGAATGTTGAGATGGTCTGCATCAAGCAGTCAGAATACTGATGAGCAAAAGGAACACGAAAAAAAAATTAATGCAGAAATGTTAATTAGGAGATTTCGATGCAGTCAGCCTTCCTAGGCAGCTCTAGGCAAATGGTGAAGTGGTGACCCATCTACATTGATTGTAAGGCTCAACTCTTCAAAACAGAGCCACCTGAGAAGCAGGGCTCCTACAACTGTCTCCTTGCTCAGGGAAGAATGCCCCATTTGCGAGACTTGTGCTGACACTATTTAGGACATGGTCAGCTTTCCTCAGTGTTATCAAGGTGGTTGTGCATAGCTGTTACAGCTACAGCTTGATTGAATCTGGTGATCTGAGCTTTCAGGATGTGAAATGTGTCCTCATTTTGTATTTACTTTGTCTCCAGGTTCCATATCTGTAAAGAAAGTACATTTTTACATAAATGCGACATAGAAATATATTGGTTACAAGCTAACTCTGGGGTATGACTGAACATTGCGCCAAGTGTTTGGGCAGTGCAATAGTCACTGTAGATGAGTAGCTATGATTGGTTGTCAGTGTAGGTGAACTTGTGCTCAAAGTGAGATGGTGATGTTTCTGGATGCTAGCTGTAGTCACACATGCTCAGAAGGTAGGAGATGGTGCAGGAAATAGTTCTAATCTCAAAGTATTTTGGTGTGTGACTAAAAAGTTGCATGCCCTATTGTAAGGGCAACTGAAACTGTAGCACAGGAAGAGATAGCAAGTGTTGTGCCATAGCAAAGAGCCTATCACATACTCAGGATATGTGCTGGGGATGGAGGGTGGGGGGGATCTCAAATCAGTTTGCAGCAAAAGGCAGAAACACTTTGAGATATCATGAGAAATTGCTCTGGGTACACTTCCTATATGCCAGTATTTGTTACCATTTCTGGCTTTCCTCAAAATGATACTGAATTTGAATGTCTCCCTGTGTGGCAGAGCATAATGTGAGTTGTGTTTGCAAAGATCAGATCGTCCCATCTCTCTTTTCTTTTGCTTGGTTACGGGGGAGGGCATGGGGTGATATGTCGTACAGCTGTTCTCCCATCTCCCACTCACTGGGTATGCCCCCCTCTGTTGTCTCTCACAGTACTGATGTTCTGTGCTGAGGCGGTCTTTTTGTGATACAGTCAGCTTATAAGCTGAGTGGAGAGAAGTCTGCAGTAGAGTTTAGCTAGGTTATGTTTTGTATTGGGATGATTTGGTGAGGGAAGTCAAGTAGAAAGATTAGGGATATAGAAAGGTTCAGTATGGAGGTACCTGTGACAGTAGCAATTAATCAAATAGTTGGCCAAGAGATTTCACACTGCATTCTGTAGCCCAGTATTTCCAGTGGCATCCATATAGTGTGTTATGGTATGGTTTGTGTTCCTTGTGAGCATAATGTGTGTGAAACCACATGTGGAGTCACAATGTTAGGCAGTCTTGCAAGACTTGCTGTCTTGTGGTTTAGGGCCTGTGGGTTACAAGGGTGAGCATGATTCAGGGTTTCTTCAAAGGGCTGGATCTGGAACATAATCACAGAGATGGCTCTTGTGAACAGATGGAATTTAATGTTTACAAGGGAAGTTCTTTTTATGAAATGGTGCAGCCTTTAAACTTTGGAATTGTGTCTTCCCGTTTACTGTATATGAATTGTTTAATAACACCCATTGGCCAGTGTCATATTGCAGAGGGACTACTTTCCAATTAAGTACAGCCACTTGTCACTCCATACCTTTGATATTGTTTTAAAACTATTTCCAGATAAGTTTCAGCCACTTCACAAATGCAGGAAACATCAGTTTGTGGTGGGGGTTGTTCCTGTATGTATGGAGTTAGCAAATTGTCTGTGCAAAACTGCGTCAGTGTTTGAATTTTACATTGTGACCATGTATGGAAGAAGCTCTTCTCATTCGTGCCTGTTTTCCACGTAATGGTTCAACATTATCCCAGTTGCCAAGTGTGTTTACTCTATCCATCCAGTGGCTGTGAGATGCATGGAACTGTTACAGATCTTCCATATATTCGTAAAGCTGTACAGCTGACTTATCAGCTCTGACATAAAGTGGGCACCCTTATCTGTAATAAGAATTCTAGTTGTGCTAAAAATTAAGTAATTACAGTGTCATCATTGCTTGCATCACAGTATTGGTTAACTGATCTGGAATATCTGTCATAGCAAAGTACAAAGGAACACAGTCTATGATGGTCAGTCATATTTATTCTGTGCCAGAATCTTGACAAAAATACCATACATGTCTGAGCTGATTGCACTGTTTGCCAAGGGTATTGTATGCAGTCTCCAATATGCTGGGCTATGTCACGACTGTGGTATTGGTGGCAAGCTGTCCCTCATGCCCTATCATCATTCAGTAATGAGCTTGCACACAAGCTGACTGGCACTACAATTTGCTTGTTTGCCATTGTCTGACAATACAGAATCCTGTTGTCCAAAACAGTCTACCTCCAGAATGTTAACTGTTGGCAATCTGTGTCATAGTTCTGCTTGATATTCCATTCTTTGCATGTAATTCTAATGTGTTTGTTTGCACAGACACTGTGACTCAGTGCATCTGCAATCATGTGGGCCTTACGAGATCAATGTATAGAAGTCGCATAATCGCATTGCCAGTCCTGTTAGGTGGTTGCTGAGATAGCTCAGGCCAAGTGCCCATTTAAGAACAGTGTGGTCTGAACCATTTTGAAACAACACCTGTAGAGTTATCAGTGGAAATATGTTGTGCTGCATATTAGGGCAGCAAACATCTTTCTGAAATGGTGTGATTTCTCTTGGTTTGTTTTAGCTGCCAGGATACATTGGGTACGATATGTTATTCTCTTCCAGCCACCTCTTAGCATACACTCCAGTGCATAAGACCTTGTGCTGCACAGAAGATTAATGTCGTTTGGTAGTTGAGATATATCAGGTGCTTTGCGTCAGAAGATTCACGGTAGTATGAATGCCTCATCGCACTCTATCATCCATTATAATTGTAGAATTTCACACCCCCTCTCCTTCAGCAGGTGTGTCATTTGTTTTGTGAACTGTATGAAACCGGCCAAAAATCTTCGGTAATAATTGACCAGGCCAAAGAAGAACTGCAATTCCTTTTCTGTTTGGGGATGGGGATCTTTCTACTGCTTCGAGTAGCTGAGGGTCTAGTCAGATTAACTATTGGCTGATAAAATGCCCTAGGTACCAGACTTCATTTAGTGGGTTTCATTTCACTAAGCTCATTGCCAGATGTGCATCCATAAGGTGTTCTAGTACTTTTGCAAATGGCTGATATGTTCCCCAATATTTCTAGAAAACGCTATTACATCATCCAGGTACACCACACATGTACCAGGGAAATGTAGTTTTAAGTTGAATGTAAGTCAATACAGCATTTGATAAACAGGCAGTGCATTCCCAGTCAGTATTCAGTGTTGCGTAATTGAAATTCCAAAGTCAACAGCTCAGCACATTCTGTTAACATCTCCACAAATTGTTCTCTCTCCATTTCCTGTTAGTGCATTGTTTTTGGTATAGTGAAGTGTCATGGGTAGATTTCCCAGTGGCATTTCCTCCTCTTCCAGTCCATCCATTTCCTTTGTCTGCATAATGGCCAGTATAGTACTAAATGGTAACTTTACTTCCTAAAGAGCCGAGATTCTGTTTCTATGGCATAGGACATGCTTGGTTACATGAAACATGTGCTCTTACCCAGTTTCTCATTCTCTTGTAGCAGCTCTACAACAAATAATACATTCAGTGGCAGTCCGATTCCTGCAGACATCCGAAGTATCATCCCCATTACCTGCGGAATCGTTTCTGGGGAGTCGATCTTCAGGAACCATGCATGCAGTTTAATTGGTTTCCCAGTGCCTTTGGAAATGTCTTTTAACAGTGTTGAACTCAGCTGTAATGACTAAATGAAATTCCTGTCTGTCCCATGAAACAAGATACCACATTAATCAACTATGCCCTGATTTGGTATAAGGAAATCTAGTGAACTACTTTTTCTCCATGCCAGTAATGTATTCCTACGTCTACCAATACAGAACCCATTTTACTGCCATTCTCTCCACTTTTCTCACACCCAGCTAGGCCCCATGACTGTTTATAGATCCCTGTGATTCTTTAGTGAATGAAAATATGCACACCTTCTTCAGTGGTCAAATAACGTTCTGCCACTTTCACTTTGTATTGTTTGATAGCAGCTGTATTCTCTTGAAATGCTGCCCAGTTGCCAGAGTGCCTCCCTCCCAATCCTCCCTCTGTACATGTCCCATTTATCCATACCTATAGCATGCCATTCCAGTATGAAAAGTATTTGACTTTTAATACTTTGTGTGGTATTTCCACTTGTAGCTCTCTCAGAAATGCATATACTTCACATTGTGGATAATGGCCCCATTCACACTTTTGTTATTTGTTTGTTCAAAGATCATGGCATTTACTTTTATTCTACTTACCTATTTTATAAACTCCCCAAAACTGTCACTGTTGCTCTGCTATTATTTTCAACTGTTTCCTATATTACTGCCTTCCTTCCCAAAGTACATAAATGGTGCCTGCCTCCCTCAAGTTCTCATAATGTCCTGCTAATCGGTTTATGGCTTTGCTATTCATAACATATCTTTCTCACTCCATGTTCCCAGAGCTGCTGCTACCTTTGAAAACATTGCAGCATATTGATAGGAATTCCTGGAAAGTGATGTAACCACTTTAATGCTTCTACAATTCAGTGGTAAGCCCTGCAGAACCGATGTCTTTAGAACTTCCATTTTTTTGTAAAGCTAAATTATTACTAGGCATCTGGACTACTTTATTAGTGAATGCTGTACCATGTCATGGGTACTAAACCACTCTGTTGCAGCACCTGCTGTCATTATTAGTAATTATTTCCAATGTATCTAAAACTGCAGAAAATACAATACATAAGCACAAACACTGTGCTTCGATATTTACTTGTGATATGTTGCAGATACTGTTGGCAATGTTTGCAGAGGCTTTGGATTTGACAGCTGATCTCACTTTGTAAGTCAGATTATAATGATCCAGCTTGCTGCAGATGCAGTCAGTGTAGCCAGCTGACCTCAATTGAGTGTGTGGCAGCTGTGTGATGGATCAGTAGAGCACTGGTGTAGGGCATGTTACCAGCAGACAGAACCTTACAATCAGAGTACAGATAGACCAAATCAATTTGTTTATTGATAGACATATATATGCGTCAGGAGGCATAGTTTCATCCACTTGTCTCTCATAGGCCGAGCCATGTGAACAGTGAGGCAGTGGAGCATTTAGAGAGGTTCTCATATCTCACTTCATCAAGCTGGAGCTGCCCCAGAAAACGGGCTGTCATGATTTGGCCAGAGCAGAAGAATCTATTTATCAGCAGTGTGCTGGCTTCAGTTGTGATGTGACTAGTTTTCCATGGTGACACTGGAAAGGAAAGTAAAGTCAAGTCAAGTCAAGTCATGTGGCAAAATTGGCATGACCCCGAAGGTCAGTTCAGCCACATGAACTGGTAAGGTGTTTTCTATACTCAGGCACCTTTCCCTTGCAAAGCATACACCTTGTGTGGTTAAGTGGAACTGTTCTCTCTCTCTCTCTCTCTCTCTCTCTCTCTCTCTCACTGTGTGTGTGTGTGTGTGTGTGTGTGTGTGTGTGTGTGTGTGTGTGTGAGGTTGCTGAGCTTAATGTCCCCCTCCAACAGAGGACATTGGTGCAAAGACTAGTGATCAGGACTTCGATTTCACACCGCTACCCCTACTATTCCCCCCCCCCACCCCCCCCTCCCCACCCCCGACCCCTCCAGAGGTCTCAAGTCTCGTGAGGTCTCAAGTCTCGTGAGGTTGTGCGTGGCGCACACTGGACCCTGAGCTATTGCAGCCAATTCTTCCTTCCCTGGCTGCATTTCCTTCACCCTGTCCTCCCTCCCTATCCTCATTCCTTCCCATTGCCCTCTCTCGGCGTTCCGATTTATATTGACCTGACTATCTACCTGGTTCCCTGTATTGCTTGCAATTTTGTTCCTTCTGCCTGATCTTTCATCATTTTTGGCATTTAGGTCCCCACTTGAGGTTTGACCTCCACTTCTGAATTTTCTGTTTTTAGTGTGAGCCCGTTGGTGTAGAACTCCCTCCCTAGCACATACGGTGTGGATTCCTCTCCCCCCTTCCTTCCCCTCTTCAGTCCCCACTGTAGCCCCCCTCCACCCTGCTAAGTTACCAGCATGTGTAGCCAGTCTGAGTGGTGGGGCTGTTGCGTACCCATCTGGCTGAGCCCCCCAACAACACAGGAATCACACTACTGATACCTGAGCTGTTCCCTCCCCATGTATGCCAAGGAACTCCCGGCTATGGCCGCTGTGCCAGGTGGCCCTTGCTGTGACTGGGTGGCACCCATGGGGAGAGCCCCTGATCAGAGTGGGTGGTATCAGGGTGAATGCTTGGTGCTTGAAGTATATCAAGGTGCAAAAATATGACAGCCATCTCTTCGAATGGTGAATGGTCATTGAATGCTGCTTTGTGTGACCCAGCAGCTTTCCCTTCCCTGGGTACACCATGAGAGGAGAGCCATGCTTTTCATCTTGGGATGAAACACTTTCCCCACTACCTCATCTGTACTAGGATAGATGGGGGCACATTCACCACCACGAAGCCATTGTTTTTTGTGGAAAATATCTAGGGCAATTTTGATGAAGTGGAATCTCTCATTAAGATGCGGTTGGGCTCCCTGTTGATCAGAGCATCTTGTGCCACCCAATCTGCAGCTCTTTGTGCTTGTGATCATCTCGGCAATGTCACAGTGTCTATTACCCAACTCCAATCTCTGACTATGGTCCCAGAAGTGATTTTGAATGGCACAGTGTTGATTTTGTTCGACGTGTGCAGAAGGATCACAAAGATAGCTGCACCAACACTGGCACTGTCATTCTGGCTTTTGAGGGGGATAACCTCCCAGAGAAGGTCAAGATTATGTTTTACAGATGTGACATGAAGCCGTACGTCCCACCATCCACTGACATGCTTTTGGTGCTTACATTTTGGGCATACGTCTTCCCAATGTACTGCAGATCCCCTATGTGGTGATTATGGACACCCACACCATGAGATAAGTCCCTGTGTTTTGCCACCTGTGTGTGGCAATTGTCATGACCGCCACACCCCTTGATCGCTGGATTGCCCAGCTTACAAGAGAGAAAAAAAGATCTAAGAGTACAAGTCCCAGGATTGCCTTTCTTATGCTGAGGCTCGCCAGAAATATGAGAGACTCCATCCAGTGTCACTTTCTTCAACTTTCCTCTCTGTTACATCCTTTTGCCCCTCCTACTTCTTCCTTACCCTCGCCCCGTCCCCATCTCCCTCCCTCTCCCCCTCCTGTGCAATCCCAAAGACCTTCCGTCTGGAAGCCGCTCCCCTTCTCCGACCAAAGAAGTGTTATCCTTTTTTGGCACCTGCCAGTGATGGAGCTCCGCTCCAGAACACCTCTTCCTGGCATCTCTCAGGCTGGAAGCCTCCTACCACAACACAGCATGAGACACACAATCTGTATGTACCCCAACATTGCCTGCTCTCTTTCGGTTACGGATCTTCCACATGCCTGTATTCCCCCTGTGCCCTGCCCTCCTCCAAAGAGAAGAAGAAGAAACTTAAGTCCCAAGACAAGCCTTCCTGTGGTGCCTCTGGAGGTGCCATCTACCCCCTCGCAATCTGAGTCTGACATCCTATTTGTGGATGTTGCCCTACCCGTGTCGGTGACGGCCACTGCCCAAGTGACATGACCTCCTCTTGACTTCTTTATGTCTAACCTGGACTCTCGCCACATCATTATCCAGTGGAACTGCAACAGATACTATTGTCACCTACCAGAAATACATAATCTTGTTTCCTCCTATTCTGCGTTTTGTCTTTCTCTTCAAGAAATTCACTTCCGTGATTACCATGTATCGGGTTCTGTCAGAACTGTGCTGGCCCCAGGGTAGTATCTTGCAGGGTCTGCACTTTGGTTTGCTCTGATGTCATAAATAATGACCGGATCCCCCATTGTACCAACCTGGAAGCAATAGTGGTTAGACTGCAAACAACTCCGGCAATCACCATTTGCAATGTCTACTTCCCTCCAGGTAGGCCACTTCCTTATGTTGAACTGTCTACCTTAACAAGCAACTCCTGCCCCCATTTCTCCTCCTTGGAGGCTTCAATGCCCACCACCCACAGTGGGGGAGTGCCATTTCAAAGGGTAGGGGGTCTCCTAATTAACCAACTTATTACAGACTTCTTTGTGTCAATGATGGTTCTCCTACCCACTTTACTGCAGCTCTTGGCACCTTTACTGCTATTGATCTCACGATCTCTTCCCCTGCTCCCATAGCTTCCTTACATTGGTCATCCCATGATGATCTTTGTGATAGTGACCACTTTCCAGTGATTCTATTGTTCCCCTGCCACTGCCAGGCAGACAGGCCCCCACACTGGGCATTCTGAACAATCAGTTTGCCTTTACATATGTCTGCTGTGCACTTCGACACCTCCCTCTTGAACTGCATTGATGTGGTTGTGCAAGAAGTCTTTACCGCTGTTCTTCATGCTGCTGGAACTGCTGTCCCACTATCCACAGGTCACTGTTATTGTCGACCAGTACCATGGTGGACCAAAGATATAGCAGTCGCTGTCCAGGACTGCTGACGGGTGCTGCAGAGATTTAAACGACGCCCTTCACAGACCAAACTCTTCATTTTTAAGTGTCTCCATGCCAAGGCTTGTTACCTTATTAAGCAGGGTAAAAAGGAATTTCTGGGAGCAGTATGTTTCCTCCCTGGAGACATATGCCTCTTCACCACAGGTTTGGTCCAAGCTCCGTAGACTTCAGGTTCACCAATGACAATCAGCTGTCCAGGGTCTTAACCTCCAAGGTGCCCTGTGCACTGGTCCATTGGTCCTTGCAGAACACCTTGCAACAAATTTTGCAACGGCATCAGTGTCCTCTTCCTATCCTGCTACCTTTCTCCGGCAGAAATGTCATGTTGAACAGACCCTCCTCTGTTTCAAGCTGCACCGTGCTGAACCCTATAATGAACCCTTCACTGAATGGGAATTCTTTCAGGCTCACACCTCTTCATGAGACATGGCCTGAGGACTGGATTCCATCCACAACCAGATGATCCAACACTTGGATGTTCCCCAGAGGCAACATCACCTCGGGGTCTTCAATGGCATTTGGCTCACAAGAGCTTTCCCATTCCAATGGTGAGACAGTATAGTTATCCCAATACTTGAGCCCAGGAAGAACCCAACATCTCTCGATGGCTACCTCCCGATTAGCCTCACGAATGTACTTCGTGAACTGCACGAGAGTTCGCTTCAGATTATGTTGGGTACTCTAATCTCGGGGCCTTTTGTCCCTGTATCAGTGTGACTTCCAGAAAGGATGATCTCCAACTGACCATGTACTCATATTGGAAACAGCAATCTGAAAGGCTTTTACTAACCACTGGGACCTTTTCGCGGTCTTCTTTGACCTATATAAGGCATATGACATGGCTTGATGCCATCACATTTTTGTTACCCTCCATGACTGGGGCTTCTGTGGTCTCCTTCCGATTTTTGTCTGTGAGTTTTTATCTTGCTGGCTCTTCTGGGTTCGAGCTGGGACTTCATTCAGCGCCCCTTGAGTACAGGAGAACAGTATCCCACAGGGTTTTGTGTTAAGTGTCACACTTTTCCTCAAAGCCATCAATAGGCTTGTAACCTCTGCTGTGCCTGTGGTTACCCCGGCATTGTACATCGACGATTTTTGCACCTGGTGCAATTCCATTTCTTGGGCCTTGTTTTTGATAAAAAGCTGACATAGTTGCCCCATATTCACCACCTAAAGACTTCATGCATGCATAAGCTTAATGATCTCTGCCCGCTGACCCATACATCTTGGGGTGCAGACTATATCACTCTTCTCCTTCTTTACCATGCTCTGGCCTTATCCAGACTAGATTATGGTAGTCAGGTTTACGGCTCAGGGGCTCCTTCCCCTCTACAAATAATTGAGGCTGTTTGCTGTTGTGGGGTTCATCTGGTTATTGGTGCCTTTTTCACTAGTCCCATTGACAGTCTTCTCACAGAAGCTGGGATTCCCCCTCTACAAATATGATGGAACCAAGTCCTGGTTTCTTATGCAATCACCATTCGCCAATTCCCTGACCATCGCATTCCCCGGACTCGCATTCGGGAGGACAACGGTTCAATCCCGCGTCTGGCCATCCTGATTTAGGTTTTCCGTGATTTCACTAAATAGCTCCAGGCAAATGCCGGGGTGGTTCCTTTCAAAGGACATGGCCAACTTCCTTCACCGTCCTTCCCTAATCCGATGAGACTGATGACCTCGCTGTCTGGTCTCCTTCCCCAAACAACCCAACCCAACCCAACCCAGATTCCTTAATTTTAATATTAGCAGATGACTCATAGATCGTTGATCTGGTCCTCAGTTTCCTGCATGAAAGTGGTTTTTATTTCCAGATATAAGGTTTTACTCTATTCCTGGAGATAAGGTTTGGCTTTACTCCTGGAGCAGGGGCATGGTGGTTGTGGTTGGGACCTCTCTTCATGTCATTTCAGTTTGGGACACCATGACCACTCCCCTTGGAAAGGCAGCTCTTTTTCTTCCAGATCTTAGATTTGATCTCACCTTTTATGCCTTTTACTGTATGTGTGTGTGTGGGTGTGTGTGTGTGTGTGTGTGTGTGTGTGTGTGTGTGTGTTTTAACTTCATTATTTTATAATTTGACCCCCCTGACTGGATCTGTCCACTTTTAGTGGACCCTCTTTCTTCTGCGAATAACTTCAGAATTGCAGGACTGATGACCTCACTATTTGGTCTCATAAACCCTCAATTAATCAACCAGTCAATTATCCCCTCTACCATGGAGGCAAACGTAAAACTGTCAATAGCACACAGTATACCCAGATGGTCACCCGCCCAAGTACTGGCCATGCCTGGTGCCACTTAACTTTGGTGACCTGACAGGTATCCACCCGTGGGGTGGCCTGTGTCAGGAAATACCAGTGAGGTTGCATATTGGATCCCTGTCAGATACTAAACCAAATTAGTAGCTGAGTTATCTCCGATTTTAACAGTGATATGTACCCCAGAGCTCTACAAAAATGTGTCTAGTGGTTGGAAAACAGCACTAGTCACATCTGTCTGCATGAATTAGAAAAGAAATTATCCACAAAACTACCACGCTGTTTCAGTGATGTCTGTCTATTGTATAATTCTAGAATACATTCTAAGCTCAAGCATAATGAGGTATCTCAAACAGAATGACCTCCTCCATGCTAGCCAGCATGGGATCCAATATCATCTGTCATGCAAAACCCAACTTTCGTTTTTCTGACTTGACAGTATGAAAGCTGTGAACCAAGGCAGTCAGTTATGTGATGTGTTTCTTGATTTCCAAAAGGAATTTGACTTGTTACCACACCAATAGCAAAAGTATGATTGGGTGGGGTATCAGACAAAATATGTGACTGTGTAATACATTATCTGGGTTGGGTATAACACATTATCTGGGTTGGAGGAGACCATCAGATGCAGGAGTAACTTCAGGCATACCCAGGGAAGTGTGTCGGGACCCTTGTTGTTCATGTTGTATATTAATGACCTGGAAGACAATATTAACAGCAACTTCAGGCTTTTTGCAGATGATGTAGCTATCTAAAATGAAATATTATCTGAAAAAAGTTATAGAAATATTCAGTCAGATCTTGATGTTGAAGTAATGCTCTTTAAATGTACAGAAACATAAAATTATGTCCTTAAAAAAACATATCTTCTGACTACAATGTAAGTGATTTGTTGATTCATATTTAAAATCACTCAACACATACAAATACTGAGATGTAACAATTTTTAGGGGTATGAAATTGAGTAATTACTTAGATTCAGTTGCATGTAATGCAGGTGGCAGACAGACTTTAGTTAATTGGTAAGATACTGGGAACACGATCAGTCTACAAAGGGAACTGCTTACAAATCACTTTTGCATACCATTTTAGAATGTTTTCCAAGTGTGTGTAATCCATACTGAGAGGACTAACAGGAGATATTGACTGCGTACAAAGAAGGGCAACAGAAATGGTCAAAGGTTTTTTGACTTGTGAGAGACTGTCATAGAAATTATGAAAAGCCTGACTAGGAATACGCTTGAAGATAGAGACAAATTATTCCATGAAAGCCTACTTACATTGATTCAGGAAGCAGTATTAAGTGAAGATTCTAAAGATATCGTTCACTACCTATGTACAGTGAGGTGACAAAAGTTATGAGATACCTCTTAACATCACTTTGGATCTCCTTTTGCCGGACGTAGTACCGTAACTTGAAGTGATACGGACACAAGAAGTTGTTGGAAGTCCCCAGCAGAAATATTGATGCTGCCTTTGTAACTGTCCATAATTGCAAAAGTGTTGCTGGTGCAGGATTTTGAGCACAAACCGGCCTTTTCATTACACCCCATAAATGTTCAACGGGACTCATGTAGGGTGATCTGTGTGGCAAATCCATTTGGTACATTGTCATCCATAAAAATTCCATCATTGTTTGGCAAAATGAAGTTTATGAATGGCTGCAAAGGATCTCCAAGACGTTCAGTTGGACCAGAGAACCTAGTCCATTCTATGTAAAGATAGCCCACACCATTATGGAGTGCAGAAAGAATGAATGCTTAAATGCCATTGTGCATGCTGTAATTAGTCTAACCTTATCTTCTTGGTCCCTGTGGGACAATACACTGAGTGGAAAAGGTCATGAGACAACGATGCTCACATACAGATGGTGGTAGTATCATGTACACAGCTTGCGTAGTGCTTTGTTGGCAACTTGGACCCATGGCTTCATGGGGTTTGTGTCACACTCAGATTCTACCATCAGCTCTTACCAACTGAAATTGGGACTCCTCTTACCAGACCACAGTTTTCCACCAGACCACAGTTTTCCAGTTGTCTGTGGTCCAACTGATGTGGTCATGACCCCAGGAGTGAACTGCAGGCAATGTCATGCTGCAATCACATCATCATCTGCTGCCATAGCCCATTAACAATAAATTTCAATGCACTGTCCTTATGGAAACATTTTGCATATGTCCAACATTGATTGCTGTGGTTACTACATGCAGTGTTGCTTGTCTGTTTGCACTGACAATTCTATACAAATGCTGCTGCTCTCGGTCATTAAGTGAAGGCCATCGGCCACTGCGTTGTCCCTGGTGAGAGATAGTGCCTGAAATTTGGTATCCTTGGCATACTCTTGGCACTGTGATTCTTGGAATATTGAATTCCCTAATAATTTCTGAAATGGAATGCCCCATGCATCTAGCTCCAACTACCATTCTGCATTCAAAGACTGTTAATTCCTGCTGTGCAGCCGTAATCATGTCAAAGGCCTTTCATGAATCGCCTTAGTAAAAATGACAGCTCCACCAATGCTTTACCCTTTTATACCTTGTGTATGTGATACTACCATCATCTGTATATGTGCATATCACTAACCCATGACTTTTGTTGCCATTGTGTATCATCCCATAAGGACCAAGAAGACAAAATTATACTAATTACAGCATGCACAGACACATTTAAGCATACATTCTCCCTGCACTCCATATGCAATTGGAACAATGGGAAACCCTAATATGTAACCTCTCTCATGCACTTCACAATGGTTCCTAGTTTGTTTATGCAGACATTGACGATATCGATGTAGGTGGCATGAAGTATGGTTGATGTGGATACAGCTGGTTCTGGTTTGGTGGTGTGACTCGTAGGCTGTGAAGGGTTATTACAACATTGGCTGACCCCTGGCATAGTCCTGTAATGGGACTAACATCTTCATGGAAAAGTAATAGCAGTTATTAATTGCTAGGCATTGTTATTGCTCTACAGACAATAAGTAATGCAATTAAAGACTGACAAATATACAAAGTAAAATAAATTTTGTAATTATTTGGTTGGTAGGGATCATCCAAATTAGGTATAATCTCCTATTATTGACAGATAGAAGGAAAGTTTCCACAGAAAATAATGTTTATTAAAAAATTGTACATATTATTCAGAACCAAATCATTAAAGAACCACTTTAGACCTTAACAACATCAAACAGTCCTCATATTTGCTACAGTATTGTTATTGTGAATATGAAGGACATTATTGCACAGGAGGTACAGTGACAACGATGTCAGTGATATAAGAGATATTATCACAGCTTTAATACTTATCAAAAAAAGCCAGGATGGTTTTTGTATTTAGTTAACCGACAAGATGGTACATGTAATGTGTGCACAAAATGAAATCTAAAGAAGCATGCAACAAAATACTGTGTTACATCAAATGAAAATTAAAGATTGAGTCTAATGTGTATATGGATACACATTGTTCCTCCAAAAGATGTTTCATAGTTGAAAGATCATCCTTAAATTAATGTCTCAGCTCCTCATGTTGTTTTATTTATTAATCTGTTTCTTAACAATGATGTTGCTACTGAATAATGTCCTAACACTTTTAACAGATTTTATTTAACTCCTGTATGTTTAATAAAGAGCTTAAAATGGAAAGAAATGGGAAGTTAACCTAGAGAGAGAGAGGGGGGGGGGGGGGGAGGGGAAGGGGCAGGGGCAGGGGGAAGGAGAGGTAGAGACAGAGAGAAAATGATAACAACTTCTACCACCCATATTCTTAAGAACAGAGAAGGCCCTGTGCCAATTCCCACACATGGTGCATCGTCCCAACTACCCCCCCCCCCCCCCCCCCTCGCTGCCCCCAAAACCAATCCCCCACCAGTCCCACCCCACCACATACACATACACACACATTATGCTTAGTTCAGTCATATTCCATGTATACTTGTACAGTAAACACCTATTTTTTTTTTTTTTTTTTTTTTTTTTTTTTTTGTCATCAGTCTACTGACTGGTTTGATGCGGCCTGCCACGAATTCCTTTCCTGTGCTAACCTCTTCATCTCAGAGTAGCACTTGCAACCTACATCCTCAATTATTTGCTTGACGTATTCCAATCTCTCCTATCATCCTGTCCCTTCTCCTTATCAGTGTTTTTCACATATTCCATTCCTCTCCGATTCTGTGCAGAACCTCCTCATTCCTTACCTTATCAGTCCACCTAATTTTCAACATTCGTCTATAGCACCACATCTCAAATGCTTCGATTCTCTTCTGTTCCGGTTTTCCAACAGTCCATGTTTCACTACCATACAATGCTGTACTCCAGACGTACATCCTCAGAAATTTCTTCCTCAAATTAAGGCCGGTATTTGATATTAGTAGACTTCTCTAGGCCAGAAATGCCTTTTTTGCCATAGCGAGTCTGCTTTTGATGTCCTCCTTGCTCCGTCCGTCATTGGTTATTTTACTGCCTAGGTAGCAGAATTCCTTAACTTCATTGACTTCATGACCATCAATCCTGATGTTAAGTTTTTCGCTGTTCTCATTTCTAGTACTTCTCATTACCTTCGTCTTTCTCCGATTTACTCTCAAACCATACTGTGTACACATTCCGTTCAGCAGATCATTTAATTCTTCTTCACTTTCACTCAGGATAGCAGTGTCATCAGCGAATCGTATCATTGATATCCTTTCACCTTGTATTTTAATTCCACTCCTGAACCTTTCTTTTATTTCCATCATTGCTTCCTCGATGTACAGATTGAAGAGTAGGGTCGAAAGGCTACAGCCTTGTCTTACAACCTTCTTAATACGAGCACTTTGTTCTCGATCGTCCACTCTTATTATTTCCTCTTGGTTGTTGTACATATTGTATATGATCCGTCTCTCCCTATAGCTTACCCCTACTTTTTTCAGATTCTCGAACAGCTTGCACCATTTTATATTGTCGAACGCTTTTTACAGGTCGACAAATCCTATGAAAGTGTCTTGATTTTTCTTTAGCCTTGCTTCCATTATTAGCCGTAACGTCAGAATTGCCCCTCTCGTCCCTTTACTTTTCCTAAAGCCAAACTGATCATCACCTAGCGCATTCTCAATTTTCTTTTCCATTCTTCTGCATATTATTCTTGTAAGCAGCTTCGATGCATGAGCTGTTAAGCTGATTGTGCGATAATTCTCGCACTTGTCAGCTCTTGCCGTCTTCGGAATTGTGTGGATGATGCTTTTCCGAAAGTCAGGTGGTATATCGCCAGACTCATATATTCTACACACCAATGTGAATAGTCATTTTGTTGCCACTTCCCCCAGTGATTTTAGAAATTCTGATGGAATGTTATCCATCCCTTCTGCCTTATTTGACCGTAAGTCCTCCAAAGCTCTTTTAAATTCCAATTCTAATACTGGATCCCCTATCTCTTCTAAATCGACTCCTGTTTCTTCTTCTATCACATCAGACAAATCTTCACCCTCATAGAGGCTTTCAGTGTGTTCTTTCCACCTATCTGCTCTCTCCTCTGCATTTAACAATGGAATTCCCGTTGCACTCTTAATGTTACCACCGTTGCTTTTAATGTCACCAAAGGTTGTTTTGGCTTTCCTGTATGCTGAGTCTGTCCTTCCGACAATCATATCTTTTTCGATGTCTTCACATTTTTCCTGCAGCCATTTTGTCTTAGCTTCCCTGCACTTCCTATTTATTTCATTCCTCAGCGACTTGTATTTCTGTATTCCTGATTTGCCCGGATCATGTTTGTACTTCCTCCTTTCATCAGTCAAACGAAGTATTTCTTCTGTTACCCATGGTTTCTTCACAGCTACCTTCTTTGCACCTATGTTTTCCTTCCCAACTTCTGTGATGGCCCTTTTTAGAGATGTCCATTCCTCTTCAACTGTGCTGCCTACTGCACTATTCCTTATTGCTGTATCTATAGCGTTAGAGAACTTCAAACGTATCTCGTCATTCCTTAGTACTTCCGTATCCCACTTCTTTGCATATTGATTCTTCCTGACTAATGTCTTGAACTTCAGCCTACTCTTCATCACTACTATATTGTGATCTGAGTCTATATCTGCTCCTGGGTACGCCTTACAATCCAGTATCTGATTTCGGAATCTCTGCCTGACCATGATGTAATCTAATGCTCCAACTGCTCTGAGCACATTCAGAATCCAGAAGAGAGCAATGAGGATTATTACTGGGAGCAAACCCAGAGACTCCTGCAAATCCATCTTCAGAAAGTTGGAAATCCTTACACTGCCTTGCCTCTACATTCTGGAGACTCTAAAATTCTTCAGAAAACACATAGTGCCAACTGACCCCAGAGTCGTAAAAAATAGTGAAGTACATGAACACAACACCAGGAAAAATGCAAACCTGCATGTTATACGTACAAACACTCAACTGTGTAAGAAGGGAGTTTTCCACATGGGCCTCCAGCTGTTCAACAATCTTCCCACTAGTATTAAGTCCATCGAAGACAACATAAAATTTAGCAAAGCCGTGAAGTCATATTTGTTGTGTCACTGTTTTTACTCTGCAAATGAATACTTAGAACAATAATCTTGCTGTTTGTGTTAAATTGAAAACATTGAGCAATATAGTACATTAGGATACTATAGGCTTACGTTAATACATGTTAACAATGTTAAATGATATTTTCCGACATCTGCAACACACTGTGTACCATCAGATCACATGGAATAAATAAATAAATAAATAAATAAATAAATAATTGAAATCTTCCCGTATCTCCCGGCCTGTTCCAAGTATACCTCCTCCTCTTGTGATTCTTGAACAGGGTATTTGCTATTACTAGCTGAAACTTGTTACAGAACTCAATTAGTCTTTCTCCTCTTTCATTCCTTGTCCCAAGCCCATTCTCCTGTAACCTTTTCTTCTACTCCTTCCCCTACAACTGCATTCCAGTCGCCCATGACTATTAGATTTTCATCCCCCTTTACATAATGCATTACCCTTTCAATATCCTCATACACTTTCTCTATCTGTTCATCTTCAGCTTGCGACGTCGGCATGTATACCTGAACTATCGTTGTCGGTGTTGGTCTGCTGTCGATTCTGATTAGAACAACCTGGTCACTGAACTGTTCACAGTAACACACCCTCTGCCCTATCTTCCTATTCATAATGAATCCTACACCTGTTTTACCATTTTCTGCTGCTGTTGATATTACTCGATACTCATCTGACCAGAAATCCTTGTCTTCCTTCCACTTCACTTCACTGACCCCTACTATATCTAGATTGAGCCTTTGCATTTCCCTTTTCAGATTTTCTAGTTTCCCTACCGCGTTCAAGCTTCTGACATTCCATGCCCCGACTCGTAGAACGTTATCCTTTCATTGATTATTCAATCTTTTTCTCATGGTAATCTCCCCCTTGGCAGTCCCCTCCCGGAGATCCGAATGGAGGACTATCCCGGAATCTTTTGCCAATGGAGAGATCATCATGACACTTCTTCAATTACAGGCCACATGTCCTGTGGATACACGTTACGTGTCTTTAATGCAGTGGTTTCCATTGCCTTCTGCATCCTCATGTCGTTGATCATTGCTGATTCTTCCGCCTTTAGGGGCAATTTCCCACGCCTGGGACAAGAGTGTGCCCTGAACCTCTATCCGCTCCTCCGCCCTCTTTGACAAGGCCATTGGCAGAATGAGGCTGACTTCTTATGCCGGAAGTCTTCGTCCGCCAATGCTGATTATTTATCAAAATTTAGGCAATGGCGGGGATCGAACCTGGGACCGAAGACATTTTGATTATGAATCAAAGACGTTACCCCTAGACCACGGGTCACTAGACTAAACACCTATACTAACTTTGAAACAATTCCTTACAGTGAACTAATTTTTGTAATTCTTTTTGAAAGTTAGAAAATGATTTCTTCATTCTCTTGCTGGATGTCTTAATTTAGAATTTGTGTGTGTGAACATATCTATTGAGATTCTTGATTAAGTTTCCTTGGCAGATGGAATATTCCATTGTTTTTTGGGCCTGCATCTGAGTCATCAACATTTCGTCTTTCAATATCTTTGTTATGAACCTTACATCCATATTCAAGCAAAGTTGTTGACTAATATTTGAGTGTACAAGCATGCCTATTTATATGCTGATAACAGACATATTTGGGCACTTGGAACTCAGTCACCAGCTCACCTTGAAGATAGCTCCAAGGGTCAACCAAAATATCACAAGAAGTGTTGATTTCTGGCTGCATGCCCACAATATGATTAAATAAACATGTATGTCTGTAGAAGGTATGATTTAGTAGACACTGATCTGAGAACAAAACACTGAGCACTTTCCCCCGTGCTGGCTGTCTTGAGTGTGTAGCCAACTTTAGTTGCAAGGCTGCAGTTTTTCTTAGAAAGTTACATCAAATTTTCAGTTAATGCAGTATTCCTTTGTACTCATATTTACCATAGCTATGTCTGATTTTCTCTCCATCGTGAATGTTGTAGTTATGATATCCTTTGTGGTAAAGATTACTTTCTAATATACTGCAAAATGTAAATTTAACTTGGCTTCTCTACTAGGTTGTCTTGTATTTTAGTCATCAATGTATCTTGCTGTTATTACCAAAGAGAATTGTATCTTCAAGTACACACTTTCCGCAGTTACTCATAGATGAATATATTAAATTAATTTTGGCCCCAGTGTCCTCCTTTGAGGAAGTGTCATGTTCTAGCATTTTGTATTTGATAGGTGTTCCACTGACAATTGAACTTTACCACAGGTCCATGATATTTGCACTCATCTTACCATATTTATTAGGTGTAATAGAAACCACTTAGTTGCCCTTGTTATTCATCACGTATTTCATGATGTTTTGTGGTGAGCTGTGACCCAGAATTGATGTTATTTAAAATATAGTTTTGTTATAACCTTTACTCACCAATAATTGTGTGGATATTCAAACACACTCACTTAGAAACAATAGCTGGTTACATGATAACAACTCAGTATCTCTCATTCGACTGCCGTGCTGAGACATGTGGCCGGCGCCGTTCGTAGCTAGGTGGCGCTCCCGCGCTCAGCGGAGTTGCGGAGCGCCTCTATCGCCGTTTGCGCGTACTGTCGTGGCGGCACTGTTAAATGTTGTGGCACTGTCACAACAAGTTTGTATCCAAATATTCACACTGAATCATGCAAGCACAACTCTCTCTTTAAAAAAAAAAAAAAGAACTACTGTATCAGATATTGTATTTCTGATTTCACTAATATGAATACAGAAAAATGATTAAACAATTTCTCATGACTGTTTTTGTTATTTTTATGAATGACTGCAGAACAGAAAGTGGTTTGCAATTTTTTGCATCTGTTTTGATTATGGGCACAATACTTATGCACTTTGAATACCCATGAAAGTCTCCAACACCAAGCAGTTTACATACAATCTCTGTAAAAAAAAGGGTCCACAAGCAGAAATTGCAATCAAAAGATGATGAAGAAAACTACTATTAACTGAATAAAGCAACACAAGAAGAAACAATGACAAAACCACTAACTCCTGGAACTAGAAATTATTTGTTCTGTAAAAATATAGGAAATAATTAGAAGAATGGTTAGTTTAAACATCGTTTTTGTGCTGGGATCATTAGGAACAGAGTACAGTTTCAAGTTAGACAAGTATGGGAAGGAAGTCGGCCACAGCTTTGTTTAATGGGCCATTCCATCATTCACTTTATAAGTTTATTGCCCTTAACTGTGATAGTGAAAGTTCATTTTAATACTACTGTGAAATTATACTTGTCCTTGCATGCTGACTGAAATTACTCCTTCTGACCAACAATCTGATTTGTTATTGATTTGAACAGTTATTATATCCGAAATCTTTTCCAACGTGGTAAATTGTAGGCTGTCTTGTGGTCACCAACTCCATGTCCAGCATTCTGAATAGACTTATGTACTCGTGGTGATAAAATCTTCAATATAAGCTCCTGTCTAACATGAAACAACAATTGCTACAAATTCAAAAGAAAATTCAAACAAACCTCATTAGACACATTTCCTACTAATTGTCTGAATGTCTAGATTCAGGAACTAAAAGGTTCTTGTAGCCATATGGCAATTAGCAATGTTTTTTTTTTTTTTATAAAGCTGTATGACAGATAATAATATACTATAAATAGATGAAGTGTGGCAGATGTGGTTTTAGTATGATGTGTTCCACTTCTAACAACCCTACCACAACAAAGGTCAGCATTTAATAACGATTGTGGTGTTGCTCACGCTGCTAAATACTGCATTTTTGGGCACCAACAGTCATATTATGTGGCAGGTGTCATTAGAGCACAGTTAATAAAGTCGTTTCATGTAATAATAAAAAAAACTAGGCACTCTTGTTTTTGTGTTTCCCACGCTGGTCTCGTCGTAAAATCATGGCTCAATCGTTGAAAATCTAGATGGTTATGATTCCAAGCTCGGATGCAAAGAGGCCTAGGTTTTATCCTGCTATATTCAAAAGTTATGTAGATGCACTTCACAAACCATTCTTGGATACTACACTTTTGTGAACATCTTCCTCACAGTCACTGTTAAAGTTCACATTTTATAAGCTGAATACGTTAAGCGTCTTTCCAACATGACGTCCAAGACTTGACCTTTTCAAGATCCGACTCTCTAACATGTTAACAAGTAACTAACTATCGCTTACGCGTCCAAAAATCAGAGTTACAAGTACGTCAAAGATCATAGTAACAAAAGAAAGAATACACATAAGAATAATATCATTGCAATACAAACATATCGATGTATCAAAAGTGAAATCAAATCTGAATGTTGTCTCAGAAATATGTTGAGTAGTTAACAGAAATACAGTAGAATATTACTGGTATCGAGAGGTTCAGGTGAGGTACCATAATGGTTACGTAATTCAAGTACCATTACACACTCGATGTGCGATCTGTCATCAGGTTGATATAAGTGCCCATTTTTGTCTTATAGATAGCTTGCAGTCACCTTTCTTGAAGTTATTCACTGTACTGGACCTGTTATGCAGTGATGCTAGACCTTGTCATCAAACTTCTTCACTTTTTGCAGTGGGTGGGTGCTGAAGGAGAGCTCCAATATATTCAAGCTAATAAAATGACATCGTCACTTGTGCAGTAACTCTTCAGTATCATAATCATAATGTTTCCACTGTACAGCTTCATTTACAATTGAGGGTGGAACAGATTTCTCTTAAATAATGGCTCAACATTGATCACAATAAGTATTCATGTATTTATTTCACATTAGAAAATGGCAGTTTTTATATCTTCTTCTACTGTCCTGACATTGCCATCACCTGCACCCTGTGCTTGGTGACTTTCAAGGTACTGCCGAGCCAAAGCATAACAGCCTCTCATACAACAGGTGGAGATTCTCACTCGCTGTTGCACTTTGTTGATGTTCTGAGATGGTACTTTTTACACTAAATCCACACTGAACTACTACCTAAACAATGTTTCCAGTTTCCATGAACATCTTTTGTTGGCTTGTGTGGTTAGAAGTGGAAAATGTTATTCTGCAGAATTGACATGTTACACCACATAAGATTTAGCATTTATACAGGGTGTTACAAAAAGGTACGGCCAAACTTTCAGGAAACATTCCTCACACACAAATAAAGAAAAGATGTTATGTGGACATGTGTCCGGAAACGATTAATTTCCATGTTAGAGCTCATTTTAGTTTCGTCAGTATGTACTGTACTTCCTTGATTAACCACCAGTTGGCCCAATTGAAGGATGCTAATGTTGACTTTGGTGCTTGTGTTGACATGTGACTCATTGCTCTACAGTACTAGCATCAAGCACATCAGTACGTAGTATCAACATGTTAGTGCTCATCACGAACGTGGTTTTGCAGTCAGTGCAATGTTTACAAATGCAGAGTTGGCAGATGCCCATTTCATGTAGCTGTGGTGTGGTACGTTTGTATCGAGACAGATTTCCAGAACGAAGGTGTCCCGACAGGAAGACGTTCGAAGCAATTGATCGGCGTCTCAGGGAGCATGGAACATTCCAGCCTATGACTCGCGACTGGGGAAAACCTAGAATGACGAGGACACCTACAATGGACGAGGCAATTCTTTGTGCAGTTGACGATAACCCTAATGTCAGCATCAGACAAGTTGCTGCTGTACAAGGTAACATTGACCACGTCACTGTATGGAGAGTGCTACGGGAGAACCAGTTGTTTCCGTACCATGTACAGCGTGTGCAGGCACTATCAGCAGCTGATTGGCCTCCATGAGTACACTTCTGCGAATGGTTCATCCAACAATGTGTCAATCCTCATTTCAGTGCAAATGTTCTCTTTACAGATGAGGCTTCATTCCAACGTGATCAAATCATAAATTTTCACAATCAACATGTGTGGGGCTGACGAGAATCCGCACGCAATTGTGCAATCACATCATCAACACAGATTTTCTGTGAACGTTTGGGCAGGCATTGTTGGTGATAAAGTAATAAAATGAGCTCTAACATGGAAAATAAGCATTTACGGACACATGTCCACATAACATATTTTCTTTCTTTGTGTGTGAGGAATGTTTCCTGAAAGTTTGGCCGTACCTTTTTTTTAACACCCTGTAGATGTAAAAAAAATTTTCCTTGGAAAAAACCATTGTAATCAAGCAAATATTCAGGTACTAATAGCAAATAAATAGGAACTATTTAGTAGAACTAAAGAAGCAGCAGCTTTTTTCAAAGTAACAGCTTCCTTACTGATTTTCTTGACTAAATTTATATGGTGTAAGTGCAAATAGCATTTAGCAGTACAGAGAGAGTTTATTGTTAATACAGTATACAGATTAAATTTCAGTGTTATCTTTATCTTACTGCCGGCCGCGGTGGTCTCACGGTTCTAGGCGCCCAGTCCGGAACCGTGCGACTGCTACGGTCACAGGTTCGAATCCTGCCTCGGGCATGGATGTGTGTGATGTCCTTAGGTAAGTTAGGTTTAAGTAGTTCTAAGTTCTAGGGGACTCATGACCATAGATGTTAAGTCCCATAGTGCTCAGAGCCATTTGATCCAAATGCTTTATCTTACTTTAAAGTATACCTTGACTCATTCCACATTCTGTAACGTTCTCCTTCTTGATGGGATCTGTGGATCAAGATGAATGAATGAATAAATACAGCTGACAGTTTACAGCATTGTCATTCGTTCAGTAATATCTTTATTTGATTAGTCTGTTTTGGAGTATACGATGCAACAGCTCAGCTGGTGCTCCGGCCATTGTGACCCTGGATTACTACAGCAAATAACTTCTTTTCTGGATAACTAGAAATTCTTGTTGGTATTCGTATCTTGTAATTTTGATTTATTGTTGGTATCTCTTCATCATCACTTCCTGTGTTTGATAAGTGCATATTTTATAATCTTCTGTAGCTGACTTACTTCTAATATTCATATACTCATATGGATATTCTTTTATTAAAAATGCCTATTTTATTAGCCGTGCTGTATCACAAGAATAAATGATTTGTGGAAACCACAAAAAACATAAATCAGGATGATCAAATGGATATTTAAATCCCAGTTTTCCAGAATGTGTGTTTGCTGTCTTGACAGCTGTACTTCCTTGCTCAGCAGAAAGCATGGAAGGAAAGTGAACTCTGTAGACATTAAGTATAACCTGCCAAGGACCACAGATCAAGGAGCTATGAATGTGAAATACTTATTATAATATTTAAGAGGCTGAGATGATTTGCTGGTACCTATGAATCTTTGATTGTTTCCTTTATTTGTTTCTACATACATGAGGTGCGACAATAAAGTAATGAGACTGATGTGAAAAAATGTTGCTTACCGTTTTAGTCAAGTTTAGTGTTGTCTCCTTCAAAGCAATTCCCTTCTGATGGCACACACTTTTTCCAGCATATCTGCCATTGATAGTAACATTCCTGGAACTCATCTTCTGTAATATCCTCCAAGGCCCTTGTCACAGCTTTTTGGACATCTTGTGTTGTTTGAAAATGGTGCCCCCTCGACCGCCGTTTTGACCCGTGGAAATAGAAAAAAAGTCGCACGGAGCAATACCAGGTGAATAAGGTGGCTGTGCTAGTACTGAAATTTGTTTTGAGGTCAAAAATTGCTATACTGACAGAGCAGTATGGGATGGCGCATTATCGTGATGCAGAATCCAATTATCAGCAATGTTGGCACGAACATGAAGAACTCTTTTACAAAGTCTTTCTAAAATTTATTTGCAGTAATATTGGTTAACTGCTTGTCCAGGAGGCACCCACTCTAAATGAACAATTCTCTTGGAATCAAAGCACACAAGCATGCATTTCACGTTTGACTTTGACATCCGAGCCTTTTTTGGCCTGGGTGATCCCTTTGAGCAACATTGCAAACTTTGGCGTTTTCTCTCTGGATCATACTGAAAAAACCAACTTTCATCACCAGTGATAACATAGCTCAACAATTCTGGACTGATTTCCGTTTGCTCTAACAGATCGGCTGCCACATGTTTCCGGGTTTCTTGTTGTTGTGGTGTGAGATTTTTGGGAACCATATTTACACAAATCTTTCTCACACCAAGATCTTCAGTTATTATTAGACAAACCGTTTCTTGATTGATGTTCAGTTCTTCTGCAATCATTTTCATGGATAATCTTCGATCAGATCGTACAGTTCACGCACCCTGGCCAAGTTGGCATCCATTCGTGAGGTTGATAGTCATCTACTGTGGTCTTCATCTTCAACATTCGTTCTACCTTCACTGAACATTTTATGCCAATGAAAAACTTGAGCTCTTGACGTAACCTCCTCTCCAAAAGCTTTGTGAAGCTTCCTCTAAGTTGTCATCGCATTTTCACCCAATTTAATGCAAAAAGAAATGGCATATTGTTGCGCAATATTATGGGGTTCCATTTCCATTACGAGAGACACAAACACATGTTAACTTATTACATCCCATCTCAAGACTGAGCAGTTTCATCAATGTGCTTCTTGGATTAGAAGCATCTTATAGACCAAGGTCAAAGATATTGTGCCTACGCAAGCCTACAGGGTTGCCACATCTTGCAAAGGGAATCAATCTCATTACTTTATTGTCACATCTCATACAGTAGTTTCTGCAAACCACTGTAAAGTGCATGACAGATGTTACTTCAAACCATTATTAATCACTGCTTTTTCTATTCTATGAAGGGTGATCAGAAACTAAATTTACAAGGCTGATATTACTATAGTTATGTCCGTTACAGAGAAATTATTAGTGTGCGGTAATTCTGATATATGTGGTTGACTACTGTTCAGTGTTTAAGATGCCCGCAACCTACAGTACTAGTTGCAGATAAACACAAATGAAGACTCATTTGGAAAACTGACCTCATGAAGAAATCCACTCAGTAACTCAATTTATATGGGCAATACATGTAATCATAGCTTAAATTCACAGGCTGCTTGTAGAGCAGAGAGAACATAATGTCTCATCATCACATTGCAAAATGGTCTCAAACATTTGTGGCCAGTAGAGAAAATGTCACTGATAAGGATCACATCGGTCAGCCCAACACAGCATCAGCAGATTTGAACACAGCTCATGTGGAGGAGTTGTTTCAGGGCAACAGGAAGATCATATGATGGCATGTGATGGGAGAATTGGGTATGTCATTCAGAACCGTTTGTCATGTTTTCACAACATTCAGCAGTACTGGAAATTTTGTTCTCAATGTGTTCTGCAAAATCTGACTAACTGACACAAGGAGAAGCACATGGGGGCAAGTCCAACTTGTACAATGGTTCTCCACAGAAGGGAACAGTTTTTTTTCACGGCCTTGTCAAGGGTAATGAATCATGAATCCACCAGAACACCCCCAGCAGTAAGTGATCGTAGGGGGGTGGAAACACTCCTCCTACCCAAAGACAAAGAAATCTGATGTGCCCCTGCTGGGAAGGTGATGCCACAATGTTTTGGGACAGCACGGGTGTCATACTTGTGAGTCTTTGGAAAGAGGGAAGGTAGTGACATGATTGCATGAAGCAATTGAGCGGAAACGGCCTGTGCTTCTCATCAAGGGAATCATCTTCCTTCACACCAACATGTGACCTTTTACAGTCAAGAAGACCACCATGTTGTTGAAGGTGTTGCTGTTGAAGCTGTTTTGCTGAGACATCATTCCTCCCTACAGCCTAGACCTCACCCCCGATAACTTTCACCTTTTTCCTCTGTTGAAGGATCACACAGGAGGCCAACGATATGTGTCGCATGAGGTGGTGAAACACTTCATGTCAACATTTTGAACAGGCAAGGACAGGATTTTTACCAGGAGGGCACATTCAAACTCATCCTATGAAGGGACAGGCACCTAAACCCATATGGATACTGTGTCCAAAAATAACCTAATGTATGTACAATCAGTTGTTATGTCAGTTGTTTGAAGTAAAATGTACAGTTTTCACTGCAGGCTTTGTAACCTTATGTTTTGAGCACCTCTCATATATATGCATTAAATGAAGGAAAGAATAGTTATCTGTGTGTATCTCTACATGCCCTAATTGCAGTTCACTCTCTGATATCTCAGGTTTTCTCAACATGATTGTTGAATAGTGTACTTCTAGAGGTACAGCCAAGTTATTGTTTGCATTTTATGCACAATATTTTGATGACTCAGTCATCTTCTTCAGGTGCTGTGCATGGCACTGTTGTGTAGACTCCCTCCTTGAACTCCACAACAGTGTAACATGCAGCATCTGAAAAAGACAGGTGAGTTGGTTGTCAAAATATTGTGTATAAAATGGAAACAACTACTCAGAGATGAACTGGCAGAAGTACGCCATTATTCTATTAACTTTGTACCCATGATCCTATTATTAGGTATATGACTGTCGGAGGAAGGCAATGGCAAACCACCTCCACCAGGACCTTGCCTGGTACAGCGGTGTGGGTCTCCCGCATCGTCCCCTACGCTCTGTCAAGGAGTATGGGACTTCATCATTGTCATGACTGAGGCAATAGAACTGTTGTATAGTATACCTTGAATAGCAGTTCTCTGAGCAGGATTTCACTTATGAACATTCACTTCCTTATTCACATTTGCATTTACATTCATATGGTACATCTATTACACTTTTGTATGCAACCTGCTTAACCTGGTACCCTCATAGCAATGTGCCTCGTATGTTCTTCACCTTTATAAGGACTGTGAATACTGGGGCACTATACTAGATAAGTCGCAGTAGAGTCTTGTGTGCAGTTCTTTTAAAGATGCACTACACTTTCCCAGGATTCTCATAATCAGTCTAACTCCACCAATCACCTTTCCTATTATTAATTTCATTTTAGTTCATTTCATAATATCATTCATAGGAAAATGATTTATCACTAGTACTATGACCAGATTCTGTCAGGTTATTTAACCTGCCATTTAACACATCACCAGTAAATACTGTCTCAGGTCATTTTGAATTTCCTCACAATAACTTATGTATGAAACTCTCCTGTATATGTGTGTAGCAGTGTCATCAGAAACCAGTCTGATAATGATATTTACAATATGTGATTAGTCTTTTTATGAATACTGAGAAAATTAGCAGTTATATTGAGCTTCCTCAGAGGAACTCCTGGTATACTTTCATTTCCACTGAACATTAGTTATTTACACTCCTGGAAATTGAAATAAGAACACCGTGAATTCATTGTCCCAGGAAGGGGAAACTTTATTGACACATTCCTGGGGTCAGATACATCACATGATCACACTGACAGAACCACAGGCACATAGACACAGGCAACAGAGCATGCACAATGTCGGCACTAGTACAGTGTATATCCACCTTTCGCAGCAATGCAGGCTGCTATTCTCCCATGGAGACGATCGTAGAGATGCTGGATGTAGTCCTGTGGAACGGCTTGCCATGTCATTTCCACCTGGCGCCTCAGTTGGACCAGCGTTCGTGCTGGACGTGCAGACCGCGTGAGACGACGCTTCATCCAGTCCCAAACATGCTCAATGGGGGACAGATCCGGAGATCTTGGTGGCCAGGGTAGTTGACTTACACCTTCTAGAGCACGTTGGGTGGCACGGGACACATGCGGACGTGCATTGTCCTGTTGGAACAGCAAGTTCCCTTGCCGGTCTAGGAATGGTAGAACGATGGGTTCGATGATGGTTTGGATGTACCGTGCACTATTCAGTGTCCCCTCGACGATCACCAGTGGTGTACGGCCAGTGTAGGAGATCGCTCCCCACACCATGATGCCGGGTGTTGGCCCTGTGTGCCTCGGTCGTATGCAGTCCTGATTGTGGTGCTCACCTGCACGGCGCCAAACACGCATACGACCATCATTGGCACCAAGGCAGAAGCGACTCTCATCGCTGAAGACGACACGTCTCCATTCGTCCCTCCATTCACGCCTGTCGCGACACCACTGGAGTCGGGCTGCACGATGTTGGGGCGTGAGCGGAAGACGGCCTAACGGTGTGCGGGACCGTAGCCCAGCTTCATGGAGATGGTTGCGAATGGTCCTCGCCGATACCCCAGGAGCAACAGTGTCCCTAATTTGCTGGGAAGTGGCGGTGCGGTCCCCTACGGCACTGCGTAGGATCCTACGGTCTTGGCGTGCATCCGTGCGTCGCTGCGGTCCGGTCCCAGGTCGACGGGCACGTGCTCCTTCCGCCGACCACTGGCGACAACATCGATGTACTGTGGAGACCTCACGCCCCACGTGTTGAGCAATTCGGCGGTACATCCACCCGGCCACCTGCATGGCCACTATACGCCCTCGCTCAAAGTCCGTCAACTGCACATACGGTTCACGTCCACGCTGTCGCGGCATGCTACCAGTGTTAAAGACTGCGATGGAGCTCCGTATGCCACGGCAAACTGGCTGACACTGACGGCGGCGGTGCACAAATGCTGCGCAGCTAGCGCCATTCGACGGCCAACACCGCGGTTCCTGGTGTGTCCGCTGTGCCGTGCGTGTGATCATTGCTTGTACAGCCCTCTCGCAGTGTCCGGAGCAAGTATGGTGGGTCTGACACACCGGTGTCAATGTGTTCTTTTTTCCATTTCCAGGAGTGTAATATAAGTTATAGGACCAGTCAAATACTATTTGAGCAAATCAAAAATTTTGGAATTGAGGAATATAAAAAATTATCTGTTCATCTTTTGCTATTATTGGCAAGATATCATACATGAAAAGAGTGAATTGTTTTTCTTGTGAATAGTATTTTGTCCACATACTAGTTAATTGAGAAAAGTCTCGTTTCGCCAAATAATATATTTAAATTTGAGATTAGAGCATGCTCTAGGCCATAGCAATTAACAAGCATTAGGGATACACATCTGTAATTCTGTGTACCTATTCCTTAACCATCTTGATCATTGGAAGTGATCTACTCTTTTCCATGTGGACCATTCATTGTGTTAAAGACTGTCAATAAATATGAGGCAGAAGAAATGCAATTCTTATTAGATTTTGTGGTCAACACATGATGAAATTACATTTGGAGCTGAAAGCTTGTTCACCTTAAATAATTTCACTACCAATTTGGGATGCTTATATTAATTTTGGGGAGGGGGCAAGTGGGAGTTATTTCAGTTAGTTTAAGTGATAGTTAAATAATTGAACTATTATAGAATCCTGCTGCAATAGGATTGTGCATGAATGAATTTTTACTTGCTGAATTTAATATTTTGTCTTTGTGTTTACTGTCTCCTGTTTTGATAGCAAACTGATAAGTAAGAGAAAGAATGGAAGTCCATTTCACTGACTTTTCTTAGGACAAGTATGTCATAACACTTTGTTTTAAGGAACCTTCACCAGGTTCTTAATCGTGCAATCTGTTGGTGGCTCTATGCATGATCTCCTAATAGATGCACAGGTTGCAACTAGTCTTTACATATTTGTTTTTCTAAATTCTCTTTTTATGTGAGGAAGTAACAATCTGTGTTAATAATTGTCTATGTATTCTGCCAAATTCAAATATTTTGTCTTTTGTGATCAGTGTCACTATAATACCACCATAGCTATCATTCCTGATTCTCTTAGATTTCTGAATCTGGTGAACAGTCCATTTGATGGGGCCTTTAATGACAAAGTAGTTTGAGAAATGTTCTCTCTAAATTTGTTTTAAATGATATTAACAAATTTCTTGGTATCCACAGTGGCTTTTCTTTTCAAATTGAGACAGTGAAATAAATGGAAAACTTAACAATAAAATCCATCTGCTGTCTTTTATAGCGTCTTTATACAGTGCCAGTGTACATTTTAAAGTCACAACTTCATCATCAGTGCTTCATATTTTTATGTAGGGATCTTCAAAGTGATGTAAGCATGTCAGCCATGCATAGCCGTGAATTCTGGTGAATTGTTTTGTGTGTGACATAACTCTACAGTGTCGTACTTGAAAACTGTATGTTGAACATATTGAAGTTTCAATAAAATATTCATGGGTTTCTTACTACTTCATTGTGATGTCATATACAAAAGAAGTCAACAAAATTTTGCAGATATGAGTTTCTGGAATGTTGACATTTGCAAATGAAGTTCTTTACATAAAACTGAAGCCCACAGTAATATATATACACACACACACACACACACACACACACACACACACACACACACGAGGCACTGAGGAAAATGTAAATCACTGACTAAAGCTGAAAGTGAAAAAATACCATCAATAGATGTGCACGCATATAAAAAAAATTAAAGATTTTTTGTATTGGAAAACTTAATATGCACATCTATTGATGGTATTTTTTCACTTTCAGCTTTAGTCAGTGATTTACATTTTCCTCAGTGCCTCGTGTTGTATGTATGTCTGTAGAATAATTTTCCATGCTTTCACCAGATTTGTAGAACTGTCCCCAAGAGGTGAAAGTAGTAGACCTTTACAATATATTTTTATGAAAATACAGATAGAAAAGATTTTTACTGAGAAATTGTTGGCAGACACAAGCCCAAACAGTCACACAAAGGGTTTTCTTCATCTAAGTATTGAAACAACATTGTTGTAGGAAAAGGGATTAACTAGGAATTAAGTGGCAAAATCATCCAGATCCTGAAAGTCACATCAGGGCTGTATAAGAAGAAATAAACTGTGGAATTTTAGCAACAGATGATATTTGAGAATGTGAGCAGTTACTAGGAATTAAGGTGTCATTGAGTAAAAAAAAAAAAAAATAAGAACCAATACCACTGAAAATAAACATATGGATGTGGAAAACAGGGCAGCAACAAAGAAAAAGGAGAGGAGACACTTAACGGGAAGATGTATCAAAGGCAAGAGTAGCTTCAAAACACAGAATATAAATGAGAAAGGAAAATTAGATAAAACTGATAGAGGGTAGGAGAAAAAGAGGACAACCTAGAAAATGAGAGGAGCAGTTAACATAACATGTATGTGGGGTGGTGGGAATTAAATGTGGTGGGAACCTAGCTCGTGTTGCAGAGTAAGTTATCATCTAAGATACTAGTGTTTGATGAAAGTGATTTAGTCAGTGATTTACATTTTCCTCAGTGCCTCGTGTTGTATGTATGTCTGTAGAATAATTTTCAATGCTTTCACCAGATTTGTAGAACTGTCCCCAAGAGGTGAAAGTAGTAGACCTTTACAATATATTTTTATGAAAATTCAGATAGAAAAGATTTTTACTGAGAAATTGTTGGCAGACACAAGCCCAAACAGTCACACAAAGGGTTTTCTTCATCTAAGTAATGAAACAACATGGTTGTAAGAAAAGGGATTAACTAGGAATCAAGTGGCAAAATCATCCAGATCCTGAAAGTCACATCAGGGCTGTATAAGAAGAAATAAACTGTGAAGCACACTCCAGATTCCAATGTTGCAGAGCATATTGTGTGATAGAATTTAGTATGCTATCAATATAAATGTTCTGTTTGTGTCCATCCAGTGTTACCACCAATAGCTTAGATGTATGATGCTAACATAGCAAACTAAACAGTGATTGCTCATCAGTAGCTATTCAACATGATTGTGTCATATTCTGAAAATTCTCTTGTGTTTTCTTACTGTGGCTACTTTTCCTTCTACTATTTGCAGATTCTTTCCCAATTGTCATACCTGTGCTTCTATTATCCATCTGCCATTTCACCCTCGATTACTCAAGTGCTTCCACTTCTGAATTTCAAGTTCTTCTTTGTTTCAAGTAATTTGTTGTTGAATTCTCCCACATTGTCTTGTTGGCCACTAACTACATCTCTCTTGTTAAATTTTCTATATATGTTTATGAAAATAAGGAATTTTAAATTTTGGTGTAGGGCTGAAGAGACAGATGTATTTCTCGTTGTTGTTGTTGTTGTATTTAGTCCAAAGGCTGGATTGATGCAGCTCTCCACAATAGTCTATGCTGTGCAATCCTCTTCATGCATGAATGATTACTGCAACCCAAATCAATTTGAATCTGCTTACCATATTCATCCCTTGGTCTCCCTACACAATTTTTACCCTCCACACTTCCCTTGAATTACTTGAAGCTTCAGAATAAGTCCCTGTCAGCCAATCCCTTCTTGTAGTCTTGTTGTGGCATCAGTTTCATTTTTCCTCAGTCCATTTAAGTACCTCTTTATTATTTACCTAAGCCGCCCATCTAATCTTCTGCATTCTTCTGTAGTACCAGTTTTCAGATACTTCCTGCCCTTCATTTCTGAATTGCTTGTCATCCACATTTCATTCTGTACAAAAATACGCTCTAGACAGATAACTTCAGAAAAGACTTCTTAAAAGTTAATGTTATGTTAGATGTTTAAATAATTCCTCTTTTTCAGAAATACTTTTTATGCTGTAGCCAGTCCACTTTTTGTATCCTCTCTACATTGGCCATCATTGGCTTCTTTGCCACTTAAATAGCAGAACTCATCTACTGCTTTTAGTATTTCATTTCCTAATCCAATTCCTCAGCAGCACCAGATTTGATTCGTCTATATTCCATTGCTCTTGTTTTACTTTTCTTGACATTTATCTTATAACCTCTTTTCAAGACACTAAGCCATTCAGTTCAACTGGTCTCCAAAGTACAATGCTGTCTTTGGTGGAATTAGAGTGTCATCGGAAACCCTCTTTTCTGTAGACTATAATTCCATTTCTCAATTTCTCTTTGCTTTCCTTTATTGCTTGCTCAGTGCACACATTTAATAACATCAGGGATAGGTCGCAACCCTGTCTCACACCCTTCTCAATGTCTGCAACCCTTTCAAGTCCTTCGACTCTTACAACTGCTGTCTGGTTTCTGTACAAGTTGTAAATAAACTTTCACTTCCTGCATTTTATCCCTGCTATATTTAGAATTTCAAAGAGTATTCCATACATCACTGTCACAAGTTTTCTTTACATATGCAAAAGGTGCAAACATGGGTTTGCCTTTCCTCTCTTCTAAGGTAAGTCAAAGGGTCAGCATGGTCTTGCATGAACCCAAACTAATCTTCCCCTGTGTCAACCTGTACCAGTTTTCTATTCTTAGGATGCATGGTATTTTTTATGATACAAAACACCAATTGTAAACATTGCTTTTTTTCTAATATTTTGTCCTGCTGCCAAACATTTTTAGGATTGTATTTGGTAATTTGCTCTGACAGTGGCTATTTATGAGACAGTTGTTGTTTACTGCTAGCTTGTATATGCTTGTTACCTTTCTTATGGGGTGGATATCACAAAAAAAGAACAGGAAGACAGCTGGGTAGAGGGTGTGAGTGCATTGAGGCCAGGATGATTACAAGAGTGAAGGATGTGTTGCAAGGATAACTACTATCTTCTCAGTTAAGAAAAGCTATGCTGGTGCTGGCTGTGAAGCAGCCATTGAATTCGAGCACAATCTACTTTGCAGCATTTTCTGCCAGTGGGTGGTCAACCATACTCTTTGAAACAGTTTGTCGACAACCATTCATTCTGGTAGACAGCTGGTTGGTAGTCATGCCACATAAAATGTTGTGCAGGAATTTCAGCAGAGCAGTTACATGAGATGGCTGCTGTCGCACATGGCCCTGCCTGTGACGGGACAAGTCATGGTATATGAATAGTATATAATATGAATATGAATGGTATGTAATGATTTGTTTTCCAGTTGTAACTACATATGGAATTAATGGTAATATAGATAGTAAAGTAGTATATTACAAACTGAACCATACAAAGATAGAAAGTTCTCACAGGATTTATCAGGCACTGCATTACATGTATTAGCGATTAGCTTATTAAATCATTTTCATGATCTTCAAGATCTTCAGTTACTGAGTAGCAACATTTATGAATTAAGTGTTCTAAGTTCTAAGTTTTGGCAAACCTATGTTTCTAGCATTTGTAGACTTAGAGAAAGCTTTTGACAATGTTGACTGGAATACTCTCTTTCAAATTATAAAGGTGGCAGGGGTAAAATACAGGGAGCGAAAGGCTATTTACAATTTGTACAGAAACCAGATGGCAGTTATAAGAGTCGAGGGACATGAAAGGGAAGCAGTGGTTGGGAAGGGAGTAAGACAGGGTTGTAGCCTCTCCCCGATGTTATTCAATCATATGCCCCCCCATGAACCATGGACCTTGCCGTTGGTGGGGAGGCTTGCGTGCCTCAGCGATACAGATGGCCGTACCGTAGGTGCAACCACAACGGAGGGGTATATGTTGAGAGGCCAGACAGACATGTGGTTCCTGAAGAGGGGCAGCAGCCTTTTCAGTAGTTGCAGGGGCAACAGTCTGGATGACTGACTGATCTGGCCTTGTAACATTAACCAAAACGGCCTTGCTGTGCTGGTACTGCGAACGGCTGAAAGCAAGGGGAAACTACAGCCGTAATTTTTCCCGAGGACATGCAGCTCTACTGTATGATTAAATGATGGCGTCCTCTTGGGTAAAATATTCCAGAGGTAAAATAGTCTCCCATTCGGATCTCCGGGCGGGGACTACTCAGGAGGACATCGTTATCAGGAGAAAGAAAACTGGCGTTCTACGGATCGGAGTGTGGAATGTCAGATCCCTTAATCGGGCAGGTAGGTTAGAAAATTTAAAAAGGGAAATGGATAGGTTAAAGTTAGATATAGTGGGAATTAGTGAAGTTCGGTGGCAGGAGGAACAAGACTTTTGGTCAGGTGATTACAGGGTTATAAATACAAAATCAAATAGGGGTAATGCAGGAGTAGGTTTAATAATGAATAAAAAAATAGGAGTGCGGGTTAGCTACTACAAACAGCATAGTGAACGCATTATTGTGGCCAAGATAGACGCAAAGCCCATGCCTACTACAGTAGTACAAGTTTATATGCCAACTACCTCTGCAGATGATGAAGAAATAGATGAAATGTATGACGAGATAAAAGAAATTATTCAGGTAGTGAAGGGAGACGAAAATTTAATAGTCATGGGTGACTGGAATTCGTCAGTAGGAAAAGGGAGAGAAGGAAACATAGTAGGTGAATATGGATTGGGGGGAAGGAATGAAAGAGGAAGCCGCCTTGTAGAATTTTGCACAGAGCATAACTTAATCATAGCCAACACTTGGTTCAAGAATCATAAAAGAAGGTTGTATACCTGGAAGAATCCTGGAGATACTAAAAGGTATCAGATAGATTATATAATGGTAAGACAGAGATTTAGGAACCAGGTTTTAAATTGTAAGACATTTCCAGGGGCAGATGTGAATTCTGACCACAATCTATTGGTTATGAACTGCAGATTGAAACTGAAGAAACTGCAAAAAGGTGGGAATTTAAGGAGATGGGACCTGGATAAACTGAAAGAACCAGAGGTTGTAGAGAGTTTCAGGGAAAGCATAAGGGAACAATTGACAGGAATGGGGGAAAGAAATACAGTAGAAGAAGAATGGGTAGCTCTGAGGGATGAAGTAGTGAAGGCAGCAGAGGATCAAGTAGGTAAAAAGACGAGGGCTAATAGAAATCCTTGGGTAACAGAAGAAATATTGAATTTAATTGATGAAAGGAGAAAATATAAGAATGCAGTAAATGAAGCAGGCAAAAAGGAATACAAACGTCTCAAAAATGATATCGACAGGAAGTGCAAAATGGCTAAGCAGGGATGGCTAGAGGACAAATGTAAGGATGTAGAGGCTTGTCTCACTAGGGGTAAGATAGATACTGCCTACAGGAAAATTAGAGAGACCTTTGGAGAGAAGAGAACCACTTGTATGAATATCAAGAGCTCCGATGGCAACCCAGTTCTAAGCAAAGAAGGGAAGGCAGAAAGGTGGAAGGAGTATATAGAGGGCCTATACAAGGGCGATGTACTTGAGGACAATATTATGGAAATGGAAGAGGATGTAGATGAAGACGAAATGGGAGATAAGATACTGCGTGAAGAGTTTGACAGAGCACTGAAAGACCTGAGTCGAAAAAAGGCCCCGGGATTAGACAACATTCCATTTGAACTACTGATGGCCTCGGGAGAGCCGGTCATGACAAAACTCTACCATCTGGTGAGCACGATGTATGAGACAGGCGAAATACCCTCAGACTTCAAGAAGAATATAATAATTCCAATCCCAAAGAAAGCAGGTGTTGACAGATGTGAAAATTACCGAACTATCAGTTTAATAAGTCACAGCTGCAAAATACTAACACGAATTCTTTACAGACGAATGGAAAAACTGGTAGAAGCCGACCTCGGGGAAGATCCGTTTGGATTCCGTACAAATGTTGGAACACGTGAGGCAATACTGACCTTACGACTTAGCTTAGAAGAAAGATTAAGAAAAGGCAAACCTATGTTTCTAGCATTTGTAGACTTAGAGAAAGCTTTTGACAATGTTAACTGGAATACTCTCTTTCAAATTCTGAAGGTGGCAGGGGTAAAATACAGGGAGCGAAAGGCTATTTACAGTTTGTACAGAAACCAGATGGCAGTTATAAGAGTCGAGGGGCATGAAAGGGAAGCAGTGGTTGGGAAAGGAGTAAGACAGGGTTGTAGCCTCTCCCCGATGTTATTCAATCTGTATATTGAGCAAGCAGTAAAGGAAACAAAAGAAAAATTCGGAGTAGGTATTAAAATTCATGGAGAAGAAGTAAAAACTTTGAGGTTCGCCGATGACATTGTAATTCTGTCAGAGACAGCAAAGGACTTGGAAGATCAGTTGAACGGAATGGACAGTGTCTTGAAAGGAGGATATAAGACGAACATCAACAAAAGTAAAACGAGGATAATGGAATGTAGTCAAATTAAGTCGGGTGATGCTGAGGGAATTAGATTGGGAAATGAGACACTTAAAGTATTAAAGGAGTTTTGCTATTTAGGGAGTAAAATAACCGATGATGGTCGAAGTAGAGAGGATATAAAATGTAGACTGGCAATGGCAAGGAAAGCGTTTCTCAGGAAGAGGAATTTGTTAACATCGAGTATAGATTTAAGTGTCAGGAAGTCGTTTCTGAAAGTATTTGTATGGAGTGTAGCCATGTATGGAAGTGAAACATGGACGATAACTAGTTTGGACAAGAAGAGAATAGAAGCTTTCGAAATGTGGTGCTACAGAAGAATGCTGAAGATAGGGTGGGTAGATCACGTAACTAATGAGGAGGTATTGAATAGGATTGGGGAGAAGAGAAGTTTGTGGCACAACTTGACTAGAAGAAGGGACCGGTTGGTAGGACATGTTCTGAGGCATCAAGGGATCACAAATTTAACATTGTAGGGCAGTGTGGAGGGTAAAAATCGTAGAGGGAGACCAAGAGATGAATACACTAAGCAGATTCAGAAGGATGTAGGTTGCAGTAGATACTGGGAGATGAAGAAGCTTGCACAGGATAGAGTAGCATGGAGAGCTGCATCAAACCAGTCTCGGGACTGAAGACCACAACAACAACAACAAGTTCTAATTTAAAATTTAATAACCCTTTAAGTCTGAAATGTACTGAAACAATGCATTGTAGAGCTTAATACCCAAATAACTTTATGCTTCTGAGTTCGTGGTCTTTTCATTTATTCTGTGTCGATATCATTTGTATTCATTGTGTTATAGTAGTGACAGTCAGAATGTGTGTGGAGATTGTTTAGATTTGCTTTGGTTAAGAATACATTTTGAATATATAGAGTAATGGCAGAGTAAGTGTTCCTAATTTCCTGAAAAAGGTCTGCAGTGAGCTTTTATAGGACTATTTGAACAGCCTGTTTTTGTAAGATAAAAATTTCCTTTACTTTTAAGAATAAGAATCTTTATTAGCTGTTCAGTATTTTCTTATACAATGGGCTTCATCAATAAGTTCAATTACAGCATAAAGATAAAGCATATTCTCATAACAATGTACATATAAATCATATGAATGTTAGTGTCGTACAATAACACACATTTGGAATTTTGTATAGTGTTAATTTCAGAATAGAAAAGAAAACATTATACAAATTTATATTAAGCGGGGCGTATTCATGATGATGACACGATGTCATTATCATATACATGTTGATAACACTATGTCATTATCCTAAGATATTGATACCAATATAGAGCACTCGAAATAAGTCTATGCCTATGTGTTAGATATTGTTTTTCCAAATTTAGGTCATACTACAGACAGAGGTACCTTTCTCTATGTTAAAACAGCAAATCTGCCATATTACAATCTTTATATTCATCAATTGAGTAAAGTGCTTTACCTTAGAGCCATTGACCCAAATTTATTTTTAGATACTGTTTGTACAATTTTAGGGAGCATATTAAACAGTTCAAGGCCTACATATTTATAACTGTTAGGCATCTTGGACAATCTAGACTATGGCAGATCAATTGTGGGGTTTCGTCTTGTATTATGGCTGTGGACAGATGACTGAAGGGGATATTGAGCTATGTTTTCTTTTACATGTAATAAGGAACAATAGATGTACAAACAAGGAACTGTCATTATGTTAAGTTTTTTGAAATGTTCACTGCATGTAATCCTAGGAGATAAACCCACTATACATCGAAGAGCTTTTTTTTGCCATCTAAAAATTGATACTGAATTGGGATAATTTCCCCAGAGCAGAATACCATATGAAAGATGGGGGTGGATATAAGCAAAATATGAATACAGCAGTAAGTTTTGGCTGACATTATTCCTAAGCTTATAAAGTAGGAACATAGCACATGCAAGTTTAGAACAGAAGTATGTGATATGGTTATCCCAGCTAAGTTTCTGGTCAATCATCATTCCTAACAGTTAAACAGACTTATTTTCTGTGTTTGATACCTTCAAATTAAAGAATATTTCCTCAGTTTTTGTTTCATTTATGTATAGGTAGCTTGCACTAAACCAATGAACCAATTTTTCAAATATTATATTATTTTTTTCTCGTACAGATTCAAGAGTCTGTCCTGAACTGATAAAAGTTGTATCGTCTGCATAGAGAACTGTTTTTAGAGAACTGTTTTACAGGGTAAATACTGTGGCATATCATTAACATACATTACAAACAGGAAGGGCCCAAGCATGGAGCCCTGTGGCACACCTCTTATTATTGTTTGTGGGTTTGACAGCTGCCCATTTACACTAACAAATTGTACTCTGTTCCTTAAGTAGGATTCTAATAATTTCAGGGTGTCCTCTTCCATGCCGTAGTGTCTTAATTTCATGATCAAAGTACTGTGAGATACAGTATCAAATGCTTTACTCAGGTCTAGGAGAGTAGCACAAGAGATTAATTTGTTTTCAAAGCTATCATATATATATATCACTAACAATATTTTCAAACGCTTTAATTGTGGTCAGTCCAGACCTGAATTCATACTGTGAGTTACTTAACAAGTTATTCCTCTCAAAATAGTGATTCATTTGTTGGTGAACACAGTCTTCGATTATTTTAGATATTATTGGGATTAATGAGATAGGGTGATAGTTACTTGGATTTGATTTATCTCCTTTCTTAAATACAGGAATAGTTACTGCTATATTCAAACAGTCGTGGAAAATCCCTTGCTGTAATATACGGTTAATGAGAGTGGTTAGAGGGGACAGAAGATCACCTGATATCTTCTTAATGACAAAGTTTGACAGACCATAGAAGTCCTCTGCTATCGAACTACTTAGTTTGTCTAATGCTTTGCTAACATCATTTTCAGTTACTGTTGCCCAGCAGAATTTATGAACTACATCCTTATTTAAACCTAAAAGAGTTTTAGCATCAAGCTTGGTTTTGGGTGGAGACAAATCTTGTTGTATACTGAAGTTAACAAAGTGTGAGTTTAAGATATCTGGGGCTATGGGTATAGCTAGTTGAGATGTTGGCCTATTTATTTCACTTTTAATTACTTCCCAGGCAGCTTTACAGCTGTTTCTAGATTTAAGAATATGGTTATCATTCGCCCTACGTTTTGCCAATCTTATTTCAGATCTATACATTTTTCTTATTCTAATGTACATCTATTTGTACTCACTGCTGTTATGAGATCTGTCCTTAAACATAAGAAGCATAATCCTGATGCTGTTGAGGTATGGTGTGAACCAATTATGTAATCTCTGTGGTTTATGAGCTGGGTTATTATTCTGTTTTTTTTTTTTTTTACTAATCTGGGAAAACACACCAAATATTCTTGTAATTTCCTCTATAAATAATTTGCTTGTGTGATTCACACACACATCTTTGTATAAGATGTCATTTCAGTTAACTGACCTTATTTTAGTTCTAAACTCTCTTATGTTGCATTCATTCATAGGTCTAACAGTTTTGTGTTGTTCATCTGGAATGCTGACTGGGACTGTAATCCATAGGCCATCATGGTCAGCTGGACCTAACTTGACTACTGCAATTTCAACTTTATTTTCATGGGTATTACCTATTATATTGTCTAAACATGCATTATATCTAGTAGGCTTATCATTTAGACAATAGCAATCAAAAGCTCTTAAGCTATCCAAGAATTCCAATATGATATGACTCTGTTCCCTGATATCCATATTAATATCACAAAAAATTAAGATTCTTTGGTATTTATATTTAGGCTTAGTAAGACTAACAGATTTTTTTAAAATTTACTATAAGTTCATATTCACTAGAAGATGGTGTGCAATATACAGATGCAACAATAATATTATGTTTAGGTACATGTAGAAATGCAGCCTTAAAGGTGGTGTCTATACACAGGTCTGTGACATCCATAGTCAAGTATTGTAGATTTAGTGCATTCTTAATATATATTGCAACACCCCATGTCCAATTGTTGATCTGCAGCAACTACTAGCTAAGGAGTAACAAAATGGAATATTGAGGTCAATTTCCGATGAATATAGCCAGTGCTCATTCACACTAAGCATACTACAGTTGGAAGTTTCTAACCAGTACTGCAATTCTCCCAACTTCTTTCTTAAGGACTGTATATTAATATGTAAGAACAGAACACTATTTTTGCTAACCCCTGGGCAGTGAAGAAGAGGGTTCAGATTGTCTTCTTAAGGGCACTTCTATACAGCTGATATCTTGAGTTGTTTGTAAGTCTGCTGCTGGTAGCAAGGCCCCATTTTGACAACGTTCAGCTACATCTAGTTTTCTGGGCTCAGAGTGAATGGATTGAAGATTGTTTTCATCCTGCTGGAACATATCTGTTAATATTTTGTCAGACAGACCAGCAGGCTTTACAGGTTTCCCTGGTCCAGTGGTATTACTGTAAAGGTGGCCATTTTTTTACTCACAGTTTTGGTAATCAGTTCAGAGATTAATTAATTAGGTTTTGAGCTCACCCAGAATGATAATCCATAAATCATTATAATCCCTGTATCATTTTACCAAACTGTGTGTAATTTGTTTTCTTTGCATTCAGTGTAAGTGTATTTCCACTGAACCAAGTCTCAATATTTTTTAGGATTTTTATCAGTTGTGGAATGTAATGACTTTTTAAAGTCACTCACTATTAAACTTGTGTTATTGGCATGTAATACAGTTTTGGCTGTATCATATTGTAACTGTAAGTAATTCACATGTAGGAGAAAGAGTAGTGGCCCTAAGATTTGCCCTGGGGTACTCCAAAAGGAACTTCTTTTGCTTTTTAAACTAATCTTATTCTTTTATTTAAATTAACAGTGGTGAACTCTACAGCATGAGACCAATTTTTGAGGTATGCCTGAAACCACATTTTAGCTCTTCTTCTAATACCTAGTGCTTCCAGCTTATCAAGAAGAATTTCATGGCAGATATGATACTGAAAATTTCAGACAGATTTAAATTGATTCCTACTACACTTTTGTTTTCCAACTTTTTAATTATTTCTTGGGTGTAGTCTATTACGTTCTTTGCTTTGTTTTGCAAAACAAAACAAAAAATCAATCCGTTGATTACTATTCCAAAGCACATTGTTGTTTAGGTAGTGACGCTTGATTTTTTTTTTTCAGTTTGTCTAATGTTTTGGAGAAAACAGCAAAAAATAATATTTAATGGTACTTTTCTATTTTATGTCTCTCTCCATTTTTAAGTAGTGGTCTCACTTTTGAGACCTTAAGCTGTTGAGGAAACACAGCTTCACTAAAGGATAAATTTGCAGCAAGTGTCACAAGTTTTGCAGTTTGCCAGCCTTATGTGCACATTCCATTTCATATCACTTTGCAACATTATACCTGGATATTTACTTCATGTTACTGCATCAAGCAGAACACTACTAATACTACACTCAACTAATACAGTGTAATTTTTCCTACTCATCTGCATTAACTTGCATTTTTCTACATTAGAGCAACCTGCTAACCATCACATCACATAGAAATTCTGTCTAAGCCATCCTATATTCTCCTTCAGTCACTCGTTAATGATACTTTCCCATACACTACAGCAGCATATAATTACAGATTATTAGTCACCCTATTTGTCAGATTGTTTATGTATATAGAGAACAAGAGTGATGATATCACACTTCCCTCGGGCCCTGCTGACAATATACTTGTCTCTGATGAAATCATACTTTCCAGGACAATGTACAGGCCCTTTACTTTGAGGAAGTTGTACGTGAGGAGAACAAAGAAGAAGTGAGTTCAAAATGTGTACTGAATATGTCTCAAGATGCAGAAAAGGTGAATGAAGTAACAGTGGGCCAATAGCCAAGTTTATTGTGCTAGAGTGCTAATAATGAGCTGCAGTAATAATCAGTTGATCAGATGTGAGAGATGGATTTGGAACAAAAAGTAAAATGCACATGGAACTAAACAAGGGGGTGGGGGGATACCATAAAAATAAAGAGGGCTAGAAAGAATAAAGAATGTAAACAGGAGAGGGGAGGAAAGAATGTTGTAGAACAGAATTGGAAATGATTGTATGGCATTGTTGGCCGGGAGGCCCCATTCCGGGGAGTTCGGCCTCCGTATTGCAAGTCCTTTTTAGTTGATGCCACTTCGGCCACTTGCGAGTCAATAATGATGAAAATGATGATGAACAACACACAACACCCTGGCCCCCTGTGTGGTAGGCGGCAACGCTACTGCTACGCTATGGAGGCGGACTGTAGAACAGAATTGAGAAACTAAGGGAAGTGGTACTCTGATAAATTCATATTTTAATTTGAAAATGGGTTGTTTCTACCAAAAACAAGAAAATTATTTTTTGTATAGTTTGTGGACTATTAGGAATAGTTTGAACTGTTTGGAAAATATACCATTTATTTTACTGTGATATTATTCAGTACATATCCCTCACCACATGTTAATCGATATCCACCTTTACCAACTAAAAATGATTGCATTTTCCCAAAAACATGTTTTATCTAATCATATCAGGAATCTTTAGTTATTAATACAATACTTGTTGTCACCCAGCCCAGCAGCCAGGCGACTAGCATGAGTTTTAGTGTTCTCGTAAAGATAAGTGATTTTAGATTATAAAACATATAATTTAGTACTGATTACATGGTAAATAGGTGTATTAGTGTGCCTTTATGTGTGCCATTAAAGGTTTCATTTTTTTTTACGTAATATAGCAGAAAACGCGAAAAGATCATACAGTCGTATTTTCTTTTTACATTTTGCCGCAGCAAATTTTATAGAATTTCATTTAGTTGTTCTTTGCTCTCTCCAGCAATTTAACTTAGTGTACCTCTTCATTATTTAACTAGCATTTCCGGAAAGTAGTCTAAAGTTTAAGTTGTTGTTTCAGAAACTTTGCACTGTTGCTTTTGTTTACACACAGTTGCGAGTAGGCCAAATTTGTGGAACCACATTTTCGTGTTTATCTGTAATTTAACTGAGTTATTCTTAATAAACTATTACGTTTATCATCAGTGAAAAGTGCTTGACTTGCCATAGGATTGTTAGGTTGGGGCTTTGGTGTGATGGATGCTGTAGTTTTTTCCATGTGGGTGACTGTAGAAGCGTGGGAATAGGGGAAGTAACTGAGACTCATCAGTGGTTTTGTAGGATTTGTAGTAGAGATAGGAAGATACTAGAACAGGAGGGGAAAATTGCCGCCCTTCAGGCTGAGTCAGACGAGGCCAGATATTTTTAGGCATCTGTTTTTTCCATCGCTTCTATGCAGTCACTGTGGTTATCCAATATGTAATCTTATTGTTTAGTGTGCTTCCCCTTGAATATGCTATTTTTCTTACATTTGTCTGTTCCAAAAGCCATATTTATATCATTGCTGATTTATTATTATTATTATTATTATTATTATTATTATTATTTCTTTCCTTTCTCAGACGTTATGTCTGGTTAAAAATGGAAAGTGATGCGGACCTTGATAAAGCGTGACTTCCTTTTAACTGTACGGTATATGTTACATTGCATGTAGGAACTTTCGGGTAATTGAACATGTATCAATAATTACAGATTTCTGTAGTTGTATATATATATATGTTTGGATGTAGCTGTATTGCGTTGATGTACTGGTGGATATTGTGTGGTATGACTCCTGTAGTTGATTGTATAATTGGTATAATGTCAACTTTATCCTTATGCCACATGTCCTTGACTTCCTCAGCCAGTTGGATGTTTTTTTTTTTTTCAATTTTTTCTCCTGTTATCTTCTGTATATTTGTTGTATTTCCTATGGATATTTCGATTAGCTGTGTTAATTTCTTCTTTTTATTGGTGAGTAGGATGTCAGGTTTGTTATGTGGTGGTGTTTTATCTGTTATAATGGTTCTGTTCCAGTATAATTTGTATTCATCATTCTCCAGTACATTTTGTGGTGCATACTTGTATGTGGGAACGTGTTGTTTTATTAGTTTATGTTGTATGGTGAGTTGCTGTTGTATTATTTTTGCTACATTGTCGTGTCTTCTGGTGTATTCTGTATTTGCTAGTATTGTACATCCACTTGTGATGTGATCTACTGTTTTACTGTTTCTATTTGTTGTTTGCAAAGTCTGCATTTATCTATTGTGGTATTGGGATATTTAATAATATGCTTGCTGTAATATCTGGTGTTTATTGTTTGATCCTGTATTGCAATCATGAATCCTTCCATCTCACTGTATATATTGCCTTTTCTCAGCCATGTGTTGGATGTGTCTTGATCGATGTGTGGCTGTGTTAGATGATACGGGTGCTAGCCATGTAGTGTTTTCTTTTTGCTATTTACTTTCTTTGTATCTATTGATGTTATGTGATCTAAAGGGTTGTAGAAGTGGTTGTGAAATTGCAGTGGTGTAGCCGATGTATTTATATGAGTGATTGCTTTGTGTATTTTGCTAGTTTCTGCTCATTCTATAAAGAATTTTCTTAAATTGTCTACCTGTCCATAATGTAGGTTTTTATGTCGATAAATCCCCTTCCTCCTTCCTTTCTGCTTAATGTGAATCTTTCTGTTGCTGAATGTATGTGATGTATTCTATATTTGTGGCATTCTGATCGTGTAAGTGTATTGAGTGCTTCTAGGTCTGTGTTACTCCATTTCACTACTCCAGATGAGTAGGTCAATATCGGTATAGCATAAGTATTTATAGCTTTTGTCTTGTTTCTTGCTGTCAATTCTGTTTTCAGTATTTTTGTTAGTCTTTGTCTATATTTTTCTTTTAGTTCTTCTTTAATATTTGTATTATCTATTCCTATTTTTTGCCTGTATCCTAGATATTTATAGGCATCTGGTTTTTCCATCACTTCTATGCAGTCACTGTGGTTATCCAATATGTAATCTTCTTGTTTAGTGTGTTTTCCCTTGACTATGATATTTTTCTTACATTTGTAAGCCATATTTATATCATTGCTGAATACTTCTGTTATCTTTAGTAATTGGTTGAGTTGTTGATTTGTTGCTGCCAGTAGTTTTAGATCATCCATGTATAGCAAATGTGTGATTTTGTGTTGGTATGTTCCAGTAATATTATATCCATAATTTGTATTATTTAGCTTGTTGGATAGTGGGTTCAGAGCAAGGCAGAACCAGAAAGGACTTAATGAGTCTCCTTGGTATATTCCACGCTTAATCTGTATTGGCTGTGATGTGATATTATTTGAATTTGTTTGAATATTGAGTGTGGTTTTCCAATTTTTAATTACTATGTTTAGGAACTATATCAATTTAGGATCTACTTTGTATATTTCCAATATTTGTAGTAACCATGAGTGGGGTACACTATCAAAAGCTTTTTGCTAATCAATGTGTGCATAGTGTAGCGACCTTTGTTTAGTTTTAGCTTGATATGTCACCTCTGCATCTATTATCAGTTGCCCTTTACATCCTCGTGCTCCTTTGCAGCAGCCATTTTGTTCTTCATTTATAAGTTTTTTCTGTGTTGTATGTGTCATTAATTTCTGTGTAATGACTGAAGGTAATATTTTGTATATTGTTGGTAGGCATGTTATGGGGCGATGTTTTGCTGTGTTTGCTGTGTCTGCTTGATCTTTAGGTTTCAGATAAGTTATTCCTTGTGTAAGTGTATCAGGGACTGTGTATGGGTCTGCAATGTAACTGTTAAATAATTTAGTTAAATGTGAATGTGTTGAGGTGAACTTCTTTAGCCAGAAATATGCTATTTTATCTTTTCCAGGGGCTTTCCAATTGTGCATAGAATTAATTGCTCGGGTGACTTCATGTTGCAAAATTCACTTCAGGCATTTGTGGTATCATCTTGTATGTGTCTGTTTCTGCTTGTATCCACCGTGCATGTCTGTTATGTTGTGCAGGGTTTGGCCATATGTTGCTCCAGAAGTGTTCCATGCCTGTTATGTTTGGTGGATTGTCTATTTTAATGTGTGTGTTATCTGTTGTTTGGTAAAATTTCTTTTGGTTTGTGTTGAATGTTTGGTTTTGTTTCCTTATATTTTCACTTTTTTTGTATCTTCTAAGTCATTTGGCCAGTGCTTGTAATTTCTGCTTCTTTTCATCTAATTGCTCTATCGCTTCTTGTTGTGAGATTTTACCTAACCTTTTTCTATAAATTGTGTTAGCTGTCTGATGTCTTTTCTCAGTTTTTCTATTCTGATCTGCAGCCTGTGTTGCCATGCTGGTTTTGTGGGTTTCTTCTGTGTGTTGGTTGGTTCTGATCTCTGCCTAGTGTGTATATTTAGTGCAGTGAGTGCTCCTATATAAACCAATAGTTGTAACTCTTCCATAGTTGTATTTTCATTTATTTTGTTGTGTGTGATTGTGTTGATAGTTGTTATTGTTGTTTCGACTTGCGGGTTATTTGGTGGTCTATGCAAGAATGGTCTAATGTCTGTATTTGTGTCATTGTATTATATATATGTCAGCTGAAATTTTTCTTCTATATCTAACATATGTGTCACTTCGTGTTCTATTTGTGCTTGTTCTGGTGGCTGTCTTAAGATTTTGTTTTCCTCTGATTGTTTAATTGATGCGTGTTGTTCTTTGTTTGTTTGCTCTGGGATGTTTGAGTCCATTACTGTATTTTCTTCTTCTTCTGATTGCACATTATTTTATTCCAGTATTTGTTGTACTTGTTGTTTGATGTTTTCTAATTCTGACTGGGGTATCCTGTTATTTTTTATTATTTCACAGATATGATCAGCTAGTTGTTCCATTAAAAAATTTAATTCTGGGTATCTGGTAATAAATGTTGTGTATACTTGTGATCTGTATCCAGTTGTGTTGGTTCCTAAGTTTGTTGCTTGGTAATAACAGAACATGAGGTGTCGGTTAACTTCATCTGACCATCTCATCCTCTGTCTTTGTTTTCCTTCTAGAGTAGTTGCAGGAAGCATATCCTGCCAAACACCTCTATGTGGATTTAAATCATTTTCCGTGTGGCTAGCAGTGTCGTTACCATTGTGGACGGGCATAGGGTTCAAGCATCGACCCCAACCACGACAGCGCTTGTCCGAGGCTTCATTAATTCTGTCCTGAACCAACTAATCACACTAAAAGGGGGGCTAGCCCTATTAGTGATTTGTTCTTTTCGTCACCTGTTACGACTGGCAGAACATACCAGTGGCCTATTCTTTTCCCGGGCCTCCACGGGGTTTATTATTATTATTATTATTATTATTATTACTATTGTGAATGAATAATTGTTGCATTATCAATATTACTTTAGCAAGCATATCAGCTTGCCCTGCACAGGCACAATTATGTACAATAATAATTATTGTAATTTAAAAAAAAAATGTACTGAACACACTGACGATGCCAATTGTATGGAAAACATACTGAAAGGCAAATAAAGATTCTATTCTATTCTATTCTAAGGAGGAAGAAGGGTACAGAGAGGTGGGAAGTGGCAACAGGCAACAGGAAGAACAGGCCTAGAACTTTGTCTGACAGCTTCGTGTTGAATGTGGAAAATAGATTTGACCTGTTGCTTCAGTTAGAAGCTGGTGAGCCCCAAGCAGTTGCAGGTGTAGACAGGGCACAACAAACTTTCAGCAGCAAATTGAAAAGTAAGGATGTAGGGAAATCAGTAAAGTGAAAGAAAGTGTTGTTGTTAGGTAGTCCCCATGGAAGAGGTGTTGGCCAACTTTTGCAGGATGAACTAGGATCAGAATACCAGGTCACCAATTTTTTTAAACTTAGTGCTGGTCTGGAGCAGGTGACAGAGGATTTAGGATCACTTTGCAAAGATTTCACTAAGGAAGACACTGTGGTTATAGTGGGTGGGGCAGGTAACAGTATTGACAGAGACCCTGGGTACAGTATAGAGTGTGACCTGGCAAAGATTGCATCAGCATTGAACCATAGTAGTGTTGAGTTTGTATCTGTTCTTGGGCGCCATGACCGACCTCATTTGAACTCTTCTGTCAAGAGAGTTAATTTGGAGCTGGAACGGCTGCTTATGTTGGTTGCAGGGTCACACGTTGGTGTGGTTCCTGTTGATTCTCTCAATAGGTGGGATTATACTAGGCATGGCCTTCACCTCAACAGGAAGGGGAAGGGTAAACTGGCTGGGAAAATAGCAGGAAAGTTAAAGGGGGGAGGCACTGTCATGAATGATAAAATACCAGTGGTTATAGGGTTCAAAAAAGACCCTTTTTTAGGGTAGGGAGGACAGAAAGAAACCAAATTTTAAGAGAGGTTAGAACTGAGACAAACCTTCAGTATGAGAAAAAAAAAAAACAAAAAACATAATTCTAGCTTATTACATCAGCATAAACAGCTATTGGTTAAGAATTTTCAACAGCCAGCAGATGTTTTAACTCTACCCAGTTTTAACTCAGTCAATGTCAAATGTCAGCTATCTTTATTGCATCAAAATATTCGAGGACCGAGAAATAAAATTAATGAATTAACTATCTGCATAGATGAATTAGAGTCTTCAAACCCAGCTGACATGATCTGCCTCTCTGAACATCATGTGACCACTGGTATATAACTTGTAAGTGTTACAGGGTTTAGGTTAGCATCTCACTTTTGTAGATCAGAAATGGAGAAAGGAGGAGTTGCCACATTCATCAGGAACTGTCATAAATTTAAGAACATACACATTCATAAATTTTGCCTAGAACAGCATATGGAAGCATGTGCAACAGAAGAAGAATTTCACAAAAAATCCTTCATAATATTAAGTGCATATCGAGCACCTGCAGGTAACTTTAATCTGTTCGTAAACCACCTTGAAGCTGTATTGGCTCATTTAACAACCAAAAACAAAGAAATAGTGGTTGCTGGTGATCTCAATGTAGATTTCCTTACAGACTCTCCCAATAAGAACTTATTCGAGTTAGTAACACTATCATTCAACTTAATTCCCACTCTAAAGTTCCCCACTATGGTAGCCAATTGCTCACAAACAGCCATTAATAATATCTTTATAGAGAAGTCCAATGAACAAAATTATATTACAAGATCAATAGTCAATGATGGCCTCTCAGACCATGACATGCAGTTCCTTCTGTTAAATGTTAATACTGAACAGGATATAAAATCTGTTAATCTGAGCTCAAGAGGGTAATCAATATGCCAAAAATTGATTATTTTAGGATACTCCTCAGAGACATTCACTGGACTGATGTTTACAGTGCTCATGGCATGAATGAAAAATATAATACTTTTGCTAATAAAGTACTTACCTTGTTCAAACACTGTTTTCTCCCAAAACTTACCAAGGTTAGAGCAAAGTCTACAAAGAAGCCATGGGTTACTCAAGGAATAGGGGGATCTTGTAAAACAAAAACAAAACTGTATCTGTCAATCCGAAACAGTTCCGATGTTGATGCTATAGCACATTACAAGAAATACTGCAAAATATTAAAGACTGTAATACGGACATCAAAGCAAATATATTACAAGGAAAAGATAGTCATATCAGATAACAAAATAAAGACAATATGGGATGTGGTGGAGGCGGAGACTGGTAGAACCAGACATGAAGAGGAACAAATAGCATTAAGAGTAAATGATACATTGGTGACAGATATGTATAGTGTTGCAGAACTTTTTAACAAACATTTTATAACTGTTACTGAAAAGATGGGGTTGTCAGGTTCGGTAGATGCTGCTATGGAATACCTCAGACCAGACATTTCAAACAACTTCCATAATATGAATTTGACCCTCACTACCCCAGCAGAAATAATGTCCATCATAAAATCTTTAAAATCAAAAACATCCAGTGGGTATGATGAAATATCAACAAAGTTAATTAAAGAATGTGATTCTGAGCTAAGTAACATATTAAGCTATCTGTGTAACCAGTCATTTATCAGTGGAATATTTCCTGAATCGTTGAAATATGCTGAAGTTAAGCCACTGTTTAAGAAGGGAGATAAAGAAATAGTATCAAATTTCCGTCTAATTTCACTGTTGCCAGCATTCTCAAAAATTTTAGAAAAACTAATGTACAATCGGCTTTATAACCATCTTATCTCAAATAACATACTGTCAAAGTCACAGTTTGGATTTCTAAAGGGTTCTGATATTGAGAAGGCTATCTGCACTTACAGTGAAAATCTGCTTAAGTCATTAGACAAAAAATTGCAAGCAACTGATATATTTTGTGATCTGTCAAAGGCATTTGACTGTGTAAATCACAATATCCTTTTAAATAAATTAGAATATTATAGTGTAACAGGAAATGCTGCAAAATGGTTCAAATCTTATATCGCTGGCAGAAAACAAAGGGTGTTACAAGGAAAGAGACAAGGAAAAAGGAAGCTATCAGGCATCATCCAACCGGGAACTAATTACATGTGGTGTCCCACAAGGTTCCACTTTGGGCTTTACTTTTTCTTGTGTATATCAATGACCTTTCATCAGTAACATTACCAGATGCCAAGTTCATTTTGTTTGTCGATGATACAAACATTGCAATAAATAGCAAATAAAGTGTAGTCTTAGAAAGATCAGCTAATAAAATATTAATCACTGGTTCCTAGCCAATTCTTTGTCACTAAACACCACAGAACTGCTGAAGCGTCTTAACAAATCTCTATTTGCAATGCGAATTGTGTCAGACATAGGGGATGTAAAAATGAGAAAGTTGGCATACTATGCTTACTTTCATTCCATAATGTCATATGGGATTATTTTTTGGGGTAATTCATCAAGCCAAGCTAAAGTTTTCTGGGCACAAAAACGTGCAGTAAGAGTTATATGTGGTGTGAACTCAAGAACATCCTGCAGAAGCCTGTTTAAGGAACTACGGATACTAACTACTGCTTCCCAATATATTTATTCCTTAATGAAATTTGTCATTAAAAATATATCACTTTTTCAAACCAGCAGCTCAATTCATGGAATCAATACTAGAAATAAGAATAAGCTTCACAAGGATTTAAAGTCACTTAGTCTCGCACAAAAAGGTGTGCATAATTCAGGAACACACATTTTCAATAACTTGCCAGCAGCCATAAAAAGCTTAACAAGTGCTGAAATTCAGTTTAAGAGAAGCCTAAAGGATTTATTGGTGGCCAACTCCTTCTACTCCATTGATGAATTTCTCAGTAAAACCAACTGATTTGTGTGTAATATATATATAAGTACAATATAACTTGTGCACAAATTCAGTGCAGTAATGTGTTCATTGTAAATGTATTTGTATGTGTGTGTGTGTGTGTGTGTGTGTGTGTGTGTGTGTGTGTGTGTGTAAGTACAATCTTAACTTCTGCACCATTTCAGTGCAGTAATGTGTTCATTGTAAATAAGTATTATAGTAGTTGTATGACACATTTATTACCTTATAAATAAGTAAAAAACTTTTATTTTAAATTCAGTGCATTAGTATTTGTAAAATGGCCCTTTCATATAGTGTTCATCAAACAAATGACGATCATTCCACTTGGGACCTGTGGAATGGTACATTAGCTTATTTGTTTTAGTTGTAAATATTTGTCATCTATTATTGTTTTTCTGACATGTTCTACATCCTGGAGGACCTACTCATTATGGATCAAATGAAATGAAAGTAAATCTAATCTAATCTAATCCCACAACTCTGCAAAATAAATCTTCATGCCTCACTGATTTGTTGACAGTTTGTCTTTTCTATGTGCATGTATTTCTATTCTCAAAATACAATAATTTTAACTTAATGGACCCTGCTAAACAAGTCATGTCATATAGTACAGTCCATTACCCTAACACTCAAATGCCTTTTTTGAAAATTCTTTTCCAGTAATAAGATATGTTTGTACCCTCTGCTGCAACATTCTGCTGTTGCATTGTTGGTATGGGCACATCACACATCATCTTCAGATGAAAAGAATAGATCTAGTTCTCATAATTGTAGTATTTGACACCCTACCTACTTGATAATATCTTTCAAATATCATGCACTGAATGGGATGAAAAATCAAAAGGTTATGGTGATTGTTGCTCCAAGAATTTAACCCAAACATAGTTTATTTTATCTTTATTTTAGTATCCACTGCATGTTTCACATACAAATTTTGAAAATACATATGTGTGCTGTTGTATGTTTGTGTGGAATTAAACAGAAATTTCTTGCTTAGTTTCTCAGATAATTTGTACACTTATTTGTGAGTGTTTATTGGTAACACTGTGGAAAAGCTGCTCACAGACCATAATACTTTAGTCTGAATTGTAGGTAATAACCAGGCTGTGCTCTAGAATTGCTAATTCTTTATCTTGTTGCGCCAACTCATTCCACCACACCATTGCAGGGTAATTTGTGGTTTACACACAAATCAGAAACAAAGAATGCAATACAAATCCTTCATGTGTATGCCTAGGAGCTCTTTGATTTCCTTGCCTAATTCTATGATGATCTTTACAAAGAATTATTATTTATCATGGACCAGTGGCCTTGCTGCAATGGTAGCACTGGTTCCCATCAGATCACCAAAGTTAAGCACTGTTGGGCTTGGCTACAACGTGGATGGGTGACTGTCCAGTGAGCATTGCTATTGGCAAGCAGGCTGCACTCAGTCTTTGTGATGCAAACTGTCTCTCTCTCTCTCTCTCTCTCTCTCTCTCTCTCTCTCTCTCTCTCTCTCTCTCTCTCTCCCTCTCCCTCTCCCCTTGTAGATTGCATGTGTAGTTAGTAATATGACAATCTCTCAAGATGTCTTGATTGTTCCAGGTGGAAGTCAATCTCTTGCCAGCTGTGAAGATCTAAGTTCGAGCAGCTTCAGTTCAGCAAGCAGAGCATCTCTTGATGCTCGCTGTTCTCCATCTCCGTCGTGTGGAGGAGAAACTGCTCTTGTCTTCCCTGGAGATTCTAGTGGCTCTGTATAATCTCTGTTTATTGCTTATACATTGCTTTTACAAACCATTCTCTGTTAGCAAGAATTGTGGTTAAAGGTCAATCAACAAAAGGCACAAAAAAAAAACATTCCTTCTTTTTGCTCCATAGTCACAGGTATACCAAAGGGACTTATTACCTTCTTTTCAAGAAATTATGAGTGGAGACCTAAGGAAAATTGTATTTCATGCAGAATTATCTGTTAGTGGAAATGTTTTAAATGTTTAGCTAACCAAAGAGACTTCTGCTTCTTTGCAAGGAATCATAAATGTAAAAGGGCATAAATACAAATCATGCAAAATCATTTGTCATTGAAATTTGTGTTTACATGCCATGTATCTTTTCAGAAGGCTGTTTGATATGTTTGACACATTATCCTGTTGATAACTTACAACGCAAACCTGCAAGATCTTCTCAAGGTGAATAAAGTATTTTATTTTTGAAATAAGTAAAGAAACACAATAATGAAATATCTCAAGACAATTCGATAATACTCATCTGTGTTGTTCTTGCTTATTATAAGGAGAAGGTGTTACAAAGATATTGTAACATGAAAGTTAATGAAGACATTACGAAACTTTGTTTCTGCCATTAATGGAAGTGGTGGTAATTATCACTTTTCAACACCACCGAGTGGAGACAAAATTATAAATTTATAATTGATATATTCATAAACAACAAAAGTAGGAACTCAATGACTGACATCATCACTCACGTCTAGACCTCAGTCATCTTTCATGTCTAGACCCACTGTATGAAAGAAAAAATGATAATGTTCTTCCAGAGTATATCTGCCAAGACTATAAGACATTTCCACAATTCATCCACATTAATTTGTTCATCAAATGTGGCTGTCTTTTTTTGTATTCATTTTCTATCTTGAATATCAGTTCAATGCCCTTCCCTGATAGCAATTTTCATTGCATGCTTCATTTTGAGCGTTGCAGCTTGACTTTTCATTCCTGTATTTTATATAAAAGTTACTTTGTTATTTAGGGCAGTAGAGTAACAAATTTCACAACTCTGTATTTCTTGCGTAATTAATTCATACGAATAAAAACATTATGTACTCTCTAGCAGCTCTTTGTTAGTAGTGACTATTTCTGTACACTAACACTTCTTTGAAATCTTCAGATATTATGTCTGCTGCTAAGAGATGACTGAGATGTCTTATCTGATGATTTTGGCTTAAGTGGTGGTGAGTGGATATCTGAGTGGAGAAAGTTTATGATTTGGTTACTCACAATAGAAGTGTTGTGACACATTAGTGGTCGAAGAGAGTCAAAACTAGTTGAACATGTCTACAGTGTGCATTCACAAACCAGGAGAGATGAAATATATAAACAACAAAATATGAAATAAAAAAATTAAAAGTAAGAGTCATAGATGAGTGTGAAATACTTCTCTAACAGAGCAATAGCAATCTCCTCAGGCACCAGTTTATGTGAAATTCTTTAGTGTATCATACATTTAGTCTAATTTGCTGTTATTTTTTGTAGTTAATCCTTATACATTGCTGTTTTTTAATTTTTTCACTATTATTTTCACACTTACATGTACTGGTTCTTCTTTTGTTTATTTTGATTTTAGTTTATGATGCTCTTCTCCTGTACTTTAGTTCATTTTTCTGTATTCTTTTTGCATTCCTTTTCCCTCTTCTTAACTAGTTTCCCATGGTTTCATTGGGGGGGGGGGGGGGGGGGGTAGACTATGCCAACTAGTTCTTCTACACTTCTACATTCTCTGTAGCTTTCTTCTGTATTGTCCCATAGGAAGCACAGGATTTTAATTTTTTTTTTTTCGCAGGCTGGTTTTTTCCTGTCACATTCACAGCTTTGGAAAATATTGTTAAAATTTAAGTCTCACATAACTATTTATTTTATGAACAAACAACTTTTGAAAGATACAGTGGCATGCATTGTAAATATAAAAGCTTGCCCATAAAATGGTTTCCATTTTAGAATTCTAACTGGTTCAAAAATTTTGTTGTCACTCGTGAAATAAATGCAGATTTCATGCAAAGGAGCTTGTGTCAGTAAAATATGTCTGCATATTGTCATGCAGTAAACTATCAACAGTCTTAGCAGAAGTTGGTCTTTGATGACAAAATTGTTAAAATATCTAGGATTGCATGCATATACACATGTTGAAATTGGTCGTATTTTAGCTCCTAATGTTTTGTGAGAATTATTAAATAAGTGCCATTGATTGAAGTAGTTTCATAACAGTGGTCTGATAAAGTGAAGTTGCCCTGCGCCACTGTGAAGTAACTGTGGATGTTGTTTATTTTTAAGATGGTTTGTATCGCTGTAACAAAAATATTTCATTCATTATTTGTTTCTTGTAAGACACTGGCATTAATAATGTCTTCATTCCATGTAATATTCCAGACTAAAAATATTACTGATTTGTGGAAACTGTAGTTCCTGATGACTGATTATGTTTCCTTTAGGATTTAATAGCAGATGTTTAGTCTTGTGAAACAAGTTTCATTTACTCTAAGCATTTTTGAATGACTGAAGATATTAAGCAGATATTATATGTTTTTCACGTTAAATAAATTCACATTTAAAATAAAAAATAAGGAATATATTGTAAATTAAAGTGTACATCACATATACAAGTGCTGTGGACTGATAGTTCTTAGAATTTTTTAGTCATTTGACCTATCAGACTGTTTTCTGTGTTATTAATTTTTAACTTGTAACATATTTATCATAAGATTTTTGCATTGTATATAATACCTCAGTTAATTTGAAACCATTGCTACCTGTCAGTTTTGGGTAGAATCTTTATTACATTTATCAACATATCACATAATTTGTTAAATGTAGAAAATGGCTACTTTAAATGAATATTATGTTTGCCAACAGCAATGAAAAAATAAGGCATGTGAGCACATTGTGGAAGGTGCAGGTAGGTTTGTATCAAGCTGATTAATGGAACCTATTTACTCCAAAATTTAATTTTTAAATGGTTTATAAACATGTAATCTAAAGTGGAACAATATTTTTGATATATAAAAGTGTTTTTAAAAATCTTTTTGTACATTAGAATGATTTTTGTCTTATATTGCACCAAAATACAAAATGTGATTTGCCATATTTTGTATTATATCAGTTGATTTAAATTTTGTTTCACAGTTTAGCAGACAAACAATTCTTTAGCAGATGGAATTAGTTTGTCCAGTGTGGTATATGAAATAGCAGAAGTTTGAAATTATAGAATGTATTGTACTCATAGTACAAACACATTTGTTTCAGAACTTTTGAATTAAGATATGTATAGACAGACTGTCAGCAGAGGCCTAGACCACAAGGAGAGCAGTATGGTGTAAAGTCACTACTCTAGAGTAACTCTTACTGGCATGCTCATGGCTATTACAAATTTCACAAGTTTAACTAAAGTTGATTAAATTGAAATTAAAGTAAACAACAGAAGTTTTTACATATATATTAACAGTTTACAGCCATGGATTTGTAATGTTTTTCACCTATTTATGTGATTTTTTTGTTGCTTAGTTAGTGTTTATTGATATTATTAGTAACTGAAACTGATGCACTATCTGAAGTGTTTCATGAGAGTATCCTCCCTTAATTAATTGATTTTTAGTTGTGATGATGTTTCTTGGCCCTTTTTTTGTGTCTTTATTCATGCTCTGTCAGTGGAGGATGTTTGTTATTAATATGTTGAAGTTGAATATATTAAGAAAGTTCCAATTAAATAATATAGGAGTAAAGGATACCACTTACTGAAAAAGCAGAAAGCAGAAGTGGAGAAGTGGGGGGGGGGGGGGGGGGTCAATGTTTCTGCTGTTCGGTGAGTAGTCTCATTTACCTCTAAATTATTTATCTGTCAAAGGTGAGACATTCTTTGCACAGAATAATGTGGGATTTTTGATTCCCATCACTTGCATTAGATGTTTGAATAAAACTGATATTTATCCACTGTGCAGTCAAAGGATTTTTCCTCTCTAGGCTGGATGTCCTGTTCTGCATGTCTGCTGATGATTTCTTTTTTAAAAAACGGGAAATCTAAGGCTGTGAGTGAAATAAATGAGTAAAATTGTACTGAGCATAAACATAGTGAATCCACCAATTTATTCACACTATTAAATTTACCATAAAATTAAATTGCACCATGGTGTATGCCCCATCATAAAATATGTAATGTCTCTGTAGTGCCCATTTTTTTTTCCTTTGCAAGTTTTCAGACTACATTTGATCCAGCATAATTAGTAGCATGTGTCCCAAGTGATAAAGAATTATTTTATAGCCCTGATTATCAGTTTTTAATGCCTATCAACTTCATCCCTTGGCTTACTGGATATCCACTCTTGGCTCACCCATTTTGCAAAAAATTATTTGTATATACAGGATATTTCAGTTATTATTATTATTATTATTATTATTATTATTATTATTAATGATACAAAAACAGCTACAAAGGCAGCAAATGAGATCACTACACTGGATTTCATATATCATCACCAGTTGGATACTTACCAAGTGCTTAGGACTTCATGATGTATCAACAGATAATGCACACAGATCTCAGACTTGTGGTTATTATAGTTGGCAGATGGATATTTTATCACTGTCAATGCTAATACTGAGATCTTTTGCCCCTGTATCTAGTGTGGCAAGAACCCCTGGCATCACTTTTGCTAGTTCATGCCTGAACCATTAAAGTTTGATTTTCAGGTCTCAGTATCTTGTAACATTTTCCAGCTGTTTTTCATTAAGTATGCTGTATGTCAACAATCTACACTGTCTTTTCTTTCCTTCATTGTAATGTCTGGCATTTTAATCTGAAATCAGGACTCCCATAGACATCTGGATTGTTCATTTTTCATCCCTTTCTTCTGGCTTATGATCCCATCAGTCCCTTGCCAATGGGATATGCCCCAATGTTGTGATTTCATTTGTAGTATGTATGTGTAAACATTTTATATCATATCAGGATGTTGTTGATTGTTTCATCAGCTTCTTTGCAAAGTCTGCTTATTTCTCAGTTCTGGTTTTGATACCATTTGTTTTGATAGGTTACACATGGGTTGCCAGAATGTGCTCTTCTGTTGCCTTTTTCAGGGTTCCATTGGTCTGCCATAGCCAGATCTTTCCCTTCTTTACTTTGTTTTTGATCTTCTTCTAAAACTGTGTATACAACACGTCATTGCACAAGTTGTTCATCTGCATTTGCAGACCTGTTTTCTAGTAGCCATTCTTGTTGCACTTTCCAGATACTGGCTTCCATCAGAGCAGTTTCCTCACTTAGACTGCTATCTGCTTTGCAGAAGTCCTCTGATACATACATGATGGACTCTCTCTCAAATAAACTGCGTAGCCAGCTATGGGCAATATAGATTGCCTTGCAGTTTGTATCAGCTTTAATGTCTTCATCATTGATGGGACATTAAAACTAATTTTCTTGTTGAAAACAAGCATTGAACAAAGATTAGATGCCCAAAACTCACTAAATTGCTGTTAGGACATGCTGCTTAAACAATATTTTTATGTGCTCGCATTCCACTTTATGCTCATGAAATGACCTCCTTTACATGCTGCGATAAAACTCTAACCCCTCCTTGTTTATTTTTTCATGCGACTCATTAAAAAAAAAAATCTAATGATCAGTTTTGAGTGCCTTCAATTTTAACCAAAGATTTGACTTTAGATACATAAAGATCTCGCTTATCACAGAATATAATTTACCTGAGAACTTATTCTGTAGTTTTGTATCTGCAAAACCAAAGATATTAATAGCACTCCCAAAATAATTAATGAAATATAATGTGAAAGTAAACCACTTTTACATATCTCAGCAAACGTATTAAAGAACATTCATTATTGCAAGAGGAACAGCAAGTAGTTGATGGTACAATGAGGAAAATGTCAGCTGGTGGGAAGGGCCACAATAATACAATCGATATAGCTAGAAAGTCAGTTGTTGCATGTGTCATATTGAGGCCCATAAATCTACAAACATCATTTGCCAACTTTTCATAATTCTTATTATTTAAAGCTTTAATAACAATCCTTGTAATACATTTTGAGACAGCTGTCAGGATAAGAATGCTTTTGAATAAATTTTTGTATATTAACACACTGTATAGCTGTAATGTGTGGGATGGTCTAGAGGAGGCTTTATCCAGCAGTTGAGATCAGATAGATAATAATAATAATAATAATAATAATAATAATAAAGTGGTGGTGGTGGTGGTGGTGGTGACGGTGGCGGTGGTGATGATGATATTACACGTTATCTAAATGAAATATCAATTTCCAAAAACTAAAAAGAAATTGAAAGATTACTTATTAACAGAAGGTACAAGAGAGGAAAAAAAAATTTGGAGGTGGATAGTTAGCTTCTGATTTGTGAATAGTAAAGAACCTGAGTAATTAATGTAGATGAAACAAAAAAAGATACTTTCTATGTTGATCAATATATCCCAACTGGAGGAACATCATAATCAGATAGTCTTTCTCATCTATAATGGAACAGATGGACACTCCATTGTGAAGGTATCAATGAAAAGCAGCCTGTCAAAAATGTAAAGTAATGAAGTGCTAATTTCCCAGTTTCTGAATGATCCTTCTGTGCTTTGGATACCCAATGTGACTTACTGAAGCCTCTGTACCTACTCACTTTCCTTACAACCTTATGAAGTTCTTATGTTTATTTAATAGGGTGGGATGTTTATTCATTTATTTTCATGTGGCTTCATTAGTTCCACCATCTTGTTCCACCATCTCAACAAACACACCTTCCTATATCTGTAAGAGTTTTTTGGTTAATCTTCTTGTATTTTCTGTGTATTACATAGTTTGATTTCATAATTTACATTTTTCAATTGTAATTAACTGTTAAAAGATGCCTGTAGCTATGTTCATATCACCATTTTGGCAACTTGCTTATATTTTCCTCTTCTGAGTCATCTATAAGCCATTCTCTGGAGTTTCACTGAATTTTAAATGAGAGGCAGAGGTGTTTAACATAAAACTTTCACATTCTCATGGTGCAGTTTAATTGCAGTTTTAAGTTAGCTAGCAGAGATTTAATATGTCCAACACAACTATTTTGAGCCTTTCTCCCCTTTTATTACCATGTGTTCAAAAATGTAACATTCCACAGCTTTAATGCAGATTTGTTTTAAATAAAATGGGCATATAAATCAGTATTTGGTGGTATATTTGTAAGATACTAATAAAATTCAACTACTTACAAAAGGTGAAAAAGAAAAGACATTGAAGCTAGAGAGGGTAGACTATCATCATGATATATAGTCCCTATTCCATCAATTACTAATCCAACTGCTTCATCAGGAACTTCCTGATATTCTGCAGAAAAATGTCATTGAGGTATTGTTGCCCTATGGCACCAGTTACTAATCCAACTACTTCATCAATAACTTCACTTTTTTCTGCAGAAAAAGTTCACGTTCTTTGTACAAACCCTCCAGCCTACTGTATGTTTCACTAAATCCTATCTGAAACTTAAAACATCAACAGTTTTGATCTCTTTATCACAATCCCCCCTCCTCCCCTTTTTTCCTCCCTGTCATTCTTGCATTACTTTCAGAAACGTCTGTTCCAGTGAAATGTTGCACCAGAGAAGTGACATGAGTGAAATATTGTGTGATTGCAACCTCTTTCAGGTGATTTGTTACAATACATTGCATTGTGCATTTTTTCTCTCTCAATACTTCTGTAAGAGACACTGCTCCTTTGTTGTTAGAACTTTGACTTGCAGGAAATGCAGAATGAATAGTGATTTTGGTTTTTACAATCTCAGATCCAATGTTGCACTTGGATACAGACTCCTCTGTGATGCACAATATCAACAGCAAAAAGTACTCTCAGAAGCACTGTTTTGGATTTTTCTTTCGGTTGTGTACTGTATTTTGTGTCCTTAGTTTCCCATAACACATTCCTTTTATTTCACTTATTAAGTCATTAGTAATACGTTTAAAGTTAATAACAGCCATCATAAAAAAATGTTTGAGTTTTGTAAACAATTGGATCATTGTTGCATTATACTTAATATATTTAGTATGTTCCATCACTCTGGTAGTCCTTTCTTTCTTTGGCTATAAGTTTCAGTCAAAAATTCATTACCCTCTTTACTGTATGGCTGCCTGCAACATAATAATCTTCCATTTGCTTGATGAATGCAACCATTTTGATTACTTTACAGTTTTTGTTTTTTATTGTCATGGTACAATCTATAACATAACACCTCTAATACTTAAACCAACTTTTATGTCTTTGTGTTCTCAGTTAATATTAATTTCAAATGTGGTCAGAAAATGAGACACTGCCACAGATTTTAAAAATATAATCATAGTATTTTGTGGAGTAAATGGCTAAAAAAAAAAAATCTTGATTTATAATCTAAGATCAGACTCTCCTAAATCTTTGTAATATGTTACAACTTCATAACAGCTGTAATTACTGCTTCATCTAGCAATGACACATTTACATTCAACTGAAATAGTTGGTTTTATAGAAGATATTTATTTTTATTTTCTGATTGACAATATTGAATTGTAAGTTTTCTCTGAGACTGTAATGAATTCTAAATTTGCATTTTTATTGATAAACAGGCTTCGTAAATAGTGTATTGTTTAACATTCCATAGAGTTTCATTTTCAGTGTTTTATGTATGTGGTTATATCAATAACTTATGAAGGCAGCAAGAGTTTGTTATATTCTTTAGTTTTAATGATTAATCTTTCATTGCATGATTCTTTTACAGTAAGACTAATATAAATTTCTGAAAAAAACAAAAGAACATTATTCTGTAGCTTGTCTGATTCAGTGTGCACCAATCTTGTGTGCTTGATTCCTGAAAGTTTTGTTAAGATTTCATAAAAAATTTTGTTTGAGTGCAATAGAAGGGTTCTACATTATGAGGAACATATAGGCTTCAGTAATTGGTTGTCAGTGGTATTTTTATTTACCACAATGTTTCAACAAGAAATTTTGACAATCACTTTACACTGATAAGTAACCATAAAAGAACTAGAATAATTTGCATGCAGCTGTTCTGCAATTTGGCATGGTAGATGTTACTGGAAATCTATAGAGTGCATACTGATGAAGTCTTCTCTTGTGAGTTTATTATTGACCATTGGTTTTGTTAAATTTCTCAGCATATCAGAGTTTATTTAGATTAAATAATCATGACATAATTGTATCAAAAGCAAACTTCACCTGAGAAAACTATAAAATTACAGTTATGACATAGTTTTGATAAAGCAGGAGAGTCTCTTCATTACACACAAGAAATATAAATTACTTTTCCATCAGGCACAATATTAAATACCAATAGCTGCATAAATGGAGTAAAAATGTGAGTGGGAACATAGTACTTACTTTCCATGTTTGAACAAAGAATCCGTTCCTTCCTTGTTCATTGTGGAGTGTCCTTTACATACATAGTTGTGAATCAATACATACACATCAGATGGACAACTTTATTTTCAGCAAGATTTTTGTTGATACCGTTGAAGGCAGTCAAGTAAAAAATTGAGGAATGCCAAATCGTAGTGAGCAGTTGCGAAAAGGAGGGGTTGGAGGGTGTGAGTTCTGATTATCTGCAGTTCATTAAATGCTAATGGCGTACTTAAAGACTCTTCATGAGGGACTTGGATACAACTTTTTAACAGCGTAATCATAGGTTTGGGAAAAGAATGCTCCGTTCAAGTGCTCCACCACATTTTGAAATTAGTTAGTTCAAAAATAAAAAGTTACGAGGATGTCATGTTTTATTCAGCTAAAGCAGTGTCGTGTATGCCAGTGGCTGGTGCTACATATTTGCTGTGTCGTTAAAACTAGGGAGCTTTCATTTTAAAAATTACTAAAAGTGTCACATTTACTTTTCAGGAATTCAGACTGAAGCATTTCTTACATTCCTAAGCAACAAATGAGTTCATTACTATCAAACATTTCCCTCCATTTTTAAAATGTGTCTGACTAAGCTGACTGATCCACTAACAGAGAGGAAATATGTGACGATTCAAAGTCTTTGGCCTGTTTCCCTTCTTTTTCTTCTTCTTCTTCTTCTTCTTCTTCTTATCATCATCATCATCATCATCATCATCAGAGAAAACTTTAGAATACCTGGGACTGATATACAAGCTTGTGGTGTGAATGTCAGCAAACAAAAGAAATCTTTGTCACTAGTAGTAGTAGTTCTTCTAGAGGCAAGGCTTGTGGAGGGTATGTCGCAAAACTTTTCATTGTTATTCAGGCATACTATTATTACTGCTTATTAAATATCAATCATACAAATTCATTTCTGTATTGTATTTATCAAAAGAATTGTTTGATAGAAAATGCTGTATACTGTGAGTCTCTCTGCTACTGTCAGCATACGTGCGCATGCTCGCACGCATCCCCCCTCCCACGGTTGTTGTTTCTGCTAAGAAAACTGAATATTTGTGCAGTTATTTTATTAAATTATTGGAGAAAGTTTTAAACATACTTTCATTTATTGTAATTATAATAGTAAACTTAATCATCATTAATATCACTGATATCAATGTGTAAATAATGTGGATGGTTTCTCATAGCAACAAAGTGTTTGACTGGGAATCAGGGTTTATTGGATATAAACTAGGATCAAATCTGTAAGAAACCTTAACCCTAATATTACTTTTTTGGAATGAACACACATCAGGAAACGAGATAAGTACTGAAGCTATTTTAGAGGGAAAATACTGATACTTTACTTATATTACAATGGTAAAATTACCAAACACGCTTATAAATGATAAAAATTCTTTTGATAATGTTAAGCCCTCAGATCTCCCTGTGAGAAGTACCGTATGAGCTTTACTGTCTTTCAGTATCTATGTTATATATTCTAAATAGCTGGTTGATAAAAACACTTTTGATTGTAATCTGTAAGCTTAAAATTCACGTTTAAGTACCTTTAATAAAGAATTACTAGAGCATAATGTGCAAATGGAATTATTTTCTACAGTCATGTTGAGTGTGTGTAGCGTTGGTAATGTGATAGGGAGACAGATATTTCTGCCATGAATGTCTTTCATTACCATACATCATGTCCTTTTCTTTATTAATTTCTTTAGAAAAAATTTATAGGTTTGTTTTTATTATGCTGGGGGTGGTACTTGTAGCTGATTATTTTATTTGGTGGGTGAATGACAATAGATGTATCACAATACATGTACCATATCTGCATCAAATATTTTAGATTTGCTCTCTGAACATTTGCCTTCGTTAGCTAATAGCGGAAAATGCCCATGAATTCTATGATTATTTATGGATAAAAGTCTGCAGTACTATACTTGAAATGTTAGTATCTCTGTTTTCCAGGAAATGATTGGATGCATGTGAACTGGCTTCCATGTCTTTGTTGATCTCTTTACATAAAATAATTATACATAATTATTGCTTAAGTCCTCATGTAATATGAAAAGGCTTTAGTGTTCTTCTTTTTCATGGTATTGGAAAGAAAACAGTCTGTGAAACTGTACCTGTTTAAACAAGATTCTGTAAAAGAAAAATGCTTCAAGTAGAATCTTTCTGTAAGAGAAAGAAACATTTTCTAATGAGACTTCAGTAATCATTAAAGATGTAAATACTTACATGAATTGTTCATAGAAATATGTCTTTCTTTTTTTAGCTTTTGTGCTTATTTTAAAATCCACATTCTTTGAAACTGAACATTTATAAATAAAGTGATATTTTAAGAACAAACTATGTATTGCTTGAATGTAATAAAATATGAAGAGCTCACTTTGGTAGTAAATATTGCATATCTTGTCTAGCTGTTTCGAGTGCATTGCAAGGTACAAAAACTGTGTGATTATTATGAAGGGTTGTGTTTATTTGTGTGTGTGTGTGTGTGTGTGTGTGTGTGTGTGTGTGTGTGTGTGTGTGCGCGCGCGCGCAAGAGTGTCACATGCTTGTGTGTGCAGACATGCCTCCACAGCCATATATGTGTGCAAGCATGTTTGTGGACATGTGAGTGATTGAGAGAGAAAGAGTGTTGTATGTATCATTATACACTGATTTCAGTATATACTATTTTTTAATATCTGTAGTACTTGTGAAGGAATTTTATGATTTTATACCCAATAGATAAATTTGATACAAGTGAAGTGTTGGAAATGAGAAAAATGAGATAGTTTGCTAGAATATTTTTCCCCTCTCTTGTATATTTTGCTATAAATGTAAGCTCTGTATTGCATTAGAAGCATATTTAATAAAGATTCTTATATGACAAGAAATTTTAATTTCAATGTGACCTCTTTTAGCCTTTTTAAACAATTCTATTTGTCAAATTGAAGGTTATATTTCCCTTTGTCACATCTCAATCACAGTAAAACAGTTCAGCAGGTGGTGTTAATTGAGAGGTTCTGGCCTCATTAACATGGACAGAATGTAAATATTTTTCCCCAAGAATGACTTTGTGTGTGTAAACCTTTACTCAGAACCTCATAGTTAATGTTACAGATGAGCCTGTGGGGTTTCATAAAACTACATTTCCATGTTTTATTTAATACATGTTTACTTAGAATGGACAGCCATTGTTTAGTTACTGTTTTTTTCTTTTTATCCACTTCTTGACACACACATTTGAATACATTCTCCATATCCATGTAGGCTTTTGAGAAAGATGTACACATGCATCAATATCACACATTTGCACACCATTTTTCTTTGAACAGCCTTCTGCACAATCATCTTCTGATTTGTGGGCCAAACCCTCCAGTTCATTACTCTTACATCATTGAAAGGTAGGCTTAAAATGAGACCACAGTAGAGAGCACTATGATGATTCGTCTGAGGCTAAACATTTGGTAAATGTCTCACTATGGTCCAGTCAATGAAGACTAAAAGTGTTGAATAGGGGAAAAAATTGTGTGGTTGTGTAGTCTCCTAGCAAAACTATTTCCCACTTTCCCAGTACAAAATTAAACACTATTAAATTTTCTACAAAAAAAGGTCCTTATCATTTTTTCCTCTAGGATTATATTTTCTGCACTGCAGGAGATGTAAAAAGTCAGAGATTATTGAAAATAGTGGTTTAATGGTATAAAATTAAACGGAGTGGTTTAAAGACAAATGCTAAATGTGTGTATCACATGTAATTGCCGTAGACCCATATTAAGGGATAAATTGTGTTCCATGGGTGTGCCGTAGACCCATATTAAGGAATAAATTGTGTTTCAGGGGTGTAACAGGGTGGATGGGACTGGGTATGAAGTGTAGAAGCACGAAGGGAAGTAGGTCACCAAATTGTGGTCATGTAGTTCCCTCCTTTATAGATCTGCAAAATGAAGAGTGTACAGAAGATTCACACTGAGTCTGTCGCACTACCTCACAAGAAGCAACCACAGGGTGTTCCACAAAGGTACACCAACATTCTTAGTGTGCCGTAGGAATCACTGGCAACACAGTGCGCAGACATGTCTGGGGAGTGTTCATTTTCCTCAAAGAGTGTTAACACTAAATGGAATACAGATATGAGTTACTAAAATAGAAATTCAAGAACTGTATATGGACAAAATGTACGCAAACCTCTGTGCACTATTCTACAATGCTGGAGGAGAAATTGATTCTTAATCGTTTGTGCTGCAGCTGCAATGTTCTTCCAAGAAAGGCAACTTCCCCCACCATGATTTTCACCCTGTAGTTGCTTCTTGTGACATAGTGGGCGATAGAGAGCAAGAAATCACGTACACAATACAGTTTGTAGATTTATGAAAGAGGTAAGTACATGACCACAATCCAGTGACTTACCTTGTCTCACACGTGTTCCTTCCACCCTTCTCCCCTTCCTCCACCCTGTTACAGCCCCACAAAACAATTTAACCATTAATACAACTCTACTGCACTTAGACATGGCACACACATTTAATATCTGTTGTTAACACACATTACTTGACAGTAAACAGTAATTTTATAGCATTAAAACTCTATTTTTATTAATTGTGATTTTCCATCCCTTTAACAGGATCCCAGAGGAAAAAATGAGTAGGATATTTTTTTCTAGGAAATTTAATGTTGTTTAAGTTTGTACTGTGAAACATTTTCACTGGAAGCTGCAGTATTGGAGCTACACAAGCAACACACAAAAAAGTTACCTTTAAAGACCCCCCCCCCCCACACACACACACACACACACACCACCGGTGGGGATTTTTAGTATGTTGTTTATGACACTCCCTAGGCAAAACTTTGTAATTGTATAATGTTTTCCCCTAATTTTACTTCATTGACAGGACTATCATAACTGTAACACATCCAGATATCCATGTTGTGCAAACAGCACTGGAGTGTATGGTAGAGGACACTCCATTGTACCAGTTATAAAGACTTCTTCATGTTCCATTGCTTTATAGAACCTAAAAAGAATGGTGGCTTAAATGCCTCTGTGCACTCTGTAATTGGTTTAATATCGTCTTTGAGATTCACATGGAAGTGATACATAGGGGCTGTTGTACATTCCTAAATTCTTAACTTAAAGCTGGTTCTTGAAAATATCAAAATTAACCTTAAGAGGATAGTTTTCATTCTCCTTCAAGCATCTGACTGTTCAATTAATTCAGCATAAATATAGTGTTGTCCCATGGATCAAACAAATCTGCAGTCATTTGTACTGCCACTCTCTGTATACATTCAATACTCCTTGTCAGTTTTGGTACAGGTCCCACACACTCAAATAGTATTCTAGAATGGGTTGTGTTTGTGTTTTAGAAGCAGTCTCCTTTGTAGCCTGACTGCATTTTCCTAGTGTTCTTGCACTGAACCAGTCTGCCACTCGCTTTACCTGTTACTGAGCCTATGTGATTACTCCGTTCCAAATCCCTACAAACTTTCACACTCAGGTATTTGTGTGAGCTGATCAATTCCAGTAGTGACTCACTGCTATTATAGTAACAGAACACTGTTTTGTTTTTGTTTTTTTAAATGAACGGTTCTACATTTTTGAACATTTAAAGCAAGTCTGGGAATCTCTGCACCATTTTGAAATTTTATCAAGATCTGACTGAATATTTGTGCAGCTTTTTACAAACAGTACATCGCTACTGGTAACTGCAGCATATGCAAAAAAGTCTGAGGCTACAATGAATGATGTCTGCTGTTACATTAATACCAACATGACCAACAAGGGCCCCAACACACTTCCCTGGGTCACACCTGAAGTTACTTCTACATCTGTCAATGATTGGCTTGTGTATGCAACATGTAGATATTTACCATTAATACTTACCATTAATACATGAGTGATATACAGGATCACTAGTATTCTTACGTCCCTCACTTAATAATTGCTCTTAAAACTTTGTAAGTAGGATTTCAAGGGGTTTTTCACCACTAATCTCATTATTTTATTTATATCAAATTTGAGAGGTTATATAACGAAAAAAAAAAAAACGCATGCAGTTTCATGAAGTTGTAGTGAATTTCATATGTTATTTGACTTTTTACTATTTGTAATTAAATTTTCAAGGACAAGGGGGGCAGGCTTGGAAAGCCAAAGTCAAACCTCAATAAATAATGATGAGAATGACCTTATTCACAGTCAGTAATATAGTAAGCCACAATGTACCGGACCAAAAGAATAATGCAGAATTACTTGTCAGATGCGCTCTCAACATCACATGTTGCAGAATGTTATTTGTTGTACAGACATGGAAAAGGTGAATTGAAACTTCATGCACATACACTTTTTTCATTATATTACCTCTCAAATGTCATATAAATAAAATAATGAGACCAGGGATGTAAAAAATATAGATTACAAAATTAATGTTTGCGGGATTCGAACCATCATCTCATCCATGACCCACTTGCCACTTGTGAACACTAACCACATGACCATAAAGACTTCTTAGGCCAGTTCCTTTGCAATGATAAATGATTTACATAATAGATGCATAAAACTTCTCTTGTGATTTTCTCAGAATTGCCAGAGTAGTGCATCTTACTACTTTAACATTATGTGGTTTTAATGTCCTAATAAAGGTGTACAAAGATTGAAGTAAATCCATGATCCCAATTTCGTGGCCTCCCCTTGTTGGATCTTACACAGACAAGTGTAATTGATATAGGTCAATAGTTCTGTGGATCAGTTCTTCTACGCTTGTAGGTGGGTTTAATCTTTCCTTTCTTCCAAGCACTACGCAGTTTGTTTTTCAAGGACTACGTGGTATATTATGGCTAAAAGAGGGGCTAACTCAGGCATGAACTTTGTATAGAATCTGATAGGGATTCCATCAGTTCCTGAAAATCAGCTGCTTCTCAACACTTCTGATAGTAATATTGAAATCACTCATCATTTCAGTGGTGCAGGAATTAAACTAGGGCAATTCTGCTGTATGCTCATTTTAATAGGAACATTTGAAAGTGGAGTTCGGCATTTCTGCTTTTACTTTGTTACCCTCAATTGTTTACCACTAATATTGGTGACTCTGATATCCTTTACATATGACTAGATTTTCGTTGTGTTTTGTAAGGGATCTTTAGATAAGACTCTAGTGTTGTGGTTGCTGAAGACTTCACTCTTTGCTCTTCTGATAGCCAAATATATTTTATTTTTCATATATCTGTAGCCCTACACTTTGTTTTACATTATTATGCAGTAGTCTCCATTTCTTTAGAAGTTTCTTTATGAAGGCTGTATACTGTGGAGAGCTGCCTCCTCATGAACTGTTCTACATTCACAAGTATTCAAGACTACAGGTCAACTGTATTTCTGAACTTGAACCATAGTTCCTGTTCATGCTCATTCCCAGAGCTAAAGTTTTTTTAGTTCTTCCTTGAGAAACACCACTAATGCCTGTATCGAGTCTAGTAAACATATAAATATCTAGGAAAGTTCTGGCAGAATGTGAATATTTAGGAGTAAAGGAGACCATTCACCAAATAGAGGTGTCAAGTAAGTCATAGAGAGGCACACACAAAAGAGAAAAAAACTTTGCCAGTTTTTGAAAGAAATCCTTTGATGAGCTAGAGTACAAATAATGTGTGTGTGAATGATCTCACTTACTCCTAAATGTCTACTAAGCGAACATTGTTTTAGTTGTCATTCTTCATCTAGTAATTATTGTTACAACAACTGCCTCATGTCTGCTGATACCAGTGGCAATCTGGATATCCTTAAAGAGGTCTGGTCTGTTTGTTGCTATTACCTCTAATATGTTTTTGTCATGAATTACCTGTTGTAAGTAGTTCTCAGAGAAAGCAGTTAGTCTTGTTTTGCACTACGTCTTATCACCCATACCACTTATGAAACTTCTAACTATCCCAATCAGTTTTTGAATGATTAAAGAATCCTCCATTGATGAGAATGAACACCAGCTAACTGAGTTTTTCTTTAAAATTTTCAGTTACCGTAACAAATAATGGAAATGTTAAGACTTCTTATTGTACTTGCTTTACAAAATTTTATTTCATTTACACACATCAAAAAACGTTTTGCATCACCTCGGTTCTGAGAGCTCCAGAACTTGTACAGAAAATTGGAATAGAGATCAACATAAACATAATTTCCACCCTGTTTATAGCTCATGAAAACCATACATGTTGTACCACCATACAGCGAGACCTTCCGAGGTGGTGGTTCAGATTGCTAATACCCAGTAGCACATCCTCTTGTATTGATGCATGCCTGTATTCACCATGACATACTATCCATAAGTTAATCAAGGCACTCTTGGTCCAGATTGTCCCACTCCTCAATGGCTATTCAGCGTAGAACCCTCAGAGTGGTTGGTGAGTCACTTCATCCATAAACAGTCCTTTTCAATCTATCCCAGGCATGTTCGATAGGGTTCATGTCTGGAGAACATGCTGGCCACTCTAGTCGAGCAATCTCATTATCCTGAAGGAAGTCTTTCACAAGATGTGCATGATGGGGGTGCAAATTGTTGTCCACGAAGACAAATGCCTTGCCAATATGCTGCCGATAATGTTTGCACTATCAGTCAATACATGGCATTCATGTATCATACAGCCATTATGGCGCCTTCCATGACCACCAGTGGCATACATCAGCCCCACATAATGCCACTCCAAAACAGCAGGGAACCTCCAACTTGCTGCACTCGCTGGACAGTGTGTCCAAGGCATTCAGCCTGACCGGGTTGCCTCTAAATGTGTCTCTGATGATTGTCTGGTTGAAGACATATTCGATACTCATCAGTGAAGAGAACATGATGCCAATCCTGAGCGATCCATTCAGCATGTTGTTGAGCCCATCTGTATCGTACTGCATGGTGATGTGGTTGCAAACATGGATCTTGCCATGGACGTTGGGAGTGAAGTTGCACATCATGCAGCCTACTGTTCACAATTTGAGTCATAACACAACGTCCTGTGGCTGCACGAAAAGCATTATTGCTGTCAGGGTTCCTCCAAGCTATAATCCATAGGTAGCAGTCATTGACTGCAGTAGTAGCCCTTGGGTGGCCTGAGTGAGGCATGTCATTGACTGTTCCTGTCTCTTTGTATCTCCTCCATGTCCAAACAACACCTCCTTGGTTCACTCCAAGACGTCTGGACACTTCCCTTGTTGAGAGCCCTTGCTGGCACAAAGTAACAATGCGGATGTGATCGAACTGTGGTATTGACCATCTAGGCATGGTTGAACTACAGACAACATGAGCCATGTACCTCCTGCCTGGTGGAATGACTGGAACTGGTCAGCTGTCGGCTCACCTCCATCTAATAGGTGCTGCTTATGCATGGTTGTTTACATCTTTAGGTGCGTTTAGTGACATCTATGAACAGTCAAAGGGACTGTGTCTGTGATACAATATCCACAAAGTGTTTGTTTAAATTTGCACAAAGGATAAGTTAATTTCATTAAACTATAGAGGAATTACAGTTCAGGATCTAAGTCTTGAGTATATATGTCACAATAATACTGTTATAAATCTGCTGTAACTATCTACAACACTCATGTCTCAATGACCTTTAGGCTAGTAATAATCAATACTTTTAATTATATTATAATCTTTCGAGCTGGGAAGTCTATGTGCATGTGACATTTACTATTTTTGACTAGAGTAGTCATTCTACCAACTTATCACACAAGTTTGTAAGTTTTGTAGAAGTTGTAATTCTTGTTCCTTAATTTTTGATGAGGCTGTGGATAAGTCTCAGTCATGAGGGCAATGACCACCCTATGGAATGTAGATAATTTTTTAATTTGTGTTTCTGCTGGGAGAAGATGTTCATCTTCACTTTTAGTCTGGGTTATTTGCTGTTTTCAAAGAGTTCATTTTGTGATTTGGTTTGAGATTTTTTTTCTAAAGTTAGATGTTAATGTATTAGTAGTAAAAAGAACAGCCTTCCCAATAAGCAGGGTGTTATCCACCACAGTTTGTGCACTTACATAAGTTGCCTTTTTTTCCTGCAGCCACCTTACACAGCCTTTTTATGCATGTCCAGACCTCTTGCAGCTAAATTATTTTGTTGATTCATTTGTTCTATTTATAGCTCCCCACTTTGATTTTAAGGTAGGTAGGATTTGGTAGTGTGTATATAGCCTGTGACTTTTTGGAGTTGGTTTGAATGATTATTGATATGCCATGATGTTGCACCTGCAAGATCAACAACACATCATACATCCCAGCACTGGCGGTTGCCCTCTTGCCACACAGCCACTTCTTGCTGAAAAATAGATTTCCTGGCTTTTCATTAGGCAGCTCTAGCAGTGCCTCCAGAGGCTGTGGGAACCTACTTGCTTCATCAACACATGTGACTGATAATAGATCCCAATATAACCTGCCAGTCTGTACTAAGGCCAGCGCATTACCATCCACTGACAGTTGGCTCTTGAGTCAGGATTCCAGTTCAGACATCCAGCCCACTCTGAAATCACCATCTCTGCCACTATGAATAATGCCCTGGGTCGCTGTGTTGCTGCTGACTGATCTGTCTTCATTGCTGTGTATGCCTGAAAACTTGGCTCAAATTATTCTTGTAGAACATGGACTGTAGACTGTTCCATGAGAAATTTAACTCCATGCATTGATGGAAGAACTGAACGTTTAATTGAACTTTGCTTCAAGACAGTCTCAATGAGACCTAGCATATTCCTTTTGTATTATGGCCTTCACTTAGTGACATTCACTTGTCAGTTTTGTATCATTGTTTGTTGGAGTAGACAAACAGTGTTTATTGGTTTTGTTAATAAACTTTTTGAAGAATATTTGACATTGTTTGTGTTGCCGATGGCGGATGCTTCAACTATAAATGAGGGTATCCTCAGTCATGGTCTGTCGTTCATCAGTTCTTGGTCATTATCTGACTGATTTTTCCTGCTTTTGTGAGCTGGTGCTTGGCTATAATTGGAAGCATTATGAGTAGAAAGTTTATTTTATTTCAGCAATTATGAACTCAAATTGACTACTTTTATCATTTTCTTCTTCTTCTTCTTCTTCTTCTTCTTCTTGTTAGAGAAATGAAACTCCAGTTTTCCTATAATCACTCTACTTTCTGAAGTATGTAATGTTGTTGTTGTTGTTAGAAAAATGAAACTCCAGTTTTCCTGTAATCACTCTACTTTCTGAAGCATGTAATGTACACTCTTTGACATAAAACTTGACCGGCGGCCGGCCGCTTCAGAGGCTAAGTCCACGCCGATCGCGACATGGGACAAAGAAACTGGCCAACTCGCTAATTCTCTAAGTCCGGTTATCTGCACAATCTGACAACACTGTAGACTGCAGCACTTCCTGGAGGAAAACTTGTCCCAAGATAGAGAGACTCCAGGCTGATTACGCCTGTGGTCTAGTGGTAGCGTGCGTTGTTTCTGTTCATAAGGCAGTGGATCGAGAGCAGCTGGCATAAAATATTTTTATAGCCTCTTCTGTCTGAATGCTGAAGACGTGAATGTAATGGTAGCGCAGATTCAATCTATTTCGCTTTGTGACACACCGATATCAAAATTTTATCTAGTAACGATTTTGCGGCAGATTTCCTGCAGACTGTCCTCCTCTGGACGCCGTATGCGGCAAAGCTCCGGGATCCATTTGCTGGCTACTGGCAGCGGCCGTGGCGACAGCAGCGGCGCTGCACTCCCCCGTTCTTTATCGAAAGCGCCTGCTACCGCTCATCGCTTTTGATGATTTAAAACGCTTTATTATTAAATGTTGCTCCACAGAAAATTTCTACAATTTCCATTCACGCTCAAAAGCAACGGAGACAGACGCCCTGATTAGTAGGCGGGTAATCGGCAAGAGCTGAGTATGGCCCGAAATTAATTTTATAGACTGGGACGAAATTAAACCACCTCACTACATTCGATGAATTTATAAATGCTTCATACCTCGTTTCTTTTCCTTTCAAACTTAATTATTTGTGCAACTTTTGGTCAATGTTTGGATGTTTTCGTCAAGCCAGAGTGAGCGTCTGTGGTGTAAAGTGTATTACAGTTCTTGTTTGATTCCTTATGGTAAGTCTATGCGATAAACTGTGTGAATACCTTGCAATGCATGCTCTGTAGCAGTGCAGGCACACTGCACATTTGGAGTTCCATGTATGGGTTCATGAAGTATTTATTGTTGATCGGAAGTGATAGTTAAGGTCATCAGATTTAAACCAGAAAAATTTGTCGTTTTGAAGGTTTCAGAGAACGGAAAGGAATTGCTAACGCCGGTGTTAGAAAACGTCTACAGTTAAACGCTATTGCAAAAATTTAGAAGATGTGAACTATATTAATGAACATGTGCACTTCATAAACAACCTTCTGACATGTTAGACCTATATGACGAACAAAGCTCAAATTTATATCGTTGACAGTCGGTTTGAATCTTTTCAGGACCTATTTTACAGTGAAGCACCTTGGAATTTGCAAAGCAGAAATCCATGATATTAACTTAATTTACTAAGTCGAAATCGGACGAAGATTGATGTTTAAAGGCATTCTTCAGATTTCGCATAAGAAATTTTTACTAGCAGTTTGCAACTCCATTAATTAAAATGGAAAATAAAAGGTTTTAGTCAGCGGCTTCTACCGTGATTCGAACTTATAGTACAAGCACTGCAACGCACAAGGGAACCTCTGAGCTAACGACACACTGGCGGCCAGGGGCGGACTATAGTCACTGCGATGTTGCCTGAGCCTCAAAACGCAACCTTAAACACAGAAACAGAGGAGGTGGAGATTACTGTTTTAACGTCCCGTCGACAACGATGTCATTAGAGACGGAGCACAAGCTCGGATTAGGGAAGGATGGGGAAGGAAATCGGCCGTGCCCTTCCTAAGGAACCATCCCGGCATTTGCCTGAAGCGATTTAGGGAAATCATTGAAAACCTAAATCAGGATGGCCGGGCGCGGGATTGCACCATCGTCCTCCCGAATGCACACACAAACAGGTGTTACTTATGTGAAGAACGCCGTTCTTGGAGTCCAGAAATTAAATATACTTTCTAATTGTGTCATCTTGCAGTGGATTATATCGTACGAGTCTTCGATGTGGAAAACGAATGTTAAGTGAATTTAGCGAGGTAACGCCGACCTACACCCGGAAGTAAATGCACTATCAGAGTGTTGACAAATACTTGCTACGACGCTGCCATTTCTCGGCTCTCTGATGAGGCAGCTCTTCAGCGAAATGCTTGCCGTGATTCTCCGATACGGTTCTTCAGAGTGGAGACGCGCGCGCACGTTTGGTTTTTATGCGGCGTTCTCCCCTGGTGGTTTCTGACGTCGCCTTGTGGGCTATGTATACATATGAGACATTCAATTATCATTAATCCAGAATGATACAAGTTTCAGCTTCCGGCGTGGAAGAAGGCTGTTGACGCCGACATTATATCATTTCAACGTAGGGAAAGCAAAACGGATCATTCAATGTTTCTCATTCAACATAAAGCATGTGAGATAAATTTCCGTAACGTTCATAATCATCTAAAAATACAAACGAAGTAAAAATACACCGGAATCTTATTCGAATTGAATATAATGTAAGATACCAAACGCTTTGCTCCTCGATGTCGAATTTGTCCACTTGCAATCGTTTGCAGCATGCACATAGATTGTCATGATTACCACGAGAATGAAGAAATATGTTGGTAAGGATGGAAGCAAGAAGAGACGCAGTCAACAAATATTCTATTCCTCATGGCATTCATTTCATTTGACACGTAAGAAGAGGTAAAGCGGGAATTTACTTTCGTTAACACGAAAGATATGCCGCACATATTGATAACGAGGAAGTCTGCGTGTTCATACGTTTCCTCCTTGAAATCTGTATGCTCTATTATATACTAAGTAGCCCGATCATTGTTTCAGTAATGTTACCCTCTTGTTTGACCCCGTAACGATGAACAGATTCCAAATGCATGTCTCTGCGTGAAAGTAGCTGTTTGAACCCTTCCTGGGTTGTTTTTTGTGTTTTATTGCTTGGAATTCCTGAAGTAGACCACTGTGCCTTCCCCCCTCGTGGGTTAGGTCTCAAAACTAAACCGCTTTGTATCCAATGGCATAATTTATTCATACAGCATCAGCATAAGACTCTTGCGAGTGAGAGAATGACAATAACAATCGTAACAAGAACAAGCAAATAATGAATGATGTTTATTCCAACGCAGAAAGAGAATGGCTTTAAATATAAAAATCTATATCTATATCCATATCTATTGATCTTTGAGTTGGCACAATGAAAATATATTCTTAGCATTTAGTTACTGAATTTAGTTCTGGATGTTTGCAGAGAAAAGGAAAAGTCGGTACTTCTCGCTAGTGTAATATAATGTGAACCAGCAACTACCCTTTCCTTAGAACACGACTCAAGCAGGTCCTCAAGTAGGCACTGCTGCACTCTGTTCCCTGACATTGCTCTGATGACGGTTAATGCAGATAGTTCCGATTATGAAATACAAAACGTATTGCAGGTTAGTTCCTAGGATAGTAACATTAAATTTGCGTTGTAGACGGCACATGAACGTGACGACTATCCATATTACTCATCAATATAAAAAGACAGTATTTTGGGAATTTAGCAGGATTACTCAAAATGAATTCTGAAATTGGGTGACTGACCGCACAGGTGCTAAACGTCGTCAAGAGTATGTCCTAATCGCATTAGGAATATGAAGATCGTCTTCGACAGCTCGCAACTTTCACATAGCTAACCCCACCCTACTCCAGACAGCTCTCGGTGGAGTTGCACTACGTTGCCGATGTTATGGAAGGCCTTCAAACCGACAACAGACCACATATTGAAAAATACAAGCGAATTCTCTTGCAGCGTAAGCTTATTGTAACTAATCTAAAAATTATTGGAGAGGAACATTGTCCTATTCAAAAAAGTAAAATGTTACACACTGTTGACGTCAAACGGACATTATCTATGTCCTGTCTTGTGTCCTATTCATCTATAATATCAAGTGTACTATGAAAATGATTATATATAATGGATTATAAGGTAATGCATTGATACCAGATGGTGGGGGCCGGCCGATGTGGCCGTGCGGTTCTAGGCGCTTCAGTCTGGAACCGCGTGACCGCTACGGTCGCAGGTTCGAATCCTGTCTCGGGCATGGATGTGTGTGATGTCCTTAGGTTAGTTAGGTTTAAGTAGTTCTAAGTTCTAGGGGACTGATGACCTTAGAAGTTAAGTCCCATGGTGCTCAGAGCCATTTGAACTATTTAACACAAAATGACATTAAAAATTTAAGTTATTCACGAGCAGCTAGTTGAGAATATGTGTGAACATTAAATGACACGACGAACCGTCATGTTCTGCATATGGATTCAAACCCAGCTCATGCAGACTAAGCAAAGATTTCGTGACTGACGGAAACTAACAGTCATTCCTGATTAGGCATACAGAGAGTGATATACCTCGATTTTAGACAGTATCAGTTAGCAAATATCAACTTTAAATTGCATAACGCAAACATTTTTAACAGACGCGAATTCCTACCCAGCATCTATTGTCCCTGTTAACGAACTACGAGAGATGTTAAATATTGCTTCTTCACAAGTAACTTACTTGAAATGCCGTGAGGTAAAGCTGTGTGTTGGACACGGATTCGAACCCGGAGCCTAATCGGATTGCTATCGAAGCACAGTCAAATGTGACATATCGGAATTTCGCGGCAGTAACTAGATGTTATAACTGAAATGACGAGACGAAAAATTAATTTTTTCCTTCCCAGGACTCCAACCCGGCACCTATCGCTGTTATATTCTAGAGAAAACTGACGTTAAATATGGGTTTGTTGCACCAGCAGTGACATGTGAGCATGTTTGAACTGAAATAATATGACGAAGAGTTCAGCGCTCACTGGGAATAGAGCCCCACACATATCGTTGTTGACTACACACAAAGAGACGTCAGCTACCGAATTTTTCTCCACCAGCTGCTCAGAATAGCATCTTGAACTTACAGTCATCTCGCAAATAGTTCTGTGTCTCACTGGGAGTTAAAAACGTCAGATATCGTTAGTGTGACAGCGAATGAAAATACATTAAAAATCAAAATTATTATCCACCAGCAGACAGGTGTTCTCATGCTAGAGCTTGATAATACATAATTAAATCTTTAGTGCCGGGCCAGGATTCGATCCCATTCACGCATAATATGTGAAGGTGTTGAGGAATCTGCAGTTTTGAACAAACAACAAATTGTAGCCGAGCTGTATTGCCACGAAGGGATCAAATTCCGCGTTAAGGGCGGTCTGAGTTGCATTCCCAGTTCAGAACCAATTTTATCGACATACAGAAGCTCAAATAAAAGATGGAATAAGTGTCCTGTGACCATACATAGCGTTTGTGTCGTCACTTGAAATAAATAACTAGTATAAGAAAGGTTACTGGTGGTAGAGTTTCTACATGTCGCCACTCCAGACTTTATTGTGGTTCAACCTACCGTCTACTTGGTAAAGAAGGAATATCATCTTTAATGTGAATTTTCTGACCATGCAGCCATTATATCTCCTTCACTTGGTGTAGCCAGGAGAGAATGGAATCTGTCTCTCCCTATCTAAAATCATTGACAGAAGTGGGAATCGAACCCAGACCATAGGTATAACAACCTACCATCCGTCCAACAGACCACGAAATCCTCTTCTCTGCGAGTCATTTTTCTATCGTAACGCAGTTGTGCCACACTGGATGAGAATTCTGACACACAGGCTCCCTGTAGTAATTTGCAGCATGTTCAGTAAATTCATTTACTTGGTTGACCGAATCACCATGAACTAGCTGCCTCGGCTACCCAGTGCATACATTCGACTATTTTGTAATCACAGAAATAAAATCACGTTACTGCCACCTACACACAACTGCCAACATTGTAGGATGGAGAAGTTGAAATAAGAAGTGTTCCTTTTCACTTGAGCTATTCTATTGCGCTATCTGTTAGTAGAAAACGTCGTTCAGTCCAAAAGAAAAGCTGTAACTGTTTGTCTCTCAGAAGTCAAGACATGGCCATATGCATAATCTCACAGTGCTGTGGAATCCAAAAGTTCTGAAGGAATAGTTGCCGAGCTCTGGAGCTGTTGTAGTTCTGTGTCAGCTTGTAGCATAGATAAGATGTCGCGAGTTCGAATACATTCAGTGCTACATTTTTTAAAACGCAATTCTGCTCTCTGCTGAAGTTATCAATCTAATGGAACTTTGAACAAATTCCCTTCACTTCTCAACCCAAAGTAGTCGCATGTGGAAAAAGGACTAACTACTGTGACATTTTGTCCTATTCAGGTTTAATAGACAGCAGGCAGCAGATGCATCTCGAAGATGTGCAGGGAGAGCGCATCGTGCCATAATATGTCAGAAAAGTATTTTCTACATTAGCCGTCGTGTGGTAGTGATATTGTATTCTTCTTCAAACTTTGATTGACAGCTTTAACTCAGAACAAATTTTCTACATGCATGTAATCAATAAACTGCATGTGCATTGTCAGACTGTCATAGGTAACATCAGAGAATTCGCATATATCGTTGATGATTAATTTCTCTCTCATGTTTACTATTGTTTTAACAACACTAAAGGAAACCTTACGAAAATTGTGCACTGTATTATAAGAAATGAAATAAAACTAACGATGATAACCTTACGACGAAAGTATCTGTACACAAGCATGCCTCTATCGACACGAATTAGTAAAATACTACTCACTTAGATTTTGATAGGGTCTGTGTTTAATTGGTATGCTGTGTCATACTCAAGAGGTATGCAAATGTGGCTTTTCATAAATATAGTTACGTATTCCTAGAAACCCAAAATTCGCTTGTCAGCAGCGGAAAGAGGCGTTACCTGTTGTGCAGCATTGTAAGTTTTTCAACATTGCACTATGAGCTGAAAGCATTTTCTTGCGATTTCCGTATTGATGTTTGATCTGACTGCTTGTAGCTCTTTCACAGAAGGGATAAAAACGTTTCAGTCAGTGAGACTGGAACTGCGAACCGTAACAGACGCTGTTTCACATGTCAGCACGTTACCACAGAGCTGGCGAGGGGGTATGGGTCTCAGCTTCCTATTACGACGGCAATAGTAACTAGAACTCGTAAACCGCTATTTAAAGGTCGAGATTAGTTGCGATTTCCACCTGCAACGACTTTCTTGGGCTGAAAACCGTAAATTTTCAATCTTTTGTTACCCTTCAAGCTATAATAACTCAGATTATTCAATGGAAATGACAGGTAAAATCAAGTGAACTTTGAGGCTTAATTCCGTGCACACCAGGAAGTAACTCGTCGATCACAGAGTTGCCAAACATACGTTGCCTTGTTGCCAAATCTCAGTTACAGTACCAGCAGGAAGAAGACGAACCGATGTGATCCTACAGCGGTCTGGGAAGTGACCATAGCTGGTGTCTCCAAGTCGCGGCTGCTACGGCCTGGAATACGTAATGCGTCTGATTCGCTTTCTGTAACTAGGTTTAGGGACTGGAGCGTAGTTACTAATAATACTCAGAACTGACTGCAAACTGAGCATCATAAATCAGTAACTCTCATTGTTGTTTTTATATTTCTTTCGTAAGTGCACTCAAAACTAAGAAAGTCATTCACAGGCGTTTTCCTGCCTCGCCGATAGTCGAGCAGAACATACAAATAAAAATAAAAAAGAATGTGTGTGTGTGTGTGTGTGTGTGTGTGTGTGTGTGTGTGAGAGAGAGAGAGAGAGAGAGAGAGAGAGAGAGAAATAAAAAGCAATGAGAGAGTGTGTAAAAAATTGTTGTAAAGAAATTGAATCATGGTATTTAAAGAAATCTTTCATTAAAATGACACGTTCCACATCATTACGAAATGTCGTATTCATGATCTATGGAACAAGAGTTAATCTAATGTAATGTAATCTAATCTAATCACATCATATTGATTATTAGCCATGAAGAGTCATGAACTACCGAAAGTTTTGCCAATACCAGTAACCAAATCTAAACTTGAAAATAAAAGACGACAATTTTTGTAATAAACCGTGACTCCTATCAAGATCCTTTCATCCCTGTTATCTAACCACGAAAGATGTCTGATATACCTCCATTCTGAAGTAACAAAGTGTGCATGCATTTAAAGATGAAGTGCATGATGTGAAGTTCTGTGATGGAGATACGAACCCAACACGTAATCCGATTGTTAACTAAGAAAAATCAAATGTTACGTATCGGTTTTTCTTACGAGCCGCTAGGTGTCTGAATCTAAAATAAGGATACAAACTTTTGTGCCTAAGCGACAATCGAACTGCACACCTACCGCGCATCCACGAATATAGCTTAAGTATCAGTTGCTTACTCATGAACAGTAAGATGTGTGCGTGTTTGACCAGAAATAACGACACCTGTTGCGATTGTTGGCAACACATGAACAGACATTGAAATTGCGCGTTAATTTTCACTAGCAGGTGGGTGTGCACTTGATAAAGCTAGAAATGAAATTATGAATATTTTTGTACTGGATCAGGTTTCAGACCCACATACTTACCTTTGGAAGAGAGCTAGAGAAGATTGCAGTCTTGGGAAAAGGAACGAAATGACTGAACTATACTGTTCCGAGAGATTCAGATCCTCGAAAGAGGAGATACGAATTCGAATCACAGTCCAGCACCAAATTTTTAAACGTCTCTAGTTCAATCAAGTACAAGTAAAATAAGAGCCCTGTCCCTTTAAATGGCTATCGGTTCATCAAATAAAATAAAATTTTCTAATGTAAGTAAGCTTACTGGCGACTGTATTTCTTTTTACCATGACTTCCGCTTTGTCATTTCCCAACGAAAACTGGCTCTGCTCAGTTGGTTATGAAGGAACGTGATGTTTAATGCGGATTCTGGATTATAACGTCTTTCTCTTGAGGTTACCAGAGGTAAAATAAATCTGTTTGTGCCTCTTAAAAGTAAATGCCTGAACCCACGCATTGCACCTGTGATAGCTCGTTCCACCAGACCATTGTGGCCACATTACCCAGCCCCAGGAGTGTGCTGTAACGGATGATGTGCTTAGCTTACAAAATTAGTCACGGTGGAAAAAATGCGAGTCTATTAAATGGTCAAGTAGAAGCAAGCTTCTGACGCAGAGATTATGCTATTCTCATGTCAGCAGGATGTAAAGACTCTTCTAGGCATCATAGGCTGGATGTGAAGCCATTTTGATTTTTCACAAATTCAGCAAATTTCTTAGTTCGAGAAAATCCACTGTGAAGTGTGAAGTTGCCGGATAATTCGATTATTACTGTTATTATTAATATCATTTTATTCATACTGCTGCTGTAACACAAGTGCTTGAACATCATTTAGTATCTTTTGGTCACTATAGAAGTAGTTTCCCAAGAGCAGGTTCTTTCTCTGTCTACGGAATCCTTTTCATGTTAATATCAAACACCAGCAATTACTCGTAGATTACATTAAAACTAAAGTAATTGACGAAGACGTTACTTGGTAACAAAAACGCACTGCCTTTCTTCATTTACTTTCGCCTAGAAGTGGCTATCGAGTACTGACAAACCAAAAGGCAAGAGATCTTACTGCCTTCCGATATACGTTTCTGTTAGTTCTTCCACATGATTTGGTCGACATGACCTGTTTCAAGTAGTGTATGACAGACAGTGTTTTAGAAAATCTATTGTTTCCCTTTGCAATAAACAGAAGTATTTTCATTCTAAGCTGTCCAAGTACAAAATTTTCGCAATATTAGTGCACATTTAATATTCGCTTCTATAATGTATAAAAGTATTTCACAGTCGCAAAACTCGCATCCGAAACGTTGACCTTACACTTAGTCGCTGACCATAAATTCTAGCTCAGAGTGACACCAGTTTAAATAACCTAATGTAGCGAAGACTGTTTGCCAGTGCTCTTTCTCACCGGAAAATACGCAATTGACTCATTTGGCTCCATAAGTACACTGTAACAGTAATTTCTGTGTGAAATTTGTCAATAAGCTTTCGCCTTCCAACCGGCAAAATACGGAAGAGTACAGCCGGTAAACAAATCACAAATCACGATTTAGTGCCGATAAGACGATTTCTTTAAACATTGTCGAAGCTGAGGGAATTTATTTTCTGCTTAAATCGTCTTAAGCAGCAACGTTCACAGATATCTCAAATAGGAAAAAGCTGAATATCCAGGTACGAAGGTTGTAAAACAAACTTCCCACAGTTTGTGTCAGGTTGATCTTTTCGTCTGATAACACTGCTTAAGTATTTTGTCTAAGAGGTATCACAAGTAGTATCCCTGTAGCTGTGGGAATCATTGGTTGAAAACGAGTTTAACACCAATGGGTACAGTGCTGCTATATTTTCAAAATTATTATCAACTTAAGTCTGAGTTCATCCACAAACTGAGGCGTATTTATAATATTGAAGCTAGACTGTGTATCCTTGTCTTTCTTGAGTGGTCACTGGAAGGCGTTTACACACACGTATACAATACTATGAATACTTCGAACGCTATGGTTAACGTTGCTCTCATAAACTACTTTTTTTTTTAAATTCTTCTGGGTCTTAAGCGAACAATATGTGTTGTAGATACAGTCTCAGACCAAAAAATTGACCGCCGAGTCGTTCACGTAAGGTGGACAATACAGTCATGCTCCTCTCAGAATTCTATGTCTGGCAATATGCTCGATCTACCAACATGTAGACTGCGGCACTTCCCAGAGGAAGTCTTGACTCCAGTCTTAGTACCTTACTCTAGACTACGACCGTAGTCTTGAGGTTAAACGCGAGACCAGCTAATATGATATTGTAGATTCGCTTGAATTACACTCATAGCTTCAGCACCGAGAGGAAAGGGGCGATAAAAATTCTGTCGATATGTGCTTTCGGTCGCCAGCCGTCATATTAGCTGGTCTCGCGTTTTACCTCAAGACTACGGTCGTGTTCCATCAGCGGTACGAATAAAATGATAGTAATAATAACAGTAATAATCGAATTATCCGGCAACTTCACACTTCACAGTGGATTTTCTCGAACTAAGAAATTTGCTGAATTTGTGAAAAATCAAAATGGCTTCACATCCAGCCTATGATGCCTAGAAGAGTCTTTACATCCTGCTGACATGAGAATAGCATAATCTCTGCGTCAGAAGCTTGCTTCTACTTGACCATTTAATAGACTCGCATTTTTTCCACCGTGACTAATTTTGTAAGCTAAGCACATCATCCGTTACAGCACACTCCTGGGGCTGGGTAATGTGGCCACAATGGTCTGGTGGAACGAGCTATCACAGGTGCAATGCGTGGGTTCAGGCATTTACTTTTAAGAGGCACAAACAGATTTATTTTACCTCTGGTAACCTCAAGAGAAAGACGTTATAATCCAGAATCCGCATTAAACATCACGTTCCTTCATAACCAACTGAGCAGAGCCAGTTTTCGTTGGGAAATGACAAAGCGGAAGTCATGGTAAACAGAAATACAGTCGCCAGTAAACTTACTTACATTAGAAAATTTTATTTTATTTGATGAACCGATAGCCATTTAAAGGGACAGGGCTCTTATTTTACTTGTACTTGATTGAACTAGAGACGTTTAAAAATTTGGTGCTGGACTGTGATTCGAATTCGTATCTCCTCTTTCGAGGATCTGAATCTCTCGGAACAGTATAGTTCAGTCATTTCGTTCCTTTTCCCAAGACTGCAATCTTCTCTAGCTCTCTTCCAAAGGTAAGTATGTGGGTCTGAAACCTGATCCAGTACAAAAATATTCATAATTTCATTTCTAGCTTTATCAAGTGCACACCCACCTGCTAGTGAAAATTAACGCGCAATTTCAATGTCTGTTCATGTGTTGCCAACAATCGCAACAGGTGTCGTTATTTCTGGTCAAACACGCACACATCTTACTGTTCATGAGTAAGCAACTGATACTTAAGCTATATTCGTGGATGCGCGGTAGGTGTGCAGTTCGATTGTCGCTTAGGCACAAAAGTTTGTATCCTTATTTTAGATTCAGACACCTAGCGGCTCGTAAGAAAAACCGATACGTAACATTTGATTTTTCTTAGTTAACAATCGGATTACGTGTTGGGTTCGTATCTCCGTCACAGAACTTCACATCATGCACTTCATCTTTAAATGCATGCACACTTTGTTACTTCAGAATGGAGATATATCAGACATCTTTCGTGGTTAGATAACAGGGATGAAAGGGTCTTGATAGGAGTCACGGTTTATTACAAAAATTGTCGTCTTTTATTTTCAAGTTTAGATTTGGTTACTGGTATTGGCAAAACTTTCGGTAGTTCATGACTCTTCATGGCTAATAATCAATATGATGTGATTAGATTAGATTACATTACATTAGATTAACTCTTGTTCCATAGATCATGAATACGACATTTCGTAATGATGTGGAACGTGTCATTTTAATGAAAGATTTCTTTAAATACCATGATTCAATTTCTTTACAACAATTTTTTACACACTCTCTCATTGCTTTTTATTTCTCTCTCTCTCTCTCTCTCTCTCTCTCTCACACACACACACACACACACACACACACACACACACACACACACATTCTTTTTTATTTTTATTTGTATGTTCTGCTCGACTATCGGCGAGGCAGGAAAACGCCTGTGAATGACTTTCTTAGTTTTGAGTGCACTTACGAAAGAAATATAAAAACAACAATGAGAGTTACTGATTTATGATGCTCAGTTTGCAGTCAGTTCTGAGTATTATTAGTAACTACGCTCCAGTCCCTAAACCTAGTTACAGAAAGCGAATCAGACGCATTACGTATTCCAGGCCGTAGCAGCCGCGACTTGGAGACACCAGCTATGGTCACTTCCCAGACCGCTGTAGGATCACATCGGTTCGTCTTCTTCCTGCTGGTACTGTAACTGAGATTTGGCAACAAGGCAACGTATGTTTGGCAACTCTGTGATCGACGAGTTACTTCCTGGTGTGCACGGAATTAAGCCTCAAAGTTCACTTGATTTTACCTGTCATTTCCATTGAATAATCTGAGTTATTATAGCTTGAAGGGTAACAAAAGATTGAAAATTTACGGTTTTCAGCCCAAGAAAGTCGTTGCAGGTGGAAATCGCAACTAATCTCGACCTTTAAATAGCGGTTTACGAGTTCTAGTTACTATTGCCGTCGTAATAGGAAGCTGAGACCCATACCCCCTCGCCAGCTCTGTGGTAACGTGCTGACATGTGAAACAGCGTCTGTTACGGTTCGCAGTTCCAGTCTCACTGACTGAAACGTTTTTATCCCTTCTGTGAAAGAGCTACAAGCAGTCAGATCAAACATCAATACGGAAATCGCAAGAAAATGCTTTCAGCTCATAGTGCAATGTTGAAAAACTTACAATGCTGCACAACAGGTAACGCCTCTTTCCGCTGCTGACAAGCGAATTTTGGGTTTCTAGGAATACGTAACTATATTTATGAAATGTCACATTTGCATACACCTTGAGTATGACACAGCATACCAATTATACACAGACCCTATCAAAATCTAAGTGAGTAGTATTTTACTAATTCGTGTCGATAGAGGCATGCTTGTGTACAGATACTTTCGTCGTAAGGTTATCATCGTTAGTTTTATTTCATTTCTTATAATACAGTGCACAATTTTCGTAAGGTTTCCTTTAGTGTTGTTAAAACAATAGTAAACATGAGAGAGAAATTAATCATCAACGATATATGCGAATTCTCTGATGTTACCTATGACAGTCTGACAATGCACATGCAGTTTATTGATTACATGCATGTAGAAAATTTGTTCTGAGTTAAAGCTGTCAATCAAAGTTTGAAGAAGAATACAATATCACTACCACACGACGGCTAATGTAGAAAATACTTTTCTGACATATTATGGCACGATGCGCTCTCCCTGCACATCTTCGAGATGCATCTGCTGCCTGCTGTCTATTAAACCTGAATAGGACAAAAGTCACAGTAGTTAGTCCTTTTTCCACATGCGACTACTTTGGGTTGAGAAGTGAAGGGAATTTGTTCAAAGTTCCATTAGATTGATAACTTCAGCAGAGAGCAGAATTGCGTTTTAAAAAATGTAGCACTGAATGTATTCGAACTCGCGACATCTTATCTATGCTACAAGCTGACACAGAACTACAACAGCTCCAGAGCTCGGCAACTATTCCTTCAGAACTTTTGGATTCCACAGCACTGTGAGATTATGCATATGGCCATGTCTTGACTTCTGAGAGACAAACAGTTACAGCTTTTCTTTTGGACTGAACGACGTTTTCTACTAACAGATAGCGCAATAGAATAGCTCAAGTGAAAAGGAACACTTCTTATTTCAACTTCTCCATCCTACAATGTTGGCAGTTGTGTGTAGGTGGCAGTAACGTGATTTTATTTCTGTGATTACAAAATAGTCGAATGTATGCACTGGGTAGCCGAGGCAGCTAGTTCATGGTGATTCAGTCAACCAAGTAAATGAATTTACTGAACATGCTGCAAATTACTACAGGGAGCCTGTGTGTCAGAATTCTCATCCAGTGTGGCACAACTGCGTTACGATAGAAAAATGACTCGCAGAGAAGAGGATTTCGTGGTCTGTTGGACGGATGGTAGGTTGTTATACCTATGGTCTGGGTTCGATTCCCACTTCTGTCAATGATTTTAGATAGGGAGAGACAGATTCCATTCTCTCCTGGCTACACCAAGTGAAGGAGATATAATGGCTGCATGGTCAGAAAATTCACATTAAAGATGATATTCCTTCTTTACCAAGTAGACGGTAGGTTGAACCACAATAAAGTCTGGAGTGGCGACATGTAGAAACTCTACCACCAGTAACCTTTCTTATACTAGTTATTTATTTCAAGTGACGACACAAACGCTATGTATGGTCACAGGACACTTATTCCATCTTTTATTTGAGCTTCTGTATGTCGATAAAATTGGTTCTGAACTGGGAATGCAACTCAGACCGCCCTTAACGCGGAATTTGATCCCTTCGTGGCAATACAGCTCGGCTACAATTTGTTGTTTGTTCAAAACTGCAGATTCCTCAACACCTTCACATATTATGCGTGAATGGGATCGAATCCTGGCCCGGCACTAAAGATTTAATTATGTATTATCAAGCTCTAGCATGAGAACACCTGTCTGCTGGTGGATAATAATTTTGATTTTTAATGTATTTTCATTCGCTGTCACACTAACGATATCTGACGTTTTTAACTCCCAGTGAGACACAGAACTATTTGCGAGATGACTGTAAGTTCAAGATGCTATTCTGAGCAGCTGGTGGAGAAAAATTCGGTAGCTGACGTCTCTTTGTGTGTAGTCAACAACGATATGTGTGGGGCTCTATTCCCAGTGAGCGCTGAACTCTTCGTCATATTATTTCAGTTCAAACATGCTCACATGTCACTGCTGGTGCAACAAACCCATATTTAACGTCAGTTTTCTCTAGAATATAACAGCGATAGGTGCCGGGTTGGAGTCCTGGGAAGGAAAAAATTAATTTTTCGTCTCGTCATTTCAGTTATAACATCTAGTTACTGCCGCGAAATTCCGATATGTCACATTTGACTGTGCTTCGATAGCAATCCGATTAGGCTCCGGGTTCGAATCCGTGTCCAACACACAGCTTTACCTCACGGCATTTCAAGTAAGTTACTTGTGAAGAAGCAATATTTAACATCTCTCGTAGTTCGTTAACAGGGACAATAGATGCTGGGTAGGAATTCGCGTCTGTTAAAAATGTTTGCGTTATGCAATTTAAAGTTGATATTTGCTAACTGATACTGTCTAAAATCGAGGTATATCACTCTCCGTATGCCTAATCAGGAATGACTGTTAGTTTCCGTCAGTCACGAAATCTTTGCTTAGTCTGCATGAGCTGGGTTTGAATCCATATGCAGAACATGACGGTTCGTCGTGTCATTTAATGTTCATACATATTCTCAACTAGCTGCTCGTGAATAACTTAAATTTTTAATGTCATTTTGTGTTAAATAGTTCAAATGGCTCTGAGCACCATGGGACTTAACTTCTAAGGTCATCAGTCCCCTAGAACTTAGAACTACTTAAACCTAACTAACCTAAGGACATCACACACATCCATGCCCGAGACAGGATTCGAACCTGCGACCGTAGCGGTCACGCGGTTCCAGACTGAAGCGCCTAGAACCGCACGGCCACATCGGCCGGCCCCCACCATCTGGTATCAATGCATTACCTTATAATCCATTATATATAATCATTTTCATAGTACACTTGATATTATAGATGAGTAGGACACAAGACAGGACATAGATAATGTCCGTTTGACGTCAACAGTGTGTAACATTTTACTTTTTTGAATAGGACAATGTTCCTCTCCAATAATTTTTAGATTAGTTACAATAAGCTTACGCTGCAAGAGAATTCGCTTGTATTTTTCAATATGTGGTCTGTTGTCGGTTTGAAGGCCTTCCATAACATCGGCAACGTAGTGTAACTCCACCGAGAGCTGTCTGGAGTAGGGTGGGGATAGCAATGTGAAAGTTGCGAGCTGTCGAAGACGATCTTCATATTCCTAATGCGATTAGGACATCGTATACTCTTGACGACGTTTAGCACCTGTGCGGTCAGTCACCCAATTTCAGAATTCATTTTGAGTAATCCTGTTAAATTCCCAAAATATTGTCTTTTTATATTGATGAGTAATATGGATAGTCGTCACGTTCATGTGCCGTCTACAACGCAAATTTAATGTTACTATCCTAGGAACTAACCTGCAATACGTTTTGTATTTCATAATCGGAACTATCTGCATTAACCGTCATCAGAGCAATGTCAGGGAACAGAGTGCAGCAGTGCCTACTTGAGGACCTGCTTGAGTCGTGTTCTAAGGAAAGGGTAGTTGCTGGTTCACATTATATTACACTAGCGAGAAGTACCGACTTTTCCTTTTCTCTGCAAACATCCAGAACTAAATTCAGTAACTAAATGCTAAGAATATATTTTCATTGTGCCAACTCAAAGATCAATAGATATGGATATAGATATAGATTTTTATATTTAAAGCCATTCTCGTTCTGCGTTGGAATAAACATCATTCATTATTTGCTTGTTCTTGTTACGATTGTTATTGTCATTCTCTCACTCGCAAGAGTCTTATGCTGATGCTGTATGAATAATTTATGCCATTGGATACAAAGCGGTTTAGTTTTGAGACCTAACCCACGAGGGGGGAAGGCACAGTGGTCTGCTTCAGGAATTCCAAGCAATAAAACACAAAAAACAACCCAGGAAGGGTTCGAACAGCTACTTTCACGCAGAGACATGCATTTGGAATCTGTTCATCGTTACGGGGTCAAACAAGAGGGTCACATTACTGAAACAATGATCGGGCTACTTAGTATATAATAGAGCATACAGATTTCAAGGAGGAAACGTATGAACACGCAGACTTCCTCGTTATCAATATGTGCGGCATATCTTTCGTGTTAACGAAAGTAAATTCCCGCTTTACCTCTTCTTACGTGTCAAATGAAATGAATGCCATGAGGAATAGAATATTTGTTGACTGCGTCTCTTCTTGCTTCCATCCTTACCAACATATTTCTTCATTCTCGTGGTAATCATGACAATCTATGTGCATGCTGCAAACGATTGCAAGTGGACAAATTCGACATCGAGGTGCAAAGCGTTTGGTATCTTACATTATATTCAATTCGAATAAGATTCCGGTGTATTTTTACTTCGTTTGTATTTTTAGATGATTATGAACGTTACGGAAATTTATCTCACATGCTTTATGTTGAATGAGAAACATTGAATGATCCGTTTTGCTTTCCCTACGTTGAAATGATATAATGTCGGCGTCAACAGCCTTCTTCCACGCCGGAAGCTGAAACTTGTATCATTCTGGATTAATGATAATTGAATGTCTCATATGTATACATAGCCCACAAGGCGACGTCAGAAACCACCAGGGGAGAACGCCGCATAAAAACCAAACGTGCGCGCGCGTCTCCACTCTGAAGAACCGTATCGGAGAATCACGGCAAGCATTTCGCTGAAGAGCTGCCTCATCAGAGAGCCGAGAAATGGCAGCGTCGTAGCAAGTATTTGTCAACACTCTGATAGTGCATTTACTTCCGGGTGTAGGTCGGCGTTACCTCGCTAAATTCACTTAACATTCGTTTTCCACATCGAAGACTCGTACGATATAATCCACTGCAAGATGACACAATTAGAAAGTATATTTAATTTCTGGACTCCAAGAACGGCGTTCTTCACATAAGTAACACCTGTTTGTGTGTGCATTCGGGAGGACGATGGTGCAATCCCGCGCCCGGCCATCCTGATTTAGGTTTTCAATGATTTCCCTAAATCGCTTCAGGCAAATGCCGGGATGGTTCCTTAGGAAGGGCACGGCCGATTTCCTTCCCCATCCTTCCCTAATCCGAGCTTGTTATCCGTCTCTAATGACATTGATGTCGACGGGACGTTAAAACAGTAATCTCCACCTCCTCTGTTTCTGTGTTTAAGGTTGCGTTTTGAGGCTCAGGCAACATCGCAGTGACTATAGTCCGCCCCTGGCCGCCAGTGTGTCGTTAGCTCAGAGGTTCCCTTGTGCGTTGCAGTGCTTGTACTATAAGTTCGAATCACGGTAGAAGCCGCTGACTAAAACATTTTATTTTCCATTTTAATTAATGGAGTTGCAAACTGCTAGTAAACATTTCTTATGCGAAATCTGAAGAATGCCTTTAAACATCAATCTTCGTCCGATTTCGACTTAGTAAATTAAGTTAATATCATGGATTTCTGCTTTGCAAATTCCAAGGTGCTTCACTGTAAAATAGGTCCTGAAAAGATTCAAACCGACTGTCAACGATATAAATTTGAGCTTTGTTCGTCATATAGGTCTAACATGTCAGAAGGTTGTTTATGAAGTGCACATGTTCATTAATATAGTTCACATCTTCTAAATTTTTGCAATAGCATTTAACTGTAAACGTTTTCTAACACCGGCGTTAGCAATTCCTTTCCGTTCTCTGAAACCTTCAAAACGACAAATTTATCTGGATTAAATCTGATGACCTTAACTATCACTTCCGATCAACAATAAATACTTCATGAACCCATACATGGAACTCCAAATGTGCAGTGTGCCTGCACTGCTACAGAGCATGCATTGCAAGGTATTCACACAGTTTATCGCATAGACTTACCATAAGGAATCAAACAAGAACTGTAATACATTTTACACCACAGACGCTCACTCTGGCTTGACGAAAACATCCAATCATTGGCCAAAAGTTGCACAAATAATTAAGTTTGAAAGGAAAAGAAACGAGGTATGAAGCATTTATAAATTCATCGAATGTAGTGAGGTGGTTTAATTTCGTCCCAGTCTATAAAATTAATTTCGGGCCATACTCAGCTCTTGCCGATTACCCGCCTACTAATCAGGGCGTCTGTCTCCGTTGCTTTTGAGCGTGAATGGAAATTGTAGAAATTTTCTGTGGAGCAACATTTAATAATAAAGCGTTTCAAATCATCAAAAGCGATGAGCGGTAGCAGGCGCTTTCGATAAAGAACGGGGGAGTGCAGCGCCGCTGCTGTCGCCACGGCCGCTGCCAGTAGCCAGCAAATGGATCCCGGAGCTTTGCCGCATACGGCGTCCAGAGGAGGACAGTCTGCAGGAAATCTGCCGCAAAATCGTTACTAGATAAAATTTTGATATCGGTGTGTCACAAAGCGAAATAGATTGAATCTGCGCTACCATTACATTCACGTCTTCAGCATTCAGACAGAAGAGGCTATAAAAATATTTTATGCCAGCTGCTCTCGATCCACTGACATTATGAACAGAAACAACGCACGCTACCGCTAGACCACAGGCGTAATCAGCCTAGAGTCTCTCTATATTGGGACAAGTTTTCCTCCAGGAAGTGCCGCAGTCTACAGTGTTGCCAGATTGTGCAGATAACCGGACTTAGAGAATTAGCGAGTTGGCCAGTTTCTTTGTCCCATGTCGCGATCGGCGCGGATTTAGCCTCTGAAGCGGCCGGCCGCCGGTCAAGTTTTATGTCAAAGAGTGTACAATACAGGACAACTATTATTTGAGATTACAGTAACCAGAATTTGGCACTACCAGGATACAGTGGTAGACTGGCTGAGGGTGTCGATGGTGAGTTGCCAGAAACCATTGAAATCAACAGAAGGGATGTATCAACAATGAAGACAACATGACAGAATGACAAGTCTGTAGAGTGAACCAAATTGAAAGATAAGATGTAGCAATATCAGAAACCAAGAAACACTGCGTACAATGAACAATAAGAGAGTGCATTGGAACATGAGTGAGATCTGGGCCCTGCATTACTAGCCTTAGAGCTTTGTCGTGGGCACCTATAGCCCAGCATTTTGGGCCAAGCTGTGTTTGGGCAGCAACAACAGTGTTCACAAATATTAGGAGTGTCACTAGGTCCACGCATTCTGTTGGGCTTTCGAACTCATCAGACTGGGATACCAGAGAGATTATTGTCAATTTATACAGCGTTTACTACAACAGTGAGTCTGCTCTTAATTTGACTTATAAGTTTAATATAACCTCAGTTTCACAAGCTTATGTTGAATTCACTTTTTTTATTATCACTATGTAGAGTGTCATACACTATGTGATCAAACATATCCGGACACCTGGCTGAAAATGCCTTACAAGTTTGTGGCACCCTCCATCAGTAATGCTGGAATTCAATATGGTGTTGGCCCACCCTTAGCCTTGATGACAACTTACACTCTCACAGGCACATGTTCAATCAGGTGCTGCAAGGTTTCTTGGGGAATGGCAGCCTATTCTTCACGGAGTGCTGCACTGAGGACAGGTACTGATGTCGGTCGGTGAAGCCTGGCACAAAGTCAGCGTTCTAAAATATCCCAAAGATGTCCTGTAGGATTCAGGTTAGGACACTGTGCGGGGAAGCCCTTTACAGTGGTGATATTGTCGTGTAACCACTCCGCCACTGGCCACGCATTATGAACAGGTGCTCGATCATGTCGAAAGATGAAATCGCCATCACTGAATCACTCTTCAACAGTGGGAACCAAGAAGTTGCGTAAAACATCAGTGTAGGCCTGTGCTGTGATAGTACCACACAAAACAACAACGGGTGCAAGACCCCTCCAAGAAGAACATGACCACACCATAACACAACCACCTCCAAATTTTACTGTTGGCATTACACACACTGGCAGATGACGTTCACCGGGCACTCGCCATACTCACACCCTGCCATCGGATCACCACATTGTGTACCATGATTCTTCATTCCACACAACATTTTTCCACTGTTCAGTTGTCCAATGTTTATGCTCCCTAAACCAAGTGAGACGTCATTTGGCATTTACTGGCGTGATGTGTGGCTTATGAACAGCTGCTTGACCATGAAATCCAAGTTTTCTCACCTCCTGCCTAACTGTCATAGTACTTGCAGTTGATCCTGATGCAGTTTGGAATTCCTGTGTGATGGTCTGCACAGATGTGTGCCTGATACACATTATGTCGCTCTTGAACTGTCGGCAGTTTCTGTCAGTCAACAGATGAGGTCGGCCCATACTCTTTTGTGCTGTACATGTCCTTTCATGTTTCCACATCAGATACAGTGGACCTAGGGATGTTTAGGAGTGTGGAAATCTCACATACAGACGTATGACACAAGTGACACCCAATCACCTGACGACGTTCGAAGTCCACGAGTTCTGCGGAGTGCCCCATTCTGCTCTCTCACGATGTCTAATGACTACTGAGGTCACTGATATGGAGTACTTGGCATTAGGTGGCAGCACAATGCACCTAATATGAAAAACATATGTTCTTTGGGGGTCTGGATACTTTTGATCACATAGTTAGTGTAAGTAGCCTAAACTAAAAACTCTGTCCAAACAGGCCAGGAAGGCCCAATGGTACCAAATGGCTGCTGTGTCATCCTCAACCCACAAGCATCACTGGATATGGATATGTCGGGGCATGTGGTCAGCACACCACTCTTCTGGCTGTATGTCAGTTTACGAGACCGGAGCCACTACTTATCAATCAAGTAGCTCCTCAGTTTGCCTCACAAGGGCTGAATGCACTCCACTTGCCAACAGAGCTTGGTAGACAGGATGGTCACACATCAAGTGCTAACCCAGACTGACAGTGCTTAACTATGGTGACCTAATGGGAACCGGTGTTACCACTGCAGCGAGGCTGTTGGCCTATCATATGTAGAGTGTCATATCTGTTGCACACCAGTATCTTCATACATACTCTACAAACCACTGTGAAATGTGTGGCAAAGGCTGAATCACATTGTGCCAGATATTAGGGTTTCTTCTCATTTCATACAGTGTACCCGGAAGGAGGATCGTTAGTTAAACGCCCCTGTGCCTGCCATAATTACCTCTTTTTTTTCCAGAGAAATTCATAGGTTTCTGTGTATATTTGTACATTTTTTTACTTCGTACTTATACCTGAAACATTGTAAGAAGGCTTTTGGGATATGCAGTAGAACTCCAGTTAGGCAAACTCCAACTATCCAGATCACAAATTATCCTCATTGCTTTGAGGTACAATAAATTTGTACACTATGGCTAAAATTGTTGATTTAGTTTGACTGTTGTTACAGCATACAGTAAACTGTATGTTTATTTGCTGAGAATTTTTCCGGGTTGTATGGGATTGAAGAGTTCCATGGACCACGGCCATACAACCCGGAAAAATTCTCAGCAGCTGAAACATCCGGTCGTGAAAGACTTGATTGTATATTTATTTACTGTACTAAAAATGATTTGCAGCTAATGTATTAAAAAACAAAATCTTCCAGTGACAATTAATAAAGAATTACATTGTCATATATGCAATACATACATTGTTGAGTTTGTGGTGCCTGTCATTCAGTGCAGCCTACATCAGTCTGCATTGTAACCTTAATGCATATGCTGCTTTGTCAATGTTTGTTCCATCTTCAGTGTCTTTTGTTTTCTTTTCTTTTGTGTGTTTGAATTTACTGTGCAGAATACGTTTTAGAAAAGGAAATACATAGTCTTATCATTGGCAGAAAAAATAAAAGTCCTTGAACAATTAGGCAAATGTGTGAGTGGTAAGCAGTTGGCTGAATGTTTAGCTTGGGAACATCAACAGTTTCAGACATAAGGCAAAACAGGTATACACTTTTAATCTTTTTGTCTGTCCTTGAGAATGAAGATGAGAGTTCATCGAGAAAAGTGATGAAAACAACAAAAAAGAAAAAAAGCTTGAAGAGGCCGTATTTAAGTGATTCATGCAGAAGCAAGCACTGGGAAGTCCTCTTTGAGGGGTGATTGCAAAAAAGCAAAACTTCTAGCTGAGAAAATAGACAGTTTGTCTTTATTTAAAGCGAGAAGTGGCTGGCTATGGAATTACAAGGCAGGGCACAGCATTCATGAGTTGGATTTAAGTGGTAAAAAACTATCAGCAGACCTAAAAGCAGCAGAAAATTTTATTAAAAAATTCCAAATTGAAGCAGAACTGTATGACCCTGAATTTTTATGCAGCTCAGATGAGACAGGCCTTATTTGGAAAGCCTTGCCTGAAACAATTTTAGCTTCTAAAACAAAAACTAGTGCGCCAGGGCATAATGTTAGCAAAGACCATATTACTATGCTGAACTGTGCCTACTCTATGGGAAACCATGAATTGCGCCTTCTGTTAATAGGAAAACTGAAAAAAAAACCACAGGTTTTCAGAAACTACATAAAAAATTCCATCTGTTACAAGGATCAACCAAAGGCCTGGATAAGTGCTACTTTTTTATGAATGGTACAATTCAGTTTTCGTACCTGAATTAAAAAATACCAAAAGGCAATGGGGAAGGAGAGCACTAAGGTCATGTTAATTCTGGACAGTGCACACAACACCTTATAAAAAGCTTTCTTGATAGAGAAGATGGACATTTCAAAATCCTATATCTGCCACCAAACACAATGAGTTTGTGGCAGCTGGTGAACCAATCAGTTGTTAGAACTATGAAACAACATCACAGAAGACAACTGTTGAGGAAGCATTTGATAGAAGATGGAAATGAAGAAGGCATTGTGGCTCATCACCAAAAACTGAATTTAAAAGACTGGTCTTATGTGGAGGTGAAAGTATGAACTTTGGTGAAGACTGCCACATTAAGAAGCGCGTGAGATAAATTGAAAGGAATTTCAACCAAAGATGATGTACAGAAAGATGAACGTGAGAGGAAGAAGTGTGAAAAGGGAGAAAGAGAAGTGGCAGAGGACAAAATGTCACTGCCGCGTGGAGTGGGCTTGCGTTTTGAGGCGCCATGTCATAGATTGCGCAGCCCCTCCCACTGAAGGTTCGAGTCCTCCGTCAGGCATAGGAGTGTGTGTTGTTCTAGCATAAGTTAGTTTAAGTAGTGTGTAAGTCTAGGGACCAATGACCTTAGCAGTTTGGTTCCTTAGGATTTCACACTCATTCGAAGTGTCACTTGAGGTCATAAGTAATTTTTTGTTTTTTATTATTATTTCCTGGATTTTCTGACTGCAGTGCAGAGGATGTAGGAGAGTGGTGTGCTTGTGAGTCTTTGGAACCTGTATTTTAAATTCTCAGTGATGATAAAATCATTCAAAATGTAAGAGAAGGAGCTGATGGCAATGAGGATAACATTGTCACTGACACACGCTGGACAATCAGCTACACTCCTGGAAATCGAAATAAGAACACCGTGAATTCATTGTCCCAGGAAGGGGAAACTTTATTGACACATTCCTGGGGTCAGATACATCACATGATCACACTGACAGAACCACAGGCACATAGACACAGGCAACAGAGCATGCACAATGTCGGCACTAGTACAGTGTATATCCACCTTTCGCAGCAATGCAGGCTGCTATTCTCCCATGGAGACGATCGTAGAGATGCTGGATGTAGTCCTGTGGAACGGCTTGCCATGCCATTTCCACCTGGCGCCTCAGTTGGACCAGCGTTCGTGCTGGACGTGCAGACCGCGTGAGACGACGCTTCATCCAGTCCCAAACATGCTCAATGGGGGACAGATCCGGAGATCTTGCTGGCCAGGGTAGTTGACTTACACCTTCTAGAGCATGTTGGGTGGCACGGGATACATGCAGATGTGCATTGTCCTGTTGGAACAGCAAGTTCCCTTGCCGGTCTAGGAATGGTATAACGATGGGTTCGATGACGGTTTGGATGTACCGTGCACTATTCAGTGTCCCCTCGACGATCACCAGTGGTGTACGGCCAGTGTAGGAGATCGCTCCCCACACCATGATGCCGGGTGTTGGCCCTGTGTGTCTCGGTCGTATGCAGTCCTGATTGTGGCGCTCACCTGCACGGCGCCAAACACGCATACGACCATCATTGGCACCAAGGCAGAAGCGACTCTCATCACTGAAGACGACACGTCTCCATTCGTCCCTCCATTCACGCCTGTCGCGACACCACTGGAGGCGGGCTGCACGATGTTGGGGCGTGAGCGGAAGACGGCCTAACGGTGTGCGGGACCGTAGCCCAGCTTCATGGAGACGGTTGCGAATGGTCCTCGCCGATACCCCAGGAGCAACAGTGTCCCTAATTTGCTGGGAAGTGGCGGTGCGGTCCCCTACGGCACTGCGTAGGATCCTACGGTCTTGGCGTGCATCCGTGCGTCGCTGCGGTCCGGTCCCAGGTCGACGGGCACGTGCACCTTCCGCCGACCACTGGCGACAACATCGATGTACTGTGGAGACCTCACGCCCCACGTGTTGAGCAATTCGGCGGTACGTCCACCCGGCCTCCCGCATGCCCACTATACGCCCTCGCTCAAAGTCCGTCAACTGCACATACGGTTCACGTCCACGCTGTCGCGGCATGCTACCAGTGTTAAAGACTGCGATGGAGCTCCGTATGCCACGGCAAACTGGCTGACACTGACGGCGGCGGTGCACAAATGCTGCGCAGCTAGCGCCATTCGACGGCCAACACCGCGGTTCCTGGAGTGTCCGCTGTGCCGTGCGTGTGATCATTGCTTGTACAGCCCTCTCGCAGTGTCCGGAGCAAGTATGGTGGGTCTGACACACCGGTGTCAATGTGTTCTTTTTTCCAATTCCAGGAGTGTAGTAAACAGTTTGTGTATCTTGACACTGCACTAATACAGATAGAGTGGCAGCCTGAGTGACCATATACAGCTGCTCACTATCAAGCAGAGGTGAGACTTGACTGCACAAAAATGATTGAAGACAGAAAAACAACTGACTCTGACTGACATGTTCAAGAACTGATATTGTTTGTGAAATCTAAATAACATTGTTTTGCAACAATTAAATTAATGTTACAGTAGTATGTATACACAAATTTAGTTTTTCTCTTCTTTTTAAAGAAAAGATCTATTTTCATGATTTATCCTATTATGCAGATATATTATTATCCATATCAGGTCTGATCTTATGTCATTTGGATGATTGGATTTCTGCTGCATTTGACATCTGTCTATAAGCATCTGACTAATGATTTTCAACATTTCTGTGATGCTTTCCTAGGGGTCAAACAAACCTGTGAGCATTCTAGTTTCCTTTATCTGTATATATCAATATCTCCTGTTAGTTCTGTTTGGCATGGATCCCTCATGTTTGTGAAACTGTATGTGATGGGAGAATTCTGGAAGCAGTCTCCTCTGTAGAGTGACTGCATATTTTCAGTTTCCTGCCAATAAACTGAAGTTGGTGACCTCCTTTACCTATATTCAGCCTACATGATCATCACATTTCATATTTTCAGATATTCAGGTACTTGTATGAGCTGACTGATTACAATTATTACTCACTGATATTTTAATCATAGATTAAAACATTTTTCAGTTTTGAGAAGAGCACGATTTCACATTTCTGAACATTTGCAGTAAGTTACCTATCTTTGCGCTGCTTTGTTATCAACATCTGACTGGACATTTGTGCTACATTTTCAGATAATATTTCAATATTACTGCATTATCTCCAACAAGTGTGAGGTTACTATTAATACTGCCTGTCAGGCCATTTACATACAACATGAAAAACAAGGGTCCCTGTAGTAACCAAGCAATACATGAAACTGATCCAAGTAACACAAATGTGACTTTATTCATAAACCTCTGAACAACAACAGAAATAAGCCTCTTACAACTTCACATGTAACAAGACAAAAGAATCATGCAAAGGAGCTACATAAGTGATACACAGAACTCTGATTGACTGGTGCAAACTAAAAGAATATAATGAGAGTGAGTTAGTTCCGCTCTAAGCATATATGGGCACGAGTCACTGGTAGGTGACACGGCAGAGACCAACCCATCTGCATGCTTCCTAAAGGTGGCCTCTAGTGGCCAGCCCACACTGATACAGTTTATAATGGGACACCCTCCTCTAAAGTCAGTTATTTTTTATAGAAATAACCGATACCATTTATACCATCGATTCTTGTATAGGCGAACGTTATCTCAGGTGTTTAACTGAATGAACTTCATATGATTTTGTATATGATGTGTTATGTTTCAGGCTAAAATACGTAAAAATAAATCCATTTTTTAGTACTCTGTACGTAGAGTTAAAATTATTCTTCTTTTATAAATATTTGAAATTACAAAATTTCTGGTATTGTTAAAATTCCTATTATTTAATTGCACAATCTGACGATAATTATTAAATTTATTTCTGGACTCATGTATAAAATAATGATATAACTTAGTGACGATTCTTCTTTTGCCGAGAAAGTTTGTAAACTATTTGGAATATTGTGAGTACCGCAGAATGTAGTAGTAGTGGGAATGCCTCTGATGGAAGTAGATGTTTCTCTAAGTTTGTCAACAACAATGTAATTATTGGTTTTTTTGAAAGTGGAAATTGTAAAAATGATGTGATATTTAATAATGTGACAAAGAATAAAATTCAAGAAATATACAGGCAAATCTTCATCAATTATTCAGTTCAACAACAGCCCACATTCTTAAATCAAAATTTCAGGCACAAAAATGTACCCCTAGAAACAAGAACAGGAGCCAACAACAAGAAGAGAAGATGAAGAGAAGTAAAAAAGGTTTTTGTATTGTATTGTATTTATTGGTCCAGTAAATCTTACATGTACAGTACAGCACATCAGATATTGAACAGGTCAAAGTATATCTTACAATTAAATCACTTTAGAAACTAGAAAATTATGTTCACAAAATTTTACAGCACTTCATATACTGGGCAAGTCAATGTGTAAGTTATAATTAACCCACATTAGAAACATGAAGTTTACAACTGAATACATGTATAAGCCAATATTAACGATTACAGTATTTGCATGATCCTCACTTAAGCTCTAAGGATTTTTGAGGAACTCTTCTACACTATGAATTGACATGTACACTAGAGAATTACATTCACAGAATTTTACTTGATATACTGGGCAAGTCGGTATACAACTTATACTTGAACCCCATTAGAAACTTGAGAATTACATCTGAATGTATTTATAGGCCAGTATTAATGGTTACAGTATTTGCATAATCATCACTTAGACTCTCGAGGATTTTGGAGGAACTCTTCCATGCTATAAAAGCAATGTGCCATCAGATATTCTTTTAATGCTGCTTTAAAATTTTTTTACATCGGTCTTTACTTTAATTTCACTTGGCAATTTATTGTAGATAATTTTTCCATGGTGTAATGTTCCTTTTTGGCACAAACTGGTTTTTGTATGGAGTACATGAAAGTCAGTTTTCTGTCTTGTATTATGATGATGAACATTTTCATTTTTGGGGAGGATACTAGGATTTGTTATTGTATATTTCTTTATAAACATTGCACTTTCAAATAGGAAAATACATGGAAGGGGAAGAATCCCCATCCTTTTAAATAATGGTCTACATGGTTTGTGTCTCTTTATTCCAGCCATGATTCTCACTATTCTTTTTTGCATCCTGAAGAGTTTTAGGCAGGATGGCGAGTTACCCCAAAAAGTGATACCATATTTTAGGACAGAATGTATATTAGAATAGTAAACTGTCATTAGACAGTCCTTCTGACAGCAGTTTTCTAGGACCCTCATTAAATAACACATGGTACCTAGCTTCTTTAATATGTTGTCAATGTGAGTTTCCCATCTAAGATTATCCTGTAGCCAGACCCCCAGAAATTTTGTATTAAGCACACTTGCAATATCTGTATCTGACATCTCAATTCTTATATCCTCTTCAGTGTTTCTCTTGACATTATGAAAATTTAATGCTACTGTTTTACTTTTATTTATTATTAGTTTGTTTTGGTTGAACCAGTTTACGACATTTGTTAATGCCTCAGACAGTCTTGTCTGTAGTATCTCTGCAGTCTTCCCACTGACTAATATGCTTGTGTCATCTGCAAACTGGATAGTGCTATGGTACTGGTTGGTTGATGTTAGGTCATTTATATATATCAAAAATAGGAATGGGGCCCAGTACCGAGCCCTGCGGTACTCCATATTTTACTGCTTTATAATCAGAATAGTGTCTTGTTGATTTGTTTTCTTTGTGAAAATGTATTTCTACTACTTGCGTGCGGTCAGTAAGATGATCTAAGCCAGTTGTTAGACATACCTCTGATACCAATTCTTTCAAGCTTCTGCAGCAATAGGGTGTGTTCTATGATGTCAAAAGCCTTAGACAGATCAAGGCATATGCCAGTTACTTTTTGTCCACTATCAATTTTTTCGAGTACTTCACCCAGAAATTCATATATCGCTGTTTCTGTTGATCGGCCTTTCCAGAAGCCATGTTGGGTTGTGGATAATATTTTGCACTTTTCTAGAAAATCTAGCAACCTCTTATGAAAAAATTTTTCTAGTATTTTCGAAAATGTAGATAGCAAGGCAATAGGTTTATAATTGGCTATGTCTTCTTTCTTACCCTTTTTGAACAGTGGTTTTAGTTTCACCATCTTTAAGCAAGAAGGAAAGACTCCATTTGTTAATGAACTGTTGAAAATGTGGGCTAATGGTATTGCAATGAGGTCACCCACAATTTTAATGACATAATCTGGAGTCTCATCCACACCTGTTGAAAATTTTGTTTTTAACTCTCTAATTGATAGTATAATTTCCTTAGGGTTGGTTGGGGCAAGAAATAGGGAGTTGCAGTTTCTATTTTGATTTGATGGTGTTGTAGCAGGATTTTTATTTGAAGATTTTATGTCAGAGAGTAATTTTTCACTAATATTTGCAAATTATGTATTAAAAGCATTGGCTACTTTTGGATTTGTAATTTTTTTGCCATCTTGGATTACCTGGAGATTTACATTTTTGGAGGTCTCATTTCCTACTTGTTCTCTGACTATCTTCCACATGGCTTTCATTTTGTTCCTGGCCATTTTTATATGGTGATCATTTGTTGTTTTTTTGCTTCTTTTATGACTTTGTGAAGCACTCTCTTATAATTCTTGAAATACACCAGAAATTCTTCTGTAACATTTTGTGTTTTTGAGATTTTATAAAGTCTCCTCTTTTCAGCACATGATATTTTAATGCCTTTCGTCAGCCATGTAACATTTCTTTTTTTAGTTTTTAATGTTTGGTTTTTAACTGGAAAAGAAATATTGAAATAATGGGAGAATATTTCCATGAACATGTCAAACTTTTTACATGTGTCCTCATAGTTGCCTATATCATTCCATGTTTCTTTTTTTAGTAAGTGCCTGAAGTGTTCTAGGTTGTGCTTGCTAAAATTTCTACCTTTTCTTGTCATTTGTTGTTCAGTATTTCCTGCAGTCTCTACTGGGAATTCAATAAACTGTGCATAATGATAACTGAAACCCGTATTCATATTTCCAGATTTGTATAAATATTTATCTGTATTTATTAGTATCTGATCTACAGCACTGCTTGACGATTTGGTGACTCTGGTGGGGGATTTGATAGTTGTATGTATATTGTAGGTTTTTAACAAGGCCTCAAGGTTTAATCTGTCTTTAGAGTTCTTGTTGAAATCTATATTAAAGTCACCACATATGATGGTTGTTTTACTAACTATTTTTATACTGTTAAGTGCCTTCTCAAGATTTTCAATGAAAGTAGTTACGTTTCCATCTGGGCTTCTATATATGCAAATAACAATTATATTTAAATTTGTCAGTTGTTTAGCAGAAATTTCGAAGTTTTGCTCTTCCCCTAGCTGGTTAGTGAACTTTAAATTTTCGTGTTTGACGTCCTCTCTAACATATACGCATGTTCCTCCATGCATGGAGGTTTTCCTACAGAAAAATGATGAAAGGGTAAAGCCCTCTATCCTTGTGTGATGTAACATATTTTCTGATAACCAGTACTCACTAACACATATAACAGACGCTTCTTTTAGTTCATCTGATAACAATATTTCTATCTCACTAACTTTATTTGATAAGGATTGTACATTTTGGTGCAGGAGCATAAATTTCGATGATGACTTATTTACTAGGTTGTTTTGGCCTACCTTATGTTCGACAGCTGCACATGACGTATCATTTTTACAGGTGAAGTTTTCTTTCCAGAGCGATGTTTTAGAAGATGAAATCAACATTTCTCTGGAATCACTTGCCTTAAAAAACGTTGTGGTTCTTTCCTGTTTTGTGTTGGGCGAGTTGACTTCTTTTGTATATCTTATGCCTCTCAAAGCTAAGCTAATGAAGAGACTAAGAGAATTTTAATAGTGATGTGTGGAAGGGTACGATTACAAGTTGGCAGTTGGTTTAAGCATACATGGATGGTGACACTACTTGGTGCAATCACACTCACACGCACTAGTAGCAGAACACAGCACACATCTCCCTCATGTGAAGAGGGCACCCAGTTGACGGAGGAGATGCCAGTGGCCCGAAAGAGACACATCCATTAGATCAGGGGTGGTGGCATGGTGGCAGTCAGTGCTGGCAGGGGCTGCACGATGATGTGCCAGGCAGGCACTAGAGCACAGGGCCAGAATGCATGAAACACTAGCATGCCCGAGGGGGTAGGCCCGTGTGGCACCTGAGGACAGCACTGAGGAGGAGGGTGCCATAGCCCTCTCTGTGTTATCATCAGCAGGTAGGTCCCAGTGTGGATGATACAGGTCTGGATGCACTGCGTATGATGGCTGAGGTGATGATAGCGAGAGAGCCAGTGGAGATGCTCCAACCAGAACAGCAGGTTGTGGCAATGGACCCGAGACTCGAGATGGATCGGCACTGACACCTGGCACCCGGCACTGGAAAGCTCGGGGCCCTGCACGTGGAGGAGGCAGCCAATGGGATGGGAGCACCTCCACAGTGTAATAAAACTGGTTACGAAGAGGTAAATGTACTAAGCAGTCTTGGATTAGATGTAATGACCGATACTATATGGAAGAACAGCACTACATAGCTGTGGGGCAATATTGAATGTCAACGTTTATAAACACTTAATGCAATTACAACAATGGTTATGGACTTCTCAAACAAGATAAACAATTATTTGTATTTTACTTATGAACTGTCTGTTCCAAAGATGATTTTGTATAAATAGATTGATGTATGATAGTAAAATTGTTCGTGGTATATCTCTGTTTTTTAGTGTAGTTGGTTGTACGAGTCTGGAATGCAAAGATGGAGAACGAGTTGTCTGTGTTTTTTTTTATTTGTACTGTGAAGTGAAATGACTGAAAATATATGTGTAATTCGCCATAAAGTTGAACAATTGTCTGATGATGTAGTTGATCAAAATTTTGTTAACAATGTTGGTACCATGTTTTGCAACATTCCAGTAAAACACTTTTCAGGTGAAGGTAGTTTCCATCCTATAGATCTTCTGCAGCATTGCAGAGAGAATTTCATGTCTAATATGACTGTATTATGTAAATCAAGTCTCTTAAGAAATTTCTGGAAAGTGAAGCATTATATTGGGCAATCAGTATACTAATGATGACACAACATATGCTGACTTTGAGAAAGAATTTTTAGGTAGATTTTGGTTGGACTTAGAAAAAATGAGGGAAATACAACTACAATAGACACACACATTTTAAAAGAGGTAGTAACCAAAATTGACATAGTAATAATAACAACACAAGGGAACACATAGTAATCACAATGGTAGCAATTATCATCAGAAGGAAATAAGACAGAATACACACACACACACACACACACACACACACACACACACACACACACACACACACCAAATTGTAGAAACAAAATGTTTGCTGTCATATGTAATAAACTATGTAGTTTTAGTTTTGTGCAAACAATATAAATATGGTAATTTATTATTTTTGCTTGTGCTGTGGTGTTTTTCTACTGGTTGCAAATAAGTCATTATTTGTATTTTATTATGTTCTTTCATGAGAAGTAATTAGCTTCTTTTAACAGTGTTATTTGTCAATTTTTAGAGCAATATTTTAACTAACTAATTATTTGAAAAGCTGAAGCTTTAAGTGCAAGTCTCAATCAGTTCCCAAGCAATTATTCAGTTCTTAATATAACTAATTTTTGGGGATGTAGTGTGGATAGCATCACACAATTCCTCACAAAATAACTGCAATTCCTTGTGATGTATATAATTTACTTGTGTTTACTATGATACATTTTTTATGTTTAATATTATTTTGTATGTGTATTTAACTTTCATGTTAGCTCATTGAATCAGTGTACCTTATAAAAGTGCAAAAGAAGTATTTTAAATGTAACAGTGACAAATAGTTATTAGTGCAGATTTCAGTGTTGTTGGCAGTTTTGGCATAATTACTGGCCAATATTTTTTTTACATAAGTAACTAAATAATTCAGTTGTCAAGAAAAGATGTAATAATGAGTTAGTTGTTTTATCCTGTATTATAATTAGAAAGGCTTGAAAAGCAATTTTTCATATGCTATTGTATAATCTATTATGTGATATGAAACTAATGAATGCAAAATGTTTGTAACAATCAGAGACCAAAGAACAGAACAAGTGATAAAATTGATAATGTTGAACATGGACTAGGTAGGGGTCTGCTGACTTTGATAGACACACCACATGGCGAGCAGTGCCTTCCCTAGCTGGGTGTATCCATTATTAGTTTTTGGTGCACTCTACTTGAACTCTTTCCTATCCGGGTTCTGTTCCCACTGTACTCTTCAATTCTTTTTACTCTTTTCTATCCAAGGTCCATCCTACTTTTTGTCACCTCAACTTCTGTGGATGAAATGATATGATGGTTCTACACTTAAAACACCTGCCATTTTGGGCACAAAAAGGAAAAATTATTGCAAAATAGGGCAAGAAATAATTTTTGTTGTAACATATATTTATATGCTGAGGATTAAATGTTCTGTATGAAAGGTAAATTTGGAAGTAAGACATAGTAAAATGTTGTTAGAAAAAGATTTCATTTGATTTACGGAAAAGAGGAATCACTTCCAAGGTAAGTATATTAATTTTGTCCTGTGGTCTAAAGTATTTGGCTATATTTTCTTTAAAGCACTTCAAATAACTCTATATGGACTAAGACTTTTTCTTTTGGTCATAAGTCATTACCAGTCAATGATATTTCATGTAAAGAAGACAGATTTATAAATGTTGGTATACTGGCATTTTCATGAAGTACTATTTCTACTGTCATACCAATACGATAAAATCACTGTTATGTGTACCATCTTCTGCTTATCTTATATATATTACATGATATTTTGTAATAATTTGAGAGCTACAGAATAGGTAAAAGGTCAGACTTTGAAAATGTTTTGAAAATTTTAGGAGAAAAGAATTTTGTAAAGTGAATTTTGCTTTTAATCTCATTTGAATGAAGCATTGATCCTAAGGTAGTCGAAATGCTGTATATCATGTAATGGAGAACTGATGAATATTGATTTGTTACACTCCAGATTATATCATGTAATGGAGAACTGATGAATATTGATTTGTTACACTCCAAAACTTGTTGGCATAACTAGTTTTACTATTTTGCATCAAAATTTTTCTCGCATTTTATGCTTTTGAAATTTTTGGGCCAGTTGCATAAAACTGGTTATGATGAGATAAGTATACTAACTGATCTTGGATCATGTGAAATGACCGATACTGTATTGAAGACAAAAAAACCGAAAACCCACTACATGTATGCCACTGATGTATATATGTGAAGTTCCATGCTTTTTGACAGAGCGTAGGGGAATGAGACCTTCTCAGCCATACTAGGCAAGGTCCTAATGGAGGTGGTTTGCCATTGCCTTCCTCCAACTGTAAAGGGGATAAATGATGATGATGAAGATGACACAACACCCAGTCATCTCGGGGCAGGTGAAAATCTCTGACCCACCGGGAATCAAACCCAGGACCCCACGCTTGGGGTTATTCAACTATATGAAATAAAATTTTCATAACTTCTGAACACTTTGCATTAGGATGTTCAGACTACACACTTGGCCGTGGGCATGATGGGAATTAGTATGCACATGCTCACACAACTAGTTGTTGTCAGCCATTTGCGAGTGAAAATGTCATGGTACAGGGCAAAATTGTAATATTTGTGGGACTGATAATCCACATTTTGCAAACAAGAAGTCACTTCACCCTCAACAAGTGACTGTGCGGTGTGATTTGTCTAGTCACGGAATAATTGGTGTGATATTCCTTGATGGCACAGGGGCTGCCAAATGGTACATGACGGTTTTGGGAGATGATTTCACCCACATTATCCAAGGGGACCCTGATTTCTACAGGCTGTGGTTCATGCAAGATGGACTCGATCTGATTGAAACAGGAGAGTGTTTGATGTCCTGATGTCCTGGAGGAGTCTGGGGGCTGCATTCTGGCTCTTGGGTACTCAGAGGCCACTGCCATGGGCCTTGATTGACTGCCATATTCTCCACATCTGAACACATGCAACTCCTTTTTGTGGTGCTATATTAAAAACAAGGTGTACAGGAATAACTCCAAAATCATTGCTGAGTTGAATACAGTCATTCAGGAAGTCATCAACAGCATCCATGTTTCAATACCTCAGTTGGTCATTGAGAATTTTGCTATTTGTCTGCTCTACATCATCTCCAATGATGGCACGCATATCAAACATCTCATAACCTAAATCTGAATATCTGTAGTGACATTTACATGTCAAATAAAGTGTGTGCACACCACATTTTGTAACTAATTTGCATTTTTTTCATATAGTTCAATAATTGTCACCCTGTAATTACAACATGATTATGGACTTCTCAAAGAAGACAAACAATTATTTGTATTTTATTTATGAAATGTATGTTCAAAAGATGATTTTACAGAAATAGATCAATATATGATGATAATTTCTTTGCTACATGTTGTTAGAGGTAAATCTTCATTTTTTAGTGCAGTTGGCTCTACGAGTTTGAAGTGTGAGGATGGAGAACAAGTTATGTGTGTTTTATCAGTTAGTTTTGTGAAATGAAATTACTGAAAGTAAATGTGTGTTTTGCCAGAAAGTCCACCAGTTTTCACATAATTTTTGTAGAAGCAACCCAATCATCCTCTAGATGATAGTGGCAATTTATTTGGCCACCCCTGTTGAACAAACTGAACCACCTGGCAGAGAACCAGTTTTGCAGCAACAGCAGCTGCTATGTATGAACTTGTAATTGGGAAACTCTCAACCATACCCTGCATTTCAGTATCAAGAAGGAAGGAAAGCCATTCCTCATGATCAAAGTTGGGATCAGGATTCATAGGTTAAAAATGGATTTAATAACTGTAATGAGACAAGACAGGAGCAAGCATTGTAGGTGATATGATGCCTTGTCACATAAGGAAATGTGGGTGAAACTTAGAGCAATAAAAAAAGAATGAAATTTCTGGAGAGCATAGACTAAGGCAAGAGAATCTTTTTCCACCTAAAAGTAACACTGCTGGGCTGGAGTGAGAGATTTAGAAGCGAAAGCAACAGGCTGTTCAGAGCTGTCAGCATATCAGTGTGCTAGGATGGTGCTGAGGCCCTACTGTGATCCATCCATTGCCAAAACTACAAAACTATATCCTGGTCCAGAGAGAACATAGCTATACATGAGGACGAGAATAGTTTGGAGTTAAACACTTGAAAAGTACATTTGCAATCCAGGCTGCAGCAACAAGACACAATCTTGCATCACAAGGCATGCAACAGATGGCCCAAGTGGCCACTACTGGCAGGAATTTATGGAAGAAGGTTATCTTCCCTAAGAAGGCCTGAAGTTCCTTTGTAGATGAGGGGTGAGACATAACAGCAAAGATGTGGTTTGGCAGAGGGTGAAGCCCATCCCACAAGACCTTGATACACCTTAAGTGGAATCCACAAGTTGTCTGAGTCTTTTTTCATATGGGAAATACTCAGCTGAATCATCATATGGAGGAAAAGTGGGTTAGCAGATCAGTGGAATGGTACTCTGTTAATTAAAGCTGACAAAGTAATCGCTGTTGAAGTAAGCTGTTCAATCAGGGCCAGTGGCACAGCGTCCATAATGACTAAACCTGATGAAAACCCACTTAAAGACTGGACACATGGGAACTGTCCCATACTCATCACCAGTTGTGTAGTTACCAAGTAAGACATCAAACCAATCCAAGTAACCCAAATATGGCTTTATTCATGAACCTCTGAACAATAATGAAAATAAGTCTCTCGAGACTCCACATGTAACAAGAAAAAATAACCTTACAAAAGATGCTTGAGACTCCACATGTAACAAGAAAAAATAACCTTACAAAAGATGCAACATAAGTGATACATAGAACACTGGATGTGAGTAGCTCAAACTAAAGGAACATAATGAGGGTGAGTCAGCACTGCTCTGCACATACAGAGCTGTGAGTCACCAGTAGATGGCATGGCGGAGACTGTGCCATCTGCATGCTTCCTACAGGTGGCCTCTAGTGGCTGGCACATGCTGGTACATTTGGCGGTTGATTTTAGTACACACATGTGGTGACACTATACTCAGCACATTCGTACTCACATGTGATAGTAGCTGGATACAGCAAATTCTCTATAGGATCTGAGAGGGATTCTGTCAGAATCTGGAGCCTTCATTTAATTTTGGTGATTGAAGTTGTTTCCTAACACCATTTACTCAAAAATCTGTATTACACAGCAAGCTAGCCAGTCTGTGTTGATGCCTCAAACATCTTGTACATCTTTTACCATCACTATCCTTCTGATGATTATTAAGTGTTTTAAATAGTTAATAATGACTCAGTTCAACACTGTTAAGTTTGTTTTCCATTTCATTAACATTTATTGTTTTTAAACATTTGACTGTCAGATTGCAAGCACTAACTTAGACATACATTATAATGCAGGTCAGCAGTGCATATGGGCTCTAAATTGCCTGTTGAAGATTAGCAAGTGGCCATCCACAACTGAACAACTAGATGAATAACTTATGTTTCATGGTAACAATGATTATAACTAAATATTTGGCTAGTGAACTGAATGTATGAACATTCTGACTGACATGGAAGATTACACAATGATTCCTGGGCACAGATGCACTAGCATGTAAGTTTACATAATAATTTCTTATTGCAGACTGACTTTGAACCTGATCAACATAGTAATTTCACTCTTTGAATGCTACCTGTTGACTGCCTCTGCCTTTTCATTCTTCCTTGGTAAAGAAATATCTGTAAATGGAATTCAGCATTTTCTTTGCTACCTTCCATTTCAAATCCTGTGTCATCTGTGAGTGAATGGACAGTAAATTTGTTGCCACTGATAGTGTTTAAATATGGCTGGAATTTCCACTGGTTTTGTGAGAGATCATCATATAAGATTTTGCTGTAGCAGCTATTGATGGCCTCATACATTGCCCTTTTGAAAGCCAAATGTGTTTCATTCAACATCTCCCTCTTTACAGCCCTAAGCTTTGTCTTACAGCACAGTAACTGCTGTCTCTTTAGAGGGTTCCTTACAGTGAATGTGGAGGGTCTGCCCCATTGTAAACTATTCTATGCAGTGCTTCATCAACTTTTCTTCTAAATTTGAGCCACAAGTTGTTATGCATGCTCATACACAGAACTAAATGTTTTGATTTCCTCCTCGAGATATGACACTACTGCATCTTTATCAAGCATGCTGAAGGTGTAAAGGTTTCTACTTCCTTTGTCTTTCCTTAGTAATATGTTAATCATTGTTGCTACAGCTGCCCCATGGTCACTGATACCACCTTCAATGAGGAAATCCTCGAAGATGTCAGGTCCATTTGTTACTATTAGTGGGCTTCTGAACTATCTATTCTAGGTTGTTTTCAGAGACAGTATTTCATATTGTTTCACAGACTTTTTTTTGTGGCCTCCACTTACAAAACTGTAATTATTCCAATTGGGTGTTAAATGGTTTAAGTCTCCTCTGATGGTGGCAGTGTGATAGGGAACCATATGTATCAGTGAAATGAGATTCTCTTTAAAGTTTTAAGTTAGATCTGTGGGTGAGTATGAGCGTTAATGAAATGCCTAAATTGTAAGTTTATTCCCATTTTGATACTGAATCTTGCCCAAGCAATCTATATGCAGTTTCAATGTCTATCTGCTACAATAAAGACATGACATAGATTTTCCATTAGCTCTGTCTGCACACAGAATGACCTTGAAAATCTCACTGCTCTCAATTTTGGTTTTTAGCCTGCTTTCTGTACCTAGTACTATGTGTGCTTCACTGTTTTTTACAGATGTTTCAAACTCTGTTATGAATGCTTTGGCAGCTGACCACTAGAATTTTAATAGTCTCATCTGTGGTTAACGTGTATTTTGGGCTTACACTACTATCTGGACTATGGAAAGATGTCTAACTTAAAAATACCTTTTTGTACCTGCATCACAGTCAACTACTGTGGGGCCACATTAGTTCTGAGGAGAATATTGCAAGTTGTAAGCTTAATTGAAATTTCATGAGCAAAGATGATCATCTCCACCTTCTCTGCCAGTTGCTGGAAACATCCACTGATGAAATTCAAATGCAGATGACAGGCACGTTCTAATGTGCGACTTAGCATCTGCGCTATATGGTAAGTAGCAACTTTCCTTCTCATAATATTGTAACTGTAATGTTTGCATTCTGTTACTTCAAAAACTGGTGGAATATACCTTTCAGCTTTAATAAGATCATCAGGTAGTCATACTGAGTGCTCAAGGTGATCCTTCACACCCCTTGCTGCAGTTTTCCTAAGTGAAAGCTGCATGCTAGTCTTCTGTTCTTTCAGTTTTACAAGTTTATAGTCCTAGGGGTATTTTTATTAGGAATGGTGAGTCTATCAGCAATTTCTGGGCACTATTTCCTCAAGAGGTATTTATACTGCTATCAACAGAGATACAGTGTGCAAGATTTGTTATGTCTAGCTCACAAGCTGGGAGATGTGGATCTGTGAGTCTCTTTGAGACTTGTTCATCATCTGTAAGATAGTTATTGTCAGTGACCTGTTGATTTATCTGTTGATAGTTGTAGAATTGTCTTTTTGATTAAATATTTTGGTAATGAGGACAAAATTTTTTAGGCTTCCATTGTCCCATCCTGGCCATCACAGTGATCTACTGGCATGGAATGAAAACAAACACAACCAAGAAGAGCACCAGATACACTTGGGTGGCACTGATATGGTTTTGATCAGGTCTAGTCCTTTAAACTTTTGCTGCTTGGGAGGGTCTGCATGTAAAATGAGTAATCATGGGACAATGAAACTTTGTGGAAAGATTTGTAAGGAGGAAGAGAAATAGCAAATACACCATTGAAAGAAACACTTTCATTTCCACAGGAGAGGGTTTAATTGCATTCCATGTTTACATTCCAGTTTACAAAAGTTGCTCAATGTGACAACCATCTGTAGCCATCATAGCCTGGAATCACACTTGATATACACTCCTGGAAATTGAAATAAGAACACCGTGAATTCATTGTCCCAGGAAGGGGAAACTTTATTGACACATTCCTGGAGTCAGATACATCACATGATCACACTGACAGAACCACAGGCACATAGACACAGGCAACAGAGCATGCACAATGTCGGCACTAGTACAGTGTATATCCACCTTTCGCAGCAATGCAGGCTGCTATTCTCCCATGGAGACGATCGTAGAGATGCTGGATGTAGTCCTGTGGAACGGCTTACCATGCCATTTCCACCTGGCGCCTCAGTTGGACCAGCGTTCGTGCTGGACGTGCAGACCGCGTGAGACGACGCTTCATCCAGTCCCAAACATGCTCAATGGGGGACAGATCCGGAGATCTTGCTGGCCAGGTAGCTGCAGTAGAGCTACACTCCTGGAAATGGAAAAAAGAACACATTGACACCGGTGTGTCAGACCCACCATACTTGCTCCGGACACTGCGAAAGGGCTGTACAAGCAATGATCACATGCACGGCACAGCGGACACACCAGGAACCGCGGTGTTGGCCGTCGAATGGCGCTAGCTGCGCAGCATTTGTGCACCGCCGCCGTCAGTGTCAGCCAGTTTGCCATGGCATACGAAGCTCCATCGCAGTCTTTAACACTGGTAGCATGCCGCGACAGCGTGGACGTGAACCGTATGTGCAGTTGACGGACTTTGAGCGAGGGCGTATAGTGGGCATGCGGGAGGCCGGGTGGACGTACCGCCGAATTGCTCAACACGTGGGGCGTGAGGTCTCCACAGTACATCGATGTTGTCGCCAGTGGTCGGCGGAAGGTGCACGTGCCCGTCGACCTGGGACCGGACCGCAGCGACGCACGGATGCACACCAAGACCGTAGGATCCTACGCAGTGCCGTAGGGGACCGCACCGCCACTTGCCAGCAAATTAGGGACACTGTTGCTCCTGGGGTATCGGCGAGGACCATTCGCAACCGTCTCCATGAAGCTGGGCTACGGTCCCGCACACCGTTAGGCCGTCTTCCGCTCACGCCCCAACATCGTGCAGCCCGCCTCCAGTGGTGTCGCGACAGGCGTGAATGGAGGGATGAATGGAGACGTGTCGTCTTCAGCGATGAGAGTCGCTTCTGCCTTGGTGCCAATGATGGTCGTATGCGTGTTTGGTGCCGTGCAGGTGAGCGCCACAATCAGGACTGCATACGACCGAGGCACACAGGGCCAACACCCGGCATCATGGTGTGGGGAGCGATCTCCTACACTGGCCGTACACCACTGGTGATCGTCGAGGGGACACTGAATAGTGCACGGTACATCCAAACCGTCATCGAACCCATCGTTATACCATTCCTAGACCGGCAAGGGAACTTGCTGTTCCAACAGGACAATGCACGTCCGCATGTATCCCGTGCCACCCAACGTGCTCTAGAAGGTGTAAGTCAACTACCCTGGCCAGCAAGATCTCCGGATCTGTCCCCCATTGAGCATGTTTAGGACTGGATGAAGCGTCGTCTCACACGGTCTGCACGTCCAGCACGAACGCTGGTCCAACTGAGGCGCCAGGTGGAAATGGCATGGCAAGCTGTTCCACAGGACTACATCCAGCATCTCTATGATTGTCTCCATGGGAGAATAGCAGCCTGCATTGCTGCGAAAGGTGGATATACACTGTACTAGTGCCGACATTGTGCATGCTCTGTTGCCTGTGTCTATGTGCCTGTGGTTCTGTCAGTGTGATCATGTGATGTATCTGACCCCAGGAATGTGTCAATAAAGTTTCCCCTTCCTGGGACAATGAATTCACGGTGTTCTTATTTCAATTTCCAAGAGTGTATATAAACTGTTAAGTCAGAGTGTAAGTAGTTCATCAACTTCTCCCTGTTTATCAACCATATTTTTGGTGCTGAAATCTATAGGTACCAGTTTTCATCCTGCAGTTGATTACTGGGCGTTCAATAAGAAAACATATTACAGTCAGTCTCACTGCCCAATCTGCATATGCCCTACTTGTTATTCATGGTTATCATGGGCTCACTATTTTACTGTTTTGGACATTAATCATACATATCACTGAATTCCTCTGGCTGAATAATTGCATTAACTGATGCACTGGTACTTGCTGCTCTAGGCTTTTCCTAACACTTTGTCAGGCTGACACATCAATGTCAGATGTTGCAGATTGGTCATGGAGACCAACATACAGGTTTCATCAATATTTCATGGAGAAAAATGTGTCTGAAGTTAAGAAATATACACATATCTCTCTACTAAAATTGCTATACTTATGTTCTGGTTGACCTGCATAACAAGTGTTACAAGTAGTTGGAGAGAAGTTTGATGTAAATTGTCATATTATGAACCTGTGTACTGATAATGGAAGAAATATTTTGTTAGCAATGAGTTTTTGGAGAGTAAATACATCGAAGTTCTGCACATTTTAAATAAGTGTTAATATTTTACCAGAACAAAACAAAGAACCTATCAACCTTTTTCAGCAACCAAGTGTAATCTGAGTCTGTCCCAGACAATGAAGCCATTAGTCTGAAGAAAATTGCAATGAAATGCGTCATTAAAGTAAAGTAAAGAAAAATTTATTGATTTTTTAAAGTGTCTGATACATGAAGACTAGTATCTCTCCACCTATTCTCTACTGTTGTTGAAAATTGGAGACAATACACCAGAACCATCCCATGAAGTTCATGAGGTTACCAGTACATCAGTTTTGTTTAATTATTTAATTAAGACTTTTAAATAGGTGGAGAATGTTAAACCAGGATACTACTTACCTCACCATTTGAAAACCTGTATATAACTGGGCACAAGTTCTTGCTATAAAAGATAAAAAAAACGCCCAGGATCTTTAGTGACAACTTACTGGATTCACCTCACCAGAATGTTACAGTGTATGAGTATCTAATTAAAACTACTACACATCCCAGCACCGCAACCCCATGTTCCCATGGTCCATTTCAAAGCAGCCTGTAGCAAATGAACCCTACTAATTTTCTGCATCTGTAAATTGCTTACCAAAAGAGTCACAGGGATAATGAATCTCAGAATCTTCTATGTTCCCATAAAACAGGGTGGCATTTTCTGGGAAATCCCGTCAATGACTCTACTGATCATCTGAAAGTCTTTTGTGTAAACCTACTGGCCAGGACAAAGTCAGATTGTCTGCCTACCTTGATTATATCAGTGCGCCTCCCTGTAGTGGGCAATCTGTATGTTAGTCTCCCTGATCTATCTGCAATACCTGACACTGATGCATCAGCCTGACAAAAAGTCTGAAGCAGCAAGTACTGGTGCATTAGGTAATGCTTGTTTCAAAATTACAGAAGCTGCCTGTTGTGACTCAGACCACTGGAACCTAAAGCGTTTCTTTCACAACTCACATAATTGTTCTGCCATCTGCATGAAGTATAGGTAGAATTTATGAAAAACATTTATCATGCCAATAAATTTAACAGCCCTTTTACTGCTTTTGAGTGGAGGAAACTTAGTGGTAGCCTGCATGTGAGACTGATCCATTTGCACACACCATATGATTACTATTTGTCTGAGAAAAGATATTTCTTGGTGTGGGAAATAAAGCTTGAGTGGTTTTATAGTAAGTGTAGCCTCCCACAAATGTCCGTTTTGGTGATCAGACCACAAGGTGCATGTCTCCATATACATTCCCAAATGGTCTCTGCAGCCTGCAGTAGGTGCATATGGCCACACTGTTGAACAAAAGCTCCAAATAATAAACAGAAGAGCTGTCACTACTCATGGAAGAAGAGCCAGTGACATAATCCAAAGTAACTAAGACACAGAGCTCAAGATTGGCACATCTACTAATGACAAATCAACCATGACGACATATGCAGCAAATAAAACATGCTTATTTACATTATTGCCTCACAGGAAGACTGATTCTCGATTTTTCTAATATTTCTGTGATTGCTTATTGCACGACCTTGCCAGGTATAGAACATTCTTCTTTGAATGTTAGACTCTTACTGTCCCCTACCACATTGTGTTGTAGATTTAGATCTTTTATCAGGTTCTGTTATTATCCTGTGAACTTTGAACAGACTTGGTTATTCTTTTAATTGTCTCAAAACTTTACTCCGACAATGTTTATCTGAAATGCGTTAACAACTTAAGATCAGAGTTGCTTTCCTATATTTTAGAGCCAAAGCTTAGTAAGATACTTTCTATTCCCCATCACCAGACAGATGGACTATTTTTATGTGCTATTCAAGACAGTTCAGAACTATGAAACTTTGTTTTCTCCTTCCAAAGGTTGAAAGACAGTTTGTTATGCTTAACCAAATGAGGTTAGTTTGTTTTGTGATTCCTAAGATTTGTCTTTACTAAACAGAACTGTGTTTCTGTCTATTTGAATAAACTTTGTTCATTTGTTTGTACCTGGGCTGTTTACTTGTGTACTGCTTATCACAGACACTTCACTGGTTCTCAATGAAAAGATCAAGAAGGTGTTCAAGCTAGCTAATGTTATTGAGTTAGTAATGGGGGCATGATTCATTCACCACCAAAGACTAGAAAAAATGTTCAAATGTGTGTGAATTTTATGGTACCAAACTGCTGAGGTCATCGGTCCCTAGTCTTACACACTACTTAAACTAACTTGTGCTAAGAACAACATACACAACCAAGCCTGAGGGAGGACTTGAACCTCTAGCAGGAGGGGCTGTGCAATCTGTGACATGGTGCCTCTACTCTAACTGTGTGGCACCAAAGATTAGAAATCAGTTTTAGTACGGAGCAGATTAAGATGCCCAATGAGGTGGTCACATATACTATGAGCCATCACCTCACCCTGTAGTTCAGTTGTACCAGAGACCAGACAGCTGGATGCTGACCACTTAGGTAAGGTACTGCATCCCACAGTGCACCATATCAAAACAACACCCAGACAACCAGTCTTTCAATAGCCATGGAGTTTAGCACCTGTTTGGTGTTTTTATTTTTACATATGTAGATCTGACAGCCCATTAGCATTATATTTAGTGAAAAAGAAATATGGCAATGGCACCTGAAGGCCCGGTGGAGATTACTACACTTCAAATGGATGGACCATTCCCGGCTGTCACTCAGTATAACAGATTTCCTGAATGTGTTAGCCGGAGCTACAATATTCAGTGTGATTTACTGTAAAAAAAGGCATATAATCAGATCTCTGTGGCAGAAGGAGTCATCTCCAAGACCAGAGTGATAACATATTTTGGCCTTTTTGATTACCTACACATGCAATTTGGTCTAAAAAGTGCAACCTAATGTTTTGTTCATGATGTGGTAAGAGAGCTACATTTCTGTTTCATCTGTCTCAATGATAATTTGATATTTTACCAAATAGCTGCACTGTGTGAAAAACACTTTAGGCCAGTGTTAGACTGTTGCATAAATAGCAGCTGACAACGCACTGAGGTGACAAAACTCATGGGGTAGCGTTATGTACACACACAGATGGTGGTAGTACCATATACACAAGGTATAAAAGGGCAGTGCAATGGTGAGGATGTCATATGTACGCAGATGATTCATGTGAAAAGGTTTCCAATGTGATAATGGCCACACAATACGAATTACCAAACTTTGAACACAGAATGGTAGTTGGAGATAGATGCGTGGGAGACTCCATTTTGGAAATCATTAGGGAATTAAATATTTCAAGATCCACAGTGTCGAGTGTGTCAAGAATACCAGATTTCAGGCATTACCTGTCACCGTGGACAACGCAGTGGTCGACGGACTTCACTTAACGACTGAGAAGAGCAACATTTTCATAGAGTTGTTAATGCTAACAAACAAGCAGTGGTGGGTAATATAACCAAAGAAATCAAGGTGGACATACAACGAATGTATCCGTCAGGACAGTGCAGTAAAATTTGGCGTTAATTGGCTACTGCAGCAGATGACCGACACAAGTGCCTTTGCAAACAGCATGGCATCATCTGCAGCACCTCTCCTGCGCTTGTGAACATATTAGTTGGACCCTAGACGAATGGAAAACTGTGGTCTGGTCAGATGAGTCCCGGCACTACTTCGAACAGAAGCAGGGGGTACAGTCTGTTGTAGCCCTGTTGCTGTATGCTTTGGTGGCATGGGAGACCAGTAACTGTGGTGCCACCTCTCTAGGTTTCTCTTACATTAGTTGTCCTGTGTGGAGTGAATATGGATAAAGCCTAAACTTGAACAAGGATTGATGTAACGCTTTTGACTGATAACATCATTACTTGCAGGAGTTTTCATTTTCAGGGAGATGTGAAACTGAACGACATGAAATTTTGAAGAAAGGACGTCTAACACCAGTGTTACACCTTTTTCAGAAAGGTAAGTTCAAAATGTGTGCACTTCAAAGTTCATGATATGAGCAGCACAAGTACACTACTGGCCATTAAAACAGCTACACCAAGAAGAAATGCAGATGATAAACGGGTATTCATTGGACAAATATATTATTCTAGAACTGACATGTGATTACATTTTCACGCAATTTGGGTGCATAGATCCTCAGAAATCAGTACCCAGAACAACCACCTCTGGCGTGTACAGGTACAGCTGCCCATGCAGCTTCAACACGATACCACAGCTCATCAAGAGCAGTGACTGGTGTATTGTGACGAGCCAGTTGCTCGGCCACCATTGACCAGACGTTTTCAATTGGTGAGAGATCTCGAGAATGTGCTGGCCAGGGCAGCAGTCGAACATTTTCTGTATCCACAAAGGCCCGTACAGGACCTGCAACATGCTGTCGTGCATTATCCTGCTGAAATGTAGGGTTTCGCAGGGATCGAATGAAGGGTAGAGCCACGGGTGGTAACACATCTGAAATGTAACGTCCACTGTTCAAAGTGCCGTCAATGCAAACAAGAGGTGACCGAGACGTGTAACCAATGGCACCCCATACCATCACGCCGGGTGATACGCCAGTATGGCGATGACGAATACATGCTTCCAATGTGTGTTCACCACGATGTCGCCAAACACGGATGCGACCATCATGATGCTGTAAACAGAACCTGGATCCATCCGAAAAAATGACATTTTGCCATTCATGCACCTAGGTTCATCGTCGAGTACACCATCGCAGGCGCTCCTGTCTGTGATGCAGCGTCAAGGGTAACCGCAGTCATGTCTCCGAGCTGACAGTCCATGCTGCTGAAAACATCGGCAAACTGTTCGTGCAGATGGTTGTTGTCTTGCAAACGTCCCCATCTGTCGACTCAGGGATTGAGACGTGGTTGCACAATCCGTTACAGCCATGCGGATAAGATGCCTGTCATTTCGGCTGCTAGTGATACGAGGCCGTTGGGATCCAGCACGGCGTTCCGTATTACCCTCCTGAACCCACCGATTCCATATTCTTTTAACAGTCATTGGATCTCGACCAACGCGAGCAGCAATGTCGCGATACGATAAAACGCAATCGCGATAGGCTACAATCCGACCTTTATCAAAGTCGGAAACATGTTGGTACGCATTTGTCCTCCTTACACGAGGCATCTCAACAACGTTTCACCAGGCAACGCCGGTCAACTGCTGTTTGTGTATGAGAAATCGGTTGGAAACTTTCCTCATGTCAGCACGTTGTAGGTGTCGCCACCGGTGCCAACCTTGTGTGAATGCTCTGAAAAGCTGACCATTTGCATATCTCAGCATCTTCTTGCTGTCGGTTAAATTTAGCGTCTGTAGCACGTCATCTTCGTGGTGTAGTAATTTTAATGGCCAGTAGTGTAGTTATGTACTAACCCTACAAAACTAAACCTATTCTGCTTGCCATGTTTGCCCTTGAGCACAAGAGCTGAGGATTTCGACCATCGAAAGAATCTGTCTAGAAGTTTAGCACAGCGTGTTTCTTCTGAAGATAATCTAAGTAGTGTTTTTGAGATAAAGAAAATATAAACAACTGTTTAGTATTTCAGACCTACTTAATGAACATCACAACAGAGACATCATGAAAATTGTAACTGATGTCACAGCTCTTTTTTGCAAGCAGGAGCATACCACTTTTAAAGGTCATGACGAGACGGAAGATTCCCTGAATCCCGGAAATTTCGGAGCCGTTTTTAAGCTAGTGCTAAATGGAAAAGAGGATTTTAAAGCAAACTCGAAGAAAACGGGCTATTTATAGGGATTTTCAAAAATTATACGGAACGAACTGATTGAATCTATAAACGAGGAGCTTTGTGGATATATACATTCAAGCTTTGATAGAACCTCGTTTTATGCAGGCGTTGTGGACGAAGCAACAGACGTTTCAGACAAGTCACAGTGCTCTAGTACATGTTAGACTAGTGGACTCCAACGGCATCATTCAAGGCCTTTTTCTTGGTTCATATGATGTTAGCCAAGCTAGAACTGCTGCCGTTTATTCATTGTGTTAAGTGTCGTGTTTCGGAATTATGATATGAAGAACAAAATGGTAGCTCAAATTTACGATAATGCTTCCGGTCTGGGAGGAGAATTAAATGGCCTGCAAACTGAGGCCCGTGGAATTGCATCCCAAGTTATTCTTACTCACTGTTTTGAACATCGTTTAAATTTAATATATGATACGAGCGTCTAAGGATTTTCTGACGACGCCTCAGAGTATTCCTACTTTCTTCCACCGACCTTCCAAACGCACAGCAATTCTCGACAGTATTGTTGGTAAACGTATTCCTTTGAACAGTGAAACAAAATAGAACTGTGAAGTCAGAATAGTAACTGACATTCCCGAAACTGTCCGAGGCTAATCAAGGCTTTAAATGAAGTAACTGACAGTCTAGTGCAACGACTACAAGAAAAGTCTGCGGTTTTTTTTTTTTTTTTGAACTTCCTAGACTTTGACTTTGTTTTTCTTCTCCCTGTTTTTCAAAGTATTTTGAAAAACTGAACTGTCATTCAACATTCTTAAGGAAAAAAACCAACGATGCACAGTTTTGCAACAATGTTTTCTCAGAATGCATAGCCCACATAAAAATTTAGGAAATGAAGGTAAATTAACCAACTTTTTAAGTTCAACGAAACGCCCGACTAAATCGATCCTGAAGCTTCCGTGAATAGAGCTGAAATAATGGAGGAATCCATTGACAATCTATTGATGTCAAAATAAAAACAGTTAGTGGAGGATTTACATATAGGCCTACGAGGCACGGACTAGGGGCGGCGCCTTATGGGATGCGGCATTATTTGCTATGTACTCTTTCTAACCTTTTACTTTTTAAAATAACTGCGATAACAAAAGACAAAATTTTTTAAATATTGTTAAACAACTTGCTAGTTTAAATAAGCCTAACCCTTATGCGGTCGCGCGTCTTTTCGCAACGTTAATAGTCGCGGAGGGTGTTGCTAACACCGCAAATAAAATTGGCTATAATGACATTGTTGTGCAGCATATCGCTGATATGAATGTGTTTACTTCGCAAATGGCTATTTGGGTTATTTGAAATATGCAATAATCCCCATTTTCTTACAATATTTTGTTTAATTATTTATTTCTGTTATTCTTCATACTGTATTACAGGTATAAGACGTTATACATATAATTAAACATTTGTTCAGTCAACTCATACAAATATTTTATGAAATCAGTCATTATCACTGGCTGCAAGGGGTGTGTTATCGTAACACTTTTCACACACATTTCTCATGTGCTTTACACACATAACTTTCAAACATCGAGCACAGTGCGACTTAACTTTTATACCTTTACTCTGAGGACAAACTGTGCAGCGCCTGGGATTTAGTATTTTTTGTTCAGAAGGTGGTGCATTGTTGCTATCTTCAATTCCTGCCATTTTAGCGGCTTTCTGTCTAACTTGTTTAGGCAGGGAGAGAGTGGCTGCTCTGTTGAACACTATGGGATTTACTAATGACCTTCCGACATCACGTAAAAACATTCTTAGGGAAAGCTTCTCATTGTTATTATTTGCGTATATGATGAAGGCGTTAATGCAAGAAATTCGGAAAAATAGGACATGTGGCCAGAGTCTAGTTTTTCTTGAGGTTGAATAAGTAGCGCACATTTCATCTACTGTGTCCACACCTGTTTTGGTCTTATTGTACATTGTTATAATTTCTGGTTTCTTTTCCTCCGCAGTATTTGTGTCAATGGCACCGTCATGATGTAAAGATGAAAGGATAATAACGTTTTTGCCCTTCTTTGCCACATATGAAACTACGGTGATATCCTTTCTGAATCCAAAAAGGTTTCTTCTAAGCTCACGACCTCTCGTGCAAATAAAGTTTGGAGGGAGCTCCCTCTTATTCTTTCTAAGAGTTCCTACTCCTGTATGTTTCTTTTTCAGGAGCTCTTCAGCCAGTGGTATGGAACAAAACCAATTGTCTAGTGTCACAGCGTCGTGTACCTTCGATAGGCCATACAAGTCTATTTACTATCTCCTTAGGCGGGTTTGACAGTGCAAAGGGACCCTCTGCCTGTTCCCAACATAGATTTCCATCCCCAAAGCATACCATGTTCTTGCGTCCCATAAGGTGAAAATTTTCAAACCATATTTCGCAGGCTTACTTGGTATATATTGTCGGAAACTGAATTTGCCTCAAAATGTAACCAGTTGTTCATCCACTGTCATATATTCAGACGCAGTGTAATTTTCTGACACAGTTTGACATGAATAATTCAAACACTTCTCTGAACGCAGCTAGGCGATCAAGTTCTCTTTGCTATGGTCTGTCTCGAATACCATGGAATCTCAAACAACGCAACAAGAAACGAAAGCGCCGTAAACTCATTGTAGCATGAAATATTGCAATTCCAAAACCATTTGTGACCCATAAGTCTTCCAGATTTTGGTGCCCTGCACTGTAATGACCACCCAATATCAACAGACCCAGAAGAGATTTGATTTCTTCCTCATTCGTTGGTTTGACATCACGGTATCTTGTGAAATTTGATGCAATGTATTGTATGTAAATATTTGGTTCAAAATGGTTCAAATGGTCTTCAGTCCCCTAGAACTTAGAACTACTTAAACCTAACTAACCTAAGGACATCACACACATCCAAGCCCGAGGCAGGATTCGAACCTGCAACTGTAGCGGTCGCGCGGTTCCAGACTGTAGCGCCTAGAATCGCTCGGCCACCCCGGCCGGCGTGAATATGTGTGCACAATGTACTCGTTCTAATTATTATGTCATTTATAAATATCGAAAAACGGTCCACAGCAGATTTTGCGGTAGCTTTCATAGCAGGGAGATGAATAATTAGGTCACACTTCTAGTTCTTACGTTACGACTAGGGCAAATTTTTCATCTTTTTTGTCACCTTATCCTTTCCAATAAAAAAATTCATGCTTGCTTTCGTTATCCGCTGCATTTACTTGCGGTTCCAGTTCCACGTTGTCTTTCTCCTCCGTTTCCGTGTCACTCTGATGAGAGAGAACTTCACAACTGTCTGTTTCCTCCTCCTCCTCTTCTCCTTCTTCAAAAGTTTCGTCTAAGACATCTTCCAGAAGCTTCCGCACTCTTTCTTATTCTATCTCGTAACGATTCATAGCTGTTTCAACCGCACAGAGCGACAAAATACACTCCTGGAAATTGAAATAAGAACACCGTGAATTCATTGTCCCAGGAAGGGGAAACTTTATTGACACATTCCTGGGGTCAGATACATCACATGATCACACTGACAGAACCACAGGCACATAGACACAGGCAACAGAGCATGCACAATGTCGGCACTAGTACAGTGTATATCCACCTTTCGCAGCAATGCAGGCTGCTATTCTCCCATGGAGACGATCGTAGAGATGCTGGATGTAGTCCTGTGGAACGGCTTGCCATGCCATTTCCACCTGGCGCCTCAGTTGGACCAGCGTTCGTGCTGGACGTTCAGACCGCATGAGACGACGCTTCATCCAGTCCCAAACATGCTCAATGAGGGACAGATCCGGAGATCTTGCTGGCCAGGGTAGTTGACTTACACCTTCTAGAGCACGTTGGGTGGCACGGGATACATGCGGACGTGCATTGTCCTGTTGGAACAGCAAGTTCCCTTGCCGGTCTAGGAATGGTAGAACGATGGGTTCGATGACGGTTTGGATGTACCGTGCACTATTCAGTGTCCCCTCGACGATCACCAGTGGTGTACGGCCAGTGTAGGAGATCGCTCCCCACACCATGATGCCGGGTGTTGGCCCTGTGTGCCTCGGTCGTATGCAGTCCTGATTGTGGCGCTCACCTGCACGGCGCCAAACACGCATACGACCATCATTGGCACCAAGGCAGAAGCGACTCTCATCGCTGAAGACGACACGTCTCCATTCGTCCCTCCATTCACGGCTGTCGCGACACCACTGGAGGCGGGCTGTACGATGTTGGGGCGTGAGCGGAAGACGGCCTAACGGTGTGCGGGACCGTAGCCCAGCTTCATGGATACGGTTGCGAATGGTCCTCGCCGATACCCCAGGAGCAACAGTGTCCCTAATTTGCTGGGACGTGGCGGTGCGGTCCCCTACGGCACTGCGTAGGATCCTACGGTCTTGGCGTGCATCCGTGCGTCGCTGCGGTCCGGTCCCAGGTCGACGGGCACGTGCACCTTCCGCCGACCACTGGCGACAATATCGATGTACTGTGGAGACCTCACGCCCCACGTGTTGAGCAATTCGGCGGTACGTCCACCCGGCCTCCCGCATGCCCACTATACGCCCTCGCTCAAAGTCCGTCAACTGCGCATACGGTTCACGTCCACGCTGTCGCGGCATGCTACCAGTGTTAAAGACTGCGATGGAGCTCCGTATGCCACGGCAAACTGGCTGACACTGACGGCGGCGGTGCACAAATGCTGCGCAGCTAGCGCCATTCGACGGCCAACACCGCGGTTCCTGGTGTGTCCGCTGTGCCGTGCGTGTGATCATTGCTTGTACAGCCCTCTCGCAGTGTCCGGAGCAAGTATGGTGGGTCTGACACACCGGTGTCAATGTGTTCTTTTTTCCATTTCCAGGAGTGTACAAGCAGCTGCTATGGAACACAACTGTGTGCTTTCTCGCAGCACTGCAACATGAAGAGTCACATTATTGCGTGTTTTCTTGGAACTTGCGCTTCCATTGTAGATTCTATTGTTACTCAAAGCTTTCATATTACGTCCTAGAAAGGTACCAAAGAACATGATGTTACACTCCTATCCATTATGTAATAATCCATCTATAAGGATGACCGGGGTGTTCTGAACACTCCGCGCGACCGCTTAAGGAAGAACGAAATTCGACATGCTTGGAAATATACATAGTTTACTCGGTGACTGAATGGATATTTAACATTGGCTTTCTACCTGGTATCATCTTCATGAATGTTCAAAATTGAAGTAAGCTGTTAGGAAGGCAATCTACAATACTACACTACTGGCCATTAAAATAGCTACACCACGAAGATGACGTGCTACAGACGCTAAATTTAACCGTCAGGAAGAAGATGCTGTGATTGCAAATGATTGGCTTTTCAGAGCATTCACACAAGCTTGGCACCGGTGGTGACACCTAAAACGTGCTGACATGAGGAAAGTTTCCAACCGATTTCTCATACACAAACAGCAGTTGACCGGCGTTGCCTGGTGAAACGTTGTTGAGATGCGTCGTGTAAGGAGGACAAATGCGTACCATCACGTTTCCGACTTTGATAAAGGTCGGATTGTAGCCTATCGCGATTGCGTTTTATCACGACATTGCTGCTCGCGTTGGTCGAGATCCAATGACTGTTAAAAGAATATGGAATCGGTGGGTTCAGGAGGGTAATACGGAACGCCGTGCTGGATCCCAACGGCCTCGCAGTCGATATGACAGGCATCTTATCCGCATGGCTGTAACGGATCGTGCAGCCACGTCTTGATCTCTGAGTCAACAGATGGAGACGTTTGCAAGATATCAACCATCTGCACGATCAGTTTGACGACCTTTGCAGCAGCATGGACTATCAGCTCGGAGACCATGGCTGCGGTTACCCTTGACGCTGTGTCACAGACAGGTGCGCCTGCGAAGGTGTACTCAACGACGAACCTGAGTGCACGAATGGCAAAATGTAATTTTTTCAGATGAATCCCGGTTCTGTTTACAGCATCGTGATGGTCGCATCCGTGTTTGGCGACATCGCCGTGAACGCGCATTGGAAGCGTGTATTTGTCATCGCCATACTGGCGTATCACCCGGCGTGATGGTATGGGGTGCCATTGGTTACACGTCTCGGTCACCTCTTATTCGCACTCACGGCACTCTGAACAGTGGGCGTTACATTTCAGATGTGTTACGACTCGTGGCTCTACCATTCATTCGATCCCTGCGAAACCCTACATTTCAGCAGGATAATGCACGACTGGATGTTGCAGGTCTTGTACGGACCTTTTCTGGATACAGAAAATGTTGGACTGCTGCCCTGGCCAGCACATTCTCGAGATCTCTCACCAATTGAAAACGTCTGGTCAATGGTGGCCGAGTAACTGGCTCGTCACAATACACCAGTCACTACTCTTGAAGAACTGTGGTATCGTGTTGAAGCTGCATGGGCAGCTGTACCTGTACACGCCATCCAAGCTCTGTTTGAGTCAATGCCCTGGCGTATCAAGGCCGTTATTACGGCCAAAGGTGTTTGTTCTGGGTACTGATTTGTCAGGATTTATACACCCAAATTGCGTGAAAATGTAATCACATGTCTGTTCTAGCACAAAATGTTTGTCCAATGAATATGCGTTTATCATCTGCATTTCTTCTTGGTGTAGCAATTTTAATGGCCAGTAGTGCATGTTTGAAACATTATTATTCCGAGAATGTTGTCGGCTTCTACTTAATCCTACCATATTTTCTCTGTGAAATTGCCAGGACCCCCGAAAAGCTGTGATAAACTAATCAGCAGTTTCTTACATACTATAACATGTGTGGACCTCAGGTATCAAGTCAATCCTCCATTACTGTAATTAACGTGAAAGGTCTGTGGTCTTCAATATCTGAGCTTTGATTTAATGACACCCGCTTAACAAAACATGCTGATACTGGGAATGTTTTACATTTTTAAACACATATTTATACAAAAAGAACAGAAGCAGACTATCTAATAATGTGTGAAATACATATCGCAACAGTTTGAAAATTTTATTTGTTTATTTACTTTGTTACTTTTTTTGGCGAAACAAGAAAATGAAACCAACTTTCTCATTTATTGTGCTGTAGCCTGCACGATATCAAAGTTCCCACTCTGTGCAACCGAATAGTACGTGCCATTGCAAATTTTATGTTACACATCTTAACTAAACTTTTTTTCTTCGAGGAAAGGTTATTTTTATTTTATGTTGGAACAAAATGTGCATTTGCGTGTAGACATAACAGCAGTGTTCACACAATTGACTACGTACTACTTCAACTGTCAACAAGACTACTATGTAGTCTATCTTCTCTGCTCACAGAAACCGCTAATATGTTACAAGAAGAAGTGGGATAAGAGCTTCGACCATAGATACTAGTAGACTGGCCTTGCTGTGCAGAAGCTATGGGGCTAGTGTGGCTCCAACATTAACCACGTGAGTGTTGGCAAAACGTGGCTGGATTTCAAATCAGCGGTCTGCCATCCTATGTTTGTATCGGATTTTCCCCACATTTCTCAATTGACTGCCAAGCGCTTCCAACAAAAACTACTTTTTTATTTGTAAAAAATTATGCCAGAACTACATTTGACCTGGATTTGTTGAAAGTACCATTTATAAAATCTAACAAATACATCGAACGCCACACTGGTGGGCAGCGGGACGAAATTACTGTAAACTATCAATTAAAGTAAAATGTCGTTAAAATTCTTTTAAACAGTAAGAGTGGGCTCGTGTCAAAACTTTAAACATTGTATTCGCCACGTTTCGAGCTTCAGTCACTTATAAAAGAAAATGGGCTATGGGAATTACGTCAACTATAGGTGTCAAAATTGTTTACTTTAGGAGCAGGTCCATTTTAGAGTATCAATTTTAGATGCACTTCAAAGGTTCAGTTCCCACTATTTTTACAAAGGTTTGAACCATCAGTTTAAAAAAAATGATATTTTAGATGAAAGGTGAGACTTTGTAGTTTCAGAAAATAATTTTGGAGCCTAGGTTTAAAAATGACAGACACTGTAAATACAAATTATAGATATACATTGTAAATAATAACTAACCTATCAAAACACTTCACCTCAAAGTGCCTCGAGCAAAGGTGCGTATGTGCAAACGGCTTAAAGTTTTTCCGTTTCAGGGCCTGTATCCAAACCTGCCTTCGGTTTTCATCCTTACGGAACCTATGAGTAGGAACGAGAAACGATTATACTTACTTCTGTAACCGAATTATCACAGATACTTTCCAAAATGTAATATGAGTCTGACTTTACAGGCATCACTTTCAACACTTTAATTTACGTGATACTCTATTTCAAGGGTAAAAAACATATAAAAGTCACTTCGGCAGATTTCAATAAACGCGTCTGCACTATCTTAGACACACTTACACGTGAAATGTAATGCCATTTCCCCGACAAAACGCTGAGTACAGCCATAAGCGCAACACGAAACAACCATGTTTTGCCAACATTCACGTGACTTCAGCCCAGAGATGTTGGAGCCACGAAAATGACGTCAGGGCCAGTCTATTATATTTATGGTCGAAGGATAAGAGTCAATCCAGCACACCTCACTGCAAGAAACTGCAAAAATTATTTGCTTTTTAAATTAGAAAGACAGTGTCAAGAATATTCAGCACACATTTGCGTCCCAGCTAAAATTCCGGCGACGCGGGAAACACAAGCAGAAAAAGGGACTATCCCGTTTTCTACACGAGACGAATTCTGCTACTGACAACAGAGAAACGGGCGATAATGAAATTAAATTACTCTGCATTGTCGTTCTTTCATAGCATAGTTACATCGAGTAATCCGAGTTGGTCAGTTCATCGCGCCGTGTTTAAAGGGAAAATCTTTGTGCTCGTGTGCCGTGTATAAAGTAAAAAGCTTTTGTGCTCATGTGTGGTGTAGTACGATTGGAACTGGTTACAGTCTTGCTTTCTTTCCTTTTACATATCTTTTTCTTTCGTTTTGACTGTTGTAAGTGCCTTGACATGAATAACAGTGAAAAAAGCAAACGTGCAAAATTGAGTGGGGCGGCATTTCGGAAATTACCTAAGGAAAGGCGAGAGCGAGAAGCCAATGTTCTAAAAACGCTTGGCAGAGTAGATAAATTTTTCGCAAAAAATGTTGCTGATTCGACTTCGAGTTCAAGTAGTGCGGATGTATTTCTAGCACTGCAGCTGTTGTACGAGAAGTAAATACAGACGAAAGAAAAGTTAAAAATGAAGGAAAGCAAATTGTTCCTGATTTCGAGTTTCATGAAAAACTAAGTGTCGAGTCAGACATAACAAAAGAAATAACCTCGTTAGTGATAATCCTGCAGAATGGTGTGTCACTGAATCAACAATCGACGTTCTCTTACAACGTGGCATTAGTCAAAACTGTAACGGTGACTTTTCTGATTCAAGAAGATCAATAACCGATAAAATCAGATATTTGAACAAAAATGTATTTTACCGTAAACTTTTAAATGGTGAATCACGATTCCATTCATTACATAATGGTCAATATATGATCTCTCTTGAACTTATAGCCGACTTTGATACTTTTCTCGCCGGCCGGGGTGGCCAAGCGGTTAAAGGCGCTACAGTCTGGAACCGCGCGGCCGCTACGGTCGCAGGTTCGAATCCTGCCTCGGGAATGGATGTGTGTGATGTCCTTAGGTTAGTTAGGTTTAAGTAGTTTTAAGTTCTAGGGGACTGATGACCTTAGAAGTTAAGTCCCATAGTGCTCAGAGCCATTTGAACCATTTGATACTTTTCTCGCAGAGCATATTGAACGATTTGGAAATCCAGGGCAGGGACATAAATGTTATCTTTCTTCAACAATATGTGATGAAATATTAGAGCTCCTTTCTGAACGAATAAAAAGAATTATCATAGTAAAATAAAACAAACAAAATATTTCTCTATAATAGTAATTTCTACTGGGACATTTCACATATTGATCAATTATCTTTCATATTAAGATATGTAAACGAGAATGGTAAACCTGTTCAACGTTTCCTTTTTACTAAAACCGGGACACAAGTCCGAAAACTTAGCTGAGGCCATACTAAAAGTCCTGTCTACAAATTCCATTGATATTACTGACTGTTCAGGCCAGTCATATGACAACGCAGGCAATATGTCAGGAACCCACACTGGTCTGCAGGCACACATTAAAGAAGGAAATCTGAACGCGCATTATCTGCCTTGTGCAGCATTCTTTAAATTTAGTCGGCACTAGTGCTGCAAGCTGCTGTCGGGAAGCATGTTAATTTTTCAATGTAGTGCAAAACCTTTAAAATTTTTTTCTCTGCTTTTACACAACGCTGGGATAAACTTTCTTTCATGAAACCAGGAAGCAAAACGGTAAGAAGTTTATCAAAAACACGTTGATCAGCACGAGAGGAAGCATTTATAAGTGTGTATGAAAACTGGGAGGTTGTTACCAGTGCCCTCACACACATTGCCAATAATACGTTTGAAAAGCCACTTGTATGGCATGAGGCTTCACCTTCATTGGATCATCTTAGCAGACTAGAAACAATATTCATGATGACAGTTTGGAAGAACATACTCCAGAGATTTAATAGTGTAAATCTGAAATTGCAAAGTGTAAATATTGATACTAAAATAGTGCATGAATTATATGAATCACTTGTAGGATTTATTGTATCTATTCGTGGAATGTTCGACTATTATGGAGATAAATCCATGGAGATTGTGACTGATATAGACTATGAATGCACCTATAAAAGATAACGAAAACGCAAACATCTTGATGACGAAGAAGCGGACTCTGTAGAAGTTTTTCTGACTGGAAGGGAAAAATTTAGAGTCGAAACTTTTCTCCCAGTACTCGACAACTTATACGCCAAATTAGTGAGGAGGAAGGAAAGCTATAGAACACTATTAGACTCATTCACAGTTTTCAGTAACCTTAAGAACAGTTAACCTGACAATATTGCTGAATGCACAGCAAAACTCCAAGCGTCATATGACACAGATTTACTCGTAGAACCTCCCTTCCCTAGTGAATGTGTACATTTCGCGGAACTTTTAAGATTATTGATATACTAGTCGAAATGAGTAAATTTTTACGAAAAGAGAGTTTACAGTTTGTGTTTCCGAATGTTGACATTGCTCTTAGAATATTTCTATACAGGGTGAAAAGTATTTAAACCGACAAACTCTGGGAGGTTGTAGGGGACATCAAAACAAATATTTTTCCCTAATGCCATTTTTTCCCTATGAGGATTATTTAAACCGGCGGAGGCCGTATTACGCTCTTCAGTTGTTGGAGGGCGTATTACGCTCTTCAGTTGTAGGCAACTGCTGTCCACCAGTGTAGCAGTGCATTGTCTCTGTTTACTAATGGAGCGATACACCTGGAGTGAGTACAATGATATGGTTGGTGCGTACTACATAGCGCACCACAACGGACAAGCTGCATAGCGGGCTTATCAACAACAATATCCTAATCGCCGTATCCCGCATCATACGACCTTTGATGCTGTGTACCAACGTCTGCGTGAGACCGGGTCATTTAGCAGATTACCTGGACTGTGACGCCGTCGCACTGTAAGAACGCTGCAATTTGAGGAAGCTGTCTTGCAGCACTTGGGGCGGGATCCTTCAGTCAGCACTCGTGCAATTGCACTTAACATGGGGACGAATCAGACGAATGTAAGAACAGTCCTTCGAGAGCAAACGTTTACGTCCATTTCACTTACAGCGAGTCCACGACCTGGAACCAGTTGATTATCCGCCCAGAGCACAGTTTTCGCAGTAGTACCTGGAAAAGTGTGAAATACATCCTACATTTCCATCCTCTGTGTTGTTTACCGATGAAGCAACTTTCGGGCGTGATGGAGTCTTCAACATGCACAATTCGCATGTTTGGAGTGAGGATAACCCACATGCCACAGTTACTAGCGCTCATCAAGTGCGACTCTTCGTTAATGTGTGGGTCGGTGTTGTTGGAGACTGTTTAATTGGGCCGTATCTGGAACCTAGGCCATTAAATGGCAGGCACCATTACAGTTTTCTCGCCAGAGCATTGCCAGAATTGCTGGGAGACGTCCCGCTCCATACAAGACAACGCATCTGGTTCCAACATGACGGGGCGCCGGCACATTTCAGTCGTCGTGTGCGTCGATTCCTGGACTGACGGTTCCCAGAAACGTGGATTGGCAGAGGTGGTCCTGTACCATGGCTTGCTCGATCCCCAGATATGTCCCCTCTGGCCTTTTTGATGTGGAGGAGATGCACAACCTTGTTTACGCAACTACTGTTGCATCAGAGGAGGATCTGGTTGCCTGGATAGTAGCAGCAGCAGGAACAATTCAGGATACTCCTGGGGTTTTTGCCCGTGTCAAACAGAACATGATTTGACGGTGTAACCTTTGGCCGGACGGTGTGACCGAGCGGTTCTCGCGCTTCAGTCTGGAACCGCGCGACTGCTACGGTCGCAGGTTCGAATCCTGCCTCGGGCATGGATGTGAGTGATGTCCTTAGGTTAGCTAGGTTTAAGTAGCTCTAAGTTTTAGGGGACTGATGACCTCAGATGTTACGTCCCATAGTGCTCAGATCCATTTGAACCATTTGGTGTAACCTTTGTTTACATGTCAATACAGGCATTTTTGAAAGTCTACTGTAATTGAAAATGGGTTGCGTAAATGTGTTCTCTCTTGGTCATAAAAAATGGAAAAAGGATTGTTGGTTTAATTAAGTTGCCACCAGAGAAATCTTCCTCTACCAGTTTAAATACTCCTCGTAGGAAAAAAATGACATTATGGAAAAATATTTGTTTTGATGTCCCCTACAACCTCCCAGAGTTTGTCGGTTTAAATACTTTTCACCCTGTATATGCACTTACAAATTGTTCAGCAGAACGCTCGATTTCGGCTCTTAAAAGACTGAAATCGCACGCACCTATGTTCTACTCTGTCTGAGGAGAATTGAACACCTTGCCCATTTTCCACATTGAAGTCCATCTCGTGAATGATAACCGTCTGAACTGTGAAGATATGATCAACGGGTTTTCTGCCGACAGAGCCAGACGCAAACTTTGCTGACTGGTGAGTTTGTTTGTTTATTCATATTAATTTTAAAAATTTAAGATTATAATGTGATTTTTATTATAACTTAGAGCACACTCATTGGATTTACAAACTAAATATTACCTCTTTATTTTACAATTGCCGATGCCAGAATGCGGAACTAAACCTCGTTTACATGCATATGTAACCAAAGGCCCCCGACAATACTAGATAATACCCGAATGACCCAGGCCGCTCTGCGCTGTACAGTCAAGCCATACTGATACTGTAGTATATTACAACTGATGCGTATTCCTGGCGTCTGCTAAAATGTATAGTTAATGCGGAAATATGCTTTATCGGAGACTACGCTCAGGTGAAATAGTATTTCAGTTCTGTCGATAAATACGTAAAAGCTTTGCTAATACCGTTAGAAAGAGATAAGGTGAGAGCGGTAGCTGCAGTACAAAACTGTTCACCCCTTACATGGATTAAAAGTATTGTGTACACTTATGCAGCATCTAGCTATACAGGCCCTAATGCTTTACACGTTAACTATTAGATTATAAAACAAATTTGATTTTCCCACACTAGTCTGTAGAATTATGTAATAGCAAATACATTTCTGTGTTTGTTCGACTGTACAGGGTTATTACAAATGATTGAAGCGATTTCACAGCTCTACAATAACTTTATTATTTGAGATATTTTCACAATGCTTTGCACACACATACAAAAACTCAAAAAGTTTTTTTAGGCATTCACAAATGTTCGATATGTGCCCCTTTAGTGATTCGGCAGACATCAAGCCGATAATCAAGTTCCTCCCACACTCGGCGCAGCATGTCCCCATCAATGAGTTCGAAAGCATCGTTGATGCGAGCTCGCAGTTCTGGCACGTTTCTTGGTAGAGGAGGGTTAAACACTGAATCTTTCACATAACCCCACAGAAAGAAATCGCATGGGATTAAGTCGGGAGAGCGTGGAGGCCATGACATGAATTGCTGATCATGATCTCCACCACGACCGATCCATCGGTTTTCCAATCTCCTGTTTAAGAAATGCCGAACATCATGATGGAAGTGCGGTGGAGCACCATCCTGTTGAAAGATGAAGTCGGCGGTGTCGGGCTCCAGTTGTGGCATGAGCCAATTTTCCAGCATGTCCAGATACACATGTCCTGTAACGTTTTTTTCGCAGAAGAAAAAGGGGCCGTAAACTTTAAACCGTGAGATTGCACAAAACACGTTAACTTTTGGTGAATTGCGAATTTGCTGCACGAATGCGTGAGGATTTTCTACCGCCCAGATTCGCATATTGTGTCTGTTCACTTCACCATTAAGAAAAAAATGTTGATCACTGAAAACAAGTTTCGCACTGAACGCATCCTCTTCCATGAGCTGTTGCAACCGCGCCGAAAATTCAAAGCGTTTGACTTTGTCATCGGGTGTCAGGGCTTGTAGCAATTGTAAACGGTAAGGCTTCTGCTTTAGCCTTTTCCGTAAGATTTTCCAAACCGTCGGCTGTGGTACGTTTAGCTCCCTGCTTGCTTTATTCGTCGACTTCCCCGGGCTACGTGTGAAACTTGCCCGCACGCGTTCAACCGTTTCTTCGCTCACTGCAGGCCGACCCATTGATTTTCCCTTACAGAGGCATCCAGAAGCTTTAAACTGCGCATACCATCGCCGAATGGAGTTAGCAGTTGGTGGATCTTTGTTGAACTTCGTCCTGAAGTGTCGTTGCACTGTTATGACTGACTGACGTGAGTGCATTTCAAGCACGACATACGCTTTCTCGGCTCCTGTCGCCATTTTGTCTCGCTGTGCTCTCGAGCGCTCTGGCGGCAGAAACCTGAAGTGCGGCTTCAGCCGAACAAAACTTTATGAGTTTTTCTACGTATCTGTAGTGTGTCGTGACCATATGTCAATGAATGGAGCTACAGTGAATTCATGAAATCGCTTCAATCATTTGTAATAGCCCTGTATTTAGTTATTAGTTCGTGCACCGAAATCTCTATTTTATTTTCATTTCTTACGCGTTCCTATAAATTCACGTATTAATACCGAACGTTTTTTTTTTTTTAATATGCTACGCATTCAAGTTATTAGATGTTTAAATCCGCCACTGCAAACAGGTGTACTTCGAGCTATTGCATAATATTGCAACACAGCTGGAAACAAGATTTTCACACCCTGATAAACTGCTCCTTCATAAATTAGGTGATGCTATTCCATTCACTGTGCTCAACGTTCCCATGTAGATTGGATTCATTATGGTGCGTTCTTCAGTCACTCACGTTTATATGTGCAACTGGAGACTGCATTTTCTTCCCAGCATAAACATTTCACTTTGTCAGTTCTTGGACATTAGCAAAAGAATGACAGAATGAAATGAACCAAATTCTTCCAGAATCTTTCAAACTATTTTGTCTAACTGCACCATTCTTGCAACATGTGTTTCAGTTGAAAGGATCTTTCTTGTATTATACGCGCAAAAACTTGTTTGAGGAACAGTGTGGTTCAAGATTGGTTATCCGCCCTTGCTTGCACCTCAATTGGGAAACCAGTACTTCAAACACTTGAAAGCCGAGACACATGGTATGGGGATGACATCGAAAGATTCAGGAAGGAGGAGGATCATCAAGTTAACTTGCTCTAGAAGTAACAACGCTCAAATACCCAATCAACCGGTTCGTTCGTAAATAAAAATCAGTGCCATTATTATTATCATTATTATTATTAGCAGTAGTAGTAGCAGTAGTGGTAGTCGTCGTCATGGTCTTAATGTTAATACACTGAAGAGCCAAAGAAACTGGTACACCTGCCTAATATTGTGTAGGGCCCCCGCGAGCACGCAGAAGTGCCACAACACGACGTGGCATGGACTCGACTAATGTATGAAGTAGTGTTGGAGGGAACTGACACAATGAATCGTGCTGGTCTGTCCATAAATCCGTAAGAGTACGAGGGGGTGGAGATCTCTTCTGAACAGCAATTTGTTCCCAGATATGCTCACTAATGTTCATGTCTGGGGAGTTGGTGGTCAGCGGAAGAGTTTAAACTCAGAAGAGTGTTCCTCGAGGCACTCTGTAGCAATTATGGACGTGTTGGGTGTCGCATTATCCTGCTGGTTTTGGCCAGGTTTGTCAAAATGCACAATGGACATGAAAGGATGTAGGTGATCAGACAGGATGCCTACATACATGTCACCTGTCAGAGTCGTAACTAGACGTGTCAGGGGTCCCCTATCGCTCCAACTTGTAACCTTCCCCTCACTTATCGACCTTAATGACAGTGAAAAATTAAACCGCGTGTACCTAATGGAAATTTGGGAAAAGCAATCGTCACCGAGGTTAATTTGTCGGTAAAGAGGGAGGAAAGGGTTACATCTAAATGAAAGGAAAAATGCTAATGAAACTGGTGGAAATTAATTTTGAAATAGGGGTAAAGTTAATAAAGAAAGTAAATGTGCGGCCGTTACGTTAACAATTAATTGGCGCTAATTAGATATTTGAGATTTGGGGGAAATTACGGTCGCCAGTCCTAAGGCTCTGAGCACTATGGGACTTAACATCTATGGCCATCAGTCCCCTAGAACTTAGAACTACTTAAACCCAACTAACCTAAGGACAGCACACAACACCCAGCCATCACGAGGCAGAGAAAATCCCTGACCCCGCCGGGAATCGAACCCGGGAACCCGGGCGTGGGAAGCGAGAACGCTACCGCACGACCACGAGATGCGGGCATCCAGTCCTAAGGACAATTACTATAGTAACTGAAAAAGAAAGGTTATTACACATATAATTAGCACTAGAAGCATGGCAACTGAAGGTTGACACGTGCAGTGTGAAAACTGAAAGTTTGTCAGAAGCAATAAATTTCGCTACACTCTGACTTAATTTAGCAAAAGAATTAATAAAACAGGAAAATCGAAAGTTAATTTAGTGACTGAAGTTAATAGTGAGCTTTCTTTCTGAAGCACATCGAAATTCAGTAAAATATGTTTAGTCTTGGACTACCTCAAGAATCATTTCAAAAGCTACTTGAATCTACGCAATTTAGAAATAAGGGATTTAACTTTGAACTTGAATTAAATGATTCTGAACAATTAACAGTAGTAAAATTTAGTACATACCAAGCTGAGCTGCAGTCACAGGTAAGCTAAAATACGGTAACAAAACTCGCGCTCTTAATTTGTGCTTGTTAAATCCGAATATTGTAGCCAGCTATGAATACTTTAACTGAACTTTGAAATTAAAGTAGTGAAATGGAATGATTGTACTTTAATGCTGGCATCTGAATTTGAACGACACTCGGGTTCATTCTGGAAAAGGAAGGGACCCTGCTTGGTAATGCAATTGGGACAATGAGCAACAAAGGTTCATACTAACTAGCTGTAATTTTGTGATGCAACAATTTTCAAAGTTTGAAAAGCTGAGGGAAGGGATTTGTAGAAGGTAGGAGTGGTGGAGATCGAGGCAGGGTGGGCGTAGCAGAGGATAGGTCGGATGAGGGTTTTATAGCTGTGGAAGATGGTGGAGGGGTCCAACCCCATGTACGGCCAGAAAGGAGCTTGAGGAGGCGGAGTTGGGAGTGTGCCTTGGCTTGGATCGTCTGGAGATGGGGGGTCCAGGAGAGGCGACGGTCAAGGATGACGCCAAGGTACTTGAGGGTGGGAGTGAGGTCGATAGGAAGGCCATAGATGGTGAGATAGAAATCGAAGAGAAGGAAGGAAGGGCTGATTTTGCCTACAGTGACTGCCTGGGTCTTGGAAGGATTGACCTTGAGCAACCACTGGTTACACCAAGTGGTGAACTGGTCAAGATGGGATTGGTCAAGGCGCTGGGAGGGTTGCAGGGTGGGGGCGATGGCAAAGAAGGTGGTGTCATCGGCATACTGGAGAAGGTGTAAGGGAGGTGAAAGCGATGGCATATCCACCATGTAGAGAAGGTAGAGAAGAGGTGAGAGGACGGATCCTTGAGGCACACCAGCGGAGGGGTAGAAGGTGTAGGAATCCGTGTTATGGATGGTGACATAGGAAGGACGGTGGAAAAGAAAGGAGGGGATCAGACGGATGTAGTTAACAGGAAGAGCGAAGGTTTGGAGCCTGAAGAGGAGATTGGTCGTAAGCACGTTCAAGGTTGAGGGAGAGGAAGATGGCGGGGTGACGGGAGTTGAGTTGTTTGGAGAGGAGGTGAGGAGAAGGAGAAGGTTATTGGCAGAGAAGGACAGTCGAAAGCCACATTGGATAACGGGAAGGAGGTGGTGCTGATGGAGATGCTGGTGGATGCGTTGGGTGAGGATGGATTCCAGGACCTTGCTGAAGACTGAGGTAAGGCTGATGGGATGGTAGGAAGAGACAGCGGACGGCAGTTTGTCGGGTTTGAGGAACATCAGGATCCAGGAGGTTTTCCATAGGTCGGGGTAGAAGCTGGTGGACAAGACCACATTATATAGTGTGGCCAGGGTGGAGAGGAAGGAGATGGGAGCTTCACGGAGGTGACGATAGGTAACACGATCGTGACAGGGAGCGGTGTTGCGCTTCGTGCGGAGTGAAAATTTGATATCCTGAGTAGTGATCGGGGCATTGAGATCGGTGTGTGTAATGTTGTCCAAGTACTGGAAACCAGGTGCGAGAGGAGGGACAGAGGTGTCAGTTCGATCGCGGACATCAGGGAAGAGGGAGTAATTGAACTGGGGATCGTCAGGGAGGGTAAAGATATCGGAGAGGTAAGAAGAAAAATGATTGGCCTTACTGAGGTTATCAGGAAAGGGGTGGTCATCATGAAGGAAACTGCGCCAGACACTTGTTGTCTTATATAGTTATACAGGTTCGCGCGGCTTCCCCCGTCGTAGGTTCGAGTCCTCCCTCGGACATGGGTCAGTGTGTTGTCCTTAGCATAAGTTAGTTTAAGTTAGATTAAGTAGTTTATTTCCATAGGCAGTTACGCTCACAGTTTGACAGTTTGAATCTGCCTGTGGTTGCGGGTGTGTTTCACCGTTAAATGGTAGATTGTTAACTTGATCTGCAAGTTTGAATCTTGCGGATTCTCACCGTGGCTTTCTTGTAGTATTCCCCGAATTTTCCTGTTGTTGTTAATATGCACCGTTGAATGATAATTTGTTTAACGGCAAGCAACAAGAGGAGCCTTTCGACAGAGCGGCGTTGAGTGTTCAATGATCGCACAGTAGAAATTACAGTTATTACCAAATACGTCGTTGGTCGATGATTATTAAATACTGTTGGCAAGATTACTACCTTTCGACAGAGCGCCGTTGATATTCCTGTTGTTGTTAATGTGCACCGCTGAATGACAATTTGTTTAACGGCAAGCAACAAGAAGAGCCTTTCGCCGTTGAGTATTCAGTGAGAGTACAGTTGAAATTACTGTTATAACCAAATACGTCGTTGCTCTCTGATTATTAATAACTTGGCAAGATTACTACCTTTCGACAGAGCGCTGTTGATAATTCCTTTTGTTTTTAACGTGCGCCGTTGAATGACAATTTGTTTAACGGCAAGCCACAAGAACAGCCTTTCGTCAGAGCGCCGTTGAGTGCTCAATCAGCGTACAGTTGAAAATACTGTTATTACCGGGTTGAAGCAGGTCTGGCGACTAAGTATTGCTGTTGTCAGTAACACCTGCTACCTGTTGCTTCAATGGTTATCTTCTTGTAGTCCTTTATTTCTGTCCGTTAATATCTATAGGGTAAAATAATTCTGGGCATTTAATACTCTTACCCGCAGCAGGTTTACCTGGTACCTTACGGCCATCAGCTGTAGTATTCTGGGCTTGTTGCTTGGTTGATTACATTTTTCTAGTTTTATGTACACATGTACTGTTTAAATCTTACACACACACACACACACACACACACACACACACACACACACACACATATATATATATATATATATATATATATGTGTGTGTGTGTGTGTGTGTGTGTGTGTTTGTATATGTTATACGTTCTTCCGACTTATAGTTTGGGAAGAGAAGAATCGTCTGTATTTATGATCATTGCAGGGCCGACATTGGTTTCCGATGTTCCGCACCCAACCGTGATCCTGTACCCTGTACCTTGGGCGCGTATTTGGGTTGAGAGAGCTGCCCACTCTGAGGCGCGCCGCTCGCTATCTCTGTCGGAGTCTGTATTTCTCGATCTCCCAGAGCTTTGCCTAGCCCTCACACTCCCATTCCTACTTAACGATAAATCCAGACTTGAGTAGGACCGTATCAATTGTAGCAGAACGTGGTTATTTCCGGGTTACGAGTGGAGCGTGGTGGGTTTCATACGAGCGTGGCCGCCAGGAGCTGTCCAGGTTTGTCATACTTAAAAATTGCCCAAGCGCATTATGAGCTCGCCATTCGTCAACAGTCAACCCAGGGGCCATAACCAAGTTAGTAAATAGGTTTCAGCCTTCATTACACGAGGCAGTTGTCATTTCTCCTGACATACTGGGGAAGGTTGACGAAGTTATACGTTTGATTGAGGAGGCTGTTGACCAGCTCGAGCAGAACTTGAATTTTTTGGAGAGTACTCAAGTCACTCCGAAACAAAGGGCAAGAATTCAGGCTCAATATTGTTACTGGCAGGCACGATCAGGTGATCTTAGCTACGTGCAAACCGATAAATGGTCAAAGGAATAAATAGACGAGTTAGCTAGCACAATTACCCAGTTACAAGCCAAAGCCAGTACTATTGGGATAGAGGAAGAATTCGAATTTATGCATAACCAAACACTCCAACCAGGCAGTCCCCAACAGCAAGGCTCTGGCGTACCGGAGGGAGAGGTGATGGTACAGTTTGCCAGATTGCCGAACCTAGTCATGCATTTGCTCCGAGATGTCACCCAGCTCGCCATTGACAGTATTGACCAAATTCAACATTTTCTCTGGTTGGTCGTGCGTCTCCAGCTGCATGCTGAGGCTTTGGGAATGCCGAAAGCTACCATTTTGCATTTGTTGTATCCGCTCAGTGCGGGGACCTTGTCTCGGATCTTCTTGGAAGTACTGTGAGAGCAATCTACCCCCGCCTACCTCCAACGGACTGTTATTACATCTAAGCCTTCACCTCATGCTCCAAACGAATTGGAGCGCCGGTATTATTGGCGCGTTCAGGGACCATCTGAACCGTTAGTACAATATATCGACCGAGTTCGTACTGCTGAACGCGCCTTAAGTATGGAGGTTGCCAAACAGCGGAGTGTGGAGGTTATTCTGCACAGGATGAGACCTGAGGATCGATCAAGGGCGCAGTTCGCTGGGAAGCCGACTACCTACTCCCAGTCATCTGAGTTGGCTACCTCTACAGAGGCCGTTAGGGTTGCTGTTGAGCAAAGATGCCTTGTATTCTATGTTAACCGGGGACCTAGAAACGATAGAGAGGCTCTATCCCCGCCGCAACCGTAGTGGTCCACAACCCCACGACGACTACCGCAGTCCACTTCACCCCTGCGCCGCGCCACACCGAACCCAGGATTATTGTGCAGTTCGGCCCCCAGTGGACCCCCCAGTGAATGTCTCACACCAGACGAGTGCAACCCCTATGTTTGCGTGGTAGAGTAATGGTGGTGTACACGTACGTGGAGAACTTGTTTGCGCAGCAATCGCCGACATAGTGCAACTGAGGTGGAATAAGGGTAACCAGCCCGCATTCGCCGAGGCAGATGGAAAACCACCTAAAAACCATTCACAGACTGGCTGGTTCACCCGACCTCGACACAAATCCGCCGGGCGGATTCGTGCCAGGGACCAGGCGCTCCTTCCCGCCCAGAAAGCCGTGCATTAGACCGCACAGCCAACCGGGCGGGCTTAGAGAGGCCTTAGTAGTACAGTGACCAGGGAATCTGAATTTTCATCTGAGCTAGCACAATTGCCCCATCGATCGTTAACTGAGCAGAGGTGTTTCAGGTGTGGATATGACACCCATCTCATCAGTAGGTGCCCTGTGCAGCGTAGGGGCAAAAGAGGTCGATGACGCCAGAGAAAACAGGTGGGGAGGGGGGGGGGGGGAATATCGTTCTAGGTTATCAAAAGGCTGTGCTCATGTCGGAACAACTAATTCCTTTGTCTGTGCTCTACTCAATTATGAGCCCGTTTGCGGTCTCCTTGACTTCGGGAGATCTGTGTCCCTGCTCGATCTGTATTGGTATCTTGAATTTCGTAGGATCTATAAGTTGCCACCCACATCTCCCAGTTTTCAGAAGTGTGAGACAGTTAATGGACAGAGGCTGCCCGTGGCGGGAGAGGTACAGGTCAAGTTGTCTGTGGCGAGTTTTTCCTGGCCAGTACAGTTACTCTTGGTGAGAAAACTTCCCGTTACCCTGTTGCTTGATTGCGACTTTGTTCAGCACTCGCGAGTTGGGGCATAGTAGGAGATCCCGGGTTCGAGTCCCGGTCGGGGCACACATTTTCAACATGTCCTCAATGATGTATATCAACGCCTGTTTGCAGCTAGGGTGTCAATTTAACTATCATTTCATTCTATAGAAGCTGCACGGTCATCAATAGTATCTGTTCTTTCGGGAACAAATACTACCTTCACACATATAGTCAAAATATAGCTACCTTCTTGTGCGAACGCACACGCTATACTCCAACTCGTATGGGACTTGGTAGATTAATCTGCCACGAATAATGAGTGTGATGGGCAAACATCTATTAGGCGCACTACGAATGTAGTGTGGTGGACATGTTGGGAATGTGGATCTCATGGGGAGCGTGCAAGGGATAAGTCCCTGCAGGGGCACTATCCTCTGTGCCATCGGTGGCTCAGATGTCTAAAGCATCTGCCATGTAAGCAGGAGATCCCGGCTTCGAGTCCTGGTTGGGGCACACATTTTCAACATGTCCCCGATGATGTATAACAACGCCTGTTTGCAGCTAGGGTCAATTTAGTTATCATTTCAATTATGTGTTGATTCACTTCCGTCCCTGCCCTTATACAAGAAGTCATTCGGCTTGGCATTGATTGATAGTTATTGGTTGTCCTCCTGGGAGATAGCGTGCCAAATTTTCTCCAACTTGCGCATTAGATCCCCAAAATTCCGAGATGGTTGGAGGACCCTGCCCATAATGCCCCGAACGTTCGCAGTTGGGGAGAGATCTGGGGATCTTACTGCCCCAAGATAGGGTTTGGTCAGCACGAAGAAAAGCAAAAGAAACTCTCGCTGTGTGCAGGCAGGCATTACCTTGTTGAAATGTAATCTCAGGATGGCTTGTCATGCAGGGGGAAAAACAGATAATAGAATATTGTCGACGTACTACTATGCTGCAAGGGTGCCGCATCTGACAGCCAGGGGGATCCTGCTATAAAAAGAAATGACACCCCACACCATCATTCCTGGTTGTTGGGCCTTATGGAGGGCCACACTCAGGTTTGTATTCCACCACTACCTGGGACGTCTCCAGACATGTCTTCAGCCAGAAATCTCTTTGACTGGAGCAGAACTGTATTCAGTAGTAAGTCCTTCAAATCGAGCCCCAGTGGCCAGCAAGACGTGTCTAGAGACAGGCCGGGTAGCAGTGGCTACCAACCTCAATATTGCGTACCACATGACACAATAACCAGGAGTGGTGGTCTGGGGTGCCATTTCTTATAGAACAACTTTGGTTTTCACCGATCACACGCTTACAGCACAGTGGTACATCGACGATATTCTATGCCCCATTTTGTTCCCCTTCGTGGCAAGCAATCCTGAGCTTACATTTCAAAAAGATAATGCTCGCCCACACACAGCGAGAGTTTCTTCTGCTTGTCTTCCTGCTGGCCAAAAAACTACCTCGTCCAGCAAGGTCCCAAAATCTCTTCCTAGTTGAGAATTGTGGGCAGGGCCATCCAACCACGTTTGTGGTTGGGCAGCTGTGTACTGACTCTGGCGACGTGATATACTTGTGCCATGCGAATTATAGCCTTCAACTCTCGCCACGTCTCCACACAAGGGAAAAACACTTTATATACTTTTAATGTTTCACAATCATTATTATAATAACATCTTTAAATTAATTATACGCAGTACCAATTGGTCAGAATTGGGTACAATATCCCTGAAGAGGACAATCAACAATTCTATCAATCAATGCCAAGCTGAATAACTGCTTGCATAGGAGGCAGAGGTCGACCAACGCATTACTGACTTGCTCGATTTGTGAGGCTCTTTCTCTTGAATAATCCATACAATTTTTCTGAAATTGTGATTTGTTTGTCAGTACATGTATATCATGTGTGTTAATTTCTGTCCCATTTGGATAATTCCTTAATGGACCATCGTTTTCATTTATTTAGGATACTTCCTAATATCGTGTCGGATCTCCTTTTACCTGGGGTTGTGCAGCTACACGACATGGCATAGACTCAACAAGTCGTTGAAAATCCTCTGCAGAAGTATTGAGCCATGCTGCTTCTATAGTTGTCCATAATCGAGGAAGTGTTGCCGCTGTAGGATTTTGTGCACGAATTGACCTCTCGATTATGCCCCACAAATGTTCGACGGGATTCATGTCGGGCGGTCTGGATCGCCGAATCACTCGCTCAGATTGGCCAGAATGTTCTTCAAACCAGCCGCAAACAATTGTGTCCCGGTGACGTGTTTGGGAACATTAAGCCCATGAATAGCTTCAAATGATCTCCAAGTAGCCGAACATAAACATTACCAGTCAATGATCGGTTTGGTAGGGCCAGAGGACCCAATCCATTCCATGTAAACGTTGCTCACACCAGCTCGCACAGTGCCTTGTTGACAACTTTGGTATGTGGCTTCATGTTGTCTGCGCCACACTCGAACCCCACCATCAGCTCTTAACAACTAAAATCATCACTCATCTGACCATGCCGCGGTTTTCTAGCCGTCTAGGGTTCAACCGATATGGTCACGAGTCCACGAGAGGCGCAGCAAGCTGTTAGCAATCTGCTGCTGTAGTCCATTAACGCCAAATTTCGTCGCACTTTCCTAACGGTTACGTTCGTCGTACGTCCAACATTTATTTCAGCGGTTGTTCCACGCAGTTTCCACTGCGTTGTCCGTGGTGAGAGGTAATGCCTGAATTTTGGTATTCTTGGCACACTCTTGATCTCGAAATATTTAATTCCCTAACGATTTCCGAAATGGAATGTCACATGGGTCTAGTTTCAACTACCATTCAGCGTTAAAAGTATGTTAATTGCAGTCGTGCAGCCATGCCTATGTCGGAAACCTTTTCACATAATCCATCTGAGTACTATTTATACCTTGTGTACGCAATACTGGCTGGCTCAAATGGCTCTGAGCACTATGCAACTTACCTTCTGAGGTCATCAGCCGCCTAGAACTTAGAACTAATTAAACCTAACTAACCTAAGGACATCACACACATCCATGTACGCAATACTACAGCCATAGTACAGGGCTATTACAAATGTTTGAAGCGATTTCATAAATTCACTGTAGCTCCATTCATTGACATATGGTCACGACACACTACAGATAAGTAGAAAAACTCATAAAGTTTTGTTCGGCTGAAGCCGCATTTCAGGTTTCTGTCGCCAGAGCGCTCGAGAGCACAGCGAGACAAAATGGCGACAGGAGCCGAGAAAGCGTACGTCGTGCTTGAAATGCACTCACATCAGTCAGTCATAACAGAGCAACGACACTTCAGGGCGAAGTTCAACAAAGATCCACCAACTGCTAACTCCATTCGGCGATGGTATGCGCAGTTTAAAGCTTCTGGATGCCTCTGTAAGGGGAAATCAACGGGTCCGCCTGCAGTGAGCGAAGAAACGGTTGAACGCGTGCGGGCAAGTTTCACACGTAGCCCGGGGAAGTCGACGAATAAAGCAAGCAGGGAGCTAAACGTACCACAGCCGACGGTTTGGAAAATTTTACGGAAAAGGCTAAAGCAGAAGCCTTACCGTTTACAATTGCTACAAGCCCTGACACCCGATGACAAAGTCAAACGCTTTGAATTTTCGGCGCGGTTGCAACAGCTCATGGAAGAGGATGCATTCAGTGCGAAACTTGTTTTCAGTGATGAAGCAACATTTTTTTCTTAATGGTGAAGTGAACAGACACAATATGCGAATCTGGGCGGTAGAAAATCCTCACGCATTCGTGCAGCAAATTCGCAATTCACCAAAAGTTAACGTGTTTTGTGCAATCTCACGGTTTAAAGTTTGCGGCCCCTTTTTCTTCTGCGAAAAAAAACGTTACAGGACACATGTATCTGGACATGCTGGAAAACTGGCTCATGCCACAACTGGAGACCGACAGCGATGACTTCATCTTTCAACAGGATGGTGCTGCACCGCACTTCCATCATGATGTTCGGCATTTCTTAAACAGGAGATTGGAAAACCGATGGATCGGTCGTGGTGGAGATCATGATCAGCAATTCATGTCATGGCCTCCACGCTCTCCCGACTTAACCCCATGCGATTTCTTTCTGTGGGGTTATGTGAAAGATTCAGTGTTTGAACCTCCTCTACCAAGAAACGTGCCAGAACTGCGAGCTCGCATCAACGATGCTTTCGAACTCATTGATGGGGACATGCTGCGCCGAGTGTGGGAGGAACTTGATTATCGGCTTGATGTCTGCCGAATCACTAAAGGGGCACATATCGAACATTTGTGAATGTCTAAAAAAACTTTTTGAGTTTTTGTATGTGTGTGCCAAGCATTGTGAAAATATCTCAAATAATAAAGTTATTGTAGAGCTGTGAAATCGCTTCAATCATTTGTAATAACCCTGTATATGAGCGTATCACCAACCCCTAACATTTGACGCCTCAGTGTATTTTAATTTGACTCACGCTTTTCATGTGATATTCAACAGAGGGCAGTATATTTTTCGATGCCTTCTTTTTCATTTTCGGTTTTCATTCATTTATGAGGTGCGAAAAACACGAATATTGGTCATTCAGTTTTCAAATCGTTCAATAAGCCATTACTCCTCGCAGTGGACAAAATTGCAAGGAAACCCACAGTCATATACCACTGTTCACTTACTACAAGTTGTTGTTGACCACGAATAGTCTAGAGGTAACTTTGTTCACTGCCGACAACACCCTCGCCCCGCACCGTAACAGCGCATTACGGACACGTTCATGTCGAACCGTGGTGCTTATTTGCAACAGTGAATGGCTCACATGTCTTTGAGTACGAATTGTTCCAACTTGTTCTCTATGGAGAGACCCACATTTGTGAGTATTACAGTTATAATCAACAGGGTTTCCTACAAGAACTTAATTTGACAATGCAAATGAGGCAGGGGAAAAATGTTGAAGAATAATTAACAACAAAGGAAAAAATTATAGAGAGCTTCACCTTATTTATTATGTACATATTGTAGCCATACGTTAAGAGTTTTTCAACCACAAGAATAGCTGTACATACCGGCTGTTACAAAAAGGTGCGGCCAAACTTTCAGGAAACATTCCTCACACACGAAGAAAGAAAATATCTTATGTGGACATGTGTCCGGAAACGCTTACTTTCCATGTTAGAACTCATTTTATTACTTCTCTTCAAATCACATTAATCATGAAATGGAAACACACAGCAACAGAACGTACCAGAGTGACTTCATACACTTTGTTACAGGAAATGTTCAAAATGTCCTCCGTTAGCGAGGATACATGCATCCACCCTCCGTCGCATGGAATCCCTGATGCGCTGATGCAGCCCTGGAGAATGGCGTATTGTATCACAGCCGTCCACAATACGAGCACGAAGAGTCTCTACATTTGGTACCGGGGTTGCGTAGACAAGAGCTTTCAAATGCCCTCATAAATGAAAGTCAAGAGGGTTGAGGTCAGGAGAGCGTGGAGGCCATGGAATTGGTCCGCCTCTACCAATCCATCGGTCACCGAATCTGTTGTTGAGAAGCGTACGAACACTTCGACTGAAATGTGCAGGAGCTCCATCGTGCATGAACCACATGTTGTGTCGTACTTGTAAAGACACATGTTCTAGCAGCACAGGTAGAGTATCCGGTATGAAATCATGATAACGTGCTCCATTGAGCGTAGGTGGAAGAACATGGGGCCCAATCAAGACATCACCAACAATGCCTGCCCAAACGTTCACAGAAAATCTGTGTTGATGACGTGATTGAACAATTGCGTTCGGATTCTCGTCAGCCCACACATGTTGATTGTGAAAATTTACAATTTGATCACGTTGGAATGAAGCCTCATCCGTAAAGAGAACATTTGCACTGAAATGAGGATTGACACATTGTTGGATGAACCATTCACAGAAGTGTATCCGTGGAGGCCAATCAGCTGCTGATAGTGCCTGCACACGCTGTACATGGTTCGGAAACAACTGGTTCTCCCGTAGCACTCTCCATACAGTAACGTGGTCAACGTTACCTTCTACAGCAGCAACTTCCCTGACGCTGACATTTGGGTTATCGTCAACTGCACGAAGAATTGCCTCGTCCATTGCAGGTGTCCTCGTCGTTCTAAGTCTTCCCCAGTCGCGAGTCATAGGCTGGAATGTTCCGTGCTCCATAAGACGCCGATCAATTGCTTCGAACGTCTTCCTGTCGGGACACCTTCGTTCTGGAAATCTGTCTCGATACAAAAGTAACGCGCCACGGCTATTGCCCCGTGCTAATCCATACATCAAATGGGCAACTGCCAACTCCGAAGTTGTAAACATTGCACTGACTGCAAAACCACGTTCGTGATGAACACTAACCTGTTGACGCTACGCACTGATGTGCTTGATGCTAGTACTGTAGAGCAATGAGCGGCATGTCAACACAAGCACCGAAGTCAACATTACCTTCCTTCAATTGGGCCAACTGGCGGTGAATCGAGGAAGTACAGTACATACTGACGAAACTAAAATGAGGTCTAACATGGAAATTAAGCGTTTCCGGACACATGTCCACATAACATCTTTTCTTTATTTGTGTGTGAGGAATGTTTCCTGAAAGTTTGGCCGTAACTTTTTGTAACACCCTGTATATAAAGATTACTAAACTACTACATATCAGCTTTCATCACAGATCTCCAACATAATGTAACACAAATGAAAATAGCGATAGGCGAATAGCAGCGTCTTTTATGTAATTATCATACCACTCCTCAGTGTCAGGAAATCTTCGAAAGGATGCTTGCAGGCGCATGTGGGACATGTTGATGTAACATAAGAAATTTTCTGTCGTTGCTCACTGCAGTCAGAAGATGGTGATGAAGAATTGCAACACTTGTGGAGAGTGTTGCACATCTTCCATGGCCCGTTCGCGTGTGATTCAGGGTAGCCCAAATTGCCCGAGGCTGGTGGTTTCTTCTGGATAGAAAGCAGTTTCAGGCAATTTTATTGCCAGCAGGGGTTCAAAAATGGTTCAAATGGCTCTGAGCACTATGGGACTCAACATCTTAGGTCATAAGTCCCCTAGAACTTAGAACTACTTAAACCTAACCAACCTAAGGACATCACACACAGCCATGCCCGAGGCAGGATTCGAACCTGCGACCGTAGCAGTCCCGCGGTTCCGGACTGCAGCGCCAGAACCGCTACACCACCGCGGCCGGCCCAGCAGGGGTTCCATTCTACATCTACATCTACATAGTTACTTCACACTTAAGTGTCTGGCAGAGGGTTCATCGAACCATTTCCATACTACTTCTCTACCACTCCACTCTCTAATGGCGCGTGGGAAAAAGGAACACCTACATCTTTCCGTTCGAGCTCTGATTTCTCTTATTTTATTATGATGATCATTTCTCCCTACGTAGGTGGGTGTCAACAAAATATTTTCGCATTCGGAAGAGAAAGTTGGCGATTGAAATCTCGTAAATAGATCTCGCCGCAAAGAAAACCGCCCTTTGTTTCAGTGACTGCCACCCCAACTCGCGTATCATATCAGTGACACTCTCACCCCTATTGCGCGATAACACGGAACGGGCTGCCCTTCTTTGCACTTTTTCGATGTCCTCCGTCAATCCTACCTGGTAAGGATTCCGCACCGCGCAGCAATATTCCAGCAGAGGACGGACAAGTGTAATGTAGGCTGTCTCTTTAGTGGGTTTGTCGCATCTTCTACGTGTTCTGCCAATAAAGCGCAGTCTTTGTTTTGGCTTCCCCACAATATTATCTACACTCCTGGAAATGGAAAAAAGAACACATTGACACCGGTGTATCAGACCCACCATACTTGCTCCGGACACTGCGAGAGGGCTGTACAAGCAATGATCACACGCACGGCACAGCGGACACACCAGGAACCGCGGTGTTGGCCGTCGAATGGCGCTAGCTGCGCGGCATTTGTGCACCGCCGCCGTCAGTGTCAGCCAGTTTGCCGTGGCATACGGAGCTCCATCGCAGTCTTTAACACTGGTAGCATGCCGCGACAGCGTGGACGTGAACCGTATGTGCAGTTGACGGACTTTGAGCGAGGGCGTATAGTGGGCATGCGGGAGGCCGGGTGGACGTACCGCCGAATTGCTCAACACGTGGGGCGTGAGGTCTCCACAGTACATCGATGTTGTCGCCAGTGGTCGGCGGAAGGTGCACATGCCCGTCGACCTGGGACCGGACCGCAGCGACGCACGGATGCACGCCAAGACCGTAGGATCCTACACAGTGCCGTAGGGGACCGCACCGCCACTTCCCAGCAAATTAGGGACACTGTTGCTCCTGGGGTATCGGCGAGGACCATTCGCAACCGTCTCCATGAAGCTGGGCTACGGTCCCGCACACCGTTAGGCCGTCTTCCGCTCACGCCCCAACATCGTGCAACCCGCCTCCAGTGGTGTCGCGACAAGCGTGAATGGAGGGACGAATGGAGACGTGTTGTCTTCAGCGATGAGAGTCGCTTCTGCCTTGGTGCCAATGATGGTCGTATGCGTGTTTGGCGCCGTGCAGGTGAGCGCCACAATCAGGACTGCATACGACCGAGGCACACAGGGCCAACACCCGGCATCATGGTGTGGGGAGCGATCTCCTACACTGGCCGTACACCACTGGTGATCGTCGAGGAGACACTGAATAGTGCACGGTACATCCAAACCGCCATCGAACCCATCGTTCTACCATTCCTAGACCGGCAAGGGAACTTACTGTTCCAATAGAACAATGCACGTCCGCATATATCCCGTGCCACCCAACGTGCTCTAGAAGGTGTAAGTCAACTACCCTGGCCAGCAAGATCTCCGGATCTGTCCCCCATTGAGCATGTTTGGGACTGGATGAAGCGTCGTCTCACGCGGTCTGCACGTCCAGCACGAACACTGGTCCAACTGAGGCGCCAGGTGGAAATGGCATGGCAAGCCGTTCCACAGGACTACATCCAGCATCTCTACGATCGTCTCCATGGGAGAATAGCAGCCTGCATTGCTGCGAAAGGTGGATATACACTGTACTAGTGCCGACATTGTGCATGCTCTGTTGCCTGTGTCTATGTGCCTGTGGTTCTGTCAGTGTGATCATGTGATGTATCTGACCCCAGGAATGTGTCAATAAAGTTTCCCCTTCCTGGGACAATGAATTCACGGTGTTCTTATTTCAATTTCCAGGAGTGTATGTGGTCTTTCCTATTTAAGTTGCTCGTGATTGTAATTCTTAGGTATTTAGTCGAACTGACAGCCCTGAGATTTGTGCGAATTAATGTATACCCAAAACTTATCGGATTCCTTTTAGTACCCATGTGAATGACCTCGCACTTTTCTTCGTTTAGTGCCAATTGCCACTTTTCGCACCATACAGAAATTCTCTCTAGATCATTTAGTAATTGGAATTGATCGTCTCATGATTTTACTAGACGGTAAATACAGCGTAATCTGCAAACAATCTAAGGGGGCTAATCAGATTATCACCTAGATCATTTATATAAATCAAAAACAGCAGAGAGCCTACGACACTACCTTGCGGAACGCCAGATATCACTTCTGTTCTACTCGATGATTTACTGTCTATCACTACGAACTGTGACCTCTCTGAGAGGAAATCACGAATCCAGTCACACAACTGAGACGATACTCCATATGCACGCAATTTGATTAATAGTCGCTTGTGGTGAACGGTATCAAAAGCCTTCTGGAAATCTAGGAATATGGAATCGATCTGAGATCCCTTGTCGACAGCACTCATTACTTCATGGGAATAAAGAGTTAGATGCGTTGCACAAGAACGATATTTTTTGAATCCGTGTTGGTTATGTATCAATAAGTCATTTTCTTCAAGGTGGTTCATAATGTTCGAGTACAGTATATGCTGCAAAATCTTACTGCAAATTGAGGTCAGTGATATGGGTCTGTAATTCAATGGGTTACTCCTATTTCCTTTCTTGAATATTGGTGTGACCTGTGCTACTTTCCAGTCTTTAGTAACAGACCTTTCGTCAAGTGAGCGGTTGTATATGATTGCTAAGAAAGGCGCTATTGTGTATGCATACTCTAAGGCGCTATTGTGTATGCATACTCTGAAAGGATCCTGATTGGTGTATCATCTGGACCAGAAGACTTGCCTTTCTTAAGTGATTTGAGTTGTTTCGCAACACCTAAGATATCTACTTTTATGTCACTCATGCTAACAGCTGTTCTGGTTTCGAATTCTGGAATATTTACTTCGTCCTCTTTCGTGAAGGAATTACGGAAAACTGTATAATAACTCTGCCTTAGTGGCACCATCGTCGGTAACATTTCCATCGCTATCGCGCAGTGACGGTATTGACTGTTTTTTGCCACTGGTGTACTTTACATACGACCAGAAGCTCTTTGTGTTTTCTACCATACTTTGAGACAATGTTTCATTGTGGAAACTATTAAAACCATCTCGCATTGGCGTCCGCACTAAATTTCGAGCTTCCGTGAAACTTAGCCAGTCTTGGGGATTTTGCGTTCTTCTGAATTTGGCATGCTTTTTTCGTTGCTTCTGCAACAGTATTCTGACGTGTTTTGTGTACCATGGTGGATCAGTCCCGTCTCTTATTAACTTATGCGGTATGAATCTATCTATTGCTGTCGATACAGGCAGCTGACCAGTTACTTTTTATTGTATACTATGCATGAAATGTTGTTAAATTTTAATTTTTACCGTAATTTCATTCCTCATTTATTACTTCATGCAAATCGCAGACAAATCTTTAATCTTTTAAAGCAAATGAAGCATTGTATTTCTTTGTAACGTCACTTCGTAAAAACATTTCCGGGCTAGGGCTGGTGCCATTCTGCTCCACAGCGGATGTCCGACAGCGACAACGACAAACTACCATATAGAACCGGATGGGACATGTCTTGGGCAGTGCACTCACACGACACACAGCAAAAGGGACAGTATCGCCTCAGCAGTGCTGTACCAATTCTTATGCCATTTGTTTGCTGCTCGTTTCTGTCGACACTGATAGTAAAATAACACTGATCACTTTTCCCATTTTCTGTAATAATGATATATTTCAAACCTAAGCAAATTTTACAAACAATTATTTCTCCTTTTTTTAAAGAAAAAAGTTTACTTGAAAACGAAAAAAATCTTAGTACTGCTGCTGTGGCTAATTGATATTTCGGATTTTTTGATCGGTTATTAATAAAAAATAAAAAGCTGGTATAATTGAGACCAAAAAATACTGGTTATTCAGAACTAAAGCACCGGTATCGGTTTTCACCGGTCGGTTTTTCCATTCCTAAAATGCCCTCTGCCATGCACTTCATAGTCGTGTACAGTGTGTGTGTAGACATAGACGTAGAACTAAGGTGGCGGAGTCAGCGCAGGCGCAGAATGTAGCGCTCACCGTCCAGGTCGGCTAGAATCGATGTGCGCGCATTTCTGCCGGGGCGTGCGCTGCGACCACCACGAGCCGGAGACTCCCCTGAGCCTGCGAATGTAAGTCCGCGCGTCGCCGCTTGGCGGCGCAGCTGCGCCCGCAACTCTATACAAGCGCCACTGGTGTAAGTTACTCTGTCTGCTCTGATCTTTCTTGTCTCTGTACTCCTCGAGCAACTACTGTGTCCCATTTAGTGATGGGCTGAATCGAGAACTCTGCTCTCGATAGTCAAAAACAATGAAATAACCACATGACAATCTAGACTTTTTACGAATACAGTTAGATGCTAGAGGAACCCCACGCTTCAGCCTCGCAGCCGGTAGTATTTGAAAAGATCTCGGATGTTTATCTTGCCTGCGTCTATAATGTGTGATTCATCAACTGCGCCTCTAATAGCAACAGTGGTTATTCTTGTCAAACCGAAACAATGAAATGAATGGAAAACTAGATAATAAAGAGCGCTGTAGTATTAATAGCATTTTTAATATGCCAATGAACATATCGAAGCCACAGCTTCGTCATCAGGTTTTCTGTTGTCATGTAACCTTCACTGCGCTGTCAACATGCCAGAAACGCGTATCTGTGAATTTTGTCGATTTCTTTTGTTATGACATCACAGTGCAGCAACTCCCATATGGTCAAGATTTCGAAATGTAGATTAGCATAGTTAAATTGCTACAAAGACCCCAGACGGATTTTCTTATTAATTTTCCAAAATAGTTTTAGTAAATGAAGGAAAGCTGCATCCCTTTGTGAAGTTAGTTTTCCACGTAACACTTAACTCTTCGCACGAAAATAAGTTAATTACTGTAAAAAAGTGATTTTTTTCGCCTATTATAGTCTCATTTTTCACTAGATGATGTATTGCTTATCCTTTCATTACCGGTGACCCCGTCACATACTAAACTGCGATGTAATATGTGGATAGCCCCGTTTCATGCGCATTTATACACTGGGGAAACAACCATATCATTTGTTTTCTTTTGCAGCGTAGGTTAAATAAGTTTCTTTAACTTACTTCTAGGGTTACATTGAAACCAGGGAGATCCGTGCGAAACTTTCGCACTACTGTAGTTTCAGATAATGGCAGTATTTGGAATATGTGTAGGCATTGTTATAAGTGTAGTTGTGGGAATGAAAAAGTCTTCAAAAATGAACCGAATGATGTGAAATCATGATCATGAATGTATGATACATCCTTGCATATACATTTCCATGAGCTCAAAAATGTGTTTTGCATTCGGAATGTTTGTCCCAGCTTGTATGACAGGCAGAGATCATGGACTGTCTCTAAGCTACATAATCTATAACTTTAACTCGACGAACATTTTCAGTTACAGTTAGGCACGTTAGGCCGTAGCAGTAATAGGCGAATCACAATTCAAGGCAACACTGACAAAGATCTTTGTGCTTTCGGAAAGTGTAATCGTTTAGAAAACTCAACTCGCACGACGGGCAGAGATAATGGACTGCCGCAGTGGTCACCGTTATTATCTGTGACAATGCTGTCTACAAATTATTCAGTTAACAAGTACTTTAAAACATTTAAAATGGTATTCGTATTAAAATAGTATGACAAGCGAGTCTCTTATTCGTAATTAACAAGTTAACTTCGTAAAATATAGGTATGAAGCACGGTATCCATGATGCCCTTTCGTCTATGATAGTTACAAGTCTCTTATGCTCTAAAATTTTCCACAAACAGTAAGTTTTAGCCCAAAATATTATGTGATGTCAAAAGCTGGTTAAAAACATTTCTAATGCTACCTCATTCATCCTCGCACATTGCCGGCCGCGGTGGCCGTGCGGTTCTAGGCGCTCCAGTCCGGAGCCGCGCTGCTGCTACGGTCGCAGGTTCGAATCCTGCCTGGGGCATGGGTGTGTGTGATGTCCTTAGGTTAGTTAGGTTTAAGTAGTTCAAGTTCTAGGGGACTGATGACCACGGCAGTTGAGTCCCATAGTGCTCAGAGCCATTTGAACCATCCTCGCACATTCAGTATGTGTTGACGAAAAAGGGTGTTTACTTGGGGAATAATACATATGGATCATATTAAGCGACTTTGGAACTATTTTTCCTAATATTTTATCCTTTCTCTATTTTCATGATAATTTTCGGAAAATGAATGTAACAGATATTTTCAGAGTCTATGGGGTTGTGTTGATGCAAGTACAAAGTATGCATGATCCAATATTTTTAACACATCCTTCAATGTAATGTTCCCATCTCTGTAACAAGTGAACAAGTGGAAGCTGTTGGCCGAACTTCAGTAGAGGCAATATTTTGCATTTCTCTAGATCATGTGAAAAACTAGAATTTCGATTGTTGGATTGCCCAACAGCAGTACGGTGCCGCAGCTAAAGATAGTGAAGCACCCACACTAATCGCTGTTCCTCATTGAAGAACTGCCAATTAATGTTTCCTTATATCAAGCGTATTTCATCAGTGCGCTCTTCTTCGTTGGGCTTTTCTCCGGTAGCTGTTCTTATACCGTTTCAGCGGGAGGAGTCCGAATTGTTCCGAAACATCGCACAACAGTATTAGTCTTCCAATTTATCAGTTTCGTACATCAAAGGTGATGATAGAGGGCTTGGAACAGTGTTTCCAGACAACTTAACTTCCGTCAAACGACATTACCGTTTCATTCTGCGCGTGGAACTGAAATTTTCTTCAGGAGTGCTAACCCCGCAAGGTATACAGGAGAACTTCTATGTAGTTCGGAAAGTAGGAGGGAGATACTAGCGGAAGTAGGGCTGTGAGATCATCGGTTTTTGTACTACAATGATTTCCATTGACAGCTATAATGTCTTTCTCTTCTAGGCGATCAAGTTCCAGTTTCGTGACACAAAAACGTATATTGCGTACTTTACAGAATTTTGGCGCAGCATTCGGCTTCAACGTGATGGGTGCCTTGTAGCTTTTAGGGCTACTTGTTGCTTCGCAAAAAAGGTTACCAACTTTTTGAATATTTCGAAACAGTCTTTGAAATTTTTAGTTTGCAACATAAGTATGAATTTGATTTGCTCCTTGATGTATTGTGACGTGTATTGAATAAATCAAGACCCAACAAATTTCCTCCACTACAGATCTGGCCTGTGTGGTTAATTGGTTGTATGTGACATCCGTTATAAATTGACATTTGACTGATATCCGTTGCTCGCTGTAGCTAAATAGCTAACTCTGAAATTCAGTTAATTTCGGAGATCTTAATTTCTCGTACACCTGTAAATTAAGTAAAGAGATTGAAGACCCTGTGTCAGTTTGAAATTTCAGTGATACTTAAGTCACACTTAGTATGACAGATAAAGCCTTGTCATTTACGGTAAAGATAGCATTCATTTTACGTTTTATCCGTAAAAGTTGATTGATTGCCTCACGTTCATTCTGAACGTGTGCCAGAGTGTCTTATAGCGTTGCCTAATCTGCGTAGTGTTGGACAATCCGGGTTTGTGATCTGGCTATTTACAGTAAGCGCAATGTGCGTTTTGAAAACAAAAATCATTTTGATTATGGTTAAAACAATCACGTGATCAAGAACGTAATTTTCCTGTGGTTAATCTCTTATGACCTGTTGGTTCCGTCGCGGTTTCATGCCCTTTGATTTCCGTGGACAGCCGCACTCACGGCTTTGCCGTGCGGGCTGCTTTTGTATCATAAACACACTAGTGTCTTCGTTCTGAAGCTCGTCAACTCATATTAGCGTTTGTTCACATGCTCTGATTAAAGGCAAACAGCCTGCAATGTCGGATTACACAAAGTAAAAAGGTCTTTCTTAAACTCATCATCGGGAAGTGCATACTATGCACGTCACGAATCAGATAATCAGTTTAAGTGTATCGTCATGTCCACACAGACATTCTCATTCTCTAGTTAAGCCCTGTAACTGTACTGTTCTATCTTTGTAAGCCTGAGTCTTTTCCTGCTATACATTTTCTTGTTTTATGTCATTATGTTGTGCCTTTTCATTTACTTTTATCTTTTTGTTATAAAGTTCATCAGCAACTGAAGAGCTATGCCCATTTGTGCTAGAAACGTGCTTATTTGTGTTGATTTCATCAACAATATTATTTTTAAACAGGAGAATGTCTAAGAATACTATCAATCATAGTATGGACAAATGCATCTTGTATCTGTAAGGGTGGCGTGAAGTACCATGAATGATTACAATTCTTGTTGTGAGCTTTTTAAAAATATTAAAGTAATGTTTTCCATTACTGGCAGATATTTTAAAATCCAGAAGGTTGATTCACCCGTTTTTCTTTGAATTCAATGGTAAACTTAATACTGACATGAAAAAGATTAAACTGATCATATGGTTCATTTACGTTAAGTAGAATGATTGTGTCAACAACATATCTCCTGTAGTAGACCACGTTGTTAACTAATGCTATTGTTCAACAAGGAATTTATTCTCTGTGTTGTTGTTGCAGTCTCCAGTCCGAAGACTGGTTTGATGTAGCCAACCATGCTACTCTATCTTAGGTGAACCTCTCCATCTCCAATACATCGCTACATTCCATACTCATACTTTCAGAAAAGGAGTTCCTAACACTTAAATCTACATTCTCTGTTAACAGCATTCTTTTCTACAGAAAGTCTTCTCTTGTCATTGCCAGTCTACGTTTTACATCCTCTCTACTTTGGCCATCACGAGTTATTTTGCTGCTACTGTAAGTGTCTCGTTTCCTAATCTAATCCCCTCAGTATCATCTGATTTAATTCGACTACGTTCCATTATCGTTGTTTTGCTTTTGTTGATGTTAATCTTATATCCTCGTTTCAAGATACTGTCCATTCCGCTTATTGCTCTTCCAAGACCTCTGCTATCTCTGACAGAATTACAGTGTCATTAGCAAACCTCGAAGTTTTATTTGCTACTCCAAATTTTTCTTTGGTTTCCTTTACTACTTGCTCAATGTACAGATTGAATTACATTGGAGATAGGCTACAACTCTCTCACTCTCCCTTCTCAACCATGGACTCCTTTTCATGCCCCTCGACTCTTATACCTACCATACGACTTCTGCACAAGTTATAAATAGTCTTTCGTTCCCTATATTTTACCACTGCTGTATGCTACGCCATATGGTTCATGAAAATGTTTAAGTTTCAGCAAGAGTATGTTAAACCATTTACTTGACAATAATAATTACGACTGAAACATAAGTAATTTTGAGGCAATACAACTGTCAGATCAATAATTCAATAATTTCTAGATGACACAGTTTTCTACACTTTAGGAAGTTATTCCTAGTCAAATCTATAGTTTCTTTGCAGGCACATTAGTGTACGAATTTGTCTACCAAGAGACTTAAGCTAAGCCCCTACTGCGATATCCACACTTTAGTATCTGCACTGGCGTGGCAGCGTTGCCACATTGCACTGTACTTAACTGGTCGACGGTGTCACGATAATAGCCCATGAGAGGAAAGAAAAACTCGCCATGTGAGTCAATCTATCGGAAGCAGGAAGTTCAAATCAGCTAAGAAATGTGCAGGGATTAATCCAGCATGCAGTTGCCACGGGCGGCTGTCAACTGATTACAAGTCAACAACACTTGGAAATATATGCAAGGCATTAAGTACTTGAACTCAGCGTAAGCACTGGCCCACCCTGCTTACTACCGCCTACAGGTAAATACACTACTGGCCATTAAAATTGCTACACCACGAAGATGACGTGTTAAAGACGCGAAATTCAACCGTCAAGAAGAAGATGCTGTGATATGCAAATGATTAGCTTTTCAGAGCATTCACACTAGGTTAGCGCCGGTGGCGATACCTACAACGTACTGACATGAGGAAAGTTTCCAACCGATTTCTCATACACAAACAGCAGTTGACCGGCGTTGCCTGGTGAAACGTTGTTGTGATGCCTCGTGTAAGGAGGAGAAATGCGTACCATCACGTTTCCGACTTTGATAAAGGTCGGATTGCAGCCTATCGCGATTGCGGTTTATCGTATCGCGACATTGCTGCTCATGTTGGTCGAGATCCAATGACTATTAGCGGAATGTGGAATCGGTGGGTTCAGGAGGGTAATATGGAACGCCGTGCTGGATCCCAATGGCCTCGTATCACTAGCAGTCGAGATGACAGGCATCTTATCCGCATGGCTGTAACGGATCGTGCAGCCACGTCTCGATCCCTGAGTCAACAGATGGGGACGTTTGCAAGACAACAACCATCTGCACTAACAGTTCGAAGATGTTTGTAGCAGCATGGACTATCAGCTCGGAGACCATGGCTGTGGTTACCCTTGACGCTGCATCACAGACAGGAGCGCCTTCGATGGTGTACTCAACGACGAACCTGGGTGCACGAATGGCAAAACGTCATTTTTTCCGATGAATCCAGGTTCTGTTTACAGCATCATGATGGTCGCATCCATGTTTGGCGACATCGCGCTGAACGCACATTGGAAGTGTGTATTCGTCATCGCCATATTGCCGTATCACCCGGCGTGATGGTATGGGGCGCCATTGGTTACCCGTCTCGGTCACCTCTTGTTCGCATTGACGGCACTTTGAACACTGGTCGCTACATTTCAGATGTGTTAAGGCCTGTGGCTCTATCCTTCATTCGATCCCTGTGAAACCCTACATTTCAGCAGGATAATTCACAACAGCATGTTGCAGGTCTTGTACGGGCCTTTCTGGATACAGAAAATGTTCGACTGCTGCTCTGGCCAGCACATTGTCCAGATCTCTCGCCAATTAAAAACGTCTGGTCAATGGTGGCCGAGCAACTGGCTCGTCACAATACGCCAGTCACTACTCTTGATGAACTGTGGTATCGTTTTGAAGCTGCATCGGCAGCTGTACCTATACACGCCATCCAAGCTCTGTTTGAGTCAATGCTCAGACGTATCAAGGCCGTTATTACGGCCAGAGGTGGTTGTTCTGGGTACTGATTTCTCAGGACCTATGCACCCAAATTGCGTGAAAATGTAATCACATGTCAGTTCTAGTATAATATATCTGTCCAATGAATACCCGTTTATCATCTGCATTTCTTCTTGGTGTCCGCCCCAGTAGCTGAGTGGTCAGCGTGACAGACTGTCAATCCTAAGGGCCCGGGTTCGATTCCCGGCTGTGTCGGAGATTTTCTCCGCTCAGGGACTGGGTGTTGTATTGTCCTAATCATCATCATTTCATCCCCATCGACGCGCAGGTCGTCGAAGTGGCGTCAAATCGAAAGACCTGCACCAGGCGAACGGTCTACCCGACGGGAGGTCCTAGCCACACGACATTTCCATTTATTTCTTCTTGGTGTAGCAATTTTAATGGCCAGTAGTGTACATCAGTCAGTGTGTCTGGCCATGCTACGCATTTGCGCGACCTCTTTGGTAGGTTTCAACACTATTCCTCAGTGCTACCTACAGAAACTCATCTGCCTCCATCACGATGACCGCTGATGGGTATACTAAATCACTGCTCCCCCTGCAATGGCCACATAGGACTCTGGCGAAAACCGGAGAAGCTATCAGAGACCTTGGTACTGAATGAGCCTCTGCAGTTGGCAACGCCGATGCTGCTGTCTCCACCGACCGGCAGAAGGGCCTGGATGATAAGCCAAAGCTGTCGGCAGGGGAGGGGGGGTGGGGGGCGAGCGGCTTACATCTCGTCAGCAGTGGAGATGAGGCTACCTTCATTGGCGGCAGGGGGAGGAGGTAGAAGGTAGACGAGGAGTGTTGATCAAAATCCGTGGGCTCCAGATTAGCAGGCAAAGCTACATGTCTCACTGGGGCCCAAGGCTGCAAGTGAGGAGGACAGTGGATTGACTGCATGGAGGGAGCAGCAATGGGGAAGCACACCACTGGAAGCGGGAGCCCCCACCTGGAATAATGTCATTACCAACCCTACCACTTGGCTGACTAGAAGACAGTGGCCATGATGTCCCAACAGGGCAAGATGCAACTGATTTGAATGACACATCAGCTGCTCCACATCGACATTCGCCACAAACAATTTCTGAGGTTTGTGGCCCACCATGGCAGCTTCAGCAGGAAAACTGGTGGGCCATGGTGTGCAATGGCATGCGACTCAGGGTGAATCAAATCCAGGAAACCCCGCAGCTTGTGTACATGCAAATGTTCTGGTGGACTGTACCCATTGACTGGAGTTGCCCAGTATGTAGCCAGAAAACTTGACAATGGATCACCACGGAAAGTGACAGTTACTGACTTTTTCATCAGGGTCTTGAATACATACGCAAAGCACTCCAAGTTAGAAGCCAGGTGAAATGGGGTAGTAGTCAGACGCCAGATACTGTAATGAATTCAAACACTCAAGACAGATTGGTCCTGGGGAGACCCTCAGTGGTAAAAATAACTGACAACATACAAACAGTGGCAGTCGATGATGCAGAGGACGCTTGGCTATGTAAGGGAAATTGGACAATGCATCGACCACCAATAACCACATGCTGCACAAAAACGGATCCACAAAATCAGTGTACACTCTATCGCAAGGGTGCTCCAGGACTGGCCAAGGAGAAAAATGGCACAGCATTACAGCTTGGTTCTGTGCGTGGGCGTGCAAGTCCATGCCATATGTTCAATTTCTTCATCGATTGCCAGCCAGCAGATGTTTTATTGGGCCACTGTGTCCATATGAGTCATACTACAGAGTGATGCATGCAGCAATTGGAGTATGTGAGGGTGCAACCAAAGGAGGGGGGGGGGGGGGCACCTCTCAACAGCATTGCTCCTCTACGGCTAGCATGAGGACCACCTGGGCAATGTTGAGTTGATCACGTACCAGAAAAAATATACGCCATGCTGGATCAGCACTTGAAGAGACACGCTCTGCCTAACCCATCTAGACCAATGTAAGGATTTTCTGGAAAAATGGGTCAGCAGCTATGGCGGTCACGACCCCTTGTGCTGTCAATGAAAGATCCGATAGGGTTTGCCGAATGGCATCATCTAACACAAACACAAGAGCCTCCTAGCGATTGAACTGCAGATCGGACCCACCCTTAGCCATGGTACCACTTCAGCATGGTTTTCTGGGCAGCGGAGTAGTAAAGAATGTTGTAGCCATAGGTACTGAGAAGGAGGACCCATCTCTGCAGTCGGTAGGCATTCCTATTGGGCACTATGGAACGAGGGCCAAATAATGGAAGCAATCGCTTGGGGTCAGTGATGAGGAAGAGCCTTTAACTCCGAAAATAATAGCTAGTGTCTCCTTTTCCAGCTATGACTAATCACGCTGCATTGTAGAAAGTGTCTTCACTGCATAAGCGATGGGCTGTTGGGTGCCATCTGGATTCTGATGGGGTAGGACTGCACCAGTGCCATAGTGGGACATGTCAGAGGCCAGCGTTAAAGGTTCACCTGGCGTAAAAGAAACAAGGAAAGCACAAACACTGCTTGAGGGACTGAAAAGCCCATTGACAATCTGCAGACCAGACAAACTTAACGACCTTCTGTTGAAGCCAGTTCACAATACGGCAGATGTGCACTGCTCGGAGAAAGAAATGAGTGTAAAACGAAATGTTACCTAAACAAGACTGCAACTCCTTCAGGTATTTAAAGGCTGGCAGGTTTACAATGGCCCTGATCTGGTTGTATGCCAGGACAGCCGGATTGCGTGACTGTCGTTCTCAGCATAAGTTAGTTGAAGTAGTATATGAGTCCAGGGACCGATGATCTAAGCAGTTTGGGCCCTTAGGAATTCACACTCATTTTTAAGTCAGGACAAGGACATCTTTGCTAATAAGATATTCCAAAAATGCACCGTTGGGGAGAAAAAACTGCACTTTTCCAGCTTGCAACGAAGGCCATTCTCTAGGAGGCATTGGGAAACCGACTGAAGGCTTCGTAAATGCTCATCTCTGGTAGGGCCCATTACCCATATGTCATCAAGGTAACTGCCACAACAGGGAATGTCCAGAATTAACTGCTCCAAATACCGTTGATTAATTCCAGGCACAGATGGGATTCTAAAAGGGAAGCGATTAAAAAGCCCAAAGGTGGTGCTGAGGACCAAGAAAGTCTGAGAGAATACGTCCAATGGCAACTACAGATAAGCATAGCACATGAAGGAAGAGAAGCAGGAGGAGATTGGTCGTTAACATCCTGTCGATAATGAGGTCATTAGAGACGGAGCACAAGCTCGGATTAGGCAAGGATGGAGAAGGAAAGCGACTGTGCCTTTTCGAAGGAACCATCCTGGAATTTGCCTTAAGCAGTTTAAGGGAATCACAGAAAACGTAAATCCACAGCTTTGGATATGGATATGAATCCGCAACAAGTTTCGCGTTGACTGTCTGTGAAAATCGCCGCAAAGGCTCTCGGCGCACGTGAAGATTGGCAGCGCGGGATTAGCCGAGCGGTCTTGGGCGCTGCAGTCATAGACTGTGAGGCTGGTCCCGGCGGAGGTTCGAGTCCTCCCTCGGGCATGGGTGTGTGTGTTTGTCCTTAGGATAATTTAGGTTAAGTAGTGTGTAAGCTTAGGGACTGATAACCTTAGCAGTTAAGTCCCATTAGATTTCACATACATTTGAACATTTTTTTTTTTTAAGATTGGCAGCGCTGCAATGGCACTGCGCCAGAATCGTCAAAGGTGTGAACATAAGGCAACTCGGCAGAGCGGAAGCCACCTGGGGTACCCCACGGAACACCAGGGACTGTTTATCACACACACCTAATTGCACCATTCACTTCCGTGGCAAATGTTGCTAATGCACGCTTGTGCGTTGGCGCTCGACGCGGGGGTAAGCCAGTTCGAATCCAGGTGGTGGCGAAAAGTTCTTGATCACCAGTCTAGGCGCCAGTCTACCCAACGTTCTGGTTTAAATACCAAACCACTCCACAGTGTTTCATGAAGTGAGAACATGTGACACTGTTGATGGTGATCCATCTGTCGGATGAGGACATCAAGCTTGGCGGTCTCCTTGATGCTGCTCATCAGGAACAGACTATGTGCCGGCACCAGGTTTCGGCCTCTCTCTTGTCTCATCATCATCTTCGTCATCACGCAAAATAGACATTACACCACACAGTACATATATGTAGTATTACAAATATTGTAATGGAGCATGTTGCATAAAAGTAAACAAAAACCAATGACCAGAAGTGACCTCCCTTGCCGCCGTCATCAGCTCATGCAATTCCGCGGCCTGGGCAACATCGACTAAAGAAGTGTGAGGCAAGGTCAACGCCCTAGTCTGAATCTCTGAGTCAGGCGCTGAGCGGACAGTCACGTCCTGAATTAATAAGTCTGCGAAGAGGCAGCACGTGTGGGATACTCAGGCCGGCACTTGCACGGGAGATCCTGCAAATCGGCGATCCAGGTCGTGTATGGCTGACTGCCCTGCCACTCGTGGTACTGCTTAAACTGCAACCATGCCGCCGCCACATGTGTCTGATGTCTGAAATACTGCGTCAGCAACCGACAAAGCTCGTCAAAGGTAAGTTTCTCGAGATCAGTGGAGAGCTTCAAATTCTGGACAACTTCGTATAAATCCGTGCTGCTGGAAAACAACAAGGCAGCCTTATCAACTGGAAGGACGATGTGCCAAACCGGCAGTGCAGCAAGAACCGGGCACAGGTAATCCTTCCACCTTTCCGTAGACTCATCGAAACTAGCAAATGGCGTTGGGGGAGGTAGGGGCAGAGAAGGAAACTGCACAATGAGTGCATAGCCCACTGCTAGCAGAGCCATTGAGTGATGCATCTCTGCATCCTCTTTCATCAGCCCCAGCATCTGCACCTGCTGTTACTTTTGTAGATGCAACTGTACCTGCCAGCGTTGCAGAAATGCCAGGTCCATGGTGGCTCAAAATTAACTCCAGGAGAAGGGGAAAAAATAGGCAAATCACATCACTTTAGTATCTACACTGACATGACAACTGCTACATTATGCTGTCGGTGCAAGTACTTCACTAGCCGACAGTGGCTCAAAAATAACCATGGAACTAAACTCCATGAGAGGAAACCAATTGTTGCTATGTGAGTCAATCTATGGGAAAGAGAATGTCTATAGAGACGTACATGGGAAAACTCAGCATGCGGCTGGTATAGGTGGTTGTCAACTGAATGCTAGGCAACAACTCTCAGCATGGCGGGCAAGGCGAGGTCCACGGTAGTAGAACTCAACTTAAGCTCTGGCCCATCCATCAAACTTCCTTCCACAGGTGAACACCTCCATCAGTGGCTCTGCACATATTACACATCGTGTGTGCCCTCTGTGGCAGGTTTCTGCACTATTCTGCCGCGCTACCAACACCGGCTCTTCTGTGGCCATCGCCATCTCTGCTTGTGGGCGTAGTACACACCTGTAGCTAATTTAATTAATTTTGCGGTACTTTTAATTATCTAATTTTTAGAAAAAATGTAGATTCAATAATAATTTTATTCACCTTCTTGCTAATTAAATAACGTGGACTGCCAGTGTAGTTCACAATAGGTCCTGTTGGGTGCCCTGTTACGTGTGTTTACGGTTGACAGCATTTGTGTCAGCATTCCAAGTGAAGCAGCACAATTAGGAGACTCGAATGTGGAAGGGTGGCAGGTCAAACCCCTATGCGACCATCCAGTTTCAGGTTTCTTTATGTCTCCCCCCCCTCCCCCCCACCCCCCACAAATACAAAGGTGGTTCCTTCACAAAGGACATTACCGATTTCCTTCTCCACCCTTCCCGTATCCGAGTTTGTGCTCTATCGCTAATGACCTCGTCATCGTTGTAGCTTTGGCTCCTAAATTCCTTCCTTTGTTTCTGACGGCGCTGTCTCCAAAATATATTTAGCTACAGAGTCCATACTTTGATTGCATTCACAAGGTACTATATTTATTATTTATATTACTTTATACTGAATCTTTAAATGGTTACAATGTTGTAGGTTTCAAAGACAATCTTAAAATAAGAGCTACACTTTGTACATTACATTTCTTTCTAGTCGCACTCAACATAGGTGGCGCAGCGGTTAGCCCACTGGACTCAAATTCGGGAGGACGACGGTTCAAATCTGCATCCAGCCATCCTCATTTAGGTTTTTCGTGATTTCCCTAAATCGCTTCAGGCAAATTCCAGGATGTTTCCTTTGTAAGGGGACGGCCAAATTCCTTCCCCATCCTTCCGCAATCCAATGGGACCGATGACCTCACTGCTTGGTCCCCCCCCCCCCACTCCCTCCCCCCCTCCCCGAATCAGCCAACAAAACCAACCAACCTTACTACTCGCAAATGTTTAACAGATCGTTGAAAACTTCAGTTTACTTGTTCATTATAGCATGCAACTAGCCAAAATAATTGTAGATGGCCGGCCGAGGTGGCCGAGCGGTTCTAGGCGCTTCAGTGCGGAACCACGCGACTGCTACGGTCGAAGGTTCGAATCCTGCCTATGGCATGGATGTGTGTGATGTCTTTAGGTTAGTTAGGTTTAAGTAGTTCTAAGTTCTAGGGGACTGATGACCTCAGATGTTAAGTCCCATAGTGCTCAGAGCCAATTGAAGATGTTTTCAACTCTCGACTGAAATCCAGAGTTGTTTCTTGATTAGCCTATTTGCCTCTACAGTGCCTTTTTGGACTATAATTAAATTGTGACCTGATTCTTTTTTGCAAAACTTGTGCACATCACTATTTGGTAAACGAGTCATCCACTGTTCATCACGGTTTATCCGAAGCACTTTTTACTAGAGACTCATGCATTTTATAAATCTTCTAAGTACAAGAATATCAGAATTATGCATTCTGCTACGAAATGTACCCCCCCCCCCCCCCCGTTAGCTGAGTGCTCAGCGCGGCAGAATGCCACGTCAAAGGGCCCGGGTTCGATTCCCGGCTGGAGCAGGAGATTTTCTCCCCTCAGGGTGATTTGCTGTCCTCATCATTTCATCCCGATCTCCGACGCGCAAGTCGCCGAATGTGGCGTCGAATGCAATAAGTACTTGCCCTCGGCGGCGGAACTTCCCCGTAAGCTCATTTCCATTTTACAACGAAATTTCCGTGCCAAGTGCAGTTAAGCATTCGCTCGTCTATATGCTGTTCGACAAGTCGAGTATATCACCATGGTATCTTGGAAAAATCAAACATCATCAGAAATAATGAATTTATATAAGACTTTCTCATGCATTACAGACAAATTTCATGTATTAAGCTGTATTTTGTCGGAAAACTAATTTACGTAGCAAATTGTTGGCTTTTTTAGTGGAGGATAGTATGATTCTGAATTTTTGATTCTGCTGTCGTATAACTAAACAAGGTAGGTCAGTGTAATCAGCTTCATACCAGTGCAGTCCCTATCCTCTATCTTAACACAGAGGGCCTACGTATTATTGGCTTCTCGTCTGCCTAGCACTGAATCAGTAAAGGTCGCTGGAATTGGAAGTACTGATATGTTGATTCCTCTTACTGATCAAATCATACCGTCTGCCATAGATGTGACATTGGGGTCGCTACTGCTTAATGCTGTGCTGCACTTAGGTGACAAGTACAAGGGTCACTCCAAAAGAAATGCACACTATTTTTTTAAAATCCATTTTGTACTCTACATGTTTAAAAGTTTTACAGTGTGTAGATACATCCTTTAGGAACAATATTTTCATTTATCCACATAATTTCCATCCGTCTGAACTGTCTTACGCCATCTTGGAACCAGCGCCTTCATACCAGCATGGTAAAATTCTGGACCAACCTGTTGGAGCCACTGTTTGGCAGCGTGCACAAGGGAGTCATCATCTTCAAACCTTGTTTCACGAAGAGAGTCTTCCAGTTTCCCAAAGAAATAACAGTCACATGGAGCCAGATCAGGACTATAAGGCAGGTGTTTCAGTGTTGTCCATACGAGTTTTGTGATCGCTTCCATGGTTTTTTGACTGACATGTGGTCGTGCATTATCGTGCAACAGCAAAACATCCTGCTTTTGCCGATGTGGTCGAACCCGACTCAGTCGAGCTTGAAGTTTCTTCAGTGTCGTCACATATGCATCAGAATTTATCGTGGTTCCACTTGGCATGATGTCCACAAGCAAGAGTCCTTCGGAATCGAAAAACACCGTAGCCATAACTTTTCCAGCAGAAGGTGTTTTTTTTTTTCCATGGGTGAATTTGCACGATACCACTCCATTGATTGCCTTTTCATCTCTGGTGAAAAATTATGGAGCCATGTTTCATCACCTGTCACAATTCTTCCAAGAAATTCATTTCCACCATTCTCGTACTGTTCCAAAAGTTCGCTGCATCCCGTTTTTCTTGTTTCTTTGTGAGCCACTGTCAACATCCTGGGAACCTACCTGGCACAAACTTTTTTTAACGCCAACACTTTCAGTATTCTGCAAACACTTCCTTCCCCCATCCCAATGTAGGGTGACAATTCGTTCACTGTGATGCGTATGTCAGCAGTCACCAGTTCGTTAACTCTCTGCACATTGTCTGGAGTGTGTGCAGTACGAGGCCTGCCGCTGCGGGGACAATCCTGAATATTGCTGTGCTCGCTTTCATAATGTAACCTGCTTGCTCACCGACTAACTGTACTGCGATCGACAGCAGCATCTCCATACACCTTTTTCAACCTCTTGTGGATGTTTCCCACTGTCTCGTTTTCACAGCACAGGAATTCTATGACAGCACGTTGATTCTGACGAACGTCAAGTGTAGCAGCCATCTTGAAGACATGCTGTGACGGCGCCACTCACGGGAACAGGTTGAACTAAGTTTGAAAACAAGCGGGAAGGATGTATCTACATACTGTAGAACTTTCTCACATGCAGAATGAAAACTGTATTTTTACGAAAATAGTGGGCATTTCCTTTGGAGTGACCCTCGTAATTTACAGGAGTAGGTATCATTTATACACAACCTCTTAGGCCAAAGTGTTCCCCTTGGTCTGACACATGAAGCAGTCCCGCCGATGACGAGCCACACACACTAGCGACATATCACTAGCAATCTCAGTAGGGCGCCTACAGTGAGACGCTTATCTTCGATCTTGCTACACATCAGCGATTTACCAAACAATTCGAAGGAATATTTTGAACACCACTATGCCGGGAAGCTCTTTTATATGAATATTATCAGCTATGTTTAATGACATAGCATACAAGGTGTTAGGGTGTAAGTGCAGATATTTTTGCCGGTAGCTCAGGACAGTGTAGTGAACAACATTAAATAAGTATTTGCTTCATTTGCAGACTAACAATTGTACCTATTAGGAGCAGTATGTTTTTAGATTGGTTAGTAACTAAGTACATATGGCAGGAGAAAGTCATTAAACTTATTTTCCTCTGGTCAGGTGCTGAAGTTCAGGTGAAAAGACGCAAAACGGAGAGTCTACACTGACAGGCGTAGTCGACTTATGGGAGCATTTATGACCATGCATAAACAGGGCATGTATCTCATATGAAAAGAAATGTATTGATCAGTAATATTTATTTAGTGTACTTATGTGAAACTGAAATAACATATAACTGATTTTACATCTCGGACCAGATTGTATGTGAAAAAAAATTTGCATGTGCTTTAGTGCTACAAGATGAGATTCCCAGCTACAACATGGGATTCCCAGATGATAACGGAGACACTTTGCAGTATATTTCTCCATGCTACGCCACTTTATAAATTACATTTTCACCTAACTCTGTATTGTACATGCAATTTTACGTGTACAGAAAGGGTAGCTTTCAATATCTGTACTGCCTGCCAGCTTTCGGCCTGTTGGCGCTGACAGAATAGAGGCACGTGCCCTGAAATCTTTCAAAAACGATTTGACAAGAAACTATTCGGTAAAAAAAATTTAACCTTTGCTTTACCTGTACCTTTATGTCTCAAGTTCATTGTGATGTGCCCATCATTTCGTTAAAGATCGTATGTACGTAGAAGTAAGACATTGCGAGAAATTCGAGAAAGTTTGTAATGAAAAATAGGGGTCACTATGATTTTGCAGTTACTGGATATTGCATAATATACTGCTGTACATGAAATGTAGCTAACATATTGAATCTTTCTTGAGACTCGGGTGGAGATTTCTATCTGACACCAGTCTTGAGAAAATTGATGTGACGTAGCACACTTATTTGGTGTCGTGCCAAGCCAGCGATAAAGCCAGAGTGAAATATCCGCAACATTCCTCATATTTTATAAACGGTTTCAGATATCGAATGGGATTTTGGCAAATGAGAGCACGCAAAGAGGACAGTATTTTGCCATATGATTATTATGCAAAACTTCATTATCTGCCATGTTAGTCCACTAACTACAGACTTTTTCGATGTACAAATGTAATTTTTAAGGACTATCGATAGCTGTTGAAATGAGAAATGCTATGGGTTTTGAAACATCATAAGTGAAGACAGTATATGTTTATTTTGTGACGAGAATGTGCTTTTCATAAGATACTGACTTATTTTTCCTCAGTTTCTCACTTAATAAACCACTGTTTCCGAACTCTCTTGCACTTTTGTCTGCACAACAGGTTAGTGAGTTGAGACTGTGTAAACTCTTGTGTGTTTTGGCAAAAGAAGCAAATTTTAATATGGCAACAAGAGAAATGTGTAGGTTTTACTCAAAATACGCCACTCGTGACACTTCTTTGAAACATAGAATTGTTTAACAAGCCAGGCGAAAATGAATCGGAGCATTTTCGGCAGAATTCTTTTTAGATATTAATCAAAGCAGAGGTGGTAGATCTTTTTGAATGGTCACCATGCAAGGGTGGGCATCGAGGGGCCGCGCTTAATATTTACAAAAAATATGAATGTGGGCTTCAGCTTAAAACGGCACTTCCCCTCCTGCTCTCGGCATTTCCCCTTCATTTCCCCACCACTACCACTCTCCCCACGTTTGCCCTGCGGTCTGCGCATCTACCGGCCACGGTATTCTGTGTGGACACTACCAAGGATTTTTCCTTGGTGGGAGGACTGGTACAGGGCGTACTCAGCCTCATGAAATCAATAGAGCAGCTACGTGATCGAGTAGTAGTAGCTTCAGGCCTCCAAAACTGACAACTGATGAGACAGAAGTATGCTGACCACATACTCCTACATACGACTGTATGTCTGTGACTCATGTAAATTCACATCTGTGTGTTATGATGTAGACTGTGTCAAAATCCCTAGTAGTCTTTTATGTGTTGTAGAGGGGACTTAGTAAACAAAGTTTTGATGAGGAACCCTCATCAGGAAAAGTGCCGTTTGGGTGTAAAATAAGTTCGAAGAAAGGATTCTTCACAGTACATCATAACGGAGATAGTGACCTCCTATCCATGTGGTCTGCAGAAGGTAATGCCGTGTGCAATGTTTCGAGTATTTGTCGACTGGTTCTTTTCTATGTGATGAAGAACATCCTGTCAAAAGTCGAGAGTACGATGTGTCCGTGGAGCACCACAGTCGACCCTCCTAGTTCGAACCTATCAGCTTCTCGCAGTCCTTGTTGCAGTTGAAGAAAATTACTATGAGGTGGACTGAGACGATCCATAAAATGTTTTCAAGACATGCATTGTGCAGCTCTACCTCTATGTCCAGCTTCACAGTAAATTATCAGCATCTCTGTGCACTCTTCAAACGCGTATTCCACCATCCTGTAGTGTCTCAGTCGTCGCTACTGCTCAATTGTGGACTGACAAGTGAGCAGAACGCTGAAGCAGTGATCGTAAAGAGATGGTACGTTATGTCAGGTGATGGACGACGACGCCCTCCTCTTAAGTTTGTGTGGTACCATGAAACGGAACATTTGAAAGTGATCCTATTTTCAAACAACTTATTTTTATACCTAAATGGTACATTTCTGGACATGGATTTCATACCAAAACAGCCACCTTACAACTCCTAGAGGACTGTGAAACACAATGTATAATGCTGGTAAGTACGAGTAACGGAACGAAGCAGTTAAACCTGAGGAAAGCGGGGGGGTGCGACCAGCTAGAAAATGCAATACTACTTCAGTTACCACAAGCAGTCATTCGCCCCATCACCGCGATCTTCAATCGAATCATGCAGACTGGCAACTTCCCCTCTGCATGAAAACATGCAGAGGTGGTTGCCATACCAAAACAGGGCAAAGACACCAGGCTTCCACAGAACTACAGGCCGATCAGCCTTTTACCAGCAATCTCTAAGGTATTTGAGCGCCTGTACTCAAAAAGGCTAATGCTTCACGTAAATGCGGAGGAGCTGACCCCGCCGGAACAATTCGGCTTCCGACGTGGACATAGCACAGAGCAACAGCTGTTACGTCTTGTGGAGGATGCGATGGGTGCCCTGGAGAGTCGACAGTACGCAGGGGTAGTGCTGCTTGATGTCTCTAGGGCCTTCGATTGTATGTGGCACAAGGGCCTCCTCTACAAACTGTTTGCAATGGGGGTACCTACGCCACACATTCGACTCATCAAGTCTTACCTTAGTGGACGAACGTTCAATGTCCGTGCGGGAGCGGGTATATCCACAGCAAGGCCCATACAGGCGGGAGTGCCACAGGGTTCTGTCCTTGGCCCCCTGTTGTACTCCTTATATACCTCGGACACGCCAAAGGCTAACAGAGTCTCGCTCGCATTGTACGCCAACGACACCGCGTTGTATACCAGAAGCGCGAACGTGAACCTCATGCGCCGCCGCCTGCAGACGGCATGTGAAGCTCTGGGTACATGGGCCACAAAGTGACGCCTGAAATACAATGCCAGCAAAAGCCAGGCAATCATCATTACGAGGAAAAGAATCCCCATCGACCTACAGCCGGTGCGGATCATGGGAGGCCCCATCACATGGACCCACACTGCGAAATACCTTGGGGTGACCCTAGACAGGCGCCTCACCTGGGGACCACACATAAGGGACATTGTGGGTAAAGCCTATGGCAGATTGAGAGCGCTATACCCAATCCTGAACCCGAAGACAACCCTACCCACACGCTGCGGCATTACGCTGTTTCTCGCCCTTATAAGGCCGGTGATGGAGTATGCAGCAGTAGTGTGGGGCAACGCGGCAGACTGCCACATCTGGAGATTACAGGGCCTCCAGGGTAGAGTACTTAGGATGATTATGAAACTCCCGCGTGATTTTCCCACTAGGGAGTTGTATACCATCACTGGAGTGCAGCCAATAAAGGAAAGAATAAGACAGACCGCTCAATTTTTCTATGAGAAATCACAGCAGTCAGAGAACAGACTGGTCTCGAAACTCGGGAGCCAGGTACATAGAAGGGGCACCACAAGATGGCCCGACCTGCTACGGCAGTAAAAACCACCACAGTAACGATTATTAACTAACACAAAATGCTCATCACAAAATTAGGACCAACACACACGATAGGCCCACTCAAAATACATATTAAGAAACGCAGGAATAGTGCAAAGCACTTAACTTGCTTAACCTAGAGATAGTCAGGCACTATCCAACTAGGTAAAGAGCGGTGTAAAGCAGGTAATTTTTAATTTTATTGAGAACCGCATGACTTGTACAACCTTACTGCAAACATTGATGTTGCAGTGGTGCATACTGTTGAACGTCGTCATCACTGAGAGCGGAATAGGGCTGTGAAGGCATTGTGTCTAAAGTTCCCTTCCTGAATCCCAAACCCCCTGGACATTACAGGCGTCATGCGTGAGGGTACACCATTGTGAACCAAGAAAATGCCAGCCCTTAGGTTTGAATGTCACCTGTCCGAATGCCAAATCTCAATTTTCGAAGTCTTTGGTAGTACACGTAAGATGTTATTTATGTTCCTGGTCCCATGGGACCCATCAATAGCACACTTATTTGATACGAAAACCGATTAATCGCGATATTTTGTCGTTGTGTCCGTCATGTAACCTATGACTGCTGTGACACAGTCCTGTCATATGAGATCAATCTTCTTTATTTCAGTGTCGCTGCTACAACACACACATCGTGGTGCTGTGGTTTATATACTAATACTAGTGAACCCAACAACACTACACAGTTGCTAAATATTCCCGTGAATTGTATTTAGATCCTAACCTCCTTCTACCCCATCAGTCTTGACCATCTCCTCCCCTCCCCATCTCTTTGCCCATATCCATCTCTTCCCACCTCTCTTTGTCCATCTTCCTCTCCTTCCCTCTCAAGCTGTCCATCTCTTCCTCCTCCCCCACAATCTCTCTCTATCTAGTCCTCACACCTCTCTCTCTCCATTTCCTTTTCCCCTGCTGTATATGTGAAGATAATATCTTCAATGACAGTATTTTCAACAATTTTAATTTGTGAACGTGTAAGAATTCCAAAGTTTTGAATAATTCAGATTTCATAGTATATTCTAATAATAAGCTGATAAGTCATAAATACAACATTCCTCTTTTCTCTTAAAACTCACTGTGATCAAGAAAACAAATCAATATACTGTTGTATATACAATTTTTGTTTCAAGTTGTATATAAGGCCAAAGAATATATGAGGACGAAACAATTTGTTTAATAGTTTACCTGCCATGATATTTAAATCAAAACTAACTGAGAGGAAGAAAACGAAACAGCACGTTTTCAAAGTACAACATTTTCTTCCTTGCATTCGGTTCTAGCAGGAGCTCTGTTCATTGTTCTTTTAAAAATATATATCCAATGTCCGTCAGAATGTTAATAGAGTATCGAGTAACAATTTCAACTAAAATTGTAAAGAACTTTTAGTTTGTTAACAACGTTTCCTCTTTAAATATAATATCTATATTTGTATATTACACATGTTTAAAACTATACAGCCAGTATCTGTCTGAATGTACATTAGAGCATCATGTAAAAATTTGAAAGAAATTGGTCAACAACTTATCAAGATTTCTGAGAACAACGTTTCCCATTTATTTCTTACATATATTGTATAGTCTGCCACATTAGTTGAGTGGGCAACGCGCCTGACTGACATGTAGCAGGCCTGCATTCGATTCCAGCCGGCTCGCAGATTTTTTCCCCTCGCAGGCAGGGTATTGTCTCCATCATCATTTCATCATCACTGATATTCAAGTCGACGAATGTGATGTCAACTGAAAAGATTTGCAACCCAGCGGCCGAATGACCCCAAATGGGGACTCCTGGCCATCAACACCATAACATCATTTCATTTTTCATTTCATTACACACATATTTATGTACCATATCTAGTTAAAAATACGTATCCTATGTCTGTCCTACAGTTTATTAGAGTGTCGTGTAAAAATAAGAAAGAAATCTATCAAGGACTTTAAGGGACTTTTACTAACAACATTTCTCCATTTATGTATTAGATACACATTTTTGTGCCACATGACTTTAAAAAACCAGTAGCCTACATCCATCTGAGTGTATTATGTACACATTTAATTAATCTGTTCGAGATTTTTGCTACACAATATTTTTTCCTTTCATGTATGGCCCATATAATTATGTAGCATTAATATTAAAAACATGCAGTTTATGTCTGTCTGAACGTTTATTATAGCACACATTGCCCAAGTATTTTTGAGATTTTCAGTATCAACATTAATCAAAGTTGTAGTTTATCGTTGTTATCAAAAATTTCGAAAAGTTCTTGAGCAATTTACTCCAAATTTTTACACAATGGTCTAATAAACGTTCAGACTCACACAGGCTAAAGAGCATTTTTGTGATATATATATATATATATATATATATATATATAATGGAAAGCCAAAAATGTTCGAAAGTTCTTGACCAATTTACTTCAGATTTTTGCATGATCCTCAAGCGTTCAGACAGACACAGGCTCCACATTTTTAAATATATGTGGTATATAAGTATATACACAATATATGTATGGGAAGGTTTGTTAATAAAAATCTCGAAACGTTCTTGAAGAAATTACTTCAGATTTTTACACAGTGCTCTAATAAACGTTTGGAGAGACATATGCTACATATTTTTTAAAACATACAGTATTTAAACGTAAACTATTATATGCAGATAAGTCATAGATTTATTTCAGTTTTTACATGGAGCCCTAATAAACATTCCACTATATATATATATATATATATATATATATATATACACTCCTGGAAATGGAAAAAAGAACAAATTGACACCGGTGTGTCAGACCCACCATACTTGCTCCGGACACTGCGAGAGGGCTGTACAAGCAATGATCACACGCACGGCACAGCGGACACACCAGGAACCGCGGTGTTGGCCGTCGAATGGCGCTAGCTGCGCAGCATTTGTGCACCGCCGCCGTCAGTGTCAGCCAGTTTGCCGTGGCATACGGAGCTCCATCGCAGTCTTTAACACTGGTAGCATGCCGCGACAGCGTGGACGTGAACCGTATGTGCAGTTGACGGACTTTGAGCGAGGGCGTATAGTGGGCATGCGGGAGGCCGGGTGGACGTACCGCCGAATTGCTCAACACATGGGGCGTGAGGTCTCCACAGTACATCGATGTTGTCGCCAGTGGTCGGCGGAAGGTGCACGTGCCCGTCGACCTGGGACCGGACCGCAGCGACGCACGGATGCACGCCAAGATCGTAGGATCGTACGCAGTGCCGTAGGGGACCGCACCGCCACTTCCCAGCAAATTAGGGACACTGTTGCTCCTGGGGCATCGGCGAGGACCATTCGCAACCGTCTCCATGAAGCTGGGCTACGGTCCCGCACACCGTTAGGCCGTCTTCCGCTCACGCCCCAACATCGTGCAGCCCGCCTCCAGTGGTGTCGCGACAGGCGTGAATGGAGGGACGAATGGAGACGTGTTGTCTTCAGCGATGAAAGTCGCTTCTGCCTTGGTGCCAATGATGGTCGTATGCGTGTTTGGCGCCGTGCAGGTGAGCGCCACAATCAGGACTGCATACGACCGAGGCACACAGGGCCAACACCCGGCATCATGGTGTGGGGAGCGATCTCCTACACTGGCCGTACACCACTGGTGATCGTCGAGGGGACACTGAATAGTGCACGGTACATCCAAACCGTCATCGAACCCATCGTTCTACCATTCCTAGACCGGCAAGGGAACTTGCTGTTCCAACAGGACAATGCACGTCCGCATGTATCCCGTGCCACCCAACGTGCTCTAGAAGGTGTAAGTCAACTACCCTGGCCAGCAAGATCTCCGGATCTGTCCCCCATTGAGCATGTTTGGGACTGGATGAAGCGTCGTCTCACGCGGTCTGCACGTCCAGCACGAACGCTGGTCCAACTGAGGCGCCAGGTGGAAATGGCATGGCAAGCCGTTCCACAGGACTACATCCAGCATCTCTACGATCGTCTCCATGGGAGAATAGCAGCCTGCTTTGCTGCGAAAGGTGGATATACACTGTACTAGTGCCGAAATTGTGCATGCTCTGTTGCCTGTGTCTATGTGCCTGTGGTTCTGTCAGTGTGATCATGCGATGTATCTGACCCCAGGAATGTGTCAATAAAGTTTCCCCTTCCTGGGACAATGAATTCACGGTGTTCTTATTTCAATTTCCAGGAGTGTATATATATATATATATATATATATATATATATATATATATATATATATATAATCTGAAATAAATAATAAATAGATGAATAACTTTTCAAGATTTTTGATAACAACTTGGTAAAAGTATATTTACTTATATACAATATGGCTATATCCTAACTATTTGCAAGTTATTTTAACGTCCATCGACTGTTATAGATGCAGTCTACTTTCCATACCAGTTGCAAATAGCATTTGGGTCCTTGTATTTTAGACCCACTATCTTCACAATTTTGAAGAGTATAGTTCAGTCAACAGCGTCAAAAACTTCCTCTGAATCTGCAAGTGCTGTAAACGTTGGTTTGTCTTTCATCGGCCTGTCTTCTAAGGCATGTCGATGGGTCACTATTGCCTCAAATGTTCGTACATTTCTCCAGAACCCAAACTGATTTTCCCTCACGTCGGCCTCTACCAGTTTCTCATTCTTCTATAGAGATGCACACAAAGATACTTACAAATATATACTTATACAAAATAAAGAATTGGGAGGTAAATGGAAGGGATGGGTGGGAATTCGTTGCTTCCAACCGCACAGAGCATTGCGGGAATGCAATGGCGAAAACTGAAAATTTGTGCCGGACCAGGACTCGTAACTGGACTTGCCACTTCTCGCTGTAACCACTGGTTGCTTTAACTGCTTTGGCCATCCGGACATAATCCATGGCTGACTCATTTTCCAAGTTATTGCACGCTGCAGTGCAGCGGCCTTCGTCCATTAACTCCCTATAGGCAAATTATTGATTCCTTGAGTATGATATTAGTGCATCCGCCCTGAAACAAATGGCAAGGAGCTGTCGAGTTCTTACAGAAATGTATATATTTCGATGGCGTCTTTTCCGCTAGACATGTCCGACAGAACAGACCCACTCAAATAACAGAATGTTATAAATTTTTATTTGTTGGACATCTACAACTGTTCTGCAACATGTTCATGGTAAACAAATCCGTCACAGATCTATGAAAGAGAAACCAAAGTTTATAGCACAGTTACTACTGCTAGGTAGGCTATTGTTCAATCATTTTATTTGTTTTTCAGTTTCTAAACACCACTCTTAATTTTTTTTAATTTTCTTATTACTTATGGAGATGTCGTTTTATTTTAAATTTCAGATAAACCTGATGACGGGGCTAAGACCATGAAACCATGGTACTGTATAATGACATCTGTCATGAAAGACATCGGTCTAAAAAGTATTGTACAATTATGGTGGATTTTTTTACCAAGAGCAAATAGCATGTCCTCAGCATGTGATGCCCTTGAAGTCCTGTCATCAGTAGTAAAATCTGGTGCTGTTTAGTTACTTACTATTCCTATATCCACTCAGCATTTAGTTACGGAATTCTTTTCTACAGGGGAAATGCATGAAATAGGAACATATTTACCAAATTACAAAATGGGACAATTAGAGGAACAATGAAAAACAGTTAGTAGGCTCAATGTAAGGATATGTTCAAAACGTTGGAGATGGTTAAGAAGTACTTATAAGTGTTTGGTAAAAAATGTGAAACAAGTAAGCTGCAATAGAATTAGCTGTCCCATTTCGCAACACACTTACTGAGACACAAACTGGAAACCGAACTTCACTATCATGGTGCTAATGTTAGCTGATAGTGCGTGTAATGTGTACAGCGACTGAAGTAAGAATGAATTAGGAGCATAACGCTAGTATTTTGCATTATAAAGTAACTTGTTTGCAAGAATGTTTAAACAAAGCAGCACTTTGTAAAGTCAAGTGAACAAGGCCATGCTGTTTTTCACTGACTAGGCTATGCTTTGGAGGATAGAAGCTCTTGTACCCGTCGAGCCATCCTAATTTAGTTTTTCCGGTGCTTCACCAAATTAATACAGGCAAATGCCATGATAGTTTTTCCAGTAAGGCGACAGCCAACTACCTTAACTAGTCTTGTAAGTATGTAAATGCCTGTGTATCTGAATTAGGATTTCTGTTTGTGAACTATACTAACACATAATGTCTAAACTCCTCATAAAAGAGATCTACAGTTAATAACTGTACTATTACTATCTGTTCGATTTCTGAAGTAGATTGCATTGAAACTAGGTTATCAGTACTACTATATGAAGACAAGCTGCTGTTTAACATTGTTATCGAAAATCTCGAAAAGTTCTTGACGGATCTACTTAAATATTTACACGGTACCCTAATGAAAGTTCAGACAGACATTAGCAAATATTTCGAAAATTCTACTTAAATATTTACACGGTACCCTAATGAAAGTTCAGACAGACATTAGTAAATATTTCGAAAATTCCTTGAATGATAAACTTGCGAATGGACATAGGCTACATACTATTTAAACATGGTATGGTGCATTGATACAAGTATATATGAAATACATAAAGGGCAAACGGTATTAACAAAAATTTAGAAAAGATCTTGACCAGTTTATTTAAAATGTTTACATGGTGCTCTAATAAAAGTTTGGACTGACATAGGCTGTAATTTTTTAAATACATATAAGATACAAATATATATGTAATATATGAAGATGAAATGCAAGTTAACAAAAATCTCGAAAAGTTCTTTACCCATTTAGTTCAAATGTTTACATCATACTCTAATAAGCGTTCGAATGGACATAGGCTACACATTTTGTAAATATATATCGTATATAGATGTATCTATTGTAAATAAAGGGGAAACGTTGTTAGCTAAAAGCTCAATAAGTTCTTGGCCAATTATTTCAAAATTTTAAATGATGCTCTAATAAGCAATCTGAAGGACTTCTGCTGTATATTTTCTAATGATATGTAGTGTACAAATATGTATTTAATATATAAAGGGAAAAGTTGTTGGCAAGAATCCAGACAACTTCTTGATCGTTTTAGTTCAAATTGTTAATGATACTCAGCTGGCACTCAGATAGACGTTGGCTACATATTTTTTAAAACAATAATGGACGGATTTTCTGTTAAAATCAAATCCGCAAAAGAAAGTGCTGTGCTGTGAAAATGTGTGGTTTCGTTTCTTTTTCGCAGTCCTTTTTAACTCAGATATCACGGCATGAGAACTATCAGACAACCTGTTTCTTCCATACATTTTTTTTTGGAGAAAATTTTAAACAAACCCTAATACACAAGAGTGTGATATTTTATTCTGTTGGTTGCAGTCAGCTTTAAAAGGAAATAGAAGTGTAATTATGGCTTATCACCTTATGATTATAGTACTACTATACCATGCAGTATGAATCATCCGAAACTTTGTAATCCTATATCCGTTCTGAGATTAAAACTATGAGAAATATTGCCATTGAAGCTTGTAAAGTTGATGCATTAAGTTGTTCTGAAAGTGGTGCTGATATACAAGATAATAAAAGCTGATTAAAAGCTGTGAGCTATCTGGGGAAGTTCCCTGGGTACCCAGTGTAGTTTACCAAATTGCCAAACAGACTAACATTAATTATAATCTTTTAATAGTCACATTATGACAACTGGTGATATATATACAAAAAGAGAATTTAAATAAAAAGAAATAAATCAGTTTATATTTAGACATTTATTTTAACATTGATCATTGTTCTGTTAAAATTTCAGCATATTAAACTTGATTCATAAATAAACTGGTGCCTTATTTAGGATTGTGAAAATGTTAGTTTGTAGTCTTACGGAACACATCATATATGGAGCCAAGACTGGGAGACAGCACACAACACTGCATTCATAAAATAACACATGAAGAAGGTTGAAACATATGCAAGAGGAAATTAACCACAACCAACTGATTCAATTTTCACCCAAAGAAGTTACAGTTGTAGCGCAATCCTGTCTGTCATGAAATTACCACAGACTGATATACTAAATTCAAACTAATTGTCTGTGAAATCTTCTTGAAAAGAATAGCCGAGGGCTACTTTGATGATTACACCACTTGCTTCACGTGGTCAACATGGTTTACACAGAGTGTAACTCCATAACAATTTTGATAATTAAAATAAATTACATCGAAATGCAATTTACAAAATAAAAACCTCAAACTGGTTACTATCGTCATACTATTAACCTGATGGGTCAAACAATAATAGAAGCACGTAGTACTGGTCTCACAAAGTACACCCAATGTGGGTTGAACATAAAGAAAAGTTACTACACTCCTGGAAATGGAAAAAAGAACACATTGACACCGGTGTGTCAGACCCACCATACTTGCTCCGGACACTGCGAGAGGGCTGTACAAGCAATGATCACACGCACGGCACAGCGGACACACCAGGAACCGCGGTGTTGGCCGTCGAATGGCGCTAGCTGCGCAGCATTTGTGCACCGCCGCCGTCAGTGTCAGGCAGTTTGCCGTGGCATACGGAGCTCCATCGCAGTCTTTAACACTGGTAGCATGCCGCGACAGCGTGGACGTGAACCGTATGTGCAGTTGACGGACTTTGAGCGAGGGCGTATAGTGGGAATGCGGGAGGCCGGGTGGACGTACCGCCGAATTGCTCAACACATGGGGCGTGAGGTCTCCACAGTACATCGATGTTGTCGCCAGTGGTCGGCGGAAGGTGTACGTGCCCGTCGACCTGGGACCGGACCGCAGCGACGCACGGATGCACGCCAAGACCGTAGGATCCTACGCAGTGCCGTAGGGGACCGCACCGCCACTTCCCAGCAAATTAGGGACACTGTTGCTCCTGGGGTATCGGCGAGGACCATTCGCAACTGTCTCCATGAAGCTGGGCTACGGTCCCGCACACCGTTAGGCCGTCTTCCGCTCACGCCCCAACATCGTGCAGCCCGCCTCCAGTGGTGTCGCGACAGGCGTGAATGGAGGGACGAATGGAGACGTGTCGTCTTCAGCGATGAGAGTCGCTTCTGCCTTGGTGCCAATGATGGTCGTATGCGTGTTTGGCGCCGTGCAGGTGAGCGCCACAATCAGGACTGCATACGACGTGAGACGACGCTTCATCCAGTCCCAAACATGCTCAATGGGGGACAGATCCGGAGATCTTGCTGGCCAGGGTAGTTGACTTACACCTTCTAGAGCACGTTGGGTGGCACGGGATACATGCGGACGTGCATTGTCCTGTTGGAACAGCAAGTTCCCTTGCCGGTCTAGGAATGGTAGAACGATGGGTTCGATGACGGTTTGGATGTACACCCGGCATCATGGTGTGGGGAGCGATCTCCTACACTGGCCGTACACCACTGGTGATCGTCGAGGGGACACTGAATAGTGCACGGTACATCCAAACCGTCATCGAACCCATCGTTCTACCATTCCTAGACCGGCAAGGGAACTTGCTGTTCCAACAGGACAATGCACGTCCGCATGTATCCCGTGCCACCCAACGTGCTCTAGAAGGTGTAAGTCAACTACCCTGGCCAGCAAGATCTCCGGATCTGTCCCCCATTGAGCATGTTTGGGACTGGATGAAGCGACGTCTCACGCGGTCTGTACGTCCAGCACGAACGCTGGTCCAACTGAGGCGCCAGGTGGAAATGGCATGGCAAGCCGTTCCACAGGACTACATCCAGCATCTCTACGATCGTCTCCATGGGAGAATAGCAGCCTGCATTGCTGCGAAAGGTGGATATACACTGTACTAGTGCCGACATTGTGCATGCTCTGTTGCCTGTGTCTATGTGCCTGTGGTTCTGTCAGTGTGATCATGTGATGTATCTGACCCCAGGAATGTGTCAATAAAGTTTCCCCTTCCTGGGACAATGAATTCACGGTGTTCTTATTTCAATTTCCAGGAGTGTATATTGAAAAATATTGTCAAGACGAGACGTTATAATCTCACGCACATTCGCATTTAAGATTGACAATCGGAAGTGACCAGAGAGGCAGCTTCCTATACCAACATGACAAGGGATGGACACGACCATACCAAGAATATAAACCTCTTTGCTTTTAGAAAGTGTAGCTACCTGTTCCGATGTTGGTCTTACTGTTCTCTAGCAGACAGGCTTGTCTGCTACCATCAAGCATGTAACTAGAAATACATTTACTCATTCATCCTTTCACACATAAGGGAATGGGGAAGACAGCATCTTGTCAGATACACTATATAAATGAAAGCGGCTGTAGGTTCTATATGAGACTGTGTGACATGAATTACATATAAACTGTGTTTTAAAGTGTAATAGTGTGACAGATCGTTTTTGTTTATGTGTAAAAGTAACACGTTCCACTGCTCAGTCTCCTCCCAGATAGAGTCAGAAACACCACAGTAAATTTAGAAGTGGAATGTATGCCGTAAATGACAACAGAGTTAAGAAATTAACATGAAAGGAATCCAACAGAGACCATTCAAGCTACCATCCTCACAGATCCAGCAGTTGGAGAGGTCACTATTGTATCCCCTATACTAATGATCTCAGCCGATTTAGCCATTCATTTTAAGTGATTTCCCAATCTAGGCTTTGTTTGCAATAACACACGATATGACACACATGCCATCATGTCATCCAACATGGCATTCATCATGTCGTGCAAAATGAAACAGTGTATCAACAAAGTTTAGGATGCACACATCCCCACTCTTGGATACTTCATATTATAGGTGCACCCCATTCTCGGATACTTCCAATTTTTGTAGATGCATCCTGCTCCCTAGAGGTACATAAATTTTCGTTTATTGTTCATACACCTCTCATTATAGGGCTAACAGGGGGTGGGTTTGGAGGAGAAATGGTCTCTTCGTAGGGGGGGGGGGAGAGGGGGGAAATCAGCCCACCACCAACCCGAAATAAAAAAATTGTTTAGCGTCCCCCCAGAAATAAATCCACCCTCAGAAACTTTATCCCCCAAGAAAAACTTATTTAGCTATTGCAAGTATACTCTTCAGCCATATGACATTATACAAATGTTTATTTTAACTTGAGACAACTAAATATCTAGAAAACGACGCATCGTACGAAGAAAATGCTCTAGATGAAAGTTTGATATTAGTAAAGGGGACTTCTGCCTGCATTATAACTGGCCACCTCCTAACGACCCCTCCTGCGTGGGCGCGGTCCTCTTTATGTTTTCAAATGGTTGTTGTTGTTGTGGTCTTCAGTCCTGAGACTGGTTTGATGCAGCTCTCCATGCTACTCTATCCTGCGCAAGCTTCTTCGTCTCCCGGTACCTAAGGCAGCCTACATCCTTCTCAATCTGCTTAGTGTATTCATCTCTTGGTCTCCCTCTACAATTTTTACCCACCACGCTGCCCTCCAATACTAAACTGGTGATCCCTCGATGTCTTAGAACATGTCCTACCAACCGATCCCTTCTTCTAGTCAAGTTGTGCCACAAACTCCTCTTTTCCCCAATTCTATTCAATACTTCATCATTAGTTATGTGATCTACCCATCTAATCTTCAGCATTCTTCTGTAGTACCACATTTCGAAAGCTTCTATTCTCTTCTTGTCCGTACTGTTTATCGCCCACGTTTCACTTCCATACATGGCTACACTCCATATAAATACTTTAAGAAACGACTTCCTGACACTTAATTCAATACTCGATGTTAACAAATTTCTCTTCTTCAGAAACGCTTTCCTTGCCATTGCCAGTCTACATTTTATATCCTATCTACTTCGACCATCATCAGTTATTTTGCTCCCCAAATAGCAAAACTCCTTCACTACTTGAAGTGTCTCATTTCCTAATCTAATTCCCTCAGCATCACCAGAGTTTACTCGACTACATTCCATTATCCTCGTTTTGCTTTTGTTGATGTTGATCTTATACCCTCCTTTCAAGACACTGTCCATTCCGTTCAACTGCTCTTCCAAGTCCTTTGCTGTCTCTGACAGAATTACATAGTCATCGGCGAACCTCGAAGTTGTTATTTATTCTCCATGGATTTTAATACCTACTCCGAACTTTTCTTTTGTTTCCTTTACTGCTTGCTCAATATACAGATTGAATAGCATCGGGGAGAGGCTACAACCCTATCTCACTCCCTTCCCCACCCCTGCTTCCCGTTCATGTCCTCGACTCTTGTAACTGCCATCTGCTTTCTACACAAACTGTAAATAGCCTCTCGATCCCAGTATTTTACCCATGCCACCTTCAGAATTTGAAAGAGAGTATTCCAGTCAACGTTGTCAAAAGTTTTCTCTAAGTCTACAAATGCTAGAAACGTAGGTTTGCCTTTCCTTAGTCTTTCTTCTAAGATAAGTCGTAGGGTCAGTATTGCCTCACGTGTTCCAACATTTCTATGGAATCCAAACTGATCTTCCCCAAGGTGGGCTTCTATCAGTTTTTCCATTCGTCTGTAAAGAATTCGCGTTAGTATATTGCAGCAGTGACTTATTAAACTGATAGTTCGGTAATTTTCAAATCTGTCAACACCTGCTTTCTTTGGGATTGGAATTATTATATTCTTCTTGAAGTCTGAGGGTATTTCGCCTGTCTCATACATCTTGCTCAGCAGATGGTAGAGTTTTGTCAGGACTGGCTCTCCCAAGGCTGTCAGTAGTTCTAATGGAATGTTGTCTACTCCCAGGGCCTTGTTTTGACTCAGGTCTTTCAGTGCTCTGTCAAACTCTTCATGCAGTATCATATCTCCCATTTCATCTTCATCTACACCCTCTTCCATTTCCATAATATTGTCCTCAAGTACATCGCCCTTGTATAGACCCTCTATATACTCCTTCCACCTTTCTGCTTTCCCCTCTTTGCTTAGAACTGGGTTTCCATCTGAGCTCTTGATATTCATGCAAGTGGTTCTCTTTTCTCCAAAGGTCTTTTTAATTTTCCTGTAGGCAGTATCTATCTTACCCCTAGTGAGATAAGCCTCTATATCCTTACATTTGTGCTCTAGCCATCCCTGCTTAGCCATTTTGCACTTCCTGTCAATATCATTTTTGAGACGTTTGTATTCCTTTTTGCCTGCTTCATTTACTACATTTTTATATTTCCTCCTTTCATCAATTAAATTCAATATTTCTTCTGTTACCAAAGGATTTCTACTAGCCCTCGTCTTTTTACCTACTTGATCCTCTGCTGCCTTCACTACTTCATCCCTCAAAGCTACCCATTTTTCTTCTACTGTATTACTTTCCCCCATTCCTGTCAATTGTTCCCTTATGCTCTCCCTGAAACTCTGTACAACCTCTGGTTATTTCAGTTTATCCAGGTCCCATCTCCTTAAATTCCCACCTTTTTGCAGTTTCTTCAGTTTTAATCTACAGTTCATAACCATGGTAACCCTCCATTTTTATTGCATATTTCGACTCGGTACCAAAAAATAAGTACAATTTACTGAAACCTTTGAAACTTCCTGGCAGATTAAAACTGTGTGCCCGACCGAGATTCGAACTCGGGACCTATGCCTTTCGCGGGCAAGTGCTCTACCAACTGAGCTACCGAAGCACGACTCACGCCCGGTACTCACAGCTTTACTTCTGCCAGTACCTCGTCTCCTACCTTCCAAACTATACAGAAGCTCTCCTGCGAACCTTGCAGAACTAGCACTCCTGAAAGAAAGGATATTGTGGAGACATGGCTTAGCCGCAGCCTGGGGATGTTTCCAGAATGGGATTTTCACTCTGCAGCGGAGTGTGCGCTGATATGAAACTTCCTGGCAGATTAAAATTGTGTGCCCGACCGAGACTCTAACTCGGGACCTTTGCCTTTCGCGGGCAAGTGCTCTACCAACTGAGCTACCGAAGCACGACTCACGCCCGGTACTCACAGCTTTACTTCTGCCAGTACCTCGTCTCCTACCTTCCAAACTTTACAGAAGCTCTCCTGCGCAGGAGAGCTTCTGTAAAGTTTGGAAGGTAGGAGACGAGGTACTGGCAGAAGTAAAGCTGTGAGTACCGGGCGTGAGTCGTGCTTCGGTAGCTCAGTTGGTAGAGCACTTGCCCGCGAAAGGCAAAGGTCCCGAGTTAGAGTCTCGGTCGGGCACACAGTTTTAATCTGCCAGGAAGTTTCATATCAGCGCACACTCCGCTGCAGAGTGAAAATCTCATTCTGGATACTGAAACCTTTGTTTTCTATTGGTAGGAGATGGGGCTGTAATCTACAAATATCGAGAGTGCCCAGTTTTGCAATTAAGAACTGATGCATTTGATTCTACATTTCATTTACGATGTAAACCTAAACCTCTGTGTTCTAAAGATGGATATTTATGTTCGAAATTTAATTTAGAGTAGCAAACTTGATTGTACAGTACAATATGGCTATCCATTTTACTGTATGGTTAGAAACTACGTTTAGTGTGACTCAGGAACAACTATGTGGATAGAATAGTTTTCTGTTCCGCTTGGGATGCTTGGTTTCGGTGAGTAACCCCTCCTCTCACCACTGGGGTGCTTGATTTCTCTGAGTATCCATGGATGGTGCCCCTGTCACTACCACTTCATGGACATTTTACTTTACTGCACTGGTTGTGGTTTGTATTCTGCTGGTTGCTGTGTAGCGACCAGCGAGACAGTTACGTCGAGAGGATGGAAACACACACGAAAATCAATCAACCTGATGGTGGGGGTCGAAGACAGCCACCGAAATCAAGCATTCTGATGGTTTGGGGACTCACCACAATCAACCCAGTAGGGAACAGAAAAGTGGGTAGCTTATTTACCAGAAATGTCAATGTCTTAGTCATATTGTTTGTACTGTACGTTTGCAACACTCAAAAAACTTCTGAGCATAAATATCAACCGTTAGCACATAAAGGTTTTACATTTACATCGCAAATTAAATGCAGAATCATATGTATCCGTTATTTATTGCAGAAACAGGCACTATTCATCAATAACAGCGCCATCTGCTACGAATGGAAAACAATGGTCTGCGTAAACGGTGCGTATTTTTTTTCATAGAACGCGAATAAGCAATAAAAATGGGGGCCTCCGACTTGAAAATAAAAAGTTGACCCCACCCACGCAAGGGGGGGGGGGGTCATTCGGAGGTGACCAGTTGTAGCACAGATTTCCGCTTTACTAACATTAACTTTTTTTTGCCTACAACATTTTTTTTCGTGCCATGCGTCGTTTTCGAGATATTTGGGTTTCTCGAGCTAAAACAAAGACCCTGTACACTGTTTACTATGACTGGCGAATCTTCTACTTTTTTTAAGCACAGGACAGTGTCTTTAGCCTATAAATTGCAACATGCAGGAGTGCCAACATCTTGCAGCTGAGAGAGCACACTACACTGGAGAAGTAGGCTTAACTCGTAAAAAAGCGAGAATATGTCAAGAGGTTTTGTTTTAAACATCCTAGAAGGTGCCAAATAAGTCGGAAAGCTAGCTCCCTTCTTTTACAACCCTAACTCTGCCCACGAAATATCACCTTTTTTGTGCTATGATAGGAGCATTTTTCAAGCTAGTTCCCAACTCTCACTCTACCGTAGTTTTGATATTAGAGTGATATAGCTCGGCAACCTGATGCAGATTTTTTGACTCTGGCGACGACTGATACGGTATAGATTTTTTTAAATTGCCTTTCGAACCCCGTTGCGTGAGATAAGCACCGTCAGTCTGGCTCCTTTAGGTTACCTGCCTAGTGTCGTTGAAATTGTCCGGTATAGTCTACTGTATCCTTGGAGAACACAAGCCTGACCACAACGTCTAAGTCACATGTCTGTGGCAGGTTTTTTTGTTGTATTTTTTAATTTTTCATATTTTTATTATTTTGTTATCTTGTTTTATATTTTTTAAGTTTTGTATGATTTTTATTGTTTTTATTGACTTGGAAAAGCAGTTGAACGGAATGGATAGTGTCTTGAAAGGAGGATATAAGATGAACATCAACAAAAGCAAAACGAGGATAATGGAATGTAGTCGAATTAAGTCGGGTGATGCTGAGGGAATTAGATTAGGAAATGAGGCACTTAAAGTAGTAAAGAAGTTTTGCTATTTGGGGAGCAAAATAACTGATGATGGTCGAAGTAGAGAGGATATAAAATGTAGACTGGCAATGGCAAGGAAAGCGTTTCTGAAGAAGAGAAATTTGTTAACATCGAGTATAGATTTAAGTGTCAGGCAGTCGTTTCTGAAAGTATTTGTATGGAGTGTAGCCATGTATGGAAGTGAAACATGGACGATAAATAGTTTGGATAAGAAGAGAATAGAAGCTTTCGAAATGTGGTGCTACAGAAGAATGCTGAAGATTAGATGGGTGGATCACATAACTAATGAGGAGGTATTGAATAGGATTGGGGAGAAGAGGAGTATGTGGCACAACTTGACCAGAAGAAGGGATCAGTTGGTAGGACATGTTCTGAGGCAACGAGGGATCACCAATTTAGTATTGGAGGGAAGCGTGTATGGTAAAAATCGTAGAGGGAGACCAAGAGATGAATACACTAAATAGATTCAGAAGGATGTAGGTTGCAGTAGGTACTGGGAGATGAAAAAGCTTGCACAGGATCGAGTAGCATGGAGAGCTGCATCAAACCAGTCTCAGTACTGAAGACCACAACAACAACAACATGGCTACTCATTTTATTCATAAACGCATGACACTGTATATGAAAAGTAACCATAAATTCCGGCCATCCTGATTTAGGTTTTCCGTGATTTCCCTAAATCACTTCAGGCAAATGCCGGGATGGTTCCTCTGAAAGGGCACGGCCGACTTCCTTCTCAATCCTTCCCTAATCCGATGGGACCGATGACCACGCTGTCTGGTCTCCTTCCCCAAAACCAACCAACCAACCTAACCATAAATACTTAATACAGACAAACACCGTCCGAACAGGCCTTTAAGGCCGGCCGCCGTGTCATCCTGTGCCCTTTGGCTTCACCGGATGCGAAGTCCGCCCCCGGTAGCTGAGTGGTCAGCTTGACAGAATGTCAATCCTAAGGGCCTGGGTTCGATTCCCGTCTGGGTCGGAGATTTTCTCCCAATCATCATCATTTCATCCCCATCGACGCGCAAGTCGCCGAAGTGGCGTCAAATCGAAAGACATGCACCCGACAGGAGGCCCTAGTCACACGACATTTACATTCACCGGATAAGATTGTGGAGTGGCATGCGGTCAGCACACCGCTCTTCCAACCGTTGTGTTTCGTGACCAGTGTCGCTAGTTCTTAGTCAAGTAGCTCCTCAATTTTCCTCACAAGGACTGATTGCACGTCGCTTGCCGACAGCGCTTGTCAGACCCGGATGGTGGCCCATCTAAGTGCTAGCCAATCCCGACGGAGCTTAACTTCAGTGATCTGATGGAAGCAGGTGTTACCACTAGGACAAGGCTCTTGCACTTATTACAGTGCACAAAAAACGGCTTACATAAATGCGATACCGAAATAAATATTAAATTTTGTGCGAAGTTTATAATAATACGTTTGTAAATAGTTTATATTATATAAACTTACGGTACGACCATATTACATAGAGAAACTTCCTTAAAAGCTTACATGCCGAAAGCTGAACGATTCGTACAAAAAATAATAAACTACTGAAAAGCATACATCTTGTTATGATCTCTGATCTGAACATTCTTGCAATTGTTTATTTAAGGTATGCAATAATAAAACTGTAAATTAAGCGAACAGCCTTAGAGAGCATCCGACTCCTTCTGGTAGATCATTTATATACACTGAAGCACCAAAGAAACTGGTATAGGCATGCGTATTTAAGTACAGAGATATGCAAACAGGCAGAATACGGCACTGCGGTCGGCAACGCCTATATAAGACAATAAGTGTCTGGCGCAGTTGTTAGATCTGTTACTACTGCTAGAATGGCAAGGTTATCAAGATTTAAGATGAATTGAAATTGTTGGTCAAAAGCAAAAATTTTCTCACAGTCCATAAAGACAGTCCTGATCATTCATCATAGTATTAATTACAATTTTATGGACAAAGTCTGAGCAGTAAGAGAAAATGCACACGGAAGTAGTGGATTTCCATGCAGTCTTGAAGATGTAGTGTTGTCCTTCCAACATAAAGATAATGCTGACTCTTAATATGCAGACAGGTAATGGTCCACAACAGAGCAAACCCACAGCAGAGTTAGTCGAAGTTAAAGAATATTGGTAGGTAGTTCATCACAGAGCAGACCCACTGTAGTCTTGGTAGAGAATATGGTATTGGTGGGCTATAAAAGTTATGGACCCACTGCAGTCCTTGTAGAGACGGCCAGCAGCCATCTTTGCGACTGTGCAGGTGCACAATCACCATCGAAGAGTCTTGCGGACAATATAGAAAGTCCATAAACCACCAAATGTGCACTCACAAAGTTTTTGGAATTGTCCTTGGAACCAACAATGCTGTTAACCAGTCCCTTGCTGAATTATTAACACACGTGCAAACAATAACAGTCTCAACTTCTCACATATCGTGCATATACTATTACCAACAGAAATGTGTGCAGTGAAATGAAACTTAATTGTAAGAACTGACGTCTATACCATTATAAATTTACAACATAAGAATACAATTACAAAGGTACAAAATACATCATTAAAGAACATGAAAGTACAGATAACATTTGTAGTAATATGGGCTTTACAAAAGAATAGAAATAAACTTGTACATCAATGTTACAGGAATTATGACATAAATAAATAAATAAAATAATGAGAATAGTTTTCGAAATATTAATTTCACACATGAGCATTAAAACAGAACAGAACAAATAATGTCTAAACATCTTTACAAAGTAAATAACACATTATTAGAAAAATTCTAAAACATAACTCTTATTAGATAAACACATAAAGAACACAAATACACAAAGGTACAGAAACACATAGCGGAATAACACAAAAGGAAAGGACAGGGTTTGTTTTCAGTGTTTTGCAAACAATCTTTACTTCTTGGAGATCTCCCTTCGTTCATCATTATTCCCAAAAAATCCTATCTATACCTGTTGTTGCTAAACCGCACTGTTTTCTTCATATCCTCTTTCAAAATAATTATTCTTCATTGTACACTACTCATTTTGGCCCAAATCTTTTTCATATAACTTCTCGATGCATTTCTTCCAATTCATCACAACTCATTCTCTTATATAGCTTACCCCCTCTTAAGCTAACTTAAATCTACTGAGCTCAGATGCATAAACTAAGGGACGAGGCAATGCAGCAACACAAAATAATTAACACAAACAGCAATGACAAAAAATGCAAATTGGCAAAGCAAGCAGCAGTATATCCAAATTAGCAAAGCAAATGCAACATTACAACTAATATGAGCCAATGTGCAGCAACAAGAAAAGTAAATCAGTAGTAAAACTGGCTTAACAGAGTCATACAAAGTGAAATTCAGTAGCACTATGCCTGGCAAACAGCAACAGCAAATGCAATAACTTACACCTAAATATGACATAGCTCCAGCAGAAAAAATAGTACACTAAAGACAACAATGCAGATAGGGAAAACGTCTATTCGCATCTTAGTGTCTATGTCATTAAAGTGGTGCACCACAACAACTTATTCTAGCAAAAAAATTACCAAGTAGTTGAAAAGAAAATTATGTATGCAGTTGCTGTTATTAGTCCCTTCTTATTGATCTTTCCTTTCCAAGTGCTCCTTTCTCAAAGAATGTGGACCATAAAATTATTATTTAATAGATCAGTTGACAGAAAGTGTTCACATTAGGAAATGCATTTAATTTTATTTTATAAAACCAATGCTGCAACACAGCTGGAAACCAGATATCAAATGAAATAAGCAACTATGTAAAGCAAAGCATAAAAACATCATGGCATTTCATAAGTCAGTAGAAATTCTCTCAGCTCTCGTAGAAAGACACTTGTCATAATCAGGTGTGCAGATGTAAGAATATTTCCCATCAATTCGTAAGCATTTCAGTAAGTAGCACAAAGTACGCACTCCACAGTATAATCATATGTTTCCAAGTAATAGTGTGTCATATTTGCGATGCTTTCTACAAAGGAATGTCAATAGCAAGTTTAATGGCCTCTTTTTTTTTTACCTAATGGCTTTGTCTCCAGGCGACTGGCGCATAGCTGGTCGGTCACAATGCATTACGTCAAGGTCACCTAGCTTTCTTACCGAAATTTTTACGACAGCAGTTTGCACTACAGTGACAGTCCCATATAAAAAAATTTCACAGATCGAAAAATTACAGTAGAAATGCGTAGAAACGAAATGTTATTAATAGCAGTGTTGTGATACATTCACACATGTACACACAAGTCATAACTCTTAAAGTACGATTTTTGGTTTCCAACATCCTTTTTCACAAACCAGAGTCCCTAACCACTACTCATTATTCCTTACCTTATTACACATATACATATTCGTTGACACTTCTTCAGTATTTCATCATAATAAATACGTAGCATAATCAAATTCCTCATATAGCATCAGCTTATTGATCATAAACATATCTCAACAGCATAATACACATTGTCGTCGTAATAATAACATCATAACACCTCAGCCAAATCTCAAAAACGCCATAGCTTTCTGCAATAATTTCAAAACCTAAAAAAAATTCTCTGCTCATTTCAATAGTGTCATCTACCTCAAACCTACTTTAAAAATCATGATCCCATACCAAATACATCATTCAAAGCTCTCATAGTATCACAATGGTTCCAAAAAGATATGAACAGTTCACAAAGTACAGACAAAATATAATTTCATAAGTGTGAAGTTATCCAACTGTGAAATCTTTAACCCTCTCTAGTGTGCCGAGTTTCAACTTCAAAGCAATTATCATGTTGTATACGTCGGTAAGGAATGCTAAAATTTTTCTCAAGGGTAGCATCTATGTTATTTTTCTCTGAGCCAGCCGGCGCATGTGGCTGCCTATGGTGCGAGTCATTGTCTGTCTCTTTGTTGGCGCGCGTCATTATTGGGATTTGGAGATCTAAACTTCTACAAATTCACCTTGTCGAGAGGGCCCTGCCCTATTTGAATCCCGCCAGTTCTGATGAAATTCGGGACTGTCGTTACAATTATATCACCTGTCGCACAGGAGTGCAAGTGCGGCCTCCCACTCTTTTCTCCGCCATGATGAATCTTGAGCTGTGACGTCACCTGGCAGCTACTGCAGTTTGTTAACAATGGTGTCGCTCAGTGTTTCTGTCGAAATCGTGCATGTGAGTTCGTGTTACATGTTAGTTTGTGTGTAATTCTTGTCCTCCCAAGTGTTCAGTAGGAAAGGAATTGTTCCGTGAGTCTTGTAGCTTCGTTTTTGGAATTTTGTCCACAAATACGTCGTATTGTGCAGTTGCTGAAAGTAGTAATAGTGGACGTAAGACTGAAGGCGTAATTTATCATCGTTTTCCAAAAAATGTTGAACTACACCGTAAATGGATTGCTCGATGTAAACGAAAGGACAAAATTAATGTTAATAATGCAAGAGTTTGTTCTGAACATTTCTGTGAAAGCGATTACAAACGAGACTTGCAGAATGAATTGTTAGGTCTACCTACACGGAAACTGCTACAGGATAATGCTGTTCCATCTCTAAAAATACCAAACTGGTATGGAAATATATTCGAAGTTCCAGGTCCCAGCACTGCGAATGTTACCGGTAGCGTTCTAAAAGAGAGAGAACGTCGTTGTGACACTAGAACAGTAAAAAAAAAGCTCTCTCAACGTTGAAAACTTTATCTCCCAAGAAAAGTAAGCTGGACAAATCCAGCAACACAGACGTTTTTACTGATCCGCTAATTTCACTTAAAGACCAGGAAATTCATGAACTGAAGAAAGAATTGGTTAGTTTGAAGATTAAAAATGTTCGACTGGAACAAAGAATTAAGTCCATGAAAGAAATTATAAAGCAAGCTACATCTATAAAACGTAATGTGTCTCACACTAACAAGCACAAATGTGTATGCTCAGATGTGAGATGTTCACTTTCTCAGTTTTTCACACCAGGACAAATTCGATGTGTGTTAAAGAAGAGGAAGCAAGTAAAGTGGTGCTCAGAGGACATTGCAAATGCTCTCAAATTGAGAGCTTTGTCTCCGAAAGCATATGCCTATCTGAGGAGGAAGAACTATCCTTTTCCCTGCAGGTCAACACTCCAGACGTGGACGAAACAGTTCACGTGCTGACCAGGTATTTTGAAACCAGTTTTGGAGTTAATTAAAGGTAGGTCAGAAATGTTCAGATCATTAGAGGCGATTGGTGTCCTAAGCTTCGACGAGATGAGCATTGACTTACGATTTTTTTTGTTTTTTGTCTGTTTTTTTCTTTTTTAAAAAGAATGGGCCTCCTACCTCCCCTATAGCCCTACCTTTTCCTCTCCAAAAATGCCGCCATCCTCTAGTGTCGACGCAGCCCGTAAAGCAGGGTGCTGTTAGTAGCAAGACTTATTGCCATAAACCTAAAATAAAAGTGGAGGCATACCTTGCTATGCCTCAGGGGGCGACAACACACTACTCAGAAACACACCTCCCTCTGCAGGTGTGAAGCAAGTGATGATTGTAGAAACTAAAAAGAAAGAAAGAAATAAAGACAGAAATGAAGGCAAAATAAAAACAGGGACGGCAGCACACTCAAATGAAAACGAAACTGACGAGATAATCCCATCGTCCCATAGAATTAACGAAGTAATAATCCTCTAAGATAGATTACGTGTTTTCCAATTTTCCAATATTTTTCATACAAGGTTCACACAATTTCCATGTTACCAGTTTCCATATTAGCAGTATCATAAAACAGTCTACTCTAGTGAGGCCCAGAAGGCCAATGTCAAATCTGGGGTATAGGCGAGTCAAGGGTAGTGTGAAAGTCCGAGTGACAAAGATCCAGAGGTACACTCAGCAATTCTTGTACGAGGTGCGTTAGTCAGCCCGGAACACCGTTTGATAACCATGGACCATTGCCACTTTAAGAAATCTTGCAAAAGTAATGGTATATTTCCGGTCAGATTCCGCCAGGCGATGCTGGCTCCAAAGGTAGTCCATGAAAGAGACAGCATCGGTGAGGCAAAGGTCATAGATCGTGAAAATGGTGTGGCTCAAGAGCCGCACCATTGCGTTACGTCGTGTTCGGGGGTTGGTCTGAATGTCAGGGGTGAGGAACCAGTCGATGGACACATTGTCCGGTGTGGTCCCACCGATCAGCGCTAATAGCACACGTGCAAGATACCACACTTCTGTGACGTGAGTGCATGAGAGACGATGCTCTCTGGTGTCTACGTCACCACATCGGCCGCAAGCAGCCGAGGGCCGTAGGCGGATGGCCGCCAGGCGATTATTAGTGGGTATTAAATTGTTTACGACGCGATACCATAGCGCTGAAACTTCCGTGGGAAGGGCTGGGTGGTTGATATTGGCCCAAGCTTGGTGCCAGATGACCGACGGTCGTCTGTCCTCCAATTTATGTGGTGTGGGCTGGCCTCGAAGAGCCTGGTAAGGGCGCTTCGACGTGCGTGACTTGTCAGTGGCCACTGTGAGGACGTAACTTTGATTGAGGTATTAGTCCTTGACTGTCGTCATCCGGAACGGAATATGTGTCAAACATATTGGTGCACGCGCTGATTGTGGGCGATAACGGTCGAAAAGCACTGCTGTTGTCCCACCTGGGTCAATCTCACGCAAAGTGGCGATACGGTGAATCAGGAGAGCCGCACATTTGCGGGGAAAGTCAATGAGTCCAAGGCCACCATCGACCTTTGGCAGTGTACAAGTCTGCGCATCCACTCTGAATAGTGCATGCCGCCATTGTAGCCAATATACTGCTTGTGAGATGGCTCTGCCGGTAAGGAGTTGCGCTATATACCATGCCCGTGAGAGGATGTAAGTATTAATCAGTTGGATTCGTTGATGGAGGTCGAGTCGTCGATCAGCGTGACTCACGCAAAGTCCTCTGATGCGCGTGAGAATCCGCCTCCACGAGAGTGTTAACATGCGCTACGGACAGGCAGTCACCTCAAGGCCCAAGATACGTTATTCCCCCACAATCCGGTACCATGAGCGTTCGATGGTCAATGATCGTGGTCCTAGCGGGATTAGCACCGTTTTGTTGGAATTTAACATGGCACCGGATGCTCGTTCATAAACGTTGAGGACTCGGCGAACTGAATCGATGTCCCTGGCGTTTGCTACAAACACACCGACATTATCCGCGTATGCCGCATTTCGGAAGATGACGCCTGGGAGAGCGACACCATCGACTATCCGTCCGATGTCACGCAGCATGGGGTCCAGCACCAAGGCGAACAAATGCATTGACAAGGGACACCCTTGTCGAACTGATCGTCTGATGGGAATTGGTGGAATTTGCTCCATCCAAGAAGTGCCGGATGACTGTTATGAATCGCTCCCCGAAACCCATCCGCGACATAACGGCTAGCAGGTATGGATGGGAGCGTCCGACGATGTAGTACTCGGAGCACACAACAATGTCCCAAGTCGTCATCGTTCGCAGCTTGTTTTCAAAGTGGAAGCAGCCAGTGTACTACGACTTTGATGTTGCAATGTCTAGTGATTTGTTGCACAGAATGTCATAAAAGAGTTCAAACAGCAGGAATTCATATCGTAGCTGTTGCGTGTGATATGGGATCAAAAAATATGAATGTGTGGAAGCAACTTGGTGTGACTACATCCAAGACATTCTTTTCAAACCGTGTTGATCATAGCAGAAAAGCCTGGGTTATTTTTGATGTTCCACATTTGCATAAATTATTAAGAAATCATTTTCTTGATGACGGAATCACTTTGCCTGATGTTACTGTGATTACAAAAATGGTTATAGAAGATCTTTCGATCAATCACCACATATCGGAGGTTCATCTTAACGTTAGTGGGCGTGATCCTCAGAATGTCCGGAGGGCTGCACAGATATTTTCACGTCGCACTGCCCAACCTGTAAGATATGTTCTGCATAAAGATCGCGCAGGAAGCTTCATTGAGCTCGTGAACGATGTTTTCGATGTGCTGAATTCGAGATACCCTCAAGATGAGAAAGCTCCCCTTAGAAGTGGTTACGGGTTTAATATCAGAAGTCAGGAAAACTCTCTAAAAATATTTCTTGAAATGTGTTCTAATATGCGAGTAGGAAAAACAAACAGTCTTCTCCCGTTTCAGAAGGGATTCATTATATCAATTTATTCACTTTTTGGACTTGACAATGATACGAAAAATTCCCGACCTACCTATATATTGACAGCCAGACTTAATCAAGATTGTCTGGAAAATTTCTTTTCCAGAATCCGTGTCCTTGGTGTCTTCTACAACAATCCCACACCTTTCGAGGTGAAAAACAGAATTCGTTTATTGATACTGACTGAAGTGCAAGTGAAATACCTTTGTCTTCTGGTGCTTCGACTTCAGAGGACAGAAATGAGAATTCTGTTTCTGAAAACTACCCGACACCAGCTGATGAAACTGAGGAAGATTTTGCACGTTTTCTCTCGAGTGATTTATGTATCAGAGTAACTGATAAATCATTTGACGTCGCTACAGATGACGAAAGCTTGCTCTTAGATTTCGAACTCAGTGATTCAGTGTGTACCAGTGAAGACGTGAATGATGATGCTTTAAAATATCTAGCAGGATATATAGCATTCAAGTGCAAAAACGTTGACAGTTCTTTGGGAAATACAGCAGGGCAGTGTGTTGTTGGTACAGAATTAAGTCTGAAGCAAGACTGGATTACTATTATTTCAAAAGGGGGCCTCATTTCTCCCTCTACTGACTGGTTTGCTAAAATACGTGAGTTAGAAATTATATTTGCTGCTTTTCATGGATCAAATATTTCTCATTGTAGTAGAGTGATGGCAACCTTAGCAGATCATATCAGTGCGAAATTTCCGGAACTTAATAGCAAAATAGTTCAATTATATGTCAGAACAAGAATTTTTATACCGATTAGGCATTTAAACAAAAGCGCCAAAATTGATGCAATGAAACGGAATTCGGCAAGGAAAAATCGGCTCTGGTCAGCGTCGCCTTCACCATCTTCGACATAGCTTCTGCATCAGCTTTCTAAGGTAAGTTTGAAGATTACTATCTTTTTATTTACAAAAACACCCAATTGTAAAACATTTACCGTAGTCAGATGCCTAAAACACGAGCATGAATGCGGAATCGAACATCGGTCACTAGTTTTTCGTGGCGATATATCATCATTGCTACTAATATTTAACGCATTTCTTTCGGAAACCTTGTATATAATATTAACATGAAGTATGTTCAACTCTGTGAGCGCGAAACTTTAAGTTATATGAGAAGAGAAGAGACGTGAAAACAATTATTTTGCAATCTCCCATATTCTACAAATGCAGACTGCTGCCGTCTGGCTGCCGGGTGACGTAACAAGTCGCTGACCAATGAGAGCGCACTAAGCCAATCTGGCATACTTTTTTTATTCTATGTTCCTTGGTCTGTCGTCATGTCGGTAGATTCCATAGTTTCTCTTTTGTCGGTCACGTGGTGTAGAATTTCTCCCTGAATCGTAACTGCGCGATGCGTCTGAAGTTATTCTGTCTCCCGTGATAATAATTATTTTCGTTCCCATATTGTCTGTTTCTATGGTTATCTCTGTCATATTCATTACTACGGAAATGCGATCTTTCTCTGTAACTATTATTCTGCCAACGGTTGTCATACGGGTGGTATCTGTTTTGGTCACGATTTGCGTTGTAAGAATGGCCTTGTCGCGTCCAGTTATTTCTGTCATCGCGGAATTGTGACGGATGTGACCTGTAATTGTTGTGTTTCTGTTTTCGCGTCCCGCGATTGTCAGTCTCAATTTCCAATTCTTGTAACAGTCCCTGAAAAGCTTCAATGTCGTCTTTGCAACGTGCTACCAAAATAATAAGTCGTAAATGTTCAAGCAATTTGATTAAGCAAATGCGGATGAGTTCTGAGGGGCTGTATGGGTTTGACAGATACTGATTCTTATGCAACATGTCTTCAAAATATTTCTCAAGATTGGAAAATTCAGATTGTTCGAAATATATCATAATTATGATGCTATGTTTTACTCGGTCTTGTGTAGCTTGAGACCAATATGCTGAGAGGAAGGCATGATAAAATTCTCCTTCACTCTGACAATCGTGAATGACCGATCGCATTCACAGAGCTGGTTCATTCTCTAATTAGCCATACCTAAGTTCTAACTTGTGCTCCAATGACCAGTTGGGAGGAAAACAATGAGAGAATTGATGAAGCCACGCTTGTGGATGAATGTCTTTGCCGGAATTCTTAAATGTTTTGAATTTACGTGTAGTAATGAACAGCTTATGGTCAAAGTCATCGTGTCGGCGAGTCGCATATCGGTCATTGTTACTTCGTTTCGGCGGTTCCATCTCGAAATTCGGTGTACCTTGCCAATTTCTTTCATAATTTCCGAAGTGCCCTGTGTTATTATTTTGTGGCTGTTCCGTATTTCTATGTCCCTCTTCCCGTATTGGAGTGCGAGTGTCCTTTGAAATATGTAATTGTTTTATTACTTGTGAAAACTGATCTTGTACTTCCCGGATTCCTCTTTTGTACTGTGTATTGATTTGATTTTGATTTTGTTTGAATTTTCTGATTTGTTCATACTCCTCTGTGTCAGTGAAGGCTACAGGTTTTGTGTCATTCAGATCATCATCTACCTTTGTAGATAAGTTAGTGAACTGATCCGAAAGTTCGGCTACTTACTCCGATAATTAACTGATTTCCTCATTGTGTTTATCTGAACTAAGTTTCAGAGTGTCTGTTTGTGTTGAAAGCGTATCTACCATGTCCTTTACGTTTCCTTGAGTTTTTGCAAGTTGCGTAACCGAATCGGTAGATGCAACTGAGTCAATTTTAGCTTGCAAGGTGTCGTGATTTTCATGAACAATAATTTGCAGTTCTTTTATGGCTGCTTCGTGATTCTGTAATGCATTTTCACGCCGCAGAAAAATAAGTTGAAAATGATCACAAATTTGTGTTTTTACGTCATTACAGACTTTTTGACATTTCGCTTCGATTTTAAATAACTCAGCAGTTAAATCTTTACGAGTTTGTTCAAGCGTTGGCTCAATTGTGTTTAACTTTTCAAGATTTTGTTCCATTGTGTCTAACTTGTGTAGCTGTTGCTGTGTTCGTTCCTGATTTTGTTCCATTCGTTGCATGAATTGCAATAACAATGTATTAGTGTCTGGAACTTGTTCCTTTGTGCTTGTTGGCAGTGCATAACAGGCAACATTCGCATTTTGAAAAGCAGAAAATGTGTCTTGACTTGATTGAGAAACGGGTAATGACGCAAAACCTGAATCTGCAGTATTTGCAAAATTTTGTCCTGTCATTTCGGATTCCTGAGGCGAACTGTTGCCGACCGATCGATCGACAATGTTTCCCTGTTCACTAATTGTTTCACTGTCTACACCATTATTTGCCACCTGGTCCATTTCCGTATGCACAATTACCAAATTATTACTTTGAATGTCCGTTAATTCATTACACAGTGGTGCTGATAAGCTACGCTCGTCGTCACTATAATTTCTCAATTTACTTTGGACCCTAGTGTTACGTTTTTCACACGCCATAATTATCAAGTATTTCACACGATAACGTGAAAAGCACAATTTGAAGAGCAAAAATAAGAAAACACATTAGCATTGAAAATAATATCTAGTTAATTGCAAGCGCAGCTGCGAAATACTTGGTGCAAATCTACATGTATGCCACAACTGTTTTACTGTACAACAATGAAAAACTAGAACTACAAAGGAGATTCTCTCTACAATTACGCGCTAGCAATAAACAAAAGCTACACTAATTACACAAACTACAAGAAAAAATCAGAAGACTCCAGTGAGGTATCCTCGGCTAAGGGTCGACATATGAAACGCCCGCTTAGAAAAATTTTTGAATGATTGTGCTGATAAACCCCTTATATTATATGATTTTCAAACTGCTGAGCATAACTGAGCGTACTCAGACATTTCTCTCTTTACTTATTCTGATGAACACTAAACTGAAACACAATATTTTTAGCGCAACGCAATCTGACTTTCAATAATCTCTACAAAAGAATGGCCCTGACTAACAATAACCTATACCTTTCATGAATCGCTTACCTCACAAAAATCTTCGTTACTCGAACTACTGCAATACAGCGAGCGCCAATAATGCCATCTAAATAAAAGATTCTAACTACTGAAGTCACTAACTACTGATAGGCATAGTTAGCAAATGAAAGATTTAGATAGAGAACAAACAATGTATTTACCTTAATAGTGTTCAAAAGTCATAATATATTATATCAGTTCATGACATCCAGTCATACAAATTTACTGTCTCTGATGGACACACGTCCAGATCATCCGCTCTCAAATCTCTGCCATCTCTCTCCCCACATCCTCCACTGCTGGCGGCTCCCCTCCAACTGCGCAACGCTACGCGCTGTTCACATCCAACTGCCGAACACTACAATAGCGAATATTACAACAATGCCAACCAGCCACAGACTGCACACAGCACAGCCAGTGATTTTCACACATAGCGCTACGTGGCTTTACCAATATAAAAACCTGAACAGCCTACTTACACGCTGGCTACCAAACTCCCCAGATGTGAACATTATTGAGCATATCTGGAAATCCTTGCAATGTGCTGTTCAGAAGAGATCTCCGCCACGTCGTACTCTTACGGATTTATGGATAACCCTACAGATTCATGGAGTCAGTTCCCTCCAGCACTACTTCAGACATTAGTCGAGTCCATGCCGCGTCGTGTAGCGGCACTTCTGCGTGCTCGCGGGGGCCCTATAAGATACTACGCAGGTGTACCAGTTTCTCTGGCTCTTCAGTGTATATTGTAGACAGTAACGGTCCTATCACACTTCCTTTGGGTACTCCGAAAATTACTTTCACATCTGTCGATTTTGTTCCATTAAGAGCGACGTGTTGTGTCTGTAAGGAAGTGTTGAATCCAATCGCAAATCTGCTCCATGCTCGATAAGCTCGTATTTTTTTCACTAAACGGCAGTGCGGGACGGTGTCAAATGCCTTTCTGAAGTCAAGTAACACTGCATCAACCTGAGCGTCATTGTCTACGGCGCTGTGAATCTCATGGAGGAACAGAGCGAGCTGAGTTTCGCAGGATCTCTGTTTGCGGAATCCATGTTGATTTTTATAGACGAGATTTTCCTTCTCCAAGAACTTAATAATTCTTAAGCGTAAAACATGTACCATAATTCTACAATAGATTGACGTTAACGATCATCATCATCATCAGTTATCTGCTATATTAGCAGGTCCTTTGCCTCTCCATTTTCTGCGATCCATTGCTTCCTTCTTAAGGCTGCTGTATGTTGTACCGTCCATCATGTCATCCAGTATCTGGAATCTCTTCCTTCCTCGCTTCCTTTTCCCTCTTACATAACCTTCTAAAACTGTTTTTATCAGTCTGTCATTCTTTCTTAATATATGCCCAATCCAATTTCTTTTTCTTCTCTTTATTACATCTAGAAACTGTCTTTTCTCTCCCACTCTTCTCAGTACCTCTACATTTTTTACTCTGTCCATCCAACTTATTCTTTCCATCTTCCGCCCTGTCCAGATCTCAAAAGCCTCCAGCCTTTCTCTGTCTTTTTTCCTCATAGTCCATGTTTCAGCGCCATATAGAACACTCCATACAAGACATTTTATGAGTCTCTTTCTGAGTTCTCTGTCCAGACCGCTGCAGAAGATTCTCCTTTTCTTATAAAACGCCTCTTTTGCCATTGCTATCCTTGTTTTAATTTCTGTGGTGCACTTCCAGTCGGTGTCTATCCTGCTTCCAAGATACTTAAAATTTTGCACCTGTTCTAGCGTTTCTCCATTCAGCACAATTTTTATTTCCTTATTTCCTCCTATTGCCAATACTTTTGTTTTATTTGTGTTAATTTTCATTCCATATTCTTTTCCGTTAGTTGCAATGGTGTCCACCAAATCCTGTAAATTTTTTCCCCTGTGGCTAGAAGGACCATGTCATCAGCAAATCTCAAGCATTCTACTCTTCTTCCTCCAATTTCTACTCCTTTGTCATCTAATGAGCATTGGTCAATCATATTTTCCAAGTACAGGTTGAAAAGAGTAGGTGATAAACAGCATCCTTGTCTTACTTCTTTCCCTAGTCTGATCCAGTTTGTACTTTCTCCTCTCACTTTAACTGAAACTTTTTGATTAAGGTATAATGAGTTTATAAGTCTTCTGGTTTTCCAGTCCACTCTCTTTTCCCTCATAATAGTCGCCAGCTTGTCCCAAACCACATTGTCAAATGCCTTTTCTAAATCGATGAAGCACATATATAGGTCTCTTCCTTTTTCAATAAACCTTTCTCCCAAGATTCGTAGGAGCCCTATTGCATCTCTGGTGCCCGTATTCCGTCTAAAGCCAAACTTCTCCTCGCCGAGATTCTCCTCTATTACTTTTTCAAGTCTTTTATTAATTATTCTTAACATCACTTTGGCTGCATGTGAAATGAGGCTGATTGTCCTGTGCTCGCTGCATTTCTTGGTTCCTTGTTTTTTCGGTAATGGAATCATTACTGTTGTCAAAAAGTCCTCAGGCCATTCACCAATGTCATATATTTTATTACATAATCTCAATATTTCTCTTATTCCATTGTGGTTCAAGCATTTTAGTATTTCTCCCGGTATTGTATCTGTACCTACTGGTTTGCCATTTTTCATTGTAGCAATGGCAGCCTCTCTTCTTCCATTATGATGATCGGTCCTTTCTCTTCATCACTTACACTGTTGTGTGATTCAAGCTCCAGAGTTTCTGGTTTGCTATTTGTGTCATATAGCTCTTTTATATATTCTTCCCATCTCTGGAGGACATCGTCACGATCTTTGTACACTACCTCTTCGTCTTTACTCAAAATTTCCATAGTAGCACTTCCTGCTCTGTTTTGTTCCCATGTCATAGTCTTTACTCTGTTGTATAGTAAGTCGTATCTTCCCTTCCTGTCCAGTTCTTCAATTTCATCACATTCCTCTTTTAGCCATTTTTTCCTAGCCTATAGATCTCTAATTGTGTGCATCTGTCCTATGGCCCTCCTTAAAAACGGGAATGACCTGCGATTTCTTCCTATCGCTAGATATCCTTCGTTGCTCAAGCGAGCTACGATAAATGACCGCTAGAAAGAGAGCAAGTTCTTTCACATACTCTTCGTAGATTCTTATAGGTATTTCATCTAATCCTGACGCCTTTCCACTACTAAGCAATTGTAGTTCTTTTTCTATTCCTCGATCGGTTATCTCAATGTCTACCATTTCGACGTACCTACGACGATTGAAAGGAGGTTACGATCTTCCGCGGTGAGACAATTTCGGAAGACCGAATTCAATATTTCGACTTTCTCTCTGTTATCTTCCCCTTCGGTGCTAGTTTGGTCACTGAGTGAATGAACAGATAATTTTGACACACTTACTGATTTTACATACGACCAAAACCTCGTAGGGTTTCTACTCAGATCAGTTGACAAAGTTATACTCTCAAAGTCATTGAACGCTTCTCTCATTGCTCCCCTTACGCTCATTTTTGCTTCGTTCAGCTTTTGTTTGTCAGCTAGGTTTCTGCTTCTCTTGAATCTTAGATGAAGTTCTCTTTGTTTACGTAGAAGTTTTCTAACACGGCTGTTAAACCATGGTGGGTCTTTCCCATCCCATAAGGCGTTACACGGAACATACCTGTCGAGGGCATATTGCACGATTGCTTTGGATTTTTTCTATTTGTTTTCCACATCTTCGTCCGGATCGCCGAATATTTGATACCCACTGCTCAGATACTCTGAAATTCGTATCCTGTCACTCTTGCTGAGCAAAAATATCTTCCTGCCTATCTTGACATTATGTTGTTGTTGTTGTGGCCTTCAGTCCTGAGACTGGTTTGATGCAGCTCTCCATGCTACTCTATCCTGCGCAAGCTTCTTCGTCTCCCGGTACCTAAGGCAGCCTACATCCTTCTCAATCTGCTTAGTGTATTCATCTCTTGGTCTCCCTCTACAATTTTTACCCACCACGCTGCCCTCCAATACTAAACTGGTGATCCCTCGATGTCTTAGAACATGTCCTACAAACCGATCCCTTCTTCTAGTCAAGTTGTGCCACAAACTCCTCTTTTCCCCAATTCTATTCAATACTTCATCATTAGTTATGTGATCTACCCATCTAATCTTCAGCATTCTTCTGTAGTACCACATTTCGAAAGCTTCTATTCTCTTCTTGTCCAAACTACTTATCGTCCATGTTTCACTTCCATACATGGTTACACTCCATACAACTACTTTCAGAAACGACTTCCTGGCACTTAAATCTATACTCGATGTTAACAAATTTCTCTTCTTCAGAAACGCTTTCCTTGCCATTGCCAGTCTACATTTTATATCTTCTCTACTTCGACCATCATCAGTTATTTTGCTCCCCAAATAGCAAAAGTCCTTTACTACTTGAAGTGCCTCATTTCCTAATCTAATTCCCTCAGCATCACCCGACTTAATTCGACTACACTCCATTATCCTCGTTTTGCTTTTGTTGATGTTCATCTTATACCCTCCTTTCAAGACACTGTCCATTCCGTTCAACTGCTCTTCCAAGTCCTTTGCTGTCTCTGATAGAATTACAATGTCATCGGTGAACCTCAAAGTTTTTATTTCTTCTCCATGGATTTTAATACCTACTCCGAATTTTTCTTTTGTTTCCTTTACTGCTTGCTCAATATACAGATTGAATAACATCGGGGAGAGGCTACAACCCTGTCTCACTTCCTTCCCAACCACTGCTTCCCTTTCATGCCCCTCGACTCTTATAACTGCTATCTAGTTTCTGTACAAATTGTAAATAGCCTTTCGCTCCCTGTATTTTACCCCTGCCACCTTTAGAATTTGAAAGAGAGTATTCCAGTCAACATTGTCAAAAGCTTTCTCTAAGTTTACAAATGCTAGAAATGTAGGTTTGCCTTTCCTTAATCTTTCTTCTAAGACAATTCGTAAGGTCAGTATTGCCTCACGTGTTCCAACATTTTTGCGGAATCCAAACTGATCTTCCCCTAGGTCGGCTTCTACCAGTTTTTCCATTCGTCTGTAAAGAATTCGCGTTAGTGTTTTGCAGCTGTGACTTATTATTGTCGTAGATGCTACCACAGCTTAATGAGCACTGATACCATCCCCTACGTTAAGTAATTCGATAAGTTCAAGTCTGTTTGTTGCCGGGAGGTCTAAGACGTCTTGCTCACGAGTTGGTTCTTTAACTATCTGCTCAAAGTAACTTCAGGACAAGGCATTCTGCGTCCTCGTATGTTATCTCTCATGCGACAGTGTTGGTCTGTCATTTTTCAGCAGGAGAATACTCGTCCACATGACACATGTCTCTATAAATAAGATCTGTGTGAGCAAGATTCCCAGATCTGTTCCAGACAGAACATGCGTGAGACCAGCTCTGCCCCAAACTCACTATACAGGATATTAAGGACAAGTTACAACTACTGTTGGCCAGTTTGCGTTAGGAGAGGACGTAACAGCTTTGTGGCACCTTCCTAAAGGGATCAGTGCACCTATGCAGACCAGAGGTAGTGCACTGTGATACTGGTAAGTGGCCTCATATTGCCAAATTCTTAGTAAATTTGACTCGATATTGTAATCATTGAATTAACATCACATACCCTCTCAATCCGTGAACTCTGATATCGTTTCCTACTGCTGTTCTGGGTGCTCCAGTTTTTTGTCAGGCAGTGTGTATTACACGCTCATGCTCATAAATTAATGATAATTGCAGAATGTGGTGCCACACAACGTGGCACTACACAAAACTGGCGCTAATACCATAGGCACATAGGGAACACATACGACACAGATCTGTGAGACCACGGCATTGGTGATAAGTCGACAAAACCGTCCCGAAACACATGTGCTACAAAACGCCACTGTTTCCTGCGCATGTACCCAGACATCAATATAGGATATGATCACAATGCACACGTACACAGGCCGCACAACGGGTTGGCATACTCTGGATCAGGTGGTCGAGCAGCATCTGGGGTATAGCCTCCCATTCTTGCACCAGTGCCTGTCGGAGCTCCTGAAGTGTCGTAGGGGTTTGAAGACGTGCAGCGATACATCGACAGAGAGCATCCCGGACGTGCTCGATGGGGTTTAGGTCTGGAGAACAGGCAGGCCACTCCCTTGGCCTGATATCTTCTGTTTCAAGATACTCCACCACGATGGCAGCTCGGTGGGGCCGTGCGTTATCATCCATCAAGAGGAAGGTGGGACCCACTGCACCCCTGAAAAGGCGGACATACTGGTGCAAAATGACGTCCCGATACACCTGACATTTTACAGTTCCTCTGTCAAAGACATGCAGGGGTGTATGTGCACCAATCATAATTCCACCCCACACCATCAAACCACGACCTCCATACAGGTCCCTTTCAAGGACATTAAGGGGTTGGTATCTGATTCCTGGTTCACGCCAGATGAAGACCCGGCGCGAATCACTGTTCAGACTATAACTGGACTCGTCTGTGAACATAACCTGGGACCACTGTTCCAATGCCCATGTTCTTGACACCAGGCTTTACGGGGTCTCCTGTGACCAGGGGTCAGTGGAATGCTGCTTTCAGGTCTCCGGGCAAATAAACCAAGTCTGCTCAGTCGTCTGCAGACTGTGTTGCCATGATCTTAAGATTACACTGTGACACACGGAGGGCTCGTGCTACGACCTGCTGTGTTTGACCAGCCACCAGTCGCCCTACTATTCCACCACTCATAACGTCATCAATATGTGTTCTTTGAGGCATTTTCAACACACAGTCACCATTAGCACGTCTGAAAACGTCTGCGTGCTTACTCGCTGCACCGTACTCTGACATGCACCAACACACCTGTGTGTATGTGGACTGTTGCCAGCGCCACCGTGCGACGACCGCAGGTCAAATGCACCGCATGGTCATACCCCGAAGTGATTTAAACCCGCAAACCGCCCACCAGAGCGTTGTTTCATCACGTATCAGCATTATCCTTCATTTATGAGCATGAGTGTATTTTTACAGTAGGGTAGTGTCTGTTTTTTATAATGTCTATACAGTTCAAGGTAAAGTTGCTTCGGACATGCATGAATGACCGGAGGAACATTGAATCGAACTGTACAGACACTGTAAAATACAGACATTGCCCTACTGTATTTCCTGTCAAAGCAAGGCAGTCTGACGAGTAAAAATAAGGTCTCTCCCTTTGCGGAAATCATAGGATTTGCAAGCAAGCACAATGGGACGTAGACACTAGGGCATTTCGAAATCTGGGTCTGGCCGTGAGTCGTGCAAGAATAGCCAAAGCGGTTAAGGCGACCACTCGCGTACACTGGAAAATCAGGAGTTCGAGTCCCGGTCTGGCATAAATTTTCAGGTGTTACTAGTAAATCGTATAGCTAGTGAACAGCCGTTTTCGCAATTTGCGAATACATTTGATAATATTATTTTTTTTGTCAGTATGGGCAGAAATGTGTGAGTTTCATACCCTGAAAGCAAAAAATAATGTATAAGGTATTGGTTTCTCTGCACCCCGCTGGAGACACACTATCTAAATGTGAAAATAAACTTCTACATCTACATCTACATTTATACTCCGCAAGCCACCCAACGGTGTGTGGCGGAGGGCACTTTACTTGCCACTGTCATTACCTCCCTTTCCTGTTCCAGTCGCGTATGGTTCGCGGGAACGACGACTGTCTGAAAGCCTCCGTGCGCGCTCTAATCTCTCTAATTTTACATTCGTGATCTCCTCGGGAGGTATAAGTAGGGGGAAGCAATATATTCGATACCTCATCCAGAAACGCACCCTCACGAAACCTGGCGAGCAAGCTACACCGCGATGCAGAGCGCATCTCTTGCAGAGTCTGCCACTTGAGTTTGTTAAACATCTCCGTAACGCTATCACGGTTACCAAATAACCCTGTGACGGAACGCGCCGCTCTTCTTTGGATCTTCTCTATCTCCTCCGTCAACCCGATCTGGTACGGATCCCACACTGATGAGCAATACTCAAGTATAGGTCGAACGAGTGTTTTGTAAGCCACCTCCTTTGTTGATGGACTATATTTTCTAAGGACTCTCCCAATGAATCTCAACCTGGTACCCGCCTTACCAACAATTAATTTTATATGATCATTCCACTTCAAATCGTTTCGTACGCAAACTCCCAGAGATTTTACAGAAGTAACTGCTACCAGTGTTTGTTCCGCTATCATATAACCATACAATAAAGGATCCTTCTTTCTATGTATTCGCAATACATTACATTTGTCTATGTTAAGGGTCAGTTGCCACTCCCTGCACCAAGTGCCTATCCGCTGCAGATCTTCCTGCATTTCGCCACAATTTTCTAATGCTGCAACTTCTCTGTATACTACAGCATCATCCGCGAAAAGCCGCATGGAACTTCCGACACTATCTACTAGGTAATTTATATATATTGTGAAAAACAATGGTCCCATAACACTCCCCTGTGGCACGCCAGAGGTTACTTTAACGTCTGTAGACGTCTCTCCATTGATAACAACATGCTGTGTTCTGTTCGCTAAAAACTCTTCAATCCAGCCACACAGCTGGTCTGATATTCCGTAGGCTCTTACTTTATCAGGCGACAGTGCGGAACTGTATCGAACGCCTTCCGGAAGTCAAGAAAAATAGCAATTACCTGGGAGCCTGTATCTAATATTTTCTGGGTCTCATGAACAAATAAAGCGAGTTGGGTCTCACACGATCGCTGTTTCCGGAATCTATGTTGATTCCTACATAGTAGATTCTGGGATTCCAAAAACGACATGATAGTCGAGCATGTAATGTGAATTCTTGTGTGTGATGGGTGCTAATTTCTGCGACAGTGCTGAAATACGTAAGTACGGTGTACTTCTCAGCTTTGCAGTCCATGTGAGTCAGGCTTCGTGACACAAACAAAATTGAAAATTACCGGGTCAGTTGACAGCTGGAATGTGTTCTGGCAGCTGTAGCACAGGACGTCATTGCTGTGGGGCGGCTCAATCGATCGCAGCTGTTTTGTGTACATCGCAGTGGGCGGTTGACGGCCAGGAGCGATTACTATCGAGCTCTAGTCCGTCACTCCACCGCAAGGCTACCAATTCCACGAGTTTTCCCTACGTAATTCCCAGCTGTCACAGAAAATACGGAGATCACTATTGGAAAACGATGAAAACTGACAACTGTAGCGGGATGCAGGGCATCGGTCTTTCAGAACTTACTACAAACTGTGTCCAGCACTTTGTTACAGTAGGCCAGAATGAGATTTTCACTCTGCAGCGGAGTGTGCGCTGATGTGAAACTTCCTGGCAGATTAAAACTGTGTGCCCGACCGAGACTCGAACTCGGGACCTTGGCCTTTCGCGGGCAAGTGCTCTACCATCTGAGCTACCGAAGCACGACTCACGCCCGGTACTCACAGCTTTACTTCTGCCAGTACCTCGTCTCCTACCTTCCAAACTTTACAGAAGCTCTCCTGCGAACCTTGCAGAACTAGCACTCCTGAAAGAAAGGATATTGCGGAGACATGGCTTAGCCACAGCCTGGGGGTGTTTCCAGGATGAGATTTTCACTCTGCAGCAGAGTGTGCGCTGATATGAAACTTCCGGGCGTGATTCGTGCTTCGGTAGCTCAGATGGTAGAGCACTTGCCCGCGAAAGGCTAAGGTCCCGAGTTCGAGTCTCGGTCGGGCACACAGTTTTAATCTTCCAGGAAGTTTCATATGAGCGCACACTCCGCTGCAGAGTGAAACTCTCATTCTGGAAACATCCCCCACGCTGTGGCTAAGCCATGTCTCCGCAATATCCTTTCTTTCAGGAATGCTAGTTCTGCAAGGTTCGCAGGAGAGCTTCTGTAAAGTTTGGAAGGTAGGAGACGAGGTACTGGCAGAAGTAAAGCTGTGAGTACCGGGCGTGAGTCGTGCTTCGGTAGCTCAGATGGTAGACCACTTGCCCGCGAAAGGCAAAGGTCCCGAGTTCGAGTCTCGGTCGGGCACACAGTTTTAATCTGCCAGGAAGTTTCACTTTGTTACAGTAAATTGAAGGTCGTAACAAAGAGCTTATACATGGAATAAAAAGTGCTTTTAAAGTCGGAAGATCGCATACAGATGCAAATTTTGCTTTGAAACAGCCTCTGGAAAAATGTCAAGTGTGGAACATAGAGATTCGCATGCCATTTGTAGAATTCCAAAAAGCTTTTCATAATGTAGCAAGAAATTATTTTTGGACAACAGTAGAAAATAAACGATATCTTCTAGCCCAATCGCAACACGTCGAAGTCTCTACCGTAACAAATCGACACTACGATATCTGTGTTTTTACCTGCCAACAGCTTTTACAACTAGAAAGAGATATGGACAGTTTTACTATGAGACTAAATACTACGTATTTTATACGGCAACAAATATTTGTTTTATTTTATCTGCTTCTGGCTACGCCAATACATTTAGTTGAGAGTTACAGGGCTAAGTTTTCACAAATAACTAAGTAATGTAAAGCTCAGACTTCACTGGCATTGATAATAACAGTTAAATACATACTGTGGTCATAAAGTCTCTGCGTCTCAGGTTAGCAGACTAGTTTCTAAACAAGGTAAATACATAGATACACACTATATATATACTGAACCACAATATTTTAATGCCACCTACACTGTTTGACAAATTAAATTAAATTCCCAGAAAGGGGGGTGGAGACGATTTGTAACTTCACAAGTTGAGATAGTTTGTAATGCTGTTATGGTGATAAAAAATTGGGTGAAAATTACGAAGAACTTGGCACTATGAGCCCACTTATCAGAATGACGGTGCACCCCCTTTGGCCCGGATGAATGCTTCGATTACGTTTGGAAGGGTGTCATAAAACCATTGTATCCTCTCCTGAGGCAAAATGGCCCACAACTATTGTAACTGGCCCTCGATGTTATCGATATTGGCACAGGGATGGAGTTGACATCCGATCTCGTCCCACACATACTCTGTCAAGCACAGATCTGGGGTTTCTGGCCACGGGAATATCTCAATAGCACGCCGGCAGTTCAAAGCGGCACATACCCTGCACAAACGGGCATTGTCCTGTTGAAAAATAGCACCACAAGACTGTGACACATCAAGACCCAGGATGTCCATGCCGTACCACAGTGCCGTCAGAGTTCCCACCATCAGTACTATCTGTGACCTGAAGTCGTATACAATGACTTACCATGCCATGGCACCAGCAGTAATATCATTGTGCACCTCCGCAACAGTTCCAAAGGGGCCTCTTCCCAAGTTGCCGTCATCCTTGCTGACGATGGATATCTGGCGTAGCGCAGAACCACGATTCATCGCTGTACGTAGTGCCAAGCTATTAATCAGCCTACCACCATTCCTCGTTCCTGGTCACGGCACCATTCCGAACGCAGTCGTTTATATTGTGATGTAACTGAATTACACCGAAGCGCCAAACAAACTGGTATAGGCATGCGTATTCAAATACGGAGATATGTGAACAGGCAGAATACGGCGCTGCTGTCAGCAACGCCTATGACAGAAACTGCTGCAATTTCAAAGCTATCAACAACTATCGGCGTGCGAACCTTTCAACGAAACGTTATCGATATGAGCTTTCGGAATCGAAGGCCCATTCGTGTACCCTTGACGACTGCACCACACAAAACTTTACGCCTTTCCTGGACCCGTCAACACCGACTTTGGACTGTTGACGACTGGAAACATGTTGCCTGGTCTGACGAGTCTCGTTTCAAATTGCATCGAGCAGATGGACGTGTATGGAGACAACATCATAAATCCATTGAACCTGCATGTCAGCTGGGGACCGTTCAACCTGGTGAAGGCTCTGTAATGGTGCGGAACGTGTGCAGTTGGAGTGATATGGGATCCCTGATATTCTCTGCCTCGTGATGACTGGGTGTTGTGTGATGTCCTTAGGTTAGTTTGGTTTAAGTAGTTCTGAGTTCTAGGGGACTAATGACCATAGATGTTAAGTCCCACTATCCATTCATGTCCATTGCGCATTCCGACGGACTTGGGCAATTCCAACAGGACAATGTGACATCCCACACGTCCATAATTTCTACAGAGTGACTCCAGGAACACTCCTCCGAGTTTAAACTCTTCCGCTGGCTACCAAACTCCCCTGACATGAACATTATTGAGCATATCTGTGATGCCTTGCAACGTGCTGCTCAGAAGAGATCTCCATCCCCTTGTACTCTTACGGATTTATGGACAGCCCTGCAGGATTCCTCGGTGTCAGTTCCCTCCAGTACTACTTCAGACATCAGTCGAGTCCATGGCACGTCATGTTGCAGCACTTCTGCGTGCTCGCGCTGGCCCTACACCATGTTAGGCAGGTGTACCAGTTTCTTTGGTTCTTCGGTGTATATGCGGTCTTGCGGGCAGTGGAGCAAATGAGATGTTCTTCCAGTGTTAAATTTCTTGTCTGTTCCGATTCTCTGAGTGCCCTTTACTCTGTTTGTACCCAGCAGATAAGTTAATACATAATACTCAGGACACTCTCCTCCAGCTACAACGACTGGGGAAGTATGAGTCATTTTGCTGGGTATCACGACAGGTGGGTATTGTGTGGAACTAAGGGGCGAGTCTAGTGCGTGGAACTAAAGGGCGAGTCTAGCAGCCAAGGAGGCGTGTAATGATTCTCAGTTATCCCAGTGTACTATACCACTGCATGCTATGACCTCGCTGTTGAGATACAGAGTCATACGTCGATGGGATGACGAGTGGGTGGAAGTAGTAAAGCAACAACTCGGCCGTGGCGTACCTCCTTCCAGCCAAGTCTTCGGGACGAGGACCTTATTCGTCTTCGCATAGGCCACAGTCCTTTGACGCATGGCTTCTTACTTCGGCGAGAGGACCCTCAAATGTGTGGTGTTTGTGGCGTACAGATCACTGTGCGCCACATTTTATTAGTGTGCTATTTTCCAACCAGGGGCCGCGGAGGATTTGCCGACGGATCTTCCCTCTATTTGTACTAACGCCCAAACGAATGGGGTTCGAGTTTTGAAGTTTTGTGCATTGTCCAAGATCTTACCCAACGTTTTAGGGAGATGGTTTTAAGGCATAAACAAGGTGACTGGCTAAACCAAGTTTTTTTTTAAAGTGATTAGCCAATCACATTTCCCTACGCGTTTCTTTTAGCTCTTGTATATTTTGTTTTCTCTGTGTTTTAATTTCATGCATAGCTACTTTCCTTCGTTTTAAGTTGTTAGAGTGACTATGTAGTCATTTCGAGTGCATGAATATGCAACAATTTTAGAGTTTATCTCCACATTCAAAAAATGGCTCTGAGCACTACGGGACTTAACATCTCAGGTCATCAGTCCCCTAGAACTTAGAACTACTTAAACCTATCTAACCTAAGGACAACACACACATCCATGCCCGAGGCAGGATTCGAACCTGCGACCGTAGCGGTCGCGCGGTTCCAGACTGAAGCGCCTAGAACCGCTCAGCCACCAGCGGCCGGCTATCTCACCATTAGTTTGTTTTCATGAGTGTAAGGGTGCTGATGACCTCGCCGTTGAATGCCCATAAGATCTTAATAGACGCTCACACTGCAGACCATGCATTGGACGGTGGTGGTCAGGAGTGGTCGACTCGTAACTTGACGAGGTGTGTTCCCACTCTCACGTCCCAACGCAGTCCAGCATTGACACAATGTCGTACCTGAATGCCCCACAAATCTGTATATTGCTCGACTCGACGAGCCGGCTAAATGGAGACCACAATGAGGCCCTTTCCAAACTCTATGACATGTTAATAACGCTGTCTCGCCCGCGTACGCGGTATCTCCGTGTCCTTCACAAAAATATCTCAATATCTGTCGCTATTTACGTCCATTACATATCCTCTTACGCCTGTTGTTGTTCTTGTTGTGGTCTTCAGTCCTGAGACTGGTTTGATGCAGCTCTCCATGCTACTCTATCCTGTGCAAGCTTCTCCCAGTACCTATTGCAGCCTACATCCTTCTGAATCTCCTTAGTGCATTCATCTCTTGGTCTCCCTCTACGATTTTTACCCTCCACGCTGCCCTCCAGTACTAAATTGGTGATCCCTTGATGCCTCAGAACATGTCCTACCAAACGATCTCTTCTTCTAGCCAAGTTGTGCCACAAACTCCTCTTTTCCCCAATTCTATTAAATACCTCCTCATTAGTTATGTCATCTACCCATGTAATCTTCAGAATTCTTCTGTAGCACCACATTTCGAAAGCTTCTATTCTCTTCTTGTCTAAACTATTTATCGTCCATGTTTCACTTCCATACATGGCTACACTCCATACAAATACTTTCAGAAACGACTTCCTGACACTTAAATCAATACTCGATGTTAACAAATTTCTCTTCTTCAGAAACGCTTTCCTTGCCACTGCCAGTCTACATTTTATATCCTCTCTACTTCGACCATTATCAGTTATTTTGCTCCCCAAAAAGCAAAACTCCTTCACTAATTTAAGTGTCTCATTTCATAATCTAATTCCCTCAGCATCAACCGACTTAATTCGACTACATTCCATTATCCTCGTTTTGCTTTTGCTGATGTTCATCTTATACCCTCCTTTCAAGACACTGTCCATTCCGTTCAACTGCTCTTCCAAGTCCTTTGCTGTCTCTGACAGAATTACAATGTCATCGGCGAACCTCAAAGTTTTTATTTCTTCTCCATGGATTTTAATGCCTACTCCGAACTTTACTTTTGTTTCCTTTACTGCTTGCTCAATATACAGATTGAATAGCATTGGGGAGAGGCTACAACCCTGTCTCACTCCCTTCCCAGCCACTGCTACCCTTTCGTGTGCCTCGACTCTTATAACTGCCATCTGCTTTCTACACAAATTGTAAATAGCCTTTCGATCACAGTATTTTACCCCTGCCACCTTCAGAATTTGAAAGAGTATTCCAATCAACATTGTCAAAAGCTTTCTCTAAGTCTACAAATGCTAGAAACGTAGCATTGCCTTTCCTTAATGTTTCTTCTAAGATAACTCGTAGGGTCAGTATTGCCTCACGTGTTCCAACATTTCTGCGGAATCGAAACTGATCTTCCCCGAGGTCGGCTTCTACCAGTTTTTCCATTCGTCTGTAAAGAATTCGCGTTAGTATTTTGCAGCTGTGACTTACTAAACTGATAGTTCGGTAATTTTCACATGTGTCGTCTACACCTGCTTTCTTTGGGATTGGAATTATTATATTCTTCTTGAAGTCTGAGGGAATTTCGCCTGTCTCATACATCTTGCTCACCAGATGGTAGAGTTTTGTCAGGACTGGCTCTCCCAAGGCTGTCAGTAGTTCTAATGGAATGTTGTCTACTCCGGGGGCCTTGTTTAGACTCAGGTACTTCAGTGCTCTGTCAAACTCTTCACGCAGTATCATATCTCCCATTTCATCTTCATCTACATCCTCTTCCATTTCCATAATATTGTCCTCAAGTACACTCCTGGAAATTGAAATAAGAACACCGTGAATTCATTGTCCCAGGAAGGGGAAACTTTATTGACACATTCCTGGGGTCAGATACAGCACATGATCACACTGACAGAACCACAGGCACATAGACACAGGCAACAGAGCATGCACAATGTCGGCACTAGTACAGTGTATATCCACCTTTCGCAGCAATGCAGGCTGCTATTCTCCCATGGAGACGATCGTAGAGATGCTGGATGTAGTCCTGTTGTACGGCTTGCCATGCCATTTCCACCTGGCGCCTCAGTTGGACCAGCGTTCGTGCTGGACGTGCAGACCGCGTGAGACGACGCTTCATCCAGTCCCAAACATGCTCAATGGGGGACAGATCCGCAGATCTTGCTGGCCAGGGTAGTTGACTTACACCTTCTAGAGCACGTTGGGTGGCACGGGATACATGCGGACGTGCATTGTCCTGTTGGAACAGCACGTTCCCTTGCCGGTCTAGGAATGGTAGAACGATGGGTTCGATGACGGTTTGGATGTACCGTGCACTATTCAGTGTCCCCTCGACGATCACCAGTGGTGTACGGCCAGTGTAGGAGATCGCTCCCCACACCATGATGCCGGGTGTTGGCCCTGTGTGCCTCGGTCGTATGCAGTCCTGATTGTGGCGCTCACCTGCACGGCGCCAAACACGCATACGACCATCATTGGCACCAAGGCAGAAGCGACTCTCATCGCTGAAGACGACACGTCTCCATTCGTCCCTCCATTCACGCCTGTCGCGACACCACTGGAGGCGGGCTGCACGATGTTGGGGCGTGAGCGGAAGACGGCCTAACGGTGTGCGGGACCGTAGCCCAGCTTCATGGAGACGGTTGCGAATGGTCCTCGCCGATACCCCAGGAGCAACAGTGTCCCTAATTTGCTTGGAAGTGGCGGTGCGGTCCCCTACGGCACTGCGTAGGATCCTACGGTCTTGGCGTGCATCCGTGCGTCGCTGCGGTCCGGTCCCAGGTCGACGGGCACGTGCACCTTCCGCCGACCACTGGCGACAACATCGATGTACTGTGGAGACCTCACGCCCCACGTGTTGAGCAATTCGGCGGTATGTCCACCCGGCCTCCCGCATGCCCACTATACGCCCTCGCTCAAAGTCCGTCAACTGCACATACGGTTCACGTCCACGCTGTCGCGGCATGCTACCAGTGTTAAAGACTGCGATGGAGCTCCGTATGCCATGGCAAACTGGCTGACACTGACGGCGGCGGTGCACAAATGCTGCGCAGTTAGCGCCATTCGACGGCCAACACCGCGGTTCCTGGTGTGTCCGCTGTGCAGTGCGTGTGATCATTGCTTGTACAGCCCTCTCGCAGTGTCCGGAGCAAGTATGGTGGGTCTGACACACCGGTGTCAATGTGTTCTTTTTTCCATTTCCAGGAGTGTACATCGCCCTTGTATAGATCCTCTATATACTCCTTCCACATTTCTGCTTTCCCCTCTTTGCTAAGAACTGGGTTTCCATCTGAGCACTTGACATTCATGCAAGTGGTTCTCTTTTCTCCAAAGGTCTCATTAATTTTCCTGTAGGCAGTATCTGTCTTACCCCTAGTGAGATAAGCCTCTACATCCTTACATTTGTCCTGTAGCCATCCCTGCTTAGCCATTTTGCACTTCCTGTCGATCTCGTTTTTGAGACGTTTGTATTATTTTTGCCTGCTTCATTTACTGCATTTTTATATTTTCTCCTTTCATCAATTAAATTCAGTATTTCTTCTGTCACCCAAGGATTTCTACTAGCCCTCGTCTTTTTACCTTTTGCTCTGCTGCCTTCACTATTTCAGCTCTCAAAGCTACCCATTCTTCTTCTACTGTATTTCTTTCCCCCATTCCTGTCAATTGTTCCCTTATGCTCTCCCTGAAACTCTGTACAACTTCTGGTTTAGTCAGTTTACCCAGGTCCCATCTCCTTAAATTCCCACCTTTTTGCAGTTTCTTCAGTTTTAATCTACAGTTCATAACCAATAGGTTGCGGTCAGAATCCACATCTACCCCTGGAAATGTCTTACAATTTAAAACCTGGTAACTAAATCTCTGTCTTGCCGTTACATAATCTGATACCTTCTAGTATCTCCAGGCTTCTTCCATGTATACAGCCTTCTTTCATGATTCTTGAACCAAGTGTTAGCTATGATTAAGTTGTGCTCTGTGCAAAACTCTACCAGGCGGCTTCCTCTTTCATTTCTTAGCCCTAATCCATATTCACCTACTACGTTTCCTTCTCTTCCTTTTCCTACTGTTGAATTCCAGTCACCCACGACTATTAAATTTTCGTCTCCCTTCACTATCTGAATAAGTTCTTTAATCTCATCATACATTTCATCAATTTCTTCATCCTCTGCAGAGCTAGTTGGCATATCAACTTGTACTACGGTAGTAGGCGTGGGTTTCGTGTCTATCTTAGTCACAATAATGCGTTCACTATGCTGTTTGTAGTGGCTTACCCGCACTCCTATTTTTTATTCACTATTAAACCTACTCCTGCATTACCCCTATTTGATTTTGTATTTATAACCCTGTGTTCACCTGACCAAAAGACTTGTTCCTCCTGCCACTGTACTTCGCTAATTCTCACTATATCTAACTTTAACCCATTCATTTCCCTTTTTAAATTTTCTAACCTACCTGCCCGATTAAGGGATCTGACATTCCACGCTCCGATCCGTAGAACGCCAGTTTTCTTTCCCCTGATAACGATGTCCTCTTGAGTAGTCCCCGCCCGGAGATCCGAATGGGGGACTATTTTAGCTCCGGAATATTTTACCCAAGAAGACACCATCATTAGGCCTAGTTACGTTAAATACGAACAACACTACCGCAATCTGGTGGTCGTAGTACCCACCACAGAGAATTGCAACTCGAATAATTTACATACATGCTGAAGTGGGTAAGTGAACGAATTTACAATGGCATCTGACAATGCCGACTGGGTGCTTCACTTTTTTTGGCAGTAGTGTTCGAGTATTAACTGCTGTACCACGATCAAGTTATGAATACCTACGATCGCGTGCAGAAAATTAATGCCTCCGAATTTTTTATGTGAACATTCTTGAAGCTTTTCAAATAAAACAAATGGTGTTAACATTCTACACCTTTATTATTCATGGCCACATTTTTATTTTCCAACATAGTCACCCTGGCGACGAACAGATCTCTCCCAACGACAGACAGGTTTGTTGATACCGCACTACAAAATGTTTGACTTTGTTTATGGAGCCACAACATCACATCTGTTTGCACCGCTTTATCACTGTCAAAGTGAAGTCTTCGAAGATGTTTAAGTTTTGGAAACAGATGAAAATCGGATAGGGCCAAGCTGGGACTGTATAGAGGATAATCGATGACAGTGAACGCAAGACGTTGGATTCTTGCAGATGTCGCGGCCCTCGTGTGTTGTCAGACATTGTCTTGATGAAGGAGAGGGTGGTCCATGCATGGACGAATTCTTCGAATTCATGCTTCCCGTTTTGTGGGGGTGTACCACGCTGTTTGTCACGCGCCGACGTAGTTTCGTTACACACTGCTGTAATACAAGCTACATTTCGGAGCCCTCTGGCGGAAAAGGGTTGCAACTTGCGTCAGCGAAGCGGGGAAGTTTTTTTTTTCTTTTTTTCTTTATTGTGATTTTGATCACCTTACACAAGGCGGGCTGTCAGCAGCAGAGTACGCCGCTCTTCAGCCTTTAGTTTCACAATAAGTAAAACATAGAGGTGGCACAGAGAATACAATCAAAACGGCGGGTAAAAAATGTAGACACTAAAAAACAATAAAACATGGAGCCGTTCACGCTGGACGAGAAACATCACTAACACTAGTTGACACGGCGCACATAACACGGATGATGGCGACGGTACACGTGAACAGTGGTGGCGTGACGGCGAACAAACACTAAACACAAACGAAGGCACACACACGAGACACTGATGGCGATGATCTCCGGCGCGCGGAAGTCCACGTAGCGTGTGCGAGTCCGGGAACCTGCCAAGAGATGAGGAGGGGGGGGGGGAGAGGGGAGAGCAGAGATGCCATGGGCAGAGGAGACAGGAGGAAATGAGGAAGGGGGAGGGGAAGCCCGGGGGAAGATGGATGGAGAAATAGAGATGGAGGGAAAAGGAAAGAGAAGGGAAGGGAAGAGAAGGGATGGAGGGTGCCTAAAGGAAAGTACACCGGAAGTGAGGGGGGGGGGGCAGGATCAAAGTAGATAGGAGGGTTAGACGGAGGGGAGGAGGACATCATCAGGGAGGGGGAGCTGGCGGAAGCCACCTTGGGAGAGGGTAAGGAGAGTGGAGAGATGGAGACCGGGTGGGACGTGGAAATACAGGCGCGGCAGTGGGCGGGGGTGAGAGAGGATGGGTGAGACAAGCGGATGAGGAGGATCGAGTTTGCGGGAGGTGTACAGGATCCGTATCCTCTCAAGGAAAAGGAGGAGGTGGGGGAAGGGGATGAGATCATACAGGATCCGCGTGGGGGAGGGGAGACGGATGCAATAGGTGAGGCAGAGAGCATGGCGTTCAAGGATTTGTAGGGATTTATAAAAGGTTGGGGGAGCGGAGACCCAGGACGGATGGGCGTAATAAAGGATAGGGCGGATGAGGGATTTATAGGTGTGGAGGATGGTGGAGGTGTCCAGACCCCACGTACGGCCAGAAAGGAGCTTGAGGAGGTGGAGTCGGGAGCGTGCCTTGTTTTGGATTGTCCGGAGATGGGGAGTCCAGGAGAGGCGATGGTCAAGGGTGACGCCAAGGTACTTAAGGGTGGGAGTGAGGGCGATAGGACGGCCATAGATGGTGAGATAGAAATCAAGGAGGCGGAAGGAAGGGGTGGTTTTGCCTACAGTGATCGCCTGGGTTTTGGAGGGATTGACCTTGAGCAACTACTGGTTGCACCAAGCGGTGAACCGGTCAAGATGGGATTGGAGAAGGTGTTGGGAGCGCTGCAGGGTGGGGGCAATGGCAAGGAAGGCGGTGTCACCAGCAAACTGGAGAAGGTGGACGGGGGATGACGGCGGCGGCATGTCCGCCGTGTACAAAAGGTACAGAAGGGGGGAGAGGACGGAGCCTTGGGGCACACCGGCGGAGGGGAAAAAGGTGTAGGAATCGAGGTCCAGGGAGAGGAAGATTGCGGAGCGACGGGAATTAAGCTGTTTGGAAAGGAGGTGAGTGAGGTGAAGGAGAAGGTCGTCGGAAGAGAAGGACGGACGAAAGCCACACTGGGTAACGGGAAGGAGGCGGTGCTGGCGGAGATGCTGTTGGACGCGTCGGGTGAGGATAGATTCCAGGACCTTGCTGAAGACCGAGATAAGGCTGATGGGATGGTAGGAGGAGACAGCGGACAGCGGTTTACCAGGTTTAAGAAACATCAGGATACGGGAGGTTTTCCACAGGTCGGGGTAGTAACCAGTGGACAGGACTACATTGCAGAGCCTGGCCAGAGTGGAGAGGAAAGAGACAGGAGCTTCACAAAGGTGACGGTAGGTGACACGATCGTGACCAGGAGCGGTGTTGCGTTTTGTGCGGGGTGTAGCAATGAGATCCTGTGTAGTGATAGGGGCATTGAGTTCCGTGTGTGCAATGTTGTCCAAGTACTGGAAACCAGGAGCGAGGGGAGAAGCGGGGAAGTCGACCGAGTAATATACATGACATGTAATGCTTCAACCGATATTGAGAACAGAATAAAAAATTCGGAGGCATTACTTTTGAGCAAGCCCTCGTACATTCACAGTTGTCAAGAGTAACTATACAACAGAGATAATGAAATTACAATGAAATCAAGACCATTAGCTGCTTACAGGCGTTGATAAATATCAACGGGGACAGTTGACAATGTGTGCCCCGATCGTGACTCGAACCCGTGATCTCCTGCTTACATGGCAGACGCTCTATCCGACTGAGCCATCGAGGACACAGAGGATAGTGCGACTGCAGGGACTTATCTCTGGCACACTCCCCGTCAGACCCGCGCTTCTAACATACTGTCAACACATTACATCTGTAGTGCCCCTGCCCATTATACTCATTACGTCCGAAAGAGCAGACATCATATTCATATAAATAAGGCGTACCGGCCAATGATCTTCTGCAGTGCAGATGCACTCACATTGCTAAAATTCTTTGGAGAATCGCTAGATTGACTGCCGCGAGTAATGAATATAGTGGGCAGGGCACTACAAATGTAGTGTGTGGACAATAAGTTGGAAGTGTGGATCTCACGGGAAGCGTGCCAGACATTAGTTTCTGCAGCCGGACTGTCCTCTGTGTCCTCGATGGCCCAGTTGGATAGAGGGTCTGCCACATAAGCAGGGATCCTGGGTTCGAGTCCCGGTCAGGGCACACATTATCGACGCCTGGAAGCAGCTAATGGTCTGGATTTCACTGTAATTTTTATTCTTCGAGAGCTGCAAGATCACCAATGGAATCGGACGTGTCCGAAAGAACAGATAACATCTTCATATTCATACAACAGAGATAAGTTCTTTTTTCATTTCGACTGTCTCCGTAAGCAGCCAACCTAATTCCTTCTGCGTCTAGGGCAGCCGAAGAATACATCGTTGACGTCATATATCTCTCAGCAGTCGCAGTGTGATGATGGTTTGACGTGTATTTACTGAAAAAGAAACTGAAAGCAATTTACATATAGAAGTATCTAAATGAAGCAGTGTTTCTGGAGTCTAAAAAGGTAAATCAGTCACACATTGGAAGCTTTGTTTGAACACAAAAATGCGTTACTAGGCTAGGTCTTGATGGAGGTGATATATTGTTTCCTTTCTCTGATGTTTGGGCTGACTTACTCCACCAATCGTAGGGGGACCTACAGTTCATCAAGGACATGTCAGAGATGAAAGAAGTAAGTGGAAGATAAAAATTACAAAAAATTACAGGACTGATAGAGAATCGAACCCAAGACCTTTGGGTCGTAGTATTGCACTTTACCATCAAATCTATCTACTGATAATTAATTAAACCATATCAACGGCGTCTCAGGGTAAAGACCCAGTAAGTTCGGAAATAGTAAGATAGGCTTAAAACATCTAAGCTGTTTAACTGTCAGTATAGATGCCTACACCATGAAAAAATACGCTCTAAGATGAAGAAGTTATCCGGATGGGACGGAGATCGGTAGATGTGATGTGCATGTACAGACACACAAGTGATGACCGTTTCAGAAAGATTGGATGATTTATTCAAGAGAAAGAGTTCTACGGACTGACCAAGACAGTAATACGTTGGTCCATATCTGGTCCTTATGCAAGCAGTTATGGCACTGATTGACAGAATTGTTGGATGTCCTCTTCACGGATGCCGTGTCTAATTCTGTTCAATTGGCGCGTTAGATCGTCAAAATTTCGAACTGGTTGGAGGGAATTGCCTATAATAACCGAAACTTTATCAATTAAAGAGAGATCCAGCGATCCTACTGGCCAAAGTGTTTTCAGTCTGCATGTGTGAAAATTTTAGAGTGTGTAGATACATCCTTCCCGCTTGTTTTCAAACTTAGTTCAACCTATTCCCGTACGTGGCGCCGTCACAGAATGTCTTCAAGTTGGTTGCTACACTTGACGTTCGTCAGAAGCAACGTGCTGTCATAGAATTCCTGTGCTGTGAAAACGAGACAGTGGGAAACATCCACAAGAGGCTGAAAAAGGTGTATGGAGATGCTGCTGTCGATCGCAGTACAGTTAGTCGATGGGCAAGCAGGTTACATGATGAAAGCGGGCACGGCAATATTGAGGATTGTCCTGGCAGTGGCAGGCCTCGTACTGCACACAATCCAGACAATGTGCAGAGAGTTAACGAATTGGTGACTGCTGACAGACGCATCACAGTGAACGAATTGTCATGCTACGTTGGGATAGGGGAAGAAAGTGTTTGCAGAATACTGGAAGTGTTGGCGTTAAAAAAAGTTTGTGCCAGGTGGGTTCCCAGGATGTTGACAGTGGCTCACAAGGAAACAAAAAAAAAAAAGGTATGCAGCGAACTTTTGGAAGAGTATGAGAATGGTGGAGATGAATTTCTTGGAAGAATTGTGGCAGGTGATGAAACATGTCTCCATCATTTTTCACCAGAGACGAAGAGGCAATCAATGGAGTGGCATCATGCAAATTCAGCCAAGAAAAAAAATTCAAAACCACACCTTCTGGTGGAAAAGTTATGGCTACGGGGTTTTTCGATTCCGAAGGACTCTTGCTTGTGGAAATCATGCCAAGTGGAACCACCATAAATTCTGATGCATATGTGACGACACTGAAGAAACTTCAAGCTCGACTGAGTCGGGTTCGACCACATCGGCAAAAGCAGGATGTTTTGCTGTTGCACGACAATGCACGGCCACATGCCAGTCAAAAAACCATGGAAGCGATCACAAAACTCGGATGGACAACACTGAAACACCCGCCTTACAGTCCTGACCTGGCTCCATTGACTATCATCTCTTTGGGAAACTGAAAGACTCTCTTCATGGAACAAAGTTTGAAGATGATGACTCCCTTGTGCACGCTGCCAAACAGTGGCTCCAACAGGTTGGTCCAGAATTTTACCGTGCGGGTTTACAGGCGCTGATTCCAAGATGGCGTAAGTCAGTTGAGAGGGATGGAAATGATGTGGAGAAATGAAAATATTGTTCCTAAAGGATGTATCTATGCACTGTAAAACTTTCAAAGATGTAGAATAAATGATGGATTACAAAAAAAGTGTGCATTTCTTTTGGAGTGACCCTCGTACATCATACAGGGTGTTTCAAAAATGACCGGTATATTTGAAACGGCAATAAAATCTAAACGAGCAGCGATAGAAATACACCGTTTGTTGCAATATGCTTGGGACAACAGTACATTTTCAGGCAGACAAACTTTCGAAATTACAGTAGTTACAATTTTCAACAACAGATGGCGCTGCGGTCTGGGAAACTCTATAGTACGATATTTTCCACATATCCACCATGCGTAGCAATAATATGGCGTAGTCTCTGAATGAAATTACCCGAAACCTTTGACAACGTGTCTGGCGGAATGGCTTCACATGCAGATGAGATGTACTGCTTCAGCTGTTCAATTGTTTCTGGATTCTGGCGGTACACCTGGTCTTTCAAGCGTCCCCACAGAAAGAAGTCACAGGGGTTTATGTCTGGCGAATAGGGAGGCCAATCCACGCCGCCTCCTGTATGTTTCGGATAGCCCAAAGCAATCACACGATCATCGAAATATTCATTCAGGAAATTAAAGACGTCGGTCGTGCGATGTGGCCGGGCACCATCTTGCATAAACCACGAGGTGTTCGCAGTGTCGTCTAAGGCAGTTTGTACCGCCACAAATTCACGAAGAATTTCCAGATAGCGTGATGCAGTAATCGTTTCGGATCTGAAAAATGGGCCAATGATTCCTTTGGAAGAATTGGCGGCCCAGACCAGTACCTTTTGAGGATGCAGGGACGATGGGACTGCAACATGGGGCTTTTCGGTTCCCCATATGCGCCAGTTCTGTTTATTGACGAAGCCGTCCAGGTAAAAATAAGCTTCGTCAGTAAACCAAATGCTGCCCACATGCATATCGCCGTCATCAATCCTGTGCACTATATCGTTAGCGAATGTCTCTCGTGCAGCAATGGTAGCGGCGCTGAGGGGTTGCCGCGTTTGAATTTTGTATGGATAGAGGTGTAAACTCTGGCGCATGAGACGATACGTGGACGTTGGCGTCATTTGGACCACAGCTGCCACACGGCGAACGGAAACCCGAGGCCGCTGTTGGATCACCTGCTGCACTAGCTGTGCGTTGCCCTCTGTGGTTGCCGTACGCGGTCGCCCTACCTTTCCAGCACGTTCATCCGTCACGTTCCCAGTCCGTTGAAATTTTTCAAACAGATCCTTTATTGTATCGCTTTTCGGTCCTTTGGTTACATTAAACCTCCGTTGAAAACTTCGTCTTGTTGCAACAACACTATGTTCTAGGCGGTGGAATTCCAACACCAGAAAAATCCTCTGTTCTAAGGAATAAACCATGTTGTCTACAGCACACTTGCACGTTGTGAACAGCACACGCTTACAGCAGAAAGACGACGTACAGAATGGCGCACCCACAGACTGCGTTGTCTTCTATATCTTTCACATCACTTGCAGCGCCATCTGTTGTTGAAAATTGTAACTACTGTAATTTCGAAAGTTTGTCCGCCTGAAAATGTACTGTTGTCCCAAGCATATTGCAACAAACGGTGTATTTCTATCGCTGCTCGTTTAGTTTTTATTGCCGTTTCAAATATTCCGGTCATTTTTGAAACACCCTGTATCCACCGATATCCGTCCCATTCGGATAATTCCTTCGTTATGTGTCGTTTTTGTTTGTAGGAGTGTTGTACTTCAGTCCGATAAGTGGAACAGTGTTCAAATTTCTGCTGCGCAAAAAGAGGGAACAAATCAAGGATCCGTTTCTCCACACTCACCACATAGAAGTGAATCTTTGGTACTAACGCAAGGAAAACTTCGAAATTTCTGTCATTTGCAATCAAATTTCTTTGTGTAATTAGAGTACGTCCTAGGAAAGATAAGAAACTAACATACATTGAAATAATTAAATGTAGCCAGTGTAATGGACAGAATTGGAAGTACAGGTGTTGGATCGATCGTCTAAACCTTACGTCACCGAGAGCCTAAACCGGCTATTTTAGTCTAACACTGAATGAAGAATAAGATGGTGATTATAGTGATGATGAGGATGACGATAATAATGATCACGAATGCAATGAAAGTATGGCTATTGAGAACATAAACGTTAAAAAGGTTCCTTTAATCTCCTATTGTTAACTTGATTTTTTGTATTTGTGTGAAATCGCGAGTGCTGACCATTCTATGACTTCATTTTTTTACTCTTTATGTCTTTGTATGAACCAGTTTCACTAGGTTCGTCAAACAGGTATAGACTACTGTAGGCCTTTATCTCTGACGTTGTTCTGTTGTAGAATTTTGGAATGTGTTATATGCTCGCGTAATATGAGATTTCTGGAGAACGAATATCTCCCCTGTAGGAATCATCATGAGTTATGAAAATAACAATCGCGTGAAACTTAGCTTGCTCCGGTTGTCCACCCCGAAAGCAGTAGATACTGGTGGCCGGTCAATGCTCTGTTCCTTGACTTCCTGAAGGCATCCGATACCACATTACTGCCTGATGAACAGAATACGTGCCTACGAAATATCAGACCAGCTATGCGATTGCATTGATGGGTTTGTAGCTAACAGAACCTGACATTCTTGGAGGAGAGAAATCTTCAGACGTAAAAGTAGCCTCGGACATACACCAAGGGAATGTGATAGGAACATTAATTTTCACAACATATGTAAATGAGGTAGCGGGCCATGTCAGAAGTTCTGTGAGGCTTTTCGTGGATGATGCTGCTGTATACGGAAAAGTCTGAACGCTAGAAAATTATAGCGGAATTCAGAAATATCTGCGGGGAATCGACGCTTGGCACATGGGTTGACAAGTGACGCACAGCATAAACATAGGTATCGTATTACGCCTAAGTAGGCAGAAAGTTGTTGCATTATTACACGATTGCAGAACAATCACTGGAAGCACTAGTGCTCTGAGCACTATGCGACTTAACTTCTGAGGTCATCAGTCGCCTAGAACCTAGAACTAATTAAACCTAACTAACCTAAGGACATCACACACATCCATGCCCGAGGTAGGATTCGAACCTGCGACTGTAGCGCCTAGAACCGCAGGGCCACTCCGGCCGGCCTGGAAGCAGTCATAGCCACAAAAATATCTTGAAGTATGCGTACTGAGCAACTTAAAGTGTAACGACCATACGGAACTAATCACAAGTAAGACTGATGCTAGAGATTCATCGTAAGAATCGTCAGTAAGTGTAGTTCACTTACAAAGAAGGTAGGTGTGGTGTCACCGCCAGACACCACACTTGCTAGGTGGTAGCTTTTAAATCGGCCGCGGTCCGCTAGTATACGACGGACCCGCGTGTCGCCACTGTCAGTAATTGCAGACCGAGCACCACCACACGGCAGGTCTAGAGAGACGTACTAGCACTCGCCCCAGTTGGACAGCCGACGTTGCTAGCCATGGTTCACTGAGAATTACGCTCTCAATTGCCGAGACGATAGTTAGCATAGCCTTCAGCTACATTTGCTACGACCTAGCAAGGCGCCATTACCAGTATAGATATTGAGATTCTATTAATGTATCATCAAGAGCGATGTTCTACAAATGTGGATTAAAGTTAAGTATTCCAGAAGCTACGTACTTTTCTTTATAGCATTCATTACGTATCCTGTTTCAGACCTCACGCCAGCGTGCGTGAGTTTAAGCGCGTGACTTTCGGCTTCCTCTCATTGTGTCTAGGCTGTCTTGTCTAGACACAACAGTAGGCTAGCTTGCGAAATCCACGTTCGAGGAATATTTTATATCGCTCGTCAGTCTGAAATTCGTACCGCATAGGATTCATAGAGGAAATAGTGAAGATGCAAAGATGAGAAGCGCGTCTCGTTACAGGTTCATTTAGAAAACGCGAAAGCGACCTGAGATGCTCAGGCAACTCAAGTAGCAGACGCTGCAAGAGCTCTGTTCCACATCATGAAGTGGTTTTACCGTTAAAGTTCCGAGAACCGCACTTTCCGTGAGAGGTCAGCCAGTGCATTGCTTCCCCTCAAGTACTATATCTCACGAAAATACCATAGAAATGAAATGAGGGGGATTAGAGCTCATATGAAGACTTTCCAACAACATTTCTTCCCGCGAGAAATTTGCGATTGAAACAGGAAAGAGGGGAAAGCTAGTGGTACACAAAGCACCTCCCGCCTCAGACCGCAAGCTTGCGGAGTATAGATGTTGCTGGATCGTGATAGAGAAGTTGACAGTTGTTTACGAACTGCTGTAAGTTACGCTGATAAACTGTCGACCGTCTTCTTGTTGCCGCTGCGAATTTCGCCTATGATGGAAGAAGGGTCAAAGATTGTAGAGAAAGACAGAGGAGGAAGTAAGAAAGTACCATGTGGAATCGTCAAAAGTAAGGTAAGTTTGAGAGAGGGTGCAACAATGACGGATAAAAATAGAAAAGAGATTAATAATAAAGAGACTCCGAAGATGGTGTGGAAGGAATACTTTGGACACGTGCTAAATGTTGTGGATTGGCAAGACAGCCAGCCCACTATAAGGAAGCCGAAAGGCGCGCGACGCAGGCTGGCGTGAGGTCTGGAACAGGACAGGGAAATGAGACTAGCAAAATTAGTAAGTTGCTGGTGGAATACTTAACTTTAATCCATAATTGGTGAACATCGCTCTTGACGGTACATGTTTTACAGCATCAATAGTAACTGGTAATGGCGCCTTGCTAGGTCGTAGCAAATGACGTAGCTGAAGGCTATGCTAACTATCGTCTCGGCAATTGAGAGCGTAATTTGTCAGTGAACCATCGCTAGCAAAGTCGGCTGTACAACTGAGGCGAGTGCTAGGAAGTGTCTCTAGACCTGCCGTGTGGCGGCGCTCGGTCTGCAATCACTGATAGTGGCGACACGCGGGTCCGACGTATACTAACGGACCGCGGCCGATTTAAAGGCTACCACCTAGCAAGTGTGGTGTCTGGCGGTGACACCACACTAAATCCGAACGGATTTGGAGATGAGGGTAATAGGTAGAAGTAAACTCTGAGGGGAAAAGGACCTGACATCGAAAGAAATGGAAAGGCACGAGGTATAAACGAAGTAAGCGTCGAAATGGCAGCAAGGAGATTGAGAAACAGTGGATATATCTTTAGATGAGCGTGTTGTGGATTGAGAAGAAGATTGGAAGAGGGCACTAATTGTCCCCATATTCAAGAAAGGGAGCAGGAAGGATTGTAGAGAGGAACAGCATAGCTTCAGATCTGAGAGATCAACTGCTGACCTCATATTTGCGGAGAGCGCCACTATGAATTTGGGGAACACCTTGTGATGGTCTTTCTCTATATAGAACAGGCATTTGATAGCCTCTGTAAAAAAATGGTCTGGGGTGTACTAGGAAAGAAAGGAACAGAAAAAGAGAGAGCAAACAGAGTGGAGGAGATGTACTATGAAAGTCCGAGTTTTAGAGAGTGAGAAATGAAAAGACGGATTTGCACCAGCAAACAAGTGTGAAACAGAGCAGTGCATTGTGAAATGTAAAATTTTCCCGGCGAATTAAATATTCGAAGAGATTTCGTAACTGCTGCCGGTCGTGAAGTTCACTCCACGATATTTCAACTGGACACCTGCCGGTCATCTTCAGGTGAGGCATCGATGACTGACGAAGACGTTCTCCGCTCCGCCTTATATAGCGCGCTGCGTGCGTCAGAGTCACGGTAACCGAAGGACCACATCGTCCGGCGGGAGCGCCCTCGCTGGTGGAACTGCAAGGATCAGCTGTCTTCGGCGTTGCCGCTCGCCACAGTCATCGGAGCGTTCTGGCGTCCGTCTGGAGTAAATCTCGGAGATGACGGGATTCCACGCATTATCCAGCTGACAGCCGCTGTCACGATTATTTAGGTTTTCCGCGACGCGTATTTCAAGGGATTCGTTCATTATGGAGTCTCAGAAAGATGTTTCTGTGGCCAAAATTAATATTTTGTCGTACTCCATTGAATGTCCATTGAAGATACAATGTTCCGCAACTGCACACTCGCTGGGTTGCAGAAGGCGAGTCCATTGTTAATGTTCTGTGCAACGTTCTTCCACTGTGCGTGTTATTTGTACTATATAAGACATACCACACTGGCAAGATATTTTGTAAATTCCCTCCTTCTGCAATAACAAGTTAGTCTTTACTGATCCCAACTAGTCGGAAGTCTTAGATGGTGGGCGGAAAATACCAAGAATTCTTAGTAATTTTTAGTCTACAGTTGTGGAACATTGCATCTCCAACAGCCATTCAATGAAGAATGAAAAAATATTAATTTTGGCTACAGCAACATCTTTTTGGGACTTCATAATAAAAGAACCCGTCGAAATATGTGTCGCAGAAAATCTAATGAATCGTGACAATGGCTACAGGCTGGATAACGCTTGGAATCCCGTCATCTCTGAGATTTTCCCTAGACGAAGACATCAGAATACTCCGATGACTGCGGCGAGCGGCAACGCCGAAGACAGCTGATACTTGCAGTTCCGCCAGCGAGGGCGTTGCGGCCGGGTGGTGTGGTCCTTATGTCACCGTGTCCCTGACGCATGCACGGTAGTACTATCGGCGAGCTGTAAAGGCGAGTGGAGAACGTCTTCGCCAGGCCTTCGAGTCCATTCTCTCCCACCATATTCATCACCACCTAAACCAGCACCACCTTCTTCCCTTTACACACTGTGGCTTGCAGTCCTCTTTCTCAGCCGACGACCATTTCCTTAACCTTAACAAATCTTCTTTACCTCCAACTAAACCCCCGTCGCTCCGCTGTCTTTGTTTCCTTCGACCTCCAGAACGACTATGACTGTGTCTGGCGCCCCGGGATCCTCTTCAAACTCCAGACCTACGCCCCTCTCATCACATTCGTTCGTCTCATTGCTTCCTTCCTCTCCCGTCGCCCCTCCTATGTCACTATCCACAATACCAAGTTCCGTACTTTCTATCCCACCGCTAGCGTGCCCCAAGGCTCCGTCCTTTCCCCTGTCCTCTCTCCTGTATACTGCAGGTATGCCCAAATCTCCCTCACCTGTTCATCTCCACCACATTGCTGATGACACCGCTTTCCAGGCCGTCTGTCCTACCCTTCAATGGTCCCAACGCACCATTCAAACCCACCTCGACCAGTTCACCACCTGGTGCGACCAGTGGCTCCTCTGCATCAACCCTTCCAAGACCCAGGAAATCATCATAGGTTGTACCACCCCCTCCTTCCGGCTCCACGATTTTTACCTTACCATTTATGGTCGACCTGTTACGGTATAAAGACAAGTGCCAGAACGCCAGTGGGAAACGATAGAGAAGAGATGGCTGCGAGAAGAGGTCAGCCAATCGCACTCTGACCGACTGCTCTCCAGGACGACAACGCGACAGCAGCGGCCCCTAGGTAAAGAGGACATAAGTGCCTCTACCGTCCGGCGACGACCCAGTTCAACAGTTGCTTCAAGACGAGCGAGCTGGACAGAAGCACCAACGATAGTTACTTCGTTTCTAATGTAGCACAGGCTTGTGATTGTTTATACTGAAGACGTTTGCTCACTTTGTTCATCGCCCTTTGCTTGTGGCACTTCTGTGTAGTTGTTAAAATTAAGTATTTTTTCATTTTGTAATAAAACTCATTAATAAGATTTGTTTGCATTGTTTGTCTAGCAAGCTGAGTATGTAGCATTCCTAGACCTCACATATTTGACAATGATCACCTCACTCCTACCCTGAAATACTTTGGCCACACCCTCGACCATCACCTCATCCGCATTCCCCATATCCTTACAATCCAACACAATAGATTCCACCTCCCAAAACTTCTGTCCATCTAGGCCTGGGGATTGCATCCTTCCACCATCCTTCACACCTACAAATCCTTGATCTGTCTCATCCTTTTTTATGCCAGTGTCATCTGGATTTCCGCCCTGCTCAGATTCTATAAAGCCCTCCAAAGCTTTGAATGCCATGCACTCTGCCTCGCCATGTCCACCTTCCATCCCCCACACAGATCGACTATGAACTCATCCTCTTCCCACAGCTTCTCCATTTACTTGAATACATCCACACCCTGTACATCGTCGGCAGACTCTATGCCCCCTACCTCCTGGTGTCTCCAATCCTCTCTAAACTCAGCCCATTGCCATGCCTACGGCTCCTGGGTGACTACGTTCTGATATATACCCCTCCTACCAGCTCTAATCCCATCATCTCCCATCCCCTCCTCCAAGCTCCCTTTCCCTTCCTCTTCCCTTTCCCTGAGCGGTTCTTTCCTCCCTTATATGCCCCCCTCCCTTTCCTCTTACCTCTTCTGCATCTCTCTCCTGACCTGCCTTCTCTCCCCCTCTCCCACCCCACCCGTCCCCTGTCCCTTAGTGCGACCCCTGACCCTCTTTCTTCTCATCCCATCCCCTGCCCCCTCCTCTCCACTCTTTTCCCTCCTCTCAGGTCTCCCCTCCGTTGGAAGGCACCTCCTGGCAGTTTTTATTCTTCGTCGTATGTACTCTCTCTCGTGCAGTGGTTTTAAAGTGTCGTCATTCTGGTGTGTTTTAGTAGTGGCGAACTTTTAACTTGCACGTGTGACTTCAGTGTATTTTATGTGCTCTGCAAATCGCCAACTGTGTTTTTTATCTTTCTGTTGAACGTCCCAAAATGAACTTCTCCATGCAAGTGTCTATTTTAACCCCCACTGCCTTCTCTTATTATGCTCTTATATCCTCCTTTTTTATCACTTTTTATGCCTCTCTTTTCATCTTTTTATTAGATCTGTCGCTCGGCTGGAGAGCGGCCGCTGCTGACAGCTCTGCTCATATAGGGTGGGGAATGAAATTACAATAAAGAAAAAGTCGTCTTCGTCAGTCCTCGATGACTCACCTGAAGATGACTGACAGGTGTCCAGTTGAAATATCATGGAGTGAAGCTTACGACGACCGGCTGCAATCCCGAAATCTCTTTGAACAGCAACAGTGCATTGTCTCCTCTCCACTTTATTGTCGTCTTTGATGAGATAATGAGTAAGATGGCAGAAAAAACTAGAGAAGACAAGATGAGAGCAAGCGTGTTCGCATATGACTTAAAGATCTGAGGAAACAGAGATTCAGGAACAGATGTATGTTTGTGAAGAAACTGTGAGACAGTATGAAATGAAATTTAATGTAATCAAATCTGAGATCCTCGTTACAATTAGGAAGAAAGATAGACTAACTAGCGTAATAAGGAATGGAGCTGAACAATTGAAGAAAATGGAAAGTGTCTAGCACTTGGGAAATATGATAGAGGAAAATGGAAGAAATGAGAAAGAAATCTGTGAGCATGACAGACAGGCAAAAGTATCCCTGTGAAGTGTTAACAGCCTGGTTTGGAACAAAGATGTCCCACAATAAAGCAAAGAAGTAACATATGGAAGTTACTACTATCTCATTGCTGACTTATGCATCTGAACCATGGCTAATGAAGAAAAAGATGTTAGCAGATTACAGACATACGAAATATAGTTCCTCAGAAGTAGGTGGGAGTAAGAAGGAGAGAAAAAGCGAGGAATGAAGGGTAAATTTAATGTAATCAAATCCGAGATCCGTGTTACAGTTAGAAAGAAAGATAGGCCAACGAACGGAATAAGAATTGGAGGACACAGGGATTTGTGAATACAGAGTAGTCGTAGCGAGATTGAATATTGTAATCCCCAAATCCTCAAAAAATAAGCGAAAAATATACCTGTTCAAAAAAGCAGATAAAAATTCACTTGACGCCTTTCTAAGAGACAATCTCCACTCATTCCAAATTAATAACATAAGTGTAGACCAGATGTGGCTTACATTCAAAGAAATAGTATCGGTAGCAATTGAGAGATTTATACAAATAAATTAACAAACGACGGAGCTGACCCTTGCCAGCCGGAGTGGCCGTGCGGTTCTAGGCGCTACAGCCTGGAACCGAGCGGCCGCTACGGTCGCAGGCTCGAATCATGCCTAGGGCATGGATGTATGTGATGTCCTTAGGTTAGTTAGGTTTAATTAGTTCTAAGTTCTAGGCGACTGATGACCTCAGAAGTTAAGTCGCATTGTGCCCAGAGCCATTTGAACCATTTTTGAGCTGATCCTTCTTGGTACACAAAACGGGTTAGAACACTGCTGCAGAAACAACGAAACAAACATGCCAAATTTAAACAGACGCAAAATCCCCAAGATTGGCGATCTGTTACAGAAGCTCGAAATTTAGCGCGGACTTCAATGCGAGATGCCTATAACCAGGCAGAAAATCCAAAGAGATTCTGGTCGTATGTGAAGTATGTTAGCGGCAAGAAACAATCAATGCCTTCTCTGCGCGATAGCAATGGAGATACTATCGAAGACAGTGCTGCCAAAGCAGAGTTACTAAACACAGCCTTCCGAAATGCCTTCACAAAAGAAGACGAAATTAATATTCCAGAATTCGAATCGAGAACAGCTGCCAACATGAGTAACATAGAAGTAAATATCCTCGGAGTAGTGAAGCAACTTCAATCACTTAATAAAAGCAAGTCTTCTGGTCCAGACTGTATACCAATTAGGTATCATTCGGAGTGTCCTGATGCAGTATCCCCATCCTTAACAATCATATACAACCGTTCGCTCGCCGAAAGATCCGTATCCCAAGACTGGAAAGGTGCACAGGTCACACCAATATTCAAGAAAGGTAGTAGGAGTAATCCATTAAATTACAGGCCCATATCGTTAACGTCGATATGCAGCAGGATTTTAGAACATATATTGTGTTTGAACATTATGAATTACCTCGAAGAAGACGGTCTATTGACACACAAACATGGGTTAAGAAAACATCGTTCCTGTGAAACACAACTAGCTCTTTCTTCACACGAAGTGTTGAGAGTGCTATTGACAAGGGATTTCAGATCGATTCCGTATTTATGGACTTCCGGATAGCTTTTGACACTGTACCAAACAAGTGGCTTGTAGTGAAATTGCGTGCTTATGGAATATCGTCTCAGTTATGTGAATGGATTTGTCATTTCCTGTCAGAGAGGTCACAGTTCGTAGTAATTGACGGAAAGTCATCGAGTAAAACAAAAGTGATTTCTCGCGTCCCCCAAGGTAGTGTTACAGGCCCTTTGCTGCTTCTTATCCATGTAAACGATTTTGGAGACAATCTGAGCAGCCGTCGCCGGTTATTTGCAGATGACACTGTCGTTTATCGACTAATAAAGTCATCAGAAGATCAAAACAAACTGCAAAACTATTTAGAAAAGATGTCTGAATGGCGCGAAAAGTGGCAATTGACCCTAATTAACGAAAAGTGTGAGGTCATCCACATGAGTGCTAAAAGGAACTCGTTAAACTTCGTTTACACGCTAGATCAGTCTAATCTAAAAGCCGTAAATTCAACTAAATACCCAGCAATTACAATTACGAACAATTTGAATTGGAAGGAACACATAGAAAATGTTGTGGGGAAGGCTAACCAAAGACTGCGTTTCATTCGCAGAGCACTTAGAAAATGTAACAGACCTACTACGGAGACTGCCTACACTACGCTTGTCCGTCCTCTTTTAGAATACTGCTGCGCGGTGTGGGATCCTTACCAGATAGGACTGACGGAGTACATCGAAATAGTTCAAAAAAAGGCAGCACGTTTTGTATAATCGCGAAATATGGGAGAGAGTGTCACAGAAATGATGCAGGATTTGGGCTGGAAATCATTAAAAGAAAGGCGTTTTTCGTTGCGACGGAATCTTCTCACGAAATTCCAATTTCCAACTTTCTCCTCCGAATGCGAAAATATTTTGTTAACACCGACCTACACAGGGAGGAACGATCACCACGATAAAATAAGGGAAATCAGAGCTCGTACGGAAAGATATAGGTGTTCATTCTTCCCGCGCGCTATACGAGATTGGAATAATAGAGAATTGTGAAGGTGGTTCGATGAACCCTCTGCCAGGCACTTGAATGTGATTTGCAGAGTGTCCATGTTGATGTAGATGTAGAAGGGAAATAATGGAAGGGGCACCCTTGCAGAGCATGATAGAGACATCAAGGCTAAGATGGTACGGGCACTTAAGGAGAATGGAAAACCATTGAATTCCCAAGAAGATACATGGGATGCGAAGGAAAGAGGAAGACCAAGGGATAGACGGTTGAAACGTATGGAGGAGTGTGTTGAAAAAACAGTCGAGGACTAGATCACAATGAATAGAATAGGAGTGTGGGAAAAAGGACTAGATGTCGAGACTTATGTTCCAGATAGACCCAGCCTGGGCCTGGAAACTATTCAAGATGATGATGACGAGGTGGCAGGGGGGTCTTGTGTTGTAAACACGCAGTGAAGCGTGCCTGCAAGTCCTGTTGCTGACGTGACGCCCCATTCCCAAGCTGTCACCCATTGTTGACTACTGGGTCGGAGCTGCTGTGTGGAGAAGGCTGTATGGCTGTATGGAGCAAATGTGCGAAAGGCTAGCCCCAAACCTCTAGCAAATAGGACTGAAGTACTGCCTTTCTCTTATAATGAGGCAGGTCCAGCAGTCCTTGCTTCTCCAGCCGGAGCAGCTGTCTCTCCTCTGTCAGATTCTCGGCGGCAACAAAGGAAAAGATGAGGCTTTGTTTTAAGCAGCTCGACTTTTGGACCTGTGACGGCCCGCCCTTAAAGAATCAAATTTGCACTAGGTGTGTATTCAAATGTGTGTGAATTCCTAAGGGACGAAACTGCATAGATCATCGGTCCCTAGTCTTACACACTACTTAAACTAAGTTAAACTAACTTATACTAAGAACAACACACACACCCATGCCCGAGGGAGGTCTCTAACCGCCGGCGGAAGTGGCCGCGCAGTCCGTGACAGGACGCCTGAAACCGCGATGCCACTCCGCGCGGCTCGGTGTGTATTCCGGGAGGAAATATCCACCAGGGGTAAAGGGCCTTCCCGGGAGCAAGTGAGAGTCAGCTGCAAATGGTTTCTCACGTCGGCGCCAACTGCGTTTACCGCCTGGTATGTGACACCATTCTCACTTCTTGCTGGAGACTAATGGGAGTAGTCAAGACAGCTAGTCTCACTCCTCGGGGCTCAGTGTAGGTGTCTAGTTGCATCAGAACTCAAAGGACTGATCGGGACCTTCTGTTCTGGAGCCGAATGGAGGGCCTAAACTATACTATTCGTCAGTTGTGCGAAGAGGGTGGCTGTAGGTTCCTCGAACTGCGCTGCAGCGAGAGACTTGTAAACTCGTTCTGAATTGACCAGGTGTGCTCTACACACAAGAACAATAGAAACGGTCATTTTTGTGTTTATCGAAACTGTAGGGCCCTCCGCCCCCACCCACCCCCTCCCTCACTCCAGGAGAAAAACTTACGTCACATAAAGCAATTAGTAGAACTGGCCATGAAACAAATGCGGTGATTGGTTTGCGTCTGTCTTCAAGCATTTACCAGCTCAGTTCTTTCAGCATCTCTGTGACGCTCTTCCACGAATCAAACAAACTTGTGATGATTCGTGCAGCCTTTCTCTGTATCCGTAAACTATCCCGTGCTACTCCTGTCTGGTACAGGGCTCACTTACTTGAGCATTATTCTAGGACGGATCGCACGAATGTTTTGTACGCAGTCGCCTTTGTAGACCGATTGCATTTCCCTAGTACTCTACCAATGAACTGAAGTCTACCACCAGTATTAACTTGAGCTGAGTCTATCTGATCCTTCCATTTTATATCCCTGCGAAGTGTTACACCCACATATTTGAATGGTTTAATTGATTCCAACTGTTTCTCGCTTATATTGTAGTTATTTTGTGATGTGCAAAATTTTACATTTCTGAACATTTAATGGAAGGAAGTTGCCAATGTTTGCAACGATCTGAAATCTATTCAGATATGACTTAATATTTGTGCAGCTCTATTTAGATAGTAGCTCATTATGTAGAAATTTATCATTTTCAGAAAGTCTAAGGCTACCATTGATACTGTCTAAAAGTCATTAATACACAACGTGAATAGCAAAGGTCAAACACACTTCTCTGGGGCAAGTCTATTGTTATTTCTACATGCTGCATCCGTCTCACAAAATTCGTTTGATACCCAATACGATCGTACTTTTGATAATAAGCTTAGGTGTGGTAATGAATCAAATGCTTTTCGGAAGTCAAGAAATACTGCATCTGCCTGACTGCCTCCATCCATGGCTTCCAGGATGTAAATTGAGAGAAATACGAGTTGGGCCTCACGTGGTCGATGTGTTTGAATCCAGGCTCGTATTTGACATGTAGGAAGCCATTCTGTTCGATATATCTTATTACATTTGATTATATTCTAAGATTATGCAACAAATGGCTGTCGAAGATATTGGACGATGGTTTTGTGGATCACTTCTGGTGCCCCTCTTGTAGACAGGTGTGTCTTGTTCTTTGTTCCAACCACTGGGCACAGTTTTTTGTTTTAGGGATCTGTAGTACCTTATAGTTAAAAGAGGGAATAACTCAGCTGCAAATTTAGTGTACAATATGGGATTCCATCGGGGAGGTTTTCTTAGTTTTTTACGATTTCAGCTGTTTCTCGTTGTCGCTGTCGCTAATATCTATTTCACTCATCTTTGTGCGGTGCATGTTTCTAGCAGCTCTTCACCTAGATGATGGTATATCTGGACGTGACCAACTACCTAGTTTAACAAGGAACATGGCTCATCTGACCAGGCGACAAGTTTCCATTGAACCATGATCCAATCTCGACGATCCCACGCGCATTGAAAAAAATTTTAGTTGATGATGCCATCGTGTCCACACGGGAACACTTAGGGTCTTCTGCCGTGGAGCTCAGTTTTCAACAATGTGCGCTGAACGTAGCGCTTCGGAACACTTGTGTCTCCACCAGTGTTGTATTGCAGCGTCGCATCTGCCACAGACCGCCGTTCGTCCTACTTCACAAACCGGGCAGACCTCCGACCCCCATATTCTGAGATGTCGCGTAAATTTCTGACACCTTGTCGCCTACTCGTAGACGCTCACGACAGTAGCATGCGGACAGCCTACCAATTTCGGAGACTCCGTGATAACCGTTTGTAGCGACGGACAATAACGATCTGTCCTTTGCCCAATTCGCTTATGTCAGTGAATGTCCCATTTTGTGCCCCATATCGACATAGTGACGTGTCGATAATTGAGGTGGCCAATAAAGACAGACAGACAGATTCCTACAAAAAGATAACACATTAACAAGGTTATTTACAGTATGTACACTTAATAATTGAGATACACTAACCTGAAGCACTGTGGGCCTGTTTACCGAGCTTAATTCTGTACAATGAGAGCAATGTTCTTGATAGTAGCATATAGTCTTGAATGCTGAAACAATCACATAAGTCAATGGCAACTAATAATGCAAGTAGCATCAAGCTACGTAGATGTATTTTTCTCACTGCAGTCTTTCGTACTAAGGATGATAAGTCTGTAGATTCACTGAGTTTGGGGCGTGGAGCTCTGTGCGTGGCTGTTTAAAAAGCGCGGCAACTTATCAGAGTCGTAGTCTGTGAGATCACGTGAATTTACTGTCCTCTGGCGGTATGTCAACATGTTGATTCCATTTTAGGGTATAGCCATCTGGAAGATTCATATAGTAATTAACAAACAATGACTGTTTCTAGAACCTGTATATCATTATTATTGATTTGGAAACAATACCTATCTTAGAGTACCACCTACTGAAACATTTAAAGTGTTAAAATGTCGTAGGAGTGTCTAGTTGGAAGACTTGCATCAGGACATTGTGCCACACGAAATTATTGTTATTTATTACCCTTTTACCAATGACGATATCATCTAGGAACAATGTTGAAGAGTTGCTGTAGTTGTTGGGTAGTCCCTGTGCCAGAGGTACTATTACATGTTCCTGGACATCCTGAGAATGAGTTTCTCTCCGGAAATAAGTACTGAATTCTGCCTGGTAAGTTGTCTTCGATCCAGTCATATGTTTGATCTGATATTCTGTAAGAGTATACCGTATTAATTAATCGATAGCGGGAGACTGTATCAAAAGCATTCTGGCTGTAGGAAAATCGCAGTAGATAAACAAATGGCGAGAAAATTGCATCTAGTACACGAAGAAAAGCTATATGAATTTAAAGTGTAGTCGCTCAGATGCTGTAATGGTCTGTATAGGAACTGTAAGTCACGTGAGGTCGACAACGCCTCTGTTATTTCTGCTGCGTCCTTATATTCACAAACGTCTCTCGAAATTTTCTGAGATCCGTACTTATATGAAACTTCCTGACAGATTAAAACTGTGTGCCGGACCGAGACTCGAACTCGGGACCCCGGGACAGCAAACAGTTTGCAGCTTAATATTGCTACTAAAGAGATCGATGTATTGAAATATTTTGTTTAAAATTTATGAGACCGTAACTGTTTTTCCTAGTTACAAAGATATGGTCGGTGTTAATTTTCTTCCCACTGTTCTTTTATCTACAGCATATTCTTTAGACGAAAACGTTATTACATAGCCAAAACAAACATGAAACTATCCAGCGGTGGCACTTAATTCATCCAGGCTAGTACAAAAAATCTTCATTCATTTATGAAAAAGCTTTTGTTATCATTTATATTGACAGGATAATTTTTAGTTAACTGTTGCAGTTGAAATGGAGCTGAGAATTGTCTTTCTGGCATTTTTTAAGTGTAGAGTAAAGCCCCTAACATTAGTTACATCACACACGTCTAGAATACGTGAAACTGATCGAAGGGAAATTCTGGAATATTCAGCTGCAGTCAAATGGGAAAAAAGTGCCTGCTTGTCACTTCTATACAGAATTTAACAGAGTTTAACAGAGTCATGTTGTTGAACAGCACTATTCACGCTTATTGACGGTTGCTGTTAATGTCAGAGAAAGCCCTCCCTTAAGACCATGACAAGTGGTATAATTTTCTGGGGCAGTACCACAACTAGACACTAAAAGCTAACTCGGTCATGGTATTCAATTCCTGTTGCAGATTGCCTATTTAACGGCTCCCAGGTGCAACAAAAATGTGATTTTCAACATTTCACATAAGTATTGCCCGAATTAAAAATTTAAATTGCTGTCATAATCTGAGCATTAACATACATAATTTTATGTTAAATGTCTTTTTTGTTTTGAGTCATCAGTTTTCTATCTGGTTCGTTGCGGCACACCACGAATTTCTTTTCCGTTCGAACAGTTTCATCTCTGAGCAGCACTTGCAACCTACGTCCTCAGTTATTTGTTCGATGTATATCTCTGCAGTTTTTTATCCTCTACAGCTCCATGAGTAGAGTGGTTCTCAAACAGCGGCAATAAGTGGAAGAAAAATGGCATTCAAAGCATTTTGTAAATATTAGTGGTCGTGTCTCATATTTAAAAGCATTGTGCAGTTAAGTATAATTTCTACTACTGATCAGTTAGTCAAATGGTTCAAATGGCTCTGAGCACTATGGGACTCAACTGCTGTGGTCATAAGTCCCCTAGAACTTAGAACTACTTAAACCTAACTAACCTAAGGACATCACACACATCCATGCCCGAGGCAGGATTCGAACCTGCGACCGTAGCGGTCGTGCGGTTCCAGACTGTAGCGCCTTTAACCGCTCGGCCACTCCGGCCGGCTGATCAGTTAGTCACCGAAACAAAACAACAATAATTCGTCAGGCAACAAGTCCCTCAATTTTTGGGTCCTGAGAGTGGCAGCAATCTGAAACAGGGAACAGTCGACGCGAAGTGTTCCGAATGGCGCCGACTTTTAACGATTAGTACTTTACTTGGGCCAGCAGTCCGGCGGCCAGCTTATAGCACCCCTTCCCCCCCTTCCCCCCTGCGGGTCCGGGGTAAGAATAGGCCCGAGGTATTCCTGCTTGTCGTAAGAGGCGACTAAAAGGAGTTTCAATCATTTCGCCCTTCAATGTGATGGTCCCCATTGGGGTTTGACCTCCATTTTTCAAAATTCTACAGAAGTACGAGCCTTTTGGGGAAGGACACCTTACATGATGTATCACTAAGACCTTGGCACTCATCATCGTAACGGCGTCGTAACTGCACCCACTGTTCATCTATTTGGGCCTAAACACCTGATCGGTTGCACAAGTTACGCCCATCGTGCGTCCCCATCTGCACCTACTATCATGATGGAATTTCCATGGCACCCTAAATCCAGCACGGTAGCCAGCCCATTGTGGTGGGATCGTCATGTACCCTCTAGGTTGTAGCCCCCTGACAACACAGGGATCGTACTGCCGATATCTGAGCTGCATCCTCCAAACGTCAGCCAAGGAGTAGATGCCCGTCTACCTGGGGCATCAGGACTCCCGGCAACGATCATCCTGCCAGGTGGTCCTTGCTGAGGCTGGGTGGCGCCCGTGGGGAGAGCCCCTGGCCGGAGTGGGTGGTATCGGGGCGGACGCCAACATGCATCAGGTCGCTCTGCGGCCGCGTCTTCTAAGAGGAAAGGTTCTGTCTCTGGTACTTCTGCCTTTCCCCCCTTGGCCACTCCCTGGGAGGAAGGACAGGCCCGCCGGCTTGGGGCGAAATACTTCCCCCGCTATTTAGTCTGTTCTCGGACCGATGGGGGGACGTTCGCCACCTCCAAGCCCATGTTCTTTGTACAGCATATCGAGGATATCTTCGGAGAATTCGAGGCTCTCAGTAAAATGTGTTTGGGGTCCATTCTCATAAAGACCACCTCCCCTACACAGCCGGCGGCGCTCCAGGCATGCGAACGACTTGGGGACATCCCAGTGTCCATTGTCCCACATCTGGCGCTCAATATGACGCAGGGGATTATTTTCCATCGGGACCTCCTGCTGCTTTTTGCTCTCCATCAGGCCGTTCAGTATGTCCGCCGCCACCGCCATTCTCCGCATGTACTCTGCTCTGATTCACTCAGTGCTCTTCAGAGCCTCGGAGCTCCATATCCGATCCATCCCTTGGTGTAACGGATCCAGCAATCTCTCCATTCTTTTGCTGATGATGGCTCTCCTGTTAGCTTTATGTGGGTTCCAGGCCATGTAGGAGTACCTGGGAATGAGGCTGCTTATGCTGCGGCCAAGGCTGCAGTCCTCCTGCCTCGGCCAGCCTCCCTTTGTGTCCCATCGTCTGACATTAGTGGGAGTAAGAGGTTTGTGTCATTATGGTGGGATACTTGGTCGTCACTTCAAGAAAATACGCTCTGGGCCATAAAACCGTCCCAACAGCTTGGACAACCTCCTCCCGACCATCTCGGCCAGAGGAGGTCCTTTTGGCCAGGTTGCGGATTGGGCATTGCCGGTTTAGCCACCGCTACCTGCTCTCCGGTGACCCCGCCCTGCAGTGCCATTGTGGTCATGCATTGACAGTGCCCCATGTTTTATTGTCGTGTCCCCGTTTTAATCAATCTCGTGTTGTCCTGTCTCTACCATCTACCTTACAGGAAATTTTAGCTGATGATGCTCGAGCAGCTGCTCGTGTTCTTCGTTTTATTACTTTGGCAGACTTGTCCAAAGACATCTAACTCTTTTAATTATTTTATCTGCGTCTTTGTAAGAACGTTCTGGTGCCCCCCCCCCCCCCCCTCCTTGAGTTTTACCAGATTATATGTGCACTTACATTTGTGACTGGGCGCTAATGACCCTCGTAGTTGAGCCCCCTAAAACCCCACAAAAAACACAATTATAGCACCCCTATAATGCCTGGTCTATTGGGGGGTCACAGAATATTAATATATGTAAGTTACCATTAGTAATAATATCGGTACCTATGCGGCCAGAGGTGCGTGCCACAGTGTCAGTATTGGCTCCTGAGTAAAAAACTGCTCTAGTACTATGGAGGTTATTCCACGATGTCTTAACAGATGCCCTATCATCTTGTCCCTTTTCCTTGTCAGTGTTTTCCATTTACTTCTTTCCTCGCCGATTCTGCGGAGAATCTCCTCATTCCCTAGCTTCACTATCCATCTAATTTTCAATATTCTTCTGTAGCACCGTATCTCAAACGCTTCGAATCTCTTTCGTTCCTGTCCTAATGACCGTATTTTACTACCAAATAACACTATGCTCCAAACGTACATTATCGGAAATTTCACCTTCGAATTAAGGCCTATTTTTCATACTAGTAGACTTTTCTTTGCTAGGAATGCCACATTTGTCAGTGCTAGGCTGTTTTTTCATGTCCCCCTTGTGTCCATCATGGATTATTTTGCTGCCTAGGTAGCAGAATTCCTTCAACTGACTTCTTCATGATTCCCAATTCTGATTTTAAGTTTCTCGCTGTTCTCATTTCTGGTATTTCTTATTACTATTGTATTTCTTTTATTTACTGTACTTATTAGACTGTTCATTCCATTCAACAGGGCCTATAATTCTTCTTCATGTTCAGTGAAGATAGCAATGTCATCAGCGAATCTTATCATTGAAATCGTTTCAATCTGAATTTCGATCCTATTCTCGTAACTTTCTTTTATTAACGTCATTGCTTCTTCGACGTATAGATTGAAAAATAGGGGCGAAAGATTACATCTCTGCCTTATATCCCTTTTAATCCGAGCACTTCGTTTTTCATCTTCTAGTTCCCTCTTGTTTCTTGTACATACTGTATCTTACCCGTATTTCCCTGTAGCTTAGCCCTATTATTCTCAGAATTTCAGACATCTTGTACCATTTTACACTGTCGAACGTTTTTTCCAGGTCAACAAATCCTACGAATGGGTCTTGATTTTTCTTCAAATTTGCGTTCATTATCAACCGCAACGTCGAAACTGCCTCTCTCGTGCCTTTGCCTTTCCTAAAGCCAAACTTATCGTCAACTAATAGACTTTATTCATCCAGTACTTGAGAAAGAGAATTTAGTCATTTACAACTTACTGCATACGTAATTTGAACCCTCAACAAAAAAATTTCTCGCTGAGACCCCCATAAAATGATGAAAGGAGAAACGTTTATCACTTACTCGTAGAGTAAAACTTAAGCAGCAGTCATGATGTATTGCTTCTTTACAGTTAACTCTATTCGCAACAAATTCTGCAGATAGTATTCACATATACCACTGAATGGACCTGCAAAATTATGTGACTGTACGCTACATAGTTCAGGAGACATGACATCATAAACATTGATATTCGTGGAAACTTACTTTTGCTTAAAATGGAACGCGAACTACCCAGGATGTACTCATCCACTGTTTGACAATAAGAGCGCTTATCGACTTTAAGCAAACTTTAAATGTAATTGCAAACCTGTTCGAAACATTTTTTCTGGTTTACCTGCTTAACATGAAATATTTAACACATTAAACATTTCTAAAGTAATCAGACTTTGAGGCTGTTTTATACCTGGGAGTTTGATTGCTTAAAAATTGTGGGGCTGTGATTACTGCTTGCACAGAAACGTGTTGTAACGATGTTATCTGGCGTCTATCCTCGAATTTCATGTAGGCAATTGTTTAAAAAGCTAGGAGGCATACTAACAACTATCTTACAAAATGTCTAAACTCTTGTTTGTTCTGAATAAAATGGTTCAAATGGCTCTGAGCATTATGGGACTTAACTTCTGAGGTCATCAGTCCCCTAGAACTTAGAACTACTTAAACCGAACTAACCTAAGGACATCACACACATCCATGCCCGAGGCTGGATTCGAACCTGCGACCGTAGCGGTCGCGCGGTTCCAGACTGTAGCGCCTAGAACCGCTCGGCCACCCGGCCGGCTGTTCTGAATTATCAGTCCCAAACTGAAAATCATAGCAGGAAACACACGCATACGCACACGGATGACACTAGGAATACAAATGGTCTCTATTATCCGCAACTTAATCTTGCTGTTGCGCAGATAGTAGCGAAGTGAAAGTATTTGATGTCCGCCCTTATGAATTAAAGATGCTGGCGGATAAAAAAAAACTGAAATCAATTTCACTCGTCAGCTGCTTTCGCTCAGTGTACTATTTTCTGAATAGATAATATCCGTTTGTGACTGAGCTTCATTTATTAAATTTTGTTGTAGAATAAGATCATAATAAAAATACTGTTAGTTAAATAGCCAGCATGTAGCATATTTTCGATGCTAAAATGTATAATAATTGCAACTCTACGGTGAAGATCCATTTCGCATGGTACTGGCCCGAATACGAACCACGGAACCTTGAAATAACTAAACTAAATCACCAGGGCATCTCGTGTACTTCAGCAGACGAAGTCCTTTACGGCGCAGTAATATTGTAATTGGATGATTTGTGACTATTTGTTAAGAGGCAGTTTAACCGTACAGACACCGTCTGTGTCATTTTATGCGTATATTTGGATTAGCAGATTCGACCTTTGTCACTCGTCATCTTCTAATCCAATATCTAATTACTACAAAGAACAGATAGTCAGCTGGGTGAAGAGTCAGTTAACTCCTTAACGCCAGGCTTCGCAAATTCGCATCATACAATTGCGACTATAATGAGTGGTAGGTTATGTGTTTCCGAGCGGTAGTGTCGCTAAATGCCGATTCTACACGAAGCTATCAACGCTTCTGACGTGTGCTCTCATCTCCGGAGCGTTTCGGGAACTTTCAGACCAACAAAATTTTAATTTTTTTCTTCTATGATGAAATTTATTCAGGTCTTAAGGCGTTAAAACTACAGAAGTTGTACAAAGTTAATTTTAAGGAAAGTTGTACAAATATTGGCACATGGCTAACAAGATATTCCAGTGCACTCAAACAGTAAATGTATAATATTATTATAGTATATAATTAGTTATAACTTTAATCCAAAAGTTGAAACAAAATGATGATTGCAAGTTATATACGCAAGGAGTTTACGATGTATTCGTTTACTGAAGAACAAACGAAGGCAGATACAAGAGGGCTCCACCTGTAGCAGGTTGAGCATCGAACATTGCACTAATGTGTGTTAATAATATTGCACGTTTCAACAACCGATTCGCGAAAACGGTAAAAAATAGGCATCAGGCATCCTACATTTTGCAAAGAAAATAAAGTTCACACCCATAGTAAAAATGGGGTCTAGACAAGACATCACACATTATGTCTTTAATTGTGTCTGACATCGTTGAGAGAAACGTATTGTCCCAGACGCAGTTTAATATACCGGAATACACAAAAGTAGTTGCACCGAGTAAGGTTGCTCTATGCCACTTTTTTACTCACCACCTTCTTTAGTATCTCTGTTAGCAGCAAAACTTTCTAACTGCCAACCGGTCCCACAATAACGGTGGTTTATGAAGTGGGGAACACCTTTACTGAATAAAATTATAAATCAGAAATACAGGAAGTTAAATCATATAGTAACAATGAAATACTTTATTTCATAAGTTTATGAAAACATAATTGAAATGTTTTTAAAATAATTACCGCGTACTTACCACCATAAACGCTGGAGTGCCCACCGACCACCAGTGGTAGACATTGGATACACCTTTGGCAGAAGGAAGAATCGGATCTCCATACAACCAAACACATTAGCGTGGTCTCTCTTTTGAAAGAGCACTGGTGATTTTCTTCTTTATCCTTCCCTGATCCGACTTAAATGATCTCCCCGTAACGCAAAAAAAAAGGAAAAATGAAGGAAGATTAGGGTTTAGCATCCCGTCGACATTGAGGTCATTAGAGACGGTGCACAAGCTCGAAATGTTTTAAGGGCGGTGAAGGAAATCGGCCCTGTTCTTTTCTGAGGAACCATTCCAGCATTTCCCTGGAAGGATTTAGGGAAATCACGGAAAATCTAGATCAGGCTGGCAAGACACAGATCAGAACCGTCATCCTCCCGAATGAGAGTCCAGTGTGCTAACCACTGTGCCATCTCGACACCTATGCGTTATGGATTGAGTGAGATTGGTGCTGATTTGCTGAGGCATTCTGCCAGTCCTAAAGAAGGGTAACCGTCATCTCCGGCACTGTCATGGGAGGTACTGGACAACACTACCCAAGCATATGGATCTCAGACCACGCTTCCATTTGTTCACAACGTGCTGAACGAAAGTTCCCTGAGTCTGAATCGGCAGAAGTAGGTCGAATTAGAGACACAAATGTTTTGTGTCTGGCTATTGCTGACAGAATAATACAGTAGCTATGTTTGCAGTAGCCATTACAAAGTGATTCTCGTGGTCTGTCATGCCGGATAAGAAAGCATATGTGTAGTGCCAGCACTGTGTCAGAAAATCGCAGCGTGTTCCCCCTGCAGCCTAACTTATCCTATGCTCTGCGATTGTGGTGGAAATCAGTAGACGGAGCTTGCTTCCTCCGCTCTCCACACACACACACACACACACACACACACACACACACACATATATATATATATATATATATATATATATATATATATATATATATATATATATGTTACAAAAAGGTACGGCCAAACTTTCAGGAAACATTCCTCATACACAAAGAAAGAAAGTATGTTATGTGGACATGTGTCCGGAAACGCTTACTTTCCATCTTAGAGCTCATTTTATTCCTTCTCTCCAAATCACATTAATCATGGAATGGAAACACACAGCAACAGAACGTACTTCAAACACTTTGTTACAGGAAATGTTCAAAATGTCCTCCGTTAGCGAGGATACATGCATCCACCCTCCGTCGCAAGGAATCCCTGATGCGCTGATGCAGCCCTGGAGAATGGCGTATTGTATCACAGCCGTCCGCAATACGAGCACGAATAGTCTCTACATTTGGTACCGGGGTTGCGTAGACAAGAGCCTTCAAATGCCCCCATAAATGAAAGTCAAGAGGGTTGAGGTCAGGAGAGCGTGGAGGCCATGGAATTGGTCCGCCTCTACCAATCCATCGCTCACCGAATCTGTTGTTGAGAAGCGTACGAACACTTCGACTGAAATGTGCAGGAGCTCCATCGTGCATGAACCACATGTTGTGTCGTACTTGTAAAGGCACATGTTCTAGCAGCACAGGTAGAGTATCCCGTATGAAATCGTGGCGGTGAATCGAGGATGCACAGTACGTACTGACGAAATTAAAATGAACTCTAACATGGAAATTAAGCGTTTCCGGACACATGTCCACATAACATCTTTTCTTTATTTGTGTGTGAGGAATGTTTCCTGAAAGTTTGGCCGTACCTTTTTGTAACACCGTGTGTGTGTGTGTGTGTGTGTGTGTGTGTGTGCGTGTGTGTAGGACAACGTGAACAAACTGCAGTATGACAGATCGACCCTGGACAAGACAGCTGACACCGTAAAGAGGGCCACTTGTAGCAACACGCTGATACAGCATCGTGTCCTGCCACCCAGTGGTTGCTGCCGCAAACCTGCTGCTCGGTGCCTACCTAGCTAGTTACCGAAACTAGACACACTTCAACACCCAATGTACACTCCTGGAAATTGAAATAAGAACACCGTGAATTCATCGTCCCAGGAAGGGGAAACTTTATTGACACATTTCTGGGGTCAGATACATCACATGATCACACTGACAGAACCACAGGCACATAGACACAGGCAACAGAGCATGCACAATGTCGGCACTAGTACAGTGTATATCCACCTTTCGCAGCAATGCAGGCTGCTATTCTCCCATGGAGACGATCGTAGAGATGCTGGATGTAGTCCTGTGGAACGGCTTGCCATGCCATTTCCACCTGGCGCCTCAGTTGGACCAGCGTTCGTGCTGGACGTGCAGACCGCGTGAGACGACGCTTCATCCAGTCCCAAACATGCTCAATGGGGGACAGATCCGGAGATCTTGCTGGGCAGGGTAGTTGACTTACACCTTCTAGAGCACGTTGGGTGGCACGGGATACATGCGGACGTGCATTGTCCTGTTGGAACAGCAAGTTCCCTTGCCGGTCTAGGAATGGTAGAACGATGGGTTCGATGACGGTTTGGATGTACCGTGCACTATTCAGTGTCCCCTCGACGATCACCAGTGGTGTACGGCCAGTGTAGGAGATCGCTCCCCACACCATGATGACGGGTGTTGGCCCTGTGTGCCTCGGTCGTATGCAGTCCTGATTGTGGCGCTCACCTGCACGGCGCCAAACACGCATACGACCATCATTGGCACCAAGGCAGAAGCGACTCTCATCGCTGAAGACGACACGTCTCCATTCGTCCCTCCATTCACGCCTGTCGCGACACCACTGGAGGCGGGCTGCACGATGTTGGGGCGTGAGCGGAAGACAGCCTAACGGTGTGCGGGACCGTAGCCCAGCTTCATGGAGACGGTTGCGAATGGTCCTCGCCGACACCCCAGGAGCAACAATGTCCCTAATTTGCTGGGAAGTAGCGGTGCGGTCCCCTACGGCACTGCGTAGGATCCTACGGTCTTGGCGTGCATCCGTGCGTCGCTACGGTCCGGTCCCAGGTCGACGGGCACGTGCACCTTCCGCCGACCACTGGCGACAACATCGATGTACTGTGGAGACCTCACGCCCCACGTGTTGAGCAATTTGGCGGTACATCCACCCGGCCTCCCGCATGCCCACTATACGCCTTCGCTCAAAGTCCGTCAACTGCACATACGGTTCACGTCCACGCTGTCGCGGCATGCTACCAGTGTTAAAGACTGCGATGGAGCTCCGTATGCCACGGCAAACTGTTCTTTTTTCCATCTCCAGGAGTGTATATGACATTATTAAGCAGCAACTCCAAAAGTGCCTGGTCATCTGATCAGGCAGGTCACTGAATAGGTGGGTAATGAAGTCGGCATATGTCTTAGTGTCGTACCAGTGGATGTACCCACCTTCTGATGAACCCAGGCTCGGACTGATTCCCTCCTAGCCTCCAAGCCAGCCATCCACTACGGCCGGCCGTGTCAGTCTGCCACAACAGCAGTATGTAGCTCGCCCGCCGGATGGGGATGCTGACTACACGAGGTCGGGCTGTGCCAACACCGACTCAAAGCAAGGCCTCGGCGCTCGTTCGTGACGTCACGCCAGCTAGGCACGGCGAACGCCAGGTCTGTTGCAGGCATTCTCATAATGGTGGTGTCTCCCTCTCTCACAGGAAAATGTGAAACTCTTGGCGGTAGTTGACCAACACACATTGTTCTGAGAGATTTCTGCAATCAATTGATTGTGCAATTCATTACACTTCTTAACAAATAGTGTACTCCTGAACTTAAATTTCCACCTGTTTTAAGGATTGACATACAAAAACAACTTCATCGTCCAGCAGCAACAGAATTCGTGCTTCTTTACCTTATTTGTAAATCTGAGGAAGTTACGTTTGTACTGGGTTGCTTTTACAAGAAACTGTGAACATATTGGTGCTCTTCTTTAGGTATCTTGGTTGACTATGGGGTGAGGGGCACTGAATGTTAATGAAATATCTTGCGATTGTACACGGTGGGGGAGGGGCTGGGGGACAGAAGAAGAGGCAAAAGAGAGATACTTGTTTTATCAAATACAATTTTTTATCTTATAAAGTTTCTGCTTTCAGTTGCAAGATGGGAATATTTATCTTTTCTAACGCGAATGTTTAAAAAAGTTTAAGCTCAGCAGTATTTTCGATGTATGAAGCTATTTTGTTTCCTGTTTAGAATTCCTTTCGTTGAAAACGACTGTAATCTAATGATTGGCAACAGTTGGGCATTTACACATGTAAATTAGTTCACATTTCCAGTGACGATGTCAAATGAAAATAAATAAATAAATAAAAGAAACGAATTCATTGTAAGGGGGTTGGGGTAAGTTTCGATAACAAAATGGATCAAGTAAATATAGTTACTTGAATGTAAAATTTCCGAAGCTTGCAATGGGGCAAAGCATCTTCTCATATTGGTCTACGTTTGTTTCGACAGGATTCGGTAATACAGAACTATGATCTTCATTTGCAGCTTTACGATAGTAAGAAAATATTTCATCTAAATAAAACTGCAGAATCCAAAACAATACGAAACATTTTGTCCAGAGATATGAGATTTATAGTGATAAGCACGCCCAGGCGTTTCTGCCTGCAACAGACCTGGCGTTCGCCGTGCCTAGCTGACGTGACGTCACCAACAAGCGCCGACGCCTTCCTTTGAGTCGGTATTGGCTGTGTCCGGGCCGTGCTGAGCGTAGCAGTTGCCGGTGACCCACTACAATGCTTTTCCGCCAAGTCCATGGGTCGAATTTCACCTTTCAAGTCCGCCAGATGTGGGTTTGAACTGGTCGTAGGAACTATTGGAGTAATAAAGGAATCGCACTGCCTTCAGATGGTTTCTGGCTCACCCCGGCCCACCGTCCTCCAGCAGAGCACAATCGCACCCCATAAGCTAGGTTGTCAACTAAATAGTGGTGGTGGTGGTGTTGCAGGCCATGGGGTGCGCGAGCAGCGCTCCGTTTCTGGCGGCCCGCTCGCAGAACGGCGCAGGTGCTGGCGCTGGTGGTGATGGAGCTGACGGGTCCGCCCCCGACGCGGGGGCGGGCGGACTGGACCTCACCAAGACGGTCAGCGGTGCCGCACAGGGACTCACGCAGGGCGCCGTGGCCAAGCTGCAAGGTAGGAGGACAAGCCTCATGCTTCATCGCCACTCTCATCTGCCGTGGGCATCATCCTACCACTGTGCACTGCAAAGGCACAAATTGGCAACTGACAATGTGAGGGGGGTGATCAAATACAGTCGTAATTATCGATGTATTCTGCAATGGTGATGCTTTACAGCACGTTTCTTTTCTTTTCTTTTTTCCTGAGGCATCAATGTTCTGACTGATTTGATGCGGCCCCAACGAGTTCATCTCTTGCGCCAACCTCTTCATCTCAGAGTCGCACTTGAAATCTACATCCTCATTTACTTGCTGGATATATTCACATCTTTATCTTTCCCTGCAGTTTGGCTCTACCCTTCATTAGATCCCTGCGAAACCCTACGTTTCAGTAGGATAATGCACGACTGCATGTTGCAGGTCCTGTACGGGCCTTTCTGGATACAGAAAATGTTCGACTGGTGCCCTGGCCAGCACATTCTCCACATCTCTCACCAATTGAAAACGTCTCGTCAATGGTGGCCGAGCAACTGGCTCGTCACAATACGCCAGTCACTACTCCTGATGAACTGTGGTATCGTGTCGAAGCTGCGTGGGCAGCAGTACCTGTACACTCCATCCAAGCTCTGTTTGACTCAATGCCCAGGCGTATCAAGGTCGTTATTACGGTCAGAGGAGGTCGTCCTTGGTACTGATTTCTCAGGATCTATGCACTCAAATTGCGTGAAAATGTAATGTCAGTTCTAGTATAATATATTTGTCCAATGAATACCCGTTTATCATCTGCATTTCTTCTTGGTGTAGCAATTATAATGGCCAGTAGTGTAAAAACCAGTTATAATAAATATAAATTTATTAGCAGCTCTTGGCTCTTGAACTGTTACATCTTTTCTTTGTGAACGGGGCCACAGCCACTGCAAGTTCCTTGAAAGAAGACATTGTCCTGCGTAGGCTCTTTCTGTTTATGATATAAGCTCTTTATTTCACGCTTTTTCGCTACTAACAAATTTCCTCCCTTGCTAATTTTTAATCTACCTCTGTCACAGTGAAAAACTGTAATCACATAATCACGTATCCCGGTATCCTGTCTTCCATAAAATATTGTGGAGGAAGCTCCATTTAATGATACCTCTAATAAAGTCACTTATGAACTTGGTGGTAACGGGCACAACTTACACAGCTGTAAATGCCGTATGGAGAATGATAAAATCAACTCTTAGGCGGGTCTTTATCGCGTAAACCACATTAAAATCCGTTAGTTCACATTTCGGATATAACTGCACAAGATATGCTCAACGTCTAAAAATCACAATATGATTAGAGAAACGTGGAGACTATAATATATATCTTGTGAAAGATATATATTACATCAGGGAGATAATGACAGTAGGCGATAATCAGACGTTGACCATGTCATGTGCAGTTTCATTTGAAATGTGAACTGATGCCTTTTAATGTGGCTTGCGCTGACAAAATGACAAAGACCCGCATAAGAGTTGCATTTGGTCATTTTTACATACGTAATTCACATCACTTTCCATAAGAGAGCTGTATTAGGGATATCGTTAGTTGGAACTTCCTCCACACTAATGTGTGGAAGACAACGTATGTGATTACAGTTTTTCACTGTGACTGAGATAGTTTGAAAATGACTAAGGGGGCAAAATTAGCTAATGGCGAAAATACGAGGCATATCAAGACATCACCCGCAATCGGTCATTCAAATAAATTCAGTGGTGGGAGCTGACAATTTGTGCCGGATCGAGACTCGAACCCAGATTTCCCGCTTAACGCGAACGGTTGCCTTCACGCTTCACGGCCGATCTAAATTCTCCACTTGTGACAAGCTAGTAGCGTCCCTGTCCCTTATCCTCATTTCTCGTAGCAGTATCTGTATTCCTGCAAGAGTTCGGACGTGGTGTCCATCTGCGATGAAGGTATCTGCGATGAAGGCGTCTTCACTCATATTACTATAATAGCGTAAAAACGTGAAATACAGAGTTTACAAAAAAATAAAAAATAAAAACAGCCTACGCAGAACAAGCTATGATGTGCTTAATTATCACCTCGAGAAAATCAAGCAGGAAGCATAAGAAGAAGATGATGATAGTCCGTTTCTACATATGCCCTCGTCAATGCGACACATTTTTTCTAGCGTGGATAACTTGGGTGAGAGATGGCTCGGCTTGGAAGCCTGCATTTCGGTTGTTCTAGAAATTTTCCACGTTGAAAGTTACTAAGAGGTTCTTCTTGAAATTCATGTCATGCAGTGGTTTCTTCAACCGAGTAAGTAGGAAGAAGTCTCTGGATTCCATATCCGGAAGATACGTGAGGTGAGGCAAAATTTGGTAACCCAAAGATGCAGCTTGTATGGCTGTCTGTGGGGTGTTTTCGTGGAGCAAAAACACCCTCTTTGACAGATCCCCGTGACGCTTCGTCCTGACACCCTTGTTTAAGCTCGTCAGATTTTGGTAGTATGCTCCTGTGACGGTTTGTCTCTTACGCACATTATCTGTTAGTCCCGAAAGACGCTCGCTGTCATCTCGGCCGATGGTGGCTGTGTCTATACCTTTTTCGGCGGTGTTGAATCCACATTTTCCTCTGCGTGCTTTGCTCCTTTGTATCGATGCTATTGTGATACATACAACACTCATCTATGGTGATTAGAAGGCTAAAAGCTTATCTATATTGGTGTGACCCAATTGCCACATTTCCGCTGCTGCCTCAGTCCGACAAACTTCTTAAATTGCCGTGGGCAGTAGCGGAACCCAGCGACCGGCGCCTTTATCGTCTGCAAAATATCGTCCAAGATAATGGAAACTGACCGACGACTAATTTTCACTTTTTCCGTACTGCCTTGGTAGCCATTCGCCAGTTTTGGAGCACACCGTCTCCTCTACAATTGTAAGTCTCGGTTCTTCGCAGAGAGATGTTCTGTATTTCGTACGCCGTCACTTAAAATTATCTAATCACACTGGAAGCGTCCACATCACCCCACCATTTTGTTATATAGCACTATTCGTTTTCAAAGTTCTATATTTTTCAAAGTGTGATTGATGCATTTTCTTTGCGGCCGGGCATGCAGCATAGAATACAGCATAATATGACATTTTATAATGTATAATACCAGGTAACCTGCCAACAGTTTAATTAGTAATGTTCTTTCGGCCATAGTGCCATTCTCAAGTAAACCTGTACATGTGACATTTGATGAGCCTACTTACGTTCATAAAAGTTGTACAAATAGAGGTCAGTTGACATTTACAGGGTGACTTGAAACCCGTGCGCGAGATTTTCATGTTCTCTCGATCTCTACGCACAAACTTTTGGCCGTACAAAAAAAATGAAAATATCTTTTGAGTTGAAAATTTAATGTAGTTACATTTTGTACCCGGATACGTTTTCGCTAGAGACCGTAGTTTTCGAGTTATTCAAGAAAAACGTAAAAAAGACCTTCAAACGCACCCACTCTCCCACACTTGGTTCCCACCGGTCAGAATTTCTAAACTGTTGCTTCTGGCTATCCCTCCTACCACTGTACAGGGATTTAGGGATTTGCGACTGCACGAATTAATTCCCACATCAGACCTTTTTTGGTCTTCACTGACTGGCCTTATTACGCCACGGGCTTAGTTGAGCACTTACAAACTGTAAAACTGACGTTTGTGTATAAATTTCATCCAACAGTTTTGTGAATTTTATCAACGTAAAATAAACACTTACTTTGTTGTATTTGTAAGGCCTTCTGACTACGAAACTACTGTACTTGTAATGGTTAAGTTTTGATCGAATTACCAGCGTAATTAGTTTTAACGTAACTTTTACAAAAGTCATTTCTCTTTTATTACCCTCACGATTGCGTTTAAATTAATATTGTTAACGAAATAGGCGACTATGCTGGTGGCGTAATAGCCCAATCAGTAGAGATTAAAAAAGTCGAATATTGAAAGTATTTAGTGTAGTCGGAGTGCTACGAACGACGCACTAGAAATCCTGGATGGTGAGGGATGAGTGTGGGGCTAAAGTTGCGTTTGAAGGGCCCTTTTGTACCTTTTTCTTGAATAACTCTAAACCCGAGACCTCCAGCGAAAAGGTATCCCAGTACAAGAGTTAACTGCATTAAATTTTCTTCAAAAAAGACCCTGTTTATTTTTTCTGTAGGGCCATTGGTTTGCGCATAGCATGTGAGAGAATATGAAAATCTCCCGGGTGGTTTCTGAAGGCCACATAGAACATTGCGGGTTGCATAAAACAACAGTGGTAGGGGCAGCTGAATCGCCCCGCGTTCCAGCTAGTTGTAATAGATGTCGATATTGCACCAGTGAGCAAACAGTTAACTGTCTGTATCTTGCTCGATTGTTACAATTATGGAAGTTCTATTTGTATAGAATATTTTCGTGAAATACTTTTGATAGCTAGTTTGACAGTTTATTCTCGTTAATAGAAACAAATACGGACACAGAAAATCATCGAAACGATATCCTTAACGAACAAATCGACCTCAAACGTAAAGTTAGCTACAAAATTTTATTAACTTGTCGGAGCTGTTCCTAGCGGCTGGTAAACACTGCCGGTCTGACGGTCGAGGCGTGCTTCTGAAGCCATGTCGGCGGAGTGCTACATGAGTCATATGAGTTCCGATTGGTGGAACACTTTCACATGTTGTCTGTTTTTGTTTCTGTCACATGTCGTCTGTTTTTGTTGATGTCCGCTGGCGAAGTTTCTCTCCGCGCTCCTGAAAGGGGGTCGGCAAACTATCTTGCGTGTCAGTTGTGCGGGCCTTCTAACAATAAGGGGCCGCTACGACATTCGGGACACGGGTTCTGTCTGTAAACAGAAAAGTACTGGTTGACCAAGTGTGCCAGACGTAACTGTAAAGGCAAAGTTTCATACGCAGTCTATGACATTCGACGAAGATTAATGTTTTGTGTGTTGTGTCTCAGACAAAGCTGCAGGGGTAGTTTTTCTTCTGTGAGAAGACTGTGACCCGCTCTTCTTACCTTGATATACTGCTGACTCCGAGACGTTGCATCTCCTCACAGGAGCCGGCCGCTGTGACAGAACGGTTTTAGGCGCTTCAGTCCGGAACCGCACAGCTGCTGCAATCGCAGGTTAGAATCCTGCCTTGAGCATGGATGTGTGTGATAGGTTTAAGTACAGGTTATTACAAACGATTGAAGTGATTTCACAGCTCTACAATAACTTTATTATTTGAGATATTTTCACAATGCTTTGCACACACATACAAAAACTCAAAAAGTTTTTTTAGGCATTCACAAATGTTCGATATGTGCCCCTTTAGTGATTCGGCAGACATCAAGCCGATAATCAAGTTCCTCCCACACTCGCCGCAGCATGTCCCCATCAATGAGTTCGAAAGCATCGTTGATGCGAGCTCGCAGTTCTGGCACGTTTCTTGGTAGAGGAGGGTTAAACACTGAATCTTTCACATAACCCCACAGAAAGAAATCGCATGGGGTTAAGTCGGGAGAGCGTGGAGGCCATGACATGAATTGCTCATCATGATCTCCACCACGACCGATCCATCGGTTTTCCAATTTCCTGTTTAAGAAATGCCGAACATCATGATGGAAGTGCGGTGGAGCACCATCCTGTGGTACGTTTAGCTCCCTGCTTGCTTTATTCGTCGACTTCCGCGGGCTATGCGTGAAACTTCCCTGCACGCGTTCAACCGTTTCTTCGCACACTGCAGGCCGACCCGTTGATTTCCCCTTACAGAGGCATCCAGAATCTTTAAACTGCGCATACCATCGCCGAATGGAGTTAGCAGTTGCTGGATCTTTGTTGAACTTCGTCCTGAAGTGTCGTTGCACTGTTATGACTGACTGATGTGAGTGCATTTCAAGCACGACATACGCTTTCTCGCCTCCTGTCGCCATTTTGTCTCACTGAGCTCTCGAGCGCTCTGGCGGCAGAAACCTGAAGTGCGGCTTCAGCCGAACAAAACTTTATGAGTTTTTCTACGTATCTGTAGTGTGTCGTGACCATATGTCGATGAATGGAGCCACAGTGAATTTATGAAATCGCTTCAATCATTTGTAATAGCCCTGTAGTTCTAAGTCTAGGGGACTGATGACCTCAGATGTTAGGTCCCATAGTGCTTAGAGCCATTCGAACCTCACTGGAGCCTCGATGTTTGTCGCTAGCTAATGGACGAACTTCCGCATCATTGGACTGGACTTAGTGCCCCTTAAGTCTCCTGATCTAACACCCTGTGACTTTTTCTTGTGGGGCCGTGTTTACGTACTACCACTTACAAGAACACTGAACCAAATCAGTGAATGCATCAATGCTGTTGTGATAAACAACGACAGGATGCTGCTACCTAAAGTATGGTGTGAACTAGAGTAACACTTTGACGTGTGATTTATGACCGGAGAGGCACTCATGGATAGGGTTGCCATATCTAGCTGGGACTTCATCGGGACACCGAGATGGGGGTGTAGAAATGAAGTAAAAATTTATTTAATATAATTACTTGTTATTTATAACACAGTTTTATGGAACTTTTTGCGGCAGAAGTAGTTGATATACCATATTTTTCGGAAGGTTTCACATTTTTCAGCAAGTCTTTTTTCGTTTTTACGTATTTATAAAACTCCATGCAAGTCAGCTTGTAGTTAAACTGGCACTGTGGTTCCATTGTCCCTCGCAGCAGTCTGTTTCTTTCATCATGAAGACATGAGCGAAAATATTCTTTCCACAGTGGTATTGTGTGGGGGAATAGAAGACAAATACCCACATAATTTCAGCAGCTGGCATTCGCGTTCAGGATTTTCTGTTGCCAGGAGAAAGTAAATCGACCTTTCTTCCGCGTCATGCTTAGTTCCTAAAAATCTCTTCAGATACATATATTCCTGAAAAGGACTTGGAAGAGCAGTTGAATGGAATGGACACTGTCTTGAAAGGAGGATATAAGATGAACATCAACAAAAGCAAAACGAGGATAATGGAATGTAGTCGAGTTAACTCTGGTGATGCTGAGGGAATTAGATTAGGAAATGAGGCACTTAAAGTAGTAAAGGAGATTTGCTATTTGGGGTGCAAAATAACTGATGATGGTCGAAGTAGAGAGGATATAAAATGTAGACTGACAAGGTAAGCGTTTCTGAAGAAGAGAAATTTGTCAACATCGAGTATAGGTTTAAGTGTCAGGAAGCCGTTTCAGAAAGTGTTTGTATGGAGTGTAGCCATGTATGGAAGTGAATCATGGATGATAAATAGTTTGGACAAGAAGAGAATAGAAGCTTTCGAAATGTGGGGCTACAGAAGAATGCTGAAGATTAGATGGGTAGATCACATAACTAATGAGGAGGTATTGAATAGAATTGGGGAGAAGAGGAGTTTGTGGCAAAACTTGACTAGAAGCAGGGATCGGTTGGTAGGACATGTTCTGGGGCATCAAGGGATCACCAATTTAGTCTTGGAGGGCAGCGTGGAGGGTAAAAATCATAGAGGAAGACCAAGAGATGAATACACTAAGCAAATTCAAAAGGATGTAAGCTGCAGTACGTACTGGGAGACGAAGAAGCTTGCACAGGATAGAGTAGCATGGAGAGCTGCATCAAACCAGTCTGAGGACTGAAGACCACAACAATAACATTCCTGAAAACAATTGCTACCTGAACTGTTCACACAAATTTTAGTCAGGTATACAGTGTGTTACAGAAAGGTACGGCCAAAATTTCAGGAAACATTCCTCACACACAAATAAAGAAAAGATGTTATGTGGACTTGTGTCCGGAAACGCTTAATTCCCATGTTAGAGCTCATTTTAGTTTGTTCTTCCACCTACGCTCAATGGAGCACGTTATCACGATTTCATACGGGATACTCTACCTGTGCTGCTAGAACAAGTGCCTTTACAAGTACGACGCAACATGTGGTTCATGCACGATGGAGCTCCTGGACATTTCAGTCGAAGTGTTCGTACGCTTCTCAACAACAGATTCGGTGACCGATATATTAGTAGAGGCGGACCAATTCCATGGCCTCCACGCTCTCCTGACCTCAACCCTCTTGACTTTCATTTATGGGGGCATTTGAAAGCTCTTGTCTACGCAACCTCGGTACCAAATGTAGAGACTCTTCGTGCTCGTATTGTGGACGGCTGTGATACAGTACGCCATTCTCCAGGGCTGCATCAGCGCATCAGGGATTCCATGCGACGGAGGGTGGATGCATGTATCCTCGCTAACGAAGGACATTTTGAATATTTCCTGTAACAAAGTGTTTGAAGTCACGGTGGTACGTTCCGTTGCTGTGTGTTTCCATTCCATGATTAATGTGATTTGAAGAGAAGTAATAAAATGAGATCTAACATGGAAAGTAAGCGTTTCCGGACACATGTCCACATAAGATATTTTCTTTCTTTGTGTGTGAGGAATGTTTCCCGAAAGTTTGGCCGTACCTTTTTGTAACACCCTGCATAATAGTGTTTTCAATCAGCTCCAGATCTAGGGTTTCACATCTCTTTCCTTCCTTAGGCATTTTCGTAAGCTACTTTAAGTTCATTGGCCAGTAAACAGTCGAGAATAAGACTTCAGTCATCGAAATGTGTCACTATACACATCACGGTCTATATATCCGCAGTAAAAACTTCAAACATTACTAAGTTGCACTCGTTCGCATTGCGTTTAGAAAGAATCGTCTTATCTGATCGTTTTTCAAATTGAAACTGCCACATTCTTATGCGTGGCGCTTATTTAATAGTTCCAGATCCGTACTACCGGAGAAGTCTGGCATTTTCTTGATTGATGGAGGTAGATCTAGAAGGTGCTTGCATTGTCGATACAGGATATGCAACATGCAACACCGTCTGTGAGACACCTTGTCAACATAAATTTGTTGACGTAAATAAAACTGAGGCTGCAATTTACATGTTGCGCTAACATAGGGCGCGCAGGGTAGCCGCGCGGTCTGGGGCGCCTTGCCACGTATCGCACAGCTCCCCCCATCGAAGATGGTTCGAGTCCTTCCTCGGGCATGAGTCTGTGTTGCCCCTTAGCGGAAGTTAGTTTAAGTTAGATTAAGTAGTGTGTAAGCCTAGCGACCGATGACCTCGGCAATTTGGTCCAATAGGAACGTATCACAAATTTCCATAATTTTCGCTAACAGAAGACTTTATTTTAGTACTTGAGCCAAGCTTGTAAAATTATTTTTCAAACTCGTGACAAAATTAGACCTTGTCGGGACAAGAAGGTCCATAGCGGTGACGCTCCCGATATATCGGGACGGATGGAAATCCTATTCATAGAGAATTTATAGAATGCACAATGCAGACTTAGTGAGTTTACGGTTCTATTCATGTATCAGTCATATTTGTACATGCAGTACCTTGAAAAATACAGGGCTTTGAAAACGAACGCATCACTTCCAGTAGCGATGTATGATGGTGCATTGCTGCCGTATACTTGCACCAAGTGAGCAGGGACTGTTGCGGCGCCGTACCCCTGCGAATATAGAAAAAAGGAAAAAAATTATCGCACGATATTGTCTTTCATCAATGGGCCACATCATTTTGGTTTGCCTTATCTAACGGCGTAATACGGTACTGGTTCACGGGGCTTTCAGTGTGTAACAGGAAATAAACAACTTTATTTTATGAGGGCGCTGATTACAAATTTATTTCTGCCCTTTGCATTCAGGCTTTCTAAAACTTCGTTACCTTTCACTGTACGATTTATTTTAGGACCATGAAGAGATTGGCTTTCAACATCTCATCTATGAGTGGTGGAAATATTGAGCAGATGTAATCCATATCCATTGTCGAAACACAATTATCTATTATTGCTTAAGCATTTATAGAAAAGGATACGTGAAATATAAATTAAAACAGCAACACCAGCAAAGACAGTAAGCAAATCTGGTACTCTGATATCAATCGACGTAAGGTGACTCACATACCTGGTATGGCAGCATTTCATATTACAACTGAGTAATAAATAATCTATTAATCAGTATTAATATGAAATTGATGACTCACGCATAACGCCGTACAGGGTGTATGAAGCACATTGCATCCTTTGACATATATTCTGAACCTGAGGTTACTCGAAACGCATATACCTACACAACTGGCCATTAAAATTGCTACACCAAGAAGAAATGCAGATGAAAAACGGGTAATCATTGGACAAATATATTATACTAGAACTGACATGTGATTACATTTTCACGCAATTTGGGTGTATAGATCCTGAGAAATCAGTACCCAGAACAACCACCTCTGACCGTAATAACGACTTTGATACGCCTGGGCATTGAGTCAAACAGAGCTTGGATGGCGTGTACAGGTACAGCTGCCCATGCAGCTTCAACACGATACCACGGATACCACAGTTCATCAAGAGTAGTGACTGGCGTATTGTGACGAGCCAGTTGCTCGGCCACCATTGACGAGACGTTTTCAATTGGTGAGAGATCTGGAGCATGTGCTGGCCAGGGCACCAGTCGAACATTTTCTGGATCCAGAAAGGCTAGTACAGGACCTGCAACATGCGGTCGTGCATTATCCTGATGAAATGTAAGGTTTCGCAGGGATCGAATGAAGGGTAGAGCCACGGGTCGTAACACATCTGAAATGTAACGTCCACTGTTCAAAGTGCCGTCAATGCGAACAAGAGGTGACCGAGACGTGTTACTAATGGCACCCCATACCATCACGCCGGGTGATACGCCAGTATGGCGATGACGAATACACGCTTCCAATGTGCGTTCACCACGATGTCGCCAAACATGGGTGCGACCATCATGATGCTGTAAACAGAACCTTGATTCATCCGAAGAAATGACGTTTTGCCATTCGTGTACCCAGGTTCGTCATTGAGTACACCATTGCAGGCGGTCTTGTCTGTGATGCCGGTCGCGTTGACCGTGCGGTTCTGAGCGCTTCAGTCCGGAACCGCGGGACTGCTACGGTCGCAGGTTCGAATCCTGCCTCGGGCACGGATGTGTGTGATGTCCATAGGTTAGTTAGGTTTAAGTAGTTCTAAGTTCCAGGGGACTGATGACCTCAGATGTTAAGTCCCATAGTGCTCAGAGCCATTTTTTTGTCTGTGAGGCAGCGTCAAGGGTAACCGCAGTCGTGGTCTCCGAGCTGATAGTCCATGCTGCTGCAAACGTCGTCGAACTGTTCGTGCAGATGGTTGATGTCTTGCAAACGTCCCCATTTGTTGACTGAGGGATCGAGACGTGGCTGCACTATCCGTTACAGCCATGTGGATAAGATGCCTGTCATCTCGACTGCTAGTGGTACGAGGCCGTTGGAATCCAGTTCGGCGTTCCGTATTACCCTCCTGAAACCACCGATTCCATATTCTGGTAACAGTCATTGTATCTCGGCCAACGCGAGCAGGAATGTCGCGATACGATAAACCGCAATCGCGATAGGCTACAATCCGACCTTTATCAAAGGCGGAAACGTGATGGTACGTATTTCTCCTCCTTACACGAGGCACCACAACAACGTTTCACCAGGCAGCGCCGGTGAACTGATGTTTGTGTATGAGAAATCGGTTGGAAACTTTCCTCATGTCAGCACGTTGTAGGTGTCGCCACGGGCGCCAGCCTTGTGTGAATGCTCTGAAAAGCTAATCATTTGCATATCACAGCATCGTCTTCCTGTCGGTTAAATTTCGCGTCTGCAGCACGTCAACTTCGTGGTGTAGCAATTTAATGGCCAGTAGAGTAAATAAAATTGAGCTGTTGAATATCAAGTGACTAAATATTTTTTTCCAGCGTCATAACAGCAGCGTTTGAAATTTATAATATAATAAAATGGTCTCAGGCCTCTTACGCGACTGCATGTCACACCTTAAATTTAAAACATTCTAAATGTTTCGACGTAGATGGTTTCCAAAGAGTAATGCATTGGAACTGACACATGTTGATGAAGTAAAGCCTTCGAAACAAGTTGTAAATAAAAAATATTATAGTTTAATGATTGCTTGTTCTTGCTGTTTTGAATCCGAAGGCTACGGCCTGATGAGCGTGTTTTCCACGTGCGGATACGTTAGGAATGGGAAAAATCGACCGCTTACTACCGATACCGGTATTCTAGTTCTGAATAACCGGTATTTTTCGGTATTTGTTGGGTCTCGGTTATAACAGTTGCTTCTCTACTATTTTAGTAAGTATCAATTAGCCATAGCAGCAGTGCTACATTTCTTCGTTTTTCAATAAACCGTTTTCAAAGAACGAGTAATTTTTATTTGTAAATTTGCATTTCTTTGAAACATTGCGTTATTATAGAAATCGGGAAAAATAATGACAATGCCGGCAGAAACGATCAACAAGCACATGGCATAAGAATTGGAACAGCATTGCTGAGACAATAATGTACCTGTTACCTTGTGGTGTGGCCCTGTTAGGCGGTATGCGTGTACATGCAATTTGCATCACTTGCCCCATCTGGTCTTTACCAGTTTCTCATTGTCGTCATCGGACATCAGTTGTATTACAGAATGACACCATCCCTAGTCTGGATGCAACTTCACGGAATGCGGTATCAGTGAAGTACAACGCTTCATTTGCTTAAGAGATTACTAACATGCAAAGCCACAACCAACTTGTGACACAATAAAACGCAAAACTTAATACTTCGTCCATAGTTTACAGTAAAAATAAAGCAGTTGATCTACTGCCTGTGTCTACATAACATGCGTTTATCTGCTTGCAGCCCTTTAAAACGGACAAAGTAAGACCAGAAATAAAGTTCTTCAATCTCAGTTTTCACCCTTTATCACTGACTATTCTTAATATCCAGATAGTGGTATGATTACAACACGTTTTTTGACCAGAATTTCAAAAAATTAGAAACAGTAGTAGAATACTGCTAATTTTTTGTAAAAGTCAATCACTTATCACTTTTTGAGAAAAGCGGCGAACGGTGGACGGACTAATTTTTTTTATTTGCCTATTTAAGTAAATATTTTGTTTCTATGTATCTCGAAACAGAGGGAGTCAATTTTTTTTCAATCTTTGTTCGATTTGTATGTTTATTCCAGGAAATAATTGGCATAAAAAACTGGAAACCCGTTATTTTGATCGGTTTTCATAGGACGGTTGAACTGGCTTTGAAAAAAAAAAAACGACATAACCGCAAACCGGTTGTTTCAGCGATAACCGACATCCCTAGTTTATGCTGAAATTCACGCAACACGCGCGCCTCTGTGTACGCTGGCCACGCGTGCGCTTTGCTCGCGCAACGTCAAGCCCAGGAAAATCCCACCAGTAGTGCGGTGGTGTACTCTACGGTAGCATTTACCGTGCGCACTTGTAATATCAGCTCCGAGCGGAATTTCGTTAAACAAGAATGCCGTCCTTACATTACGTGCCGTGATTGTTGCCCGCTGGCGTCGGTTGAGCTATAAAACATGAATAAATTTTGATTAATGATCAATCTTCACACAGAGTTCGAGGGCTAACTCTATAGAAATATCGATAATTATTAAAATTTGCGCGTATTTCTATGCATTACAGCAACTCACACACCGAAAACACAGCACACAGGAAACGCACTTGAAAACGGGAAGAATTTCCCGAAAAGTGTCGTGCAAAATACAATTAAAAAGAAAATCCGCAAGAGTTCACCAATCACTTCTAATAGATCAAATCAAATTTCACATTTGTCTATGGCTGAGAATTCGATGCATTCTTTACATTTCCCATTTCTTCTCTATCGATCTACAACGGCCGCCGTTTAGAGACATATGCACGTTCATATGGAACATGCTAAAAGAGTATGACAAGACCGCAGACTTCCCTCATTACGTTGGATACAAATGGAGAGCACGCAACAGTCGTTAAAATATGAAGATCAGTCAGTGAATATTATAATAAAATAAAGTAAGTGTACTAATCACCATATCAGACAGCAATTACTGTTTCAGATTCATAGACGTAGGGGTATTTGTTCATCATGGAGGCTGTAATGTATTCAGAGCAGCTGAATTAGGTAAAACGTTTACACTCAAACTTTGTATTGCCAGATGCAGCTCCACTTCAAATGATCCTGGTGGACTGAAAAGCCCTTACGTGTTTGTGGCTGACGAGTGTTTTGCAGTAAGTGACAGCTTAATGGGACCACGCGCCACACAAACCTTGACTAATAAACAAAAAGTCTTCAACTAAAGGCTACCACAAACACAACGTTATGTAGAATGTGCACTTGAAATTCATATAAAAATGGAGAATTTTCCATCGTCCAATCGATGTCAATGTTGATGTGACGGATGCAGTTATACAAGAATGTTGTGTACTTCATAGTTTCGTGAGACAACATGACAGCTGCAAACTTGATGATACACTGGCACGCATAATGGAAAGTACTTCTGCACATGGGACACACGGGGCGAAAGGAAGTAATAGCGGCAAAAGCATCAGAGATCATTCTGCTGGTTATTATCAGAAATCATTTTGTTGATCACTCGTAGTATCAGAGATCATTTTTGTGCTTACCTCTGTGCCCGTCAATGATTTTCTTTTTAGCACTATGGGACTTAACTTCTGAGGTCATCAGTCCCCTAGAACTTAGAACTAATTAAACCTAACTAAACTAAGGAAGGACATCACACACATCCATGCCCGAGTCAGGAATCGAACCTGCGACCGTAGCGGTCGCGCGATTCCAGACTGTAGCGCCTAGAATCGCTCAGCCACTCTGGCCGGCGTCAAGGATCTATATGATAGTAAGAGCGTTACGCTAACATCCTCAAATGTAGACTGGATATGTTTAGTCTAAAATTGGCTAGTTTATATTTTATTCCTGAATAAATTTCAGTGTACACTGTTTATAAATATTAATAATACACTCCTGGAAATGGAATAAAGAACACATTGACACCGGTGTGTCAGACCCACCATACTTGCTCCGGACACTGCGAGAGGGCTGTACAAGCAATGATCACACGCACGGCACAGCGGACACACCAGGAACCGCGGTGTTGGCCGTCGAATGGCGCTAGCTGCGCAGCATTTGTGCACCGCCGCCGTCAGTGTCAGCCAGTTTGCCGTGTCATACGAAGCTCCATCGCAGTCTTTAACACTGGTAGCATGCCGCGACAGCGTGGACGTGAACCGTATGTGCAGTTGACAGACTTTGAGCGAGGGCGTATAGTGGGCATGCGAGAGGCCGGGTGGACGTACCGCCGAATTGCTCAACACGTGGGGCGTGAGGTCTCCACAGTACATCGATGTTGTCGCCAGTGGTCGGCGGAAGGTGCACGTGCCCGTCGACCTGGGACCGGACCGCAGCGACGCACGGATGCACGCCAAGACCGTAGGATCCTACGCAGTGCCGTAGGGGACCGCACCGCCACTTCCCAGCAAATTAGGGACACTGTTGCTCCTGGGGTATCGGCGAGGACCATTCTCAACCGTCTCCATGAAGCTGGGCTACGGTCCCGCACACCGTTAGGCCGTATTTCGCTCACGCCCCAACATCGTGCAGCCCGCCTCCAGTGATGTCGCGACAGGCGTGAATGGAGGGACGAATGGAGACGTGTCGTCTTCAGCGATGAGAGTCGCTTCTGCCTTGGTGCCAATGATGGTCGTATGCGTGTTAGGCGCCGTGCAGGTGAGCGCCACAATCAGGACTGCACACGACCGAGGCACACAGGGCCAACACCCGGCATCATGGTGTGGGGAGCGATCTCCTACACTGGCCGTACACCACTGGTGATCGTCGAGGGGACACTGAATAGTGCACGGTACATCCAAACCGTCATCGAACCCATCGTTCTACCATTCCTGTTGCTGTTCCAACAGGACAATGCACGTCCGCATGTATCCCTTGCCACCCAACGTGCTCTAGAAGGTGTAAGTCAACTACCCTGGCCAGCAAGATCTCCGGATCTGTCCCCCATTGAGCATGTTTGGGACTGGATGAAGCGTCGTCTCACGCGGTCTGCACGTCCAGCACGAACGCTGGTCCAACTGAGGCGCCAGGTGGAAATGGCATGGCAAGCCGTTCCACAGGACTACATCCAGCATCTCTACGATCGTCTCCATGGGAGAATAGCAGCCTGCATTGCTGCGAAAGGTGGATATACACTGTACTAGTGCCGACATTGTGCATGCTCTGTTGCCTGTGTCTATGTGCCTGTGGTTCTGTCAGTGTGATCATGTGATGTATTTGAGCCCAGGAATGTGTCAATAAAGTTTCCCCTTCCTGGGACAATGAATTCACGGTGTTCTTATTTCAATTTCCAGGAGTGTATATTTACCGTCAGTGCTCACCAATATCTGACTTTTGCTTGTGATCCATTCCATCCCATTTTTTTCCCTAATCGGCCCTGTAACTGTTGGCCACGATTCTCTCTTTTCATCTGTTTTGTACTCTTTTTTACACGTGTGGTGCACAGACATAGATGTTTCTGCTCTTCCACACTGTGCAGACTCCCCATTTTGACAAATTATAGAATACAGAAGACAGCTACAATGACAATAATGCGAGAGTGGTATAGTCTGTCTGCAAGCTGAACAGGTAGCTCCCAGGTTCCCACTCCCTCTGCCCAGCTACGTTATACGTAACACCTGCACACTGTTCCACAAAGTTATACCGACACTTCCGCAGTCGGATTGTCAAATCAGCGGCCACAAATTGCGCAGACGCGTTAATTTTTTATTAAACGTGTTACACTATACGAAATACAGTAATTAGTAACGAATGTGAATAACGCAAGAAACATACAGGAACAGAATTTAAGTAACTCACCAGTCACTTCACTGCGCTTCGGTATATGTAATACACTACTGACCATTAAAATTGCTACACCTGGAAGAAATGCAGATGATAAACGGGTATTCGTTGGACAAATATATTATACTGGAACTGACATGTGATTACATTTTCACGCAATTTGGCTGCATAGATCCTGAGAAATCAGTACCCGGAACCTCTGGCCGTAATAACGCCCATGACACGCCTGGGCATCAAGTCAAACAGAGCTTGGATGGTGTGTACAGGTACAGCTGCCCATGCAGCTTCAACACGATACCACAGTTCATCAAGAGTAGTGACTGGCGTATTGTGACGAGCCAGTTGCTCGGCCACCATTCACCAGACGTTTTCAATTGATGAGAGATCTGGAGAATGTGCTGGCCAGGGCAACAGTCGAATATCTTCTGTATCTAGAAACTCCCGTACAGCACGTGCAACATGCGGTCGTGCATTATCCTGTTGAAATGAAGGGTTTCGCAGGAATCGAATGAAGGGTAGAGCCACGGCTCGTAACACATGTGAAATGTAACGTCCACTGTTCAAAGTGCCGTCAAAGCGAACAAGGGGTGACCGTGACGTGTAACCAATGGCACCCAATACCATCACGCCGGGTGATACGCCAGTATGGCGATGACGAATACACGCTTCCAATGTGCATTCACCGCGATGTCGCAAAACACGTATGCGACCATCGTGATGCTGTAAGCAGAACCTGGATTCATCCGAAAAAAATGTTTTGCCATTCGTGCACCTAGGTTCGTCGTTGAGTACACCATTGCAGACGCTCCTGTCTGTGATGCAGCGTCAAGGGTAACCGCAGCCACAGTCTCCGAGCTGATTGTCCATGCTGCTGCAAACGTCGTCGAACTGTTCGTGCAGATGGTTGTCGTCTTGCAAACGTCCCCATCTGTTGACTCAGGGATCGAGACGTGGCTGCACGATCGGTTACAGCCAAGCGGATAAGATGTCTGTCATCTCGACTACTAGTGATACGAGGCCGTTGGGATCCAGCACGGCGTTCCGTATTACTCTCCTGAACCTACCGATTCCATATTCTGCTAACAGTCATTGGATCTCGACCAACGCGAGCAGCAATGTCACGATACGATTAACCGCAATCGTGATAGGCTACAATCCGACCTTTATCAAAGTCGGAAACTTGATGGTACGCATTTCTCCTCCTTACACGAGGCATCACAACAACATTTCACGAGGCAACGCCGGTGAACTGCTGTTTGTGTACGAGAAATCGGTTGGAAACTTTCCTCATGTGAGCACGTTGTAGGTGTTTCCACCGGTGCCAACCTTGTGTGAATGCTCTGAAAAGCTAATCATTTGCATATCACAGCATCATCTTCCTGTCGGTTAAATTTCGCGTCTGTAGCACGTCATCTTCGTGGTGTAGCAATTTTAATGGCCAGTAGTGTATATGACTAGACCCGGCGACACCAGTATACACTTCAGTTTCGTCGTTTTGTGGGTCCCTAAGTTGTGTCTGAAAGGAAAGCTTTGGCAGCTGCGCGTCGCACGAGTTGTGACGGAGTCAAACCTTGTTGCGTGGAATCGCTGCATAAGAAAAAAGTAATAAACGTGTTTCGATTCGTGACTGGATGATGAAAAGACTTCAGCTCTGTTGCTCAGCACCCTTGCTAAAATAATTTATAACGGAAGATCCAAGAAGTTCTTTTAAGTATCTTAGAATGTCACCAGAACTGTTCACGTTTCTTCTAAATAGAGTTAATTATGCGATAAGGAATAAAGGTACTGTAATGCATGACGTACTGTCGCCGGAGCTGCAATTACATGTCATGTTGCGTGCATTACAGTCGAGAACACTCGGCATGCTATAAGATGCTGTTTTAGTTGGTGATGACGCTTTTTCATTAACACCAAAAATTATTAAGATTAGCAGTAATAACTATTAACATTAACAGTAATAATTATTAGAAGCAGGCCGCATTAAGAAGAGAATGGTTTGCAAACTACTCTCTTGAAGATGGATCTGAACAGTGGCAATATTTCAAAATTCTAACATATATGAATAGGGAGCACTGCAGCGACGTTTTAAATAGATTAATATTGACTAAAGAATGCAGCTTCTTGAATTTGTATAGCCTTCCCTCATGTCAACAATATTGCTTAGCAAAGTGTTGGCTAAATCGAACAATCTTGTAGACGAGATCATTGCCACAGCTAGAATTACAATTGCTTTTATTTTTCTTAATTCAGTTGTATATGAGCTCCTAACTCAATAAATTTTTCCCTGAAGCTCAGATATTGTCAGACCATCTATATTATGATCGCACATGACGGTCTCAGCGGCAGCAATATGTTGCTTATTTTTGTAATCATCGTCACTGAAATCCCACAAACACCTACGCAAAGCATAGGTATCCGAAAAGCGAATATTATTCTCCGTTCGCCACTTTATATTTCAGTTTGCCTACACTCTCGAACAGACATAACCTCAAAAACTCATGCAATTAGTGTCGCCGAAGTTGGAAATGTTTAGTTTCACCAACGAGTTAAGCAAACGCGCAGTGGCCGGTAGCGCAGCTGCCTCCAACCTGGTGTCGTCGTGTAAACTAGGCTTTATGGAGCCAGCATCAGCTTGCACGCCGGCCGAAGTGGCCGTGCGGTTCTGGGCGCTGCAGTCTGGAACCGCGAGACCGCTACGGTCGCAGGTTCGAATCCTGCCTCGGGCATGGATGTGTATGATGTCCTTAGGTTAGTTAGGTTTAACTAGTTCTAAGCTCCAGGGGACTAATGACCTCAGAAGTTGAGTCCCATAGTGTTCAGAGCCATTTGAACCATCAGCTTGCACAGTTCCTTATTGACAACCTGCGTTTATGGCTTCATGAGGTCTGAGCCACGCTCTAACCCTACTGTCTGCTCTCAACCACTGAAACCGACACCGATCAGACCAGGTCACGTTTTCCCAGTTGTTTAGAGTCCAACCGATATGGTCACGAGCCCAGGAGAAACGTTGCAGGCGATGTCGTGCTGTTAGCAAAGGCACTCGCGTCAGTCGTCAGCTGCCATAGCTCTCCAACGCCAGATTTCGCCATGTTTTCCTAACGGATACTTTCGCCGTACATCCAACACTGATTTCTGCCGTTATTTCACGCTGTATTGCGTGTTTGTTAGCACTGAGAAGTCTACGCAAACGCCGCTGCTCTTGGTCGTTAAGTGAAGACCGACGCCACTGTGTTGTCCGTGGTGAGAGTTAATGTCTGAACTTGGTATTCTCGGCACACTCTTGACACTGTGCATCTCAGAATACTGAATTCCCGAACGATTTCCGAAATCGAATGTCCCATGCGTCTAGCTCCAGCTAACATTCCGCGTTCAAAGTCCGTTATTTCCCGTCGTGCAGCCGGCTGCTGTGGCCGAGCGGTTCTAGGCTCTTCAGTCCCGAACCGTGCAGCTGCTACGGTCGCAGGTTCGAATCCTGCCTCGGTCATGGATGTGTGTGATGTCCTTAGGTTAGTTAGGTTTAAGTAGTTCTAAGTTCTAGGGGACCGATGACCTCAGATGTTAAGTCCCATAGTGCTCGGAGCCATTTGAACCCGTCGTGCGGCCATAATCGCGCCGGAAATTTTTTCACATGAATCACCTGAGTGTAAATGACAGCTTCACCAATACACTGCCTTTTGTGCATTGTGTATGCGATACTACCGCCATCCGTATATGTGCATATAGATCGCTATTCCGTGACAGAAGTGTATAATGTCGGTGAATTTCTGCACAACGCGCGTGAAAAACACGTTCGTGTGGTCGTATTCGAAGAGTGGTTTGATGCACCTCTGCATACTACTCTAGAGTATTCTTTGCAAGCCTCCGCTTGTCTGCATAAGTAGCTCAATCTGTCCATTGGATCCTGATTACTGTTTTCAAGCCTTGGTCTCCTCTTCCCCCCCCCCCCCCCCCCCTCCCTCTTTCTCACTCGCTTTCATTACCAAATCGAAAATTCTTTGGTGTTTCGGGACGTGTCCTATCAATTGTGCCCCAAATTACTCTTTTCCCCATTCGAATTCAGTACCTCATTTGTAACTGGATCTACCCTTCTAATCTTCAGCATTTTACTATAGCACCAAATTACGAAATCTTTCATTTATTTCTTGTTTGAATTGCCTATCACCCACATTTAATATAATACCACATTCCAGACAAATACTTTCAGAAAATAGTCCTAACTGTTAAATTTATATTAGATGTTCACAAATTCCGGCTGGCCGAAGTGGCCGACCGGTTCCAGGCGCTACAATCTGGAACCGCGCGACCGCTACGGTCGCAGGTTCGAATCCTGACTCGGGCATGGATGTGTGTGATGTCCTTATGTTAGTTAGGTTTAAGTGGTTCTAAGTTCTAGGGGACTGATGACCTCAGAAGTTAAGTCCGATAGTGCTCAGAGCCATTTGAACCATTTTTTTCACAAATTCCTCTTCTTCAGAAACGCTGTTCTTGCTACTGTCAGTCTGCGTTTTATATCTTCCCTACATTGCCTATCGTCAATTTTGCCGCCCAACAACAAAATTCACTAATAATTTTAGTGCCTCATTCCCTAATCTAATTCTTTCAGCGCCGACTGATATACTTCTCCTACATTGTATTGTCTTTGTTATGCCTTTGTTGATGTTCATCTTATACACTCTCTTCAACACGCTATCCATTTCGTTCACCTACTCTTCCATGTACTTGGCCGTGTCCGACAGATTTATAGTTTCTGGTTACTTTGTGTTTTTATTTATACACACGCCAAAAACAGTTTTCCATCGCCCCAGTTCCCAGAACTCCTGAAGATAGACGTTGTCTGTGGATATTGTATCACAGACACAGTCCCTTTGACTGCTCAGAGATGTTACTAAACCCGCCCAAATATGTTGACAACCACGCATGAGGAGCGCCTATTAGACCGAGAGGGTCCAACTGCCGATCAGTTCCAGTCATTCCACCAAGAAGGAGGTACACGGCTCGTGTTGTCTATAGTTCAACCATACCCAGACGGTCAACACCGCGGTTCGATCGCGTCTGCATTGTTACTTTGTGCCATGAAGGGCTCTCAACAAGGCAAGTGTCCAGGCGTCTCGGAGTGAACCAAAGCGATGTTGTTCGGACATGGAGCAGATAAAGAGAGACAGGAACTGTCGATGACATGCCTAGCTAAGTACGCCCAATGGCTGCTACTGCCGTGGATGATGGCTACATATAGCTTATGGCTCGGAGGAACACTGACAGCAACGCCTCCATGTTGAATAATGCCTTTCGTGCAGCCACAGGACGTCGTGTTACGACTCAAACTGTGCGCAATAGGCTGCATGATGCGCAACTTCACTCCCGATGTCTATGGCGACGTCCATCTTTGCAACCACGACACCTTGCAGCGTGGCACACATGGGCCCAACATGCCGAATGGACCGCTCAGGATTGTTATCACGTTCTCTTCACCAATGAGTGTCGCATATGCCTTCAACCAGGCAATAGTCGGAGACGTGTTTGGAGGCAACCTGGTCAGGCTGAACACCTTAGACACACTGTCCAGCGAGTGAAGCAAGGGGGAGGTTCTCTGCTGTTTTGGGGTGGCATCGTGTGGGGCCGACGTACGCCGCTGATGGTCATGGAAGGCCCCGCAACGGCTGTACGATACGTGAATGCCATCCTCCTACCGATAGTGCAACCATATCGGCAGCATATTGGCGAGGCATTCGTCTTCATGGACGACAATTCGCGCCCCCATCGTGCACATTTTGTGAATTACCTCCTTCAGGATCACGACATCGCTCCACTAGAGTGGACAGCATGTTCTCCAGACATGAACCCTACCGCACGTGCCTAGGATAGATTGAAATGGGCTGTAAGGACGACGTGACCCACCAACCACTCTGAGGGATTTACGCCGAATCGCCGTTGAGGAGTGGGGCAATCTGGACCAACAGTGCCTTGATGAACTTCTGGATTGTATGCCACGGCGAATACAAGCATGCATCAATGCAAGAGGACGTGCTACTGGGTATTAGAGGTACCTGTGTGTACAGCAGTATGGACAGCCTCTGAAGGTATCGCTGAATGGTGGTACGACATGCGATTTGTGGTTTTCATGAGCAATAGAAAAGGCGGAAATGATGTTTATGTTGATCTCTGCTCCAATTTTCTGTGCAGATTCTGGAACTCTCGGAACCGAGGTGATGCTAAACTTTGTTTGATGTGTGTATTTTAAGCAGATAGTCACCAAAAAAGTCTGCTACACATAATTTATGTGTGACCAGAAAGTTGGTTCGATCCGGCTATCAGGGCTGCAGTATGACTTTTCACTCGGCGACCTGTGTAGCGGTTTTGCTCACATTGCAGTGACGCCGTTTGCCCACCGTTGCAGCTACAGTGCACTATCTAGGATCTGCTTCATTACTCTTATCGACCGAGTAGGCGCTTCGAGTGCGAAACGGCGGTCTGCGCCGCGGCGCGACGTCGCTGGCTCGTATTAATCACCAGGGGGGACTGACCGCCGCACAAAAGACCGCCTCCGCCTTGACGGCGCCCTGCCACTCTCTTCAAAGAGCCCCACTCGTATTTATTGATGTCTCTCCCCACTCCCCCACATCGTTCCCTTTTTTTTATCATCTCGTGCATTTTCCACCGTCTTTGTCTTTTACACACACAGTGAATTGTATCACGGTAGCACAATTACGCTGACACAACAGAGAATGCGTAGTACCGTCTTTCGCAAAAGAAACGACAAGACCTGCGCTGCTTACATGCTCACTAACAATCGTTAAAAATCACCCCATACGTATAAATAATTTGTATACTCTTCTTGGCTCACGTCTTATATTTAGACTCATGCTCATAAATTTAGGATAATGCACATGGTGAAACAATGCTCTGGTGGGCGGTTTGCGGGTTTAAATCACCTCGGGGTATGACAGTGCGGTACAGTTGACCTGCGGTCGTCGCACGGTGGCGCTGGCAACAGTCCACATACGCAGAGTTCTGCTGGTGCATGTCAGAGTACAGTGCAGTGAGTACGTGCGCAAACGTTTACAGACGTGCTAATGGTGACTGTGTGTTGAAAATGGCTCAAAGAAAACATATTGATGACGTTATGAGGGGTAGAATACTAGGGCAGCTGGAGGCTGGTCTAACACAGCAAGTCATAGCACGGGCCCTCCGTTTGCAACAAAGTGTGATCTCATGATTATGGCAACGAGCCGGCCGCGGTGGTCTCGCGGTTCGAGGCGCGCAGTCCGGAACCGCGCGACTGCTACGGTCGCAGGTTCGAATCCTGCCTCGGGCATGGGTGTGTGTGATGTCCTTAGATTAGTTAGGTTTAAGTAGTTCTAAGTTCTAGGGGACTGATGACCACAGCTGTTAAGTCCCATAGTGCTCAGAGCTATTTGAACCATTATGGCAACGATTCCAGCAGACAGGAAACGTCTCCAGGCGCTACCGTACGGGGTGTACACAGTGTACAACACCACAAGAAGACCGGTATCTCACCATCAGTGTCCGTAGACGGCCACGGAGTACTGCAGGTAGCCTTGCTCGGGACCTTACCGCAGCCACTGGAGCAGTTGCATCCAGACACACAGTCTGCAGACTATTGAACAGATATTGTTTATTTGCCTGGAGGCCTGAAAGGTGCATTCCACTGACCCCTGGTCACAGGAGAGCCCGTAAAGCCTGGTGTCAAGAACACAGTACACCGTCATTGGAACAGTGGTCCCAGGAGGTTATGTTCACGGACGAGTCCACGTATAGTCTGTACAGTGATTCTCATCTGGCGTGAACCAGGAACCAGATACCAACCCCTCAATGTCCTTGGAAGGAACCTGTATGGAGGTCGTGGTTTGATGGTATGGGGTGGGATTATGATTGGTGCACGTGCACCCCTACATGTCTTTGATAGAAGAGCTGTAACAGGTCACGTCTATCGAGACGTCATTTTGCACCAGCATGTTCGCCTTTTCAGGGGTGCAGTGTGTCCCACCTTCCTCCTGATCGTTCATAACGCACGACCCCACCGAGCTGCCATCGTGGAGGAGTACCTTGAAACAGAAGATATTAGGTGAATGGAGTGGCCTGCCTGTTCTCCAGACCTAAACCCCATCGAGCACGTCTGGGATGCTCTCGGTCGACGTATCGCTGCACGTCTTCAAACCCCTACGACACTTCAGAAGCTCCGGCAGGCACTGGTGCAAGAATGGGAGGCTATACCCCAGCAGCTAGTCGACCACCTGATCCAGAGCATGTCAACTCGTTGTGCAGCCTGTGTACGTGTGCATGGCGATCGTATCCCATATTGATGTCGGGGTACATGCGCAGGAAACAGTGGCGTTTTGTAGCACATGTGTTTCTGGACGGTTTTCTCAACGTATCACTAATACCTTGGACTTACAGATCTGTGTCGCGTGTGTTCCCTATGTGCCTATGCTATTAGCGCCAGTTTGGTGTAGTGCCTCGTTGTGTGACACCAGATTCTGCAATTATCCTTAATTTATGGGCATGAGTGCAGAACGTTGTATCTGTTCTGTTATGGACGCTTTTAAAAAAAATAAATGAAAATACACGTTATGAGGTGACTACTTCCTTTAATTACTCATTTCTATTTATACTTTATCAGATGAAACTGAAAGAAATGCATAAATAACCACAAACAATACAGAGTGCATAACAGTAGTAACTGACCATTAAAAACGAACAGGAAGCATAGAAAAGTGCAACGTGAAAACATACCAAGGTTTTGGTGAACACGTCATACATAAGTATGGAGTCGTCTGTCTTATCGATAAGACAATGCAGAACTGAAGCATTAAGGCGGCTGCGCCGTTCATGAAGACAGCTAGGCTACCAGGTGGTACAATTGATGAGCACCGATATTTAAAATTTAAATACAATTATTATTATCCCAATAAAATGACGAAGATACGATACGGAGACCGTGTATAATTACAAAACAGATATAAATCATAACAAGCACCATAAAATAACAACTGTATTAGACACGAATTAAATCTCATGTTGTAGGGGAACAGAGCCAATAGGGAAGCGTCAGATAAAGGCGCAACGAAATAGTCCGTGGGTCCACGAGGAGAATAAACTAATTATTACAAAACACTTATGATTAAAATAGATATACTGAAACACACTTAAATTAACCGTCCGCATACATCCTGGAATTAATGTTTTTTATATATTTTTCTCTTTTTTATGTATGGTTTGCCAAGTTACCTAAAATTAAAAACATTGAAGGACGTACACAAACGACAAACAAAGTAAAACCTAAAGATAATAACTTACGAATATACAACTGAAGACATGCTCCGAAAAACGGGCTAACCATCAAATGTAGAAACTTAGAGGTAAGTGTTGCCATCTGCTGCTGGGTACGGGAACTATCATTGACATTGGTCTCACCCCTAAATATCACTTAGGGTGAGACCAATGTCAATTTTGATAGTTCCCGTACCCAGCAGCAGATGGACACACTTATCTCTAACATTTTACACTTCAGGGTTAGTCTGTTTTTCCTCATGTCTTCAGTTCCAGAATCTTGACTATAATGGCATGTTCAGGAAGGAACCACGTGGCATACAGAACAACGGGTTAAATAATTGCTTTAAAATTGTACCACATAGGATTCATAGGCAACATTGGCCAATAGTGTAAAATAACTTTAAAATGAAACAAGTTACGGCATACAATAGCAAGGACACAAAATGAACGTACACTCTACATCTTTTAAGCGAATAATGGACCTGTTCCCAGTGTCTATTTGTATCTTTCCAGCTCTGCTCGCGTTTACGTAAGTACTGCAGGGACCGCTGCATGAAAAATCTTTCTCAGATAGGGTGTGGCACCATATTACCCTCTCGCCTATCACATTACATTAGCTGGGCCTATGTATTGGCATGCGGAACAACGAAGAACGTTGGGCGTGGTGCCGAATAAAGTAGAAAAGCCATGTAAACTGAGTTACTCTCGAGGGTAATCATAATGCAGATTATAGCCTCACCAGTTTTCCTTGTTTTGTCGGGTGTTTCAACGTGATTGCATAGTCACGCTGCTACAATAGTCATAACTGAATCACGTCGCCTTGGGGGACACGTGATTCTTACTGTGTTATGATGAAGTTAAAATTATTTAAGCAAGTCGTGAAGAAATAACCATTTATGTGATACAGATAGAAGCCATACTTGTTACGCTATATGGTACGTAACCTGCCGGCCGCGGTGGTCTAGCGGTTCTAGGCGTTGCCGGCACGGTAGCTCAGCGTGTTCGGTCAGAGGGTTAGCTGCCCTCTGTAATAAAAAAAAACTGAGTTAATAGATCAACAACGAACTTAAAAGGGTGTCTTAGGACATCCGCTCCGATCAGATTCAACGAACAAAATGAGATTAAAAAAAAAAAAAAGGCGCTCAGCCCGGAACCGCGGGACTGCTACGGTCGCAGGTTCGAATCCTGCCTCGGGCATGGATGTGTGTGATGTCCTTAGGTTAGTTAGGTTTAAGTAGTTCTAAGTTCTAGGGGACTGATGACCACAGATGTTAAGTCCCATAGTGCTCAGAGCCATTTGAACCATTTTTTGGTACGTAACCTAATACTGTCAACAAAATTACTGCATTCGCATACAACAGAAGGATTTATTCATGAAGAGAAGAAATGACTTCTAGGAGAATCAGTAGATGCACGGAAATGCTTTTAGGCGTAGTCTGTTAATCCACCTCACAATGATCGACAGTAATATACATAGCTCGTTAGGCAAAAAAAGGCAGTGCTAAGACGCATACACGCTTCTGTTCTGAAACTACACTCCCGCAAAGCATTTGAGAGCAGCCGGTTAGCGGATTTCCATGTGATGGACAATAGTTTCCAAGGAAGTCGATGTAGAAGTTTCATGCGTAGCTCCTATTACCGTAGCGTTTTCCTGTTTCGACCAACCGAAAATAGTGCAGCGGCTAAGGTTCCCGGCTCTAACTTTGGTGGTACAGGTCCAAATCTAGCCTGCGCATATTTCTTTTTTTTTCAGTTTTGTCGTACAGAATATCCTTAAATAGTATACGTAATGGAAAATCATATAATCATTTTCACTATAGTAATGTTATTAATAAATCAATCATTACAGCAAACTTTCTTAGAATGTGTATTCCGTTTGTTACAGAACCGCATTACTCGCTACTGCTTACATCGCTTGCTGCGCCAAAACAGAATTCCGGAAAGTATTTGTCATAGAAGCAAGAGAAACACAAATGCGTAGAGCACCACGCACATTGAATGAAAGCTACTCCATTGCAGCCACACGGATTTTTCAGAAGCGATATCGGAAAACACAGTTCGTTAAATTTTTTTTTTTTTTTAAATTGTTCTGTTTCGATCAACTTCGATGCGAACCACTGATTTTTGTGAAAGCAAGTTCACTACATTGATGGCTAATCAAAGAATGTATTTTTATGTAATCTTCTTTCATCGCGATTTCTGTATTAGTCTTTAGCAAGTTCGGAATATTTTGAAATTTTTTGATGAAAATTTTAACTAGCTTGTAGAAACAAACTTTACAAGGTTGGCAAAGGAGAGTACGTTTGGGTGAGACAATTTTTACGGCACAGGTGCATGCTTTTCTTTCGCCTAGAAATATCTGATCGTCCCGGCGCGCAAGTCGCCCAATGCGGTGTCGACTGAAATAAGACTTGCACTTGGCGGCCGAACTTCCCCGGATGCGGCCTCCCGGCTAACGATGCAATACGCTCATCTCTATTGGATCATTAGTGTGGTCAGTCGGCCCTCCCCACGTATCAAGTGAACGTTGTCCAAGTATTTAGAATTTTAACTACGAACTACAAACGGAACACACATTAGAACAAAGTCTGCTGTAATGAGTGATTTTGCCGCGCGGAGTGACCGCGCTGTTAGAGGCGCCATGCCACGGATTGCGCGGCCTCTCCCGCCGGAGGTTCGAATCCTCCCTCGAGCATAGGTGTATGTGTGTTGTTCTTAGCATAACTTAGTTTAAGTAGTGTGTAAGTCTAGCGACCGATAACCTCAGGAGTTTGGTCCCTTAGGAATTCACACACACTGAGATCCCAAAACTATACGACATCATTTTATGTAAGAGACACTGCAGCTAATCTCCTATTCAACAGCAAGGACAAAACAGATAAACTAAGCAGCAGTGGGATCTACAAAATATTCTGCACTGACTGCAATAAACTGTACATTGGTCAAAGGGGCCTGGCCTCATCAACAAGGCTGACTGAACCTGAACGCAGCTGGAGATTAAATAAATCAGACTTCACCTTTGCTGAACATGTGCTCAAAGAAGGACACAAATATCTAACACACAGAGAAGTGCTACCTATAGCCAACAAAGGCCGAAAACTCAGCCTACTAGAAGCACTTGAAATTAACAAACACTTAGCGCTAAATCCCCAGCTGGTTCTAAATGACCAATAGCAACTGAGCACATCACCACTCTTCAACTTTACACAATGCAGTAAACCAGCTACTAACCGCAAAGTGTGCCCGCATCTCGTGGTCGTGCGGTAGCGTTCTCGCTTCCCACGCCCGGGTTCCCGGGTTCGATTCCGGGCGGGATCAGGGATTTTCTCTGCCTCGTGATGGCTGGGTGTTGTGTGCTGTCCTTAGGTTAGTTAGGTTTAAGTAGTTCTAAGTTCTAGGGGACTGATGACCATAGATGTTAAGTCCCATAGTGCTCAGAGCCATTTGAACCATTTGAACCACAAAGTGTCCCAATAGTAAACAAATTCACACCCCAATATAATGTAATATCCCTTATGTGTTTACATTCCTAACTGTAACTCAGCTGCAACAATGTAATATTTGGTATTGATTAATGCACAATTTTTCTAATAACAAAATGTAACCCCCAAAGAAAAAATCGCTGTTGTACAACCAACAATTAGTGTCCAGTGCAACTGTTCACAACAAATACCAAAGAATTGTAATTTTGTAATAATGTGTATTCTAAGTAATTCTACTTGTTGTCATACATGGTACTGACAAACCATAAAATGTGATTTATTATGTAAAAGAACAGTTTTACAGAACAAAAAGTCAAAAGACCCGTTTGACAATTCCAAAGACCATACCACAACTAAAGATCGTATGTAAGTGCGCTGTATCTTAGTTCAGGATGTTTGGTTCGTAAGAACATAAGCTCTTTGTAATCAATAGCCAGTAGTTATCTGAAGATGGCCTAATACGCCGAAAACTAGTTCATACAAATAAAAATCAGTAGAACAAAAAATCGCCTAAGTGTTATTCAACTCTCAATTCACTCACATTTGAACATTTAAATGATTGATTCATTCGCGAAATTACTGCAGCGAAAATGATAATTTTTGAATAATTTTGCATAACGTATACTATTTAATGATATTCTGTACGATGAAATTGAAAAAAGTACACGGTCAGTATTCGAAGCTGTAACACCAGCGTGAGAGCCTTAAACGTTAGCTGCTGCGCCACTTTCGCTTGGCCAAAACAGGGTTAACGTTACAAATATAGGTGGGATACATTAAACTTCAACTTAGATTTTCTCGGAAACCAGGGCTATCGTATGGGAAGCTGCTAGCCAGGTACTCGAAACGGGTCTCTCTACAACATATCTAAGACTCATCAACATCCATGATTAACAGATCTAATGGTGCCCTTGTTAGTACCACGTCAATGCTGATTAACGAAAGTAAAATCATATGGGGCATCCACTGATATTTGGTACTCGATTGAGGATTACTTGCTAGGAAGAACGTAGCGTATTAACTTGTATTGAACATCACCGACAGATGTAGAAGTAACTTCACGTATCCCCCATGGAACTGTGATGGAACCATTGCTGCTCATGTTGTATGTTAACGACCATACAGACAGTATTATCAATAACCTCAGGCTTTTCACAGATAATGCAGTTATAATGCCGTAAAGTTTGAAAAACGCTGCACAAATGTTCAGTCATTTCTTGGTAAGATTTCAGGGAAGTGCAAAAATCTGCAACACGCTTTATTAGTTCAGAAATGTAAAACTGCTCCTTTCACTAAATGAAAATAAATGTAGTATCTAATAACTAGAGAACCAGTGAGTCATAAATGGTATCAGTCAATTTTTACAAATAGTTGGGTGTTACAGTTAGCAAGGAAACGAAATGAAACGGTCATAGGGGCTCAGTCGTAGGAAACGCAGGTAGTAGACTTTGGAAAACTGAATCAGTCTGCGAAGGTGATAGTTTACAAAATACCTCTGGGATCCAGCCTAGAACATTGTTCAAGAGTGTGGGACCAGTACCAAAGAGGCCTAACAGGGGATATTGAACGTTTTCAAAGAAGAACATCACGGGTAGTCACAGGTTTATTTTGGCCATGGGAGGAGAGTCACGGAAATGCCGAAAGACTTGAACTTTCGGACACTTCAAGACAGGATGAAATTGTCCCGCAAAAGCCTACTTACAAAGGTTCACGAACGAATTTCAAACGAGGGATGTAGGAATTTTAGGTGACCCGCGTGAATAATTCATACTCTATCCTGGTCAATAAAAAAAGGGTTCAAATGGCTCTATGGGACTTAACATCTGAGGTCATCAGTCCCGTAGACAGAACTACTTAAACCTAACTAACCTAAGGACATCACACACATCCATGCCCGAAGCAGGATTCGACCCTGCGACCGTAGCAGTCGCGCGGTTCCGGACTGAAGCGCCTGGTCAATACTATGAATAGGACTCACAAATATTAGCCTCATTTTAAAATACTGGTATAATTATATAAATCATGGAAAACGTATAAAAAGAAGCTTTGTCCCTTAAAATTCTATCGACAACGTTTGTTTGGGAACTACTGAAATTTATTCCGAAATGCTGAGACCAGAGTCATTAAGAAGTTGTGAATCCTTGGGGAGAACGTGAATCGATGGGACCGACGTGTTGAAGATGGGTAGGGGTAGTTTGAAAATCGACTGTGGTATGTATCCTCCTGGTCGGGGATTGGTAGCAACGTCTGTCCACACAACTGGAAAACAACCTTGTTTTAACCTCACAAAATGGGGCAGAAAGTTTTGTTGACAAATGCTTTACCGGAGACCCCCCCTTCCGTCAATGAAGTAACAACTGGGAAACTTATTTCTTACTGAATGTAAGACTTATTCAGCTATTGCCTTCAGTCCTTCGTTTAGCTTTTCGCAAGCTGTCGTGACGTTCGTAAATATTCTTTTTCTACATTGCAGGCTTCAGTTGTGTGTTGTGCGAGTATCCCAACAGGCGTCAGTAGGTTGAACTGTTGGCGAGATATGCCATGATATTTAAAAACATTCTCCAATTCTAGCAGTATGAGGTTGTGCGCGTGATGTGGCGTGCGCTGTCTCTGAAAATCTTCTGAAAGTGCGTTCTGTAATGTTGTAATAAAGCGTTAAGTTATAAAAAATAAATATTCGGATTAATGGTACTGAGCTTAGGAGAAATGTAATGTAACATTTCAAACGCTTTAAAGTAATTGACGAATTAAAAGTTAAACAAATTGAGCCAAAAATTAAGTTATAGAAGTGAACGTTACTTAACGTATGATGATGAACGTTGACGTAATTCAGTTTATTTGCGCAGTACACAGTGCTTGCTTGAAAAAAGTAAACAACTCCAACTTGTAACGCTACCGCCCCTGTCGGACGTGCGTTAACTCTTTAACCCTTTGTTGCCTGACGGTACTTAAAAGTACCAGTAAGTTTTGACTCTCATTATTTTCTTGTGGTGCAGTTTCGTGATCTGAGAGCCTGCCGGTAGGTAACAGTAACTCTGCTCTACTGTTTCAGAGATGTTATTGTGCAATATATAGACCTCTCTGGCGGTCAGAGCTTGAAATTGTTATTCGCGCGCTGCTGTGAAAACAGAAGATTGTATGTGCTTGTTTCCATGGTGTTGCCCTGAATTTGTGCGCAATTTATTGAAACTTCCGTTGAGCTTTCCATTGTAAGTACTTACCTTCTTTGTTTTTTTGTAATAGTTTGAAGCATTACGTTACAAGTGAGTGAGATAAAGTGGAAAATATGAAGCGGACTTATTAGTACCGCCAGGTTGTGCGAACACTTTATTGTAGCAACAGTGCGTTACCTCCACTTTTTCTCACACAGATGGACGAAAATCGTAAAACTGGTGGCTACTTTCGACCTTTGAGTGATGCAGAGATTGAAGCAATTTTGTATGAGGACATTCCCTCTGATATTTCAGAGGATACTGACATCGAAGATGATGACAAGAATGTTAATAATTTTGACAAAGCTTTTTCGTGCAATTTGCAAGAGGCAGATTGTGAAACAAACTCTACTTGTTCGGATAATGATGCCTCAGAGAGTTCTCTGCCGTTTACATCTTCACCTCAATGTGAATATTGGACAAAGAGAATGTGGAGAGACAAACACATTGAAACAAGGAACTGTGAATACAGATATAGTGAAGGTATCTTCTTACACTTAGATTATCATAAATTCTTTTTCAGCATTAGTCAATTTCTTCTTTTTCATTTCACGAATTACTATAGAATCCTGTTCCGTCTGTGACAACTGCAGTACTATTTCCATTCATGTATTCGTTTTGCAGGGCCTATGGAAGAATTATTTCAGGATTGCCTCACAGCTACTGATGTTTTTATTTTCATTTTGAAGCAATTGTAGAAGACATAATTTTCCAGAGCAATCTTTACGCAACACAGAAGGGAAAAATTTTAAACCTGAAGGAACATGAGCTGTTTGCTTTTTTGGGAATTAATTTATTTATGGGTTACCACAAGCTGCCGTCGTGGAAACACTACTGGTCTGCATGTGATGACCTTGGTATTTCTATTGTAAGGCGATGCATGAGTAGGGACAGGTTTGATTTTATTTTGAGTAATTTACATCTTAACGACAACACAATAATTCCAGAAAGAAACACTGATAAATTGTATAAAATACGCCCGCCTCTGACTGCTTTGAATAAGCAATTTATGTCCATATATACAGGGGCACTAGAGAACTCAGTATTGATGAATCAATGATTGTCTTCAAGGGAAGAAGTAGCATAAAGCAATAAAATCCATTAAAACCAATCAAAAGAGGCTATAAACTATGGGCAATTTGTGATCAAAAAGGATACACACTCAATTTTGAAGTGTATCAAGGTAGAAATGAGACACTGGAGAAGGACTTTGAAAGGTACGGTTTAGGGGAGAGAGTAGTACTGAAATTGTCTAAACCGTATTGGGGTCAGCACAGAAAATTGTACTTTGACAATTTTTTTACTTCTATTCCACTTTTGGAGAAATTAAAATCCGTAAATACATTTGCCTGTGGAACAATTAGAACAAGCAGGAAAGGTTTGCCAGCGAATTTACCTAAAGAAAAATTTCTAAAGCGTGGGGAATCAAATCACAGAGTGTCATCTTTAGACCTAACAGTATTTCAATGGAGGAACAATAAAGTAGTGTATTTTGCGTCAAACTTCCATGGCACTGAACAGAGCGTAGTGTCAAGAAAACAGAAAGATGGAACTAGTATGACAATACCATGTCCAGCTATTGTATGTGATTACAATAAAAACATGGGTGGTGTGGATCATGCGGACAGATTACGTTCAGCTTATGGTCTTGACAGGCGATCAAAGAAATGGTGGCACCGTCTCTTCTGGGGAGCAATAGAAATTTCTTTTGTCAATGCTTACGTCATTTTCAGTGATCTACATGGGGCACTGCCACTGCTGGAATTCAGGCGTGCTGTGGCACTAGGGCTAATGAATGAACAGCAAGTGCCAAATCTCAAAAAGAGAAACTCTGGTAAAGATGAAATAACTCCCCCAAAGAGAAGGAAAGATAACTTTTCTGTTCCTAAGGATGTACGTCTTGGCAACCGAGGAAACCATTTTGTAGTGTTCAGTTGTAAAAGAGGACGATGCGAAATGTGTGCGAAAAATAAAATTCAGTCGAGACCACATTCACAATGTAGTACATGTAAAGTGTATTTGTGCTGCAATGAGAAAAAGAACTGTTTCCTACAATTTCATGAGGTATCACTAAATATGTGATATGTATATACTGTCAAAAATGTATAGCTAAGTTACTATGTATTGTAAAGTTGCTCTACAAGGTAAATTTATGCGAAATTTAAGAAATCAGAAATATAGTATTTTTGTATAATTTTCTAATGTAAAAATATTTAATATTTATGTGGAATAAAGTACAAGTTATAAAAATTGAAGCATTTTTCTGCGCATGTTGTGATTCTGTCCATGGAGTCTGACGGTACTTCTGAGTACCAGGAGTGAAAAAAGTTGTAAAAAATAAAATAAAATTTCACAAAAAATCCTACCGTCATTTGAGGCCACAATAGCATAAATTCTGCAAAGAAAATGTTAAAAAGTAAATTTTTTCTTATGTCAGGAAACAAAGGGTTAAAGCCTGTACTGTAATAAGTTCACGGGCTTCACCTTATAAACAGGGATTTTAGTACATAAGTTGACCGCGTGTACCTAATGGAAGCAAGATCGGACCTATACTCATTCACGAACTACAGTGATGCGTCAAGCAAATGTAAAGTATAATTACGCGTTCACACGGACAAGAAGTACACACAGTAGATATTACCAATGATTAATAATTCGGTCGCCAGCCTAATTAGGCATTGAGTGAGTTTTTCCTTGTACAAGTGAGTACACGTACAAGCATAACAACACGTAGTAATGTTGCGTTATATGGCAAAGTTTGGCATAGGAAAAATCCACTGAACTAAAATTTTCTCCTTTTGTACTAAATTGGACGAGCTATAAATACACAACACCACACAGCAATGATTACTACGAACTGCATTTTGTATATTGATCAGACTGAAATCGGGCATAGATTACCATAGAATTAGCAATTTTGAAAACACACATACAATGTCACTATTAAAATTGGAAAAAACACTAATACACTTAGGTTTAATATAGAAATTAACTTTACTGTTCAAATCCGATCAGTACACTTCAAGATGTGAAAGAATGGACAAGAGAAGGGGGGGGGGGGCTGAAGCTGTTATGGTCGTTATACTGAAATTATTAAGTCCTGAAGGTAAATTAACACTCAAAATTATCAATCTATGGATTACTACTCTTTTCTCTTATTTCTGAATTGATTAACTATCATTCTTTCTGTCTCAAATTAGTTAAGTGTCATTGCTAGCTCAATTCAAAAAACTCTCTTTCAATTTAATCAAAGCTGTTTGTCTCTTTATCAACATTTACAATAACGCACATAAATTTTAACTTCTTTATAGCATAGATTTGTCTGCAGATAATTTTCGTTAATACTAACTTTAAACTTTCAGTTCGGGATACTCGGGTTGCACAATATGTGGTAAGGACCCTGTCTAAGTCAGTGATAAGGATAAGTAACGGCTAAGGCAATTCTGGTAAAAGTCACGTTATTATTGAACAGTTAGAAACAGTTTCGACACTGGTCCACACAGATACACTTCTAAAGATGAAATAAAGGTTTGACCTGTGCACGTCGGTGCGGCGGATGGCGGGCAGCGAGATAGCGAGAAGCACAGCACACATGCAAGCACGGCTAAGGCTCTCACTGCATCGGCACTTTCCTTCTTCTTAGCGTCGTAATCTTTCCAATTTTTGTGCCTAAGAATATAGCCATGCCAAGTAGTCGTCGGAATCGGCTCATCCGAGGCTCAATGGAATCCGCTTTTCCTGGATAGCCTCCTCGGTACGGTACATGTTCCTCTGACCGATGCCCAACTCCGACTGTTAACTGAGCCCGTTGTGCCGAACTGCGCCAGTGTGCGTTTTCCCGCGCTCGCCTGTCTCCACCTTTTCCCGCTCCCCTACAGGTAGGGTATTCACCTCAGGTTTTCTACTACACATATCCTAATGCATTACCTACGTATGGACCAAGTGTATAAATTACAATTTTCACATCTTACAATAGTTTTAACATTAAATACACTTCCCTTTGATTATCAGATTGCTTGAAATCTAACATAAATAATAACATTCATTTCAAAAGTTGCTTACAGTTTCTTTAACATGACACGAAAAGAAAAAGAAATTCAAAACATTGCTTACATTAATTTATCTAAATTCATAAAGAAAAAAATTATTATATGTACAGTTGTCGTTACACATGCCCCTGTTTCCAGAAAATTTTCTTGAGTCTAAATTTTATGGGAACACTAAATTTTACAATTATACAGTGGTTCCGAATCTTTACGTAAATGTTCAAACAGATTTACACTACCTATTTCCTTTTACTTTTTTTTATTAAGAAGAATTATTTGTAATTTATTCAAGTGCCTTTTGCACAGTACAACTTCCCATCATAACATTACTAAAATAGCAATTTAATCATTTTTTCTAAATTTGTCAAAGAAATAATTTAAAATTCTGGAATACAAACATTTAACTACAAAAACAATTGCATATTTTGTATACACTATAAGATAACTTGTTGTTGCTTGCTTTGAATAGCAGTCCATTTCCTAACTTACTAAACAAAACACACACACAAAATATTCAGAAAATTAACTACACATATTTGCTGCCTATTATGCGGATTTGGGCAGTCCTTTTCACTTCATATTGTCACATCTCCTGGATCACATTTACAATTTTCCATCGACTATTTATCTGCCCTCATTGGTATTTGGCAGTCCTTCATATTATTGTTTATACACTGCCCATTTTCCTTTTTGACAGTCCCATCTTTTATCTGGCTGATAGCATTTATCCTTTCTTTTCAGTCCTTTTCTCTATACATTTTTACAGTTACAGTACAATTGATAATCTGAAACTCACATAACTACATTAGCAAACTTTCAAGGGTATACAGACATTTACACACATCAGTTACATTTGAAATAACTTGGGTTCAGCATAAAATACAGCATAATTACTCGTTCCTAGGAACATACAGTTTCAGGTCCACAATATTTCTTACACCTAAAGGTCTTTTGGATTTCGGGTAGACCAGGTAGTAAGCATTATCGTGTGGAATGTTCTGTATTATATATGGTCCATTATAAATATATTTAAATTTGGAAATTTCGTGGTTTAGTTCACTAGACTTTTCGTGGGTTTTTAAAAGAACATAATCCCCAATTTTAAATTTTGAAACTTTTAGATTTTTATCGTGTCTTCTATATCTAGATTCGGCTTTTTGCTTTGCCCTTTTTATTACCAATTCTTTCTTTTGATCCAATCCCAAACTTGTACAAGGTGGAAACTCTAATTTTTCTTCAATTAAACTTTTACTACTTCTGCCTAACAAAATTTCTTCCGGTGGGAATCCTGTAGTTTCATGATGTAAAGTGTTCATGACATTCTCAAAATCCGATATGAATCTGCCCCAGGCTCTATGATTGTGACTGCAGTATGTTCTACACAATCTCCCGACTTCTCGCATGTACCTTTCAACCGGGTTGCTTGCAGGATGGTAGGCTGCAATATATTTAACCTCCACACCATTTTTCTCCATTCCTTCTTTCCAAATTTTGGATATGAATTGGGGTCCATTGTCAGATAGTGCTGCCTTGGGTTTCCCGATGGTCCTTAAGTATTCGACCATCCTACTGAATACAGCTTTAGCTGTTGTTTTTTCAAGGGGTATAATTTCACAAATTTTGAAAATACTTCCAAAATCACCAAAATATATGCACAATTTCCCGAAGTTTTTGGGAGGGGACCATATAAATCTACCGATAATAAGTCTAGGGTGTCTTCAGGCAACGTACTTTGCATTGGTCCCCTACTAGTTTTGTTCGGCACTTTGGCCTTTTGACAGACATCACATGACTTAATCCGTTCCTTTACCTTCTTACTTACACTACCAGTAATCACCACAACATTATTCAGTTTATCCAGACATTTCTTCGGCCCACTATGCCCCAATGCTAAATGAAAATAATCTATGACATCAGTATCAAACTGGTTTGGCCAACATACCCTCCATTCCTCAGTAACTAAATCTTTCCTCCTATATAAAATGCCTTTATAAATTTTGTAATATTTCTTAATTTGAGGATACTGCACGCTGTCAAAATTTACCTTCACTGATTTCCAGGTTGAATCCTCATATTTTTACATATCTGCTCGATTTTCCTCTTTCCTGAAACCTCTTTCATATATCTTATCTGAAAGGTACCCTCTTCACCATTTTCATTGGGCACTTCACTCATACCATTAGGCAATCGAGATAAGGCATCTGCCACATAATTCTCAGTACCTTTAACATAGCAAATATCGTAATCAAATTGTTGCAGGTACAAATCCCAACGAGTCAGCCTACCATTAAGTAAACAGCAATCTTTAAGAAAAGTTAAAGCTTTGTGGTCGGTATGTATAATGAGCTTATGGCCCCACAGATAATTTCTAAATTTCTTTAGCCCCCATATAATGGCTAAAGCTTCCTTTTCCGAAATAGTGTAGTTTCTCTCGTATTTTGTTAGGGTTCTACTTGCAAATGCGATAGTCCGGTGTTCGATTTCTTTGCCCTCGCAGATTTCTTGGAAAACTTCTATGCCAATTCCATAAGCACTGCTGTCAGTACTCATATGGAAAGGTTTTGACAGTATGGGGTGATGCAAAATATTGTCATTCAAAAGTTCCCTTTTTAAGTTTTCAAAATCTCTCATGCACCCTTCAGTCCACACAAAAGCACTATTTTTCTTAAGTAAATTATTCAAATGAGGACTATTAAAAACTTGCCCCTTGACGAATTTTCTATAGAACCCATATAAACCTAAAAAGGCTTTCAACTGTTTTCTATTTCTAGGAGCTGGACACCCTGCTATTGCACTTAACTTTTCTGGATCCTTACCAATACCGTTCGTAGTAATAATGTGCCCCAGAAACTTTATTTCCGATTTCACAAATTCGCATTTCTTCCACTTAAGTGCCATGCCCCCTGCTTGTAGAGCAACAAAAACTTTCTGTAATAACTCGCAATGCTCCTGCCATGTTCCTGTAGCAATCAGTAAATCGTCTACATAAATGGTTAGCCAGGAACTCAGTTCTCTCCCTAACACAAAGTCCAGTGCCCTAATAAATACTGCCACAGATGTGCTAAGCCCAAATGGCACTACTTTATACTGATAGCATTTCCCGGCGAATAGAAAAGCGGTATATTTGCGGGATTCTTTACTCAATGGGATTTGCCAGTATCCGGCAGTCATATCCAGACTGGTTAAATATTTCACGTTATAAAATTTTTGGAGCATTTCATCCAGATTTTCAGGTCTATCTATTTCTTTCTTTACAACTTTGTTCAAAGTCCTAGCGTCGATAACTACTCTCACTCCCCCATCCCTTTTGTTCACTATGATAAGGGGACTATTATACTCGCTGCTACTTCGTTCGATTACCCCCCATTCTATCATTTTATCTATTTCCACTTGAACAGCCTGCCTCTTTGATATGGGTATCGAAAACGGTCTTACGAAGAAAGGTTTATGCTCTATTGTCTCAATCTGGTATTCAAAATTCTTAACTAGGCCAGGTTTGTCCGAAAATGCGGGGCTGTTACTATCTAAAATTTCAAGCAATTCTGCTTTCTGTTCGGGAGATATTCCATCCAAATTTTCCACCATTCCCTTAAATTCATGCCCCTGCTCGTCACTCTCATTTAATGATCTCTGGACATGGTATACCTCGTACTTGTTTGTCAACCCATCATTCCCTTGGTCAATCTCCAACAACAAAGAATCAATTTCTGAATCAAACACTTTCCCAATTTCCTCAAAATTTAATTCCAAATTCCCAAATGTACTATTAATTTTGACCACTCCCTGGCTACAATCAATAATAACCTTTTCTTTATCCAACCAATCTATCCCCAAAATCATTTCAGTACTCAAGTCTGGCACAACCAAAAAACCGTGTTCAAAGTTTTGTCCTTTTATACTACATTCAACCAAAATCTGGTTCTTTACCGGCTTGCTAGCCTTGCCAGTTGCACCAACAATCTTTACACCTGTCACTGACATAATTACTAGCCCAGGCTTATCACAAATGTGTTCAAAAAACGATTGGGAAATTGCACTTATCTGAGACCCAGTATCAAGAAGTACTTGCAATTTCACGTTATAAATTTCAACTGGTGTTATTGTTTGTTTAACCGTCGAATGTTTTTCATTACCATGGTCTTCCTTGAGCAAATCCGGGTCGACAATAACATCGTCCCAAGATATGCTTTTAACATTCACTTCACATATATCTGGCGATTTCCTTGGTTCCGGGAGTTCAAAGTCATTTATTACCTGAACTCTTTGCGAAATAAACCCTGAATCGTCCGGTGGCTCTTTCTTTCTTTGTTCAGTCTCAATGTCTGAATTTTGTTTTGATACTTCGTCATCGTCAGGTACAATATCGTAATTAACTGTATCCCCTTTATTTGCACTGATTTTCTCATACCCTCTTTCAGTAAAAGTATATTCACTTTCTTTTACACCTGAAAATTCATCTTCGCTAGAGTCATCACTACCCTCGTCCTCAACACCAGATTCGCTTAAGTACGCTACTTTTGCACAATAGGGAGAGTTAGTACATTCATTTTCGTCTGTATTTGCGTACCTTTCATCATCTGAACTCTCGTCGGAATCCGACCATTCGGGATCGCTTTCAGGTTCTAACATAAAAGCTTTTCTGAGACAGGCACTAAGTTCTTCCACGGTATCGTCATCAGGCTTGGATTTTAATTCAATCTCCTCTTTTGGTAAAACGGCCTCATCATCAGCTTTATTTACATCTACTGTGACTTCATATTCAGTGTAATCCTCGTGGACTTTAATTACTTTCAGATAATCTTTTCCCCGTTCTCCACGGTGCTTCTCGGTAGCAGCTTGTACTATTGGCGGATTGTTAGCAGAAGTTATTTCTTCGTCAATGCTGAGGATTTCATCCTCCAAATCCTTCCTATCATTAACCTTCCTCCTATCGGCAGCACGCGTACTTTGCGCGGCGCTATTTATTCTCCCATCTTCAACTTTGGGCCACGTCACTTTATGGACGTCCCTACTATCTCTCTTTCCACCAACTAATTTCCTCGCCTCATACTCCTTCTTAAAATCCTCCCACTCACATTGCTTTAGGCCCTTGTACAGATCGTCGATCTGCACATGCCAATCAGTTACTTCTGCTAATACATCCTTTCCGCCTTTTACTTCATTGCAAACACTGCTGACCGCACCTCTCTGTGTACTCACAGTCTCATTTATTGTTTCCTTTGCCACGGAATTATCACTCGTAAAATTTTCATTATCTCTTATGGCTATGTTCGTATCTACTGCTGCTGTATTGCTAACGGCTTCTCTCTGAACAGATGTTCTGCTAGGCTGGGTCGTTACCCTTTGATGCCCCACTCGCCTGTTAACCTGTAGCGCTCTGTGCGGCCGAGATGACTCATGCTGGGTCGCACCTGACGCTTGTCTCGCCACAACACGTTGCGTCGTTCCACACCTGTCTCTAACCTGTTTCATAACATTACTGTCGGTCCGGTATCTTTTCTTAATTCGGGGCCAGTATGTATTGTCCGCTTCCGTTTGGCCCGCAACATGTGCAGAAATTAGTTTCCTGCGTCGTCATTATTTTGCGCGGTGTATCCTCTACCGCGACCTGGATTATTTCCTCTGCCTCTTCCTCTTCCTCCTCCTCTCTGTGTTATATTGACGCGAAATCCATCGCCGTCATTTCGTTCGGCATTGTGTCGGTTATTATGGTTACCAAAGTTTTGATAATTGGCACGACTTGCGCGCCAATGGTCTTCGTCTTCGACCCTTTCTAGAAATGCTTGGAAGCTACGATGGTTGCTTCCTACATACCTCTTAGAATCTTCTGGAATCTTTTTATATAGCTCCCAGATAATTTCTGAATCTGATCTTCTACCTCTTAAGTGTGTCAATTTTCGGTACCAATATTCGCAGAAATCTTTCAAAGAATTCCTGCCCCTGTTATCATGCTGTTTGGCCATGATAAACTCGCGCCATAAATGGTCCTGCTTTTGTTCAGACCAATATTCTTTCGTAAATCTTTGCCTAAATTCTTCGAACGTCATTCGTTCGGTATTTAAATTTATTCCCCAGCGCTTAGCGTCACCTGCTAAGGCGCTAATTACAACGTTTATCTTTTCCTGATCAGACAAGTGCTCAGGAAACACTCTCTCGCAATTTTTTATAAAATCTAACGGATGCCACCCGTTATGTTTCTTGGCTGGATCGAAGCGTTCCTCACCTTCTAATAGCTTCGTAATTGGTGTGCCATTACAGACAACACCAGGCCTATCTTTAATTTTGCTCTCCAGATCGAAAATTCTGCCTTGAATTTTCGTAGTATTTTGTTCACAATTTTGAACACATCCGGTTACTTTTTTATCTAAATCCCTTTCAGCGTCTAAAACTACCTTTTTCAATTGTGATATTCCGTGTTGACATTCGTTTACGATCTCAGTTATAAGACCGAAAACTTTTTCGTCTGCCTTAGTTTCAACCAGAGGTTCTACTTTCTCTTGAATGTTGAGAATTTCAACATCGAATCTACTGTTAATGTTACCAATTTCCTCCTGCCTAGTATCCATATTTTTGTTAATGGTATCAATTTCAAATTTCAGAGTATTTACCACAGAACTTAAATTTCCCACCTTTTGTTCTACTTGTTCTATTTGTTTACTAATTTTAATTCCCTGTCCTTCGACCTGTGCTTTAATCTGATCACTTTGGGTTTTGACCTGCTCGTCAACGTGTGTTTTAAGCTGATTAACCTGATTACCGACTTGTTTTTGAAGCTGCTCAACCTGATTACCGACTTGTCTTTGAAGCTGATCACTCTGTGTTTTTAGTTGCTCAGTCTGTCCTGCAATTTGTCTGGTTAATTGTTCAAATAAGTCGTTCATGCTTAAAATTTTTACACTGTTTTGTTCTACAAAATCGGTATGTTCCGATTCTACTTCAGAAATTTCTTTCGGTTCTTTCTTTATCTGTGGTGAATCAAATATATCAGTGGATTCGTTCACGTACCCACTATCATCTACAAAGTCACCCTCTACTTCCTGTTTTGTCCCTTGCTGTGTTCGAGACGATCTCGACATTTCAATCTGTTCGTTGACGTGTTCATGGTATTGTATGTACGCCAATTGTCTTCCGCTAACGCCATCTGTTATCTGGCCGCGTAAACTCCTGCTACTGCCAGCCGCATTTTCCATTTCGCTCGGCACATCCACCCTGTCTACGTTCCTGTCCATACTAAATGCCAATTACACTGCACTATTATACTTGACGCACACTGCAATTTATTTTACTAAATATTATTGCTATTCGTGCCACTGAACATCCACTGTTCGGTATTTACATTAATTTGTAACCGACCACAAATGGATGTCCTGTCACCGGGAAGCCACTTGTAACGCTACCGCCCCTGTCGGACGTGCGTTAACTCTTTAAAGCCTGTACTGTAATAAGTTCACAGGCTTCACCTTATAAACAGGGATTTTAGTACATAAGTTGACCGCGTGTACCTAATGGAAGCAAGATCGGACCTATACTCAGTCACGAACTACAGTGATGCGTCAAGCAAATGTAAAGTATAATTACGCGTTCGCACGGACAAGAAGTACACACAGTAGATATTACCAATGATTAATAATTCGGTCGCCAGCCTAATTAGGCATTGAGTGAGTTTTTCCTTGTACAAGTGAGTACACGTACAAGCATAACAACACATAGTAATGTTGCGTTATATGGCAAAGTTTGGCATAGGAAAAATCCACTGAACTAAAAATTTTCTCCTTTTGTACTAAATTGGACGAACTATAAATACACAACACCACACAGCAATGATTACTACGAACTGCATTTTGTATATTGATCAGACTGAAATCGGGCATAGATTACCATAGAATTAGCAATTTTGAAAACACACATACAATGTCACTATTAAAATTGGAAAAAACACTAATACACTTAGGTTTAATATAGAAATTAACTTTACTGTTCAAATCCGATCAGTACACTTCAAGATGTGAAAGAATGGACAAGAGAAGGGGGGGGGCCTGAAACTGTTATGGTCGTTATACTGAAATTATTAAGTCCTGAAGGTAAATTAACACTCAAAATTATCAATCTATGGATTACTACTCTTTTCTCTTATTTCTGAATTGATTAACTATCATTCTTTCTGTCTCAAATTAGTTAAGTGTCATTGCTAGCTCAATTCAAAAAACTCTCTTTCAATTTAATCAAAGCTGTTTGTCTCTTTATCAACATTTACAATAACGCACATAAATTTTAACTTCTTTATAGCATAGATTTGTCTGCAGATAATTTTCGTTAATACTAACTTTAAACTTTCAGTTCGGGATACTCGGGTTGCACAATATGTGGTAAGGACCCTGTCTAGGTCAGTGATAAGGATAAGTAACGGCTAAGGCAATTCTGGTAAAAGTCACGTTATTATTGAACAGTTAGAAACAGTTTTGACACTGGTCCACACAGATACACTTCTAAAGATGAAATAAATGTTTGACCTGTGCACGTCGGTGCGGCGGATGGCGGGCAGCGAGATAGCGAGAAGCACAGCACACATGCAAGCACGGCTAAGGCTCTCACTGCATCGGCACTTTCCTTCTTCTTAGCGTCGTAATCTTTCCAATTTTTGTGCCTAAGAATATAGCCATGCCAAGTAGTCGTCGGAATCGGCTCATCCGAGGCTCAATGGAATCCGCTTTTCCTGGATAGCCTCCTCGGTACGGTACATGTTCCTCTGACTGATGCCCAACTCCGACTGTTAACTGAGCCCGTTGTGCCGAACCGCGCCAGTGTGCGTTTTCCCGCGCTCGCCTGTCTCCACCTTTTCCCGCTCCCCTACAGGTAGGGTATTCACCTCAGGTTTTCTACTACACATATCCTAATGCATTACCTACGTATGGACCAAGTGTATAAATTACAATTTTCACATCTTACAATAGTTTTAACATTAAATACACTTCCCTTTGATTATCAGATTGCTTGAAATCTAACATAAATAATAACATTCATTTCAAAAGTTGCTTACAGTTTCTTTAACATGACACGAAAAGAAAAAGAAATTCAAAACATTGCTTACATTAATTTATCTAAATTCATAAAGAAAGAAATTATTATATGTACAGTTGTCGTTACAAACTGTTGTTGTGCATAATAGTCAAATTAGTTTATCAATAAATGATGCCTTCTAAATTCTTTCTTTACATTGAAGTGTATGATCGAATTCGCGTGATATACTGCGCTAGCATATAGAATCGAAACAACTGGAACAGCTTCCGTGCACGTTAGTTAAATAGATTGTCAATAGATGGCACCTCCTACACTGTTAAAGTTTCTAAACGAAAACAACTTTATTTGTGTATGTTTCGTCATTTTGGGTGAACGAAATCTTGAAAATGATGTCTCAGCTATTAATTTTGATGAAGCAATACGGGATATATGGTATACAGACGAAAAACACCACTCAGAGCCAATAAAGATGATACTGCAACTCCTAAGTATCGCTTCCGCAGATGTCGCGAGAACAAGACTAAAACAACAAGAGCGCACACACAGGGGTTTAAAAAATCGTCTTCCCTTGTTCCATACGCGAATGGAACGTCAAGAGGCATTCATAGTAGGTACAATTGGACGCATTCCTCTGCTATGCCCATCACAGTGGTTTGGAAATGTATACACGTTTATCTAGATAGAAACTTCACACCTCCTCCCTACTCAAACAATATGCTTCCAACTGGGTTTCTTATTATTTTTTTTGCCGATCGGAGTGGCCGAGCAGTTGTAGGCGCTACAGTCTGGAACCGCGCGACCGCTACGGTCGCAGGTTCGAATCCTGCCTCGGTCATGGATGTGTGTGACGTCCTCAGGTTAGTTAGGTTTAAGTAGTTCTAAGTTCTAGGGGACTGATGACCTCAGAAGTTAAGTCCCATAGTGCTCAGAGCTATTTGAACCATTTGAATTATTTTTTTTTCTTTTTCTTTTTGCGCGGGCGCGCGCGCGCGCGCGCGCGCGCGCACACACACACACACACACACACACACACACACACACACACACTGTAACTTATTCTCCTTAAAGATCTACCGGAACATTGATACAGACAATTACTGGTATTTCTTGAGGTTTCGTTTAGCTGGGGGCCAATCTTAGTTGCACGGTCACTCCTCTCCCACAGAGGAACGCAAAATTCTGCAGGAGGACAGAGAAGAACAAATGCTGATCCGCATAGCGCTGAAAGCCATCTGTTAGAAAAGTCTTTCCTACCATTTATTACTACGCAGCTGCAAATCACAAGCATGATGCACAGACTATGTACTCAATGGTTTCGTCTGCGAGGGAATTCACATCTCTGGTTGTATAGTGAAGCATATCTGCATGCTGTACTTTGAAGGCATGGACTTGCCCACCGATAACGTGGTTACGCGATTAGGTTTTGAGGTCGCATGTTCCATGTGGACGCCGAACGAAGCACTCTTACTCTGATGCCGGTCTGTCTCACGTTAGCTCTTGTCCCGGTTTTTCACGTGATCAGCAGCTGTAGCACTTCACTTATTCTAGGTGTTAAGTTCAGACTTTAGCGTCTTGCGTACTACTAAGACAGGCATTTCTCAGCTGCAATATCCACGATTTCTGGTGAGAGCATTGGCTATTAACGTTGCAGTGGCGTAATTCTAAAGAAGCGTTCAATGAGTAATGAAACATATTTTTTCTCGATCAGTTTCGGTTGAAAAATGCGGAATTTGTTGTGGGACATCATGGAATATTCCCGTTTCAGCCCCTGTAGTTTCATGAGGTTCCGATAGGTGATAGCGTTATACGTAGCCTTTGAAACAGTGTCTGTAAACGAAGTGCGTTCCAGGCAGATAGCTATCATTCAGTGTCTTTTGCCGAAAAACCAGAGCATCACAGATATCCATAGGCGCCTGAAGGATGTCTACGGAGATCTGACAGTGAACAAAAGCACATTGAGTCGTTGGACGATCTCCCACATGCTGGCCGGCTGCACACAGCTGTGACCCCTGCAATGTTGGAACGTGCAGACATTCTCGTTCGAGGTGATCGACAAATCACAAACACCTCGCTACACAACTAGACGGCTCTGTTAGTAATGCTGATACACTCGTCCACCAGTTGGGGTACTCAAAAGTGTGTGTCGTCGCCTAACAGAAGACCATATAGACCAACGAAGGACCTTCTGTGCGGAGTTGCTTGCGCGTTATGAGGCTGATCGCGAAAATTTTTGATGCAGCAAGACGTTGACTCCGACACCGACCAGCAGAGTAGTACTATGTTGGGCGTATAGGCCCTACCAATAAGGTGACGTAAGGCCGGCGCTTTGAACGGAGATTATGTTGAAAAATAGGATTTTTGTAGCTTAAAGATTGGAGAATAATATGGTATATTGGAATCCAGAGTAAAACTAACCTGCTTTCAGGAAAAAAGGTGTTAATTATTGAACTCCCCTCGTATATTACATGTCACTTCACCTTGCAGATGTGTCCTTATGATACCAGAGATTAGATCTCATTTTTCCGATCGAGGTTTTATCAACTTTACAAGGACCAATTCCGATATTTCATTAAGTTATCTAAGGATGTGTTTCACGTCACTTTTACATTCATTTAATAGCATTACGTGGATATGAGACTATATGGATTTATTTTGTACAGTATTTTTGAGAATAAGTGGTATTGTATTCCTACGTCGTCTCTTGGAGGACGTATCTATCGTTTATGAACTTTCACGCATACTTATTGAATAATAACTGGAATTAGCCTTAGGTGTATCTCTTTTTATTTTTCGTCCTGCAATCATTTATAAACTTCACGACTTTTGTGCTCAGTCCTCGTTTAATTGTTTATTCTTTGTTCACGTTTGTAGCTGATGCTGATTAATAGAACGACAAACTGTTTTGTTCGGATGGAGTATTTTCCTCTTTGCATGCAAATTTCAGCCAGTATTAGACAGGTTTGAGCTACAGGCACCTTCGAGTCACGCGCACCAGTACCGTACACATAGAGAGGTGGTTCTTTTTTGGTTAACGCTTCTTGGCTCAGATATTAGCCAAGGTAAGGTGCAGCTTATAGTCTACAGGAGAAAACGCAGCTACACTTATAGGCTATGTTAGAGTGATTGAATGTCTTGGTTTTAATTACTGTAACACATGTCGAAGGCCCCTTTATATATGCCGTTGCGCTATGAAAGTGTGCCCACTACATAATATTTATTAATAGAAGTCAGATCACGTTGTTGTTCACTCATGGGTCAAGATTTTGTGTGAGAAGGGGAATATTTTCAGTGCATTAGTATCAGTACACTCAGATTAAAGGCGAACAGGTATTGGTAGCTCTCAGTGTATCTATGCTATGTGATCAAAAGTATCCGGAGACCCCCAAAAACATAAGTTTTTCATATTAGGTGCATTTTGCTGTCACCTACTGCCAGGTACTTCATATCAGCGACATCGTGAGAGAGCAGAATGGGACTCTCCGCGGAAGTCACGGACTTCGAACGTGGTCAGGTGGTTTGGTGGTCACTTGTGTCCTACGTCTGTAAGCGAGATTTCCACACTCCTAAACATCCCTAGGTCCATGTTTCCGGTGTGTTAGTGAAGTGGAAGCGTGAAACGACATGTACAGCGCAAAAGTGTACAGGCCGACCTCGTCTGTTGACTGACAGAGACCGCCGACAATTTAAGATTGTCGTAATGTGTAATAGGCAGACATCTATCAACATTATCACACAGGAATTCCAAACTACATCAGGATATACTGCAAGTACTATGACAGTTAGGCGGAAGGTGAGAAAACTTGGATTTCGTGGTCGAGATGCCGCTCATAAGCCACACATCACACCGGTAAGTGCCAAACGACGCCTCGCTTGGTGTAAGAAGCGTACACATTGGACAATTAACTGTGGAAAAACGTTGTGTGGAGTGACGAATCACGGTACACAATTTGGCGATTCGGTGGCAGGTTGTGGGTATGGCGAATGCCCGGTGAACGCCATCTACCAGCGTGTGTAGTGGCAACAGTAAAATTCGGAGGCGGCGGTGTTATGGTGTGGTCGTGTTTTTCACGGATGGGGCCTGCACCCTTTGCTGTTTTTCGTAGCACTATCACAGCAAAGGCCTGCATTGATGTTTTAAGCACCTTCTTGCTTCCCACTGTTGAAGAGCAATTCGGGGATGGCGACTGCAGCTTTCAACACGATCGAGCACCTGTGCATAATGCACGGCCTGTGGCGGAGTGGTTACACGACAGTAACACCCTGTAATGGACTGGCCTGCACAGAGTCTTTACCTAAATCCTTTAGAACACCTTTGGGATGTTTCGGAACGCCAGGCCTCACCGACCGACATCGATACCTTTCCTCAGTGCAGCACTCCGTGAAGAATGGGCTACAATTCCCGAAGAAACCTTCCAGAACCTGACTGAACGTATGCCTGCGAGAGTGGAAGCTGTCATCAAGACAAAAGGTGGTCCAACACCATACTGAATTCCAGCATTACCGATGGAGGGTGCCACGAACATGTGAGTCATTTTCAGCCAGGTTTTCGGATTATTTTGATCACATACTGTACTTATGACCCTCGGTTGCTGTTCGTGAAGGAGCGTAATAGTGCCTAATGCTTAAAGAAACTTTTCGTCCTTGTTTGATTTATTATTAAGCCGTGATTAAGTTAAAAATAATAAGGGTAGCACTACTGGACTGTGTTGCCAAATACAATGCTCTTTGTCCTTTGGGAAAGTAGGGCATACCAGGAATGGAGTGACACCGGTTGTCAGGCACGAAACGAAAGCTTCCGTGAGGCAGAGAAACCGCCGGCGCCCCAGTTGCATACCGATCATTGCAGCCACCTCACCGGTTGACCCGACGTAGCAAGTACATAAATGGTCTGTTCTAAAGCAGTAAGGCTTGAGCATTCGAGCACATTTCATAATGCAACTGATCTCTTCATGAACACGGTAGAATAGCGAGGCAATGATTCCAGTGTTAACGCCCTTGGTGCTTTAATCCGAGGGGGACTTCAACGACATCTGCAATTTTGTGTCTCGAAGAGCAGCGAATTAGTACAGCCGAAGGGATTCAATAGAAAGTCTTTACTCTCCAGCCAGCCACCAAGTTGCAAGAAAATCAGACCGTTTTCGTTTCTACGTATATTATTTTGAATATTATCGTGAAATACACTGAAGAACCAAAGAAACTAGTACACCTGCCTAGTATCGTGTAGGGCCCCCGCGAGCACGCAGAAGTGCCGCAACACGACGTCGCATGGACTCGACTAATGTCTGAAGTAGTGATGAAGGGAACTGACAACGTGAATCCTGCAGGGCTATCCATAAATCGGTAAGATTACGACGGGATGGAGGTCTCTTCTCAATAGCACGTTGCAAGGTATCCCAGACATGCTCTATAATATTCATGTCTGGGGAGTCTGGTGGCCAGCGGAAGTGTTTAAACTCAGAAGAGTGTTTCTGGAGCCAATCCGTAGCAATTGCTCAAGTCCGTCGGAATGCACAATTGTCATGAATGGATGCAGGTTTTCAGACAGGATGCTTACGTACGTGTCACCTGTCAGAGTCGTAGTTCAAATGGCTCTGAGCTCTATGGGACTTAACTTCTGAGGTCATCAGTCCCCTAGACTTAGAACTACTTAAACCTAACTAACCTAAGGACATCACACACATCCATGTCCGAGGCAGGATTCGAACCAGCGACCGTAGCGGTCGCGCGTTTCCAGACTGCAGCGCCAAGAACCGCTCGGCCACTCCGGCCGGCGTCAGAGTCGTACCTAGACGTACCAGGGGTCCCATATCACTGCAACTGCACACGCCCCATAGCATTACAGAGCCTCCACCAGCTTGAACAGCCCGTGCTGACATGTAGGGTCTCCATACCCGTACACGTTCATCTGCTCGATACAATTTGAAACGAGATTCGTCCGACCAGGCAACGTGTTTTCAGTCATCAACAGTTCAATGTCGGTGTTGTCGGGTCCAGGCGAGGCGTAAAGCTTTGTGTCCAGGCGAGGCGTAATGTCGTGTAGTCCTCAAGGGTACACGGGAATGATTCGCACGCTGAAGTTTGTTGATGGCCCAGCACTGAAATCTGCACCAATATGCGGAAGGGTTGCACTTCCGTCACGTCGAACGATTCTCTTCAGTCGTCATTGGTCTCGTTCTTGTAGGATCTTTTTCCGGCCGCAGCGATGTCGGAGATTTGACGTTCTACCGGATTCCTGATGTTCACGGTACACACGTGAAATGGTCGTATGGGAAAATTCCCACTTCATGGTTATCTCGGAGATGCTGTGTCCCATCGCTCGCTCAAACTAACTTGAATCCTGATAACATGCCATTGTAGTAGCAGTGAGTGATCTTACAACTGCGCCAGCCACTTGTCGTCTTATATGGGCGCTGCCGACCGCTGCGCCGTATTCTACCTATGTACACTCTTTGACATAAAACTTGACCGGCGGCCGGCCGCTTCAGAGGCTAAATCCGCGCCGATCGCGACATGGGACAAAGAAACTGGCCAACTCGCTAATTCTCTAAGTCCGGTTATCTGCACAATCTGGCAACACTGTAGACTGCGGCACTTCCTGGAGGAAAACTTGTCCCAAGATAGAGAGACTCTAGGCTGATTACGCCTGTGGTCTAGCGGTAGCGTGCGTTGTTTCTGTTCATAATGTCAGTGGATCGAGAGCAGCTGGCATAAAATATTTTTATAGCCTCTTCTGTCTGAATGCTGAAGACGTGAATGTAATGGTAGCGCAGATTCAATCTATTTCGCTTTGTGACACACCGATATCAAAATTTTATCTAGTAACGATTTTGCGGCAGATTTCCTGCAGACTGTCCTCCTCTGGACGCCGTATGCGGCAAAGCTCCGGGATCCATTTGCTGGCTACTGGCAGCGGCCGTGGCGACAGCAGCGGCGCTGCACTCCCCCGTTCTTTATCGAAAGCGCCTGCTACCGCTCATCGCTTTTGATGATTTGAAACGCTTTATTATTAAATGTTGCTCCACAGAAAATTTCTACAATTTCCATTCACGCTCAAAAGCAACGGAGACAGACGCCCTGATTAGTAGGCGGGTAATCGGCAAGAGCTGAGTATGGCCCGAAATTAATTTCATAGACTGGGACGAAATTAAACCACCTCACTACATTCGATGAATTTATAAATGCTTCATACCTCGTTTCTTTTCCTTTCAAACTTAATTATTTGTGCAACTTTTGGTCAATGATTGGATGTTTTCGTCAAGCCAGAGTGAGCGTCTGTGGTGTAAAATGTATTACAGTTCTTGTTTGATTCCTTATGGTAAGTCTATGCGATAAACTGTGTGAATACCTTGCAATGCATGCTCTGTAGCAGTGCAGGCACACTGCACATTTGGAGTTCCATGTATGGGTTCATGAAGTATTTATTGTTGATCGGAAGTGATAGTTAAGGTCATCAGATTTAATCCAGATAAATTTGTCGTTTTGAAGGTTTCAGAGAACGGAAAGGAATTGCTAACGCCGGTGTTAGAAAACGTCTACAGTTAAATGCTATTGCAAAAATTTAGAAGATGTGAACTATATTAATGAACATGTGCACTTCATAAACAACCTTCTGACATGTTAGACCTATATGACGAACAAAGCTCAAATTTATAGCGTTGACAGTCGGTTTGAATCTTTTCAGGACCTATTTTACAGTGAAGCACCTTGGAATTTGCAAAGCAGAAATCCATGATATTAACTTAATTTACTAAGTCGAAATCGGACGAAGATTGATGTTTAAAGGCATTCTTCAGATTTCGCATAAGAAATGTTTACTAGCAGTTTGCAACTCCATTAATTAAAATGGAAAATAAAATGTTTTAGTCAGCGGCTTCTACCGTGATTCGAACTTATAGTACAAGCACTGCAACGCACAAGGGAACCTCTGAGCTAACGACACACTGGCGGCCAGAGGCGGACTATAGTCACTGCGATGTTGCCTGAGCCTCAAAACGCAACCTTAAACACAGAAACAGAGGAGGTGGAGATTACTGTTTTAACGTCCCGTCGACAACGATGTCATTAGAGACGGATCACAAGCTCGGATTAGGGAAGGATGGGGAAGGAAATCGGCCGTGCTCTTCCTAAGGAACCATCCCGGCATTTGCCTGAAGCGATTTAGGGAAATCATTGAAAACCTAAATCAGGATGGCCGGGCGCGGGATTGCACCGTCGTCCTCCCGAATGCACACACAAACAGGTGTTACTTATGTGAAGAACGCCGTTCTTGGAGTCCAGAAATTAAATATACTTTCTAATTGTGTCATCTTGCAGCGGATTATATCGTACGAGTCTTCGATGTGGAAAACGAATGTTAAGTGAATTTAGCGAGGTAACGCCGACCTACACCCGGAAGTAAATGCACTATCAGAGTGTTGACAAATACTTGCTACGACGATGCCATTTCTCGGCTCTCTGACGAGGCAGCTCTTCAGCGAAATGCTTGCCGTGATTCTCCGATACGGTTCTTCAGAGTGGAGACGCGCGCGCACGTTTGGTTTTTATGCGGCGTTCTCCCCTGGTGGTTTCTGACGTCGCCTTGTGGGCTATGTATACATATGAGACATTCAATTATCATTAATCCAGAATGATACAAGTTTCAGCTTCCGGCGTGGAAGAAGGCTGTTGATGCCGACATTATATCATTTCAACGTAGGGAAAGCAAAACGGATCATTCAATGTTTCTCATTCAACATAAAGCATGTGAGATAAATTTCCGTAACGTTCATAATCATCTAAAAATACAAACGAAGTAAAAATACACCGGAATCTTATTCGAATTGAATATAATGTAAGATACCAAACGCTTTGCACCTCGATGTCGAATCTGTCCACTTGCAATCGTTTGCAGCATGCACATAGATTGTCATGATTACCACGAGAATGAAGAAATATGTTGGTAAGGATGGAAGCAAGAAGAGACGCAGTCAACAAATATTCTATTCCTCATGGCATTCATTTCATTTGACACGTAAGAAGAGGTAAAGCGGGAATTTACTTTCGTTAACACGAAAGATATGCCGCACATATTGATAACGAGGAAGTCTGCGTCTTCATACGTTTCCTCCTTGAAATCTGTATGCTCTATTATATACTAAGTAGCCCGATCATTGTTTCAGTAATGTGACCCTCTTGTTTGACCCCGTAACGATGAACAGATTCCAAATGCATGTCTCTGCGTGAAAGTAGCTGTTCGAACCCTTCCTGGGTTGTTTTTTGTGTTTTATTGCTTGGAATTCCTGAAGCAGACCACTGTGCCTTCCCCCCTCGTGGGTTAGGTCTCAAAACTAAACCGCTTTGTATCCAATGGCATAATTTATTCATACAGCATCAGCATAAGACTCTTGCGAGTGAGAGAATGACAATAACAATCGTAACAAGAACAAGCAAATAATGAATGATGTTTATTCCAACGCAGAACGAGAATGGCTTTAAATATAAAAATCTATATCTATATCCATATCTATTGATCTTTGAGTTGGCACAATGAAAATATATTCTTAGCATTTAGTTACTGAATTTAGTTCTGGATGTTTGCAGAGAAAAGGAAAAGTCGGTACTTCTCGCTAGTGTAATATAATGTGAACCAGCAACTACCCTTTCCTTAGAACACGACTCAAGCAGGTCCTCAAGTAGGCACTGCTGCACTCTGTTCCCTGACATTGCTCTGATGACGGTTAATGCAGATAGTTCCGATTATGAAATACAAAACGTATTGCAGGTTAGTTCCTAGGATAGTAACATTAAATTTGCGTTGTAGACGGCACATGAACGTGACGACTATCCATATTACTCATCAATATAAAAAGACAGTATTTTGGGAATTTAGCAGGATTACTCAAAATGAATTCTGAAATTGGGTGACTGACCGCACAGGTGCTAAACGTCGTCAAGAGTATACGATGTCCTAATCGCATTAGGAATATGAAGATCGTCTTCGACAGCTCGCAACTTTCACATAGCTAACCCCACCCTACTCCAGACAGCTCTCGGTGGAGTTGCACTACGTTGCCGATGTTATGGAAGGCCTTCAAACCGACAACAGACCACATATTGAAAAATACAAGCGAATTCTCTTGCAGCGTAAGCTTATTGTAACTAATCTAAAAATTATTGGAGAGGAACATTGTCCTATTCAAAAAAGTAAAATGTTACACACTGTTGACGTCAAACGGACATTATCTATGTCCCGTCTTGTGTCCTACTCATCTATAATATCAAGTGTACTATGAAAATGATTATATATAATGGATTATAAGGTAATGCATTGATACCAGATGGTGGGGGCCGGCCGATGTGGCCGTGCGGTTCTAGGCGCTTCAGTCTGGAACCGCGTGACCGCTACGGTCGCAGGTTCGAATCCTGTCTCGGGCATGGATGTGTGTGATGTCCTTAGGTTAGTTAGGTTTAAGTAGTTCTAAGTTCTAGGGGACTGATGACCTTAGAAGTTAAGTCCCATGGTGCTCAGAGCCATTTGAACTATTTAACACAAAATGACATTAAAAATTTAAGTTATTCACGAGCAGCTAGTTGAGAATATGTATGAACATTAAATGACACGACGAACCGTCATGTTCTGCATATGGATTCAAACCCAGCTCATGCAGACTAAGCAAAGATTTCGTGACTGACGGAAACTAACAGTCATTCCTGATTAGGCATACAGAGAGTGATATACCTCGATTTTAGACAGTATCAGTTAGCAAATATCAACTTTAAATTGCATAACGCAAACATTTTTAACAGACGCGAATTCCTACCCAGCATCTATTGTCCCTGTTAACGAACTACGAGAGATGTTAAATATTGCTTCTTCACAAGTAACTTACTTGAAATGCCGTGAGGTAAAGCTGTGTGTTGGACACGGATTCGAACCCGGAACCTAATCGGATTGCTATCGAAGCACAGTCAAATGTGACATATCGGAATTTCGCGGCAGTAACTAGATGTTATAACTGAAATGACGAGACGAAAAATTAATTTTTTCCTTCCCAGGACTCCAACCCGGCACCTATCGCTGTTATATTCTAGAGAAAACTAACGTTAAATATGGGTTTGTTGCACCAGCAGTGACATGTGAGCATGTTTGAACTGAAATAATATGACGAAGAGTTCAGCGCTCACTGGGAATAGAGCCCCACACATATCGTTGTTGACTACACACAAAGAGACGTCAGCTACCGAATTTTTCTCCACCAGCTGCTCAGAATAGCATCTTGAACTTACAGTCATCTCGCAAATAGTTCTGTGTCTCACTGGGAGTTAAAAACGTCAGATATCGTTAGTGTGACAGCGAATGAAAATACATTAAAAATCAAAATTATTATCCACCAGCAGACAGGTGTTCTCATGCTAGAGCTTGATAATACATAATTAAATCTTTAGTGCCGGGCCAGGATTCGATCCCATTCACGCATAATATGTGAAGGTGTTGAGGAATCTGCAGTTTTGAACAAACAACAAATTGTAGCCGAGCTGTATTGCCACGAAGGGATCAAATTCCGCGTTAAGGGCGGTCTGAGTTGCATTCCCAGTTCAGAACCAATTTTATCGACATACAGAAGCTCAAATAAAAGATGGAATAAGTGTCCTGTGACCATACATAGCGTTTGTGTCGTCACTTGAAATAAATAACTAGTATAAGAAAGGTTACTGGTGGTAGAGTTTCTACATGTCGCCACTCCAGACTTTATTGTGGTTCAACCTACCGTCTACTTGGTAAAGAAGGAATATCATCTTTAATGTGAATTTTCTGACCATGCAGCCATTATATCTCCTTCACTTGGTGTAGCCAGGAGAGAATGGAATCTGTCTCTCCCTATCTAAAATCATTGACAGAAGTGGGAATCGAACCCAGACCATAGGTATAACAACCTACCATCCGTCCAACAGACCACGAAATCCTCTTCTCTGCGAGTCATTTTTCTATCGTAACGCAGTTGTGCCACACTGGATGAGAATTCTGACACACAGGCTCCCTGTAGTAATTTGCAGCATGTTCAGTAAATTCATTTACTTGGTTGACCGAATCACCATGAACTAGCTGCCTCGGCTACCCAGTGCATACATTCGACTATTTTGTAATCACAGAAATAAAATCACGTTACTGCCACCTACACACAACTGCCAACATTGTAGGATGCAGAAGTTTAAATAAGAAGTGTTCCTTTTCACTTGAGCTATTCTATTGCGCTATCTGTTACTAGAAAACGTCGTTCAGTCCAAAAGAAAAGCTGTAACTGTTTGTCTCTCAGAAGTCAAGACATGGCCATATGCATAATCTCACAGTGCTGTGGAATCCAAAAGTTCTGAAGGAATAGTTGCCGAGCTCTGGAGCTGTTGTAGTTCCGTGTCAGCTTGTAGCATAGATAAGATGTCGCGAGTTCGAATACATTCAGTGCTACATTTTTTAAAACGCAATTCTGCTCTCTGCTGAAGTTATCAATCTAATGGAACTTTGAACAAATTCCCTTCACTTCTCAACCCAAAGTAGTCGCATGTGGAAAAAGGACTAACTACTGTGACATTTTGTCCTATTCAGGTTTAATAGACAGCAGGCAGCAGATGCATCTCGAAGATGTGCAGGGAGAGCGCATCGTGCCATAATATGTCAGAAAAGTATTTTCTACATTAGCCGTCGTGTGGTAGTGATATTTTATTCTTCTTCAAACTTTGATTGACAGCTTTAACTCAGAACAAATTTTCTACATGCATGTAATCAATAAACTGCATGTGCATTGTCAGACTGTCATAGATAACATCAGAGAATTCGCATATATCGTTGATGATTAATTTCTCTCTCATGTTTACTATTGTTTTAACAACACTAAAGGAAACCTTACGAAAATTGTGCACTGTATTATAAGAAATGAAATAAAACTAACGATGATAACCTTACGACGAAAGTATCTGTACACGAGCATGCCTCTATCGACACGAATTAGTAAAATACTACTCACTTAGATTTTGATAGGGTCTGTGTTTAATTGGTATGCTGTGTCATACTCAAGAGGTATGCAAATGTGGCATTTCATAAATATAGTTACGTATTCCTAGAAACCCAAAATTCGCTTGTCAGCAGCGGAAAGAGGCGTTACCTGTTGTGCAGCATTGTAAGTTTTTCAACATTGCACTATGAGCTGAAAGCATTTTCTTGCGATTTCCGTATTGATGTTTGATCTGACTGCTTGTAGCTCTTTCACAGAAGGGATAAAAACGTTTCAGTCAGTGAGACTGGAACTGCGAACCGTAACAGACGCTGTTTCACATGTCAGCACGTTACCACAGAGCTGGCGAGGGGGTATGGGTCTCAGCTTCCTATTACGACGGCAATAGTAACTAGAACTCGTAAACCGCTATTTAAAGGTCGAGATTAGTTGCGATTTCCACCTGCAACGACTTTCTTGGGCTGAAAACCGTAAATTTTCAATCTTTTGTTACCCTTCAAGCTATAATAACTCTGATTATTCAATGGAAATGACAGGTAAAATCAAGTGAACTTTGAGGCTTAATTCCGTGCACACCAGGAAGTAACTCGTCGATCACAGAGTTGCCAAACATACGTTGCCTTGTTGCCAAATCTCAGTTACAGTACCAGCAGGAAGAAGACGAACCGATGTGATCCTACAGCGGTCTGGGAAGTGACCATAGCTGGTGTCTCCAAGTCGCGGCTGCTACGGCCTGGAATACGTAATGCGTCTGATTCGCTTTCTGTAACTAGGTTTAGGGACTGGAGCGTAGTTACTAATAATACTCAGAACTGACTGCAAACTGAGCATCATAAATCAGTAACTCTCATTGTTGTTTTTATATTTCTTTCGTAAGTGCACTCAAAACTAAGAAAGTCATTCACAGGCGTTTTCCTGCCTCGCCGATAGTCGAGCAGAACATACAAATAAAAATAAAAAAGAATGTGTGTGTGTGTGTGTGTGTGTGTGTGTGTGTGAGAGAGAGAGAGAGAGAGAGAGAGAGAGAGAAATAAAAAGCAATGAGAGAGTGTGTAAAAAATTGTTGTAAAGAAATTGAATCATGGTATTTAAAGAAATCTTTCATTAAAATGACACGTTCCACATCATTACGAAATGTCGTATTCGTGATCTATGGAACAAGAGTTAATCTAATGTAATGTAATCTAATCTAATCACATCATATTGATTATTAGCCATGAAGAGTCATGAACTACCGAAAGTTTTGCCAATACCAGTAACCAAATCTAAACTTGAAAATAAAAGACGACAATTTTTGTAATAAACTGTGACTCCTATCAAGACCCTTTCATCCCTGTTATCTAACCACGAAAGATGTCTGATATACCTCCATTCTGAAGTAACAAAGTGTGCATGCATTTAAAGATGAAGTGCATGATGTGAAGTTCTGTGACGGAGATACGAACCCAACACGTAATCCGATTGTTAACTAAGAAAAAATCAAATGTTACGTATCGGTTTTTCTTACGAGCCGCTAGGTGTCTGAATCTAAAATAAGGATACAAACTTTTGTGCCTAAGCGACAATCGAACTGCACACCTACCGCGCATCCACGAATATAGCTTAAGTATCAGTTGCTTACTCATGAACAGTAAGATGTGTGCGTGTTTGACCAGAAATAACGACACCTGTTGCGATTGTTGGCAACACATGAACAGACATTGAAATTGCGCGTTAATTTTCACTAGCAGGTGGGTGTGCACTTGATAAAGCTAGAAATGAAATTATGAATATTTTTGTACTGGATCAGGTTTCAGACCCACATACTTACCTTTGGAAGAGAGCTAGAGAAGATTGCAGTCTTGGGAAAAGGAACGAAATGACTGAACTATACTGTTCCGAGAGATTCAGATCCTCGAAAGAGGAGATATGAATTCGAATCACAGTCCAGCACCAAATTTTTAAACGTCTCTAGTTCAATCAAGTACAAGTAAAATAAGAGCCCTGTCCCTTTAAATGGCTATCGGTTCATCAAATAAAATAAAATTTTCTAATGTAAGTAAGTTTACTGGCGACTGTATTTCTGTTTACCATGACTTCCGCTTTGTCATTTCCCAACGAAAACTGGCTCTGCTCAGTTGGTTATGAAGGAACGTGATGTTTAATGCGGATTCTGGATTATAACGTCTTTCTCTTGAGGTTACCAGAGGTAAAATAAATCTGTTTGTGCCTCTTAAAAGTAAATGCCTGAACCCACGCATTGCACCTGTGATAGCTCGTTCCACCAGACCATTGTGGCCACATTACCCAGCCCCAGGAGTGTGCTGTAACGGATGATGTGCTTAGCTTACAAAATTAGTCACGGTGGAAAAAATGCGAGTCTATTAAATGGTCAAGTAGAAGCAAGCTTCTGACGCAGAGATTATGCTATTCTCATGTCAGCAGGATGTAAAGACTCTTCTTGGCATCATAGGCTGGATGTGAAGCCATTTTGATTTTTCACAAATTCAGCAAATTTCTTAGTTCGAGAAAATCCACTGTGAAGTGTGAAGTTGCCGGATAATTCGATTATTACTGTTATTATTAATATCATTTTATTCATACTGCTGCTGTAACACAAGTGCTTGAACATCATTTAGTATCTTTTGGTCACTATAGAAGTAGTTTCCCAAGAACAGGTTCTTTCCCTGTCTACGGAATCCTTTTCATGTTAATATCAAACACCAGCAATTACTCGTAGGTTACATTAAAACTAAAGTAATTTACGAAGACGTTACTTGGTAACAAAAACGCACTGCCTTTCTTCATTTACTTTCGCCTAGAAGTGGCTATCGAGTACTGACAAACCAAAAGGCGAGAGATCTTACTGCCTTCCGATATACGTTGCTGTTAGTTCTTCCACATGATTTGGTCGACATGACCTGTTTCAAGTAGTGTATGACAGACAGTGTTTTAGAAAATCTATTGTTTCCCTTTGCAATAAACAGAAGTATTTTCATTCTAAGCTGTCCAAGTACAAAATTTTCGCAATATTAGTGCACATTTAATATTCGCTTCTATAATGTATAAAAGTATTTCACAGTCGCAAAACTCGCATCCGAAACGTTGACCTTACACTAAGTCGCTGACCATAAATTCTAGCTCAGAGTGACACCAGTTTAAATAACCTAATGTAGCGAAGACTGTTTGCCAGTGCTCTTTCTCACCGGAAAATACGCAATTGACTCATTTGGCTCCATAAGTACACTGTAACAGTAATTTCTGTGTGAAATTTGTCAATAAGCTTTCGCCTTCCAACCGGCAAAATACGGAAGAGTACAGCCGGTAAACAAATCACACATCACGATTTAGTGCCGATAAGACGATTTATTTAAACATTGTCGAAGCTGAGGGAATTTATTTTCTGCTTAAATCGTCTTAAGCAGCAACGTTCACAGATATCTCAAATAGGAAAAAGCTGAATATCCAGGTACGAAGGTTGTAAAACAAACTTCCCACAGTTTGTGTCAGGTTGATCTTTTCGTCTGATAACACTGCTTAAGTATTTTGTCTAAGAGGTATCACAAGTAGTATCCCTGTAGCTGTGGGAATCATTGGTTGAAAACGAGTTTAACACCAATGGGTACAGTGCTGCTATATTTTCAAAATTATTATCAACTTAAGTCTGAGTTCATCCACAAACTGAGGCGTATTTATAATATTGAAGCTAGACTGTGTATCCTTGTCTTTCTTGAGTGGTCACTGGAAGGCGTTTACACACACGTATACAATACTATGAATACTTCGAACGCTATGGTTAACGTTGCTCTCATAAACTACTTTTTTTTTTAATTCTTCTGGGTCTTAAGCGAGCAATATGTGTTGTAGATACAGTCTCAGACCAAAAAATTGACCGCCGAGTCGTTCACGTAAGGTGGACAATACAGTCATGCTCCTCTCAGAATTCTATGTCTGGCAATATACTCGATCTAGCAACATGTAGACTGCGGCACTTCCCAGAGGAAGTCTTGACTCCAGTCTTAGTACATTACTCTAGACTACGACCGTAGTCTTGAGGTTAAACGCGAGACCAGCTAATATGATATTGTAGATTCGCTTGAATTACACTCATAGCTTCAGCACCGAGAGGAAAGGGGCGATAAAAATTCTGTCGATATGTGCTTTCGGTCGCCAGACGTCATATTAGCTGGTCTCGCGTTTTACCTCAAGACTACGGTCGTGTTCCATCAGCGGTACGAATAAAATGATAGTAATAATAACAGTAATAATCGAATTATCCGGCAACTTCACACTTCACAGTGGATTTTCTCGAACTAAGAAATTTGCTGAATTTGTGAAAAATCAAAATGGCTTCACATCCAGCCTATGATGCCTAGAAGAGTCTTTACATCCTGCTGACATGAGAATAGCATAATCTCTGCGTCAGAAGCTTGCTTCTACTTGGCCATTTAATAGACTCGCATTTTTTCCACCGTGACTAATTTTGTAAGCTAAGCACATCATCCGTTACAGCACACTCCTGGGGCTGGGTAATGTGGCCACAATGGTCTGGTGGAACGAGCTATCACAGGTGCAATGCGTGGGTTCAGGCATTTACTTTTAAGAGGCACAAACAGATTTATTTTACCTCTGGTAACCTCACGAGAAAGACGTTATAATCCAGAATCCGCATTAAACATCACGTTCCTTCATAACCAACTGAGCAGAGCCAGTTTTCGTTGGGAAATGACAAAGCGGAAGTCATGGTAAACAGAAATACAGTCGCCAGTAAACTTACTTACATTAGAAAATTTTATTTTATTTGATGAACCGATAGCCATTTAAAGGGACAGGGCTCTTATTTTACTTGTACTTGATTGAACTAGAGACGTTTAAAAATTTGGTGCTGGACTGTGATTCGAATTCGTATCTCCTCTTTCGAGGATCTGAATCTCTCGGAACAGTATAGTTCAGTCATTTCGTTCCTTTTCCCAAGACTGCAATCTTCTCTAGCTCTCTTCCAAAGGTAAGTATGTGGGTCTGAAACCTGATCCAGTACAAAAATATTCATAATTTCATTTCTAGCTTTATCAAGTGCACACCCACCTGCTAGTGAAAATTAACGCGCAATTTCAATGTCTGTTCATGTGTTGCCAACAATCGCAACAGGTGTCGTTATTTCTGGTCAAACACGCACACATCTTACTGTTCATGAGTAAGCAACTGATACTTAAGCTATATTCGTGGATGCGCGGTAGGTGTGCAGTTCAATTGTCGCTTAGGCACAAAAGTTTGTATCCTTATTTTAGATTCAGACACCTAGCGGCTCGTAAGAAAAACCGATACGTAACATTTGATTTTTTCTTAGTTAACAATCGGATTACGTGTTGGGTTCGTATCTCCGTCACAGAACTTCACATCATGCACTTCATCTTTAAATGCATGCACACTTTGTTACTTCAGAATGGAGGTATATCAGACATCTTTCGTGGTTAGATAACAGGGATGAAAGGGTCTTGATAGGAGTCACAGTTTATTACAAAAATTGTCGTCTTTTATTTTCAAGTTTAGATTTGGTTACTGGTATTGGCAAAACTTTCGGTAGTTCATGACTCTTCATGGCTAATAATCAATATGATGTGATTAGATTAGATTACATTACATTAGATTAACTCTTGTTCCATAGATCATGAATACGACATTTCGTAATGATGTGGAACGTGTCATTTTAATGAAAGATTTCTTTAAATACCATGATTCAATTTCTTTACAACAATTTTTTACACACTCTCTCATTGCTTTTTATTTCTCTCTCTCTCTCTCTCTCTCTCTCTCACACACACACACACACACACACACACACACACACACACACATTCTTTTTTATTTTTATTTGTATGTTCTGCTCGACTATCGGCGAGGCAGGAAAACGCCTGTGAATGACTTTCTTAGTTTTGAGTGCACTTACGAAAGAAATATAAAAACAACAATGAGAGTTACTGATTTATGATGCTCAGTTTGCAGTCAGTTCTGAGTATTATTAGTAACTACGCTCCAGTCCCTAAACCTAGTTACAGAAAGCGAATCAGACGCATTACGTATTCCAGGCCGTAGCAGCCGCGACTTGGAGACACCAGCTATGGTCACTTCCCAGACCGCTGTAGGATCACATCGGTTCGTCTTCTTCCTGCTGGTACTGTAACTGAGATTTGGCAACAAGGCAACGTATGTTTGGCAACTCTGTGATCGACGAGTTACTTCCTGGTGTGCACGGAATTAAGCCTCAAAGTTCACTTGATTTTACCTGTCATTTCCATTGAATAATCAGAGTTATTATAGCTTGAAGGGTAACAAAAGATTGAAAATTTACGGTTTTCAGCCCAAGAAAGTCGTTGCAGGTGGAAATCGCAACTAATCTCGACCTTTAAATAGCGGTTTACGAGTTCTAGTTACTATTGCCGTCGTAATAGGAAGCTGAGACCCATACCCCCTCGCCAGCTCTGTGGTAACGTGCTGACATGTGAAACAGCGTCTGTTACGGTTCGCAGTTCCAGTCTCACTGACTGAAACGTTTTTATCCCTTCTGTGAAAGAGCTACAAGCAGTCAGATCAAACATCAATACGGAAATCGCAAGAAAATGCTTTCAGCTCATAGTGCAATGTTGAAAAACTTACAATGCTGCACAACAGGTAACGCCTCTTTCCGCTGCTGACAAGCGAATTTTGGGTTTCTAGGAATACGTAACTATATTTATGAAATGCCACATTTGCATACCTCTTGAGTATGACACAGCATACCAATTAAACACAGACCCTATCAAAATCTAAGTGAGTAGTATTTTACTAATTCGTGTCGATAGAGGCATGCTCGTGTACAGATACTTTCGTCGTAAGGTTATCATCGTTAGTTTTATTTCATTTCTTATAATACAGTGCACAATTTTCGTAAGGTTTCCTTTAGTGTTGTTAAAACAATAGTAAACATGAGAGAGAAATTAATCATCAACGATATATGCGAATTCTCTGATGTTATCTATGACAGTCTGACAATGCACATGCAGTTTATTGATTACATGCATGTAGAAAATTTGTTCTGAGTTAAAGCTGTCAATCAAAGTTTGAAGAAGAATAAAATATCACTACCACACGACGGCTAATGTAGAAAATACTTTTCTGACATATTATGGCACGATGCGCTCTCCCTGCACATCTTCGAGATGCATCTGCTGCCTGCTGTCTATTAAACCTGAATAGGACAAAATGTCACAGTAGTTAGTCCTTTTTCCACATGCGACTACTTTGGGTTGAGAAGTGAAGGGAATTTGTTCAAAGTTCCATTAGATTGATAACTTCAGCAGAGAGCAGAATTGCGTTTTAAAAAATGTAGCACTGAATGTATTCGAACTCGCGACATCTTATCTATGCTACAAGCTGACACGGAACTACAACAGCTCCAGAGCTCGGCAACTATTCCTTCAGAACTTTTGGATTCCACAGCACTGTGAGATTATGCATATGGCCATGTCTTGACTTCTGAGAGACAAACAGTTACAGCTTTTCTTTTGGACTGAACGACGTTTTCTAGTAACAGATAGCGCAATAGAATAGCTCAAGTGAAAAGGAACACTTCTTATTTAAACTTCTGCATCCTACAATGTTGGCAGTTGTGTGTAGGTGGCAGTAACGTGATTTTATTTCTGTGATTACAAAATAGTCGAATGTATGCACTGGGTAGCCGAGGCAGCTAGTTCATGGTGATTCGGTCAACCAAGTAAATGAATTTACTGAACATGCTGCAAATTACTACAGGGAGCCTGTGTGTCAGAATTCTCATCCAGTGTGGCACAACTGCGTTACGATAGAAAAATGACTCGCAGAGAAGAGGATTTCGTGGTCTGTTGGACGGATGGTAGGTTGTTATACCTATGGTCTGGGTTCGATTCCCACTTCTGTCAATGATTTTAGATAGGGAGAGACAGATTCCATTCTCTCCTGGCTACACCAAGTGAAGGAGATATAATGGCTGCATGGTCAGAAAATTCACATTAAAGATGATATTCCTTCTTTACCAAGTAGACGGTAGGTTGAACCACAATAAAGTCTGGAGTGGCGACATGTAGAAACTCTACCACCAGTAACCTTTCTTATACTAGTTATTTATTTCAAGTGACGACACAAACGCTATGTATGGTCACAGGACACTTATTCCGTCTTTTATTTGAGCTTCTGTATGTCGATAAAATTGGTTCTGAACTGGGAATGCAACTCAGACCGCCCTTAACGCGGAATTTGATCCCTTCGTGGCAATACAGCTCGGCTACAATTTGTTGTTTGTTCAAAACTGCAGATTCCTCAACACCTTCACATATTATGCGTGAATGGGATCGAATCCTGGCCCGGCACTAAAGATTTAATTATGTATTATCAAGCTCTAGCATGAGAACACCTGTCTGCTGGTGGATAATAATTTTGATTTTTAATGTATTTTCATTCGCTGTCACACTAACGATATCTGACGTTTTTAACTCCCAGTGAGACACAGAACTATTTGCGAGATGACTGTAAGTTCAAGATGCTATTCTGAGCAGCTGGTGGAGAAAAATTCGGTAGCTGACGTCTCTTTGTGTGTAGTCAACAACGATATGTGTGGGGCTCTATTCCCAGTGAGCGCTGAACTCTTCGTCATATTATTTCAGTTCAAACATGCTCACATGTCACTGCTGGTGCAACAAACCCATATTTAACGTTAGTTTTCTCTAGAATATAACAGCGATAGGTGCCGGGTTGGAGTCCTGGGAAGGAAAAAATTAATTTTTCGTCTCGTCATTTCAGTTATAACATCTAGTTACTGCCGCGAAATTCCGATATGTCACATTTGACTGTGCTTCGATAGCAATCCGATTAGGTTCCGGGTTCGAATCCGTGTCCAACACACAGCTTTACCTCACGGCATTTCAAGTAAGTTACTTGTGAAGAAGCAATATTTAACATCTCTCGTAGTTCGTTAACAGGGACAATAGATGCTGGGTAGGAATTCGCGTCTGTTAAAAATGTTTGCGTTATGCAATTTAAAGTTGATATTTGCTAACTGATACTGTCTAAAATCGAGGTATATCACTCTCTGTATGCCTAATCAGGAATGACTGTTAGTTTCCGTCAGTCACGAAATCTTTGCTTAGTCTGCATGAGCTGGGTTTGAATCCATATGCAGAACATGACGGTTCGTCGTGTCATTTAATGTTCATACATATTCTCAACTAGCTGCTCGTGAATAACTTAAATTTTTAATGTCATTTTGTGTTAAATAGTTCAAATGGCTCTGAGCACCATGGGACTTAACTTCTAAGGTCATCAGTCCCCTAGAACTTAGAACTACTTAAACCTAACTAACCTAAGGACATCACACACATCCATGCCCGAGACAGGATTCGAACCTGCGACCGTAGCGGTCACGCGGTTCCAGACTGAAGCGCCTAGAACCGCACGGCCACATCGGCCGGCCCCCACCATCTGGTATCAATGCATTACCTTATAATCCATTATATATAATCATTTTCATAGTACACTTGATATTATAGATGAGTAGGACACAAGACGGGACATAGATAATGTCCGTTTGACGTCAACAGTGTGTAACATTTTACTTTTTTGAATAGGACAATGTTCCTCTCCAATAATTTTTAGATTAGTTACAATAAGCTTACGCTGCAAGAGAATTCGCTTGTATTTTTCAATATGTGGTCTGTTGTCGGTTTGAAGGCCTTCCATAACATCGGCAACGTAGTGCAACTCCACCGAGAGCTGTCTGGAGTAGGGTGGGGTTAGCTATGTGAAAGTTGCGAGCTGTCGAAGACGATCTTCATATTCCTAATGCGATTAGGACATCGTATACTCTTGACGACGTTTAGCACCTGTGCGGTCAGTCACCCAATTTCAGAATTCATTTTGAGTAATCCTGCTAAATTCCCAAAATACTGTCTTTTTATATTGATGAGTAATATGGATAGTCGTCACGTTCATGTGCCGTCTACAACGCAAATTTAATGTTACTATCCTAGGAACTAACCTGCAATACGTTTTGTATTTCATAATCGGAACTATCTGCATTAACCGTCATCAGAGCAATGTCAGGGAACAGAGTGCAGCAGTGCCTACTTGAGGACCTGCTTGAGTCGTGTTCTAAGGAAAGGGTAGTTGCTGGTTCACATTATATTACACTAGCGAGAAGTACCGACTTTTCCTTTTCTCTGCAAACATCCAGAACTAAATTCAGTAACTAAATGCTAAGAATATATTTTCATTGTGCCAACTCAAAGATCAATAGATATGGATATAGATATAGATTTTTATATTTAAAGCCATTCTCGTTCTGCGTTGGAATAAACATCATTCATTATTTGCTTGTTCTTGTTACGATTGTTATTGTCATTCTCTCACTCGCAAGAGTCTTATGCTGATGCTGTATGAATAAATTATGCCATTGGATACAAAGCGGTTTAGTTTTGAGACCTAACCCACGAGGGGGGAAGGCACAGTGGTCTGCTTCAGGAATTCCAAGCAATAAAACACAAAAAACAACCCAGGAAGGGTTCGAACAGCTACTTTCACGCAGAGACATGCATTTGGAATCTGTTCATCGTTACGGGGTCAAACAAGAGGGTCACATTACTGAAACAATGATCGGGCTACTTAGTATATAATAGAGCATACAGATTTCAAGGAGGAAACGTATGAAGACGCAGACTTCCTCGTTATCAATATGTGCGGCATATCTTTCGTGTTAACGAAAGTAAATTCCCGCTTTACCTCTTCTTACGTGTCAAATGAAATGAATGCCATGAGGAATAGAATATTTGTTGACTGCGTCTCTTCTTGCTTCCATCCTTACCAACATATTTCTTCATTCTCGTGGTAATCATGACAATCTATGTGCATGCTGCAAACGATTGCAAGTGGACAGATTCGACATCGAGGTGCAAAGCGTTTGGTATCTTACATTATATTCAATTCGAATAAGATTCCGGTGTATTTTTACTTCGTTTGTATTTTTAGATGATTATGAACGTTACGGAAATTTATCTCACATGCTTTATGTTGAATGAGAAACATTGAATGATCCGTTTTGCTTTCCCTACGTTGAAATGATATAATGTCGGCATCAACAGCCTTCTTCCACGCCGGAAGCTGAAACTTGTATCATTCTGGATTAATGATAATTGAATGTCTCATATGTATACATAGCCCACAAGGCGACGTCAGAAACCACCAGGGGAGAACGCCGCATAAAAACCAAACGTGCGCGCGCGTCTCCACTCTGAAGAACCGTATCGGAGAATCACGGCAAGCATTTCGCTGAAGAGCTGCCTCGTCAGAGAGCCGAGAAATGGCATCGTCGTAGCAAGTATTTGTCAACACTCTGATAGTGCATTTACTTCCGGGTGTAGGTCGGCGTTACCTCGCTAAATTCACTTAACATTCGTTTTCCACATCGAAGACTCGTACGATATAATCCGCTGCAAGATGACACAATTAGAAAGTATATTTAATTTCTGGACTCCAAGAACGGCGTTCTTCACATAAGTAACACCTGTTTGTGTGTGCATTCGGGAGGACGACGGTGCAATCCCGCGCCCGGCCATCCTGATTTAGGTTTTCAATGATTTCCCTAAATCGCTTCAGGCAAATGCCGGGATGGTTCCTTAGGAAGGGCACGGCCGATTTCCTTCCCCATCCTTCCCTAATCCGAGCTTGTGATCCGTCTCTAATGACATCGTTGTCGACGGGACGTTAAAACAGTAATCTCCACCTCCTCTGTTTCTGTGTTTAAGGTTGCGTTTTGAGGCTCAGGCAACATCGCAGTGACTATAGTCCGCCTCTGGCCGCCAGTGTGTCGTTAGCTCAGAGGTTCCCTTGTGCGTTGCAGTGCTTGTACTATAAGTTCGAATCACGGTAGAAGCCGCTGACTAAAACATTTTATTTTCCATTTTAATTAATGGAGTTGCAAACTGCTAGTAAACATTTCTTATGCGAAATCTGAAGAATGCCTTTAAACATCAATCTTCGTCCGATTTCGACTTAGTAAATTAAGTTAATATCATGGATTTCTGCTTTGCAAATTCCAAGGTGCTTCACTGTAAAATAGGTCCTGAAAAGATTCAAACCGACTGTCAACGCTATAAATTTGAGCTTTGTTCGTCATATAGGTCTAACATGTCAGAAGGTTGTTTATGAAGTGCACATGTTCATTAATATAGTTCACATCTTCTAAATTTTTGCAATAGTATTTAACTGTAGACGTTTTCTAACACCGGCGTTAGCAATTCCTTTCCGTTCTCTGAAACCTTCAAAACGACAAATTTATCTGGATTAAATCTGATGACCTTAACTATCACTTCCGATCAACAATAAATACTTCATGAACCCATACATGGAACTCCAAATGTGCAGTGTGCCTGCACTGCTACAGAGCATGCATTGCAAGGTATTCACACAGTTTATCGCATAGACTTACCATAAGGAATCAAACAAGAACTGTAATACATTTTACACCACAGACGCTCACTCTGGCTTGACGAAAACATCCAATCATTGACCAAAAGTTGCACAAATAATTAAGTTTGAAAGGAAAAGAAACGAGGTATGAAGCATTTATAAATTCATCGAATGTAGTGAGGTGGTTTAATTTCGTCCCAGTCTATAAAATTAATTTCGGGCCATACTCAGCTCTTGCCGATTACCCGCCTACTAATCAGGGCGTCTGTCTCCGTTGCTTTTGAGCGTGAATGGAAATTGTAGAAATTTTCTGTGGAGCAACATTTAATAATAAAGCGTTTCAAATCATCAAAAGCGATGAGCGGTAGCAGGCGCTTTCGATAAAGAACGGGGGAGTGCAGCGCCGCTGCTGTCGCCACGGCCGCTGCCAGTAGCCAGCAAATGGATCCCGGAGCTTTGCCGCATACGGCGTCCAGAGGAGGACAGTCTGCAGGAAATCTGCCGCGAAATCGTTACTAGATAAAATTTTGATATCGGTGTGTCACAAAGCGAAATAGATTGAATCTGCGCTACCATTACATTCACGTCTTCAGCATTCAGACAGAAGAGGCTATAAAAATATTTTATGCCAGCTGCTCTCGATCCACTGACATTATGAACAGAAACAACGCACGCTACCGCTAGACCACAGGCGTAATCAGCCTAGAGTCTCTCTATCTTGGGACAAGTTTTCCTCCAGGAAGTGCCGCAGTCTACAGTGCTGCCAGATTGTGCAGATAACCGGACTTAGAGAATTAGCGAGTTGGCCAGTTTCTTTGTCCCATGTCGCGATCGGCGCGGATTTAGCCTCTGAAGCGGCCGGCCGCCGGTCAAGTTTTATGTCAAAGAGTGTACATATCTCTGTATTTGAATAAGCATGCCTATACCACTTATCTTGGCACTTCAGTGTATATTTAACTAGCTGCAGTGGCCGACGTTTCCCGGGATGTTTAACGTCTGCCACACAAAGTGACTGGCCTTGTGTCTTGTTGATACTCATACCGAATGCAAGCCACATGGAAAACTGCCACCACTTGAAACCGAAAGGCATACTTGAATCACTGAGTGTCAACGGAATGACACAAATGAATATTTCACCTGTATGAAAAGATGATTAGTTGCGCCATCTGTTGTAACATTTTGCGATAAGTATAAGTTTTTAGAGAATGCGTCTTCTATTGTTTCAGGTTTTCAGTTTCAAGTACGTCTGTATCTGAGCACGACTCGAACTGTTCGAACAGTTTACGTTTCAGCTATCGACACAAACTGATGGCGGTGTCCTATTTTCGAGGTTTCCTTGCGTTACCTTTCAACAAGATAACGGACCGTGCTGTCCTCACTAATTTCGATACAGAGAATATTCGACTGTTGCCTTAGCACGTTCTCGATATCTGTCACTCACTAAGATTCCCTGACGGTGACACGCTACTGTTCACTAGCAACTACAACCGATGAGCTATGGCATATGGCGTGGATGACATATTTGTGATTGACTCCATGTCAAGCCGAGTTAGCGCCATTGTTGCTACGAGAGATGGCAGATCCGCTTATTAAATTTAGCACTATGAATACCCCCAAATACGAACAATTTAATCATGTTTTGCTCTTATTATATTTTTTTAGGCATAATAAATAAAATTTCATTCTTAGTTACTCTTCCTGATGTTCTAATTTTAAAGGCCAGTAGTGTATGTAGCGCAACACTCCTGTGTAGATCACCAATATTTTATGTCGAGTCATCTCTCTTTACGCGTTCAGCCACTGGTAATCTTCAACGGACTGTACAATAAGAAGAACAGAATATCAGAAAACAGTTGCACATGTACTATCTTAATCTTTGGGATGCTGAACATCTCAAAACACACACATTGCGAAAAATCAGGAAGCGCTCTGATTCGCGGAGAAACGAACTTGATTGACAGCTCTGGGGAAAGAATATTACGAGGACCGTTGTAAGTAATGCAACACATTTTTTTTCTGAAAGCAGATTCGTTTTATTTAGAATTCCAATACAGCATATTATTCCCCGCTCTTTTGGCTACAAAATCCTATCTCCGTTCAGTGCGACGGCGTAACGCCACCTTACTGTGAGGGCCTACGACCCGTCGAATGGTCGACGTCGGAGGCAACGTCTTGCTGCACCCTATCATCCCTGTACTGCCTTCTATGGAGTGGATCCTCCATTGGAGCAAACACATGAAAGTCGGAATGTATGAGATCTGGGCTGTTGAGAGGACGAGGAAGAACAGTCCAATGAAGTTTTGCAGAGTTGTATGAAGCCTTGCGTTGTCATGAAGAATGAGAAGCTTGTTTGCATTTTTGTAGCACCAAAACGCTGAAGTTCCTTTAATTTCCTGAGAGTAGCACAATACACTTGAGAGTTGATCATTGCATCATGAGCGAGAACACCAAACATAATAATCCGTTCAGAGACTTAACAGTGCGTGCCTCGAAGGCGGTGCTGAGCGAGAAGCGGTTGTCGAATTAGCAGCCGTGCACGGGACACGCACGGTTGCTCGATGAGCAGCCTGCCATTCCCGCGTGCAGCTTCCGACACTCCCGAAGTACGCTCCTTGTTCCTGTCAGTTTTGCAGCGAGAAGTTTGATTGCGATCCGTCTGTCACCTCGAGTGAGAGAGTCCGTACGTTCCAACATTGCAGGAGTGACAGCTGTGTGCGGCCGGCCGGTACGCGGGAGATTGGACACGTTTGAGCGACCTCGTTGCGATGATGACAGACGCTTCGCCCAACGACATACCGTGCTTTTGTTCAGTGCCAGTCCCCGCAGACATTGTGCATCTAAAATGCTCTGGTTTTTCGCCTAAAGTTACAATTCTCTGCTTGGAACGGACCTCCGTTGTAGACGCCATTTTGAAGGCTACGTACAGCACTGCCATCTATCGGTACTTCATGAAACTACAGGGCTGAAACGGGAAGATTCCACGATATCTCACAACAAAATTGCATTTTTTCAGTAGAAATTGGGCGAGAAAAGAATGTGTTGCATTACTTGTTGAACGCCCCTCGTAAATTTCTGGTAATTTATTCTTGCTGTCGTACGCTCTCTTGAAGATGGCCGGTGGCTGAAATGCCAAAAGAGAAGCGATTTGTATCTGTTTTCTGAAATAGCTGCAAATGGTTGTGTTCTAACCTGGACAGTTGTATTATATAATTGCTATAATTATCATGTTCACCAAGCAAAGCCGTGACCGCACAACAAAAGGCATGCCACAGTATGATAACTCACCTACATTATCCCGCAAAGTGCCTGGACAGGAGTCCTATTGAAGATACTTAATTCCACACACAACAACATGCCAAACGCCACGGTCTTAACGCAAGTAATATGATCGATCTGTGCAAGTTGTAGTGGCAGGAGCAGTTGGGTACTGAAGTCTGCTTGTATTCAGAACCTTGTCCAATTCATTCCACAGCAAATCAGATGTCAGCAAGCTGGATGTGACAATGATAACTAATGAATTTTACTTTTCTCATGAGTGCCAATAAGCACCTATTACGTTCAGTACATAATCGGCATAGTTCTGCAGAGCCGAAGAGACTAATATCAATTCTCTGGATTCTTAATCGGATAACAGAGGATCGAAACGCCACTCTCGTTTTGATTTCAAGACATCACTTCATACGACTTTGGATCTCACGCAGCGTGACTTAAGATTACACCTTCGATTCTTCCTACACCCCACCAAACTGTTTCCAGTCGAGAGAAATTACAGTATACTTGCGCCCAGATGGGTTTAAAAAACACGGTTTCAGTTGGCTTCCGAAACAGTGTTCTATGGAACTACATCTATAGTTCTTTCAAACTTATCTGGAGGCAGTAGATGAAAAGTGAAACCCTGCGGGTTTACAGGCACAGATATGTAGGTATCGACAAATCCCGCTGCTGTACTTTTGGTGGGTTACGGAATTACTAGGCGCGGCGAAGTGCTATCGTATGCTTGCAGTATTGACTAGTTCCCACGCGCCGGCGCACATTAGGGTAGTAAGCGATCACTGCCGTTGCACTGACGGCTGATAGCTACTCGGCTACGACCCGGGGAATATGAGTTCCCCTTAAATACTAACTCATTAACCTAAATGAAGCTTTCAGCTACTTAGCCTTAATTATCTGTGCAATACGGTTTCGCTAGTGAACACTTGTACACCGGGATTCAAGTCAGGCCTGCAGCGCTTTCTTGCTAGAACTAATAACCGTATTGATCCAATGTCGACGTTTTTGCCTTCCTGTGACTCACAAAATAGGCTTCCGCAGGCCTGACATTTTTTTCAGCCTCTCCCCGCAGAGAACGCTACACAAGAATCTTTAAAAATATAGCATGTACCAGGGATATGACAGTAATTAAAAAATTTAAATGTACGTCTACTTCGGGTTATTAGGCAGCGGCTAGGAGCAACGAAGCCGTCACCAACTAATGTCCTTCTCGTTTTAAAAAGTTCCTGCTTCAAAGATCCGTAGTAATTAGCAGTCCCGTCATTGGCCAGAATGCAATTTTTACTCTGCCGCGGAGTGTGCGCTGATATGAAACTTTCTGGCAGATTAAAACTGTGTGCTGGGCCGAGACTCGAACTCGGGACCTTAGCATTTCGCGGGCAAGTGCTCTACCAACTGAGCTACCCAAGCACGACTCACGCCCCGTCCTCACACCTTTAATTCCGCCAGTACCTCGTTTGGAAGGTAGGAGACGAGGTACTGGCGGAATTAAAGCTGGGAGGACCGGGCGTGAGTCGTGCTTGGGTAGCTCAGTTGGTAGAGCACTTGCCCGCGAAAGGCAAAGGTCCCGAGTTCGAGTCTCGGCCCAGCACACAGTTTTTATCTGCCAGGAAGTTTCTTGTCCCGTCATTGTTAAAGCTAAACGACTGGCATATAGAGGCTATCTAGGAGAGGGTAAACGAACACCATTGTGAGTAAAGGGTTTCAGGTGTCTCAGATTTGGCACGGAATGACCGAATGTTATCCGCGTTCAACAATAAATGTCACACAACTTTCTGACAACCTGAACTCTTTAATCTACCAGACAGGTTGCGTAAAGAGTTTACAGTTAACAGTGCTGTAACAAATTACCTGGACATCAAATGGCCACATTTTTTTTTGCCTATATATACTGACGGATCTAAAAGAAATGAGGGAGATGGTTGCGCTTATTATTGCCCTAGGTTGCAGATAGCTAAAATGTTCTTATTACCACCGTTAAGTAGTATTTGCATGATAAGAGTAATAATAATTACAGAAGCAATGAAGTTTGGAACTGAAAAAGGTGTGTGTGTTGGGGTTTATGGGCGCTCAACATCGAGGTCATCAGCGCCAACTGAAAAAGGGAACAAAATATTAATTCTGTGTGCTGTGGAGCAATTAAAACATCGGAAGTTGGAAGATCATAACAGCTATATTTAACATGTGGTACAACTAATAACGAATGCTAGCTAAGAAAATTAATCCGTTCATCTAATGTGAGTACAAGGAGACCCAGATTTTCGGCGTAGTGAAGTAGTGGATGGTCTTGTTAAAGAAAGTATCAAATAAGGGAACCCACTATTTACACAGCTTCCATATTGCGACTTTTTGTACATATCGGCTGGCCGGTGTGGTCGAGCGGTTCTAGGCGCTTCAGTCTGGAACCGCGCGACCACTACGGTCGCAGGTTCGAATTCTGCCTCGGGCATGGATGTGTGTGATGTCCTTAGGTTAGTTAGGTTTAAGTAGTTCTAAGCCCTAGGGGACTGATGACCTCAGATGTTAAGTCCCATAGTGCTCAGAGCCATTTGAACCATATTTGCACATATCAGAAGAAGAGGCTTACGATCAATGGGAAACTCAGTGGCAAACATCGCAGCAGAAAATGCGCTTTTCGTTCGCTTGAGCTCAGCGTCCTATACCAACAGTATCTCCCAAGAAAATATGTGACATCTTTTATTAGATTAAGGCTGGAACACACCTGTTACCCTGGCCATCTGTACCGTACTGGAGTGGCAGTCTCTACAACCCGTAGTGAACATCCAAAAGACTAGGGAGATCCCGATCATATCATATTAGGATGCTCCAAACATATTGGACATCAGTCAGTGAGAAAATCTCATAAAATGAGGATTCACGTGCCAATTAATATTAAAACATCAACAAGTGAGAACAACCTCAAAATTAACAGTTTAATAGTTCGTTACTGCAAAAAGCCGATATATGGCATATCAAAGAGTGAATTTTTATTTTTATGCATGTAGAAAGTAGCAGTGTCTTTAAAATTTGATTGTAGTCACTAACGCAAGCAACTGCAATGACTGTACTGTTTTCCGCAAAAATCCAGAAAATTTAACTAAAGAGAAAAGTGCACTATGTGATCAAAAGTATCCGGACACCTGGTTGAAAATGACTTACAAGTTCGTGGCACCCTCCAGCGGTAATGCTTGAATTCAGTATTGTGTTGGCCCACCCTTAGCCTTGTGTCCAGCTTCCACCCTCGCAGGCATACGTCCAGTCAGGTGCTGGAAGGTTTCTTGGGAAATGGCAGCCCATTCTTCACGGAGTGCTGCACTGAGAAGAGGTATCGATGTCGGTCGGTGAGGCCAAGCACAAAGTCGGCGTTCCAAAACATCCCAAAGGTGTTCTATAGGATTCACGTGAGGACTCTGTGCAGGCGTCCATTACAGGGATGTTATTGTCGTGTAACCACTGGGCCACAGGCCGTGAATTATGAACAGGTGTTCGATCGTGTTGAAAGATGCAATTACCATCCCAAAATTGCTCTTCAACAGTGGGAAGCAAGATGATGCTCAAAACATCAGTTTGGGCCTGTGCTGTGATAGTGCCACGCAAAACAACACGGAGTGCAAGCTCCCTCCATGAAAAACACGACAACACCATAACACCACCGACTCCGAATTTTACTGTTGGCACTACACACACTGCCATCGGATCGCTAGATTGTGTGCCTTGATTCGTCACTCCACACAACGTTTTTCCACTGTTCAATCGTCCAATGTTGGCTATAACACATTACAACGCTCTTCAACTGTCGGCGGTCTCTGTCAGTCTACAGACGAGGTCGGCCTGTACGCTTTTGTGCTGTACGTGTCCCTTCACGATTCCACTTCACTATCACATCGCAAACAGTGGACCTAAGCGTGTTTAGTAGTGTGGAAGTCTCGCGTACAGACGTATGACACAAGTGACACCCAATCACCTGACCACGTTCGAAGTCCGTGAGTTCTGCGGTGCGCCCAGTTCTGCTCTCTCACGATGTCTAACGACTACTGAGGTCGCTGATATGGAGTATCTGGCAGTAGGTGGCAGCACGATCTACCTAATACGAGAAACGTATTTTTTGGGGGGTGTCCGGATACTTTTGATCACACAGTCTCGATCTCAGTCTTTCGGCCACTAAACTAGCATGCTGAACGCGCAGTAGTCCACGGTGGGTTGTGAATGAAGCAGTGCGAAGCGTATTACAGAGAAGCATCGGTTAACTGTGTTTCCACACGCGCTGGCTAGAATGCCATACGCTAATGAATTGTATGCAGATAAGGTGTATGTTTACGGCTTCTGCGATGGTATCACTCCCGCAGCTATCGAAGAATACCGTCGGCGCTTCGCGCTTCCTGATCGTGGCGTGTTTACCAGAGTTTAGAGCACACTGCTTTAAACGTGTATTCCTACAAGTTCCCATCTTTCTTCTGAACGTGTAGTTCAACAGCCCGTCCAGGAACAGCAACACGTTGTTGAAATAGAGCAGTGTAGTCCTACCACCAGCACATGGCGACTTTCTGCACGAATCGATGCCCCACGGACATGTCTACGGCGAACATTACATGCAGAAAAGTATCCATTTCACCTACAGCGTGTCCACAATTTTCCTGTTGGCGACAGTGTCACACGATTTGAATTTTGTCGCTGTTTAAATGACAATCGTCGTATCCTTCCATCAATGTGTCAGTTAGACCGTCAGCGAGAGCGCACCTCTAGTTCCTGCTACTAATAAGGCGAGTACACCGTTCGTTTGTTGCATATTCTTACGAGCTTCAAACAGGAGCGACTTATTTTCAGTTATCTGTGCAGTTAGTAGTTTATTTTTGTAATTTATTGCGTGTTAGAGTGTTTACTAGGCACAACCTTTTATTTCAATAACAGTGCAGTGTACAGTGCCGCCGTTGCTATCGACCGTTGTATCGACTCTCGTATCGTGCAGGATTTTGTTCGTTTGGTTAGAACAGCTCAGTGTCAGTTAGACCGTCAGCGAGAGCGCGCCGCTAGTTGCTGCTACTAATAAGGCGAGTACACCGTTCGCTTGTTACATATTTTTACGAGCTTCAAACAGGAGCGACTGCAGTAATGGATAGGAACTGTGATTGCTGTGTACAGATGCGAGCAGAGCTGGCGACCCTTCGCTCACAGCTCCAGGCTGCATTGGCTTCCGTCACACAGCTTGAGCCGGCTGCCAAGGGGCGTCATTGTGGGGGATCGGACCGGGGATGCGAGAGACGTCGAGCACGTCTCACGTGTTATCCGATCGGTCCACTGCTGTGACCTACTGCCTGCACTGAGGTTGACCCCTCATTTGTGGTCGAGTGGGAGATCTTTCCAAAGTCTGACAGGCAGCGAAAAATTTTCCGAGGAGCCAATCGTAGGGCCTCCCCAGTTCGTTTGACGAACAGGTTTCGGGGGTTATCTGTGGCTGACGATGTCTCTGAGCCGGATGCAGTCGTCCACCCTGTTCCAGAGGAAGCTTCTCGGCCCGCAAGGTCTGGGCATTCACAGAGGGTGGGTTTGCTGGTAGTTGGGAGCTCCAACTTTAGGCGCGTAGTGGGGCCCCTTAGGAACATGGCTGCCAAGGAGGGGAAGGAAGCCAGTGTGCACTTCGTGAGTCATTCCGAATGTGGAAAGGGTGCTTCCGGGTGCCATGAAGAGTACAGGGTGCAGCCAACTGCAGGTGGTGGCTCATGTCGGTACCAATGACGTGTATCGCTTTGGATCGGAGCAGATTCTGTGTTTACACAGAATGGAGTCAAGAACTCACGTAATAATCATCGTCGAGGCAGAAAAATCCACACGATACAGCGGAAACAAATCTCCAAGTTCGTTTTTCGATCAATTTTCGGTGCGCCTTGATAGGTAGCATGTTGATAAGCCCAGTCATTTTAGAAGAGCGAATGACAGGCGAGAATAACTTTCATTTTTTGAGAAAATTCCTTTATTGAACACATTGAGGACGTTCGTCTCCCCACGCGCATGACGGCTCTAAAATACGTAGTTCAAATGGCTCTGAGCATTATGCGACTTAACATCTGAGGTCATTAGTCCCCTAGACTTAGAACTTCTTAAACCTAACTAACCTAAGGACATCACACACGTCCATGCCCAAGGCAGGATTCGAACCTGCGATCTTAGCAGCAGCGCGGTTCCGGACTGAAGCTCCTAGAACGGCTCGATCACAGCGGCCGGCGCGCATGACGGCGCTCATCCACATTTTACTAGACGTGTGAGAGAACGTCTCAACCGCGCTTACCCTAATAGCTGGATTCGTCGTGGTAGTGCATCTAACTGACCACTAAAATCGTCAGAGTTTACGTCATAAATATTTTTTTTACAGAACTGTATGAAGTCTGTGGTGTACAAACGAAAGACGAATACGAGAGATACTCTTTTTGGTCTCATCGTGGACGCTTCTGCCCTCATCAGTGAGCGGGTAGAAGAACTCGCACAAGCAACACAACATGTTCTCCCAAGAGTGCACAAATGCACTGAAGCTGACCATGGGGTATTCGAACATTTTTTGTGAACTTTACAACTGTAACGTGACGTGTACCATAATGCTTTGACGTAAATGTGATAAGGACACATATTGTTCAAAAATGGTTCAAATGGCTCTAAGTACTATGGAAGTTAACATCTGAGGTCATCAGTCCCCTAGACTTAGGACTGCTTAAACCTAACTAACCTGAGGACATCACACACATCTATGTCCGAGGCAGGATTCCAACCTGCGACCGTAGCAGCAGCGTGGTTCCAGATTGAAGCGCCTAGAACTGCTCGGCGACAGCCATATTGTTCAATTGATACTTGTAAGGCGCATCCCGTAACGGTTCAAAGGGCTCTGACAAGGGAACCTCCCCATCATACCCCCCTCAGATTTAGTTATAAGTTGTCACAGCGGACAGGCCTTGAAAAACTGAACACAGATCATTCGAGAAAACAAGAAGTTGTGTGGCATATGAAAAAAATAAGCAAAATATACAAACTGAGTAGTCCATGTGCAAGATGGGCAACATCAAGTATAGTGTCAGCGCAGGAGCGCCGTGGTCCCGTGGTTAGCGTGAGAAGCTGCGCAACGAGAGGTCCTTGGTTTTCAAGTCTTTCCTCGAATGAAAAGTTTAATTTTTTATTTTCAGTTTATGTGAAAAACTCTTATGTTTTCATCACTTTTTGGGAGTCATTATCACATCCACAAGAAAACCGAAATCGGGCAAGGTAGAAGAATCTTTTTACCCATTCGCCAAGTGTACAAGTAAGGTGGGTCGACAACATATTCCTGTCATGTTGTAACCTCCCGGCAGAAATATTAAAAATAGTCAATTATTATAAAAAAATGTACCAAATGCTGTCTTCCTACAAAACTGAATAATAAAAATGAGTCAAGTGTAACCTCCTTGCAAAATTAAAGAATAACAATGTCCCGAATGTAAACTCTCACAAACATTAACGAATGAACATTGCTCATAAAACCCACAATAATGTTAATTAAATAATGAAGCATGAACTGAATGTAACATCTGAACAGAAATAATTAAACCTGACAAATTTTATAAGGGCAGCTGCGCTGACCTACGGCCCTGTGAAATAATTAAACCAAAATTCTTACCTCAGTAAAGCTGCATCTGTATCTGCTCTTATTTTTTGGCATAGCTTCGTGCAAAGCTGGCTTATATTTAATTTTGATTCTTGGAGGGAATGCATAGGAAATATTATTTAACTTGAAATGAATCTTTTTCTTTAAAAAAGTTACTTTATAGAAAAATTATTATTGGGGCATTTTTTGAACAAATTAATTACAATTAACATACGTTATTAGTTGAGCGCAATGCTGCTTCATTACCTATTACAATATTACACCTCGTCCTGAATCGTGACCAGAGTCGCGGCAAGATCGCGCCGCCGACGCATGCCGACGTCTGCTCGGTACAACTGTCCACTTGCTACTACAACTGCCGACTGACTACTACTGCAGACAGAGTGCAACTCGCAACTGTTCCTGCCGACTCGCTACGTGCTACTACTGGACTCTCGCGCGGTCAAGTGCAGACTAGCAACGATAAATAACTCTCTGGTCAGAGATTCTGTCATGCCTCGCCATCGCTGGTAATGAATACATATGAAACGTACGCGTTTCATAACCCTCCACTGGGGGGGCAAAAATTTGGCAGCGATGGTGAGTCATTTGGACTTGCCATGAGCAAGCAATTTTTTCTTAACTAATTAACTTTACAATTACAGAATATACAGATATATACAGGTGTAGAAAATGAAGTAAATATAGTGCACATGCACCGAGTACAGAACATATCATGCAATGTCAAACAATATATACAATGAGTACAAAATATATTAACAAATGACATAAATGCACACGCACTGAAAAACTCTTTAGCATTTTCACAACAAATAAACATAATGAGTACAATTCATATTGACAAATGACATAAGTGCACATGCACTTAGTTCAGAACATATCAGCAAATCACAAAATGTATAGGTCATGAATACAAATCATGTTAGCAAAAAAATGATTTTCACTATGTTACAAGAATTAGGATAGGAAAGGGAAGGATTGCGTCATGGTTGTAGCACTTTAGGTTGCACGCAGCTGCACTGAAAGTCCATATCTTTCTACAGAAGCACAACACCAAGTGAGGCAATCTAAAGTTCTTTTCCCAGAAGTATTAATCAGCGTAGCCAAGACACTGAAATGCCGTAGTAATATTCCATGTTGTCATTTTGGTAGTACATTAGGTGCACCAAACAATGGGACCATTATAACATCTCCATCGCTCAAGGTGGTGGACAGCATGTCGTGTCAACACCACATTCTTGTAAAGTACACCAACGTAGAATTAGTGCAAGAACCAAATATAGTGCTCCATGATCAAGAGGATATACAGGACAAACGGATATTGCAGTAATTCCAGGTAATTAGGTCAGAAGGTGAAGGACACTAAGTCACATACTAGTCTTCATTGAGAATTACACTAGTAGTTGGTGACACTCATTGCCCAGTTATTGAACATTTCTGTACCATGTATGTAGTATTACAGAATAATGTTCATGCGTCGTTTTACAGAGAATATTGGCACTCATGGCCTAATTGAAAACCATCACAAGTCATTTACAGAGAACATTGGCATTCATTGCCTAATTACAAACCATTTACAGAGAACATTGGCACTCATTGCCCAGTTACAAAGCATTTTTTTGGTATTATTCAGAAGTCATTACTCAAAATGAGTTAATTATTGGCATAGCATTTATACATAATTAGTAATCATGGGCATCATAAGTAATCTTATTACAATAAACAGTGGCATTCATTGGCCAGTTACAAAGCATTTTTTTTTGTATTATTCAGAAGTCATCATTGAAGTGACATACTATTCAGAGCTGATCAGTATTATCCAGAACTCTCTTAAACTAGTAGCATTATTTGGGACTGGTAATTACTTTGTTTGCTTTTGAGTTATTGCTGCAAATGAAGATGTGTAACGTCATTCGTCATGAGTCAGCTGTAGCAAGGTTATGAAACAAAGACAGTATATGTGATCACATTTATAAATGATAGACACAACTGGGTAAAAAAAAATGCAGGTACTAGAACACGTTTAATAAGTAACAGGTTTAGTAAGTATCATGAAAAGCTTCTCCTGAAAAAAATACAAAATGGATTATTGAGCTGAAAGAAGAAACGCATATTATGCTGAAAAGTAGTGAACTTCGAATTAACAGGTAGTGAAATGTGTACAAAATGTGTTCCATAGCTGTCCATTCCAAAACCTTCAGTCATCATACTACGCAATATAACACATACTGTCAAAACGAACTGCAACAAATACTTAAATAACTACAGAGCATAAATACGTAAGCTTCAACATCATCCTCATCTGTAAAGAAAAAAAACTTCATTATCCATCACTTCATTATCATAACACCATTATTATCATCACCTGTAAAGAAAAGCTTCATTATCCATATCCTCATCTGCAAAGAAAAACTTCATTATCCATATTATCATATTCTTCATCATTATTGATCACCACTCATCATCATCTGCAAAAAAGTCACTTCATTACTCATTATACAACTACTCCTTACTTCTAGCATATTTCATCACTAAAACTAAGATGTGAAGTTCTGTCTGACAGCCTGCATCAATCGCTTCGTATTATGAAAGAAAAAATTAGTTGTTGTTGTTGTTGTTGTTGTGGTCTTCAGTCCTGAGACTGGTTTGATGCAGCTCTCCATGCTACTCTATCCTGTGCAAGCTTCTTCATCTCCCAGTACCTACTGCAACCTACATCTTTCTGAATCTGCTAAGTGTATTCATCTCTTGGTCTCCCCCTACGATTTTTACCCTCCACGCTGCCCTCCAATACTAAATTGGTGATCCCTTGATGCCTCAGAACATGTCCTACCAAACGATCCCTTCTTCTGGTCAAGTTGTGCCACAAACTTCTCTTCTCCCCAATCCTATTCAATACTTCATTAGTTATGTGATCTACCCATCTAATCGTCAGCATTCTTCTGTAGCACCACATTTCGAAAGCTTCTATTCTCTTCTTGTCCAAACTATTTACCGTCCATGTTTCGTTTCCATACATGGCTACACTCCATACAAATACTTTCAGAAATGATTTCCTGACACTTAAATCAATACTCGATGTTAAAAAATTTTTCTTCTTCAGAAACGCTTTCCTTGCCATTGCCAGTCTACATTTTATATCCTCTCTACTTCGACCATCATCAGTTATTTTGCTCCCCAAATAGCAAAACTCCTTTACTACTTTAAGTGTCTCATTTCCTAATCTAATACCCTCAATATCACCCGACTTAATTCGACTACATTCCATTATCCTCGTTTTGCTTTTGTTGATGTTCATCTTATATCCTCCCTTCAAGACACTATCCATTCCGTTCAACTGCTCTTCCAAGTCCTTTGCTGTCTCTGACAGAATTACAATGTCATCGGCGAACCTCAACGTTTTTATTTCTTCTCCATGGATTTTAACACCTACTCCGAATTTTTCTTTTATTTCCTTTACTGTTTGCTCAATATACAGATTGAATAGCATCGGGGAGAGGCTACAACCCTGTCTTACTCCCTTCCCAACCACTGCTTCTCTTTCATGCCCCTCGACTCTTATAACTGCCATCTGGTTTGTATACAAATTGTAAATAGCCTTTCGCTCCCTGTATTTTACCCCTGCCACCTTTAGAATTTGAAAGAGAGTATTCCAGTCAACATTGTCAAAAGCTTTCTCTAAGTCTACAAATGCTAGGAACGTAGGTTTGGCTTTCCTTAATCTTTCTTCTAAGATAAGTCGTAAGGTCAGTATTGCCTCACGTGTTCCAGTATTTCTACGGAATCCAAACTGATCTTCCCCGAGGTCGGCTTCTACTAGTTTTTCCATTCGTCTGTAAAGAATTCGTGTTAGTATTTTGCAGCTGTGGCTTATTAAACTGATTGTTCGGTAATTTTCACATCTGTCAACACCTCTTTTCTTTGGGATTGGAATTATTATATTCTTCTTGAAGTCTGAGGGTATTTCGCCTGTTTCATACATCTTGCTCACCAGATGGTAGAGTTTTGTCAGGACTGGCTCTCCCAAGGCTATCAGTAGTTCTATTGGAATGTTGTCTACTCCGGGGGCCTTGTTTCGACTCAGGTCTTTCAGTGCTCTGTCAAACTCTTCACGCAGTATCGTATCTCCCATTTCATCTTCATCTACATCCTCTTCCATTTCCGTAATATTGTCCTCAAGTACATCGCCCTTGTATAGACCCTCTATATACTCCTTCCACCTTTCTGCTTTCCCTTCTTTGCTTAGAACTGGGTTTCCATCTGAGCTCTTTGATGTTCATACAAGTGGTTCTCTTGTCTCCAAAGGTCTCTTTAATTTTCCTGTAGGCAGTATCTATCTTACCCCTAGTGAGATAAGCCTCCACATCCTTACATTTGTCCTCTAGCCATGCCTGCTTAGCCATTTTGCACTTCCTGTCGATCTCATTTTTGAGACGTTTGTATTCCTTTTTGCCTGCTTCACTTACTGCATTTTTATATTTTCTCCTTTCATCAATTAAATTCAATATTTCTTCTGTTACCCAAGGATTTCCACTAGCCCTCTTCTTTTTACCTACTTGATCCTCTGCTCCCTTCACTACTTCATCCCTCAAAGCTACCCATTCTTCTTCTACTGTATTTCTTTCCCCCATTCCTGTCAATTGTTCCCTTATGCTCTCCCTGAAACTCTGTAGAACCTCTGGTTCTTTCAGTTTATCCAGGTCCCATCTCCTTAAATTCCCACCTTTTTGCAGTTTCTTCAGTTTTAATCTACAGGTCATAACCAATAAATTGTGGTCAGAGTCCACATCTGCCCCTGGAAATGTCTTACAATTTATAACCTGGTTCCTAAATCTCTGTCTTACCATTATATAATCTATCTGATACCTTTTAGTATCTCCAGAGTTCTTCCATGTATACAACCTTCTTTCATGATTCTTAAACCAAGTGTTAGCTATGATTAAGTTGTGCTCTGTGCAAAATTCTACCAGGCGGCTTCCTCTTTCATTTCTTAGCCCCAATCCATATTCACCTACTACGTTTCCTTCTCTCCCTTTTCCTACACTCGAATTCCAGTCACCCATGACTATTAAATTTTCGTCTCCCTTCACTATCTGAATAATTTCTTTTATTTCATCATACATTTCTTCAATTTCTTCGTCATCTGCAGAGCTAGTTGGCATATAAATTTGTACTACTGTAGTAGGTGTGGGCTTCGTATCTATCTTGGCCACAATAATGCGTTCACTATGCTGTTTGTAGTTGCTTACCCGCATTCCTATTTTCCTATTCATTATTAAACCTACTCCTGCATTACCCCTATTTGACTTTGTGTTTATAACCCTGTAGTCACCTGACCAGAAGTCTTGTTCCTCCTGCTACCGAATTTCACTAATTCCTACTATATCTAACTTTAACCTATCCATTTCCCTTTTTAAATTTTCTAACCTACCAGCCCGATTAAGGGATCTGACATTCCACGCTCCGATCCGTAGAACGCCAGTTTTCTTTCTCCTGATAACGACATCCTCTTGAGTAGTCCCCGCCCGGAGATCCGAATGGGGGACTATTTTACCTCCGGAATATTTTACCCAAGAGGACGCCATCATCATTTAATCATACAGTAAAGCTGCATGCCCTCGGGAAAAATTACGGCCGTAGTTTCCCCTTGCTTTCAGCCGTTCGCAGTACCAGCACAGCAAGGCCGTTTTGGTTATTGTTACAAGGCCAGATCAGTCAATCATCCAGACTGTTGCCGCTGCAACTACTGAAAAGGCTGCTGCCCATCTTCAGGAACCACACGTTTGTCTGGCCTCTCAACAGATACCCCTCCGTTGTGGTTGTACCTACGGTACGGCTATCTGTATCGCTGAGGCACGCAAGCCTCCCCACCAACGGCAAGGTCCATGGTTCATGGGGGGGAAAAATTAGTTAAGACTGCTATTCTACTATGTTCTTGTTAATACTTGTTAATTCTGATTCATTTACTCTTCCTCATAAGGTTTTTGCATCTTCTTTCGTTTATTCCGTAGGTGAAATTCCCATTTCTGTTTAATTTATTTCCTTTACACGTTATTTCTTTCTGAAAATGATGAACAAAGATTAATGTCTTGCATTTAATTCATATACCCATTAGATAAAAACTGGTTTATAGTGATATAATTAAGCATACAGCATAGCATGACAGGAAACGTAATATGTCAAAAATATAGTAGTGTTCAGAGGCAAAAATGTACACAGAATATCATAATGCAGCAGCAAAAATGTAAAAATAGTCACGATGTTGAGATATCATAGGGCAAAAATGTCAAAGTCAACTGGTGTTTGCTATATCTTAACTACTTCATAATGCATACAAACAAACAGGAAAACAATCATACATAGATAAAAATGGAAAATGTGCACGGTCTGATGTGTAACGACAAGAAAAGCGACCTGCTAACCTTACCTTGCCGGGCACTTGCCAAGAAAAAATACGATAAACATCAGTAAGTATTCACATGAATATAATTGTATAAGTGGTCATAAAATTTAGGAAATGGCACTACAGCATGTTAAATCATAAAGTATCTTCATTCAATAAAAGGTTTAATATTCGATATATGGTGGTTTCCTTTCGATTTTCTGGTTCTCAAAGTTTCGACGTGTACAACATTGGGGTGAGGAATGCTGCGAATCCGATATGGACCTGCGTATAGAAGTTCAAATTTACTGCACCTACCTTTTATTTTGTTGGATAAATAGTGTGTACGTACTAATATCTTCTGTCCAACGTGAAAGTCACGGCGTATACAAACCTGTTTTTGTTGTCTTCTCCGGCGCTCTGCGGCACGTTTGATGTTGTTCAGCACAATATCAATTATTTCATGGTGTCGTAGTCGACGAGATGTAGGAAAGTTTACTAATTCTTTCATTTTGTTAGGTGGTTCAACATTTTTCAGTATAACAGACGGAGACAGCATAGTGGATTCATTTGGTATGGAATTAATTACATTTTGGAATGAGAGTATGTGTGTGTCCCAATACATATGTCTTTTATGGCAGTATGTTCTGCACAGTTTACCAATTTCTTTCATTAATCGTTCACAAGGGTTCGAAGAAGCATGGTACCTGGATATATAGATCGGAGAAATGTTTCTAGCTCGTAACATACGTGTCCATATAGAAGATCGAAACTGTGATCCATTGTCGGAAATTACTTTCAACACATGCCCTACATGAAATAAAAAATGTTTTACAAATGCTTTCGAAACAGTTTTAGCAGTAGCTTTGCGTAACGGAGTGAAGGTAACAAATTTTGAAGTGAGTTCAACAGCGACAAAGATGTAGCAAAAACCTCTATTAGTTCTGGGAATCGGACCAAAAATGTCTACAGCGGCCATGTGACTTAATTTAACAGGTACAATGGGATGTAATGGAGGAATATGTGAAGTTGTGTCTGACTTAGCTTTCTGGCAGATTTTACATGACGCTAAAACTCGTCGTATACGTTTCTCCATGTTGGTGAAATAACAGTTCTGTCTCAGTATAAGAAAACATTTTCTAGCTCCGTAATGTGCGTAACTTAAATGAGTATACCAGATTAATTTGTTAACAAGTTCGTCAGGAATGCATAATAACCAATTGTTGCTGTCAGGATGAGAGCGGCGAAACAGAATGTCACTGCGTACAGTGTAATGGTTTCTAATGGAAACATTATTCCTATCTTGCCAAAGGTGTTTAATTTCTTTCCACACGTTGTCTTTATTTTGCTCTTGTGCTATGTCCTGTAATGACGACGAAATGAAATTTTCAAATGCAACTTGTTGGATGTACATGACGCTGAAATTTGCTTTGCAGAAGTTGGTTGCGATGTCTTGCTGATTGTTGCCGAGAGAACGAGATAGTGCGTCTGCTATAACATTTTGTGTGCCGGGAATGTGAACAATTGTAAAATTAAATTCCTGAAAGTAAAGTTTCCATCTGCTTAATCTGTCGTGTGTAAATTTAGCCGAAAGTAAAAATTGTATCGCTCTGTGGTCTGTAGAAACAGTAGTATGTCTTCCATAAAGGAAATGCCGAAATCTTGTAAAAGCCCAAACAACACATAATGTTTCCAGTTCTGTAACAGAATAATTTCGTTCAGCAGGTGACAGAATGCGACTTGCAAATGCGATGTTTTTAATTACTGTAGAGCCATCCTCTTCAATTTACTGAAAAATATGTACGCCTAAAGCTGTGTTAGAACTGTCGGTGGCAATGGAAAAATTTCTGGTAAGATCTGGGTGCGACAAAAGTGGTGCATTCAACAAAGCTTGTTTCAGGTTCACAAATTCAGAATGTGCTTGCTTATCTCAGGACCAAATAGTGTTTTTCCTGTCAATTGACATAATCTAGGGGTGTCTAAAGCAGAGTAATTAATAAATTTACGAAAAAAGTTAATTAAACCCAAAAAGCTGCGTAGTTGTTTTTTCGTCGTAGGAACGGTAATGTCACGTAAAGCTTGTAGTTTTTCCGGGTCAGGTGCAATGCCTTCTGCTGAAATTACATGTCCAAGAAATTTTATAGAAGTTTCAGCAAAGTGCGATTTACTGACATTAACTGTGAGTCCTTGTGCACGAAAAGCTCGTAACAGTTGTTCAAGAATCAAATTGTGTTCAGACCAGTTAGCTTCAGCAATAAGAATGTCGTCTACATACGTTGTGATTCTGTCTTTAAGTTTTGTCGGAAGTATTGTGTTCAAACCGCGAATAAAAGCTGCTGAAGAAATTGTTAAACCGAATGGTAATTTACAAAATTGATAACAGTCACCAAAACAGAGAAATGCTGTGTACTTTCTGGAGTTCGGATGGAGCTGAATTTGCCAAAATCCCGATTTCAGATCTAATGTAGAATAAATAGCAGTACCGTGAAATTTCTGTAGTAGTTCCTCTAGTGTCTGTGGCCGATCTGTTTCATTAATAATTATGTCATTGATGTGACGCGAATCAAGCACAAGACGAAGTGAGCCATCCTTTTTCTTAACAATATGGAGCGGGTTTATGTACGGACTAACTGCCGGTTCAATAATTCCTTGGTCGAGCATATTTGCAATTCCTTCTTAACTTGTTCTCTATGGATATATGGAATGGGATAATGCTTGGCTTTAAATGTGTCGTGCTGTTTCACTTGAAATTCATACATAAAACCGGACATAGTACCAGGAACGTTGTCAAAATCTGGAGCCTGCTGTAAAAGAATTTTGTGTAGTTGCATGCGTTCGTCGTCTGTACTTGCACTGCTTTGTTTAACTTTATCTGAAATCGTCTGTATTACGTCATAGTCGGCTTCGTCTGGAGTATTATGGTTGTGTACGTACGTATCTGTGAACAATGTGGGATTCCAGTCTATGTTACGTGATGCAGAAATGACCTCTATCCGATTAATTGTTTGTTCTTCTGCAGATAAAGAGTACTGAGATTCTAAAGCCAGTTGTACATTTTCATCCTTCAACATTAAATAGGAATTTTGAAAGTCAATAATTGCGTCGTGTTGTACCAGAAAATTCGTACCTAAAATAATGTCTGTTGTCAATAAAGGAACAATCCAAAAATTTGAGTGAAAAGTATGACCTGCAATACAAAATGATAAATGTGTCTGTAATTTAACATCTACTCCTTTACTCGATACTGCTCCTTTCACTTTCGTTTTGCCTAATGGTAACGTAGGATAGGTATTCTCTTTGTTACATTCGTTGAAAGTTTCTTCATTTATAACTGACATAGGTGATCCGGAATCGATTACTGCTGAAAATTTCGATGAACCAATTTTAATTTCGATGACAGGATGTGAAATGTTTTTCTGAACAATTGGCCTTTCCTGCAAAAGAGTGTCTCTGATATCGTCAAAAGTAATAACATTTTCGTGAACAACATTGTGCGTGTCAAAAGAAGTGCTTGTGTTATTGGAAGATGCAACCTGTACAGTATCTAGTCAAATTCTATCTGACGTGTTATTATTTTCTGGAGGATGTTGTGGCATTTCGACTATTTGAACTGTTCTGTTATTTCTTCCAGACGTATTACGCTCTGGATGATACCTACTGTCTGGTTCATTCATGAGAATATGTTGTTGCTGATCATTTTGTTGCTCGTAAGACCGACTGTTATTAAACGTACGCTGAAAATTGTGCTCATTATTTTTACGTCTGTCGTGATAGTCATTCCTATACAGTGCATTGCGATAGGAATTGAAATACAGTGTTTTCTGTACGAAGTTATTTCCTTGCTGTCGTGCGTTACTATTTGTTGGAGCTGAGACTATACGTGCACGCGGCGAAACATTAAAGCTTGGTTGACCTTGTACACTGCATTGTTGGTTAGGTATGCTAACCGGCTGGCTTTGATGCTGTTGCGGAGAAAATCTGTATTGTTGACAATACACGTTTGCTATTGCTGATAATTTTACACACACTGATGATTACGATTTTATCTGTTATTAAAGTTACGGCGATAGTTGTCATTTCGGGAGTGTCTAAAGAGAACTGTCACTTCGGTAAAATTTGTCATATCGAGTTTTCATTACTCATTCTTAATACTAGATAGAGCGATAGTAAAAGAGCTGTTTTGATAGATATAAAGGATAGTAGAAGAGAAGGCAGCAGTGCAGAAAACTAAAGATGAAATAGCACTACTACGGCTCGGGTCCCTGTGCACGCTACGGCACATATTCATTAAAGCGTAATGAATCCCCTGAGGTCTATTACGCGCTACAAATAAATTTTAGCTTTTGCATTACAGGCAATTGCGGTAAAAATTCGAAAGAAAATTGTAGTATCCAGTCCAATTCCAGTTTCTGCATTACAGGTAACAGCGGTGAAAATACAAAAATAAATCGACGTATCCAGTTCAAAGCGCGTACCTGTATTCTGCCATTATTAAATTCCTTAGATTTTCTTACGGATAAAAATTGCTCGTAATCTTTATCGTCTCTGAATTTGAGAACACGTTCAGGTTTGTGTGAGAATCTGTTTGTCTGTGTCATTTCGGATTTCAAGTTGCGTAGCTTTTCTAAGTCACGTAGTCTCTGTAAATTGCTTAGGTTACACTGGCTGTGTGAGTGTGACAAATGCTCGCAACGTGGCGTATTCTGTGACGTGTTATTAACTGAAATATTTTTCATCTCTGTTACTTCTTGTTGTAAACTTGACAATTTTCTACGTAATGTATTATTAGACGAATCTATCTCACTGATCGTCTGCTGTAAATTTTGGAATTCAGGTGTTTGGTTAAACAAAATCGATGCAGTATCGTCTGATTTGCTGTCATTATTACTTTCAATAACGTCAATACGACTGGCCAATTCATCATATTTTTCAGTCAGTATTTTTACCTGATCATCGGTTTTAGTGTCGCAAGCATTAATTTGTTTTTGTATTTTTCGTGTGGTTTCGTTCAATTTTTTAATGTCTGCTTTAATGACATCGGAATCCTGTGTTAGTTCTAATTGTTCGAGTCTGTCTGTCACTGCCTGAAAGTCTGCTGTGTGTGTGTCTGTTTTCGACTTAAGATCGGAAATTTCATCACGTAATTCTGTGTTCAACTGTTTGATGGTATTAATTTCGTCGGATACTGTAGCAATATTGTTGTCTACGTATGTTTTTGCTTTCGCAAACAATTTACGTTTATCTTCCTGCCTCTGTGCGGTGATGGTTTCCATTACTTGTCGTTTTACTTTATTCTGATCCTGTATAAATCTACGGAAACGCGTATCACTGTTTTCTAGGTGTTGATTAAAACGTTCGTCAATTTGAGTGTTCTGTTGGTCGAATTTCGCGTCTATCTTTGCATCCATTGTGCGCGAAAGTTCTGCTGTCATTAATTTAAACTCTTCACGTAATTGTGTTGCCTTTTCAGAGCATTATTTACCGACTGCACTAATTTCGTCTCTAAGTGTTTCTGTTGCAGCTGTTTGCATATCTCTTAATTCTTGCGCAACAGATCTAATTTCTTCGCTACTTTTCCTAGCACAAGCCTCAATTTCCTCGCGTAATTGTTCCTTAGTGTCATGACACTGTGCGGCAACGGCTCTAATCTGTTCACTAAGCTGTCTGGAATTGTTGTCTAATTTTTCATTAAGCTGTTGTTTGAGATTTTCGTTATTTTCATTAATCTGTTGTTTGAGGTTTTCACTAAGTTGTTTGTGATTATTGTCTTGTCTTTCATTCTGTTGTTTGGTATTGTTGTCTATTTTTTCACTAAGTTGTTGTTTGAGATTTTCACTTTGTTGTTGTAGCAATCTTGCCATAATTTGTTCCAAGTCAATATTATCGGCTCTATTCTCTGTGCTGTTTGATGACGTACCTGCAATTGTCACGTTTTGTGTAACCATTTGGTTATTCTGTGATTCTTGAAAATGTTTCCCAATCGGATGTGCACTGTTAGTCACTACCTCGGAATTAAATAAATCTGTCGTACTCTGATCATACTGTTCATTTTCATTAGAAAAATTTGTCTGTTCGTCACGTGAATTTTGCAAACCGGTTGTGTTGAGCTGGGCAGCGCTCATTGCAACAGAACGCCCCGCGTCATCAATTGTCGTTAGATTAACAGATGACACAATTGAATTTGTCTGTTCAACGTTAAGATAAAAATCATTACAAGTGGTCGGTACGCACTGATTGTCACTAAATGGAGGATTGTCATCATTACATTGCGTGTCACAAGTACTATCGGTCAAGTTGTTTAAGTCGGTTATTTCACTCATTATACCTCGCGATGTACTATTAACAGTTTTTCGCGGCATTTTTCTCAAAACAAATTAATCACATATGAAATAAGCACAATGCAAAGAGCAACAAACACAAATACAACAAAGAGCAACAAATTGTCGATGATCTGTGGAAGAAAGTAACAAAATTAGTAAAAGCGTTGCGCCAAATGCTAATTATATTTAAGTAAATAAGAGCAGATATTGACTACTTCTCAGAAGATTCTCAAAGAAATACGATCCTGGTTCGGATGTCGCCAAGAGTAACCTCCCGGCAGAAATATTAAAAATAGTCAATGATTATAAAAAAATGTACCAAATGCTGTCTTCCCACAAAACTGAATAATAAAAATGAGCCAAGTGTAACCTTGCAAAATTAAAGAATAACAATGTCCCGAATGTAAACTCTCCACAAACATTAACGAATGAACATTGCTCATAAAACCCACAATAATGTTAATTAAATAATGAAGCATGAACTGAATGTAACATCTGAACAGAAATAATTAAACCTGACTAATTCTATAAGGGCAGCTGCGCTGACCTACAGTCCTGTGAAATAATTAAACCAAAATTCTTACCTCAGTAAAACTGCATCTATATCTGCTCTTATTTTTTGGCATAGCTTCGTGCAAAGCTGGCTTATATTTAATTTTGATTCTTGGAGGGAATGCATAGGAAATATTATTTAACTTGAAATGAATCTTTTTCTTTAAAAAAGTTACTTTATAGAAAAATTATTATTGGGGCATTTTTTTGAACAAATTAATTACAATTAACATACGTTATTAGCTGAGCGCAATGCTGCTTCATTGCCTTTTACAATATTACACATCGTCCTGAATCGTGACCAGAGTCGCGGCAAGATCGCGCCGCCGACGCATGCCGACGTCTGCTCGGTACAACTGTCCACTTGCTACTACAACTGCCGACTGACTACTACTGCAGACAGAGTGCAACTCGCAACTGTTCCTGCCGACTCGCTACGTGCTACTACTGGACTCTCGCGCGGTCAAGCGCAGACTAGCAACGATAAATAACTCTCTGGTCAGAGATTCTGTCATGCCTCGCCATCGCTGGTAATGAATACATATGAAACGTACGCGTTTCAATGTGACGCACATGCCGTCACCAGTGTCGTATAGAATATATGAGACGTGTTTTCCTGTGGAGGAATCGGTTGACCTATGACCATGCGATCAAATGTTTTCGGTTCCCATTGGAGAGGCACGTCCTTTCGCCTACTAATCGCACGGTTTTGCGGTGCAGTCGCAAAACAAAAACACTAAACTTATTACAGTGAACAGAGACGTCAATGAACGAACGGACAGATCATAAATTTGCGAAAATAAAGAAAGTAAACTTTTCACTCGAGGGAAGACTTGAACCAAGGATCTCTCGTTCTGCAGCTGCTCACGCTAACCACGAGACCACGGCGCTCCTGAGCTCACACTATCCTTGATGTTGCCTATCTTGCACATGGAATACTCAGTTTGTATATTTTGATTATTTGTTTCATATGCCACCCAACTTCTTCCTGTTTTCTCGATTGATCTCTGTTCAGTTTTTCAAGGCGTATCCACTGTGCCAACTTATAACTAAATCTGAGGGGGGTGCGATGGGGAGGTTCCCTTGTGAGCACTATGGGACTTAACAGAGGTCATCACTCCCCTAGAACTCAGAACTACTTAAACCTAACTAACATAACGACATCACACACATCCATGCCCGAGGCAGGATTCTAACCTGCAACTGTAGCGGTCGCACGGTTCCAGACTGAAGCGCCTAGAACCGCTCGGCCACACCGGCCGGCCATGCCGTAATGTTTACTAACTGCTGTACGTGCGTATGTGTGTAAATCTGACAATGTATTGAATAATATAAAAATAAATAACGATGTACGTTAAATGTGTAATATCTCGGAAACAATTCGGGGTAGGGCATATGTCCATTTTAAGTTCTGTGCTTCAAATTATCGTTCCTGTAATGTCCCTTAAAATGACTATTCCTCCTGCGATGCCCTGTATGTCTACTGGACACTAAATACTCGATTTGTGTCATATGTAGAAACTTTATCTGTTCTAAAAGTACTTACACCTCTTCTACATCTACGTTTACATCCATACTCTCCAAACCACTGTGAAGTGCATGACACAGGTTACATTCCATTGTACAAGGGATTATAATGGTTCAAATGGCTCTAAGCTCCATGGGACTTAATATCTGAGGTCATCAGTTCCCTAGACTTAGAACTACTTAAACTAAACTAACCAAAGGACATCACACATATCCACACCCGAGGCAGGATTCGAACCTCCGACCGTAGCAGCAGCGCGGTTCCGGACTGAAGCGCTTAGAACCGCTCGGCCACACTGGCCGGCCCACCATGTTGAATAATGCTTTTCGTGCAGCCACATGTCGTGTTACGACTGAAACTGTGCGCAATAGGCTGCATGATGCGCAGCTTCACTCCCGACGTCCATGGCGAGGTCCACCTTTACAACCACGACACCATGCAGTGCGGTGCAGATGGGCCCAACAACATGCCGAATGGACCGCTCTGGATTGGCATCAAATTTCTTCACCGATGAGTGTCGCATATGCCTTCAACCAGACAATCGTTGGAGACGTGTTTGGAGGCAACTCGGTCAGGCTGAACGCCTGAGACACACTTTCCAGCGAGTGCTGCAAGGTGGAGGATCCCTGCTGTCTTGGGATGGCATTCTGTGGGGCCGACGAACGCCGCTGGCGGTCATGGAATGCACCGTAACGGCCGTACGATACGTGAATGCCATCCTCCTACCGATAATACAACCATATCGGCAGCATATTGGCGAGGCATTTGTCTTCATGGACGACAATTCGCGCCCCCATCGTGCACATCTTGTGAACGACTTCCTTCAGGGTAACGACATCGCTCGACTAGGGTGGCCAGCATGTTCTCCAGACATGAACCCTATCGAACATGCCTTGGATCGATTGAAAAGGGCTGTTTATTGACGACGTGACCCACCAACCACTCTGAGGATCTACGCTGAATCGCCGTTGAGGAGTGGGGTAATCTGGACCAACAAGTGCCTTGATGAACTTGTGGATAGTATGCCACGACGAATACAGGCATGCACCAATGCAAGAGGACGTGCTACAGGGTATTAGAGGTACCGGTGTGTACAGCAATCTGGACCACCACCTCTGAATGTCTCGCTATATGGTGGTACAACACGCAATGTGTGGTTTTCATGAGCACTAAAAATGGCGGAAATGATGTTTATGTTGATCTCTATTCCAATTTTCTGTAGAGTTTCCGGAACTCTCGGAACCGAGACAATTCAAAACTTTTTTTGATGTGTGTATATTGCTATTGGCATTAAAAAGTTCTCCTTTGCGTACTAAATCAGTTGAAATGTATATTAATGTGTTGGAAAGTATGCTTGATTCCACCATACTTTCTACAACCCATTGTGATATCTTAGCAAAATAAAATAAATGTATTTTTTGCGAAATTTAAAACAAAGCGAGTTGATGTGCGTATCATCTTAAAGCAATAATTGCTATGATTCCAAAACTGGTCTTGGATTTGCTAATTTGTAATATATATATATATATATATATATATATATATATATATATATATATATAAGGGGGGCTATGCTCCAGACTGAACGCTGAAAGGCATAATCAGTCTTAAATGATGATGATGATTATGATAATATTTCCGAAGTTATGGAGAATTTAATGCTACGATTAATATTTTTGTAATATTAATTTAGCTGATGTCTTTTGGATCCTCAATTCATGGTTGCAAAATCTGGAGTGATGAATTCAAATTGTTTCAACATTCTAAGTACGGATTTCTTACAGAAATCTTAAAATAAATTTTCCAAAGGATTGTGTGATGTTTATGGAATCAAAAAGCAATCAGCAATGTCGTGTTGTTGTTAGAAATAGGTCTTACGTATAAAAAAATGGAATTTGCGTGATATCGATTTAAATTAGGATCTCCTGTCGGTCAGACCAATCAACTTTCATGCTCTTGTTCTTTGTAAATGTTCAATATCCCCTGTTACTCCTACTTGATACGGATTTCATACATTAGAGCATTGGCCTAGGAAAATTCACACTAGTACTTTGTAAGAAATCTCCTTTGTAGATTGACCACATTTTGCCAGTACCCTGCCACGTCTGCCATCCGATTTACCTATAACTGAGCATACGTTCCTTCTCATATCGACTCTGACAGTTTACGCCCATGTAACTTTTGTAACATATCAACGTGTATCCATCTCGTTCTTATACCATTCGTAATGCCATTATTATTTTTTTCTTTTTATGGTTTGTTTTCAATAGTAATGCGTAGGCCATGAACATGCGACATGTCAAATTCTTATGCCAACATTATTTCAATAAAATTCATTATTTACATTATAGTTACCGACAGCTGACGACAATAGTACATTTAATTCATACGAAACCATTTTAATTGAATAAATATTCATAATTGTCAATACCTAAAGACTATATGCACGTAAAAATTCAATACTACTAAAAAAAGTTTTTTTTAAAATAGTTTATTTGAACGGCCCTGATTAAACTTCAAGTAAATATTTTACGAGAGGCCTTCAATAAGTAAAACACCTTTTTTTCTGAAATCAGGTTGGGTTTATTCAGGATTCCAATAAACCACATTATTCCCCACTCTTTTGGCTGCTAAACCTTATTTTTCAGCACAGTCTCCGTTCAGTGCAACGGTCTTACGCCACCTTACGTCGGAAGGGGCGAGATCCAGGCTGTAGAATGCATGAAGAAGAACAGTCCAATGAAGTTTTGTGAGCTCCTCCCGGGTGCACAAAGTTGTGTGAGGCCTTGCGTTACTGCGCGGGCTTGCCGCGTGGTCTAGGGCGACTTGCCACGGTTCGCGCAGCTCCCCCCGTGGGACGTTCGAGTCGTCCCTCGGGAGTGGGTGTATTTTTTGTCGTTAGCGTAAGTTAGTTTAAAAGTATGTAAGCCTAGGAACCGATGACCTCAGCAGTTTGGTCCCATAGGTACTTATCATCACCACAGCCTTGCATTGTCCTGGAGAAGGAAAGTTTGTTTGTACTTTTGTGGCGACGAGCAAGATGAATTCGTTTCTTCTATTTCAGAATAACCCCTTCAGAGTACCAAATGATGTCGCTATGGCTTAACCGGCTGAGGGTACTGCTTTGAACTTTTTCTTCAGAGGAGATATGGATTGCCGTTTTATTTCCGGTTCGAAATGACGAACGCGTGTTTCATCGCTTTTGCCAATGTTCGATAAAAAATTGTCACGATCAACCTCATGACGCGCAAGCAACTCCGCACAGATGGTCCTTTGTGGCTCTTTATGGTTTTCTGTTAGAGGCAAAAAATCAAGCATCTTTGAACGCCCCAACTGGTGGACGAGTATATCGCTACTAGCAACAGAGATGTCCAGATGTGCTGCGAGGTGTTTGATTGTGATCCGTAGATCACCTCGTATGGTAGTGTCTGCACGTTCCGACATTGCAGGAGTCACAGCTGTATGCGGTCGAGGGGCATGCGGGTAATCGGACAGGTTTGGGCGACCTTATTGCGATGACAGACGCCTCGCTCAACGACTCACCGTGCTTTTGTTCACTGCCATGTCTCCGTAGACATTCTACGAGCGCCTATGAATATCGACGATGCTCTTGTTTTGCGGCAAAAGAAATTCAATGACAGCTTTCTGCTTGAAACGCACCTCCTTTACAGACGCTATTTTGAAGGCCACGTATAGTGCCGCCACCTATTGGAACTTCATGAAAGTATAGGGGCTGAAGCGGGAATGTTCCACAATGTCCCAAAACAAACCCACTTTTTTTTTCAACCGAAACTGTCCTAGGAAAAAAAAAAGTGTTACATTACTTATTGAACGCCCGTCGTATTTTTTCTAAGCACTTGATCTTTCAAAAGTTACTCTTATTCAAAAACTACGTGTTCTGCATGTTCCAATGTATAAATGATGTTATTTTCAAAATTCAGTGCCATAGTTCTGTACAACCAACTTTTTAATTACCAAGAATATTTATTTTCACTAAAACAGTATGTTAAATTGTTAATTATTAAAGTTAGAAGATTTCACATTCTCGAAAATTCTTGGCGAACATTGGGGGTGGACATTAAAATTTTCCTCCTATAAAAAAGTTCTCATTTTCTAATTATACAGCTTTTAGTTAAACAAATTCACTTCATTGCCTACTATACCGCTGTAGTTTTCATTTTATTCTGTTCCTTAAGTTAATACATAAAATGTAATAGTCGTGTATTTTACAATTTTATTTCTGTAATACGAGCGTCTTTAGATAGACGTCGCGCACAAAGCCAGCCAGTCAGCGCCCGTCAAGGGGGGGGGGGGGGGCAGGACGTCAAACGGGCAGTCTTGGAGCAGGAGAGACACCACAGGACATTTCAATTTCCACTGTCTATACTTTTATGAATAAATTCAAAAAACTTTGTCAGCATGACCAGGATTCACAGTCATAGCAGTGGAAGTTCAAAAAAATAACAAAATAATTTTTTTTACATGTGAAAGCTCATCATTTTTTCACTTCTATTGGCTGCGTTTGTTGCTATAGGTACACGTTTCTTCATAAGTAAGGGAGATTCTTCGATGAATTTTGCACAGAATACAAACCATACTTACAGGTGTATGAAACTCTAGAAATTATTTAATTTGTGAAAAAATGAATGTTCTGTTACATTTTAAACTTAATGTTTAGAAAAAACTCAAATTTTATAGTTAATTATCTCAATTTTTACCACAGTTTTTAATAGATTTGGAAAATTCTAGAGTTTCATACACCTGTAAGTATGGTTTGTATGCTGTGCAAAATTCATCGAAGAATCTCCCTTACGAATGAAGAAAAGTGTACCTATAGCAACAAATGGAGCCAATGGTAAATGGAAAAAAAGGTGAAATACAAATGTAAAAAAGTAAATTATTTTCTTATATTTTTGAACTTCCACCACTATAAGTGTAAATCCTGAATCCTTTCTGGTCATTTTGGCAAAGTTTTATGAATTTATTTTTAAAAGTATAGACAGTGGAAACTAAAAACTCCTGTGGTGTCTCTCCTGCTCCAAGTCGTCCCGTTTGACGTCCTACCCCCCTTAACTGGAATAGGAACTTCTGTGTCAGTTAGAGGTAGTTGATTATTCAGTACGTAAACATCATTTAGTTTTCATCAGTCTGGGTTCCACAATCATTAGGTAAAGTTCGTAATGAATCTGTAATAAGTACCCAATATTGGCAGTTATTTTGTTGATCAATGTTACTTATGGAATGTCTGAAAGTTTTCCGACCTGGTGTTCTTTAATAACATGTGTTAAGATACAAACGCTCAAATATTCTAAAAGAGCTTATTATCTAACTGAACTGTGTGTTAATAAATGTGGAGGGAAATGTAAGACAAGTTTTGCAATGTTGTATACAATATTTAATAACGTTTCACCACAATCACAAACCACAGGAATAAGATTAAAGCAAAAATTCGATGAAGCAGAGGGATGCGAAGCACGTCAATAAGTTACGCTGTAACTCGTTGAAATAGCTTACTTCACTTCAGGCCAGGCAACTAAATAATGGCCAGGGGCAACTCATCTTTCTGAAAGAAAGTTTTCATTGCATGGTAGCATTACACCAAAATAACATTTGCTGCTCACGCCTCTAAAATACTACCTATTCTTAAAGTTTTTTTCGGTCACAACGTTACAGGAATAATAATGTTGATAGTTACAGGACTATACCAAACAATTATCTTCGCTACTTTTCATTAAAGTTGACATCGACCCAAAAACGGATGAGTTATCTTTGGGGAATACTTTTTATCATTGTTTAAATGTTTAATGATGTAATATTCTGTAAATGTGTAAAGGGTGGTACTGACAACTAAGTGAACATATTTCACCCAGAGAACTCATATCATATGCAGAACAACAAATTATCTTCTGTGAACAAACGATTAATCCGCATAGTGGCTGTTGCACCACGTAGACAACAGGCAAATGAATGAAGTCTTTCACTGTGGGATAAGCTCTCCTCTTAAAATTACTGTCAACTGAAATAACAACAAATTTTTATCAAATGTAAACCAATATAGTATGACAAAAAGTAGGCTTAATTGTGGTGAATGAGACACTTTCTTCTATGTAGCCAAATAATCATGAAAAAATATACAACACAGTATTGCTAATCAAATTAAACACTAGCTATTGTTAAAATAACTTGTGGTTGACAGCCTCTGCTGTCGTAACTGAAGAAGCAACTATCGTTTATCGCGTACCACTTAAATCAACTCTGATGCATAGCCTATAACTGTGAAAAGAGGTTAAAAATGCTTACATGCCAATTAGATGAAATTCTAGTATTCCCGAAACCCACTGACAAAAGGAACACCGAACGTTGTTTGTGACTACTATTTTTGAGTCTCAAGTAATACTGCTATCGAATCACATTGAAAAATCATGAATTATTTTTTAAAATTCCATATCTATGAATGCAGGGCAAACTGTTGTAGAACTTCCCTTTCTGTCTGCCAAATTCTAGCAAGCGAGAAGTGGGACAAATGGGCTCTTAATTGGGAATCGTGTTCTCTCTATGTCGAACTACTATGATTACAGTACTTTGTCTGTCATTAATTCGAAATCTGAATATTTGAGAAATGTTTTTTAATCTTTTTTCGGATCATTAGAGAGCCTCGGGCCTTTTTAGCCTGCGATAATAAATGGGAGTGGATGATGAGTTCTGGCATTTTTCTTACAACATGGGGAAACCTCTGGTCGAAACCAGAAGAATGGAACTATTGATAACTTATTTCTGGGACATTGATGAAATTCTCACAATATCTAAATACAGTTCTAAACAGCAGTTAAGTTGGGAGCAAGAGCATCAAAATGTACAATGTTTAATTACGGAAGGTTGTGGTTACAGTTACTTATCGACGATAGACTTTGCCTTGGTGTTTAGACTCTGCCAACCACAGTTTATTAACAGAGTTCCAGCTCCATTCTTCTGACGTAGAACAATATTCGAGCTGTTTACTACACCATGCAGCCAATGATATTTTGCATTGTCTAGTTCAGATGTCTGGTGCAATATTCATCTTCGACATGTGGATGCGGAACGCAAACAGCCGCTATTACAACACTGGTCTCAGCTTCTTTGTAACACTTGGTTAATCGTGTAGTAAACTGTAACACCAACAAGTTCAAAATTTTTACTCTCAGAGAGGATTAGTCAAATATAGCATGCCCTAGAAAGTTACATAACAATCAATAATCAATACGCCGACTCAACACAACTTATTTATTAAAAACCAAAAATAAACTTTGAAATTACTGAAACGGAAATGCCACTTCCTACTAACATAGCTGCTCACAGTTTTCATCTTGGTTTACAATAAAATCCAGATTATAGTAATAGGTGTGCAGCTGAAACTATAATGCACCAACAAATCCTGTACAAAGCGTCTGCTATTATGTCCATTATACTGCTTACCTGTAAATTAAATACTCATCTTAATTATACAGTGTTCTGGCAGTGCTGTCGCAAATTTCCACTTTTCTGATGATTTAATGGTGCGTGTTTCGTCTTGATGAAAAACGAGCTGACACGCTCACCTACTGTTCCCTGCTCTCTTGCTTGTTGCACAGGGATTAATATCACTATAGCTAACTGCTTTTGGATGTAGGTATATTTTACATTCATTTAAAGGAAATTATTACGCTGTTGTAGTGGATTACGTTAACGCAGATGGGAAGCTAATATACAGTACGTGGTGGATTACGAGGGCTATTCGGAAAGTAAGGTCTGTAGGTCGCTAAATGGAAAAGTCAGTGAAAATTCGATTAAGCTTTGGTTCTAATGGTTCAAATGGCTCTAAGCACTATGGGACTTAACACTTGAGGTCATCAGTGACTTAAAACTACTGAAACCTAACTAACCTAATGACAGCACACACATCCATGCCCGAGGCAGAATTCCAACCTGCGACCGTAGCAGCAGCGCGGTTCCGGGCTGAAGCGCCTAGAACCGCTCGGCCACAAGGCCGGCGATTAAGCTTTGCACAGATGTGTTGGGCAGTGTCTCCAGTATGCATGTCGATCGCGTCACGTTGCTCTGTTCCTTTGTGAGCACACAGTGAGCACGTAAAGATAGCTAGACAACAGTGTCTCCGGCGAAGTATGAGTGCCCACTACGAGGGTGCACCTGATTTCACGCAACTCCACACAGCGTTACCGCCATGCAGTTCCTTCTTCATCACACTTCTCGGCCGCCGTCTGCAGGTCCAATGAGAACGTCCCTGCAGCGGTTTCGATGGGAAGTGTTTGATCACCCACCGTACAGCCCAGACTTGGCTCCCTCTGATGTTCTTCATCTCTGCGCACATGAACCGCTGGCTATGAAGACAACATTTTGGCACAGACAACGAACTGCAGACCAGCGTAGAGAAATGGCGGAAAGTACAGACGGCTGCCTTCTATGAGGAGGGTATTGGAAAGTTGGTACAACGCTACGACAAATGTCTAAGTCGGAGCTACGAATACTTAGAGAAGTAGCTGGAAGGTGTAGCAAACTGTTGCAAATAACACATTTTTTATTTTCACAGTGGTTTCCATTTCGAGACTGATGAGACCTTACTTTCCTAATAGCCCTTGTTTTATAGTACCCATATTGACAAGATACTTTGCATTAGTTACAGTTATCGCTAATTAATATCTTAGATGTCCAGAAATGTAATTGAAGTACATTATACTTTTTATATCCAGAAAATTTATTTTATACATCTGTTATTGCGTGGAGCTTCTAAAAATTTTGTAATGTAGAACGTGGTCCGCAGTAGGCTGTATGTACAAAATTTGTTTCCGTTAGCGCTGCAATTACATACCAAAGCAAAAGAAACATTAATTTGCCCGTTATATTAATAAGAACGTTAGGGTCCCTTTCCTGAGTGTTATATGTAAGAAATTTCTCGTTTGAATGTAAAGAAAGACTGTGCTGGTAAACTTCTGCGTTATTTGATACTTAAAGAGCTGAGTGAAACTGAACGTACTCAGACTGTTTTCTCTTTACATATTCCGATCATTTTTAAAATGACACACAATATGTTAGCACAACGCAATCTGACTTTTAATAATCCCTATAAAAGAATAGCCCTGACTAACAATAACCTATCCTTCATGAATCAATTACCTCACCAAAATCTTCGTTACTCGAACTACTGGAATACAGCTAGCGCCAATACTGCCAGCTAAATAAAAGATTCTAACTACTGAAGCCACTAACTACTGATAGGCATATAACAGATGCTGTGACTTACCAAACGGGAAAGCGCTGGCAGATAGACACACTAAAATAAAAAACACACACACACAAATATCAAGCTTTCGCAACCCACTGTTGCTTCATCAGGAAAGAGGGAAGGAGAGGGAAAGACGAAAGGGTGTGGGTTTTAAGGGAGAGGGTAAGGAGTCATTCCAATCCCGGGAGCGGAAAGACTTACCTTAGGGGGAAACAGGGACAGGTATAGACAGGTACACACACACACACACACACACACACGTATATATATACACTCCTGGAAATTGAAATAAGAACACCGTGAATTCATTGTCCCAGGAAGGGGAAACTTTATTGACACATTCCTGGGGTCAGATACATCACATGATCACACTGGCAGAACCACAGGCACATAGACACAGGCAACAGAGCATGCACAATGTCGGCACTAGTACAGTGTATATCCACCTTTCGCAGCAATGCAGGCTGCTATTCTCCCATGGAGACGATCGTAGAGATGCTGGATGTAGTCCTGTGGAACGGCTTGCCATGCTATTTCCACCTGGCGCCTCAGTTGGACCAGCGTTCGTGCTGGACGTGCAGACCGCGTGAGACGACGCTTCATCCAGTCCCAAACATGCTCAATTGGGGACAGATCCGGAGATCTTGCTGGCCAGGGTAGTTGACTTACACCTTCTAGAGCACGTTGGGTGGCACGGGATACATGCGGACGTGCATCGTCCTGTTGGAACAGCAAGTTCCCTTGCCGGTCTAGGAATGGTAGAACGATGGGTTCGATGACGGTTTGGATGTACCGTGCACTATTCAGTGTCCCCTCGACGATCACCAGTGGTGTACGGCCAGTGTAGGAGATCGCTCCCCACACCATGATGCCGGGTGTTGGCCCTGTGTGCCTCGGTCGTATGCAGTCCTGGTTGTGGCGCTCACCTGCACGGCGCCAAACACGCATACGACCATCATTGGCACCAAGGCAGAAGCGACTCTCATCGCTGAAGACGACACGTCTCCATTCGTCCCTCCATTCACGCCTGTCGCGACACCACTGGAGGCGGGCTGCACGATGTTGGGGCGTGAAGCGGAAGACGGCCTAACGGTGTGCGGGACCGTAGCTCAGCTTCATGGAGACGGTTGCGAATGGTACTCGCCGATACCCCAGGAGCAACAGTGTCCCTAATTTGCTGGGAAGTGGCGGTGCGGTCCCCTACGGCACTGCGTAGGATCCTACGGTCTTGGCGTGCATCCGTGCGTCGCTGCGGTCCGGTCCCAGGTCGACGGGCACGTGCACCTTCCGCCGACCACTGGCGACAACATCGATGTACTGTGGAGACCTCACGCCACAAGTGTTGAGCAATTCGGCGGTACGTCCACCCGGCCTCCCGCATGCCCACTATACGCCCTCGCTCAAAGTCCGTCAACTGCACATACGGTTCACGTCCACGCTGTCGCGGCATGCTACCAGTGTTAAAGACTGCGATGGAGCTCCGTATGCAACGGCAAAGTGGCTGACACTGACGGCGGCGGTGCACAAATGCTGCGCAGCTAGCGCCATTCGACGGCCAACACCGCGGTTCCTGGTGTGTCCGCTGTGCCGTGCGTGTGATCATTGCTTGTACAGCCCTCTCGCAGTGTCCGGAGCAAGTATGGTGGGTCTGACACACCGGTGTCAATGTGTTCTTTTTTCCATTTCCAGGAGTGTATATATATGTACACTCCTGGAAATTGAAATAAGAACACCGTGAATTCATTGTCCCAGGAAGGGGAAACTTTATTGACACATTCCTGGGGTCAGATACATCACATGATCACACTGACAGAACCACAGGCACATAGACACAGGCAACAGAGCATGCACAATGTCGGCACTAGTACAGTGTATATCCACCTTTCGCAGCAATGCTGGCTGCTATTCTCCCATGGAGACGATCGTAAGGATGCTGGATGTAGTCCTGTGGAACGGCTTGCCATGCCATTTCCACCTGGCGCCTCAGTTGGACCAGCGTTCGTGCTGGACGTGCAGACCGCGTGAGACGACGCTTCATCCAGTCCCAAACATGCTCAATGGGGGACAGATCCGGAGATCTTGCTGGCCAGGGTAGTTGACTTACACCTTCTAGAGCACGTTGGGTGGCACGGGATACATGCGGACGTGCATTGTCCTGCTGGAACAGCAAGTTCCCTTGCCGGTCTAGGAATGGTAGAACGATGGGTTCGATGACGGTTTGGATGTACCGTGCACTATTCAGTGTCCTCTCGACGATCACCAGTGGTGTACGGCCAGTGTAGGAGATCGCTCCCCACACCATGATGCCGGGTATTGGCCCTGTGTGCCTCGGTCGTATGCAGTCCTGATTGTGGCGCCCACCTGCACGGCGCCAAACACGCATACGACCATCATTAGCACCAAGGCAGAAGCGACTCTCATCGCTGAAGACGACACGTCTCCATTCGTCCCTCCATTCACGCCTTTCGCGACACCACTGGAGGCGGGCTGCACGATGTTGGGGCGTGAGCGGAAGGCGGCCTAACGGTGTGCGGGACCGTAGCCCAGCTTCATGGAGACGGTTGCGAATGATCCTCGCCGATACCCCAGGAGCAAGTGTCCCTAATTTGCTGGGAAGTGGCGGTGCGGTCCCCTACGGCACTGCGTAGGATCCTACGGTCTTGGCGTGCATCTGTGCGTCGCTGCGGTCCGCTCCCAGGTCGACGGGCACGTGCACCTTCCGCCGACCACTGGCGACAACATCGATGTACTGTGGAGACCTCACGCCCCACGTGTTGAGCAATTCGGCGGTACGTCCACCCGGCCTCCCGCATGCCCACTATACGCCCTCGCTCAAAGTCCGTCAACTGCACATACGGTTCACGTCCACGCTGTCGCGGCATGCTACCAGTGTTAAAGACTGCGATGGGGCTCCGTATGCCACGGCAAACTGGCTGACACTGACGGCGGCGGTGCACAAATGCTGCGCAGCTAGCGCCATTCGACGGCCAACACCGCGGTTCCTGGTGTGTCCGCTGTGCCGTGCGTGTGATCATTGCTTGTACAGCCCTCTCGCAGTGTCCGGATCAAGTATGGTGGGTCTGACACACCGGTGTCAATGTGTTCTTTTTTCCATTTCCAGGAGTGTAGTTCACGGATGAATGTCCAGATGTCAGTGTCTTACGGGCACAATATCGCGACAAGCGACCACATAGCCATCACTAGGTGCCGGCGAGGCGGTGTGGGGAGGAGGTGCTGGGCGCCGATGGCTGATAAATCGGAGGACGGTAGGAGAGGTAGGGTGGGGGAGGGGGAGAGATAAAAGTGCTGCGCCGGTCCCCAAGCGGTCAGTTCATCAGCGCATCTGAAGATGACAAAGTGCTCACTTGCCGATATTTTGGACACTCACATAGGGCTATTCACCCATGAGATATAGCGTCATGTAGTACCCCAGGTGAATGCGAGGAGTCACGAGATACTATGGTTTGATTGTTACAAGAGAGGAAAAAAAAGGTGTGACAATTTATGGCCGAAAAGACGTCCTCTCCAGAGACTGAGGCCTGCCGGCCGAAGTGGCCGAGCGGTTCTAGGCGCTACAGTCTGAGCTGCGCGGCCGCTACGTTCGCAGGTTCGAATCCTGCCTCGGGCATGGATGTGTGTGATGTCCTAAGGTTAGTTAGGTTTAAGTAGTTCTAAGTTCTAGGAGACTGATGACCTCAGAAGTTAAGTCCCATAGTGCTCAGAGCAATTTGAACAATTTTTTTATTGACCAGGATCTGTGGTGAGATGTAATGCTTGAAATTCGGTATTCTCTGCACTTGACATTGTGGATCTCGAAATATTGAATTCTCTAACGATTACCGAAATGTAATTTCCCATACGTGTAGCTCCAACTACCACTCCAAAGTCTGTGAATGTCTGTTGTGCGGCCATAATCGGTTGGAAACCTTTTCGTGTGAATCACCTGAGTATAAATGACAGCTCCGCCAATGCTCTGCCCTTTTATAGCTTGTGTACGCTGTACTACTGCCATCTGGATACGTGCATATAGCTATCATATTATTTTTGTCACCATAGCATAGTATCGCACGCGAACACTAAAATCTTTTTGAAGTTCTTCATAGGTGACATGAGAAGTAAGGCGTCTGAGTCAATGACCAGCTAACCACCAGCTGGGAGGAAATGCTGAGTACATCGAAGTGAACATGGAAGTGATTGTGGCAAGCGGGACTCGCTGTATGCCCCTGTAGCAGCACCACCGTTTAAGATAGGCAAGTTAGATTCGGTGCAATATTTCTGAGCGCACAAGTTACAGCCAGGCGCGGACCTCTTGACAGTAAGCTACGCTGACCAGCAGTTGCAAAGTAGAATGGAGGCCACAGGGCCGTCAAACCACCGAAAAGAATAAATGCAGTGGTTTGCATGGCACACGTTACACGCAGAAGAGGCTCACTTTCCCAACCTAGGCATTATGAGTACATGACTTGAAATGGCACATTAGCAAAACGGAGGCGCAGAGCCACTTATAAATAGGTGCCGGTTCACTAACAAGGCTTTCAAGTGTGAAAGCCCTCCTCGATGGCAGGGCGTGTCACACCACCACCTAGACCAGTGTTCCAGTCCACAGCAGGTCACTGGTTCGACCCTCTGAGGTCAAAGCGGGATGCGCAGCCAGCCAGCGGTGGGCCACGCCACAGCTTGCTACTGTGGGCAGTCTTGTTGGTTCCCAACACACGCCAGAGGCATGCTGAGGCGAGGTCTGCAGATTCGGACATCGGATCGCAGTTGCTTGTTGTTGCTGCAATCCTAACCACGACGACGAAGAAGCACACAGCGGGCCGCCCTGCGAGCGGCACTGAGGCAACGGGGACGCAGACTGCTGAGTCAGCTGCTGGCGCAGCCTGACGTCGCCACAGCTCCGCTGTCGTACAAGGCCGACACACTGCAGGGTATTGCATGGGTCACTGAGGCAGCCACTCTGCACCGAGCTGTTTCACAGGCATCGAAATTGTGTCCTCAGCATTTGGGACCCAGTGACATAGACCGAGAGGAACGGGAGCACTGTAGCTGGAAATAATAAATCACTTGGGAACCTGACGGGTTTTAATATGGCGCATTCTGGCAGTTTCCATCCTCGTCAAACATCCCCTCTATACCCCTGTCCACAAACGAAGCCCACATCTTGACAACAGACATACTGGTGACAGAGCAGAGTGTCACAAGAAAGTCCGGTTATAAGGAAACAGTAAGCATGCAGCCACTGACGCAGCAAATAGAGCATCTGGAAGATGTAGTTACGAAAATCTGGATTGAGTAGAAAATCTGACCACACGAGAAAATTAGTACACTTGATATCAGTGCAACGAATAGTGCAGCAGAGCGCAATGGGACGACAGCCAGTATCAATACTACGCCTTTCTCACTCTCAGTTGCAGCTGTCCAGCAGTACAGGGGAGGCTCTTTCAGTTGATCCTCAGCGTGCCTAATCGTCTACAATCTTCTAGGGAATCGTGAGTCTGGCCAGAAGGAATCTGCCACTGCAAGGTGCAGCACCAACTTCCCAGTAGCCACTGATGTGGTGCAGAAACTGCCGTCATTCTACTGGCCTGCTGGAGATTTGACCAGCAGGCATAAGAAGCTGTACGTCATCCGCTTGTGACGTAACGTCTATCACGTGAGCCTTCCACAACGCAACAGAACTCATAAGAGTCACAGCTGCTGCTGCTGGCCCGACTGAGTTACAAGCGCCTGGGGAAGGCAGTTCCGTATTTCTGATTAAGAAATGTTTCACTGTCAATATTCTTGACACTCTCGAGCACGAACAGATTCTCGTCATCGCATCCTGCTCGGCACTATCGTGACACCCGTAGGTGTTGGATTGGACCCCTATGGTGTATTCAGCAAGCCATTATAGGTCTTCTTGGTCCACATAAAACGGAAAACTACTGTTGTGACTGCAGAAGTGTCGAAATCGCCGCCGCACTATCGACATAATTTCCAATGAACAGCACGATAACAATAAAAAATTCAAGATGTGTACTGATCGTTTAAGTTACAGTATTTCCCGTCTGGCTCACCAGTGTTAAAACGATAATTCAAGAGTGTCGCTGGTAATCATTGCTGGAAAAAAATGCAGTTCCATATAAGTTGCCAGAACCTAGATTCGAGGAGAGGGGAAGTGACCTTCTCGGCACCCCCGCCAACCCCCCCTCCCTCCCACAACGCCGCACTTCGTTTTTTATTTATTTTAAAAAAATTGCTGAACTATGCAGAGATAATTCACAAAACATATGATTGGCATGCGAATAATCATTAACTTTCTCTGCTTAGACAAATGAAACTTTTATTTGGTTGCGTTAGTGAATTCGATGGTTCAAATGGCTCTGAGCACTATGGGACTTAACATCTGAGGTCATCAGTCCCGGCCGAGCGGTTCTAGGCCCTTCAGTCTGGAACCGCGCGACCGCTACGATCGCAGGTTCGAATCCTGCCTTGGGCATGGATGTGTGTGATGTCCTTGGGTTAGTTAGGTTTAAGTAGTTCTAAGTTCTAGGGGACTGATGACGTCATATGTTAAGTCCCATAGTACTCAGAGCCATTTGAACCATTTTCATCAGTCCCCTAGACTTAGAACTACTTAAACCTAACTAACCTAAGGATCACACACACATCCATACCCGAGGCAGGATTCGAACCTGCCACCGTAGCAGAGTTAATTTGAGCTCCTGGTGTATGGATGCTGTTTTGTCACGATAAAAGTTGTACCACTGAAGTTACATACGTATGACATCTCTTCCGGTTGCGACATGCGTAGTAAGTCTATTTAGCAACCGCTTTCAAACTGTGACTGAGAAACGTGGTACAGTCAGGAATAAGAAAAAAGCATTGAAATGTATGCAGTAATCAGTATCAGAAGTACTCAACCAGCTCGATGTATTCTCAAATATTTACAGAGAAATCAGGAAAATGAACAACCCTTTTAACAGCGAATAACATATCAGGGAAATTTTAAGAGCATGTTGTTCTTATCTAGCTACTGTACCCAATCATATATTTAATGAATCACTTTCACGAGTTTTCTTTCCAGACAGTAGTGCAGAAAATGTTTCCTTACAAATTTTTTTCTCGAACGATTTAGAAAAGTTAATGTTTTTAAGAATATTTGAGCACATAAGCAGATATACTGCCAGAAAAAATACACCTTGAAAGACAACGTTGATTTTCCAGAATGAGATTTTCACCCTGCAGCGGAGTGTGCGCTGATATGAAACTTCCTGGCAGATTAAAACCGTGTGCCGGACCGAGACTCGAACTCTGGACCTTTGCCTCTCGGAGGCAAGTGCTGTACTATCTGAGCGACCCAAGCACGACTCACGACCCGTCCTCACAGCTTCAATTCTGCCAGTACCTCGACTCCTACCTTCCAAACTTAACAGAAGCTCTCCTGCGATCCTGCAGAACTAACACTCCTGAAAGAAAGGGTATTGCGGAGACATGGCGTAGTCACAGCCTGGGGGATGTTTCCAGAATGAGATTTTCACTCTGCAGCGGAGTGTGCGCTGATATGAAACTTCCTGGCAGATTAAAACTGTGTGCCGGACCGAGACTCGAACTCGGGATCTTTGCCATTCGCGGGTAAGTGCTCTATCATCTGAGCTATCCAAGCGCGACTCACGACCCTTCCTCAGACCTTCAATTCATCCAGTACCTCGACTCCTACCTTCCAAACTTCACGGAAGCTCTTTTGCGTACCTTGAAAAGGTCCCGAGTTCGAGTCTCGGTCCGGCACACAGTTCTAATTTGCCAGGAAGTTTCATATCAGCGCACACTCCGCTGCGGAGTGAAAATCTCATTCGGGAAACATCCCCCAGGCGGTGGTTAAGCCATGTCTCCGCATTATCCTTTCTTCCAGGAGTGCTAGTTCTGCAAGGTATGCAGAAGAGCTTCTGTGAAGTTTTTAAGGTAGGAGACGAGCTACTCGCAGAATTGAAGCTGTGAGGACGGGTCGTGAGTCGTGCTTGGGTAGCTCAGATGGTAGAGCACTTGCCCGCGAGAGGCAAAGGTCCCGAGTTCGAGTCTCGGTCCGGCACAAAGTTTTAATCTGTCAGGAAGTTTCAACGTTGATTTTGATCCAATAATGATACCTGCCACCTAGAGGATGATGTACTGATAATGGTGTCAACGTCTTCCACCAACATATAGTGTAGTGGCATACGTACCAGAGCACCATCTGTGTCTACCCTTTAGTAGGGCATGCTCACTGCCAGAAGGCTCAGTGTGGTGCAAAAGTGTGAACCATGCAGCCAACCATGCTACGGAGACGCACTCTTGGTTCCTACAGCCACCTAAACGAGTTTGAAAGGGGTCAAATTGTGGCCTTCCGAGTGGCGGGATGGTCCTTTCGGAGAATTGCGACACAAGTTGGACGTGCTGCGTCAGGTGTGCAACGATGCTGGTATCAGTAGTCACGTGAACATTCTCACACCTGTAGACGAGGTTCAAGGACGTCCACTAAGCACAGACGCTCGCCAGGATTGTCATATAGTAAGACTAGCAGTGGCAGATCGTACAGCTACCACAGCACACATAAGAGGGCTCTTGAGCCCAGACGTGTCAACACGGTTGCGAAGCGGTTATTAGCAGTGGGACTTTGGGCACGCACACCTCTAGCCCGTCTTCCAGCATCGACGTGCACGGCTCTGTAGGTGCCATCAGAGGAGCACTTGGATGATGGTATGGCGTGCCATGGTCTTCGGCGGTGAAAGCAGATTCTACCAGCAGGCAAGCGATGTTCGTGTGCGCGTCCAGAGTATACCTGGTGATGGCTGTCTTGTATCGTGCATTCTTCCGAGATAAACTGGCTCCACCCCAAGCCTTATGCTCTCGGGTGCGATAAGCTACAACTCTCGTTCACCTTTGGTGTTTCTGGAGGGGACGCTAACCAGCGCTCGGTAACTGCAGAATGTTGTCAGCCCCGTTCTTTCGCTGTTATGGCGAGGGAAGGTGATGTGTTGTTCCAACAGGATAATGCTCGCCCACACACTGCCCGTGAAACTCAACGAGCTCTGCAAGACGTATAGCAACTTCCCCGGCCAACACCATCTCCCGACTTGTCCCTAATCGAGCACGTGTGGGATACGATGGGACGAGAAGTGACTCTTGCGACTCGTCAACCAACAACTCTTACAGAACAACGTGAACAGTTCGAACAGGCGTGGCGTAACGTATCCTATCCCAGGGCGGCATTCGCTATCTCTAAGATCGACTGAATGCTGCATTACCACCCGTGGAGGTTACACCACATACTGTATAGGTGTTTCAGCATTGGTAGAACCTGGTACCTCTGAACCGCTGGCGCTATTGATCCGTACATGTAACCACTTCATGCACTGCATATCCACTGTTGCAACAATCAATCTTGAGTGAATTTGAAGCCTCTAAAACGGTGTACTAATTTTTTTCCAGTAGTGTATAAAGATATAAGGTTGTCGCAATTTGAATTTCAGAAGCACCTCTCCACCAAACATGCCATCCACCATTTCACTGAACGCATATTAAAACATGCGAATCACAAGATTTCACGTATCAGGATTTTTTGTCATTTCTCTACGGCGTTTGGCTGTGCAGATCACAACATTCTTCTGAAGAAACTTGAAGGTTTTGGCGGTCGAGATATAATGAGTAAATGTCTCATTTCACAAGTACCGATAGAAAACAAAATGTCATGTGAGAGCTCATGTAGCTCTCATAACGCATCTTCTTCTAAGAGCGGAGAAATTATTACTTGCTATGTACAGGGCGCCCCTCCTAAGAGTCGTCAGGAGAATTTTCTGTGGTGTTTCGGCAGACATTTGCAATTTCTTTTATGCGATGTATAGCTCGAGTCAGCCCAAAAAATACTTCCAGAATGAGATTTTCACTCTGCAGCGGAGTGTGCGCTGATATGAAACTTCGTAGCAGATTAAAACTGTGTGCCGGACTGAGACTCGAACTCGGGACCTTTACCTTTCGCGGGCAAGTGTTCTTCCAACTGAGCTACCCAAGCACGACTCACGACCCGTCCTCACAGATTCAGTTCTGCCAGTACCTCGTCTCCTACCTTCCAAACTTCACAGAAGCTCTTCTGCATACCTTGCAGAACTAGCACTCCTGGAAGAAAGGATATTGCGGAGACATGGCTTAGCCACTGCCTGGGGGATGTTTCCAGAATGAGATTTTCACTCTGCAGCGGAGTGTGCGCTGATATAAAACTTCCTGGCAGATTAAAACAAGAAAAAATGGTTCAAATGGCTCTGAGCACTATGGGAATTAACATCTGAGGTCATCAGTCCCCTAGAACTTAGAACTACTTAAACCTAACTAACCTAAGGAGATCACACACATCCGTGCCCGAGGCAGGATTCGAACCTGTGACCGTAGGGGTCGCGCGGGTCCAGCCTGAAGCGCCTAGAACCGCTCGGCCACACCGGCCGGCTTAAAAAAGAAGAGCTTCTGTGAAGTTTGGAAGGTAGGAGATGAGGTACTGGCAGAATTGAAGCTGTGGGGATGGGTCGTGAGTCGTGCTTGGGTAGCTCAGTTGGTAGAGCACTTGCCCGTGAATGGCAAAGGTCCCGAGTTCGAGTCTTTGTCCGGCACACAGTTTTAATCTGCCAGGATGTTTCAAAATATACTATTCACCACGTCTTTCGTGTAACGCCCAGTGTCTACAGCAAGTATCGGTTCGTTCCTGTTACAAGCAAAATGATTTTTAAAGTCAGCTCCTGGTAGCTGAGTGGTCAGCGCGAAGGAATGTCATACCTAACGGCCCGGGTTCGATTCCCGGCTGGGTCGGAGATTTTCTCCGCTCGGGAGCTGTGTGTTGTGTTGTCCTTATCATCATCATTTCATCCCCATCGACACGCAAGTCGCCGAAGTGTCGTCAACTCGAAAGACTTGCACCAGGCGAACGGTCTACCCGACGGGAGGCCCTAGCCACACGGCATTTCCATTTTCAAAAGCCTAATTTCACGTGCCCATTCGATAGCGCGGTCTCAGATTATCCTAGTTCTTTATCGACGTTTATGAACAAGGACAGTAAAACATGAAGAACTATCAGTACTCCAGCAACTACAGCACCACCGTCCTGGCCCGTTCTGACTGCCACCACTGTAGCAGCTGCGCTCAGTCGCTGATGATTCGAAAGAAACTCCCCATCGCACCTCCCTCATATTTTGTGGTAAGGTGGCCCATTGAAATGCCCGTCAAAAACTGAACATATATCAAGCATGAAAACAGAAAGAAGACGTTCCGATCTGTGGAAAAAAGAAACAAAATAGGAACAGTGAACGGTCCAAGGTAACATGTGCAACATCGAGCCACTTTTAATGACTGTGGCGCCGTGGTCATAGCGTCACATAGAGTTGGATTGCGAAGGGGACGGGCCGGATTTTAACCTCCATCATGCCACACTTCTTTTTCCACAAAATTAAGAAGTGTCAGTCCGGTCATTGAAGTATTTGTTCGCTGTATTCAAATTTGTGTCTGTATCGTGGTGTAACGTTCGTTTGCAACAGCCAGGTGTAACGAAGGGACCTCCAGACGCCGGCCGGGGTGGCCGAGCGGTTCTAGGCACTTCAGCCCGGAACCGCGTGACTGCTACGGTCGCAGGTTCGAATCCTGCCTCGGGCATGGATGTGTGTGATGTCCTTAGGTTAGTTTGGTTTAAGTAGTTCTAAGTTCTAGGGGACTGATGACCTCAGATGTTAAGTCCCATAGTGCTCAGAGCCATTTGAACCATTTTTTGAACCTCCAGACTTACGCAGCTCCTATTTGTTCCACACAATTACCAAAGGTAAGCCTCATGCGTTCAGTTTTGGACGTTTTGACTCTTGAATTTCTTCTTTGTAATATAGTTCACACCCATTTATTTGTTGTTTTTATTTCTGTGAGAGATCTAAATGGTTCAAATGGCTCTGAGCACTATGGGACTTAACTTCTGTGGTCATCAGTCCCCTATAACTTAGAACTGCTTAAACCTAACTAACCTAAGGACATCACACACATCCATGCCCGAGGCAGGATTCGAACCTCCGACCGTAGCAGTCCCGCGGTTCCGGACTGCGCGCCTAGAACCACTAGACCACCGCGGCCGGCTGTGAGAGATCTGTAAGGTATCTTGCCTGCCTGCTCTCACTATTTATCACATTTACTTGAGACGGTAATATAGTCTTATCGCATGACTCATATTCTATAACGAATGTACTGCATGGCAAATGGACTACAGAAGGAGAACAGTCTCGTCAGTGACCGGTCGGACAGTTCATAAATTTGTGTAAAAAAATGGGGGGCGTGGGAGGTTTGAACACGTATCTCCCACTTTGCAGTCCAATAGAGTGACCAAACAGCCACTCCACGGCGGTTCTTGCAAGTCCCTCGATGTTGCACGTCTTGAGCTTGGACCGTTCACTGTTTCTATTTTGCTTCTTTTTTCACAGTTCAGTACACCTTCTTCGTCTTTTCAGTTTTCATGCTTGATCCGTGTTCAGTTTTTGATGGGCTATCCACTGGACAATTTTACCATTAAATTTGGCAGGAGTGCTATGGGTAGTTTCCTCGTTAGGAGGGGCACCCAGTATAAACGACATTTCTTCTTATACTGATAAAGCAGAGGTACTGCTCTTCACTGATGATACAACAACAAAACAAGCAATGCTTGAAATATTAAAATGTATTGTTGACTGGTTCTCGGTGGATGATAACGTCGAAAACCACATTTCATTTAATTCGTACAACACAAAATTGTGTACATCATCATCAGTAACAATACAGCATGAAAGAACGAAAACTTGAAAAACTGATTGTTCAAGATTTGTGGAGTGCATGTTGATCAGAACTTAAATTATAAATCATGCATTAGAGATCTTCTCAAACGCTTGAGCTAAGCAACATGTGTCCTAAGTGTAATTGTCGATTTTGATAAGGAATACATTATAAAATTACCTTACTTAGCTCTTTTCCGTTCTTCCATGTCGTGTGCAATAATTATCTAGGTCACTTCCGCATGTAGACTCAAAGCATTCTTTACACAACAACTTACTGTAAGGTTAACACATGATGTCCATCCATGAACTTCATATCGACAAGTCTTTGAAAAAATTAAAATTATTAAGAGCCTTTCAATGGAGTTTCTCTCTTATGAAATTTGTTGTCAAGAAACGGATGCACTTTTAAAGTAGTAGTATCATTCATTAATATAGCACTAGGAACAAAAAGAGCCTGCCCTTTACGGGGGTTACCCTTACTCTCGCACAGAAAGGAGCAAAGTATGCAGCCAAAAGTATTTGACTACCTCCTGGGAAACAACGAAAGTTCTCAAAACAAAGTCAAATCATTACCTGACAGCTCATTCTGCTCCTTAGATGAATTTCTGAACAGCCAGTATCTTTATGTAGCTTGGTTATATTTATTAAATTTTGATGAGTAATCTAAAAATACAGTTATGTAAATGGGCAGCATGTAGTCATGTTTTCGTTGAGAAAATGTACATTATTTGTAGCTCTGCTGACACATTCCACGCCATGGCGATTTGTCGCGAATATAATCCACAGAGCGCGCATAAACTTTTACTAAATTAAACTTGGTAAAACACTTTGCGTAAATTTCGAGGTGGCATCTTCAAGATCACCGCCAATTTCCTGTGCTCGTGTAACTGTGCTTCAGTTCCATCACCACTGACAAGGGGACCCTATATGTTGCAGAGGCACTTACCCTGGCTATTCGGTTTTTTAGCAACAGGCCTTGGTTTTTGAGAAAATCGATTTTGAACTTCAAATGGTTCAAATGGCTCTGAGCACTATGGGACTTAACATCTGAGGTCATCAGTCCCCTAGAACTTAGAACTACTTAAACCTAACTAACCTAAGCACATCACATACACCCATGCCCGAGGCAGGATTCGAACCTGTGACCGTAGCAGTCACGCGGTTCCGGACTGACGCGCCTAGAACCGCACGGCCACCACGGCCGGCGATTTTGAAGTTCATTGCGCGCTTTGTATACCCGTAATATTACATTAATTTCGAGAAAGTCAGCGTAGCGCAGCGGTAAAGGTTCACGGCTACAGCGCTGGGGGTACCGTGTTCGAATCCTGATCTCTTTTTTTATGTATGCAAGAACCGTCCGGAAAATTTGGTCCTCTCGTTCACAAACGAGTATACGAATTAACTGGGAAATACAGAAATGTAGTCATGTCCTGCACGAAATCTGGGAAGTTCACGAAACTGGTGAACGAAGAATTTTTGCGTTCTGTAATTCTTCCGTACCTGGGACAGAAATTTTTTTCGTATATTATCGATTCGTGGAGGAGGGCAAACCGATTCAACTTTATACGATTTTCACTGATGAAAGGAAAGCGAGCACCTGCACCCTAAAAGTGGTCCCACCAAAGAGCACTCTTTATTTCCAGGTCTGCGATGTTTATTTTTACCGACAGGTGAAAACCTTCACGAATATTATTCAGAATGCTCCCGGCTTGATGAAAGACAATAGCGAGATCGCTTCTAGGGAAGATTCGATAAAAATACATTCGCTAATCCTACATCAGCGCACCTAATTTTGAAAGCATGATTAGATACGCATGGTTCGCATCGAAATTAGCGGATGGAAGAGAAATCTTTCTGAATGCGAAAGAATTGTGTTTCCCGAAATCGCTCACGAAGAAACCGTGCGCTTGCAACACGGTTGCTTTCATAAAATGCGCGTGGTGCTGCGAAAATTCGTGCTTCGGTTGTTTCTATGATAAGTATCACCCATAAGTATCTGGCACATCAAGCAATGTGGACGAAAAATAAGATTTTGTAATATTGTACAACAGAAAATAATAACTGAATGTATCTGTATAATTTCGCACACCTTACACTATTTGTTGATATTCTTTGAAATAAAATTGAATAATTCTGCCGATTTTGAAAAAAAAGTACACAAGCAGAGTTCGAACACGGTACCTCCAGCACGATGACTGTAAACTTTTACCTCTGCGCTACGCTAACTTTCTCGGAGTACGTGTAATGTTACAACTATACAAAACGCGCACTGAATTTCAAAATCGATTTTCTCAAAAACCAAGGCCCATCGTCAAAAAACCGGATAGCCAGGTTCTCAGGGTAAGTACCTCTACAACATATTTGAAGCGCATTAAAATCCGTGATTTACAGTATGGAGGGTCCCCTTGTGAGATGGAAGTCGGTGGGAACGTCACAGCCTCCTTTTCTACTGCAGCCCTCACAAGACGCCGCATGAAGTGTCATCACCCTCGCTTCCAACACAGAGATTATGAAAGTAATTATGCGGTAAGAGTATTATCTGAACAACTGAGCAATGTCTCTGGCAACCAGCTTGCAAATAACTCCGGAGTGGTCCCGTAGCTCAATATTTTTGTATGCTTCTTTTGCACTAGGCGTTGCTGTTTGTACACGCAGGCAGACAGACAGAACGCTTGACTCGATCGATAGACGTGGAGTACAGTCGCAACCCGTGAGATATGTCAGGTGCTTGTGGTTTATTTTGGCACACCGCTGTCTCGCGTAATTATAGGAACATGTGAGCTCTGTGGCTGACAGAATCAATGAGCTCCTACGTAAGATCACAGCGTTTATGGCTAACTCACAAAGGCATTCTGGGAAAACGCCATAGGCTGTACACGTAAAACCCCTTTATTTCGAGCACAAACGAATTCCACCTTCTTCTGAATACAGAAAACTATACAAGGGGATTTTAATTAAATTTTCGCTACTTGAGCTGGTATTGACGGAAAATTATATGGACGGAAATAAAATCGCAAAACCAAAACATAATTAATATAGAGTAATTAAATTTTGGAAATTTAGCACACAGAAATGGTTATAGTCCTACACTAATTGATAACGGATTCAGTAAAAAGAAGAGACAAAGGATAACAGCACTTTTTTTACCCACCTCAGACAGCACAAGGCAGGACTGATAACAAGAAGCCCATTGTACCTTTGGGTAGGACTTCACAGGTTCTTTCCAGGAAACTAAAATCCAGGACATATATTCCAGATTTTTACACTGTGAACACTATTGCCCACCTTCTGTTCAACAGTAAAGATAAGATTCCACCTTCAGATCAGAGTGGAATTTAGAGAATTTCCTGCAGTGTGTGTGGCAAATTATATGTAGGTCAATCACTAGAGCTATAACTACTAATCTGACTGAGGATGAAAAGAGTTGGAGACCGAAAAAGGAAGATTTCACCTTTGCTGAACATGCTGTGAATGAACGTCATTCATATGATGTGATGTGTGATGTTCTGCATACAGGAACTAGGGGCAGAAAACAAACATTATTGAAATTCTGGCCATTAATAAACACCAATCTAACAATCCTGACCTGGTCCTTAATGACCAAATACTGATCCATCACTCACCCTTATTAAAGCAGTAGCAACAAGTTATTATTTCTCTCACCAGTAGATAATGAGCTTGTTATAATTGTTCCACACGTATTCCATAGAGTTATTTCTTCCCCCCCCCCCTTCCCTTTTTTTCCGTCTGTTCGTCACACTCACCAGTTAGTCTATATGACAGAGTAGCCTGTGCCATTACTCACTTGTACAACATTTTTGTCTTATATATTCATATGGTATTAACATTGAATGTACCGTAAAATAAGATCTACTTGTTCAGAGTCTTTTTAGGTATTACATTATGCTTGTGTTTTCTATCGATATAATCATAAAATGTCACATATCTTTGTACTGCAATCTTCGTACAGTTATGAATTCTCGCCGTAGTTGTGTGGACTATCTGTTTAGTATTAAGTTATCTGAAGATGGCCTAAGAAGCCGAAAGTCGGTTCACAAAGAACTATTAAATAAATGTTATTGTAGAACATTAGTAGTGTCTATACAAGTTATAAAATAAATTTCAAAAAACTGCCTATTGAAACGTACGTCGATTTTGATTCGCGTAGTACGCTTTTGTTTGCTGGTTGATCCCATTGTTGTGTATCATTTCCGTTTCGATAAACATTCTGATTGTTGTTTCAGTCTTTTATTTCTTCATTTTGTAAAATAAAATATATTAGAACTATCAGTTAGAATAATTAAAGATGATAAAAGCAAATCTAACTTTGTGTCTAACAGTGGAGCTGTTTACTACAGGGCTATATTGCGTTTGTCACTTGTTTGATCAACTTATCAATCTGGGTGTCAACTTCAAAAAGCAGGAGCAATGCATCTTTGCTAGTGCGAGAGTGCGATGATCTTTTCTGAGATGGTAAGACAACCTGAAGTGTGGTTGTAATTAAACTTCCTCTACTTGTGCCAGTGTAAACGGAAGACATTTTACCGTATGGGTACCCAACTTTATAGGAATGGTGTTCAGACTGTGTGCTGCAGGATTTCCGTTATTGGTGCTTTGACTTGCGGCTAGTATGGCGACGTAGGGCTGAATCACAAGCATTTGGATTGGATTGTTTTGCGGGAGGAGACCAAACAGCGAGGTCATCGGTCTCATGGGATTAGGGAAGGAAGTCGGACGTGTCCTTTCAAAGGAACCATCCCGGCATTTGCTGGAGCGATTTAGGGAAATCACGGAAAACCTAAATCAGGATGGCCGGACGCGGGATTGAACCGTCGTCCACCCGAATGTGAGACCAGTGTGCTAACCACTGCGCACAAGCGTCAGTGTGCGATACAGTCGCAGACAGTCAACATGGGTCTGGGAAAGGTGAGCAAGGCTTTACAGGTAACGCTGTCTTAACCGGCAAATTGGGAACTGCTCCTGGGAGAAGCTGACGGCCAATTGCGCAACATATTATTGAAAAAGTTGCTGTTGCCAAATCTTAGATTGCTGGACGTCATGTGCGATGTTCTGGTAGTGCACGACAGCTAAACATTCCGTGGTCTACCGTTCGAGGAGTTATGTTTCGGGCAGCAGTAGAGCAGTCTCTGTTGCGGATCCAGATGGTTGTCACATTGAACAACTTTTGCAATCTGCAATGTAAACATGGTACGCAACTAACAAATGTTACCGCCCGCATCTCGTGGTCGTGCGGTAGCGTTCTCGCTTCCCACGCCCGGGTTCCCGGGTTCGATTCCCGGCGGGGTCAGGGATTTTCTCTGCCTCGTGATGGCTGGGTGTTGTGTGATGTCCTTAGGTTAGTTAGGTTTAACTAGTTCTAAGTTCTAGGGGACTGATGACCATAGATGTTAAGTCCCATAGTGCTCAGAGCCATTTGAACCAAATGTTACCCTTTCATGTGGAAATTGAAATGTGGTGCTTTCAATGATATATTCGTTATTTCTCTTCCGTGTGTCCTTACAAATGTTTTCACAAAATTTCATTTTCCTATCCTTTTTAATTGGGGGGGGGGGGGGGGGAGGCTCTCAAGTAATGAAAGTTCAATTATAACCACCCTGTACATTAAAACTGGCCATTAAAATTTTAACAACAGGTAGGATGGCTAATAAGAAAATGAGAAAATTATATATATATATATATATATATATATATATATATATATATATATATATATATATATATATATAGAAAGTCTTGATATAACTTACAGTATTGGTACATGTGTCACTTTGTAGCAAACAACCTCAAGTTTGAGTCGCGTAGTGCATCAGTACCCCATTCCACAATCGGGAGCGCCAGCTTAATGCACAGTTAATATGGCTGCTTTCACTGGTGCGATGCGTTCTCGCTGAGTGAGTGTTTCGGTTTCATGAAAAGAATACTGTAACAACTGTTCGGCGTAAATTTCGCACCGAATACGCTAGAGAACTTCCAGGAAGGCCTATAATTTACTCTTGGCACAATAACTTTACAGAGACGCGTTATTCCATGAAATAGTATTGGACGAGTATTGCTTGAACGTTTACACTTGAAACCATTCAGATTCACGATAGCACAGCACGTTAGTGATGCAGATAAGTTTGCTCGTGGGGATCCTGTGCGGAAATGCTGGATCAGATAGAGTATGACGAGACATTCCTAAACTCAATAATTTTCAGCAATGAGACAACGTCATATCAGTGGCTTGGTGAACACCCATAACTGCACAATATGGGACAGAGAAAATCAACATGCAATCCTGGAACACGTTCGTGACAGTCGCAAAGTTAATGTGTTTTGTGCCAATAGCAAACTGAAAGTGTACGGCCCTTCCTTCTTCATGGAGATAAGTGTCACTGATATTGTGAATCTGGGTATGCTTGAAAACATTTTAGTTCCACAGATGGATGAAGATGACCGATTTGTGATGGTTTACCACCAAAAAGCTAGTGCACCCCCTCATTTCCTCTCGGAAGTCCGAGGTTTCCTCGTTGATCGCTTCCTAGGCCGGTGGACTGGCCGTGAAGGGTCAATCGCATGGCCACCTCGGCCCCCAAACTCAACACAACCGGATTTCTTCCTTAGGGGTTTCATTAAAGACCGCGTGTGTGTTCCTCCCCTACCAAACAATTCAGCCGACCTGGAAAACCAAATTTGGGCTGCCGTTGTTCAAGTTACACCCGATTTGCTGTAACAAGTATGGGACGAATCTGATTACTGGTGGGATGTTTGCTGCATCACAAATGGCAATCACATCGAATCAAAATGACACTTGACACTTTTAAGTGAAACTTGAGGTTGTTTGCTACAAAATGACACATCTACCGATTCTGTAAGTTATCTGAATAAATTTCTATATCATTCCAAAATTATTAATTCGTTTTTGATTCACCTTATAGTACATTCCTAGCTTCACCACTTACAGTTGCTACTTCAAACCTCGTAAGTAGGCTTGCACGAGATAGTTAGCGTCTACCTTCAACCAATAACGCTGTAACAAATCTGTGACGATTCATGTTGTCCTTCTTAGTATACGTTGAATATTCCCAGTTAGTTCTATCTGGTACAGGTCCCACACATATTCGAGGATTGGTCGGACGAGTGATCTGTAAGCAATCTCCTTTGCACACCGAAGTGTATCCGCGACTGAACCTTTGTGATCGTGTAAGTGTTAAAACCAGGTATCTGTAGGAGTTTAACGGTTCCAACTGTGACTCAGTGATATTACTTTAACATAACACTATTTTTTTTCTTTTTGTGAAGTGCACAGTTTTACATTTCTGAAAATTTAAAACAAGATTCCGATGTATGCACCACTTTGAAATCTTATCAAGGTCTGGCTGAATATTTGTGCAGGTTCTCAGATTGTACTTCGTTGTAGATAACTGCATCATTTGCAAAAAGTCTGAGGTGACTATTAATATTGCGTGCAAGACCATTAATATGCAACATGAACAGCAGGGGACCCAATACACTTGCCTGGAGTACACCCGAAGTTACTTCTACATCTATCGATGACTATCCATCCAAGATAACACGCTCCCTCCATGTCAAGAAATGCTCAGTTCAGTCTCAAATTTCGTTGGATACATCGTACGATCGTACTTTTGATAATAATCATGGGTGTGGTACTGCGGCAAATACTTTCCAGTAATTGAGGAATACTCGATCTACCTGACTGCCTTGGTCCTTGGCTTTCAGGATGTCTTGTGAGAAAAGTGCGAGTTGCGTCTACATGATATGTGTTTTCGAAATCCATGCTGGTTGGCATAGAGTAGGTCATTCTGTTCCAGATACATCTTTGTGTTTGAGCTCAGAATATGTTCTAAGATTCGGCAACAAATGGATGTCAAGGACAGTCGACGGTAGTTTTGTGGGTCATTTCTGCTACCCTTCTTGTAGACATGTGTGACCTGCGATTTCTTCCAGTTACTGGGCACGGTTTTTTGTTCAAGGGATCTACGACAGATTATAGTAGAAGAGCAATTGCACGAGTGTTTTGGAAGCAAAAATCCTCTGCATACCGATTGTATTTCCCCAATTAATCAAAGTCTGCCACCTGGTTTAGCCACAGCTAAGTGTATGTGATCGCTCCATTTCATGTGTCTACAAACTGCTGAACTCAGATATTTGTAATAGCTGACCGATTCCAACCGTGACTCACTGATATTGTAATCCTGGGATACTACGTTTTTCCTGTTTGTAAAACGCACAGTTCTACATTTAAGAACATTATGCAAGTTGTCAATCTCTGCACCATTTTGAAGTCTTATCAAAGTCTGATTATATTTGAACAGCTTTTGTCAGACAGTCCTTCATTACGGATAGCTGCGTCATCTGCAAATAGTCTGAATTCACTATTAATGTTATCTGCTAGGTCATTAATAAAACATGAACAGTAAAAAGTCCTTCACACTTCCTTGGTGCACATCTGAAGTAACTTCTGCATCTCTCGATGAATCCATACAAGATAACACACTGCGTCCTCCTTACGAAGAATTCCTTAATCCAGCCACAAATTTCTCTTGATACACCATACGATCATATTTTCAATAAAAAGCTTAGGTGTGGTGCCACGTCAAATACTTTTCGGAAGACAAGGAACACTGCATGTACCCGACTACGTTGATCCACGCTTTCAGGATGTTATCAGAGAAAAGCGCGAGTTTCACACGATTTACGTCTTCAGAATCCTTGCTGATTAGCATGGAGCATGTAATTCCGCTCGAGAAATATCGTTACATTTGAACTTACGATGTATTCTTGAATTGTGCAGCAGATGGATGTCAAGGATACTGAACAGCAGTTTTGAGTTTTGCTGCCCTTCTTATGGGTGGGTGTGACTTTCGCTTTCATCAATCCACTGGAGGAATCTACGGTGTTTTATGGTTAAAAGAGGTGTTAACTCATCCACGGGTTACTATAACTCAGTCTGGTTAAATGAAAAAGAAGGAAAAGAGAAAGCTCACGTTTCTAATATGTATGGGAATTGGATGTAAGTCTTAATCTCATTCTCCTCCCTGCCTCTCCATCGCCTTCTCTTCTTCTCTTTGTCGGTCTTCTCCCCCTTTCCCCTTTCTTAGTCCATCCTCTCTCCCTCTATCTCTGTCCGTCACTTTCTCCCACCTTTCCCCGTCCATCTTCATCTCTCTTTCTCTCTCTCTCTCTCTCTCCACCTCATTCCTTCCCCCCCCCCTCTCTCTCGTCTCTCCTTGTATCACTCCTCCCCCTTTCTATTTCCGTCTTCTCCTCCGTCTCTCTCACAATCTCCTCCTGCCTCTCTCTGTCCATCTCCTCCTTCCTGCTTTGAATATCCATTTCCTCCCACCCCTCTGCCGCCAATCTCCTCTACCCTCTGTTTCTGACCTTGATCTTTTTTATTGTTATTTTTGAAAATTAAGATTCTGTAGTAGTATTCTAATCATAAGTCGATAACCAAGAAATACAACTTTACTGTTTGCTAACAACGTTTCACTGTTATGATATATTTTATATTTCTGTATTATGTACACTCCTGGAAATTGAAATAAGAACACCGTAAATTCATTGTCCCAGGAAGGGGAAACTTCATTGACACAGTCCTGGGGTCAGATACATCACATAATCACACTGACAGAACCACAGGCACATAGACACAGGCAACAGAGCATGCACAATGTCGGCACTAGTACAGTGTATATCCACCTTTCGCAGCAATGCAGGCTGCTGTTCTCCCATGGAGACGATCGTACAGATGCTGGATGTAGTCCTGTGGAACGGCTTGCTATGCCATTTCCACCTGGCGCCTCAGTTGGACCAGTGTTCGTGCTGGACGTGCAGACCGCGTGAGACGACGCTTCATCCAGTCCCAAACATGCTCAATGGGGGACAGATCCGGAGATCTTGCTGGCCAGGGTAGTTGACTTACACCTTCTAGAGCACGTTGGGTGGCACGGGATACATGCGGACGTGCATTGTCCTGTTGGAACAGCAAGTTCCCTTGCCGGTCTAGGAATGGTAGAACGATGGGTTCGATGACGGTTTGGATGTACCGTGCACTATTCAGTGTCCCCTCGACGATCACCAGTGGTGTACGGCCAGTGTAGGAGATCGCTCCCCACACCATGATGCCGGGTGTTGGCCCTGTGTGCCTCGGTCGTATGCAATCCTGATTGTGGCGCTCACCTGCACGGCGCCAAACACGCATACGACCATCATTGGCACCAAGGCAGAAGCGACTCTCATCGCTGAAGACGACACGTCTCCATTCGTCCCACCATTCACGCCTGTCGCGACACCACTGGAGGCGGGCTGCACGATGTTGGGGCGTGAGCGAAATACGGCCTAACGGTGTGCGGGACCGTAGCCCAGCTTCATGGAGACGGTTGCGAATGGTCCTCGCCGATACCCCAGGAGCAACAGTGTCCCTAATTTGCTGGGAAGTGGCGGTGCGGTCCCCTACGGCACTGCGTAGGATCCTACGGTCTTGGCGTGCATCCGTGCGTCGCTGCGATCCGGTCCCAGGTCGACGGGCACGTGCACCTTCCGCCGACCACTGGCGACAACATCGATGTACTGTGGAGACCTCACGCCCCACGTGTTGAGCAATTCGGCGGTACGTCCACCCGGCCTCCCGCATGCCCACTATACGCCCTCGCTCAAAGTCCGTCAACTGCACATACGGTTCACGTCCACGCTGTCGCGGCATGCTACCAGTGTTAAAGACTGCGATGGAGCTCCGTATGCCACGGCAGACTGGCTGACACTGACGGCGGCGGTGCACAAATGCTGCGCAGCTAGCGCCATTCGACGGCCAACACCGCGGTTCCTGGTGTGTCCGCTGTGCCGTGCGTGTGATCATTGCTTGTACAGCCCTCTCGCAGTGTCCGGAGCAAGTATGGTGGGTCTGACACACCGGTGTCAATGTGTTCTTTTTTCCATTTCCAGGAGTGTATATTAAAAATACGCAGCCTACGTCCGTTTGAGTTTTATTTAGAGCATTGTGTAAAAATTTGAAGGAAATTGCTCAAGAACTTTTCGAGATTTTTGATAATAGCATTTCTCCTTTATATATTATGTATTTGTTTATTTATTAAATATTGAAACACATATAAAAACACAAGCATATTCGAATGCAATATTGTGTAAAAATTTCAGAGAAATTGGTGAAAACCTTTCGGAGATTTAAGATTTTGAATAACAAATATTTACATTTTTATTTCGATTTCACCTACAATTATTACGTATGTATTTATATGTTATATTTGGTGCGCAATGTGTACTTACAGTTTGCAACATGTCACCTGAATATATAAACGAGTATGAAATTTAAGTTGTATAAAGTTGACAGAATCGGATTTGTATACCACCTGATATATTTATTCCATAGCATGTTGTATTTAGCACATCAAAGAGTACACAATCCTTTAAAACTTATTCCGAAATAATAATGTTATTATGATGTATATTCTTTGTAATTTGTGATAATGTTTCTTTTTTCTGTATATTCTTTGCACCTAACAGTTTCCAGACGCCATCTTTGTTTACAAAATATGACAGCTTACATAGGACGTATTACAATAGTGAAAGGAGCCTGTGACCACTGCAGGGATTCTGTTTTACTTGTATTATTTTCACTGTTAGATATACGTTCAGTTTTTACTCAAAAAGCCCGCAAGGCCATGTTCTGAAATAGACAGTGCCACAAGTTCCCCCAAAATCGTAACACAACACACACATGCCATACTAACAAATGTAGATCCACCTGACGATGGAGCTTTAACCTTCGAAACGCGTCGTGACTTCTAACAGTAAACTTGTTGTTTCATTGAATGAAGAACTCGAATGTGAGCACGCGCTTCAAACTGAGCGAGAGACTCCGAATATTCTTCTAGGCATCTCTACGAGTTCAGTGTGCGCTCAGAACTGAAAGGTTCGCCGCGACGCGATCGACTTACATACTAGACATATTGCGCAACACACCTGCGAAAAGCTTCATCGAATTTTCCCCGTGTTTTTAATTTCGCGACCGATCGCACCTTGAAACAAAAAAAAAAAAAAAAAAAAGGAAAAATTACCCCTCGTTTGTTGGCCATCAAGATAAATATTTCAGTCCAGTAGATAATTTAATGTGTACAGTGGCACGTGCCATCACTCGATAAAGCACTACAGAGAGATTTCGGATTTTTCACATCTGTGGTGCAATCTGGTGATCTCTACTCATCGGACAGTCTCTTGTATCATCAGTATTCGAGCCCACGGCCTCCGAATCGACCGCCACGGCACCCCTATATTAGTGACTTCGTCTCTAGAGAAGGGCGGCGCTTTTTATAGACGGCCGTATACATGTGTGGGCTGCCTTTTTTTGGAAACATTCCTATAGAAGCCAGGCGCCCTGATATTGAATCCGCCCGGTCGCGTGACCGACAACGGCTGCGCGCAAAAGTCTTGACGTTTAATATCCCTTCCACAGCAGACAGCACTTCTTCTGCCCGCGTTTCCTGAGTAATTAAGAAACCGTCTCAGTTTCTCTCGAGAGATTTAAAGGGATCGCGGACAGAATCTGATATCAAGCTATTGCTTCGCATGTTTAACCTAATTAAGAGCCATTTACGTTTAAATGTTTACAAACAAGAAAGAAAACACGCTGACGTCGATTCATTATCTCCGGAAAGGCTGTGAGAGGACGGGCGTTGTTGTGCAGCAAGCACATTCCTCTTGTCAGTATTCACCTCCATTTGTTTTGAATGCTCCTTTTGACTTGTTTCGGGGTCTTGCAATATCGCTGTGCATTGGTGGTTTCCCCCTGAGGCAGAAATTCGACCAAAATGATGCCTTCTTGGAAACATTCATTGAGATCACATGTTTTTTGCCTAAAATTGTGGTTTTGAATTTTTTGGCAGATGAGGAATTGGTGTGACGGCACTGCGATGGGTGTCTTTCTATATCAGGCGCGTAATGAGCCACCCACATTTTATCTCCACTCACAACAGAGCTCAGAAAAACCTCATCATCCAGTTGAAGTCACTGAAGAAACTCACGGGCATTCTTGGCCCGATTTTTCTTGTGCTGCTCTGTCAGCTGTTTTGGGACCCATTTTGTGCACTGTTTCCGGCATCCCAGCGTTTCTATGTGTGTCTCGTATAAGGGAGTTCTAGAGAGCTGTGGAAACATAGCAGATATTTCATCCACTGTCTTCACGGACAGTTTCCTTGATTTTTTGCGCCAACTGATCAGTCAAAATGGAAAGTTTTCCACACCTCTCCCTGTCATGAACATTTGTTCTGCTTCCCCTAAACTCCCTACAACATTTAAAAAAAAATGGTTCAAATGGCTCTGAGCACTATGGGACTTAACATCTAAGGTCATCAGTCCCCTAGAACTTAGAACTACTTAAACCTAACTAACCTAAAGACATCACACACGGCCGTGACCGAGACAGGATTCGAACCTGCGACCGTAGCAGTCGCGCGGTTCCGGACTGAAGCGCCTAGAACCGCTCGCCCACAACGGCCGGCTACAACATTTAAACACATTCGTTCTGTTCATAATACCTTCGCCGTAAACCGCCGCCATTCGCGAAAAATTTCGGATGGTGTTTTCCTTTCGCGAGTAGGAAGCGGATCGCACAACAGGCTCGCACTATGCGGGATTTCTTACCGATATCTTTCACGCAGCTGGACACTACAGCGGGAGTTTGCGTACTACCGTACCGTGATCCTGCGATGCTCGCGCTGGTCAGGGGATGCCCCCACCTCTACACACAGTGTTGCCAACCCACAAAAAACAAAACGCCACAACCTGTTATGGTCACAGTATACTTACTTTCTGAATACGCATCGATTCGACAACCGCCGATATTTCGACCGGTGAGCATCCCGTCATTTTCAACACACAAATACTACGAAAGGGCGCTGTACAAGGAAATTTACTCACAGACGGAACTACGCCGACCAAGAATCATAACAAAGCACACGCAGAAAGACAACACACCCACTATAGACAACTAGTGCCAACCCAGAACGAAAGGTGAGAAACGTAGGAAGTTATCGCTAGAGTGAACATCAATTAAACTCCGTATACAAAGGAATTATAAATATCAATTAAATAAAGTAAAAGGAAAAATCGAAGTTCAATGTCGAGGTACTCCGACCACTAAATTGCCTTAGGTCTAGCTCGATCCAGTTCTTCCAGGGATTCGACGAAAGTTCCTATGAGGGAGTCCTGAACGATATGTGGCAACGTCTGCTGCAGTTACAGCTTGGAGATTCTGGCCACGCCCAGCAGTAGAGAGTGGCAGCTGTTGTCTCTGCGGTTCTAGGTGCTGCAGTCTGGAACAAATGGCATGTCTGCTTACAGAGTTCCCTTTTATAACTTGTGTACGTGATACTACTGCCATCTGTATACGTGCATATCGCTATCCCATGATTTCGATACCTCAGTGCAGTAACTCTTGTACTGTCAATTAGTTCTTTTATTGTCACGAAGTGTATAATGAAGTGATTTCTGGTCTATTCCAGGAATTACCAGCAACTCTGAAAACACATTTTAATAAGATATTTCTGTATATGCTGTGTGTAGTACAAAGAACAAAGTACGTGTTTAGTGTGGACTATGCGAGGAAAATGTTGTTCATAAATTCATATGACAAGGTATAACCTCCATCCCACTGTGTCTCATGTTAATGCTATATTTTAAAGTAAATTGTAATTATTAATAATGTAAGTAATCAGTATTACAGACTTACGAAATAGTGATAGTAGTCTCGGTCTTTAAATATTATTTAGCTTCATGACCGAAACGTAATTACACCATTATGTTTTTTATGATATTTTGTTTAATTATGTTCCAAATCAGTTTAACTTGATTCAGTCGCAGTTGCACAAGAGTAATAGTAAAACAGAAAACCTGTTTCCTTCTAAAATATGTTCACGATGTACACTTGCTTAGATTTAACTGCCGTAAAACTTTTTAACAGTTCGCACATGGTCATACCTTTTGTCCCTCATGTTCATTGTAATTCTCAGTTGAATGGATGATCTGAGCATTCGCCGTTAGAAACTCGATGGGAACTCAGCGTAATTGGTCATATTAACGGAAAACACAATACTGACGAGTGATAATGAAATACTCTGTACTGTCCTATTTTCTGTGCTTTGTGGTCCAATGAAAAATTGATTTAAACTAAGCTAAATAATAGTAGCATGCAGAATGGAAAAATTAAATAATTGCAACTTAGTCCTAATAACTGAGTAGAATAAGGATTTGAGCGCATGGTGTACTGAATTCACTTCTACTGTCTTCTTTGTTGACAGTAACTACAAGGAGCTTCGGAAGTTCTTTGTTTGTAATTATTAATGTACTTGTGATTGCCCAAATGCATAAAAAGCTAAATAAATAAATTCCTGGAGAAAAATGAAACATACGCTATCTGATCAAAGGTATCTAGGCACCCATAGTGGACATTAATATGGGGTATGTCCACCCTTCGCCATTATAACGGCCTGAACTTTAATGACAAAACTTTCAGTGAGATGCCTGAATGTTTGTGGAGGTATGGCAGCCATTTCTTCCTCAAGACCCCAAGCCAGACAAGGCATTGGGATTTGGAACGAACTCGAAGTCTTGCCCGGCAGTGATGGCCGAGCGGTTCTAGGCGGTTCAGTCTGGAAGTGCGCGACCGCTACGGTCGCAGGTTCGAACCCTGCCTCGGGCATGGATGTGTGTGATGTTCTTAGGTTAGTTAGGTTTAAGTAGTTCTAAGTCTAGGGGACTGATGACCTCAGATGTTAAGTCCCATAGTTTTCACAGCCATTTGAACCATTTTCGAAGACATGACTCATTCCAAAGCTGTTCCTTTTGGTTCAGGAAATTATTGTCCACAAACCATTACCTGAAATATCACGGTTTAGGACAGGGTACATTGTCTTGCTGATACAGACCATCATCGTATGGCAACTATTCCTCCACTGTACACTGTACACAATGCTGTAAAATATATTCGCCGGCCGGTGTGGCCGTGCGGTTAAAGGCGCTTCAGTCTGGAACCGCGTGACCGCTACGGTCGCAGGTTCGAATCCTGCCCCGGGCATGGATGTGTGTGATGTCCTTAGGTTAGTTAGGTTTAATTAGTTCTAAGTTCTAGGCGACTGATGACCTCAGAAGTTAAGTCGCATAGTGCTCAGAGCCAAAATATATTCACATCTTTCCGTATTCAGCGTTTTCTTAAGCACGATAAGTAGACCTCTCCCTAACCATGAAAAATACCCCAATAGCGTAACACTATCTCATCCGTATTTCACTGTTCAAAATAGTTCAAATGGCTCTGAGCAGTATGGGACTTAAATTCTGAGGTCATCAGTCCCCTAGAACTTAGAACTACTTAAACCTAACTAACCTAAGGACATTACACACATCCATGCCCGAGGCAGGATTCCAACCTGCGACCGTAGCGGTCGCTCGGTTCCAGACTGTAGCGCCTAGAACCGCTCGGCCACTCTGGCCGGCTATTTCACTGTTGCCGCTAAGCATGACGACAGGTAGCTTTCTCCAGGCATTCGCCAAACCCAAACCCTTCCATCATTCCAAATCCCTCGTTTCCAATCATCTCCTGTCCATTAATGTTGCTCTTTACGCTACCTCAAACCTCGCTTGGCACAGATTATTTAAAGATGTGACTAAAGAGGAAGTATTCGGCCATTGTATCCTATTATTTTTAACCCCATTGTGTTAGCTGGACTGCTGGCAGGACTTTGGAAATCATGAGTGATTCCTTTCGCTGATCCCATACGATTTTTTAAAACCACCCATCACAACGCTCGTTAGGCGCTGTCCGTCAGTATATACGATCTGCCTGGTCTTGGTTTAACTGTGCTTCTTCCTTCGTGTTTCCATTTCAGTCACATCACCAACAGGGCAGCTTTAGAATGGTTGAAATGTCCCTGGTTGATCTGTTACACAGGCAACATACAATCACATGTCCACATTTGAAATCACTGAGCTCTGCTGACCGACCCACTCCGCTGTTTCTGCTACTCTACTGACAACACAGTACTCCCCGTCTCCTGTTGTACTGGCGGTTGCACTTTCCGTGACATACAATGGCGAATTCTGCATTACATAGGTGTGTCCAGATACCTTGAATCAAATTATGTATAAGTAAATCTCAGACATCTCAATGCATGCTATGAGGGGCGTTTGAAAAGTCCGTGCAAAAACAAAAACTACTTACGTGTTTGGGGTAAGCATTTTTATTTTTCGACATAGTCTCCTTTTAGACTTATACACATCGTCCAACGCTGTTCTAATTTGTTGATCCCTTCCGAATAATAGGAATTGTCTAAGTCTGCAAAATAGCTATTAGTTGCTGCAATCACGTCCTCGTTTGAATAAAATCTTTGTCCTGCCAGCCATTTCTTCAAATTGGGGAACAAATAGTAGTCCCAGGGAGCCAAGTCTTGAGAACAGGGGGGATGTGAAACAAGTTGTAATCCTATTTCCATTAATTTTGCGACCAAAACTACTGAGATGTGTGCTAGTGCATTGTCATGATGGAAAACGACTTTTTTTGCGGCCGAATCACCGGCGTTTTTCTTGCAGCTTGGTTTTCAAACGGTCCAATAACGATGAATAATATGCACCTGTAATAGTTTTACTCGTTTCCAGATAGTCGATGAGGATTATTCCTTGAAAACATCAAAAGACAGTCGACATAACCTTTCCTGCCGAAGGACTGGTCTTCGCCTTTTTTGGTGAAGATTCTCCCTTGGTAACGCATGGTTCAGATTGTTGCTTAGTCTCAGGAGTACAGTAATGTATCCATGTTTCATCCACGGTGACGAAACGATGCTTAAAGTCCTGCGGATTCTTCCTGAACAGCTGCAAACCATCCTTGCAACACTTCACACGATTCCGTTTTTGGTCAAGCGTGAGCAATCGCGGAACCCATCTTGCGGATAGCTTTCTCATGTCCAAATGTTTATGCAAAACGTTATGTACCCGTTCATTCGAGATGCCCACAGCACTATCAATCTCACGCAATTAAATCTTGTGTCATCCCTCACCATATCATGGATTTTATCAATGATTTCTGGAGTCGTAACCTCCATAGGGCTTCCAGAACGTTCAGCATTACTTGTGCCCATATGGCCACTCCGAAAAATTTGAAACCACTTTAAACTGTTCTAATCGAAGGTGCAGAGTCACCATAATGTGCCTCAAGCTTCTCTTTAGTCTCCTGAGGCATTTTGCCTTTCATAAAGTAATGTTTAATCACCACACGAAATTCTTCTTCTTCCATTTTTTGATAATCACTCGACTTCCTTGATTCACACGAATGCCAAACACAAAGAAATAGACCAATATGGCTGAAACTTCGTATGCGTTCTTTCCAAAGATGCTACTAACTAAAGACGACCTCGATAAGCGCCGGTGGTGCCATCTCTCGGACTTTGCACGGACTTTTCAAACGCCCCTCGTATATCTCTGTTAATGGACAATTCGGTTTGGCCATCGTAACTTAGGTTGACGCCATACCTTTGCAGTACAATCCCACTCTCTCAGCTCGAGAAAAAGACACACTCGCGAGACAACTTCATTTGTTTCAACATGGGATTATACAGCCACCGATTGGAAATAACTGTTTTGTACATTGACCTAGGTTTCGACACCTACTAAGGGTATCTGTCAGAATGAAATTTTGAGAACCGTAAATTTACATTGCGAAAAAGCAATGGTCAGAATTTAGAGCAGCTATGCTCAAGTCAGAATACTTGTTCTAAATGTGAGCATTGCTTTTTCGCAATGTAATTTTACGGTTCTCAAAATTTCATTCTGAAGAAGTCACTGTTAGTAGGTGTCGAAACCTCGGTCAATGTACCAAACAGTTATTTCCAACCGGTTGGCTGTATAATCCTACGCTGAAACTAGCTTATGGTTGCTGAGTAACAGCCATGCTTAAAAGGGAAAACTCCATTGGTGTTATTTGGCGCTCTGCTTCCTCAGCTGCCTACAAGCTACGGTTTCACGAAGAGGCATCTGACGGCATTTGAACGGCAGCGCGCAACCTATTCGTTCTTCCGCCGCTGTTCGCGCATTGACCGAGAATGGTTACTCACTTATTTATTCATGGGACGCGTGTGCGGCCGAGGTCACTGAACTCATCGATCAAAGGCTGGCCTGCTTGTTTTCGATTTGCCGGTATCCTTGAAGAAGGGTAGCCACGGCTCATCGCCCGGACGGTTCTGTTACTAAAAACTGACTTAGATCCTACCTGACTTTTTCTGGGCTCAACATAATTTTTTTTACAGTTGGTGGAACTAAACTGAATTATGGGACATCAGATCCGTCTATTATGAAGACTGTTTTTTTTTTTTTAATACTTAGGCTTGTTTCAACACCCTTGTGTCATGGTCAGTGGGTAACACTGTTCGGTTGAGAAAGAAGGAAACTTGTTTTAAGTAATAATAACTGAAGCGTAAATTAGGCCAAAATATTTTATGCCTATTGTGATTATTACCTAATTATCTACAACGTTAGATAGTGTTGGACCACCTTTACGTTATCGAACAGCTTGCCCTCTGCAAACGAAATGATATTATTGTGAATTTGTTTGGTGGGTTAACCATTTCGTAAAGAAGGTCTTAGATAATCTAACATTATAAAAAATAAGGTAATAATCGTAACATGGCATAAAATATTCTAGGACTAATTTCCATTTCAATCGTTATTGCCTAAAACTTGTTTGCATTACAAACAATTGAATAAAAGCACTTACTGATGATGGTACAAAGGCGCTGAAACATGTTGGGCATTAAAAAGAATACATGTCTGTAACAAGCGGACCCGAATTCCCATCATTTAGGAGAAGGGGGAGGAGATTAGTGTTTAACTTCCTGTCGGCAACTAGGTCATTAGAAATGGAGCACAAGCTCGGATTAGAGAAAGATAAAGAACGAAATCGGCCGTGGCCTTCCGAAGGGGCCATCCCGGCATCTGCCTTAAAAATTTAGGGAAATCCCGGAAAACTTAAATCAGGATGACCGGACGCGGGTTTGAACGGTCGTCCGCCCGAATTCGAGTCCTGTATGCTAACCATTGCACTACCCTGCTCCGTCCCATAATTTAGTCTGCAAACGTGGCTGCTCTCAGAGCTTCAAAACCAAATGGAGCTAAACTAGATCCTTTATTATTAATTCGATACAATAATGTACACATTTTTGCATCTCTGTATTTAAGTGCATGTTTATAATCTGCGTAATGTCAGTGATACTGGACAGAAGTTACTTGATTGTCCTGATAATGGAAGGGAGAGGTGTACCACTCACTTTGATTAAATGTGAGACAACTCTCGGGTTCATTGTATAATTTTTATTTTTTTTTCTTGCTCTTCTTGCGAATCGTTTATAGAAATACTTTGCAGATGTGAAAAACGGAAAGCTCTGAATTTCACGTTAAGCTGTAGGTCCATAGCTGGTTGGAAGATCAGGTGCTTAGACTGAAGAAAGAAAAGGATACGCAGTCTACATTAGGGCCTTTCGTAAAAAAGCATTTTGCTGTTGAAGCCATCTTTCGGCATGAGACAATTCACATTTTATTACTGGATGCTAGTTTGCTAGGTACATCGAGATAGAGGCTGACTGTATTCTTCTGGAAGCAGTACTATGTTACTCGTTAAATTAGATTCGTTTCTAATTGTCTGTGGAATTTCAACTTTATTTATCTTTACAGTAATATAAATAAAAACGCTACTTAACCAGTCACTACATGTTTAAGTTTTGATTTACAATATGATTGAGAGGCGATGTTCCATTATGAGGTAGCAATTCTGGTGTTTATCTGAAGAGCATTGTTCGCAGGAAAATCAACAACGTCGATACATCTCAAATATTTTAGGTTTCACTTTTTCATGTTATGGTTTTTTTTTGTCTTGAGGTGTGCAAAGATTATTACACCTGTAAATATTGTTTTTACACATTTCTACATAATTTATACATCAATAAAGTTGCACGTACTTTATTTTATGCATATGTTAAAACTACATAGAGTACTTAGAATTCTGAGTTTTATTAGGTAAATTAATTTAAAAGTAAAATACACTATTGTATGTACAACAAGAGGATCTGTAATGAATGAAATTAAATATGGTCAACTGCGTATGATGTGGTTTCTGGCAAGAGACTTATCCCTCTAAAGTTATTTATTACTTTCGTATGTTGATTGTCACTATCTTCATTCGGAATTACACCTGGTTGTAGCTTTTAGTTTCTGTAGACTTCTAATGGCTTCTACGTATTTAAATTTATGTCATGTGATTATGCATGTAAAATAGTCGGTACTTTATTTATGTCTTATTTTTAACTTATTGCAATCCTTTAGTAGAAGGAATGTCAATTTTTCACAAAATCAAAAAAATATCAAAGGTTCTCTCTGTCTGCCCACTGTTAAATCTTCCACAAATACACTGTATCGTATACGCTTCTGTTTTCTTAAATTTATCTCGTTTCTTTGTTGTTTGTGGTAGTTATTCCTGACGTTTTTTGTTGAGAAGTTTATATTGATCCCATGTTTCTCCATGGTTCATGCAATATTCTGTGAGACAATACCGATAATAGCTACACCTGATGAAAGAAACAACCTCTCCTCCAATTCATCTAAAGCCCTTTCTGAATCACTCTGCTTGGAGGTTTGAAACCAACAGGCTGCTTCTCTAACTTGTGTTTCCCCCCTTCTTTTATTATCATTTAATTCGACGTTCTGACACCATAGGTAGCCTGACATTCAGAAGTGATTGCTCTGACTGAACGATGCAAGCAAGCACCACCTGCTGACGATACAGCGAAGCACCTATGAAGTCGTGCACTGAAATCTATACTGAAAGGTTGAATGATAGTATACAATTGGGCTGAACATTTAAGCTTCGCCGCAAAACGAGTGAAAACATACGACAAGAGCTGGGGGGCTGAAAGCATCATCCTTAAAATGCTGGGTTACAGAATCAGTTGGTTACAGAACTCACAGGGTACCTCTGAATCTAGGATAGCCAAGACGGCTTGGTCACATAAACCAGTACATCGATGAAGACAAGGATGACCCTAGAAAAGATGACTGGAACTAGTCTAAAACCATAAGCTTTGAAGATTATGATCACGATCACATTCATGGTCATGAGAAAGATAATATAGCCATCATTTGCTTCACCGTCTCTTCAGCATTTCTCCGAAATTATATTTGGAGTGTAAATGCTGAGGAGATAGTTTTCTAACTCTATCATGGGTTGGCGCTTTACTTTGTCACAAAATATCACGTTACAATCATCCACCGCGCGGATTGCAGTCCGTTGTATGGAACGTCAAAGAGTTACGATGGTACGGGGGAAGTTCTTGACGTGGCTCAGAGAGGGCATTGATATCACCACAGTTTCGTTTTTGTTCTGATGGTAAATGTTGCACAAAAACGAAAGTCGAGCGTCAACCTGATCTGCGTAGTGGTGTTGTTAACATAGCTTTTTAAAACAGTGTCAAAGTGCAGGTCTATGCTATGTTCACTGAAATAAATGTCTTCATAATTTTTTTTTTGTATGTTCACCGCCAACGGGATCTGTTGGTAAAGTTTTGCGAGTCATTTTCACGAGTTGGTGGCACATTATTAAGAGCCACACGAAACACGCCCAAGAACTGCAACCAGAAATGAAAACGAGGAAGTCGGGACTGGACGATTGGCGATTGGGGGGGTATGAAATAAACGACTACTTAGGCTTGTGAGAAGAACAGTATGGTACAGCTTAGAAGTAGAATTTACTATGACAAAGTTTTGGGTAGCACTGGTGCCTCATTTGCTGAGTAGAACCAAAGAAAGTTACGTAAAGAAATTTTGTATAATCTTGGGACGATTCTAAAATGAATCTAACAGATTTTATACTCCATTCTGCTATATCGGAAGAGGCATGAGTACACCACTTAACCCTAGAAATGAAATGACACTCAAAACATTGCGTGAAAAACGGTGGCCTTGCGCTAAGCTAGTGACCCTGTGCTTTAAATGAAGTTACTTTCATGTGATGGTATCGTTAAGGCCAGTGTTCTGCAAAATAGACTCTCCTTATTGATTGCCTTGGGAAAGGTAAGACAGTAAATACTGCGTTAAGTCTCCAGACCCAACTGGATAAAAAAAATGATTCAGGAAACTGAAGTATATGTTATCGGTGCATCCTCAACATTCACCAGATTTAACATCCTCTGATTTCCCCATCTGCAGAAATTTGTGTCTGGCTAATGACTGGACTCCACTGAATAGGCTATGACAATTGCAGGTGAATATTTTGAACCCTTTCCACACTCTACGTTCATTGAGCTTATTCACGGGAAAAAATATTGGACAAATACATTTATCTAAAAGTGAAGTGCATGAATCTGTCTTTTTTTTTTTTAATCTAAGAAACATAGTTCCACTATCATACCGATAACATTTCATCTTTATCATGTGTTTGGAGGTAGAGTTGCAGGGAACACGTAATCTTCCACAGTAACTCGTACACATTACCTCTCGGCTTTCCATGTTTGCTTTTAAACAGTACTATACGAGACTGGCAGAAAAAAATTATGTGTAACGCTCTCACATGAATTAATATTAATCTTGGTACACGAATTCCAGAACTTGGTTTTATCATTTCTTCCGAATGTTGCAAAGAAAATGATTGCCTTCTGCATTCTGACTATTATGCATTAAATCTTTATATCTGTTGTATAGTGACTGCATTAAAATTTTATTTCTGTTAGCTGATAAAAAGACGTTAACAAAGGAAGATGAGAAAAATTGGAGGCTTTTGATATGTGAATATGGAGGAAGGTGGGAAGGTAATCCGGACATAAAGAATTAGGAATGAAGAAGTGTTTAAAAGGTGAGCCAAAGAAAGACAAATACTTGTGGATATTTTAAAAAGCAAAAAGAATCTGTTAGGATGCTGTCTAAGAAGAGAGTCCTTATCTACAGATACTTTAGAAAAAATTATGAAAGGAAAAAGAAGAAGAGGGGAGAAAAGATACCAGTTGATACATAAAAGTGCAAAACAGTTATGTAATGACAAGAAAAGGCAGACGACAGAGAGAGATGGATAGCCAACATTATTTAAAGACTTATCCAATTGGCAGAGCGCTAAAATAAAAAGCAGTGAACAATCCTAGCAACATGAAATCTCCACTCGGTTTCGTACGGGCACATGCTAGTTTGCTCGCTATAAAATAAATAGTCAAATTGTTTTATATATGTGCAGGATGGCTAAGAAGGTACCGTCTAACACAGTAGCAAGTGCAACCACATTCCTATTTTTCCATGGTAATTCGACAGCCATCAAATGAACGTTTGGTTCAATAGCCAGCTATTGACAACAATTTACTTTTAATAGCCTCAGCACCAGCACTGATCAGAGACACTCTTCAGATTGAAAATTTTTCCATAATATGAATGAGACTTTGAATTGAAATTGTAGATGTGGAAAATGTTACAGGTCATGTTTATAATAATGATTTAATAATGTCATCGTCATGTTCACATTATGGGCATATGAATGGTGGAATGAATATGTAGAACGGATGCACACGGAAAATGAAGTTGAAGGCAATATTATAGAAAGGAAAGAAGAAATAGATGAAGATGAATTAGCAGATATGATACTGCGAAAAGAATCTGACAGAGCACTCAAAGATCTAAGTCGGAACAAGGGTCCTGGAGTAGACGACATTCCCTCTGAATTGTTGGTAATCTTCGAAGAGCAAGCAAAACAAATTTATGCCACCTGGCTTGCAAGATATATGAGTCAGGCAAAATACTATCAGACTTCAAGAAGAGCGTAATAATTATACACTCCTGGAAATGGAAAAAAGAACACATTGACACCGGTGTGTCAGACCCACCATACTTGCTCCGGACACTGCGAGAGGGCTGTACAAGCAATGATCACACGCACGGCACAGCGGACACACCAGGAACCGCGATGTTGGCCGTCGAATGGCGCTAGCTGCGCAGCATTTGTGCACCGCCGCCGTCAGTGTCAGCCAGTTTGCCGTGGCATACGGATATCCATCGCAGTCTTTAACACTGGTAGCATGCCGCGACAGCGTGGACGTGAACCGTATGTGCAGTTGACGGACTTTGAGCGAGAGCGTATAGTGGGCATGCGGGAGGCCGGGTGGACGTACCGCCGAATTGCTCAACACGTGGGGCGTGAGGTCTCCACAGTACATCGATGTTGTCGCCAGTGGTCGGCGGAAGGTGCACGTGCCCGTCGACCTGGGACCGGACCGCAGCGACGCATGGATGCACGCCAAGACCGTAGGATCCTACGCAGTGCCGTAGGGGACCGCACCGCCACTTCCCAGCAAATTAGGGACACTGTTGCTCCTGGGGTATCGGCGAGGACCATTCGCAACCGTCTCCATGAAGCTGGGCTACGGTCCCGCACACCGTTAGGCCGTATTTCGCTCACGCCCCAACATCGTGCAGCCCGCCTCCAGTGGTGTCGCGACAGGCGTGAATGGAGGGACGAATGGAGACGTGTCGTCTTCAGCGATGAGAGTCGCTTCTGCCTTGGTGCCAATGATGGTCGTATGCGTGTTTGGCGCCGTGCAGGTGAGCGCCACAATCAGGACTGCATACGACCGAGGCACACAGGGCCAACACCCGGCATCATGGTGTGGGAAGCGATCTCCTACACTGGCCGTACACCACTAGTGATCGTCGAGGGGACACTGAATAGTGCACGGTACATCCAAACCGTCATCGAACCCATCGTTCTACCATTCCTAGACCGGCAAGGGAATTTGCTGTTCCAACAGGACAATGCACGTCCGCATGTATCCCGTGCCACCCAACGTGCTCTAGAAGGTGTAAGTCAACTACCCTGGCCAGCAAGATCTCCGGATCTGTCCCCCATTGAGCATGTTTGGGACTGGATGAAGCGTCGTCTCACGCGGTCTGCACGTCCAGCACGAACGCTGGTCCAACTGAGGCGCCAGGTGGAAATGGCATGGCAAGCCGTTCCACAGGACTACATCCAGCATCTCTACGATCGTCTCCATGGGAGAATAGCAGCCTGCATTGCTGCGAAAGGTGGATATACACTGTACTAGTGCCGACATTGTACATGCTCTGTTGCCTGTGTCTATGTGCCTGTGGTTCTGTCAGTGTGATCATGTGATGTATCTGACCCCAGGAATGTGTCAATAAAGTTTCCCCTTCCTGGGACAATGAATTCACGGTGTTCTTATTTCAATTTCCAGGAGTGTAGTTCCAAAGAAGGCAGCTACTGACAGATGTGAAAATTACCTCACTGTCCGTTTGATAAGTCACGCTGCAACATACTGATTCGAGGTGTTTACAGAAGAATGAAAAATTCGTAGAAGTCGACCTTGGGGAAGGTTAGTTTGGGTTCCGGAGAAAAGTGGGAACACGCGATGCGACAGTGAGTCTACGACTTATCTTACAAGATAGGTTAACGAAAGATAAAACTATGTTTATAATATTTGTAAATTTATAGAAAGCTTTGACAATGTTGTCTGGAATTCACCCTTTGAAATACTGGAGATAGCAGGGATAAAATACAAGGAACGAAATGTAATTACAATTTACATAGAAACTTGACCGCAGTTATAAGAGCCAAAGGACGTGAAAGAGTAGCAGTGGTTGAGAAGCGAGCGAGACAAGAATGTAGCCTACCCTCGATGTTATTCAATCTCTACATTGAGCAAGCAATAAAGGAAATCAAAGAGAAATTTGGAAAGGAAATTAAATTTCATGTGGAACAAATAAAAACTGGATGGTTTACCTATGACACTGAAATTCTGTCGGAGAAACAAAATGACGTAGAAGAGCCGTTGAATTGAATGGAGAGTGTCTTGGAACGAAGTTATAAGGTGAACATCAACAAAAGTAAAACAAGGGTCATGGAATGTAGTTGAATTAGATGTTGTTGAAGGAATTAGATTAGGATACGAGACACTAAAAGTAGTAGATGAATTTTGCTATTCGGGTAGCAAAATAACCGAAGAAGGGAGGATATAAAATGCAGACCGGCAACACGACGAAAAGTAGTTCTGAAAAAGAGAAATTTGTTAATATCTGACATAAATTTAGATTGTAGGAAGTCTTTCTTGAAGGTTTTTGCCCAGAATGTAGGCATGTACAGAAGTGAAATGAAATAATTCGGACATGTCCGAAAGAACAGACACCACATTCGTAATTAAGGGGATGACGCCCAATGATCTCTTCAGTGCAGATGCACACCAAACTCGAACTGTTTCGGCAGTCGGCGAGATGCCGCGAGTAATGAGGCTGATGACTAAGGGCACTACATCAGTAGTGTGTAGTGTAAGTTGAGAATTTGCGACTGACGGGAGGCGTGCTAGGGTAGTGAGTGCGATTGTGGTGATCACTGTGTCCGGATGGCGCAGTGGTCAACGCAACTGTCCAGTAAGCAGTAACTGTGTTCGAATCCCGGTCTGGCACAAATTTTCAACTTGTCCCATTGATATAAATCAATGCCCACTGGCAGCTAATGCCTTTAATTGCTTTGTCTTGATTCATAGTGACTGTAGGATCAAAATAGTGTCCTTTCGGATGTGTAAAAAAAAAAGGCAAAACATGTGTAGGATTTGAGCTGGCTATTCCTGCATCTAATGTTACGTCAATTTGACTTCTGTGAATGAGATTAGTTCCCTGCAGCCTAGATGAAATAAAAGGTAATTGTTATGAATTCATCTGTGAATATTTTGCACAAATAAATGAAGTTCTGCACCGCGATTACGAAGTATCCGTGCTCGGATAGCACTCCTGTATCTCCTTCAGGCTAACAGAATGAACGTTGAGGGTTCCTAGCAGGAGAAACTTTCTTAACTCCGTTCTTCTTTAGGAATTCGCCTGGAGGTAATGAATGCCAGCTATAAGTTTTATGTGTTCTGGAACTTTTTCTGATTAGATTATTTCCATTTCTCGCTCGCTTTATCACATCGTGGGCTTTTAACGGATTGGTGCTCGGCATGGCATGATATCGTACACGGTAGTTTTAAGGCGCCAACTTTAGCGGCTAAAACCGCACGACAACCCATATACACTCCTGGAAATGGAAAAAAGAACACATTGACACCGGTGTGTCAGACCCACCATACTTGCTCCGGACAATGCGAGAGGGCTGTACAAGCAATGATCACACGCACGGCACAGCGGACACACCAGGAACCGCGGTGTTGGCCGTCGAATGGCGCTAGCTGCGCAGCATTTGTGCACCGCCGCCGTCAGTGTCAGCCAGTTTGCCGTGGCATACGGAGCTCCATCGCAGCCTTTAACACTGGTAGCATGCCGCGACAGCGTGGACGTGAACCGTATGTGCAGTTGACGGACTTTGAGCGAGGGCGTATAGTGGGCATGCGGGAGGCCGGGTGGACGTACCGCCGAATTGCTCAACACGTGGGGCGTGAGGTCTCCACAGTACATCGATGTTGTCGCCAGTGGTCGGCGGAAGGTGCACGTGCCCGTCGACCTGGGACCGGACCGCAGCGACGCACGGATGCACGCCAAGACCGTAGGATCCTACGCAGTGCCGTAGGGGACCGCACCGCCACTTCCCAGCAAATTAGGGACACTGTTGCTCCTGGGGTATCGGCGAGGACCATTCGCAACCGTCTCCATGAAGCTGGGCTACGGTCCCGCACACCGTTAGGCCGTCTTCCGCTCACGCCCCAACATCGTGCAGCCCGCCTCCAGTGGTGTCGCGACAGGCGTGAATGGAGGGACGAATGGAGACGTGTCGTCTTCAGCGATGAGAGTCGCTTCTGCCTTGGTGCCAATGATGGTCGTATGCGTGTTTGGCGCCGTGCAGGTGAGCGCCACAATCAGGACTGCATACGACCGAGGCACACAGGGCCAACACCCGGCATCATGGTGTGGGGAGCGATCTCCTACACTGGCCGTACACCACTGGTGATCGTCGAGGGGACACTGAATAGTGCACGGTACATCCAAACCGTCATCGAACCCATCGTTCTACCATTCCTAGACCGGGAAGGGAACTTGCTGTTCCAACAGGACAATGCACGTCCGCATGTATCCCGTGCCACCCAACGTGCTCTAGAAGGTGTAAGTCAACTACCCTGGCCAGCAAGATCTCCGGATCTGTCCCCCATTGAGCATGTTTGGGACTGGATGAAGCGTCGTCTCACGCGGTCTGCACGTCCAGCACGAACGCTGGTCCAACTGAGGCGCCAGGTGGAAATGGCATGGCAAGCCGTTCCACAGGACTACATCCAGCATCTCTACGATCGTCTCCATGGGAGAATAGCAGCCTGCATTGCTGCGAAAGATGGATATACACTGTACTAGTGCCGACATTGTGCATGCTCTGTTGCCTGTGTCTATGTGCCTGTGGTTCTGTCAGTGTGATTATGTGATGTATCTGACCCCAGGAATGTGTCAATAAAGTTTCCCCTTCCTGGGACAATGAATTCACGGTGTTCTTATTTCAATTTCCAGGAGTGTATAATACAATTAGAGCATGCTGATGAAAGAACCCACTTGGTAAGGATGGAAATTGGAATGTCGTAGCGAAAGACTCAATCGCTGATTCATGGTAGATAGATTTAGATACACTGTTAGAATTCAAAGTAGCATTTCTTGATCAGACTCTTGTAGTGCTCTTCCGTTACGAAGGCACCGAGATAGAGGAAAGCCTGAAATATGATGATGATGAACATGAGAGAGAACATACAAAATAAAATAATTACGACGATGAACAAAATTATGAAACGTGGTGAAAACAAGTTCCAATTCAGGTTCGTACTGCGTCAACTGACTTTTAATCGAATCTGTGCTTCTAGAAATAACATTTATATCAATTGCGATTGTGTAAAGAATTGAGCTCCCATGAGTAAAACAACTTCAAACGTCCGATTTCTTCACAAATAAATAAATGTAAATAGTTGACGTTAAGCATGTAAGCGAGAAAAAAAAGTTTAGAAAAGGTTTGAAATTATATGTAAAGTTTGTTGGAAGTCGCTAAGTGCTCTTATTCCCAAATACTGGATGAATATAATCGGCGTAATTTGAGAATATTGAGCTATACTGTCTCAAGACACAGACATAGCTTCTAACTGTAATACTTGTATTACTGTGTTAATCATTTAACGTAAGATTATATCTCTTAATGAGTTCATTATTCCAACATTTTAAATTCGGGCCGGCCGGAGTGGCCGTGCGGTTCTAGACGCTACAGTCTGGAGACGAGCGATCGCTACAGTCGCAGGTTCGAATCCTGCCTCGGGCATGGATGTGTGTGATGTCCTTAGGTTAGTTAGGTTTAATTAGTTCTAAGTTCTAGGCGACTGATGGCCTCAGAAGTTAAGTCGCATAGTGCTCAGAGCCATTTATTTAAATTAGGTCACTAATTACATGAAATACTGAAAATCAAAATTTTGTTGTCCCTGGAAGCCATTACTAGATAAGCAACCTGCAGATCTGACCTAGAACCATGAACAATGAACCATCAGTCACGTTAGTCTGTCAGTAATATATATTGTGGGGTTTGTTCGAAATATGGTTGTCCTTTTAAGGGTAAATTGTAGCGCGTTGTTCAAAAGTCATTTTAAAATCATTATTTAACCACGACTAACCCACTACACGTTACTGTAGTTATTTCATCTAATCGGTTCGAAGAGATTTTCTAATGCTGAACAGCATGAGGACAAGGAGTAAATTTCCTGACTTGGTGCAGAGATGACGATGATTGCTATGGAATCTTGCTTTTGTCATGCTGGTATATAGTGCTGAATAATGTAAAAGCAATGTCAACTTGTGTATACTTTTGAAATGGAATATTGTACATCAGGAATTTTTTAACATTCCTATCGCCAACTAAATTTAATCTTTGGTGAATTTTAATAGGGATTCAGCTCCTAAATTTTTAGTAATGAGATAATGGAAAGCGTGATTCTATCTAACCGTACTGACTTGAACAAGATGCAAGTGAAGGTCGTCCTAAAATTCCCACCATAGAAGAAAACGTAAACAAAGTTCATAATATAGTACTGTTTGGTGATTACATTGTACGAAATAACTGAGGTCAGACGCACATTAGAAGCAAAAATGTGGTAGATTCTACATGAACTGGTTTTTGTGTCAAGGCTTTCTGCGAGATAGTGGCTTATTTATGGAATGTTCATAACAATAAATAAGAAAACGATTTTCTGAGTAACGTCGGGCCCTCTTCAAAAAGAAATCTAGATTAGTTATTGTGAATTAGGCATAGGGCCAACGTCTTACATCCAATAACGGAACAGCTATCGGGTCAGGCGGTTACGAGGCTCCTGAAGACAAGTTGACTACGCCTGCTGGAAACGTTGTGGCCAATAGTCTCTGGAAAGCAAGACTGATTCTTGTTATTGATTACCTTGAAAAGTTCATAGTAACAACTGGAGATTACTACTTAAGCAGTCCGGACTAACCGAGTGTAAAAATACAGGTAGGTCGTCAGAGGACTATATCGTAGAAAAGAAAAACATATTGAGCGACAGCATGCATTGCCTTCAGTGGAAAAAGCCAGGACAGCCATAAGTCGCACCCAATACAATTTACTGGCCGGTTTCGTTCAATTTAACAAGAGCGTAGTCAGAAACTGTGCAATTAACAGTTTAAAGTAATCAGCCAACTACTTTAAACTGTAAATTCCACAGTTTCTGGCGATGTTCTTGTCAAACTGAGCGAAACCGCTCAATAAAATATACTGAGTGCGACTGGTGGCTGCCCTGAAAATCTTAAACACCTTCATTCTCACCAGATTTAGCACCCTCACTTGTAGCTAACACCACGCTAAAAATATTTGTGACTGGGATTCCTTTTTGAGACGATGGGGAAGTTGTTGCAGTCAGTGATAAGCATTTAGCAGATCTTGCACAATCTCACGTAGATGTGGAAGGTGGTGGAATAACATTGGGAAAAGTACACTGACATTAAAGCGTACTACATAAAAAATAAGAGTATTTGTGACCTAAGAAAGAGATGTTAGAATCGTTTCCGTTGTAAATAGCAGATTTCCTCGCCGCACAACATGGAGCTTCCTTACCTACATACACAGTCTGGGAATCACCTTGAAATGCGTGGCGAAGCATACTTAGCATGGTATCACGTGTTAGAGTATTCTTGTGTTCCATGCACGTATGGGAGCGCGGGAAGAACAACTACTCGAATTCCTCAGTGCGCGCTATGAGTCTAATCTAAATTCAAAACGAATACAACAATTAAAAATGGCTGTAACCATTAAATGTATAGTGATACACCGATAAGAATTACAGAAAATGTAAAGCAATGTCCAAAATTAAGATCGTAGCATAAGTGCAGTGAACTGAAAAGTAGCACATGCACAGAAATGAAGTGCAAAAGCTCGTATCGTTAGTTGAAAGTAACGGATCCTGCACAGAAGGCATTGTGTGCGTTGAAATTTGACAATTACCGTTCTGTCAGCTCGATATGGATTCCACGGATCACCTCTTTAAGCAAGATGGAGCACCACTATATTGGAGTATCGAGGTTCGCACATTTACAAGTCAGCGTCCTCCAAACTGTTAATATCAGTAGTACTTGACATGACGGTGGCGTGTTATGCTTTTGTGTCTTCTAGATCTCTGACCTTTCATTAAAGGATTTCTTTTTATTGTGCTACATCTAAGACTTTGTCTGTGTACCTCCTTTACCGCAAATAATTCAAGAACTCAAATACGTATTTCTAGTGCACTGGCGTCGCCATCCACATACATGCTTCAAGATGTACGACGTGACATGGGTTGTCACCTAGATGTTGTCAGTGTGACCAAGGGGAATCATGTAGAACACCTATAAAGTAACTAAAGAAAATGTTAACTGTCTCTTACGCACCACAAAGGAATTATCCGAATGGGATAAAATTCCGTAGATATTATGAACATGTTATGTTACATATCCCACACAATCAAAATGTTCGTAGTTGTATAGAGAGTAAATATCCTACGTTGAATTAACTATTCTAGTGTTGTCAACATTTACATAATTTCATAAGGGAAGAAACGTTATATTTGCAGATAAATGTTACTTATCTTGCTATGGCTGTTCCATTGTCTAGGGTGTCGGTTCCTGTTGATGCTTTTCAATTAACAGGTCCAAGGTATTTTGTTTCAGTAAAAGTCGCTGGAATATTGTGGCTTTTTGACATCATCAATAGTTATTCATAAATTCTTCACATTTTATTCAGCACCTTTTTCAAGTAAATGTATTGTGCATCATTTCAACAAAAAATGGCTCTGAGCACTATCGGACTGAACATCTCAGGTCATCAGTCCCCTAGAACTTAGAACTACTTAAAGCTAACTAACCTAAGGACATCACACACATCCATGCCTGAGGCAGGATTCAAACCTGTGACCGTAGCGGTCGCGCGGTTCCAGACTGAAGCGCCTAGAAAAGCGCCTAGAACCGCTCGGTCACAGAGGCCGGCTCATTTCAACACAACACAAGGAACTTGATAGTTACATGGGTCAATATCGACAACAACTGAAACTATTATGGCGCGCTTGGTGCCTAAAATTTCTATAAGAAAATGGCTCTGAGCACTATGCGACTTAACCTCTGAGGTCATAAGTCGCCTAGAACTTAGAACTAATTAAACCTAAGTAACCTAAGGACATCACACACATCCATGCCCGAGGCAGGATTCGAACCTGCGACCATAGCGGTCGCTCTGCTCCAGACTGTAGCGCCTAGAACCGCATGGCCACTCCGGCCGGCAATTTCAATAAGTAGTACGTGCGTAGCTTCCAGATCCTTCTAGAACAGGATGTAGTTTAAATGGATTTTATTATAACTTTCATAATTGAAATTACCTTACATGTATAATTTACATAATGTCTTCTGGAAATACTTTTTATATAAAGATTTATACGCCTAATAGTTAATAATGACGATTGCAAATTTTGACTGTATAAATACTATCAGATTCCTGTCTTTGTGTAATTGTCCATTAAATTATCGATAATAAAATTAGAAAAATTGGAAATGAAATCACAAATTATGTTTGCATGAGAACTGAAGCGTAATAATAGCGGCTTCACTGTAAAGTTGTTATTGACTCATTTCAGTTAACAATTGTGATTACTCTTCGCTCTCTGTTGCAAGTGACCTTCTTCAGGTTGTTTTTGTTTACTCCTCAATAAGGCGGGCCGGAAGCGGCCTACATAGGCCGCTCTTTGGCCGAGAGACACAACAGATAGACATAGTGGACAGAGAAACGTATAAAAAGCATGGTAATACATGATGAACATATTCACAATATATTAGAAGTTGTTCGACAGAAGGCACTGTACATAAAGGGTGTCACCACGTGAACAGACGAAGACATCCAGTTCGAGACGCAAACGTAGGAGAACACTGATGAAAACATTGTAGCACACAACAAAGAAACACTGATGCACGGAAACACTGGTGACGTTCATCGGCGAAGCACTCGCAAACACGCTGATGAAAAAGGGGGGCGGGGGGTGCCTCCAGGTGGAAGGGCGGAGGTAGGAGAGTGGGAAGCAGAGGGTTGGAGCCAGTGGGAGAGAAGAAGGAAAGGGGAGGAAAGAGGGTAGGGGGTGTGTGGAAGCCCGGGGAGGGGAGGGAGGGGGAGGAAGGGAGGAGGGAGAGAAGGGAAAGAGGGTGCCTTGGAGGAAAAACACAGGAGGAGGAAGGGAAGGATCAAAGGTGGTAGGAGGGGTAGACGGAGGGCACGAGGGCATTATCAGGGAGGGGGAGTTTGCGGAAGCCACCTTGGGAGAGGGTATGGAGTGTGGTAAGATAGAGAGCGGGTGGGATGCTGGTGTACAGGCGCGGCAGTGGACGGGAGTGGGAAAGGATGGGAAAGACAAGTGGGTGAGGGGGATCAAGTTTACAGGTGGTGTAAAGGATCTGTATCCATTCAAGGAAGAGGAGGAGGTGTGGGAAAGGAATTAAGTCGTAGAGGATCCGCATGGGGGAAGGGAGGTGGATGCGATAGGCGAGGTGGAGGTCATGGCATTCCAGGATTTGTAGAAGGTAGGAGGGGCGGAGATCCAGGCGGGATGGGCATAACAGAGGATGGAGCGGATTAGGTGTGGAGGATTGTGGAGGGGTCCAGACTCCATGTGCGGTCAGAAAGGAGCTTGAGGAGGCGGAGTCGGGGGCATGCTTTGGCTTGGATCGTCCGGAGATGGGCTGAATGAGAAAACTTTGTTTCTTATATACCTGCAGACGTGGCTGTTCTCTGATTCTGACAGGTTGTTAAGAATAAAAGGGAGGTATGTTAGAAGCTCTTTATTGGTGTTTTTATTATTTCTTTTCATAGGCGGAAATCCGACGATTTGATTGGTATTTGTATTACTGCTTGTGATTGGTGAAATTCGGTGAATGGAAAACCAGGCGGCAGTTGTGACGACGCGTTGCTTTCTCGGTTTATAGCGCCGGCTGAGGCGCGCCAGTACTCTTATGTACCTGCGGCCGCTGCGGTTATTGCTTCATGTGAGCTGTCGTACCGTAACGCTGTTACTGCTGGCAGACAAGACATCGGAAGTCGGTACCCGTCTTCTCTGTTTATATTGGCGGGTCGCTTGGCTATTTCTGTTTCCTCTCCAATCTTCCCCTTGAAAATAAGAGACTACATCGCTGGTGCGCGAGTTTCAACAAAATCAATCTGTTTGCCGCACTCATCCTCGTGTTCTGCCACTGCTGACTTGGTGTGTTGTCTTAGTCGGATATATCTTTCATGTTCAGATATCTGCGTGCTGACGGGTCGACCCGTTTCGCACACATACACTAATCCACATTCGCACCTGATTTCTTAAAATCCAGAAGCATGTAATTTGTCAACTGCATCTTTCGTTGTGGGAAGAACATCTTTTATTCTGTTGCTGCTTCGGAAAATCGGCTTGATGCCTGCTCAGCAGAGAATTTTGCCCAGCCGTTCAGTGACACGTTGAACATATGGTAATAGAGCGATGTTTCGGGCTTCCTTCTGCTCTCCTCTATTGCCTTCATTCTTTGTCGCTATAGTAATAAAAACACAGATAGACAATTTCTAACATCCCTTCCCTTCATCCTTCACAACCTCTCATAATCAGATAACAGCAAACATCTGCAGGTATATAAGAAACAAACTTTTCTCATTCAGAAGTAAACAAAAACACCCTAAAGAAGGTCACTTGCACCAGTGACCGAAACGTTGGTAGTTTTACATATTGGCAATGGGTCACAGACCCAGAAAAATTTTATTGACTGTGAAAATGGCCGCAAAGGCCTACGTTTATAATTGTGATTTTAAGGTTCAAGATCGATGTTGCTAAATGAATCGATATGAAAAATAAAATTATATTATCAGAAAAAGTGTTTTGGCGATAAAATACACGCAAAATTATCTTTCGCTGTCGAATATACAGGGTGGTCCAAGGATCGTGACCGGGCCAAATATCTCACGAAACAAGCGTCAAACGAAAAAACTACAAAGAACTAAACTTGTCTAGCTTGAAGGGGCAAACCAGATGGTGCTATGGTTGGCACGCTAGATGGCGCTGCCATAGGTCAAACGTATATCAACTGCGCTTTTTTACATAGGAGCCCCCATTTTTTATTACATTTTCGTGTAGTACGTAAAGAAATGTGAATGTTTTAGTTGGATCACTTTTCTTCGCTTTGTGACAGATGGCGCTGTAATAATCACAAACACATGGCTCACAATTTTAGACGAACAGTTGGTAGCAGGTAGGTTTTTTAAATTAAAATACAGACCATAGGTACGTTTGAACATTTTATTTCGGTTGTTCCAATGTGATACATGTACCTTTGTGAAATTATCATTTCTGAGAACGCATGCTGTTACAGCGTAATTACCTGTAAATACCACATTAACGCAATAAATGCTCAAAATGATGTCCGCCAACATCAATGCATTTGGCAATACGTGTAACGACATTCCTTTCAACAGCGAGTAGTTCGCCTTCCGTAATGTTCGCACATGCATTAACAATGCGCTGTCGCACGTTGTCAGGCGTTGTCGGTGGATCACTATGGCAAATATCCTTCAACTTTCCCCACAGAGAGAAATCCGGGTACGTCCGATCCGGTGAACGTCCGGGCCATGGTATGGTGCTTCGACGACCAATCCACCTGTCATGAAATATGCTATTCAATACCGCTTCACCCGCACGCGAGCTATGTGCCGGAGATCTGTCATGTTGGAAGTAATTCGCCATTCTGTCATGCAGTGAAACAACTTGTAGTAACATTACGTAGGAAATCACCACACATTGCACCATTTAGACTGCCATTGATAAAATGGGGGCCAATTATCCTTCCTCCCATAATGCCGCACCATACATTAACCCGCCAAGGTCGCTGATGTTCCACTTGTCGCAGCCATCGTGGATTTTTCGTTGCCCACTAGTGCATATTATGCCGGGTTGCGTTACCGCTGTTGATGAATGACGCTTCGTCGCTAAATAGATCGCGTGCAAAAAATCTGTCATCATCCCGTAATATCTATTGTGCCCAGTGGCAGAACTGTACATGACGTTCAAAGTCGTCGCCATGCAATTCCTGGTGCATATTAATACGGTACAGGTGCAATCGATGTTGATGTAGCATTCTCAACACCGACGTTTCTGAGATTCCCGATTCTCGCACAATTTGTCTGCTACTGATGTGCGAATTAACCGCGACAGCAGCTAAAACACCTACTTGGGCATCATCATTTGTTGCAGGTCGTGGCTAACGTTTCACATGTGGCTTAACACTTCCTGTTTCCTTAAATAACGTAACTATCCGGCGAACGGTCCGGACACTTGAATGATGTCGTCCAGGATACCGAGCAGCATACATAGCACACGCCCGTTGGGCATTTTGATCACAATAACCGTACATCAACACGATATCGACCTTTTCCGTAATTGGTAAACGGTCCATTTTAACACGGGTAATGTATCACGACGCAAATACCCTCCGCACTGGTGGAATGTTACGTGACACCACGTAGTTATACATTTGTGACTATTACAGCGCCATCTATCACAACGCGAAAAAAGTGGTCCAACTAAAACATTCATATTTCCTTACGTACTGCTAGGATGTGTAATAAAAAATGGGGGTTGCTATTGCAAAAAACGCAGTTGATATCCGTTTGGCATATGGCACCGCCATCTAGCGGTCCAAGCATAGCGCCATCTGGTTTCCCCCTTCAAGCTAGACGAGTTTCGTTCTTTGTAGTTTTTTCGTTTGATACTTATTTCGTGAGATATTTGGCCCGGTCACTATCAATGGACCACCCTGTATAATTTAAGTACAAAAATTGCCTCAAGTCAGGCCGAAATTTATGCGGACTAGAACATTTCAATTGATATACGAAAGTTCTGAGAAGGCAAGAGTCATTTCAATGCACAAACAAATGTTCGCTTTGTTTTATTTCTTCCAGACGCAAGTCGCCTTTTATTTTAAGGCATCTTCAGTGGGATTTAGAATTTTATAGTTTTGTTTTGCTATGTGATAACGGTAGATTATATAACAGCTAATGTCTCGTTTTCCACTGAATATGTGATTACTTACAATTCTTCGCGTTTTTAGTTGGCATCTGTGATATGTCTCATCTGGTCACTTTAACTTCACTAACGAAAGACAAGTAAGTTTTCATGTTCCCAATTTTTTTCTTCACTGCTCTTATCCTGTAAGTCCTTATTGCTGTGGAACACTATTAGTCATCTGTTACTAGTTGTAGATATTGCAGACAAACAAATGATTACAATTTCAGACACATTAGATGATTTACTCAATAGTAAGAGCCTTAGAAATTGAGCAGGCCAAAACGCATTGGTCTACCTCTGGCCCTTATACAAGCATTTTATCGACTTGGAATTGATTGACAGAGTCGTTGTATGTCCTCCTGAGGAATATCGCGCCAAATTCTCTCCAATTTGTGCGATAGGTCGTTAAAATCCCAAGCTGGTTGGAAGGTCCTACCCACAATGTTCCAAAAGGTCTCATTTCGGGGCAAGGTAGGGTTTGGCATGCACGATTAAAAGCAGTAGAAAGTTTCGCAGTGTGGGGGCAGGTATTATCTTGCTGAAGTATAAGCGCACGATGGCTTGCCTTTAAGGGCAATATCGTTGACGTACTGCTGTGCTGTAAAGTGCCGCTGATGACTCCACAGGGATCGTGGTATGAAAAGAAATGGCACCCCAGACCAGCACTCCTGGTTAGCGGACATACGGCGGGCGACTGTCAGGTTGGTATCCCATCGCTATACTGTGCGTCTCCATAAACTTCTTCGAACTGGAATCTCATTGACTGGAGTAGAATTGTCTTCAGTGATGAGTCCCGCTCCGAACTGAGCCCCGATGACCAACGAAGGCGTGTCTGGAGACACATGGGATAACGATGGGATACCAGACTGACCGTTCCCTCCGTACGGCCCGACTACCAGAAGTGATAATCTGGAGTGCCATTTCTATTCATAACAGGACCCCTTTGGCTGTAGTCTACGGCACCCCCTACAACACAGCGGTATGTGAAGGTGGGATTCAACGGCCCGTGGCCATAATATTTTGGCTCCCAGAATCACTGTGTATGAAATGGAAAGTGAAGCTGCAACTGGTCAAATTTAGGAACATCAGGAGGCTTGAGTGCGAAGGAGAGTTATCGAAGGCTGCAGGTTGTTCAACACGGGGTATTTATTCGCAGCCGGCGGACGTTGGCTCCACAGAGGCAGCCAGGGCTGCGCAGCCGGTGGCAGCGATGGGCTGCCAGATACGCCCGCTGGGAGTCTTATTACGGCGCGGATTTGCATACGGCGCGCTTGCGCAGACGCCGCCGGAAGCGTGGCGCTGCAGTCGCTCACGCGACGCCACCGCCTCTGGCGGCTGGCCGCGAACCTTAATGGCTCGCCGATTTCGTGGCAGCTACAGCTCCTAAAGTAACAGTTGTTTATTGGGGGAATACCCTAGTGCGCATGTTGCACGGCTCTTCGGGGCTTCAGAAGCAGTAAATCCCGGACGACCTTGCTGTTGCTACTACACTGGGCTAATAAGGTCTTTAAAAATCTTCTGACCCGACACTTGAATAATTTCGATGTTGTTCCAACCAGTTCAATCGGTATTCGGTAATCATAAAATTTTTTCTTCTCGACTTCTATCGAACGCCCTCAACTTTAGTTCCTACGCATCCTTGCTGCCGGCCGCGGTGGCCGTGCGGTTCTGGCGCTGCAGTCCGGAACCGCGGGACTGCTACGGTCGCAGGTTCGAATCCTGCCTCGGGCATGGGTGTGTGTGATGTCCTTAGGTTAGTTAGGTTTAAGTAGTTCTAAGTTCTAGGGGACTTATGACCTAAGATGTTGAGTCCCATAGTGCTCAGAGCCATTTGAACCATTTTTGAGCATCCTTGCTCTCTCTTGGTCCTCAAATCGAAAAATGCAATCACTACTGCAAGCGCCACATTCGCACCCACTTCCGTATCTACAAGTCTTCTATCCGCATGTGAGGATACTAAAAACTCGAAAACTATTTTTACCCTTACGACAAGCCAAGTCTCCGACGAAGGATTGACCCTGTACTACAGTTTCATCTGCTGGAGTTGGACCTAGCAATTTACAATACACTGGCTAAATATTTACCGCACAATACTAAAGTACTGTACAGCAATACTGAACCTCTGTGAGCGATGTTGGCGGTTTGCGCAATATACTGAAGGAGAACATTGGGTTTTAAAAACACTGACGCTCACTGTATATACTGTGCAATACATCGTACAGCGCAATAATCGGCAGTTCCTGCCGAGACCGAGAGGAACTCAGTTCGAACAAGTTTCCTTGAAGAACTGAAGAAAGTGAACGACAAAGATTGGGGAGTACGCTGGAGGATATATATTAAGGGATCTGGCGATACTTTCAGGAATGAAATTCCTGACTAAAGAAACGCCAGAACATAACTGCGTAGGCTTGCGCTGGCAGAGTCAGTTGACACGAAAGCTTTCGCGCTTTAGCTGTGTTCACTTTTTTAATTTGTTAATTAGTTGTTAATACGGTTTACAAATCAATACTGGAGTGAATGATTTATGCGAGTTCTACATCGTCGAGCGCCGAAAGGTTTGATGCGATGGCAGCTAAGTTTTATCTGACGCGTCCCGTGCATAAATACACTGCGGTGACCAAAGTCATCGGACAGCGATATGCACATATATAAATGGTGTAAGCATCACACAGGCAAGCTATAAAAGGGCAGTGCATTGACGGAGCTGTCATTTGTACTCAGTTGATTCATACGAAAGGTTTATTCATATGAAAGGTTTCCGACGTGATTATGACCGCACGATGGAAACTAATAGACTTCGAACGCGGAATGGAAGTCGGACTAGACGCATGGGACTTCAGTTTATGAAATCGTTAGAGAATTCAGTATTCTGACTGCCACGGTGTCAAGAGTGCGCTGAGAATACCAAATTTCAGGCACTGCCTCTCACCACGGACAACGCAGTGGCCGAAGGCCTTCACTTAACGACCGAGGACAGCGGCGTTTGCGGAAATTTGTCAGTGCTAACAGACAAGCAACAATCAATGTGGGACACACGACAAATGTATGCGTTAGGAAAGAATGAGAAATAGCAGCATACGATCGACGTGAGTGCCGTTGCTAATACTATGACATCGCCTGCAGCGCCTCACCTTGCCTTGTCACAGTATCGGGTGGACCCTAAACTACTGGGAAACCGTGGCGTGGTCAGATGAGCCCGATTTCAGTTGCTAAGAGCTGATGGTAGAGTTCGAGTGTGGCCCAGACCCCACAAAACCACGGACGCAAGTTGCCGACAATACACTGTGCAAGCTCGTTGTGGTTCCATAATGGTGAGGGCTGTATTTACATGGATTGAACTGATGGTTGACGAAATGTTTGTGTTTAGCTACTTGAAGACCAAGTTCCCCAACTATGATGGAATTTTTGTGGATAACAATGCGTCACGTCACCGGACCACAACTATTCTCGAATGGTTTGAAGAACTTTCTGGACAGTTCGAACGAATTGTTTGGCCATCCAGATCGCACAACATGGCTCCCATCTAACATTTACGGAACATAATTGAGAGGCCAGTTTGCGCACCGGCAACACATTCGCAATTATGGACGTCTATCGAAGCAACATGGGTCAATATTTCTGCAGGGGACTTCCAACGACTTGAGTCCATGCCACGTCGAGTTGCTGGACTACGTCAGGCAAAAGGAGGTCCGACACGGTGTTAGAAGGTATCCCATGACTCTTGTCGCCTCAGTGTATTGCGCAATATGTTGTACCGTGTATAGGTAGTAACGGGGCGTTCCTGCCGAAACCGAGAGGAATTCAATTGACTCAGAACGAATTTCTGTAATGAACTGAATGAAGAAAGTGACAGAAGACCGAAGAGTGTGCTGGAGGATGCATATTAAAGCACTCTGCGATATTTTGACGCATGACTAAGCGAAACACCAAAAACTTATTTGTGCACAATAGCAAAGGAAACTGAAGACCGTAACAATAAGCATAAATATTTATTTTACTTACAGTATTTCTCAGAATTTACAAATGAGGTCAGATCAGCTGTCCAGAGAGCATACATGAGTCTCCTGCGTCCTAGGGCAAGGCGCTGACCACTACGCCATCCACACGCAGTGGTCACCATAACCATACGGACCTCCGTACCATGGCTCCTGTCAAACCCAAATTCTCAACTTATACCAGACATTGCTGATGTAGTGCCCATGCTCATTAGCCTCGTTACTAAGGCATCTCCCCGATTACCAGTCCACTACAAATTTTCATCTTGCCCCATTGATATAAATCAATGCCCATTGGCAGCTAACGTCTTTAATTTCTTTGTGTCTTGATTCATAGTGGCTGCAGGATCAACATGCCCGAAAGAAGAGACATCACATATACAGGGTGGTCCATTGATAGTGACCGGGCCAAATATCTCACAAAATAAGCGTCAAACGAAAAAACTACAAAGAACGAAACTCGTCTAGCTTGAAGGAGTAAACCAGATGGCGCTATGGTTGGCCCGCTAGATGGCACTGCCATGGGTCAAACGGATATCAACCGCGTTTTTCTTTAAATAGGAGCCCCCATTTTTATTGCATATTCGTGTAGTACGTAAAGAAATATGAACGTTTTATTTCGACCACTTTTTCGCTTTGTGATAGATGGCGCTGTACTACTCACAAACGAATAAGCATGTGGTATCACGTAACATTCCGCCAGTGCGGACTGTATTTGCTTCGTGATACATTACCCGTGTTAAAATGGTACCAATTGCGGAAAAGGTCGATATCGTGTTGATGTATGGCTATTGTGATCAAAATGCCCAACCGGCGTGTGCTATGTATGCTGCTCTGTATCTTTGACGACATCATCCAAGTGTCCGGACCCTTCGCCGGATAGTTACGTTATTTAAGGAAACAGGAAGTGTTCAGCCACATGTGAAACGTCAACCACGACCTGCAACAAATGATGATACCCAAGTAGGTGTTTTAGCTGCTGTCGCGGCTAATCCGCACATCAGTAACAGACAAATTGCGCGAGTTCGGGGATCTCAAAAATGGTTCAAATGGCTCTGAGCACTATGGGACTTAAGAGCACTATGGGACTTAACTTCTAAGATCATCAGTCCCCTAACTAACCTACCGCGGGACTGCTACGGTCGCAGGTTCGAATCCTGCCTCCGGCATGGGTGTGTGTGATGTCCTTAGGTTAGTTAGGTTTAAGTAGTTCTAAGTTCTAGGGGACTTATGACCTAAGATGTTGAGTCTCATAGTGCTCAGAGCCATTTGAACCATTTGAACCTAACTAACCTAAGGACATCACACACATCCATGACCGAGGCAGGATCCGAACCTGCGACCGTAGCGGTCGCGCGGTTCCAGACTGTAGCGCATAGAACCGCTCGGCCACGGGAACCTCAAAAACGTCGGTGTTCAGGATGCTACATCAACATCGATTGCACCCATACCATATTTTTATGCTCCAGGAATTGCATGGTGACGTCTCTGAACGTCGTGTACAGTTCTGCCAGTGGGCACAAGAGAAATTACGGGACGATGACACATTATTTTGCACGCGTTCTATTTAGCGACAAAGCGTCATTCACCAACAGCGGTAACATAAAATGGTTTAATATGCACTGTTGGGCAATGGAAAATCCACGATGGCTGCGACAAGTGGAACATCAGCGACCTTGGCGGGTTAATGTATGGTGCGGCATTATGGGAGGAAGAATAATTGGCCCCCATTTTATCGATGGCAATCTAAATGGTGCAATGTATGCTGATTTCCTACGTAATGTTCTGCCGATGTTACTACAAGTAGTTTCACTGCATGACAGAATGACGATGTACTTCCAACATGATGGATGTCCGGCACATAGCTTGCGTGCGGTTGAAGCGGTATTGAATAGCATATTTCATGACAGGTGGATTGGTCGTCGAAGTACCATACCATGGTCCGGACGTTCACCGGATCTGACGTCCCCGGATTTCTCACTGTGGGGAAAGTTGAAGGATATTTGGCATCGATATCCACCGACAACGCCTGACAACATGCGACAGCGCATTGTCAATGGATGTGCGAACATTACGGAAGGCGAACTACTCGTTGTTGAGAGGAATGTCGTTACACGTATTGCCAAATGCATTGACGTTGACGGACATCATTTTAAGCATTTATTGCGTTAATGTGGTATTTACAGGTAATCACACTGTAACAGCATGCGTTCTCAGAAATGATAAGTTCACAAAGGTACATGTATCACATTGGGACAACCGAAATAAAATGTTCAAACGGTCCTACGTTCTGTATTTTAATTTCAAAAACCTACCTGTTACCAACTGTCGTCTAAAATCTCACCGTATGTTTGTGACTATTACAGCGCCATCTATCACAAAGCTAAAGAAATGGTCCAACAAAAACATTCCTATTTCCTTACGTACTACACGAATATGTAATAAAAAATGGGGGTTCCTATTTAAAAAAAACGCAGTTGATATCCGTTTGACCTTGGGCAGCGCCATCTAGCGGGTCAATCTAGCGCCATCTGGTTTCACGCTTCAAGCTAGACAAGTTTCGTTCTTTGTAGTTTTTTCGTTTGACGCTTATTTCGTGAGATATTTGGCCCGGTCACGATCAGTGAACCACTCTGTATAACTTGTTGCCTGTTCGTGGCTTTACCTTCCTTCAAACATTTTCCATAGATGTTTTCGGCAGAATTTCATGTCCAGCTGCCAAGTTACGCCGTTTCTGAGATACTCGTTCCCAGGTGATAACATAGTGGCTTTTGTTAAAGTCCTTTATATCAGTGGATTCCGTATTTACAGCTCGTGTCGTCGCTAGAATGATTCCCACCGACCGACCGCGGTGTGTGAAAGGGGACAACACACTGTAGGTTCAAGGCCCAGGGCATTACGATCCTTTCCCTTTGTCGAAGACTAGAGATATGGGAGAGGGAATGGAGCGTTTGAAGATGTACGAATTTTATTCGACGGCCTTGCATTACATGTCATGGATTTTGTCAATGGTTTTCTTTCTGGTTACCTCAACTGAACGATCGGAGCTTGTCCGACCACTCGTAAATTCATTGATCCAAAAGTAAATGCTCCTCAACGATAGTGCAGAGTCCACGTGAACTTCATTCGGTTCTGCTTTGGTCTGTGTGGCAGACCGAACGTTCAAATAAAAACGTTTAATAGCAGCACGAAACTCAGTTTGGCCGGTATAGCACTATCAAATTTTCTTTGACAAAACTTCATTGTAAAGTAAAGTTGATAGTGTAACAAGAAACTTTTTCAAAGCTAGGGCTTGGTCAAATTTTCTTTAAGGAAATCTGGCGAGTCGCCTTAGATTTGATCAAAGAAAACATTCATCTTCTCTTTACTGCGTGGAGAAATATAGCCGCTTGGAGCGCTAGTATTGGAGCAGCTGTCACACATCTAATGTTTATCAACCGACTTCGAAATTTACAATTTACGTCGCTTCTTCAACTAAACTGACAGAAATGTATGAGGCAGATGATGCAGTGTATAACGTGTAGAATACCGAATAGAAAAACAGGATATGAAGCAAGAGCTATCAAAAATTGCGGAGACCATTATCTATAAAGTAGGACAGGATGTAGCCCTGAGGATATAAAGGAGGAAGTCTACAACTTTTATGGAAATAAGAGTATGTATTAATGGCAATAGTACATACTAACCAGTTATTTGACTTCAGATATTCCTCCTTCAGTGCTTTATAAATAGCTTCACATGTTTCTGATATTATTTTCGTCAATGTGCACTGCAGCATTCGAGTGCTATACTGAAATAGAGTAGCTTTCTCCTGATGCAAAAGTCGCAGAGTTACGGTAAGTCTGTCTTTTGTAGATATAGCATTTCTGAGGTGAGTGCTCTGCTTCGTAGAAGTCCGCACAGAATACTGTGGCCGGTACATGTGCAGACTGCAGGACACTTTGTGGACGGAGCGGCAGGTGCTGTAGGGGAAGGGCCGAGAATTGGAGGAGAAGTGCCGTTCTAAACTGAAGCCTACACTCAAATTTTTGTAAATATTAAGTGGGGCAGCTCCACACCCACACTTACACTGTGACCATTAAAAAAGAAAAAAATGTGTGAAATCTTATGGGACTTACGTGCTAAGGTCATCAGTCCCTATGCTTACACACTACTTAACCTAAATTATCTTAAGGACAAACACACACACACACACACACACACACACATGCCCGAGGGAGAACTCGAACCTCCGCCGGGACCAGCCGCACAGTCAATGACTGCAGCGCCTTAGTCCGCTCGTCTAATCCCGCGCGGCCATTCAAATTTCAAAAAGATCTGTCACTTCTGCTTTGGTTGGTACGTAAAAGGAATTACATTGAAAACGACGCAATTTATTTTCTCCTGGCTTCTTAATAATTTGTAATCTTCAGAGAAGTGTCATGAGTAGCGAATTTTGAGTAAAACCTACACATTTCTCTTGTTAACATGTTAAAACTTTTCTTCTTTTGCCAAAACACAACATAAATTACACAGTCTCACCTCACTAACATGTGCGCACACAATTTCGAGAGAATTCTGAAACGGTGGTTTATTATCAAGTGAGGAACTGATGAGAAGTCAGGTCAGTATCTTATCAAAAAGCACATTCCCGGTACAAAATAAACGTGTAATGTCTTCACTTAAGCCGTTTCAAAACCCACAACATTTCTCGTTTCACCAGCTATCAACAGTCCTTAAAAATTACATTCTTTCATCGAAAATGTCTGTAGTTAGTGGAATAACACGGTAGTTAATGAAATTTTGCACAATAATCATACAGCAAAATACTCTTTTCTTTGGATGCTATCATATGCCAATATCTCATTTCGATGTCTCTAACTGTTTATGAAATATAAGGAATGTTGTGGATATTTCACTCTGGCTTCATCGCTGACGCGGCGCGATCGCAAGTTAGTGTGCTCCGTCTAAACAATTTTCTTGAGATTGGTGACAGATAGACACCTCAGCCCGAATCTAAAGAAAAATTCAGTATGTTAGCTAAATTTCATACGCAGCAATATATTATGTAATGCGCACCAAACGCAAAATCATAACGACCGCTATTTTTTTATTGCAATTTTTTTCGAATTTCGCGCAGAGTCTCACTTCCACGTAAATACCACAATAACTGTAACCATTAACGAAACGATAGGCATATCATAACGAGCATTAGGTATAAAGCTACAAGTAAAGTGAAAACTATTCTTTTTTTACTGAATAGTTTCTATAAAATCGTTTGAGCAAGATTGCAGGGCGTGCGCCTCAATTCTGTCATCGAGGCAGACAATGTCGCCAACCCCTGCCGAACAAAACTATGGAACTGCTCAGCACTTTGGATGAAAATTGGTCACTGTGCAATGGCCACCATATCATGCGCAGACTCTAATATGAGGGACCAGGTTTCGGAGCACATACTGAAACGTCTCTCGTCCATTCACAAGTTATTTTCATATGACTTTACGTCCTCAGCTTGCAACTCCCATAACAGATTTTGATGGTTGCTTTTATTATCTTGCTGAAACCTCACGGCTTCACCCAAAAACGTTTCCTTTTTTCTTTTTTTCTTCTGCTCCTCTTGCAAATGTAAACACAATGCAGCTGTTGTGCTTGCAACTGCAGAGCAGAGTAATAAGTCTTCGTTGGCTATTCTGAATGAAGTATGCCGTCAGAGATAATTGTCAAAGAAAGTTTGATGGAAGTGTAATACTCTTATTTGCGCCACATCAGATATCTTTCTCAAAGATTTCTACGTTTCCCATCAGTCGACACACTGACCACTTCAGATGGCTAACAATGAACTTTACTCTGTAGACTGTTGAATTTACTTATACGATCCCTGGAATAAGAAGCTTACCAACCATGAAGGAGCAAGAAAAATGTTCAGTTCTTTCATGAAAATTTATCAGACCTATCAAACGTCCGCCCCTGGTAGCTGAGTGGTCAGCGCGACGGAATGTCATACCTAGCGGCCCGGGTTTGATTCCCAGCTTGGTCGGAAATTTTCTTCACTCAGGGAATGGGTGTTGTGTTGTCCTTATCATCATCATTTCATCCCCATCGACACGCAAGTCGCCGAAGAGGTGTCTCGAAAGACTTGCACCAGGCGAACGGTCTACACGACGGGAGGCCCTAGCCATACGGCATTTTAGACCTATCAAACAACCCTCGTAAAGGTAAATGTGTGAAAGGAACGAAGAAGCAGAAGAGTGTTCGAGTGTTAGAAATTAAATTGGCGAGTCGTGTGCGTGTGTGGTAAGTCAAGTGGGATGGTACCTAAGGCTTGGATGAGTGCATGTGGAGAATTTGCGGAATATTTGTAAAAGGTGATGGCTTCCTGTTGGATCATGTGCCGAATTTTGAAAAGATGGGGAGCGTTGTAAACTTGTGTGTTCGGAAGGAAACGGGGTGGATCCGCTGCTATTCGAAAGAACTACTTCAGACGGAGTTGAATTTTCTTGACATTAGAGTCCGCAAATAACACAAAAATCACTGAATCTCTGATCAGGAAGAAGAGTGTGGTCAACAGCTGGATCTTCATCCTGACTGAGAGGCCATTTCCCTGGAGAAGCGGATATACGACAAAAGTCATGTGAAACCTCCTAACATCGTGTCGGATCTCGTTTTGCCTGGCGTAGTACAGCAACTCGACATGACTTGGACTCAGCAAGTCGTTGGAAGTCCCCTGCAGAAATACTGAGCCATGTTGTCTCTGTAGCCGGCATAATTTCAAAAGCGTTACCGTGCAGGACTTTGTGCACAAACTGACCTCTCGACTATGTCACATAAATGTTCAGTGGGATTCATGTTGGGCGATCTGGGTGGCCAAATCATTCGCTCGGGTTGTGCAGAATATTCTTCAAAACATTCGCTAACAATTGTGGACCAGTGACGTGGAGCATCGTCATCTATAAAAATGCCAACCTTATTTGGGAACATGAAGTCCATGAATAGCTGCAGCTGTTCTCCAAATAGCCGGACATAACCATTTCCAGTCAACGATCGGTTCAGCTGGCCCAGAGGACCCACCACATTCCATTAAACACAAAAACACAGTTCCGCCATTATTTAACCACTACCAGCTTGCAGAGTGCCTTCTACATCTACATCTACATTCATACTCCGCAAGCCACCCAACGGTGTGTGGCGGAGGGCACTCTACGTGCCACTGTCATTATCTCCCTTTCCTGTTCCAGTCGCGTATGGTTCGCGGGAAGAACGACTGTCTGAAAGCCTCCGTGCGCGCTCTAATCTCTCTAATTTTGCATTCGTGATCTCCTCGGGAGGTATAAGTAGGGGGAAGCAATATATTCGATACCTCATCCAGAAACGCACCCTCTCGAAACCTGGCGAGCAAGCTACACCGCGATGCAGAGCGCCTCTCTTGCAGAGTCTGCCACTTGAGTTTGTTAAACATCTCCGTAACGCTATCACGGTTACCAAATAACCCTGTGACGAAACGCGCCGCTCTTCTTTGGATCTTCTGTATCTCCTCCGTCAACCCGATCTGGTACGGATCCCACACTGATGCGCAATACTCAAGTATAGGTCGAACGAGTGTTTTGTAAGCCACCTCCTTTGTTGATGGACTACATTTTCTAAGGACTCTCCCAATGAATCTCAACCTGGTACCCGCCTTACCAAAAATTAATTTTATATGATCATTCCACTTCAAATCGTTCCGCACGCATACTCCCAGATATTTTACAGAAGTAACTGCTACTAGTGTTTGTTCTGCTATCATATAATCATACAATAAAGGATCCTTCTTTCTATGTATTCGCAATACATTACATTTGTCTATGTTAAGGGTCAGTTGCCACTCCCTGCACCAAGTGCCTATCCGCTGCAGATCTTCCTGCATTTCGCTACAATTTTCTAATGCTGCAACTTCTCTGTATACTACAGCATCATCCGCGAAAAGCCGCATGGAACTTCCGACACTATCTACTAGGTCATTTATATATATTGTGAAAAGCAATGGTCCCATAACACTCCCCTGTGGCACGCCAGAGGTTACTTTAACATCTGTAGACGTCTCTCCATTGATAACAACATGCTGTGTTCTGTTTGCTAAAAACTCTTCAATCCAGCCACACAGCTGGTCTGATATTTCGTAGGCTCTTACTCTGTTTATCAGGCGACAGTGCGGAACTGTATCGAACGCCTTCCGGAAGTCAAGGAAAATAGCATCTACCTGGGAGCCAGTATCTAATATTTTCTGGGTCTCATGAACAAATAAAGCGAGTTGGGTCTCACACGATCGCTGTTTCCGGAATCCATGTTGATTCCTACATGGTAGATTCTGGGTTTCCAAAAACGACATGATACTCGAGCAAAAAACATGTTCTAAAATTCTACAACAGATCGACGTCAGAGATATAGGTCTATAGTTTCGCGCATCTGCTCGACGACCCTTCTTGAAGACTGGGACTACCTGTGCTCTTTTCCAATCATTTGGAACCTTCCGTTCCTCTAGAGACTTGCGGTACACGGCTGTTAGAAGGGGGGGCAAGTTCTTTCGCGTACTCTGTGTAGAATCGAATTGGTATCCCCCAGTTGCTTTTCTATTCCTTGGACACTTATTTCGATGTCTTCTTGAAACCAGGGACCATGGTTGCGGCGTCTTCGCCACACTCGACCCCTACCATCAGCTCTTAACAGCTGACCAGTCGTCTAGGGTCAACGAGCCCAGGAGACGCGCTGCAGGATATGGCGTGCTGTTAGCAAGGCACTCGCGTCGGTCATCTGCTACCATAGCCCATTAACACTAAATTACGCCACACTCTCGTAACGTTCGTCGTACGCCCCACATTGATTTCTGTGGTTATTTCACTCAGTGTTGCTTGTCTGTTAGCACTCTACACAAACGCTGCTGCTCTCGGTCGTTAAGTAAAGGCCGTCGGCCACTGTGTTGTCCGTGTTGAAAATTAATGCCTGAAATTTGATATTCTCGGCACACTCTTGACATTGTGGATCTCGGAATATTGAATTCCCCAACGTTTTCGACATGGAACGTCCTGCATCTAGCTGTGTATGCCATTCCGCGTTCAAAGTATGTTAATTCCAACGTGCGGCTATACGAGGTGCATTCAATTTCTAACGCCTCGGATTTTTTTTTCTAATTAACTACTCACCCGAAACCGATGAAACTGGCGTTACTTCTCGACGCAATCGCCCTGCAGACGTACACATTTTTCACAACGCTGACGCCATGATTCCATGGCAGCGGCGAAGGCTTCTTTAAGAGTCTGTTTTGACCACTGGAAAATCGCTAAGGGCAATAGCAGTACGGCTGGTGAATGTGCGACCACGGAGAGTGTCTTTCATTGTTGGAAAAAGCCAAAAGTCACTAGGAGCCAGGTCAGGTGAGTAGGGAGCATGAGGAATCACTTCAAAGTTGTTATCACGAAGAAACTGTTGCGTAACGTTAGCTCGATGTGCGGGTGCGTTGTCTTGGTGAAACAGCACACGCGCAGCCCTTCCCGGACGTTTTTGTTGCAGTGCAGGAAGGAATTTGTTCTTCAAAACATTTTTGTAGGATGCACCTGTTACCGTAGTGCCCTTTGGAACGCAATGGGTAAGGATTACGCCCTCGCTGTCCCAGAGCATGGACACCATCATTTTTTCAGCACTGGCGGTTACCCGAAATTTTTTTGGTGGCGGTGAAGCTGTGTGCTTCCATTGAGCTGACTGGCGCTTTGTTTCTGGATTGAAAAATGGCATCCACGTCTCATCCATTGTCTCAACTGACGAAAAGAAAGTCCCATTCATGCTGTCGTTGCGCGTCAACATTGCTTGGCAACATGCCACACGGGCAGCCGTGTGGTCGTCCGTCAGCATTCGTGGCACCCACCTGGATGACACTTCTCACATTTTCAGGTCGTCATGCAGGATTGTGTGCACAGAAACCACAGAAATGGCAACTCTGGAGGCGATCTGTTCAACAGTCATTCGGCGATCCCCCAAAACAATTCTCTCCACTTTCTCGATCATGTCGTCAGAACGGCTTGTGCGAGCCCGAGGTTGTTTCGGTTTGTTGTCACACGATGTTCTGCCTTCATTAAACTGTCGCACCCACGAACGCACTTTTGACACATCCATAACTCCATCACCACATGTCTCCTTCACTATCAATGAATTTCAATTGGTTTCACACCTCGGAAATTCAGAAAACGAATGATTGCACGCTGTTCAAGTAAGAAAAACGTCGCCATTTTAAGTATTTAAAACAGTTCTCATTCTCGGCGCTGGAGGTAAATTCCATCTGCCGTACGTTGCTGCCATCTCTGGGACGTATTGACAATGAATGCGGCCTCATTTAAAAACAATGCGCATGTTTCCAGTCCGGAGAAAAAAATCGGAGGCCTTAGAACTTGAATGCACCTCGTAATTACATCGGATACCTTTTCACGCGAGTATAAATGTCAGCTCCACCAATGCACAGCCGTTTTATACTCTGCATACGTGATACTACCGCCGTCTGGATATGTGCATATCGCTCTCCCATGACTTTAGACACCTCATTGTAAATGTGTGTGTTCGGAAGAAAATGAGGTGGATTCGTTGGTGTTCGAAAGAATCCGTTCTTACGGACTTGAATCTTCTAGACGTTGGAGTTGGCAGCCGCGCGGACTGTGACAAGACACCCAAGACCTCGAGGGTACCCCGCGCGACTCTCTGACGGAGAAGAGGAGTGTAGTCAACAGTCTGATCTTCATTCTGACTGAGAGGCCATTTTCCTTTAGATGTGGTTACAGGCTAGTTGTTAAAGCAGTTCTAAACCTTTTCTTACAGGCGGACTCAAGGTGTTGTCGGAACGTTAGTCGGAAGTCAAATATAATACCGAGATACTTGATGGTGGGCTACCATGGGGTGTCCGTTCCTTTCGCCGGCAGTCTAGGATTGCAATGCAAAGAGGACAGCCTGATCTTCGGGCCTATGGCAACGATTCGCCATTCGTGTCTACTCCAAGTATATTCTTGCTGCACCACAACATTCAGTCTCGCGATGGGCAGTGGTCACCGTGTTTTGGCTCATCAGTGTATGTGACTAACTTCAAACAACATGGAACTTGTGACGACAACTTGTAACTCGTCGTCGTTTGACTTCCCAATGCCGCAGATACGTTCTTTAGAAAATTAATGATGACAGAAAGATGTAACGTACGGAACGTGTCAAGAATATGACAGGCGATGCTGTATTAAAATGTGCTTATGATCGACCTCTGCATTCTTAAGGAGGCCTCAGGCACTCAATATTTGTTGCGAAATAATATTGTCATTTTTTTTAAGTCATCAGTCTTTTGGCTTGTTTGATGCGGCCCGCCATGAATTCCTCTCCTGTGCCAACTCATCTCAGAGTACCACTTGCAACCTTCATCCTCAACGATTTGCCGGATGTATCCCACTCTCTCTTCCTCTACCGTTTTTACCATCTACAGCTCCCTCTAGAACCATCGAAGTTATTCCCCGATCTCCTAATAGATCATCCTGTCCCTTCTTGTCATTGTTTTCCACATATTCCTTTCCTCCCCGATTCCGCGGAGAAGTTCCTCATTCCTTACCTTATCAGTATACCTAATTTTCACCGTTATTCTGTAGTAGGACACCTCAAATGCTTCTATTCTGTTCTCTTCCGTTCCATGTCTCACTGCCATGCATTGCTGTGCTCCAAACGAACACTCTCAGAAATTTCTTCCTCAAGTTAATACCTATGTTTGATACTAGTAGACTTGTCTTAGCCAGGAATGCCCCTTTTCCCAGTGCTAGTCTCCTTTTTATATCCTTCTTGCTATGTCCTTAATTTTTCCTGCCTAGGCAGCAGAATTCCTGAACTTCATCTATTTTGTGATCATCAATTATGATGTTGAGTTTCTCGCTGTCGTCATTTCTGCTGCTTCTCATTACTTTCGCATTTCTTCTGCTTACTCCCAGTCCACATTCTGTAGGCATTAGACTGTTTAATCCATTCAACAAATACTGTAATTCTTCCTCATTTTCACTGAGGATAGCAATGTCATCAGCGAAACTCAACATTAATCTCCTTTCACTTTTAATTTTAATTCCACTCTTGAACTTTTCTATTTGCAATTTTTCTTATTTGCGGATGATACAAACATTGCAATAAATAGTAAATCAAATATAAATTTAGAAAGGGCAGATAATCAAATTTTTACTGATATTAATAAGTGGTTCATAGCCAATTCACTGTTATTAAACTTTATAAAGCCCCACTATATGCAATTCAAAACTTACAAGAGATTTCCTTCTAATGTGTGTATAAAATACGATGATATGGAAATAGGAGAAGTTGAGAGTGTAAAAGTCTTGGGATTACAATTTATAATAAATTCAGTTGAGAGCGACACACTAACGAACTGGTAAAGCGCCTAAACAAGTCTGAGTTTGCAATGCGATTGAGTTAGGAGATATAAATATAAAAAAACTGGCATATTTTGCTTATTTTCACTGCATTATGCCATATTGTATCATATTTTGGGGTAGCTCCACAACCCGAGAAAAAATTTTTAGAGTACAGAAGCGTATAATAAGAGTAATGTGTAATATAAATCCAAGAACACCATGACGAAACCTATTCAAAGAATTGGGCATACTAACCACAGCTTCTCAGTATACTTATTCCTTCATGAAGTTTGTTGTAAATAATACATCTCTAACTGCTTAGTACACAGTATCAATACTATGAATAAGAACAATATACATAAAGATTTAAAATCACTTAGTCTTGCCCAGAAAGGAGTCCAGTATTCAGCAACGCATATTTTCAATAAGTTACCAGCAACCATTAAGAGTTTAGTTTCAGACAAGGCACAATTTAAAAATAATTTAAAAGACTTTTTGGTGGCCAACTCCTTCTATTCCATCCATGAATTTCTCAAGTGCAGTAGACCATTTTAATGAAAATTTATTATACTTTAACTTTTGACAATACTTGGTTGTAACAGCCAAGTAACTACCTACTGTGTGAATGATGGGTGTATGGAAAGCAGATATATGTCTTAAGTCTGTAAATAGTGGAAGTTTAATTTTAAATCTTGTACATAATTTGACTGTTCTTAACTGAGGATCATTGAAATGAATAATTTACTTTAATTTTTGACAATACTTGGTTGTAATAGCCAAGTTGCTAGCTACTGTGTGAATGATGGATTTAATGAAAACAGACGTTAGTATTAAACCCGTAAATATTAGAAGTTTAATTTTAATTCGTGTACATAATTTTACTGTTTATTGACTGAGGATCATTAAAATTAATGAAACTCAAGTTTTTCTAATTACATTTTTGTAATGTGGTTAACTGACATGTTTCACACACAGGAGGATCTCCTCTTTTGTGGGTCTGTGGAATGAATAATTAATCTAATCTAATGTCTTTCTTTTATTTGCGTCATTGCTTCTTCGACGTGTAGGTTGAACAGTAGGGGCTGAAGGCTATTCCTGTCTTACATCCATTTTACTCTGAACACTTCGTGCTTGGCCTCCTACTCTTATTGCTCCCTCTTCGTTCTTGCACTTTTTGTATGTAACCATCTTTCATTATAGCTAACTCCTATTTTTCTCACGATTTCGAACATGTAGCACCATTTGACATTGTCGAATGCTTTTCCAGGTCGACAAATGCTATGAATATGTATTGATTCTTTTTCAGTCTTGCTTCCATTATCAAGTGCAACGTCAGAAATGCGTCTCTGGCGCCTTTACCTTTCCTAAAGCCTAACTGATCGTCGTCTAACAGAACCTCAGTCTTTTTCCATTCTTCTGTACATTATTTTTGTCAGCAACTTGGAAGCATGTGCTGATTTCTCCATAAAATGTCTGATCGTCGAGGATGTTCTGAAGGAGCAGCAAACATTGCATTTTTTTCTAGTAACTCACTACAATGGGCGCTTAATAGTTCGTGTCAAGCCGGGCCGAGTGGCCGTGCGGTTCTAGGCCCTACAGTCTGGAGCCGAGCGGCCGCTCCGGTCGCAGGTTCGAATCCTGCCTTGGGCATGGATGTGTGTGATGTCCTTAGGTTAGTTAGGTTTAATTCTAACAAGGGAACCTCCCCATCACCCCCCCCCCCCCCAGATTTAGTTACAAGTTGGCACAGTGGATAGGCCTTGTAAAACTGAACATAGATCAATCGAGAAAACAGCAAGAAGTTGTGTGGAACTATGAAAAAATAAACAAAATATACAAACTGAGTAGTCCATGCGCAAGATATGCAATAACAAGGAAACAGTAGGCTTAGGAGTGCCGTGGTCCTGTGGTAAGCGTGAGCAGCTGCGGAACGAAGGGTCCCTGGTCCAGGCCTTCCCTCGGGTGAAAAATTGTAACTTTTTTTCAGTTTATGTGACAAACGCTTATGTTTTTATCACTTTTTTGGGAGTGATTATCACATACATAGGAAAACCTAAATCGGGCAAGGTAGAAGAATCTTTTTACCCATTCGCCAAGAGTACAAGTTAGGTGGGTTGACAACATATTCCTGTCATGTGACGCACATCCGTCACCAGTGTTGTATTAGAATATATCAGACGTGTTTTCCTGTGGAGGAATCGGTTGACCTATGACCTTGCGATCAAATGTTTTCGGTTCCCATTGGAGAGGCGTGTCTACTAATCGCACAGTTTTGCGGTGCGGTCGTAAAACACAGACACTAAACTTATTACAGTGAACAGAGATGTCAATGAACGAACGGACAGATCATAACTTTGCAAAAATAGAGAAAGTAAACTTTTCACCCGAGGGAAGACTTGAACCGAGAACCTCACATTCCGCAGCTGCTCATGCTAACCACGGTACCACGGCGCTCCTAGGCTCACATCCTCCTTGATGTTGCCTATCTTGCACATGGACTACTCAGTTTGAATATTTTGCTTATTTTTTTCACAGTTCCACATAACTTCTTCCTGTTTTCTCGATTGATTTGTGTTCAGTTTTTCAAGGCGTATCTATTGTGCCAACTTATAACTAAATCTGAGGGGGGTGCGATGGGGTGGTTCCCTTGTAAGTTCTAGGCGACTGATGACCTCAGAAGTTAAGTCGCATAGTGCTCAGAGCCATTTTAACCAGTTCGTGTCAAGAGTTCACCCAACAAACGGCGCGTTTCGTCACAGGGTTATTTGGTAACCGTGATAGCGTTACGGAGATGTTTAACAAACTCAAGTGGTAGACTCTGCAAGAGAGGCGCTCTGTATCGCGGTGTAGCTTGCTCGCCAGGTTTCGAGAGGGTGCGTTTCTGGATGAGGTATCGAATATATTGCTTCCCCCTACTTATACCTCCCGAGGAGATCACGAATGTAAAATTAGAGAGATTAGAGCGCGCACGGAGGCTTTCAGACAGTCGTTCTTCCCGCGAACCATACGCGACTGGAACAGGAAAGGGAGGTAATGACAGTGGCACGTAAAGTGCCCTCTGTCACACACCGTTGGGTGGCTTGCGGAGTATAAATGTAAATGTAGATGTAGATGTAGATGCAGATGGGGTGTGCTGTCAATGTACCAACAAACTTCCGCAAATTCGTTTGCGGTGTGTATCAGTGTCCGGTATGCGGTCGGAGTGTCAGTCTTTCGTGACTGGGCAAACCGGCTTCAGAGTCCAGAAACTCATGAAAGAATCATTAGCGTCCTGCAGCTTCTCAGAATGTGAGACAGCTCTGATTCAGAGAGTCGTGGGATCGATGCATACAGCTCTGTTCGCAGAACTACTGCGCCGCACCTGGCTGCAAATGACGTGGCGCATTGGATACGAGGAGAAGTAGACGACGTTCTGAGGAATTCTCCTAGCTTTAGTGGCTTTAGAACTAGAAATGTATCTAGTAGGATTCTGATAGTCAGTTTACCCAAAGATGAGCAGGATACAGTATTCATCGTTTTAACGGATGACTGCTTCAAATCTTTTTATGCAGTAAATAACGATGGGAAATGAAATTTACCGTATGCAGTTATTCTGTGTCTCCCACTGTACGATTAGTCTTATTCTCCCCTAAAAACACTTACCTTATTTGAAGAATATATCATCACAAACGGCGTGTGCAATGATTGCAAGACTTCAGCTTCATAAACCAATACAGGAATCTTTTCACTGTTGGTTGTTACTTCTGTACCTTAGGAGGTCCACGTTCTGCAAAACACGTTTCATTTCTTGTGATTGCTCGATCACTCACTGCTCACTTTATTCGTTTTATTATATCTTATGACCTGTCGTAATGTTCTGTTAGACAAGAATACGAATTAAATGTTTCCACGTCATAAACTACAGTCATGCTCATAAATTAAGGATAATTGCAGAATGTGGTGCCACACAACGTGGCGCTAATAGAATAGGCACATAGGGAATTCGCACGACACAGATCTGTAAGTCCAAGGTATTGGTGATAAGTTGAGAAAACCATCCCGAAACACATGTACTACAAAACGCCACTGTTTTCTGCGCATGTACGCCGACATCAATATGGAATATATTCACCATGCACACGTACACAGGCCGCACAACGGGTTGACATTCTCTGGATCAGGTGGTCGAGCAGCTGCTGGGGTATAGCCTCCCATTCTTGCACCAGTGCGTGTCGGAGCTCCTGAAGTGTCGTAGGGGTTTGAAGACGTGGAGCGATAAGTCGACCGAGAGCATCCCAGACAGGGTTTAGGTCTGGAGAACAGGCAGGCCACTCCATTCGTTTGATATCTTCTGATTCAGATTACTCCTCCACGATGGAAGCTCGGTGGGACCGTGCGTTATCATCCATCAGGTGGATGGTGGGACCCACTGCACTCCTGAAAAGGCGGACATACTGGTGCAAAATGACGTCCCGATACTCCTGACCTGTTACAGTTCCTCTGTCAAAGACATGCAGGGGTGTACGTGCACCAATCATAATACCATCCCATACCATCAGACCACAACCTCCATAAAGGTCCTTTTCAAGGACATTAAGTGGTTGGTATCTTGTTCCTGGTTCACGCCAGATGAAAACCCGCCGAGAATCACTGTTCAGACTCGTCCGTGAACATAACCTGGGACCACTGTTCCAATGACCATGTACTGTGTTTTTGACACAAGGCTTTGTGGGCTCTCCTGTGACCAGGGGTCAGTGGAATGCACCTTGCAGGTCTCCGAGCAAATAAGCCATGTCTGCTCAGTCGTCTGTAGACTGTGGGTCTGGAGAAAACTGTTCCAGTGGCTGCGGTAAGGTCCAAAGCAAGGCTGCCTGCAGTACTCCATGGCCGTCTGTGGACACTGATGGTGAGATATTGGTCTTCCTATGGTGTTGTACACCGTGGACGTCCGGTACTGTAGCGCCTGGACACGTTTCCTGTCTGCTGGAATCGTTGTCATGATCTTGAGATCACACTTTGAGGCACACGAAGGACCCGTGCTATGACCTGCTGTGTTTGACCAGCCTCCAGTCGCCCTTGTATTCTACCCCTCATAACGTCATCAATATGTGTTCTTTGAGTCAGTTTCATCACACAGTCACCATTAGCACGTGAAAACGTCTTCGCACTTACTCGCTGCACTGTACTCTGACATGCACCAACACACCTCTGCGTATGTGAACTGCTGCCAGCGCCTCCGTGCGACGACCTCAGATCAAATGCACCGTATGGTCATACCCCGAGGTGATTTAAACCCGTAAACCGCCCACCAGAGTGCTGTTTCACCATGTATCAGCATTATCCTTAATTTATGAGCATGAGTGTACAAACCTACTTTATTTATACATATTTTCAATTAACACTTCAGTAAACAAATAGAAATTGAAATCTTTTAGCATAATATTAACTTAACGCCAAACTTAGTTCCATACAACATTTTAGTTTCTCCATCAGACACAAGAACAAGCTTTGAGTGAACAAAATCACATATATGTATGTTTTATATGTTCTAGCAATATTCTGGAACACTACCTACTCTACCTGATTATAATGCACACCATCTTCTATCCCTGACATAAAAGCATGTGTATGCATGAACACTGCCTGACAGAATTTAAGCACCCAGAAGGGGGGAGGGGGGCACTGAAACTCATGGGAGTACTTTTTTAGGCTAAGATCAGTATCTAGTCATCCTACATTGATTGAAATTAAGCTTAATGAAAAGTTCAGGCAGACAGGTCTAGTGATGTGAAAATATCACAAGATTCTCATAACAGTACAGTGAAAAATAATGTTAGTATGTCACAAGATTCACGTAAAAGCACAGTAAAAATAATGTTAATATATTGTGCCAGAATATCAGGGGATTAAAAAGCAAAGTAGATGAGCTTCTTGTTTGTACAGAAGATTTAGAAACTGTGGGCGGAATAGATGTACTATGCCTGTCTGAACATCATATAGTCAAAGGCATGGAAATGCTAAATGTAGGTTGATATAGGCTTTCAGCACATGTAAGTAGAGACACTATGGAGAGAGGAGGAGTTGCCATATATGTTAAAATCATAGTGTGAAAAATTTGGAAACTAAAAATTTTTGCATGGAGCAACACATAGAAGCATGTGCATGTGAGCTTAAACTAAATAAAGGCACTTTTATAATTGTAGCTGTGTATAGGTCCTCATTGGAAAATTTTCAACTATTTTTGAAAAACTTGGATTCTTTGTTGTGCTACCTGTCAGACAAAGGAAAGCAATTGTTGTTTGTGGGGATTTCAACGTAGATTTTCTTAAAGAGTCAGATAGAAAGCTTGACCTTGAAGTATTACTTGGTTCTTTCAATTTGACATCAGTTATTGATTTTCCTACTCTGGTGGCACAAGAAAGCAGCACACTGATAGTAATTCATTGCATTTAATATTTGATCAGTGAAAGCATATATAGCATTTTCTGTTGAAAAGCCTTTCTGAAAACCAAACTGACATCAAACTAACGTTTTGATAGACCAAGATAAATTCAATCAAATAAAAACTTTTCCTGTTAAAAATGGTCTGTCTGATCACGATGCACAGCTAGTTACAGTATATGATATAGCTCCATAGAGTCCTCCAAAATAGTGCTTTCCATTAACGACTTAACACTTCAAAATTTTAGGGAAAGCTTGCAACAGTTACACTGAAATGAGGTGCGCACTGAACATGATGCTAAATTAAAATTTAACCTATTTCATGATACCTTTTCAGTATATTTGAAAACAGTTTCCCTAAGAAAACAGTGAAATGTAACTGTAAAAACCATATAAAAAGCCATGGCTTACTAAAGGGATAAAAAGTCTTGTCAACAGAAAAGGGAAAGGTATCTTATAGCTAGGAGGAGTAATGATCCCAAAACAATCAAACATTATAAAAACTACTGCACTGTATTAAGAAAAGTTATTAAAAAGTCCAGAAGTATGTGCATTATGTCTGAGATTAGTACATCTGATAAAAAATTAAAACAATCTGGATTATTGTAAAAAGGGAAACAGGGCAACCGAGAGCACAGGAAGACTGTTTTTCTATCAAACACAATGAAAAGTTTGTTAACAAGAAGTCAGAAGCAGAAAACATTTTTAATAATCATTTTTTAAGTGTTGTAGAGAAAATAGGTTCCCGCTATTCATTAGAAAATACAAGGCAGTATATGGAAGAGGCAGTACCTATGCAATTTGATAAAATTGAAATTCAACCCACCTCTCCTACTGAAATTAGGAAAATAATAAATTCACTCAAAAGTAAAAGCTCACATGGAATTGATGGCATTTCCAACAGAGTATTAAAAACTTGCTCCCAACAAATAAGTAGGATTCTCAGCCACATATGTATTAGCTCACTGAAACAGGGAATTTTTCCAGATACTGAAATATGCTATTGTTAAACCATTGCATAAAAAAGGGGATGGATCTGACGCTAACAACTACCACCAAATCTCACTTCTGACAGCTTTATCCAAAATTCTTGAAAAAGTAATGTATTCAAGAGTAGCATCACATATTTGTAAAAATGAAGCACTAACAAAATGTCAGTTTGGTTTTCAGAAAGGCTTTTCAACAGAAAATGCTATATATGCTTTCACTGATCAAATATTAAATGCAATGAATTACCGAACATCACCCATTGAGATATTTTGTGATCTCTCAAAGGCTTTTGATTGTTTGAATCATGAAATTCTTCTAGATAAGCTTAAGTATTGTGGTATGAGTGGAACAGTGCACAAATGGTTTAATTCATACTTAAATGGACGAATGCAGAAGGTTGAAATTAACAGTACAGATAGTCTACAAAAACCAGCAGAGTTCTCTAACTGGGGAGTTATCAAGAATGGTGTCGCACAGAGTTCAGTCTTGGGTCTCTTATTGTTCTTAATATATATTAACAACTGTCCACTCTATATTCATGAAGAAGCAAAGTTAGTTCTTTTTGCTGATGATACAAGTAAAGTAATCACACCCAAGGAAATTGCAAATAATGTCTTTCAGAAAATTATTAAGTGGTTCTCTGCAAATGGACTCTCACTAAATGTTGAGAAAACAATTCTGTACAGTAAATGGTATAACACCATTGATAACTATAGACTATGAAAAGGAGTCTGTTGCTAAGGTAGAATACTCAAAATTTCTGGGTGTGTGCATTGATGAGAAATTGAATTAGAAGAAACACAGCGATGATATGCTGAAACGGTTAGGTTAAGCTACTTATACTGTTAGGATTGCAGATTTTGGAGATAAACATGTCAGTAAATTAGCCTACTATGCCTATTTTCATTCACTGCTTTCATATGCCATCATATTTTGGGACAAGTCTGGAAGGTAGCAGACGAGGTGCTGGCAGAATTGAAGCTATGAGGACGGGTCGTTAGTCGTGCTTGGGTAGCTCAGATGGTAGATCACTTGCCCACGAAAAGCAAAAGTCCCGAGTTCGAGTCTCGGTCTGGCACACAGTTTTAACTTGCCGGGAAGTTTCAGTCGAGGCAGTGTTTACATGGAATGGACTGGGTCATCTGTTCCAAATGAACCGATCACTGACGGGAAATAGTTATATTCCGCTACTTGGAGACCATTTTCAGCTATTTATTGACTTCATGTTCCCAAACAAAGATGGTATTCTCATGGATGACAGTGCATCCTGTGACATTTATGGGACATAATTCGTAGTTCAAACCGAGCACAAAATCCTGCACAAGCAACAGGTTCGCAATTATTGACGGCTATAGAGGAAGCATGGCTCAGTGTTTCAGCAGGGGACTTCCAGCTACTTGTTGAGTCCACGCCACGTTGAGATGCTGCACTACGCCGGGAAAGATGAGGTCCGACACGGTGTTAGGAGGTGTCCCATGCCACCTCAGTGTGTGTACAAGAGCTATGTGTCGTTCGTGGGATGAACAGTCTATCTGTCGCTCACATCTCGGATCGCTTCTGTGATGGAGTCCATATTGCAACCATACACAGAGAATCTCAACAGTCTAAAGCTGGTCATAGGACAATGGTTGACAGTTCAAAATAAAGTTCGTCATTTACATTTTTTTAGTCAAATTAGAGCCGTATTCTCTAGATAACAATGAGCCATATTTGTCTGGCGGTGATACTCAACAGCAGACTTCGAATAATAACCAGCTGCCGTCTGCCGACTGGCAAATGACATTCTCTCGACGCTGAGAAGTCTTTATACACGGGAGTAGTCATAAAGTTTTAATTATTACCTAGAAAAAAATGAAGATTTGTGATTCTTATATACAGGGTGTTAGGAGTATTAATAGCACGTAGTTTGATCATTGGCACCTTAATACGTCCCCACCTCAGTATGCTAGTTCTTTGCGTCCAACAGTATTCCCGCAAACACGTCACATTATTTACTACCTGATATTTTCTGCACAGTCGTAACTGCTTGACTGCACCTGTCAGTGTCCATATTTCAACAACCGACCTGCTGCCCACGGAAAAATAAGCATTAATGGCTTGATCTCGCCACATCTTCTTGGAGATACTAACCAACCTAAAAACATACTTCTCCTAATAGCCATAATTATGACGTCGATTTGCAGCAGGGTTTTGGAACATTATGAAACATTATGGAACATTAGGAAACTATTTATTGACATATATTCAGCACGGTTTCAGAAAACGGTTTCCTGTCAAACACAACTAGCTCTATATACTCATGAAGTAATAAGTGCTATCGACAGGCGATGTCAAATTGATTCCATATTTTTAGATTTCCAGAAGGATTTCGACACCGTTCCCCACAAGCGTCTTCTAACCAAACTGCGTGCCTACGGAGTATCGCTTCAGCTGTGCGACTGGATTCGTGATTTCCTGTCAAAAAGGTGACAATTCGTAGTAATAGCCGGAAAGTCATCGAGTAAAACAGAATTAATATACAGCGTTCCCCAAGGAAGTGTTATAGGCCCTCTATTGTTCCTGATCTATATTAACGACATAGGAGACAATCTGAGTAGCCGTCTTAGATTGTTTGCAGATGATGCTGTCATTTACCGTCTTGTAAAATCATCAGATGATCAAAACGATTTGCAAAATGATTTAGATAAGATATGCGTATGGTGCGAAAAGTGCCAGTTGACCCTGAATAAGGAAAAGCGTGAAGTTATTCACATGAGTACTAAAAGAAATCAGCTAAATTTCGATTACGCGATAAGTCACACAAATGTGAAGGCTGTAAATTCAACTAAATACTTAGGGATTACAATTACAAATAACCTAAATTGGAACGATCACATAGATAATATTGTGCGTAGAGCAAACCAAAGGCTGCGATTCATTGGTAGAACACTTAGAAGGTGCAACAGGTCTACTAAAGAGACTGCTTACACCACCCTTGTCCGCCCTATTCCGGAGTATTGCTGTCCGGTGTGGGATCCGCATCAGGTGGGATTGACGGATGACATCGAAAAAGTACAAAGAAGGGCAGCTCGTTTCGTATTATCGTGAAATAGGGGAGATAGTGTCGTAGACATGATACGTGAATTGGAGTGGCAATCATTAAAACAAAGGAGTTTTTCGTTGCGACGGGATCTTCTCATGAAATTTCAATCACCAGTTTTCTCCTCCGATTGCGAAAACACCTACATAGAGAGAAACACCTACATAGGGAGAAATGATCATCACGATAAAATAAGAGAAATCGGGGCTCGCACAGAAAAATTTAAGTGCTCGTTTTTCCCACGTGCCGTTCGAGAGTGGAACGGTAGAGAGACAGCTTGAAGGTGGTTCATTGAACCCTCTCAAAGGCACTTCATTGTGAATAGCAGAGTAATCACCCAAATGTAGATGTAGATGTGTCCTCAGTCACCAATAAAAATACCTGCGATTACGCCCCTAACACCCTACATTTATATACAGGGTATCTGCAAGTAAGGTTCTAGTTTCAAAACGCTGTAGTAAAGCTCTTTTACAAGAACGGTGACCATCGTGCCAGTAACCCTGCAGAAGTTCTGGACGCTCAAAGGGTACGAAAAATGGCATTGGTCCGATGTCTGTTAAGGGTCTAGAAAAAATAATTACAACATTCAAAGAAACTGGTTGATGTGAAATGTGGCAGAGGGACGTGTGTCGAAGATGTGGCCACAGCATTCCAGGAGGCGTCGAGAGCTGGTGTGCATACATGCAGCTCAATGGGAACGTTGGACATGCCAGCAAGCAAGGTACATAAAGTCTTACGAGACATCCTGCATTGCTATTCACACAAAATCGCCCATGTTTAGAAATTGCTTCTCTGATCTACCAGCAAGACACACGCTTGCTCTGGAATTACTTGCTCCCATGGAAGCTGACAATGAATGACCATGAAACATTCTGTGTACAGATGAAGCCCATTACCATCTCCAAAAACATGTCAATACGTAGAATTGCAGAATATGGAGAACTGTAGCCCTTCATTCTGTAAAGGTGACTGTGTGGGACGTTTTGACGGCTTCGTTTATCGTAGGGCCGTATTTTTTCGAGGAAATGAGTCCTTTGTGTCCTGCTGCCTGTAGCATAACTGGTAAACGCTATGAGAGTCTTTTGCGCACCTACGTCAACAGCTTGAATGTGTTGGTAGGAAGATTTTTATGCAAAATGAAGCTTCTCCGCACATTGCACAGCCAATGAAGCATTTCTACGTCTACATGTCTACGTTTACATGGATACTCTGCAAATCACATTTAAGTGCCTGGCAGAGGGTTCATAGAACCACCTTCATAATTCTCTATTATTCCAATCTCGTATAGCGCGCGGGAAGAATGAACACCTATATCTTTCCGTACGAGCTCTGATTTCCCTTATTTTATCGTGGTGATCGTTCCTCTCTCTGTAGGTGGGTGTCAACAAAATATTTTCGCATTCGGAGGAGAAAGTTGGTGATTGGAATTTCGTGAGAAGATTCCGTCGCAACGAAAAACGCCTTTCTTTTAATGATGTCCAGCCCAAATCCTGTATCATTTCAGTGACACTCTGCCATATTTCGTGATAATACAAAACGTGTTGCCTTTCTTTGAACTTTTTCCATGTACTCCGTCAGTCCTATCTTTTAAGGATCCCACACCGCGCAGCGGTATTCTAAAAGAGGACGGACAAGCGTAGTGTAGGCAGTATCCTTAGTAGGTCTGTTATATTTTCTAAGTGTCCTGCCAATAAAACGCAGTCTTTGGTTAGCCGTCCCCACAACATTTTCTATGAGGTCCTTCCAATTTAAGTTCTTCGTAATTGTAATACCTAGGTATTTAGTTGAATTTACGGCTTTTAGATTAGACTGATTTATCGTGTAAGCAAAGGTTAACGAGTTCCTTCTAGCATTCATGTGGATTATCTCACACTTTTCGTTATTTAGGGTCAACTGCCACTTTTCGCACCATTCAGATATCTTTTCTAAATCGTTTTACGGTTTGTTTTGATCTTCTGATGACTTTATTAGTCGATAAACGACAGTGTCATCTGCAAACAACCGAAGACGGCTGCTCAGATTGTCTCCAAAATCGTTTATACAGATAAGGAACAGCAAAGGGCCTATAACACTACTTTGGGGAACGCCAGGAATCATTTCTGATTTACTCGATGACTTTCCGTCAATTATTACGAACTGTGACCTCTCTGACAGCAAATCACAAATCCAGTCACGTAACTGAGACGATATTCCATGAGCACGCAATTTCACTACAAGCCGCTTGTGTGGTACAGTGTCAAAAGCCTCCCGGAAATCCAGGAATACAGAATCGATTTGAAATCCCTTGTCAATAGCACTCAACACTTCATGTGAATAAAGAGCTAGTTGTGTTTCACAGGAACGATGTTTTCTAAACCCATGTTGACTGTGTGTCAATAGACCGTTTTCTTCGAGGTAATTCATAATGTTCGAACACAACATATGTTCTAAAATCCTGCTGCATATCGACGTTAACGATATGGGCCTGTAATTTAGTGGATTACTCCTACTACCTTTCTTGAATATTGGTGGACTTGTGCAACTTTCCAGTCTTTGGGTACGGATCTTTCGTCAAGCGAACGGTTGTATATGATTCTTAAGTATGGAGCTAATGCATCAGCATACTCCGAAAGGAACGTAATTGGTATACAGTCTGGACAAGAAGACTTGCTTTTATTAAGTGATTTAACTTGATTCACTACTCCGAGGCAGTTGGCAGCTGTTCTCGATTCGAATTCTGGAATACTTCGAAAACGCTGGAATTATCAGCCGACATTTTCCTACAACTTGGCCGTCCAGATCACCTACATCTACATACATACTCCGCAATCCACCATACGGTGCGTGGCGGAGGGTACCTCGTACCACAACTAGCATCTTCTCTCTCTGTTCCACTCCCAAACAGAACGAGCGACAAATGACTGCCTATATGCCTCTGTACGAGCCCTAATCTCTCTTATCTTATCTTTGTGGTCTTTCCGCGAAATGTAAGTTGGCGGCAGTAAAATTGTACTGCAGTCAGCCTCAAATGGTGGTTCTCTAAATTTCCTCAGCAGTGTTTCACGAAAAGAAGCCTCCTTTCCTCTAGAGACTCCCATCCGAGTTCCTGAAGCATTTCCGTAACACTCGCGTGATGATCAAACCTACCAGTAACAAATCTAGCAGCCCGCCTTTGAATTGTTTCTATGTCCTCCCTCAATCCGACCTGATAGGGATCCCAAACGCTTGAGCAGTACTCAAGAATAGGTCGTATCAGTGTTTTATAAGCGGTCTCCTTTACAGATGAACCATATCTTCCCAAAATTCTACCAATGAACCGAAGACGACTATCCGCCTTCCCCACAATTTCCATTACATGCTTGTCCCACTTCAAATCGCTCTGCAATGTTACGCCCAAATACACTCCTGGAAATTGAAATAAGAACACCGTGAATTCATTGTCCCAGGAAGGGGAAACTTTATTGACACATTCCTGGGGTCAGATACATCACATGATCACACTGACAGAACCACAGGCACATAGACACAGGCAACAGAGCATGCACAATGTCGGCACTAGTACAGTGTATATCCACCTTTCGCAGCAATGCAGGCTGCTATTCTCCCATGGAGACGATCGTAGAGATGCTGGATGTAGTCCTGTGGAACGGCTTGCCATGCCATTTCCACCTGGCGCCTCGGTTGGACCAGCGTTCGTGCTGGACGTGCAGACCGCGTGAGACGACGCTTCATCCAGTCCCAAACATGCTCAATGGGGGACAGATCCGGAGATCTTGCTGGCCAGGGTAGTTGACTTACACCTTCTAGAGCACGTTGGGTGGCACGGGATACATGCGGACGTGCATTGTCCTGTTGGAACAGCAAGTTCCCTTGCCGGTCTAGCAATGGTAGAACGATGGGTTCGATGACGGTTTGGATGTACCGTACACTATTCAGTGTCCCCTCGACGATCACCAGTGGTGTACGGCCAGTGTAGGAGATCGCTCCCCACACCATGAGGCCGGGTGTTGGCCCTGTGTGCCTCGGTCGTATGCAGTCCTGATTGTGGCGCTCACCTGCACGGCGCCAAACACGCATACGTCCATCATTGGCACCAAGGCAGAAGCGACTCTCATCGCTGAAGACGACACGTCTCCATTCGTCCCTCCATTCACGCCTGTCGCGACACCACTGGAGGCGGGCTGCACGATGTTAGGTCGTGAGCGGAAGACGGCCTAACGGTGTGCGGGACCGTAGCCCAGCATCATGGAGACGGTTGCGAATGGTCCTCGCCGATACCCCAGGAGCAACAGTGTCCCTAATTTGCTGGGAAGTGGCGGTGCGGTCCCCTACGGCACTGCGTAGGATCCTACGGTCTTGGCGTGCATCCGTGCGTCGCTGCGGTCCGGTCCCAGGTCGACGGGCACGTGCACCTTCCGCCGACCACTGGCGACAACATCGATGTACTGTGGAGACCTCACGCCCCACGTGTTGAGCAATTCGGCGGTACGTCCACCCGGCCTCCCGCATGCCCACTATACGCACTCGCTCAAAGTCCGTCAACTGCACATACGGTTCACGTCCACGCTGTCGCGGCATGCTACCAGTGTTAAAGACTGCGATGGAGCTCCGTATGCCACGGCAAACTGGCTGACACTGACGGCGGCGGTGCACAAATGCTGCGCAGCTAGCGCCATTCGACGGCCAACACCGCGGTTCCTGGTGTGTCCGCTGTGCCGTGCGTGTGATCATTGCTTGTACAGCTCTCTCGCAGTGTCCGGAGCAAGTATGGTGGGTCTGACACACCGGTGTCAATGTGTTCTTTTTTCCATTTCCAGGAGTGTATTTAATCTTCGTGACGGTGTCAAGCGCTACACTACTAATGGAATATTCAAACATTACGGGATTCTTTTTCCTATTCATCTGCATTAATTTACATTTATCTATATTTGGAGTTAGCTTCCATTCTTTCCACCAATCACAAATCCCGTCCAAGTCATCTTGTGTCCTCCTACAGTTACTCAACGACGACACCTTCCCGTACACCAGAGCATCATCAGCAAACAGCCGCACATTAGAGCCAAAAGATCATTTATGTAGATAGAAAACAACAACGGACCTACCAGACTTCTCTGGGACACTCCAGATGATAGCCTCACCTCCGATGAACACTCACCATCGAGGACAACGTACTGGGTTCTATTACTTAAGAAGTCTTCGAGCCACTCACATATTTGGGAACCAATCCCATATGATCGTACCGTAGTTAGGAGTCTGCACTGGGGCACCGAGTCAAACGCTTTCCGGAAGTCAAGGAATATGGCATCCGTCTGACACCCTTCATCCATGGTTCGCAAGATATCATGTGAAAAAAGGGCGAGTTGCGTTTCGCAGGAGGGATGCTTTCTAAAGCCGTGCTGATGCATGGACAGCAACTTCTCTGTCTCAAGAAAATTCATTATATTCGAGCCGAAAATATGTTCGAGAATCCTGAAACAAACCTATGTTAAGGATATTGGTCTGTAATTTTGAGGATCCGTTCTTCTACCCTTCTTATATACTGTGTCACCTGAACTTAATCTAAATGGCTTCTGGCTGTGATTTTATCTGAAAGATGTGTTTGAAGAGAGAGAGTCTAACAATTAAAAACATGTTACTGTTTAATCCCGCGCATTGCACACAACACTCCACAGTAGAGGGCTAAGCAGCACCTGTCGTGTTCATCTGGCCGCCTTTGACCTTGGGTGTTAGTGGCCCCGCGTCGGATAAATTATTCAGGCGCCTTGCAAAAGCGTCGGATTTCACTTGCAAATGGCGCGCACGCGTGCCGATAAATACGAGCTCCGGTGGCCAGGGCGGCCGTCCCACCTGCAAGGGCTCAAACGCGTGCATGCAATCTCTCTACCCCCCTCCCCCACTTCCCCCCCACCCCCCCCCCCTCGCCAACCTCTTTCCTTTTCTCAAACAATCCCTGCACTGATATCTATTCAGATAGCTACACGCACTCTGTATGTATGTCAGCCCTCAAGCCGTTAATTGTGGGCTTTCTACATCTCATGAAGTTCCCAGTCGACTACGTGGCTCGTTGTTAGAGGTACTCCCTTCAGAATTTACCCGGCATCACTTTTAAGCTGTATAGCGTCAGTCTAAATGTACTGAGAATATGATCACTGAACAGCGCATACAGTAGAAAGAAACAAAAATCCTTCTTTTATCTTCAGCACGATCTCCACTGACTGTAAGACACACGACAACCTAAATGTGACGTGCACGGCTCGCGTTCATGCCATTTATTGTTTGTCATTATGGTTCTGCCGCCTCGTTTTCTTATTACATTTACTGGCGTCACTAACTTCCAGGTCGAGCGAGGTGGCGCAGTGGCTAGCACACTGGACTCGCATTCGGGAGGACGACGGTTCAATCCCGCGTCCGGCCATCCTGATTCAGGTTTTCCGTGATTTCCCTAAATCGCTCCATGTAAATGCTGCGATGGTTCCTTTGAAAGGGCACGGCCGACTTCCTTCCCTGTCCTTCCCTAATCCGATGAGACCGATGACCTCGCTGTCTGGTCTCTTCCCCGAAACAACCCCAACTAACTTCCTGCCTTACTTGCCCGTGAGCCGCAGCAGCAGCGCGTATCGATATTAGCCCTGCCGTTTTATCTTTGCTGGACGGCTATTACTTCCCGGTCGTTGTGTGTCATGGAGAAATATCGGGCCTGGAGAGATTGGAGCTGGAACGCGGCAGAAGAGCAGTCGGGACGTAGCAGCAGTCGGGGACGGAGAGCTAGGGAAGCGCGGACGGCCAGTACTCGCCGACTGCTCACGACACGGGATGAACTGTCCGACGGACAGAGATGGCAGCGGGATCGACCGTTGGTCGGTCGTTCGGTTGGTCGCCTCTTTGGGCGACGTGTGTTTGGTCTTTTGACCGTTTCTGGGCCTCGTCACTGGGTCATCTTGCTGGACGTGGCTCGGTTCCTTCTTGTGCGGAGACGTCGTGGCCAATGGGCAAGAGTTGCCTCTGCATGGATGGGTCCGAGCCAGTGTGCCCAGATCGCCGTGTCTCCCAGTTCCCGACGGACATCAGGTTGAGTCGGATTGGAGCTGCAGTGAGCTCTGGATAGGCAAGACTCTCCCGACCGTTGCTGACACACATGGTTTGAGTGCCAATGACCTTTGTTGTTTGTTGGTCGGTCGTCTGGTCAGACGACGTGTGTTTCGTCACCGACCGTCCTTCGGTTTTGTGTGTGCGTCTCCGCCTTTGATTTGCTCTAGTTGTTCATCAGTGATTCGTTTTACGAGTGTTCGAGTTTCTTGTGGCAGTGTTGCGTGTGAAAAAAAAATGTGTGTGAAATCTTATGGGACTTAACTGCTACGACTTAAGGTGTACGACTAAAGGTGGAGATCTTACTAGTGGCACCAGAAAGACCCAGTCATGCGTTAATGTCTACAAAAGAGTTGTTATGCTGTCACACCGGACATGCCACTGCCAGCCAGCTTTCATCAGGTCAGTGGGGTCTCCACACCTCACACCCAAGGGGGTGTGACTGTGACGTCACCACAGTAGAAATGTTGCAGCACAGGTTGAATAAAAGTGTTTTACATTACATCTGCGTTTTTCTAGCATCCATCGGCCAGCACCATTATATTCACTATATCCCCCCCCCCCGTTACAACACAACCTCTAACCTTTACACTTTAGTCGCCTCTCACCTCCTGGCTGCTTACACACTACTTAACCTGAATTATCCTAAGGACAAACACACGTACCCATGCCCGAGGGAGGATTCGAACCTCCTCCGGGACCAGCCGCTGTGGGAGTGTTTCGTGCAACAGTGTGTACCCTGCATCAGTTCGACTGAGCAACGCTTTAAATGACAAACTGCCTATTGGCTTCTGTCTCGGGTTCTTCGGCCGACGTTCATCTAATGTTTTTTCTGACGTTTCGCCAGCACGAGTGGCTGGCATTGTCAAAGCTTCACCCTCCATTGCCGGTGGTGAACTGGAGCCGAGCTCGCGGCCGCAGACTATATGTACCTGGCGAGCCAACGTCCGAGGGCGTCTCCACGGTCATTTCCGGTGCGGTTCTCCTCTTGCTACCTGCGACGGTCGTTCGCTGCAGTACGGGAAGCCAGGATCCGTTTACCTTAAGGCTTTCCTCTTTCTTGTTGGAACTGCACGCGTGTTTTTGTATTTCTACAGCTTCTCTGAACAAGCGCGTGTGATAGTGCGTCTCTACAGCCAGAACTTCCGTGTCGGCGAATTTTATTACGTGGTCGGTCTTATTCAGTGCGTGCTCTGCAACGGCCGATTTCTCCACCTGCCCCAACCTGCAATGTCGCTTATGCTCTTTGATCCTGGTGTTAATTGATCGTCCAGTCATTCCGACATAAACTTTTCCGCATGTGCATGGCATACGGTATATTCCTGACATTGCAAGTGGGTCTCTTTTCTCCTTCGCCGATCTAAGACACTCTTTGATCTTCCTTGTCAGTTTGAAAATCGTCTTTACGCCGTGTCTGCGCAATATACGGCCGATTCTGTCCGTCACTCTGGGAATGTATGGCAGAAAGGCCGTACCCGACATTTCTTTTTCTGATTCCTTACTTTGCCGAGTGTTTTTCTGTAATGCTGGCTGCGTACTGTAGTAGCCAGTTGGTCGGCTGCGAGAGAGCAGCGAGTGACTGTTTTCTTACCGTGTTGATGCTGTCCACCACGGCGTGTAGTTCCACAGCCGTTGCGATGTTCATGGCTTATTAACACACCAATATTTGAGGACGAGTGTTACTGGTCTCTTCGCCTCGCTGTCATTTTGGTTGTAGTGTTTTTGGTCTGGTGACCGAAATCAGGTAGTTGGTTGGTTCGTCGGCTGTCTGTCGGTTGAGTTGTCTTCCGATTTAGAGATCAGGCTGCCTGTCTCGCCTAAACGGGCGTTAGTGTTACAATTCCAGGCCGATCCTTGGAAGCTTCTGAGCGCCGTTCCGTGTCTGTTACATAGTAACTTCCCTGTTTGAGTTTTAGTTATTTGGTTGATGTGTGGCCTTCAGCCGAGTTTTAATATATCCTGAATTAATGTTCCTGTCTTGCCCTTTTGGCATAAGATTGTTATTCCTTATATGGGGCTGTCAGCCGAATTTTACATCAAATCTTTTAAGGCCTTAAACCGTTAAATTATTGTGTTGATGTGTGGCCTTCAGCCAAGTTGCAATATCTCTTAAATTAATGTGGTTGTCTTGCCCTTAAAGCATAAGATTGTGATGCATTTGTATGGGCCTTCAGCCGAATTTTGCATAAAATGTTTTAATATAATGCCTTCTACCTTTTGATTGAAACTCTTCTTATTGCTTAATGTGTGGCCTCCAGATAAGTTCCATTAAAATTAAATTGCTAAGCCCTTCAGCCTGTTTAGATTGAAGATTTAGAAAATATTTTTCGCTAAAACCTCCAGAAGAACCTTGTATTTCAATTTCTAGCTTGGGCCTTGTGTCTTGGATTTTCAGTGTGACTTACAGCCGATCTAAAGTTAATCAAGGGAGGTCGATTAAGATTTCGAGTGTTTTGCATCCTTGTTGTAATACTGTGTGTTGATAAATAAAGTTTTTATGTTGAGTGCAACTGACAGGAAATTATTTTGGCCCCTTTCCACAACCTAAACCACTCTGTCCTGCTCGCTCAGGCATTTCAGTAAGGTTTGCTGTAAACTACCAGTGAAGATTTTTTGTGGAAGGATGACGGTAGCCACTAGGGGTAGTCAGATATCTACATCTGTACTCCAGAAACCACCTTCTGGTGTGTGGCCGAGGGTATTTTGAATACCATTATCATTTTCTTCCCCCAATTCCTGTTCCAATCACGAATGTTTCGCTGGAAGAACAATTGTCGGCAAGCCTCCGTGTGAGCTCGGAACCCTCTAATATTACCTTCACGGTCTTTTCGAGAGGTATACGAGGGAGGAAGCAATATATTGGTTGACTCTTCTGGGAATGCACTCTCGGAACTTTAATAGTAAACCACATCGTGATGCAGAACACCTCTCTTGAAGCGGCTGCCATTGGAGTTGGCTGAGCATCTTCGTGAGGCTTTCGCCCCTACTATATGAAGCTGTAGCGAAACGCGCTGCTCTTCTTTGGATCTTCTCTGTTTCCACTACCAAATCTTTGTCGTCCGGATCCCAGAATAACGAGCAATATTCAATTATTGGTCGAACAACAGCTTTCTAAGCTCTCTTCTTCGTGGATGGACTGCATTTCCTGAGGATTCTTCGAGCGAATCTCAGCCTGGCATTTGCATTACTTGCGATTAGTTTTTTGATCATTGCTTTCGGAAATCATGTCCATAAATGTCATAATACACGAGTATAAGATACGTTGCAAAATTCTGCGTTGGTCAGGCTGCTTTGGAAATTATTTGCGCTTTTTTTTACAATCACAAGAGGCGCTTCCCTCGTCTAGCGACTTACGGTACACTGCTGTTAGAAGAAGAGCTTTTCTTTCGTTGGACAGGTATCCCATCGGGTCGTTCCTCTGCTGACTGATTTCATTTGCTTTTCTATCCTGTGGTCACTTGTTTCGATATCTATCATAACGACATCTATTCGACGATTTAAAGGAGGAACTACAGCGTTATCTTCCTCGGTGAAACGGTGTTGGAGAAATACATTTATTATTTACACTTTGTCTCCTTCGATTAGATGCCATTATGGTCACAGAGTGTCTGCATAAGTAATTTCTATCCGTTTACTGGCTAAACCATCGCAATAACCCCTTTCAAAAAAGTTGGAATGTATTCATGGAGTTTATATTTTAAATTTTTTTAAAAAGTTTATTGTTTCTAACGTTTCTTCTACGAGATTCCGTAATTGTTCTAAATTTTTCAGTAAAACGTAATCCAAAAATTTATGCCTTAGAAGTGGATGTGACTATTCAGAACCAATGTCGTATTTATATTTTCTGGTTTGGGGACCTTCTTACACATCAATATATGTTTAAATAGTATATTGTGAATAAACTTCAACAAACATAATGAAATTTGTATTTTTTAAATCTTTTTGTGGTGGCCGTAAAGTACTACCCCCTCCCCCTTTTTCCTCGTTGGTGGCAAACATTACGGAAAATTCGTTGGCATTGCTAAGATTATGGTAAAAGATATTTTCAGGTTCTGGAACTTACATATACATCAGCAGCTATTTAAGAAGTACGCTGTAAATAAAAGTTAACTACTATCAACGAATTTTTTTTAATGTTGTGAGCTTTCTGTAAAAAAGTTGTCTGTTTGTGAGAAAACTGAATATATTGATTCCAAAAGCTTTCCATTCCTGTAACGTGTACTTAGGGCACCGTATTCAATTGCTGAGAAAAACTGGTTGGCTCTGTGTTGCGCATGTGAACAGTGACGTGAACTAAAATTTTAAATTTCATGAAATGCAAAATTTGAAATTAAGAAAATGAATCTAATTAAATGTCAAAGGAAACTAATCATGTGCTCGATGAAAACTATAAAACTAAAACTCACAACTGAAGTACATTATAAACGTGCGTGACACGAAGTGCAATGTTGGACTTGGTATACCCATAAAAATGAGTTACTGTTCTACTCGGAAGAAAATATCTCTTTGAAATTACCAGTACTGTTCATTGCAAATTAATCTGCCTTCTAGCACAACTGACAACTTTGGCCACACCCTGTTTGCTCAAGAAGGCAAGATGAGCACAATAAAAAGTATAAATAATAGTATAGAAGGAAAACAACAATTATTTTCACTTCCTGAAAAAATACGAAATTGTAATATATAACCTTCTTTCAGGGTTATCTTTAATTCCGTCTTCCAATATGGCAGGAGCGGAGTTCATAGGCAGCACGACTGTGTTCCTGGTGTGATGAACACTCAGGTACCCAATCATTCCTCGAATAAACCGCTAAATTATTCCATCTTATTGTCATAGAACATGTCTAGATCTACACTCATGCTCATAAATTAAGGATAATTGCAGATGTGGTGCCACACAACGTGGCACTACACAAAACTGGCACTAATAGCATAGAGACATAGGCAACACACACGACACATATCTGTAAGTCCACGGTAGTCGTGATAACTTGAGAAACCCGTCCCGAAACACGTTGTTGTTGTTGTGGTCTTCAGTCCTGAGACTGGTTTGATGCAGCTCTCCATGCTACTCTATCCTGTGCAAGCTTCTTCATCTCCCAGTACCTACTGCAACCTACATCCTTCTGAATCTGCTTAGTGTATTCATCTCTTGGACTCCCCCTACGATTTTTACCCTCCACGCTGCCCTCCAATACTAAATTGGTGATCCCTTGATGCCTCAGAACATGTCCTACCAACCGATCCCTTCTTCTGGTCAAGTTGTGCCACAAACTTCTCCCCAATCCTATTCAATACTTCCTCATTAGTTATGTGATCTACCCATCTAATCTTCAGCATTCTTCTGTAGCACCACATTTCGAAAGCTTCTATTCTCTTCTTGTCCAAACTATTTACCGTCCATGTTTCACTTCCATACATGGCTACACTCCATACAAATACTTTCAGAAATGACTTCCTGACACTTAAATCTATACTCGATGTTAACAAATTTCTCTTCTTCAGGAACGCTTTCCTTGCCATTGCCAGTCTACATTTTATATCCTCTCTACTTCGGCCATCATCAGTTATTTTGCTCCCCAAATAGCAAAACTCCTTTACTACTTTATACTTTAAGTGTCTCATTTCCTAATCTAATACCCTCAACATCACCCGACTTAATTCGACTACATTCCATTATCCTCGTTTTGCTTTTGTTGATGTTCATCTTATATCCTCCCTTCAAGACACCATCCATTCCGTTCAACTGCTCTTCCAAGTCCTTTGCTGTCTCTGACAGAATTACAATGTCATCGGCGAAACACATGTGCTACAAAATGCCACTATTTGCTGCGCATGTACCCCGATATCAATAGGGAATATGATCACCATCACGTACACAGGCCGCACAACGGTTTGGCATACTCTGGATCAGGTGGTCGACCAGCTGATGGGGTATAGCCTCCCATTCTTGCACCAGTGCCTGTCGGAGCTCCTGAAGTGTCGTGGTGGTTTGAAGAGGTGCAGAGATACGTCGACCGAGAGCATCCCAGACGTGCTCGATGGGGTTTAGGTCTGGAGAACAGGCAGGCCACTCCATTCGCCTGATATCTTCCACGATGGCAGGTCGGTGGAGCAGCGCGTTATCATCTATCAGGAGGAAGGTGGGACCCACTGCACCCCTGAAAAGGCGGACATACTGGTGAAAAATGACATCCCGGTACACCTGACCTGTTACAGTTACTCTGTCAAAGACATGCTGGGGTGTACGTGCACCAATCATAATCCCACACCACACCATCAAACCACGACCTCCATACAGGTCCCTTTCAAGGTGTTGGTATCTGGTTCCTGGTTCACGTCAGATGAAAACCCGGCGAGATTCACCGCTCAGATTATACCTGGACTTGTCCATGAACATAACCTAGGACCTCAGTTCCAAAGACCATGCACTGTGTTCTTGACACCAGACTTTATGGGGTCTCCTGTGACCAGGGGTAAGTGGAATGCACCTTGCAGGTCTCCGGGTGAATAAACCCTGTCTGTTCAGTCGTCTGAAGACTGTGTGTCTGGAGACAACTGAGACACTGGCTGCAGTAAGGTCCAGACCAAGCCTACCTGCAGTACTCCGTGGGCGTCTGCAGGCACTGATGGTGAGTTATCGGTCTTCGTGTGGTGTTGTTCGCTGTGGACGTCCCGTACTGCAGCGCCTGGACACATTTCCTGACTGCTGCAATCGTTGCCATAATCTTGAGATCACACTTTGTGGCACACGGAGGGCCTGTGCTACGACCTGCTGTGTTTGACCAACGTCCAGTCGCCCTAGTATTCTACCCCTCATATCGTCATCAATATGTGTTCTTTGAGCCATTTTCAACACACAGTCACCATTACCACATCTGAAAACGTCTGCGCACTTACTCGCTACACCGTACTCCGACATGCACCAACACACCTCTGCAGGCACTGACGGTGAGTTATCGGTCTTCGTGTGGTGTTGTTCGCTGTGGACGTCCCGTACTGTAGCGCCTGGACACATTTCCTGACTGCTGCAATCGTTGCCATAATCTTGAGATCACACTTTGTGGCACACGGAGGGCCTGTGCTACGACCTGCTGTGTTTGACCAACGTCCAGTCGCCCTAGTATTCTACCCCTCATATCGTCATCAATATGTGTTCTTTGAGCCATTTTCAACACACAGTCACCATTACCACATCTGAAAACGTCTGCGCACTTACTCGCTACACCGTACTCCGACATGCACCAACACACCTCTGCGTATGTGGACTGCTACCGGCGCCACCGTGCGACGACCGCAGGTCAAATGCACCGCAGGGTCATACCCCGAGGTGATTTAAACCCGCAAACCGCCCACCAGAGCGTTGTTTCACCATGTAACAGCATTATCCTTAATTTATGAGCATGTTTGTATTTGGGATAGCCAGTGAAACGTGGCAGCCAATGTTCTCGCAATTTTGTAGCTCTGTAAAATCTAACACTCGCCTATCTGAGGACATTATCAATGTAGCATAGATGATGTGAACTGTGAGTGACTACTTTTTCGTCCGGACTGACGTATACAGTTTTTAAATTTTTGAATGGGACGATGGACAAAACTATCTCACAAGTAAATTAAAAGTAGTCCCCCTCACTCAGTTATGCTCAAGATTTTAGGGATGTTTCCAGTAGTAATCAAGCGATTACCGGAAATCTAAATCTCCTTCAAAATATTCGTAATTAGGAACCCTTTCCGAGCTCCCGCCATATTGGAAGTTTGGCTGAAAAGAACAAAAGTTCTGAGTTATCCCAGCCTGTCATGATTGGTAGGGAATGCGAGTTGTAGAAAACAAAAAAAAATGCAGCATTGGTCTTGCAAGTCCTTGTTTTTCTCTGTGACATATCACCTCAAGAACAAATTAAAAATAAGTCAAACTATATGGTTCCAGAGACCTTTCAGGTCTCCAACTATGATGTACATATCCAGACTGAAGCAACAAATGAAAATTTGTACCGAGGTGGGGATTCGAACCCAGGCCACCTGTTGACTAGGCAGATGCGCTAACCACTACGCTCCGGCAGCATGGTCACTTTGCACAGCTGCACTGACTAACCTAGCACATCTGCCTCCTCAATACTAGTTTCCATTCTCTCCTCAGCCCACTTGCTATTCCGCTAAACTCAAGTAGCACTAAAGAGGCTCTCTAACTGTACTGCAGTAGGTTCTCAGCATTCAGTGAAACGGGTGATCCTGCCTGAAATGCAGGCATGGGTTCTTTAATCAAATGAAACTAGTATGCAGTTGTGCAAAACCAGTGTGCCAGGATGGCGTAGTGGTTGGTGCACCTGCGTACTGAGTAGGAGACCTGGGTTCGAGTCCTGGCCTGGGTAAAAATTTTCATTCGTCACTACAGTCTGCATCATATACATCATAAATTAAAAATAGCTACAATCACCTACTTCCGACCAAGCTTTTAGGGAGGTATCCCTTGGGCGTAAGACGGATGTAGAGCTGGTGAGTGGGTAAAATAACACTTGCCGGGAAAATGTTTATAGTACTGATGCAGAATTCACCCTTGTTAATGAACAGAACTGCTCATCGCAGAAAACGCTGAAAACCTTGAGTGCGGTGCACCAGTCAGCAGTTGTCACATGTCTGTGGACGCACTTCTCTTGCAAGCTGTGTCCCATGTACTTCGCCGTATTATTACATTTGAGTGAGTGAGAGGATACGCCTTCAATGACTAGTTTAATGCAACACAACATGATGCCCATGATAAATCAGCGCGTCTTCATTGTCGAGTGTTATGCGAAGCACAGTTCTTGAAAAACGTGTGCACAATTTTATCCGCTACAGATTAAGATTCTCAAATGATTCAAATGGCTCTGAGCACTATGCGACTTAACTTCTGAGATCATCAGTCGCCTAGAACTCAGAACTAATTAAACCGAACTAACCTAAGGACATCACACACATCCATGCCCGAGGCAGGATTCGAACCTGCGACCGTAGCGGTCGCTCGGTTCCAGACTGTAGCGCCTAGAATCGCACGGCCACTCCAGCCGGCAGAGATTAAGACAGAAAATGTTTTGGGAAAACCTCTAGAAAACTTTGCAACGCAAAACGTGTGGCAAAATGTAGCGAAACGGGCTCTGTAGCGAATAAAAACTCTAACTATTGGAATAGACTTCGAACACCGGAAAAGACTGCTCGGGTGAAGGAGAACCTGGAACAAAATCTGACGAAATCTCAACGCCGGTAGGAAATGAGAGACTGTCCTGTTGAAACATTATCAAACACGGCCTGCCGTGCGTAAGTTAAAGCCTCCAGACTAACTTTCGCGTGCTGAACTCTGCCGATGATTTCTGAGTGAGTAGAATCAGGAGCCTCAATTTTTTTTATTATTTCTTTAGGTGAGGCTTGGTTCAGTCTTGCACACTACGTGAACTCAAAGCAAATGCACCACTGTGCATCATTTAATCGCCGTCAGCACTCTGTAACGCAGCTGAGTAATCTCAACGCTGGTGTTTGGTGCACCACGTCTGGTGTCCTCATAGTAACACGATTATTTCACCAAACTGTTAATGGTTATCGGTATGTCTAGAAACTGTATGTTCTGTATGTGGTTCAACTCATAGAAGATGAACGACTGTATGGTTGCTTTCAGCAAATGGGAGCAACAGCACATGCCGCCTTGACAACGTTGTCATTAGTGCATGAGGTGTTCGGTGAGGAGAGAACATTCAACCGTGGTAGTGCAGTCTGCTCGCCACCTCGATCGCCTGGTCTCTCTTCTACGATTTTTACCTGCAGTGCAAACTGAATGGTCGGGCGTTCTCAAATTATCCTTATACAGGGAAGAGCTGCAGCAGAATACACAAAACGCTATTTCTGCTGTCCTTCATGCAGAGCTGCTAAGCGTGTCTCACAGCTTGATAAATCGAGCACAGCACTGCAGTTACGTTAACGGTGACCATTTCCAGCGTTTTTTGCGATGATCATTAACAAGGGTCAATCTCGTGTCAGTCTTATTTTAAATATTTTCCTCGCCAATTTCTGTTACTCGTCCTGTTTATTCCCTAAGGAGAGACCAATACTCCAGTACCAGTTCACTGTAATCTGGGTAAAAAGACCTGACCTCTTAAACTGTCTGTAGTCTTGAACGGCCCCCTTGTCTACAATGTTAAGGAATGAAATGTACCGACCGGAGTGGCCGAGCGGTTCTAGGCGCCACAGTCTGGAACCGCGCGACCGCTACGGTCGCAGGTTCGAATCCTGCCTCGGGCATGGATGTGTGTGATGTCCTTAGGTTAGTTAGGTTTAAGTAGTTCTAACGTCTAGGGGACTGATGACCTCAGAAGTTAAGTCCCATAGTGCTCAGAGCCATTTGATGAAATGTAAAAATTACTTGCTCAAGTAAGAAATGTGTATGCAAGTGGGCCTGTAGATGGTCACAACACGAAAGAGGTTAAATGAGACTACGTGGTTCCAGAGACTGGTTCAAGGGTCAAACGTTTATTATGTATATATGCAGACTGTATCAGCGAATGAAAGCTTGTAACAGGCCCAGGATTCAAACGTGGGTCTCCTGCTCGCTAGGCAGAAGTATAACCACTCCGCCACCCTGGCTTTGCATAACTGTACAGGCTACCCTAGCACGGCTCCTTCCTCAATCCAAATTCCCATTCACACCTCAGTCCAAACGCTATTCCCCCTAAACTCCAACAGCACTGACGTGTGACTGGGTATTTGGACTGAGGCTATACAGAGTACTCCTTGCTGTAATGCAAAGCAAGTGTGCCAGTAGTAGTGGTTAGTGCAACTGTCTAGTGAGCAGGAGACCCGGGTCCGAATTCTGGCTTTTAAACAAATTTTCATTCATCGTTTCAGTCTGCATATATACATCATTCATGTTTGAAACTTGGAAAGGTCTCTAGACAGTAGAACCATGTAGTTTCGTCTGATTAAAGCACCTATGCCTGGGTTTCAGGTGGGAACACACGTTTCGTTCGATGCTTAGGTGCTGTTCCAAAATACACACATCAGAAAAAGTTTTGCATCATCTCAGTTCCCAGAACTCATGAAGATAGACGTTGACTGTGGATGAGGTGCCACAGACACAGTCCATTTGACTGTTTAGAGATGTCACTAAACCCGCCCAAAGATGTAAACAATCATTCATGGGCAGCGCCTATTAAACGGAGGGGGTCCGAGAGCCGATCAGTTCCAGTCATTCCACCAGGGAGGAGGTACACGTCTCGTGTTGTCTGTAGTTCAACCATGCCTAGACGGTCAATACTGCGGTTCGATCGCGCTTCAGCATTGTTACTTTGTGCCAGAAAGGGCTCTAAACAACGTGTGTCTCGGAGTGAACCAAAGCAATTTTTTGTTCGGACATGGAGGAGATACAGAGAGACAGGGTCGATGACATGCCTCGCTCAGGCCGCCCAAGGGCTACTACTGCACTGGATGACCGCTACCTACGGATTATGTCTCGGAGGAACCATGGCAGCTATGCCACCATGTTGAATAATGCTTTTCGTGCAGCCACAGGACGTCGTGTTACGACTCAAACTGTGCGCAGTAGCCTGCATGATACGCAACTTCACTCACGACGTCCATGGCGAGGTCCATCTTTGCAACCACGACACCATGCAGCGCGGTACAGATGGGCCCAACTACACTACTGGCCATTAACATTGCTACACCAAGAAGAAATGCAGATGATAAACGGGTATTCATTGGACAAATATATTATACTAGAACTGATATATGATTACATTTTCACGCAACTTGGGTGCATAGATCCTGAGAAATCAGTACTAAGAACAACCACCTCTGGCCATAATAACGGCCTTGATACGCCTGGGCATTGAGTGAAACAGAACTTGGATGGCGTATACAGGTACAGCTGCTCATGCAGCTTCAACACGATACCACAGTTCATCAAAAGTAGTGACTGGCGTATTGTGACGAGCCAGTTACTCGGCCACCATTGACCAGACGTTTTCAAATGGTGAGAGATCTGGAGAATGGCCAGGGGAGCACTCGAAAATTTTCTGTATCCAGAAAGGCCTATACAGGACCTGCAACATGCGGTCGTGCATTATCCTGCTGAAATGTAGGGTTTCGCAGGGATCGAATGAAGGGTAGAGCCACGGGTCGTAACACATCTGAAATGTAACGTCCACTGTTCAAAGTGCCGTCATTGCGAACAAGAGGTGACCGAGACGTGTAACCAATGGCACCCCATACCATCACGATGGGTGATACGCCAGTATGGCGATGACGAATACACGCTTCCAATGTGCGTTCACCGCGATATCGCAAAACACGGATGCGACCATCATGATGCTGTAGACAGAACCTGGATTCATCCGAAAAAATGACGTTTTGCCATTCGTGCACCCACGTTCATCGTAGAGTACACCATCGCAGGCGCTCCAGTCTGTGATGCAACGTCAAGGGTAACCGCAGCCATGGTCTCCGAGCTGATAGTCCATGATGCTGCAAACGTCGTCGAACTGTTCGTGCAGATGGTTGTTGTCTTGCAAAAGTCCACATCTGTTGACTCAGGGATCGAGACGTGGCTGCACAATCCGTTGCAGACATGAGGATAAGATGCCTGTCATCTTGACTGCTAGTGATACGAGGCCGTTGGGATCCAGCACGGCGTTCCGTATTACCCTCCTGAGCCCACCGATTCCAAATTCTGCTAACACTCATTGGATCTCGACCAACGCGAGCAGCAATGTCGCGATACGTAGAACCGCAATCGCGATAGTCTACGATCCGACCTTTATCAAAGTCGGGAGCGTGATGGTACGCATTTCTCCTCCTTACACGAGGCATCACTACAACGTTTCATCAGACATCGCAGGTCAACTGCTGTTTGTGTATGGGAAATCGGTTGGAAACTTTCCTGATGTCAGCACGTTGTAGGTGTCGCCACCGGCACCAACCTTGTGTGAATGCTCTGATAAGATAATCATTTGCGTATCACAGCAGCTTCTTCCTGTCGGTTAAATTTTGCGTCTGTTGCACGTCATCTTCGGGGTGTAGCAATTTTAATGGCCAGTAGTGTACAAGACCGACCACACTGCCGCTCTGGAAGGCAGAAACGCAATCTCATTTGTGTAGCGGGTTGCTGCTTGCCGTGGTCCTAGGCGCTCGTTGTTTACTTTGGGCTCGAATGAACGTACAAGGGGGGTGTACGGAAAGTAAGTTCCGATCGGTCGCGAAATGACAACTACTGTGAAAATCAAAAATTTTTATTTGCAATAGTTAGCCACACTTACTTGTCTAGTCAAACCTGAGTAAAATTGGGGTAAGTTAACGGGAAAGACAGGTAATATACGATATGTACAAGAACCAAGAGAAACTGATGAGACTGGAAGGCCAAGAACGAAGCGCCCAGATTAAAAAGCAAGAAGCCCGGGATATTGTCTTTCGCTCCTACTGTTCAATCTATACTTCGGATAAGAAATGAGGGAAATAAAAGAAGGGTTCAAGATGGGAATTAAAATTCAAGGTGAAAGGATGTGAATGATAAGATTCGCTAATGACATTGCTATCCTCAGTGAAATTGAAGAAGTAGTACAGGAATTGCTGAATGGAATGAACAGTCTAATGAGCACAGAAAATGAATTGAGATGAAATCGAAGAAAGACAAAAGCAATGCAAAGCAAAGGAAACAAGAACAGCGAGAAACTTAACATCAGAATTAGTGATCGAGAAGCAGATGAAGTTACGGAATTCTGCTACCAAAATTGTTCAAATGTGTGTGAAATCTTATGGGACTTAACTGCTAAGGTCATCAGTCCCTAAGCTTACACACTACTTAACCTAAATTATCCTAAGGACAAACACACACCCATGCCCGAGGGAGGACTCGAACCTCCGCTGGGACCAGCCAGTTCTGCTACCTAGGCAGCAAAGTAACTCATGAGGGAAGGAGCAACGAGGACATAAAAGAGAGACTAGCATTGGCAAAAAGCGCATTCCTGGCCAAGATAAGTCTACTAATATCAAACATACGTCTCAATTTGAGGAAGAAATTTCTGAGATTGTACGATTGGAACACAGCATTGTATGGTAGTGAGTGATGGACTGGGCGGAAACCGGAAAAGAAGAGAATCGAAGCATTTGAGATGTGGTGCTGCAGCAGAATGTTGAAAATTAAGTGGACTGGTAAGGTACAGAACGAAGATTTTCTCTGGAGAATCGGCGAGGAAAGGAATGTTGGAAAACACTAACAAGAAGAAAAAACTGGATGTTAAGACTTCAGGGAATACCTTTCATGTCACTAGAGGGAACTGTAGAGGGTAAAAACCGTAGAGGAGAACAGAGATTGGAATACATTCAGCAGATAACTGGGGACGGAGGTTGCAAGTGCTACTCGGAGATGAAAAGACTGGCACAGGAGAGGAATTCGTGGCGGGCCGGTTGAAGCCAGTCCGAAAAAGAATGATGACCACACCGCCCCCCCCCCCCCCAAAAAAAAAAGATATTGGTCCTGTAATTTATAAGTTGTACAATTCTCTTCTCTGTAACAGTAGCGATGGGAACTTTTTGAAAAATCCTTTCATTTTGTTTGCTATTGCACTGTCAACTTATGAAAAGGCAACGCTGTTGTTATTTACTGAAACTGCCAAGCTATACCTCTGCTGTAAACATTACCGGATCAAGCCCTAACCAGTAGGCAACTTGTTTGTTGAAAAATCTCTATTCATACCAAATATAGGGCTATCAAATATCTGTCCCGTAATGATTTTTGTAGATAGAACCACAATTTATCACAACAGCATTATAGGATACCACGAAAATCACAACTTGCAAGAAACAGTAATGTCAGTGGTAAACAGAAGGTTGATCAAACACGAGGGACAAATACTGACTGACAGAACAATGATGGGGAGCAATAGAGAGATAGGAAAGGTGTGGGAGGGGGAAGAGGGGAAGGAGGCCGAAGGCTCCCTTAATCTAAGCCAGCGAGCACTTCCACGGTTTGGCTTACTGTTGAGGTTGTTCCGGTATTTTGTTAAACTTGAGAAGAATGTTTGAGGCATGCGGACACGGAGATATGTGGACAGCATTTGTCGGTACCACCTTTGCTAGGTAGTTTTGGCACCGAGCCTTCGGGAAGAGGGAAGCTACTGGTGTCCACAAATCTCCGCTTTCAAGCCTTCATATCTGCGTATTTTCTAACAGTGCAGCCAGTTATCATGTGGTAGGTAGGTAGGTAGCTGGTAAGTTCCTATGGGACCAAACTACTGAGGTCTTCGGTCCCTATGCTACACACTACATCTACATCTACATTTACATGGTTATTCTGCAATTCGCACTTAAGTGCCTGCCAGAGGGTTCGTCGAACCGTTTACATACTACTCTACCATTCCACTCTCGAATGGCGCGTGGGAAAAAGGAACACCTAAATCTTTCCGTTCGAGCTCTGATTTCTCTTATTTTATTATGATGATCATTTCTCCCTACGTAGATGGGTGTCAATAAAATATTTTCGCACTCGGAAGAGAAAGTTGGTGGTTCAAATTCCGTAAATAGATCTCGCCGCAAAGAAAACCGCCTTTGTTTCAGTGAGTGCCACCCCAACTCGCGTATCGTATCAGTGACACTCTCACTCCTATTGCGCGATAACACGAAACGAGCTCCCCTTCTTTGTACTTTTTCGATGTCAGCCGTCAATCCTACCTGGTAAGGATCCCACACCGCGCAGCAATATTCCAGCAGAGGACGGACAAGTGTAATGTAAGCTGTCTCTCTAGTGGGTTTGTCGCATCTTCTAAGTGTTCTGCCAATAAAGTGCAGTCTTTGTTTCGCCTTCCCCACAATATTATCTATGTGGTCTTTCCAATTTAAGTTGCTCGTAATTGTAATTCCTAGGTATTTAGTGGAACTGACAGCCCTTAGATTTGTGCGATTTATCGTATAACCAAAATTTATCGGATTTCTTTTAGTACCCATGTGGATGACCCCGCACTTTTCTTTGTTTAGTGCGAATTGCCACTTTTCGCACCATACAGAAATTCTCTCTAGATCATTTTGTAATTGGAACTGATCGTCTGATGATTTTACTAGACGGTAAATTACAGCGTCATCTGCAAACAATCTAAGGGGGCTGCTCAATCTAACTTAAACTAATTTACGCTAAGGACAACACACACTGCCCGCATCTCGTGGTCGTGCGGTAGCGTTCTCGCTTCCCACGCCCGGGTTCCCGGGTTCGATTCCCGGCGGGGTCAGGGATTTTCTCTGCCTCGTGATGGCTGGGTGTTGTGTGCTGTCCTTAGGTTAGTTAGGTTTAAGTAGTTCTAAGTTCTAGGGGACTTATGACCACAGCAGTTGAGTCCCATAGTGCTCAGAGCCATTTGAACCATTTTGAACAACACACACTCCTATGGCCGAGGGAGGACTTGAGCCTCCGACGCGGGGGAGCCGAAATTATCATGTGCTAATGTGCTACATCACACTATAAATATCGCACTAAAATTATGCCATGTCTCTTCGAATGTGAGCCAGAAATCACACTAAGATCACACCACTTGTATTCGAATGCAAGCCGGAAAGTGCACCAAAATTACGCCATTTCTCTACGAATGCGCCCTGGACTGCAAATGAAACAGATGAAAACATGTTTTGTAGTGCTCTGTCCACGATAACAAGAAACCAGTGCCGAATCTTGAAATGACGGTCAGCCGCACTACGATCAGCTCAGAGAAGGGACGCAGCTGTCTGTTTTCGACTGCACATACACTGATGTGCCGCCATCCCATGTGGCACTATGAATGTAACGTTGTTCACAGCAGCCTGCAGCAGGTCGGCATTTTTCTTTGAAACTGTGCGCAGTGCATTGTGCAAGCATATAGTGTGAGGGCTTTCTGAGGAGCTGTTCTTGTAATGGCACTTGCGTGGACTGTTAACACGTCAACAAAAGTTCGCTTCCCGCTGTCACAACCTTCTTTCTCATTTTGTTTTATTCCTCGCATTGCAAAAACATTTATTACAAAATTTAAATAGAAACAGTTCAATTTATGTATGTAAAATTAATACATTCAATTTAGTTACGATTATTACCTCTGTAAGCCAAAAGGCTATAGGCCACCACACTGTAGCTGGCTGATAAAATATTGCACGTGTTGCCACTATTTCCCAACACCACCAAAAGAATGACACGTACTCCGTGTTAATTTGCTCACTGAAATCCATTGTCCCTAGTGACTTATGAAAAATTTATTAATGATGTCACAGGACAGAGTGGAGAAAGAAAACATTGTAATTAGAGAGGAAATTGCAGTTGAAAAAAGGGTGAAGATTAACTGAAATTACTGGCGACAAGAAGGTAATTTAAGTGATATTTAGTGCTATACCACCAAACAGCGAGACCTTCAGAGCTGGTGGTCCAGATTGCTGCACACACCGGTACCTCTAATACCCAGTAGCACATCCTGTTGCATTGATGCATGCCTGTATTCGTCGTGGCATACTATCCACAAGTTCATCAAGGCACTGTTGGCCCAGATTGTCCCACTCCTCAACGGCGATTCGGCGTACATCCCTCAGAGTGGTTGGTGGGTCACGTCGTCCATAAACAGCCCTTTTCAATCTATCCCAAGCATGTTCAATAGGGTTCATGTCTGCAGAAAATGCTGGCCACTCTAGTCAAGCGATGTCGTTGTTCTGAAGGAAGTCATTCACAAGATGTGCACGGTGGGGGCGCGAATTGTCGTACATGAACACGAATGCCTCGCCAATATGCTGCCGATATGGTTGCACTATCAGTCGGAGGATGGCGTTACTTATAGTTCAGCCGTTACGGCGCCTTCCAGGACTATCAACAACGTACGTCGGCCCCACACAATGCCATCCCAAAACAGCAGGGAACCTGCACCTTGCTGCACTCGCTGGATAGTGTGTCTGAGGCGTTCAGCCTGACCGGGTTGCCTCCAAACACGTCTCCCACGATTGTCTGGTTGAAAGCATATTCGACACTCATCGGCGAAGAGAAGGTGATGCCAATCCTGAGCGGTCCATTCGGCATGTTGTTGGGCCCATCTATACCGCGCTACATTATGTCATGGTTGCAAACATGAACCTCGCCGTGGACGTCGGGAGTGAAGTTGCGCATCATGCAGCCACTTTCGCACAGTTTGAGTCGTAACATGATTGTCCTGTGGCTGCACGAAAAGCAATATTCAACATGGTGGCGTTGCTACCAGGGTTCCTCCGAGCCATAATCCGTAGGTAGCGGTCATCCACTGCAGTAGTAGCCTTTGGCTGGCCTGAGCGACGCATCTCATTGACTTTTTCTGTCTCTCTGTATCTGCCCCATGTTCGAACAACATCGCTTTGGTTCACTCCGAGACGCTTGGACACTTCCCTTGTTGAGAGCCATTCCTGGCACAATATCAGGCCAGGGTCACCAGTTTGTTGCTATTTACGTTCATTAAAGACTCACTTCAACTAGATTTTTCAATTTATTTTTTTATCGCACACACCAAGAAACTTTAATTATAGCCTACGTGGAATAATAAACTTCTTTTTTTATTTTATTCCAAGAATATGCCAACAATATCACGAAAAACACATTAAAAATACAAATAATAATTTGTCATGTTACCACAATTTTGTATGGCATGAATATCAATGCTTCTATGGTATAACATGCAGATGTAAACAAATAGGAATAAGCCTTAAATACATATATATTTAGATTTTGATCAGCATGTAACTAAGTGTTGCTACATCTGTATGTCCAGATTCCTCAATCATCTGTGATAATTTCGTGAGACTGACACGTATTTTACAGACTACCAGTTATTGCATAAGTGTTCGAAGTGGAAGCAGTTTTCCTCAATTGCAGTGTGGAATACTGCTGTGATTTACTGTAATTCGACGGGGTAACACTGGGTTCTTAATATTTAAAATGAAAGAATTGTCCCAGAGAGTACGATGCATCGTACTTCTTGATGACAGAGGTACTGTAATATCGTATTTATCCGCCGACACCAGGCAGCGATTTTAACTGAAATGTCATCCCCTCTGTACGGGAATTAAGTAATGTGTACGAGTGCAGATTGTCACGCATGAACGACGACATACGGAAGTTTGGCCGTGCACGGATAACCAAAGCGTTTCAGGTGGCCGTTCGGGTAAAGCGAGAAATGCGGCTTCGTAACCCTGTCCGGCAAAAATTTTCATTGTTGCCATTCTGTCACAAGGATGACTACAGGTACATTTCATGTATTTTAAGTCATACGTTCCAAAGTGTTAAATACAATCATTATTGCATAAACGTATGCTACTAAGAATTTTGTAGTGTAATGTCATATGACTGGTGCAAGTCTTTCGATTTGACGCCACTCCGTCGACTTGTGCGTCGATGGAGATGAAATAATGATGATTAGGACAACACAACACCCAGTCCCTGAGAAGAGAAAACCTCCGACCCAGCCAGGAATCGAACCCGGGCCCTTAGGTTTGACATTCTGTCGCGCTGACCACTCAGCATCCGGGGACGGACAAGAATTTTGTATTACAATACTATTCAAGAAATTGAACCTGAGGAATTAGGTTTTTGTTTTGTTTTAAATTTCTTTATTATGGGACCTTCAGCACATATTATGTCACAGTAGGATATTATCCAGAGAGTTAGTAGATGGTATGTTGCCTCAGAGTTTATTTTAATATATAAGCGTATTTCGGCTTTATTGCCTTCATCAGTACATGTCCTGACGTTGTAGATGGACATATGTCAACTTTCAGTGAACTATTACTGCTGTTCATATTTGTTGGATGTAATATTACACTCCTGGAAATGGAAAAAAGAACACATTGACACCGGTGTGTCAGACCCACCATACTTGCTCCGGACACTGCGAGAGGGCTGTACAAGCAATGATCACACGCACGGCACAGCGGACACACCAGGAACCGCGGTGTTGGCCGTCGAATGGCGCTAGCTGCGCAGCATTTGTGCACCGCCGCCGTCAGTGTCAGCCAGTTTGCCGTGGCATACGGAGCTCCATCGCAGTCTTTAACACTGGTAGCATGCCGCGACAGCGTGGACGTGAACCGTATGTGCAGTTGACGGACTTTGAGCGAGGGCGTATAGTGGGCATGCGGGAGGCCGGGTGGACGTACCGCCGAATTGCTCAACACGTGGGGCGTGAGGTCTCCACAGTACATCGATGTTGTCGCCAGTGGTCGGCGGAAGGTGCACGTGCCCGTCGACCTGGGACCGGACCGCAGCGACGCACGGATGCACGCCAAGACCGTAGGATCCTACGCAGTGCCGTAGGGGACCGCACCGCCACTTCCCAGCAAATTAGGGACACTGTTGCTCCTGGGGTATCGGCGAGGACCATTCGCAACCGTCTCCATGAAGCTGGGCTACGGTCCCGCACACCGTTAGGCCGTCTTCCGCTCACGCCCCAACATCGTGCAGCCCGCCTCCAGTGGTGTCGCGACAGGTGTGAATGGAGGGACGAATGGAGACGTGTCGTCTTCAGCGATGAGAGTCGCTTCTGCCTTGGTGCCAATGATGGTCGTATGCGTGTTTGGCGCCGTGCAGGTGAGCGCCACAATCAGGACTGCATACGACCGAGGCACACAGGGCCAACACCCGGCATCATGGTGTGGGGAGCGATCTCCTACACTGGCCGTACACCACTGGTGATCGTCGAGGGGACACTGAATAGTGCACGGTACATCCAAACCGTCATCGAACCCATCGTTCTACCATTCCTAGACCGGCAAGGGAACTTGCTGTTCCAACAGGACAATGCACGTCCGCATGTATCCCGTGCCACCCAACGTGCTCTAGAAGGTGTAAGTCAACTACCCTGGCCAGCAAGATCTCCGGATCTGTCCCCCATTGAGCATGTTTGGGACTGGATGAAGCGTCGTCTCACGCGGTCTGCACGTCCAGCACGAACGCTGGTCCAACTGAGGCGCCAGGTAGAAATGGCATGGCAAGCCGTTCCACAGGACTACATCCAGCATCTCTACGATCGTCTCCATGGGAGAATAGCAGCCTGCATTGCTGCGAAAGGTGGATATGCACTGTACTAGTGCCGACATTGTGCATGCTCTGTTGCCTGTGTCTATGTGCCTGTGGTTCTGTCAGTGTGATCATGTGATGTATCTGACCCCAGGAATGTGTCAATAAAGTTTCCCTTTCCTGGGACAATGAATTCACGGTGTTCTTATTTCAATTTCCAGGAGTGTATATCAGTAACGTTTTAAAGTTTTCGATGATGTTACACGTATATTATAGTACGTTTTCTATTGTTCTGACAGTTGTAGAAAACTACTAGTTGTCAAACTTAAATTTTTACAACTGTCAAAATAATAAAAATGTATTTTAATATAAGTGCAACGTCAAACCATCGAATAATTTTTAAACGTTACTGAAGGAATATTACATCCAACAAATATGGATAAAAATGGTTCAAATGGCTCTGATCACTATGGGACTTAACTTCTCAGGTCATCAGTCCCCTAGAACTTAGAACTACTTAAACCTAACTAACCTAAGGACATCACACACATCCATGCCCGAGGCAGGATTCGAACCTGCGACTGTAGCGGTCGCGCGGTTCCAAACTGTAGCGCCTAGAACCGCTCGGCCACTACGGCCGGCCAAATATGGGCAGCAGTAATAGTTCACTGAAAGTTGACATATGTCCATCTACAACGCCAGGACGTTTAGTGGTGAAGGCAATAAAGACGAAATAAGCTTATATATTAAAATAAAATGGCAAGCAGCTTAGTGTCTACTAATTCTCTGCATTTGTTTTAAATGTTCACTATGAAGACATGCGTCGATGCATATAATGCTGGTTCAGGCATATTCCGAAGCCAAGCAATGCTCACTGCTTTTTTATATGTTAGAAAAGATAGACTATTACGTGAAAAATTTGATTTTTTCATATCAAACGCCATCATGTCGTGTCCTTGCTTCAGAAGCAAAACAAGCATGGGGGTTGGTGTTTACGCAAGCGCGATGTTCACACAGCTCTTGACTGACGTGTTTGGGGGAGGAGGGGCAAAGTATCGGCCGGCAGGTGGGGGACGGGACAGTGTACCCAATCCTTCGGACCAGGTCTATACTTCCGTGAACCGTTTGTGTCCGCAAATCTCCGATGTCCGAAAATCGTACACGCATATCTACCGAGACCCTAGGCAGCTGTTGCGCAAACGGGAGTCCTTGACCGTTTTAAACCATCATTAGTTCTAATTCTTTATCGGTTCAAATAATAATCAACTAGAGGTATTACGTTTACATTGTGTCAAGTTAAATAATATAGACGATAATCTTAATGATATTTATTTATTTACTTACTTTTTAGCCTGCCGCTGTGGCCGAGCGCTTATAGGCCCTTCAGTCCGGAACCGCGCTGCTGCTACAGGTTCGAATCCTGCCTCGAGCATGGATGTGTGCAGTGTCCTTAGGTTAGTTAGGTTTAAGTGGTTCGTATTGCTCTGAGCACTATGCGACTTAACTTCTGAGGTCATCAGTCGCCTAGAACTTAGAACTAATTAAACCGAACTAACCTAAGGACATCACACACATCCATGCCCGAGGCAGGATTCGAACCTGCGACCGTAGCGGTCGCTCGTCTCCAGGCTGTAGCGCCTAGAACCGCACGGCCACTCAGGCCGGCCTAGGTTTAAGTAGTTCTAAGTCTAGGGGACTAATGACCTCAGATGTCATCCCATAGTGCTTAGAGCCATTTGAACCATTTGAACTTACTTTTTTAAGTTTCCTCTCGACGGAAAGATACGAATCAATTTGATTTCTTCTTTTCCTTTTTTTATCTTACTACCGCGTCTCGAAAAAGATGGTCGGGTGTGAGTACGATTGGCTCTGCTATTAATATTGGTACTGACCAGATAACTATCCAGGGAATATTTTAAGTTTGAATTCGGATAAGAAATTACAAAAGAATTAGCAATTCTCTCATTTTTCCTCCTTACTTGCACTGTGAAACATTGTTTCCTGCCAAATTTCATGATACTAGGTCAACGGGAAACACTCTGTATGTTTTAAACAGCGAATTTGCGAATATCAAATGTGACATAAATGGCAGTGTGTTTCGATTGCACTGACTTAGAATCTTACTTTTTTCACACCGTCAAGGGGCTGTAGCTCTTAGTGTGTGATATAAATTTCAACTTGGTACGTCTACTCATTCCTGAGAAAATGGGAGCCGGCCGTTGTGGCCGAGCGGTTCTAGGCGCCACAGTCTGGAACCGCGCGACCGCTAAGGTCGCAGGTTCGAATCCTGCCTCGCGCATGGATGTTTGTGATGTCCTTAGGTTAGTTAGGTTTAAGTAGTTCTAAGTTCTAGGGGACTGATGACCTCAGAAGTTAAGTCCCATAGTGCTCAGAGCCACTTGAACCATTTTGAGAAAATGGGTTCTTAATAGACGGATAGACAGACAGTCGGACAACGAATGACAAATATTTTTTTTCGTGTGATATAGTTACAAATTCACAATTTTTGTATTTTTTCCTTCACTTATACTGTGAAGCCTTGCTCCGTGCCAAATGTCAGAATCCATACCAACGGGTTTGATAAGTGACTTTGCAAGTGTCAAAATATTTGGCGAAAATGGCCATATCTATGACCGCATTTACTTAGAAGCTTACGTTTATTACACTATCAAGCGACCATAAGCCTTAATATGTGACATGAATTTCAACTTGATACGACTGTCCGTTCCTGAAATGATCAGATCTCAAAAGACGGACGGACGGACAGACAATCAGATAACAAATGTCTAAAAAAACCGTATGCTATAATTACAAATTCACAATTTTCGAACTTTTTCCTTTACTTGTACTGTGAAACCTTGATTCTTGCCAAATGTCGTGGTTCTTGGTCAACCCTATAGGTTTTGATGCCTGAGTTTTCCAGTCTCAAAATATGTGACATAAACGGCGGTGTCGTTTGATTGCATAGTCTTAGAAGCCTCAGTATGCGACATAAATTTCAACTTGTTACATATACCCATTCCTGAGAAAAAGAGTTTTTAAGTCGAAAAGACATACGGACAGATAGAAAACAGAGCGATCGTATAAGGATGAAACTTCCCCTTAGAAAATTTATGAATGACAGTGCTGGTAAACCTCTTACGTTATTTGATTTTCAAACAGCTGAGCAAACCTGAACGTACTCAGCCAGTTCTCTCTTTACTTATTATGATCAACAGTAAACTGACATACAATATTTTTTTTTAGCGCAATGCAGTCTGACTTTCAATAATCCCTACAAAAGAGTGGCCCTGACTAACAATAACCTACACCTTTCATGAATCACTTACCTCACAAAAATTTTCGTTAAACTACTGCAATACAGCGTGCGTCAATACTTCCTGCTAAATAATACTGATAGGCATAGTTATCAAATGAAAGATTTTGTTGGAGAACAAACAATGCATTTACCTTAATAGTGTTGAAAAGTCGTTATATAATGTATTTACCTTAATAATATTCAAAAGTCGTTATATATATATATATATATATATAAACGGAATTTGTAAGACCGGATGTCATGAAGTGATATATACAAATTCCGTTTTTCTGACGGACACACGTCCAGATCGTCCACCTCCAACTGCACAACGCTACGAGCTGTTCACATCCAACTGCCCAAGGAACATAGAATAAAAAAGGTATGCCAGATTGGCTTAGTGCGCTCTCATTGGTCAGCGACTTGGTACGTCACGCGGCAGCCAGATGGCAGCAGTCTCCTTTTGTAGAATATGTGAGATTGTAAAATAATTGTTTTCACGTCTCTTCTCTTCTCATATAACTTAAAGTTTCGCGCTCACAGAGTTGAACACACTTCATGTTAATATTATATACAAGGTTTCCGAAAGAAATGCGTTAAATATTAGTAGCAATGATGATATATCGCCACGAAAAACTAATGACCGATGTTCGATTCCGCATTCATGCTCGTGTTTTAGGCATCTGACTACGGTAAATGTTTTACAATTGGGTACTGCCTATTTTATACATGTTTTTGTAAATAAAAAGATAGTAATCTTCAAACTTACCTTAGAAAGCTGATGCAGAAGCTGTGTCGAAGATGGTGAAGGCGACGCTGACCAGAGCCGATTTTTCCTTGCCGAATTCCGTTTCATTGGATCAATTTTGGCGCTTTTGTTTAAATGCCTAATCGGTATAAAAATTCTTGTTCTGACATATAATTGAACTATTTTGCTATTAAGTTCGGGAAATTTCGCACTGATATGATCTGCTAAGGTTGCCATCACTCTGCTACAATGGGAAATATTTGATCCATGAAAAGCAGCAAATATAATTTCTAACTCACGTATTTTAGCAAACCAGTCAGTAGAGGGCGAAATGAGGCCCCCTTGTGAAATAATAGTAATCCAGTCTTGCTGCAGACTTAATTCTGTATCAACAACACACTGCCCTGCTGTATTTCCCAAAGAACTGTCAACGTTTTTGCACTTGAATGCTATATATCCTGCTAGATATTTTAAAGCATCATCATTCACGTCTTCACTGTTACACACTGAATCACTGAGTTCGAAATCTAAGAGCAAGCTTTCGTCATCTGTAGCGACGTCAAATGATTTATCAGTTACTCTGATACATAAATGACTCGAGAGAAAACGTGCAAAATCTTCCTCAGTTTCATCAGCTGGTGTCGGGTAGTTTTCAGAAGCAGAATTCTCATTTCTGTCCTCTGAAGTCGAAGCACCAGAAGACAAAGGTATTTCACTTGCACTTCAGTCAGTATCAATAAACGTATTCTGTTTTTCACCTCGAAAGGTGTGGGATTGTTGTAGAAGATACCAAGGACACGGATTCTGGAAAAGAAATTTTCCAGACAATCTTGATTAAGTCTGGCTGTCAATATATAAGTAGGTCGGGAATTTTTCGTATCATTGTCAAGTCCAAAAAGTGAATAAATTGATATAATGAATCCCTTCTGAAACGGGAGGAGGCTGTTTGTTTTTCCTACTCGCATATTAGAACACATTTCAAGAAATCTTTTTAGAGAGTTTTCCTGACTTCTGATATTAAACCCGTAACCACTTCTAAGGGGAGCTTTCTCATCTTGAGGGTATCTCGAATTCAGCACATCGAAAACATCGTTCACGAGCTCAATGAAGCTTCCTGCGCGATCTTTATGCAGAACATATTTTACAGCTTGGGCAGTGCGACATGAAAATAACTGTGCAGCCCTTCGGACATTCTGAGGATCACGCCCACTAACGTTAAGATGAACCTCCGATATGTGGTGATTGATCGAAAGATCTTCTATAACCATTTTTGTAATCACAGTACCATCAGGCAAAGTGATTCCGTCATCAAGAAAATGATTTCTTAATAATTTAAGCAAATGTGGAACATCAAAAATAACCCAGACTTTTCTGCTATGATCAACACGGTTTGAAAAGAATGTCTTGGATGTAGACACACCAAGTTGCTTCCACACATTCATATTTTTTGGTCCCATATCACACGCAACAGCTACGATATGGACTCCTGCTGTTTCAACTCTTTTATGACATTATGTGCAAGAAATCACTAGACATTGCAACATCAAAGTCGTAGTACACTGGCTGCTTCCACTTTGAAAACAAGCTGCGAACCATGACGACTTGGGACATTGTTGTGTGGTCCGAGTACTACATCGTCGGACGAATCGTAAGTCAATACTCATCTCGTCGAAGCTTAGGACACCAATCGCCTCTAGTGATATGAACATTTCTCACCTACCTTTAATTAACTCCAAAAATGGTTTCAAAATACCTGGTCAGCACGTGAACTGTTTCGTCCACGTCGGGAGTGTTGACCTCCAGGGAAAAGGATAGTTCTTCCTCCTCAGATAGGCATATGCTTTCGGAGACAAAGCTCTCAATGTGAGAGCATTTGCAATGTCCTCTGAGCACCACTTTACTTGCTTCCTCTTGTTTAACAGGCATCGAATTTGTCCTGGTGTGAAACACTGAGAAAGTGAACTTCTCACATCCGACCATACACATTTGTGCTTGTTAGTGTGAGACACATTACGTTTTATAGATGTAGCTTGCTTTATAATTTCTTTCATGGACTTAATTCTTTGTTGTAGTCGAACATTTTTAATCTTCAAACTAACCAATTCTTTCTTCAGTTCTTGAATTTCCTGGTCTTTAAGTGAAATTAGCGGATCAGTAAAAACGTCTGTGTTGCTGGATTTGTCCAGCTTACTTTTCTTGGGGGATAAAGTTTTCAACGTTGAGAGAGCTTTTCTTTTACTGTTCTAGTGTCACAGCGACGTTCTCTCTCTTTTAGGACGCTACCGGTAACATTCGCGGTGCTGGGACCTGGAACTTCGAATATATTTCCATACCAGTTTGGTATTTTTAGAGACGGAACAGCATTATCCTGTAGCAGTTTCCGTGTAGGTAGACCTAACAATTCATTCTGCAAGTCTCGTTTGTAATCGCTTTCACAGAAATGTTGAGAACAAACCCTTGCATTAATAACATTAATATTGTCCTTTCGTTTACAACGGGCAATCCATTTACGGTGTAGTTCAACATTTTTTGGAAAACGATATAAATTACGCCTTCAGTCTTACGTCCACTATTACTACATTCAGCAACTGCACAATACGACGTATTTGTGGACATAATTCCAAAAACGAAGCTACAAGACTCACGGAACAATTCCTTTCGCACTGAACACTCGGGAGGACAATAATTACACACAAACTAACATGTAACACGAACTCACATTCACGATTTCGATAGAAACACTGAGCGACACCGTTGTTAACAAACTGCGGTAGCTGCCAGGTGACGTCACAGCTCGAGATTCATCATGACGGAGAAAAGAGTGGGAGGCCGCATTTGCATTCCCGTGCAACTGCCCAACACTACAATAGAGAATATTCCAACACTGCAAACCAGCCACAAACTGCACACGGCGCAGTCAGTGATTTTCATACAGAGCGCTACGTGGCGTTACCAACAAAAAAATGGTTCAAATGGCTCTGAGCACTATGGGACTTAACATCTATTGTCATCAGTCCCCTAGAACTTAGAACTACTTAAACCTAACTAACCTAAGGACAGCACACAACACCAAGTCATCACGAGGCAGAGAAAATCCCTGACTCCGCCGCGTTACCAACATAAAAACCTAAACAGCCTACTTACAAGGGTTCTGTTTATCCCGATTGAGGCACGTACCCTAAAAAAAATGGATTCGAATTTCTCCGGCGCACCCTATTGTACAGTGGTTTGCGGAGTTTTTATGTGCATCGTAGTGTTACATATCGCTTACTATCAAAATGTTCCTAGATGTTGAGAAAGTAAATAACCTTCGTTGAACTATCCATTCTAATGTCGTCATCGTTCATAAGGAGAGAAACGTTATATTAGGAGATAAATGTTACTTATCTTGCTATGGCTACCTCTTTGTCTAGGGTGTCGGTTCCTGTTTGGGCTTTCCAATAAATCGGCCCAAGATTTTTTGTCTGAGTAAAAGCCGCTGGAATACTGTTGCTTTTTGACGTCACCAGTATTTATTCATAAATTCTTGACACTTTCTACAACATCAGTTGTTACGTAAAAGCATTGTGCAACATTTCAGCACAACACAAAGAATCTGATAGATGCATTGACCAATCTCGACAACAACTGAAACTATCATGGCGCGTGTGGCGCCCAAAATTTCTACAAGTATTGTATAAACAGCTTCCAGATCCTTTAGAACAGTACGTAGTTCAAATGAATTTTATTATGAATGTCTTAAATGAAATTACTTTTCAGATATTTTCTGGAACCAATTATTTATATAAAAATTTGTGATATTTATGCACTTAATAATTAATAATGCAGGTTGCGTCCACCCCCGGTAGCTGAGTGGTCAGCGTGACAGAATGTCACTCCTAAGAGCCCGGGTTCGATTCCCGGCTGGGTCGGAGATCTTCTACGCTCAGGAACTGGGTACCGTATTGTCCTAATCATCATCATTTCATCCCCATCGACGCACAAGTCACCGAAGCCGCGTCAAATCGAAGGACTTGCTACCCAGCGAACGGTCTACCCCACGGGAGGCGCTAGTCACACGACATTTACATTTTAATGAAGGTTGCAAATTTTGAAAGTAAAAAACTGCCAGCTTCCTGTCTTTGTGTATTTGTCGACTGAATTATCGATAACAGCATTAGAAAAATTAAAAATGACAACAGAAATTTTGTTTACATGAAAACTAAAGGATAATATTATTATTTTCGCCGTAAAATGGTTTCTGATTCATTTAAGTTAACAGTTGCTATTACTAATTTTCGTGGTTCAATATCGATATTGCTAAATTAATGGATAAGAAAAAATTTGTGATCTGGTAGATGCAAAATTGTCTTTAAATGTGAAATATATAATTTAAGTATAAAAATTAGCTCATGTAAGACCTAAATTTATACGGAATCTTACATTTCAATTGAAGTAGGAAAATTCTGAGGAGGCAAGATTCATTACAGAAAGCAGATGTAGTAGACACAATATTCGCCAGTTGCAAGCGAACTGCTTAACATATTCTGCCTCGTAGCGTGTTTATGTCGTGGAAATACCCCCGGTTGGTCGTGTGGGTGCAGCCCTGCAAGTGATATAGCGAGCATCGACCCTGGCCTAAGGCGGTGCCTCCGGTGGCGATAGCGCTGGGCGTGACTCAGGGGGGAGCCCCCAGCCGTGTGTCCGGCGTAGCCACGGCACAGGCTGGACTCGACTGGCCACTGATCGATGTCTAGTGGACGGCGGCCGCGCCGTTATCTCACGCAAGTGCAGCGCCGTGACGTCAGCTGGCGCCAGTGAAGGCCGGTCATCGCCGCAGTCGCCAGTCGCTGGCTGCTGGCGCCAAGGCCGCTGTCCGTCCGTCCGTATGCAAATGACGCGCCTGCCGCATCTCATCTTACATCCGGCTTCCCCAGACTTCTTTGTAGTTTTGGTCGAATGCACGAACGAAGCGGAAACGAGACTCCCTGAAAATTACACAAGGGTCTAGGGCCGGTATACAGTTTTAATCTGCCAGGAAGTCCCATATCAGCGCACACTGCGCTCTCTCTCTCTCTCCGACCGAACAAGCCTTTGAAGGGCCAACGGACCGACCGGCCGCCGTGTCATCTTCACTCCATAGGCGTCACTGGATGCGGATACGGAAGGGCATGTGGTCAGTACACCGCTCTCCCCGCCGTATGTGAGTTTACGAGACCGAAGCCGCTACTTCTCAATCAACTAGCTCCTCAGTTTGCCTCAAAAAAAAAAAAAAAAAAAAAACTTAGTACACCTCGCTTGCCAATAGCGCTCGGAACGGATGGTCAGACATCCAAGTACTAGCCCAGCCCGACAGCGCTTAACTTCGGTGATCTGACGGGAACCGGTGTTAATCACTGCTGCAAGCCCAGTGGCTACACACTGCTCTGCAGAGTGAAAATTTCCTTCTGTATACACAAAAGACTTTTCGTCCAATTTTCATAGCCAGAAGAATAGTAACGAATGGGCACACGGAGTACCAAACTGACAAGCGTGAGGTCAAATTTTCCAAAAAAGATTTGAAATGCTTGAAAGTAATTATGAACTTAACCCTCCTACTACCAGGCCCGGCTTTTTTTTTGTTTCAATGAAGATCACTGGGGTCACATAGGCTCAACGTAATTTACAACGGATCCGCCTCCTTATCTGCGACCTTATTTGTCATTTCATTGTAGCCATTTTTGTTACTGTTTTTGGTGAATTACAAAGGTGACGTGAAAAAAAAGCTGAGTGATCGGCGCGTCTGACTGCCATGCAGTAGACCCGGGTTCGATTCCCGGCTGTGTCGTACATTTTTCTCCGCTCTGGGCCTGGGTGTTGCGTTGTGTTCATAATCATCGACACGCAAATCGCCCGATGTCACATCAGCTAAAAACACTTGCAAGTCGGCGGCCAAACTTACCCAGGTAAGGACTCCCAGCCCTCAGTGCCGTATGATCATTTCATTTCAGTTTACAATGGGTATATTGGCAGTATTTTAATAAACTAACATAAAAACATACATTACTGTTGTACAATGTAACAGTAATGATTCAATTTTTATAAATATTACACTCAAGAAGAAAAAAGAAATTCAGATTAGGGTCATACTGACCCAAGTAGCACTCAGTGCAAAAAAAAAAAAAAAAAAAAAAAATGAATAAATTATAATGTATTGTAAACATAAAACTGAACAAAACAACGTTGAGTACAATTGACTCAGATAGAGAAAGTCATATATTTTGACAAACAAATGTTTGAAAATAAGGGCTATATGATTTTCTAATGAGCTTTTAGGGTCATATTGACCCTACTTAGGGCCGTTGCTAGGTATTCTGACGCCCTAGGCGAGAGCCGAAGAATGACGCTCCCTCTTTTTTACTACTATCGTCCTGGTACCCCCCCCCCCCCCCCCTTCGCCATCACCAACAACAGATAGCCAATGCCAGATCAAGACAAATCTCTTTACACAGACACACAACAACTCATTTTTATGTACGGTCAAGATGAACTGCACCTACCTTTTACTCCTTTTAGATATGTTGCAAGAGAAGTACAAAACCTAGCTTGTGAATACGTGATCGATTACCCACAGGAAATAATAGTAGAACTAAAAACATCATCAGAACCACTCAACTCAACTGACGCTTGACAAATGATCTGCAGAGACAAAAACAAAAAGAGGTCTGAAAAGGGCATGGTATCAACTCACAAAATGATCGGAAGCCCGTGCACGTGTCCCACTCCAGCTTTCGACAGAGATGAGTCAAGGTCATGTTTGTTTCCATTTCGTACTCACAAGGGAACCTCCCCATCGCAGCCCCTCAGATTTAGTTATAATTTGGCACAGTGGATAGGCCTTGAAAAACTGAACACAGATCAATCGAGAAAACAGGAAGAAGTTGTGTGTAACTGTGAAACAAATAATCAAAATATACAAACTGAGTAGTCCATCTGCAAGATAGGCAACATCAAGGATAGTCTGAGCTCAGGAGCGCCGTGGCCCCGTGGTTAGCGTGAGCAGCTGTGGAACGAAAGATCCTTGGTTCAAGCCTTCCCTCCAGTGAAACGTTTACTTTCTTTATTTTCGCAAAGTTATGATCTGTCCGTTCGTTCATTGACGTCTCTGTTCACTGTAATAAGTTTAGAGTTTGTGTTCTGCGACTGCACCGCAAAACCGTAGTAGACGAAAGGACGTGCCTCTCCAATGGGAACCGAAAACATTTGATCGCAAGGTCATAGGTCAACCGATTCCTCCACAGGAAAACACGTCTCATATATTCTATACGACACTGGTGACGGCATGTGCTTCACATGACAGGAATATGTTGTCGACCCACCTAACTTGTACACTTGGCGAATGGGTAAAAAGATTCTTCTACCTTGCCCGATTTAGGTTTTCTCGTGGATGTGACAGTCACTCCCAAAAAAGTGATGAAAACATAAGAGTTTGTCAGATAATAACTGTCTGAAAATAAAAAAATAAATTTGTCATTCGAGGGAAGATTCGAATCAGGGACCTGTAACTCCGCAGCCGTTCACGCTATCCGCCCAACCACGGCGCTCCTGAATTCATATCGTCCTTGATGTTACCTTATGTTGCGCATGGACTACTCAGTTTGTATATTTTGCTTATTCTTTTTATAGTTCCACACAACTTCTTCCTGTTTTCTCGATTGATCTGTGTTCAGTTTTTCAAGGCCTATCCACTGTGGCAACTTAAAACTAAATCTGAGGGGGGTGCGATGGGGAGGTTCCCTTGTCAGTAGCGCCTGCTTTAGATTTGAAGGAGGTAGAGACAATGTGTTTACTTTCATAAAAGTGAGTAAAGATTTCTTAAGTAACTGTTCCATATGTTTTTGAAAACAATTCAGTGTTTTAATATTTCCACTTCTTCATTTTTCCTCCTCACTTGTTCAATTTTTTCGCTGTTTGATTTGAAATTAATTTTTTCTGCCCTTTGCGGCCGGCTAGTCTTGCCTATTGGTAGAAACGGTCCTCATTCCAGTGGTACTAGGAAGGATACAACAACAACTGTTGCAAGAAACCCTAACAATAGGTACAAAAATAATCAGGAAAAAATATAATAGATGTTCCACATAACATTCATCTTCGCGCCGGCCGCGGTGGCCGAGCGGTTCTAGGCGCTTCAGTCCGGAACCGCGCGACGGGCGCAGGTTCGAATCCTGCCTCGGGCATGGATGTGTGTGATGTCCTTAGGTTAGTTAGGTTTAAGTAGTTCTAAGTTCTAGGGGACTGATGACCTCAGATGTTAAGTCCCATACTGCTCAGAGCCACTTGAACCATTCATCTTCTTGTAGCCTACTCCGCAGGCCCTGCTGCGTAGTAGACATCTTGTAAAGACATTTTGTATACATTGTACCAGGACCCTGCTGTTTATTGAAGCTTTATTCAAGAGTCGTCCAGTTAGCCTACAAGCTTATTTGGGCTGCGTTGCCATTTTCAGACGATATGCATTATATAGCGCTGTTAGTATCTAAAAATTTTACATTATATATCTGTTTCGTTTTGTAACAGCGTGTGGAGTACGTAATTCCACCGTTGGCGTTGTAGCTGTCAAATATTCCTGCGTATTATATTTGTAGCGCAGACTGAGTTGTTGTTTAAATTTTTTTCTCAATAGTAGATGTCTTGAATAATTTTTGTTGAATTTTTCGTTTTCTAAAACTTTGACAGCTTTACTTGACAGAAGGCAACGATATTGTATGTTTACTTTTTATGTACTGCAGCCTTTGTCTGAAATTACAAAAATTACTCCAGAAGTTGAGGTTTTTCCAAGTGTGAAAACATGTTCCACGGTACGACATGGTCATGTACCCAGAAAGAAATATTGTATTTAAGTTTGGAAGCGTTACTATTGAAGAAATCTTGTCAACACTAAATTTAATCGTCTATCTTTTACATTACTACTCTACGACACACCAATAATCACTAAGTAGAAACCAAATTACAAGAATTACGGGTGATAAAAAAGAAAGAACAGATTTCAGTTGTTTATTACAAAGTATGAAATATAGAATTGCGCTTGTCACTGAACAAAGGAAAGTTCAGAGTTCTATGTTCGCTGAGAAACTACACCATACACTAAATATGACCACCGTGCGTTGCTCCAGAAACATCGAAACGTAGTCCATTTCGTTGCACACACGAATCAACAGGTCTCGTTTTATTGAATTGACAGTTTCAACAATTCCATTTCTCAGTTCTTGAAGAATAGCTGCCATAATTTGGAAAAAGACTATCTTTTATGTACGCCCAAAGAAAAAAATCGCGAGATGTGAGCTCTGGTGACCTGGGAGGCCAAAAGCAATGAACAAGGTCTTCTTGTCCACCTCTTCCAATCCAACGTCGTGAGACGGTGTTGTTAAGTTAACGTCGCGCCTCAAGTTGAAAGTAAGGCGAGGCATAAAAATGAAATCGGAATCTTCGTGAAGTTGAGGAAACAACAAATTTTGCAGCGTTTCTAATTACTACATTCCTGTCTCAGTTTCCCAGAAAAAAAAGAAAGATCCACAAGTTTTGTGAACAGAAACGGCGCAAAACACATTCAGTTTCGGTGAGTCTCACGTTCGACGACCATACCAGGATTTTGTGACCCCCGAATTCTTACATCATAGTGGTTTAATTTACTATTCGTCCGGAAAAGTGAGTCGTTCGGTAAGTGTCCTCTGCCTTTATTCTGGAGAAATGAAATGCAAAATTCATCAGCTTTTGTTGTGGTCGCCGGGACGCAATTGCTGCAGTAACCGCAACTTGTAAGGCTTCATATGCAAGCATGCGTTTCAGAACGCGCCACACCTGTGTTCGAAAAAGCTGAAGTTCCTGGCCTGTTCGTCTTGTGGACTTCCGAGGGCTCCGCGTGAACGCATCTCAGATATGCTCGACATTTTCATCAGACTTACGCCGCCGACCAGTGCTCTTCCCATTGCATATGCAGCCAATTTCGAAGAATTTTAAGTAAAATTCATAAATCTGCTTCTACAGACGCGACTTCTTGCTGAATCGACTGCGGAATGCACGTTGCCCTTGAACAATGGATTGAATTCGCGCAAATTCGTACACACATAATGATTTCTCTTGTGGTACAATCGCCATGTTGCTACAAATAAACAACAACGCAGCTGTGTCGTAACTTTGAACCTTCCTCTATCCAGTGAAATGCGCAATGCTTATCTATCTTTTATATTTTGTCTGTAACAAACAATTTAAATCTTTTCTTTCCATTTGAATAACTCGTTATTAACAAAAATGTTGGGGTATATGAACAATATACACACACCAAAAAAAGTTTTGCACCACTTCGGTTCAGAGAGTTCCGGAACTTGTACAGAAAATAGGAATAGAGATCAACATAAACATCATTCCCGCCCTTTTTATTGCTCATGAAAACAACACATTGCATGTTGTACGACCATACAGTGAGATCTTCAGAGGCGGTGGTCCAGATTGCTGTAAACACCGATACCTCTAATACACAGTAGCACGTCCTCTTGCACTCTTGCATTAATGCGTGCCTTTGTTCGTCGTGGCGTACTATACACAAGCCCATCAAGGTACTGTTGGTCGAGATTGTCCCACTCCTCAACGGCGATTCGGCACAGATCCCTCAGAGTGGTTAGTGGGTCATGTCGTCCATAAACAGCCCTTTTACATCTATCCCAGGCATGCTCAATAGCGCTCATGTCTGGAGAATATGCTGGCCGCTCTAGTCAAGCGATCCTGAAGGAAGTCATTCACAAGATGTGCACGATGGGGGCGCGAATTGTCGTCCATGAAGACGGATGCCTCGCCAAAATGCTACCGATATGGTTGCACTATCGGTCGGAGGATGGCATTCACTTATCGTACAGTGGTTACGGCGTCTTCCATTATCACCAGCGGCGTATGTCGGCCCCACACAATGCCACCCCAAAACTGCATGGAACCTCCACCTTGCTGCACTCACTGGACAGTGTGTCTATGGCGTTCAGCCTCACCGGGTTGCCTCCAAACACATCTCAGACGATTGTCTGGTTGCAAGCATATGCGACACTCATCGGCGAAGAGAACGTGACCCCAATCCTGAGTAGTCCATTTGGCATGTTGTTGGGCCCATCTGTACCGCGCTGCATGGTATCGTGGTTGCAAAGATGGACCTCACCATGGACGTCGGGAGTAAAGTTGCACATTATGCAGCGTATTGCGCACAGTTTGAGTCATAACACAACGTCCTGTGGCTGCACGAAAAGCTTATTCAACATAGTGGCGTTGCTGTCAGGATTTCTCCGAGCCATAATCTGTAGGTAGGTCATCCACTGCAGTAGTAGCACTTGGGCGGTCTGAGCGAGGCATGTCATCGACAGTTACTATCTCTTTGTATATCCTCCATGTCCGAACAACATCGCTTTGGTTCACTCACAGACACTTGGACACTTCCCATGTTGAGAGCCCTTCCTGGCAGAAAGTAACAATGCGGACGCGATCGAACCGTGGTATTGACCGTCTAGGTATGGTTGAACTACAGACAACACGAGCTGTGTACCTTGTTCCTGGGCGGATTCAGTGACAAGTCAAAGGGACTGTGTCTGTGATATAATATCCACAGCCAATGTCTACTAATTAAATGCCGCTGACAGTTGGTAGTAAAGCCATTAACCTGTCTGATAAACTTATCTATAGAAAAAGGAATATTTCCAATGTGCCTGAAAAAGAGTAAAGTAATCCCAGTACATAAAGGAGGCTGCAAAAAAGATCCAGGAAACTACAGACCGATAACCATTACATATGTACTCTCTAAAATAATAGAAACCATAATAAAAGACAGAATATTAAATTTTATACAAACATGTAAGATTCTAAACGATGAACAACATGGATTCAGAAAGGGCAAATCTACCAAAACAGCAAAAACAGCAATAGTTGAATTCACAACACTGGTAACTAAAGCACTCGATGAACAGAAGAAAGTCTGTGGTATATTCCCGGACCTATCTAAAGCATTTGATCGTGTACGTCATGACATCCTACTAAAAAAGCTTTATGTTTATGGTATAAGGGGGGAAAGCAGCAGCCATCATTATATCGTTTTTGGAAAATAGAAAGCAGTGTGTAGAAATAAAGCACAAGTGAAAAATAATATTACAAGTGTCTTTTCAAATTATGAAATTGTTATACATGGAGTTCCCCAAGGATCCGTCCTTGGTCCACTACTTTTCATTTTGTATGTAAATGATATGACCAAATCAGTACCCGGTAGTGTAGTCATGTATGCAGATGACACTTCAATTGTTGTTACCAGTTCTACAACAGATTACCTGCAAGAGAAGGCTTCGCTAAGTATGAAAAGTGGAAACAATTACTTCAGGGAAAACAATCTCTTTATAAATGAAACCAAAACAACATACATATAGATACACGCAAACAAACAACACACTTTGGACAACATCACAGTCAGGCTTGGAGACCTAGAACTAAAGGAGACAGACAGCTACAAATTTCTAGGTGTAACAGTGGATAGGTATATGACATGGGAGAATCACATAAATAACTTGTGCAGAAAAATAGATTCACGCATATTTCTCATGAGAAAAATGTCAAAGTTAGTAAACAGACACACTCTACAAACAATGTACTATGGACTAGTCCATTCACACCTCACATATGGCATCCTGGCATGGGGAAATGCTGTAAATGTGCACACACAAAGGGTATTAAGATAACAAAATAGAGCCGTACAATGCATCGCAAAAGTATCACCAAGAGAAACCTGCAGAAATAAATTCAGGGAGCTAAAAATTTTAACACAGGGTGAGTCACCTAACGTTACCGCGAGATATATTTCATAAACCACATCAAATACTGACGAACCGATTCCACAGACCGAACGTGAGGAAAGGGGCTAGTGTAAATGTTTAATACAAACCATACAAAAATGCACGGAATGCCCGTTCTCCTGATCTTACACCTATGGACTTCTTTCTGTGGAGTACGTTAAAGGAGAATGTGTACCGTGATGTGCCTACAACCCCAGAGGATATGAAACAACGTATTGTGGCAGCCTGCAGCGACATTATACCAGATGTACTGCGGCGTGTACGACATTCATTACGCCAGAGATTGCAATTGTGTGCAGCAAATGATGGCCACCACATCGAACATCTATTGGCCTGACATGTCGGGACACACTCTATTCCACTCCGTAATTGAAAACGGAAACCACGTGTGTACGTGTACCTCACCCCTCGTGGTAATGTACATGTGCGTCAGTGAAAAAGACCAATAAAAAGGCGTTAGCATGTGGACGTTACGTGCAGTTCCAGTCTCTTCTGTACCTAAGGTCCATCACCGTTCCCTTTGGATCCCTACGTAATTCGGTGCTCTCCGATACACACGATCGAACAGCGGAGGAGTGGTACTCAAGCGTCAACTTTAGGTTACAATATCTCCGGATGTAATTAACATTTTGCAATGCAGCAAACGGCACTGATTACGTATTTGTTTATATGTTCAGATGTGCTAACAAAACTAACGTGGTTCCATTTGAAAAAACGTAGGTTTGTGTTAAAAAACATACTTCCGTGCTTTTTTTTATGGTTTGTATTAACCAATTACGCTAGCCCCTCTCCTCACGTTCGGTCTGTGGAATCGATTCGTCAGTATTTGGTGTGGTTTACGAAATATATCCAGCGGTAATGTTAGGTGACTCACCATATATATATGGTGAGTCACCTAACATTACCGCTGGATATATATATATATATCAAACAATTATCTACTTAAAAACTAGCTGCACTGCATTGCTGAACTGTGACTATCACGAACATAATACAAGAATAAAAAATGACTATCATACAGAAGGAAGCAGGCTAAAGTTAACAGACAAAGAACCTGTAAATGCTCGGCGAATACTGTACAACAGTTTACCACAATGTATAAAGATGGTAGAAGGTATGTCTCTTTTAAGAAAATTAAAAAGACATCTGATCAATATCGGCCCCTACAGTGTAAAAGAATATTTTGAAATAAAAAATTAAATGGAATGTATGTATACTTTTTTGTAATGTACTTTAATGACATTTTCTGTGAATATTCTATAAAATATATGTATATGTACTACCTTTTTGTAACTAGCTATGTATATGCAAGATTTATGTAAAATGAAGTGTCCAATATCATTATAAGAAATGATCCACAGACAAATAAATAAATCTTCAGGATTTCTGGAAACTGGGGTGATGCAAAACTTTTTTTTTATGTGTATATTTCATATGTGCTTTCGTGTGCGGCAAAGTGTACTGCACGGGGTGTAATAGATCTCATGACCGTGCTTTGCATACTCTGTGGCATTACCTTAACTACATACTGAAATGTGCTGTTCTGTGTAATTATGAGTGTTAAAATATAGCCTGCCTTATTCCTTCACTTTTTGTGTTCAGAATTACTTCCTTCGATGCACTAATTCCAACAGGTTATGGGTCCACGCACCAGTGAATGCATTTGCAATAAGTATTCTGACTTAAAGAAGGAAATATCATCGAAATAAACCTGGAAGTGTGCAGTGCACACTATTGGGGCGAGCCGATTGTGGCGTAGTTCAATACTATATTTACTACCAGTAAAAGCAATTGTGAAAATGAGTGCGGCAGAAATATCGCAAATAGAGACTTGTACGTAACAAGAACTAACGCTACATGGAAATTTGCTGTGGAAGCATAATAACACTTGGATGATATATGAAACGTAGTGAATGGTACACTAAAGCTCACTGAGCAAAATTACTCAAATAAGGACCAGAACGCAAGATCAAAGTTGATATTTTTTATTGGTCCAATGAACTATGTGCGCTCGGAGAAAGCAGAAGGGAAAAGAAGTTTGGGACAAGTCACGGAGCGCACATAAATCGGGTGGCCTTACAAGTAAAGTCGGAATGCTCCATGAACTTATTGCCATTCGACTGGATAACTGCAAGAACGTTGGGGAGTATGTCAGCAACATAGTATTCACTTCAAAATGACTAAGGAACATTGAGTTAGAGATTTCAGATGAATGGGTAGGCACATTCTTGCTAGCAGGACTGCCCGAAAAATATGTATCCATCGTTATGGGGTTAGAAGGCTCAGGCATACCGATTACGGGAGACGGCGTGGAACTGAAGGCCCTTCAGGATGTGAAAAGTGTGTCACTACTGTTATCTGCCATGAACACCGTGGGCAAGAATACGGTGTAGTATTCATTGTAGTATCAATGCAAACAGCCTCTGAATGTCATCTTGACGAATTTATTGTCATGCCTAAACACATGTTGTGCCAATTCATGAAGACTGCTGGCTGGAGCTGGTATGTAAGTATGTCTCCCCATCAGGTCCCAGTAATTTTTATTTTATTTTATTTACACGTCAAGCTCTGTAGGACCAAATTGAGGAGCAAATTTCCAAGATCATGGAACGTGCCAGCACATGAAATTACAACATAAAAGTAATAACAGATAAAAATAAATCCTTATAAACACAAAAAATCAGTCCATAAGCTTCAGTAAACGTGATCAACAATGCAACAAGAATCAGCTTGATTTTTCAAGGAACTCCTCAGCAGAATAGAAGGAGTGATCCACAAGGAAACTCTTCAGTTTCAACTTGAAAGTGTGCGGATCACTGCTGTGATTCTTGAATTTGAGTGGTGGCTTATTGAAAATGGATGCAGCAGTATACTGCACACCTTTCTGCACTAAACTTAAGGAAGTATAATCCAAATGCAGGTTTGATTTCTGCCAAGTATTACCTGAGTGAAAGCTGCTTATTCTTGGGAATAAGCTAATATTGTTAGCAATAAATTCCCAAATGGTGACCGAGCGAGGTGTCGCAGTGGTTAGCACACTGGACTCACATTCGGGAGGACGACGGTTCAATCCCGTCTCCGGCCATCCTGATTTAGGTTTTCCGTGATTTCCCTAAATCGCTTCAGGCAAATGCCGGGATGGTTCCTTTGAAAGGGCACGGCCAATTTCCTTCCCCATCCTTCCCTCACCCAAGCTTGCGCTCCGTCTCTAATGACCTCGTTGTCGACGGGACGTTAAACACTAATATCCTCCTCCTCCTCCCAAATGGTGAAAAACCAGAGGATCAGACAGATTCCTCACATTTATGCTGTGAACTGCAGTGTGGTGTCTTGGTTCATCCTGCTGGAATATGCTATTTGGTACCCGATTCATGAAAGGTATGACAATAGGGTTTACCATTCTCGCCACATTCTGGCAAGCATTCAGCCTCCTTTCATCAACTTCCACACAAATCTTGTTGCTATATACAATAGCTCCCTCACCATGATTCCAAGAGTTGGAGAGGTGCTTCCTGTGATCTTTCCACAGGTCAAAAATATACACACTGGCATCAATGTGACCATTGCAAACAGAAGCAAACCTCATCACTGAACATTACAGAATGCCATTCACTGCCCTAGTTGACTATGTTCTACACAGTGCAAGTATCTGTTGTCTGTGGTATGGTGTCAGTGATAAATGATCTACAGCAATGTTATCAACCCAGTTTCCAGTAATCTGTTGCTAACAGTTTGTGGAGACAGTGCCTCTAACTTCCGCCTTCTTCTGATGGTGTAGTGTTTCTGGAAAAAACGGTGCCTATTCATCTGTTGTCCTGAATCCATCTCATCACCACTCATTTGCAGTTGTTGCACTACAGCCAAGTGTCTGTGGAATTTATCTGTTTGTTACTTCAGTGTTCCTCATTTTAACCATTTGAACTTTCCCAGAGTCCAAAATATAGTGATAAGCTGTATGCACATGTTCTCTGGGAATACTGTGTTCAGAACTCCATGTAGAAAGTTCCAGTAACATTAGATGCACCCATTCCTCATCTGAAGTTAAGGCTTTTTTCCCTGCTGAAAATATACTTGCATAAGATTGGAATTTTTATCAACTTATACCACAGACATGAAAATAATGGAGTATATCAGTTTGGTGGTGATGTGTAAAGATGTGATGGTGTACCATTTTCCATTTCTGTCTGTACATGGGCTTCCACATAGACCAAAAATAAGAGAAAGTATTTAAAATGTAGAATTTTAAAAGTGGTGCCAGTAACAATATGTTTATAATTCCCATATTTTTCATCCACAACTTCTCCTTGTGTCAATAGTCTGTGTACTGTGTCAATAAAGATCATATTCACAAATGTTGAATATGATGGTCATCAGCAAAGAATACAGCCATAAGATGAAGCACACATCTGTGCACAGCACTGTAAATATTTTAAATTCTTGTTACTGATCACTGATACTGAGTAGCTCCTTTTTGTAGAGGTAGCAGACAACAACTGTAGACTTTCACAAGATCATTGGAGATCTTGAAGAGCTCACAAAAAAGTCAACTGGCTCATTTTTATAATGGATATCAACCAGAATTTCATTACTGGAATGATATATGGATTTTCCTCTGTAGTCCTGAAACCAAACCTGATATACCGAGCGAGGTGGCGCAGTGGTTAGACACTGGACTCGCATTCGGGAGGACGACGGTTCAATCCCGCGTCCGGCCATCCTGATTTAGGTTTTCCGCGATTTCCCTAAATCGCTCCAGGCAAATGCCGGGATGGTTCCTTTCAAAGGGCACGGCCAACTTCCTTCCCCGTCCTTCCCTAATCCGATGGGACCGATGACCTCGCTGTCTGGTCTCCTTACCTGAAACAACCAACCAACCAACCAAACCTGATACATAATTAAACTTATCTACTCAGAAAAGGGGGTCGTATTTTACTAGAACACTCTCCCCATAAAATTTTGAAAAGACTGGATGGAGTGAAATGAATCTGTATCCATAGGTAATCTGTTTACCTTAATTTTTAAAGATGAATATTACTACACTTACTGCACATTGCAACTTGTGAGGAAATATGAACTGAGTTGTGGAATGATTGCAAAGACAACATTCGATGGAGAACCATTAGTCAGCTCAATAATTTAGAGTTCTATTAAAAATGCTATCCAAAGTCATATAAATTACTGCTTCACAACAATTTAATTATTTTGCAATTTCTTTAATGTTTATGTGCTCAAATGTATGGTTCCTTAGAATAAACTTAGTAACTCAGTTGTTTGCTCTAGATCCTGAATTTTCTGTCACTGTTGTGAAGTGCACATTAAACTTATCATATTTTTTAAAATGTATTGTCATTGCTGTAATAGTTCCTGCCCAGCAACCTGATCTAATCTGGGATGTTGTTTCCATTTATCATTTCATAATGCATAAGCTTACTGTGTTCTCGTTCACTTGAGCAAATAGAAGAACCAGTCATATTTTAAACTTTATCTATGCAAAGACAAATTTTGAACTTGAAGTCGTCTTCAGTTAGCTTAATACAGTTATCTCTTGTCATTTGTTTTAATGCTGCAATTGTATTTCGTGCTACTATCAGTAGCTGATTATTTAAGTTCTAACAGTATAGAGACTGAAGAATGTAAAGGTGTTATAATATGTGCATAATACTAGAGTAACCATCCACAGACTGTGGGATGAAAGACAGCTGCTATAGGTATCTAAAAAGTAGATGACAAATCAGCAATAAATATGTAATGGTTTTAAACTAACCAAAAATGGGTGAAAGTCTCAAACTCACTAAAATGTGGTCGTATTTCCCATTATCTGAAAGAAAATAAAGTTACATTTTTGTGCTTGGAATCTCTTTCTTTGAATATATTATTGTTTGCTTTTTATATAAGAGAGTGGAAATTTTCGCTACAATAATGAAGTTTCAGTTCTTCAGAAGACCTTCAACACAAAATTTGTTGTCTTCAGAATCAATATCCATTGTTTGTAGATGTATTTGTAACATAGTTAAATTTTTCAACTCTAGCATCTATTTCATGCATTTCTTCCATTATTCTTGCACTGCATTCTTTCTAAACATTGTGATTGACACTTTTAATTCTAATTCTTGTCCTTGACCAAGGTATCTATAGGACTGCATAAGACCACTGTATAATTTGGGTTTTTCTCTTCTTCCAGAACTTTCTTCATCCTTTCCCTCTTTCTATCATACCATTTTTCTCAGATCTTTAGTGTTCTTTTTTTCGTGGCTCACTCATTAATGAGTACAATTTTTCTGTATTCATCTCCTGTCACTGAGCTCTGATATGTCAACAACTACATAGTTATTTCCCTATGTCTCAAACCTCCTTCTCCTTTAATGTCATATCTGCCTAATCATTGCCGAGTTCTTCTATTTTTTACTCTTTCTGCCCATTGTCTTCTGTGGTCTTCTAGTCACTCCATTCATGTAGTTCTCAGTACATGGTCTACAAATGTTGCAAATGTTGCCATTTCCAATTATATTATTTCTGATATTGTTCCCTTGCTTTGGTAGCATCCTAAATTTGTTTCTTGATTTCATCTTTAACCTTCTCATACACTCATCAAAAAAAGTTTGGCATCACCCCGGTTCCGATAACTCCTGAAGATAGGCATTGGCTGTGGATATTGTATCACAGACACAGTCCCTTTGACTGTTCAGAGAGGTCACTAAACCCACCCAAAAATGTAAACAACCATGCATAAACAGTGCGTTAGTCGGAGGGGGTCCGAAAGCTGATCAGTTCCAGTCATTCCACCAGAAAGGAGGTACATGGCTTGTGTTGTCTGTAGTTCAACCATGCCTAGGTGGTCAATACTGCGGTTCAACCATGTCTGCATTGTTACTTTGCGCCAGGAAGGGCTCTCAACAAGGGAAGTGTCCAGGCATCAGGGAGTGAACCAAAGCAATGTTGTCTAGACATGGATGAGATACAGAGAGAGACAGGAACTGTTGATGACATGCCTCGCTTATTCCGCCCAAGTGCTACTACTGCAGACGATGATCACTACCTACGGATCATGACTGGAGGAACCCTGACAGCAATGTCACCATGTTGAATAATTCTTTTTGTGTTATGGCTCAAACTGTGTGCAATAGGCTGCACGATGCGCAGCTCCACTACCGACGTTCATGGTGAGATCCATCTTTGCAACCACAACACCATGCAGCATGGTACAGATGAGCCCAACAACATGCCAAATGAACCACTCAGGATTGGCACCATGATCTCTTCACTGATGAGTGTCGCATATGCCTTCTACCAGACAGTCGTTGGAGACGAGTTAGCAGGCAACCCAGTCAGACCGAACGCCTTACACACATTGTCCAGCGAGTTCTGCAAGGTGGAGGTTCGTTGATGTTTTGGGGTGGCATTATGTGGGGCTGACATATGCTGTTGGTGGTCATGGGAGGTGCCGTAACGGCTGTATGATATTTGAATGTGATCCTCTGATCAATAGTACAACCATATCAGCAGCATATTGGCAAGGCATTCGTCTTCATGTACGACAACTGGTGCTCCGATCATGCATGTCTTGTGAATGACTTCATTCAGGATAACGACATCGCTTGAATAGAGTGGCCAGCATGTTCTCCAGACATGAATCCTATTGAACATGCCTGGGATAGACTGAAAAGCACTGTTTATGGACGATGTGACCCATCAAACACTCTGAGGGATCTGTGCCAAATTGCTGTTGAGGACTGGGATAATCTGGACCAACAGTGCCTTGATGAACTTGTGGATAGTATGCCACAATGAATACAGACATGCATCAATGCAAGAGGATGGGCTACTGAATATTAGAAGTACCGGTGTGTACAGCAATCTGGACCACCACCTCTGAAGGTCTTGCTGTATGGTGGTACAAGATGCAGTGTGTGGTTTTCATGAGCAAAAAAAGGGGGAAATGATGTTTATGTTGATCTTTATTCCAGTTTTCTGTACAGGTTCCAGAACCGAGGTGATGGAAAACATTTTTTGGTGTGTGTATTACCCAGGAGATTTTTCTGTGATTGTTTTCGATTATGTTTTTCTTGAGTTATCTCAGCAACATTGGCTTTGTGTCTCAGCTTTATGTCTGTTGACATATTCATTTTGTTTTGTATCATTCTTGTTTCTTTTTGTTATGATCTGTCATCCTGCTATTCATTGATTTTTCCATCCCCAGCCGTGTTTTGTCTGTTGGTGAAGCTGCAGGCAGTTTTTAGCTCTCTCATTCTGACTCTTTTGCTCAATTTGTCAAGTTCTTTTTTCACATATGCTTTTACTTACTGTAAGTAATCTATGCAATGACATTTTATCACAGCTCCTTTTTCATCAGTTTTGCAGCAGTTGTCAGGCACATATTCTCTTGTGTTTCAGTAGATACATACAATTTTGTCAGTCTGACCAAATACACCTCTTCATGTGTTTCACAATTCAAACAGAGAACATTGCTTTATTTCTTATCATAAACAAAAAAATTTTAAAGTGTAATTTTAAGAGTACATTTGTTAGTTTGAACCCAAATTAGTCTAGTATGATATTTGGAGTAACAGTATTTGTTAAAAGGGATAGCCACACACAAGGAATAACCAGGAATATAGCAGTGCAGCAGCATGGCTTTAGGAGACAGACAGTGCAGTGCAGACCAGTACACAAATTGGGGCAAGTTGGACATATTCATAATATTTTTGCAAATCAGCCTCAAAGTGATTACTGTACTGGACTGTATTAGTACTATTTACTAAATGGCTTCCTCTCAGTTGATAATAATAGCAGCACCAGAAGATTGGAGAGGATTTATAGACCACATCTTCAACTTTTCTATTAGAAATGAAAACAAAAAATGAACTGTTTTTGTAGTTTAATATCAAAAAATTCATTTCCATATATTCATGAAATTATGAAACATTCATCTAAAGAAGTATGCATAATGAACAAATGTTTAAGTGCAGTATTCAAATTAAGAAGCATAGTATGCAAAATAAAAATTCTTTGTTATGTTTATTCAACTAAGAACTTGATTATAAACAACATTTCTAGTTATATATCCAGGAGCTATGAGGTATAAATTCTAGGGTGACCCCACCATTGAGCAAGCAAAATAAAGCTGTCCATGATAAAAACATGAAATGTCAAATCCACCAAACAGTATTTACCAGACAACGCTTGTGACTTGTTAATTGTAATAGCAAGTGCAAGTCTCAATGGAAACTGCAATCTCTTGAAGTAAAATGGGAGATCTGTCAGAGTAAGGAGTATCTCTTTATCTATGTGTTGTACAGTAATATATTTGAGCAGGCACATTCAGCTGTGCATGTAGATACTGTCTGCAAAACACGTTGACAATAGAGATAATAGCGAAGAGGTAAAAAATTTAAATGTCATGCATAATGCAGGTATCTCGTTATTTATGACATCATATCTCCTGGACTATGGTGGGTAGGTGGTCCTTACCCTAACAGCAATTGTTGCCTGACAGTCGAGGGTGTGTGTACCAGTTTTGGGTGAAATTGGGTCAGTGGTCTAGGACGTGTGGAACACATACATACATCTGTTTCTGTGAGAGAGAGTGAGTGAGAGAGAGAGAGAGAGAGAGAGAGAGAGAGAGAGAGAGAGAGAGAGAGAGAGAGAGATTGATTTTCTTTGCTAGATCAAATTCTTTGGATATGAAATATGCTGGTGTACTAATACTACTGTATTATTCATTTCAGATGTCGGTGAGGCAGCAAAACACAAAGCTGAAGCTGTTGCTGAAACTGTTGAAACTAAGGCAGTAGAGGTAAAAGAGCAAGTAGAAGAGAAAGTAAAAGCAGTCACAGAACAGGTGAAGGAGAAGGTTGAAAATTTTATACCAATCAAGAAAGAAGATGGGCAAGACCTGACAAAAGTAGGAGATGATGCTCTTAAGAATGTTACTACAAAGGTTGAAAATGAACTGGAGAATGTCAGTGAACAGGTTACTGACAAAGTGCATGACACTGTAGAGAAAACCAGTGAAGAGGTGGGAAATATAACAGAGAAGGCAGGTGCAGAATTTCAGAACATAAGTGAAAAGGTTAACACTGAATTGGAACATTCAGTCAACAGAGCCAGTTCTGAAGTTGAAGAGATAACAACAGAAATTGGGACTGCTGCTGAAAACCTACATATGTCAATAGATAAAGCTGATATTGATATGGTTGATGAAGAATTGAGAGCTATTGAAGAAATGGAGGCAACTGAAAAGTTGGTGAAAGATGAGGGATCCATGCATGAAAATATGGTTGTGTCAGCAGCATCCACAGCTGAAAATGAAATTGATGAGAAGCATGAAACAGAAGATGCAAAGGAAAGCCGAAGTAAACATGCCACTCCTGATTTGGACAAGAATGTTACTGAAGATACTGAAAAATCTGGAAATGGTAGTCCAGTAACTAATGAAAGTGATGAGAAGACTAATCCAAGTGCATAATTGTGAAAGAATTTTTGGTTTGTGTGTGTTGAATGGTTTAATGAATACAGAACAGAAAATAAATGATATTTTGTAAAATTAATGTGCTATTTTGAAAATATTCTTGTAAAAAACCAAATGGACATACAAGATGCAAAATATGGTTGTGCAGGACACAGTAAAAGAAGTTATATTACAGTTTATGTGTAAAAATGGTGTTGACTGTTACTTTAAGTTTAGAAATACTTAATCCAACAGCACCCTCAACTTTCTCCATTATTCCACACTCCTGCTGCAGTGTAGGAGCACATGCACACACAATCACACAGAATATACTAACCAATGAAAAATAATTTGATAAGATTGTTTTTATATACAAAGAAAATTAAAATAAATCTTTATTTCATTTATTGTACAAAAATTATTAACATTAACTTAATCACTGAATGGTCTGGACTTCTCCTATCACTGCAATTGCATCAATCTCCACTTTTAAACCCTGGAACAGTGCATAAAAATGGCATTAATAGTTAACTTGTGTACAAAAATTGGCATCCACACAAAATATTTGCTACTAATGACTAGTCCTGTATACACAGTGATTTTTATAAAATGTATTGATTCTACCAAGATATAAGTCATCATTCGTAACACTGATCATACATAATCTTTTGAATACTTTCTTGAATAAAAAATAATTGAAATTACCAAATATATTTTAGGAGATCATCACTGAAAATATTCATTAGCAGTTGCAATTAAAACTGTACAATCATTCATTTTTTTAGTAAGTTAGTCTCAAACAAAAGTAGTGTTGCCTAAGTAATTTTATAATTCAGTGATATAACTTGTACTTTACACCTATAATTGTAACTTCAATATGAATCAATCTCTCTGCAGTGTTTGAAGTGCATAATTCATTTTTAATCCCAGACTAGCACACACACCTATCATAGAATGCACTTTTCCTTGATACAGTGTTAATATTGTTTCCAAGATTATATTACTTACTTGTAGTTCTGATGCAGCATTTAATAAGTAATTATTTGAAGATCTTAATTAGTAATTATAAATGCAGTGAGTTTTGATGAAAAAGAAGGTACTGAAGTACTGCAGTTTTTTTAAGCAAACAGTGTTGCCAAAATAAAAAGTGTAAGCAAAATCTTTCATTTACACACATCTATTCATGTACTGTTTTACTCATAATAATTTACACAGTCAAGATGTAACCTCTGTTGTCAATGAAGTGTTTGTTCTAATTTCACAACATCAACAAAAGTTAAATTACATGCGTGACTGTTAGCTTATAGATTTGTAACAGCATAATGGTGTCTGATCATGAATAAGTTTGATATGTACTAAATGCACACACTTCATTAAGACAGTTGCAGTGAGAAAACAGCACTTTAGTTTCTAATTTACAGAACAATACCACTTATAACATTTATTACTTTAGTACTGATGGACCAGGCAGAAAAATCAGTGGGACAGAATGAAATTGGCATTCACAAAAAGCTGCCAACAAAACTGTGGTTGATGCAACTTAGCTAAAAATCTTGACTCCCTTGCATTTCATTGCAAATGTCTAACTCACACTGCCATGTGACTATTAGACTATGATTTAGCATGTTGCATTCTGCACAGTATTGCAATAAATCTCATTTCCCCCACAACCATTCATCTCTCTTTCTCCAGATGAAGAAACCCTAGAGAGAAAGAGTGAGTCTGTGCAAACCTGCTACCAGTTGGTAGCAGAAGTTATTTTAAGCCTTCATATGGTTCCAATATCCTCCATATGTTTGATAACCAGTTGATTACTTATTTTTCTGTACTATATTAACATGGAGCGATATCAGAACTAATTGTGGTCATATAGACATAAGAAAAAATGTGTATGATAACAGAATGAGTAAACTAACAGATGAATAATCAACAAAAGGATAATGTTCTATAAGTTGGAGCATGGAATATCAGAAGCTTGAACGTCGTAGGGAAACTAGAAAAATCTGAAAAGGGAAATGCAGAGGCTCAATATAGATATAGTAGGGGCCAGTGAAGTGAAGTGGAAAGAAGACAAGGATTTCTGGTCAGATGAGGATAGGGTAATATCAACAGCAGCAAATCGTATAATGGGAGTAGGATTCATTATGAATAGGAAGGTAGGGCAGAGAGTTTGTTAGTGTGAACAGTTCAGTGACAGGGTTGTTCTTATCAGACAGCAAACCATCGCTGACAATGTTAGTTCAGGTATATATGCTGACGTCGCAAGCTGAAGATGAAGAGACAAAGTGTATGAGGGCATTGAAAGGGTAATGCAGTATGTAAAGGGGTATGAAAATCTAATAGTCATGGGGGACTGGAATGCAGTTGTAGGAGAAGGGGTAGAAGAAATGTTACAGTAGAATATGGGCTTCAGACAGGGAATGAGAGAGGAGAAAGACTAATTGAGTTCTGTAACAAATTTCAGCTAGTTATAGTGAATACTCTGTTCAAGAATCACAAGAGAAGGAGGTATACTTGAAAAAGGCTGGGAGATACGGGAAGATTTCAATTAGATTACGTCATGGTCAGGCAGAGATTCCGAAATCAGATACTGGATTGTAAGGCATACCCAGGAGCAGATATAGACCCAGATCACAAAATAGCAGTGATGAAGAGTAGGCTGAAGTTTAAGACATTAGTCAGGAAGAATCAATACGCAAAGAAGTGGGATACCAAAGTACTAAGGAATGACGAGATACGATTGAAGTTCTCTAAGGCTACAGATAAAGCAATAAGGAATAGCTCAGTAGGCAGTACAGTTGAAGAGGACCAGTCGTCTCTAAAAAGGGCTATCACAGAAGTTGGAAAGAAAAACATAGGTACAAAGAAGGTAACTGCGAAGAAACCATGGGTAACAGAAGAAATCCTTCATTTGATCAATGAAAGGAGGAAGTACAAAAATGTTCTGGGGAAACTCAGCAATACAGAAATACAAGTTGCTGAGGAATGAAATAAATAGCAAATGAAGGGAAGCTAAGATGAAATGCCTGCATGAAAAATGTGAAGAAATCAAAAAGAAATGATTGTCAGAATTACAGATTCAGCATACAGAAAGTCAAAACAATCTCTGGTGACATTAAAAGTAAGTGTGGTAGCATTAATAGTGCAGTGGGAATTCCACTGCTAAATGCAGAGGAAAGAGTGGATAGGTGGAAAGAATACATTGAAAGCCTCCATAAGGGGGAAGATTTGTATGATGTGATAGAAGAGGATACAGGAGTCGATTTAGAAGAGACAGGTGATCCAGAATTAGAATCAAAATTTAAAAGAGCTTTGGAGGACTTAAGATCAAATAAGGCAGAAGGGATAGATAACATTCCATCAGAATTTCTAAAATAATTGGGGGAAGTGTCAACAAAATGACTATTCAAGTCGGTGTGTAGAATGTATTAGTCTGCTGACATACCATCTGAATTTTGGAAAAATATTATCCACACAATTCTGAAGACTGCAAGAACTGACAAGTGTGAGAATTATTGCACAATCAGCTTAACAGCTCATGCATCCAAGTTGCTGACAAGAATAATATACAGCAGAATGGAAAAGAAAATTGAAGATGTGCTAGATGATGATCAGTTTGAGTTTAGAAAAGTTAAAGGCATGAGAGAGGCAACTCTGATGTTGCGGTTGATAATGGAAGCAAGACTAAAGAAAAATCATGACGAATTCATAGGATTTGTCAACCTGGAAAAAGCCTTTGACAATGTAAACTGGTGCAAGATGTTTGAAATTCTCAGAAAAATAGGGATAAGCTACAGGGAGAGACGGGTAATATACAATATGTACAAGAGCCAAGAGGGAATAGTAAGAGTGAACGACCAAGAATGAAGTGCTCGGATTAAAGAGGGTGTAAGGCAGGGATGTAGTGAAGAAGAATTACATGATCTGCTGAATAGAATGGACAGTTTAATGAGTATCCAGTATGGGCTGAGAGTAAATTGAAGAAAGGCAAAGGTAATGAGATATCTGCTTGTGTCTGTATATGTGCTGATGGATATGTGTGTGTGTGCGCGAGTGTATACCTGTCCCTTTTTCCCCCCAAGGTAAGTCTTTCCCCTCCCGGGATTGGAATGACTTCTTACCCTCTCCCTTAAAACCCACATCCTTTCATCTTTCCCTCACCTTCCCTCTTTCCTGATGAAGCAACCGTGGGTTGTGAAAGCTTGAAATTTGTGTGTGTTTTTGTGTTTGTTTTGTCTCTATCAACATACCAACACTTTTGTTTGGTAAGTTACAGAATCTTTGTGTGTATATATATATATATATATATATATATATATATATATATATATATATATATATATATATATATTTATAATAGAAGGAAACATTCCTGATGAGGCAACAGTTTGTTGCGAAAGCTTGAATTTTGTGTGTATGTTTGTGTTCGTTTGTGTGTCTGTCGACCTGCCAGCACTTTCATTTGGTAAGTCACATCATCTTTGTTTTTAGGTATATATATATATATATATATATATATATATATATATATATATATATATATATATATATAAAACAGAGGGAAACATTCCACGTGGGAAAAATATATCTAAAAACAAAGATGATGTGACTTACCAAACGAAAGTGCTGGCATGTTGATAGACGCACAAACAAACACAAACATACACACAAAATTCAAGCTTTTGCAACCAATGGTTGCTTCGTCAGGAAAGAGGGAAGGAGAGGGAAAGACGAAAGGATGTGGGGTTTTAAGGGAGAGGGTAAGGAGTCATTCCAATCCCGGGAGCGGAAAGACTTACCTTAGGGGGAAAAAAGGACAGGTATACACTCACACACACACACATATCCATCTGCACATACACAGACACAAGCAGACATTTGTAAAGGCAAAGAGTTTGGTAAGTCACAACATCTTTGTTTGCCTAAGATTACTATAAATGGAAATATATGACATACAAAACATAATGTGTGTGTAAGAGATACATACCAATGGTAACTTTCCAGCTTGAAATGATATACGGGCAGGATATGGCTCTTTAAAAACTGGAATATTCACAAAGATAATGAATTAGTTAAAGCATTAAAGTAATGTTTATTGTTGCTCTACACATAACTAAATTTCTGAGACAGATTTCACTGCTCAAAATGTGCTTTGAATGATAGCAGCTGTTTTTTTACTGAAATACTAAAACATATCATCTACATACTTAAGTATCAAAACAGTTACAAAGTTAATAGCAACATGAAGCTAAAATACATTCCTGTATACATGATGAGTTTCGATATTCCATAGAATTTGTGCCATAATATGTTGTCATGGACATCAAGTTTAGAGCAGTTGCTGCACATTAGTGGGTAGATGCCTTTAATTCATCCTGAAAAGACTCTCTTCCAAGAACACTGAACTTTTTTGTGTGATTGTTTTTTAACAAAGTAGGAGCACACTATACTGTTGTGATGTACAATAATCTCATTGTGAAGGTCTTGCTCTTATTGCCTGTCAGTGAGTCTGAGGGAAGTCTGAGGAATGTTCCCAAATGCAACTTCTGAGATGCAATCATAAAAGAAACTATTGTATTAAAACAACAGATAACACCCTCAATATAAAAATGAACCCCTGTAACTGATTATAATGTTGAATACTGCTCTAAAGTTACTCTCTGATAAGACTTATTAAGTGGAAGCTACTGTAACCAGAAACTATATCAATTCAACATTATATTTTCTGTCAGCTTCACTCATGAGACATATTTTTTGGTACCATGAAATTAGTATGTTAAAATATTCATACATCAAATGATGACTTTTGAATGGAACATAATGGGGAATCCCAAGTGAAGTAACAACTGTTCCAAATGGATTACTGGAGTATATCATGTTGGCCTTGCTCTCAGTCATTGAATGAAATTAATTCTTGTTGTAAAGCAGACTTCCCTCAGATTGACAGGCAATAGGAGCAAGACCTTGCAGACACATGTGACTATAGGTCACTCCCATTTCACCCCGCACCTGCCCCTATCCCTCAAAATCTAGACTTCAGAATTTTAATTCATTGCAGAATTCTCATACAGTTCAATTTTTTGAGATATTGTAAGATTTTTGTGTCTCCTATAAAATTTAGTTCTTGTGACATGACACATTTCGAACTTGACCAAAGAGAAGTTATTACAATCTTCCAACAGACAGTGTGCAAACTATAAGTCAAGTGCTGGCACTGAATTCCTTCTACTGTCTTCATTTCATTTTCATTGTTGTCTACCACCTATTACATGGTTCCACATTATACTCATATTTGATGATTTGTACAGATGGGATATTAGAAGTCACTGGCTAACTAATTTGACTAGACCCTGCCATTAACATAATATTAGCATACTTACACTTCCTTTGTATCCAGTTACAAACTATAACCAAACATCTTACTCATAACACTAATTTCATCCAAACAGCAAGTTGTAAAAATGCAAGTTGAATGAAAATAATGTCTCAGGTGCAGATGCATATATTTGAATCACATATATATATTTCAGATACATACAAAAACTTATTTTATGAAGCATAGTGCCACTTCTCTTTGAATTATACTTAATATTACAATACTGCATCAGTATGCAAATTGTATAAAACTTCTGGCAATTGAAACATGAGTACTAAATAAAGACTCAAACACCTGTCTTTTTACAGTGGCACTCAGTAACGTCAAGTGGCTAAGTGCATGTCACAGATTGTTGCCCCCTACTGCTTTTAATAAGGAATGACAGACAAAAGTTCTGAAGTGACTGTAGAGCAGTGTTTGCAAAAGAAAAAAATTATGATGAACCTCAACTAATACATGGTTTCAGTTTATTTCTAATGAACACATTAACCCCCAACTTTGAACATTCTTTATTTTTAAAATTTGGGAAATTTGATGAAAATTATTATGAGAACACTACTTACATTCTTTGTAAACTTCATTCACCGCTTGGAAATCACTTACGTCATGAAGTAGAATTGTGATTTTCACAACTGAAAAAGATAAGGCAAATTTAAGATAAAAGCTGATGTAAAAATGGTGAAGGTAACATTAACAAGATTTATTATTGATTATATGGAAAAGGAACATTTCATACTTATTTTTGTAACACAATCTATAACAATATTTGTAATACTAAATGTATAACTTCAGTGACACTGGATGGTTATTTTGTGAATCATTTCTGCTACTCTTTTCATATGTGGGCAGGAGTTATGAATTATTTATTCCAACTACTGGGCATGGTTTTTTACAGAAGGGAAAGGCACCACTCACTAATAGTGGACTGATGTGTGGTGCAACAGGAAACAGCTTTCAAGCTCTTGCTCTTTCTGTAGCAAAAGTACAAACATTCACACACACACACCCTCAATGACAAAGACACCCAAACACCCACTCCTGTACTCTCAGCAAGAGTGATTCAGTCTTGACTCTGTCTCGGGTCTGTCTCATTGAGGCTGCGGGAGAGGGTGTATTTTTGCTAGAGAAAGAACAAGAGATGGAAAGCTGGTGTGAATACTGTTTTCTGTTGTTTCTAAGCACCACACGTCATTCTGCTATTGTATAGGTGAGTGGTTGCCTTTCCCTTATTTTACATCTTATTCCATCCAGGAATTTCCATTGTTGATAGACATAGTTTTTTTGTTTGACAGTCCTATAGTATATTATGGTTAAAAGAGAGGCTAACTCAGCTGTAGATTCCATCAGACCCTGTCGCCTTGTTCATTTTTGAGGATTTTAGCTGCATCTCAGTTCCACTAATACCTATATCACTTATCTCTGTAGTGGTATAAGAATTAAACTGGTGCAGTTACTCCTGAGTTCTCATTTGTCAGGAACATTTCAAAATAGAGTTCAGAATTTCTGATTTAACTTTGCAAATGAGTCATGGGCCCAAAGGGCGGAGGTGATGTGGAGTGTACCAGTTCACTGAGTAACATTTAAGAAAGATGTTTTGCTCTTGCAGAAAGCTTTGAAAGAGTTCACAAGTGTGTCCCTTTTTGTAGGCATAGAATTTTTCTTAAGCTGCCAGTTTTCTGAGTGAGTGTTGCAGTTTAGTGAGGATGTACAAGTTCAGTAGGAGGAGGTCACATAGCAGAGCATCCTGAAGGTATCAGCTAACTGGAGATGGAGTTTAATGTATGAAGCAGACTTGGCAAGACCCTGCTGAAGACAATAAATCCAATTTGTTCCCATGGAAACTTGAGATCTGGTGTTGCTGTGTATTTCTCCTTTTTGACTATGAACTGTTTTTCAGTCTTATTTATTGAAGAGATTATGAGCAGAAGTGGCAAGAAACCATGTGGATAGGTGTAGCTCATGAGCTAAAATGAGGTTGGCAACTGTTTGTTGGTTTGATTTTTTAGAGAAGAAGTGCAGAGGATGAATTATAGTCTGCCTATAAATTTTTCCAAGTAAATCTGCAGAACAATGTGTTGTGTAATTTGTTTTAGGTGCTCCACACCACAAAGAGTGTGCAGATTCTGACTGTAGCTGTGGGTAAATCTTTGCACAATGACACAGAAACTCTGAGGATGAGAGGGAGGAACATTTCAAGTTAATACTGTTTATTACTGTATGCCATAAATTTATTGGTCATTACCTAGCATAAAAGACTTTACTCAATTAAAAATTTAGATTTACCAGTCATCTGAACACTCTGAATATACAAAATGCAAATTATCTGAAGAAATATTTCTTATGGTTATGCAAGATGCCATTATTTTAGCTGAAGAGCTCCATAGAACAGTGAGGTGGGAGTATGGTAGAGGACATTAGTTCCATGTAACTGAAAAAATCAGGGTTTGGGAAACATTTACAGCCAATGAAGACAATATTAACAGGCATATAATATTACTTACCATTGTTGAGTGATGAACCAGCTGCTTCAAGAATGCCTCTAAGATTTTCAAAACACTTTCTTGCTTGTCCCACCACTCCACCTTCTGCAGCCTTATTGGTGTTTTTATCAAATCCCACAGTACCAGCTACATACACCATATTGTTCACACAAATTGCTTGGCTGTAACATTTAACATAAACACATGTATTTACATAAATAATTCATAATCACATACAATCACAATTTCTCTCACATATTCACTTTAAATGATAAATCTTGAAATTTGACTCAGATATTGGCAATGAAATATTATGGATGGTATATGAACAATCCAGTTCAATTCAATTCAGTCCAATTCAATCTCTTTATTCATCCATTAACAATATACATTGTATGGATATAGTCAATTACAATATAGTTTCTTATATTTAATTTGTTTCAAAAACTTGGATAATAAATACAAATATTTTAAATCATTGTATATAAATAATATTACTTTTCCATATTCAGATATTCTTTAATGTTACAAAAACTATGTGTTAGTAAAAATTGTTTAAGATATACCATGAATTTATGAAATTCTTTAATTTTCTTTACTGTAGAAGGCAATGTACTAAGAAGTATTTTGGGCTGGTAGTTTACACTTATTTGGTAGAGTGCTCCTTTGTGGGTGTCCCTGTGAAAATCATCACTGTTCCTTGTTTCATCGTTATGAACCTGATTATTTAATGTTGAAAATTCCTGGTGAGTTTTCAGAAAGCATACACATTCATAGAAGTATAAGCTAGGAAGAGTCATTATTTTAAATTCTTTAAATATTTTTCTGCTAGATACTCTTCAGGGAGTATGCCCCTTTTTTGAAGTTTGAAAGCTTGTTTTGCTATACCTGTATTTATCCAGAAGATCACACCACATCTAAGCAAACCGTTCATGTAAGCATAATAGGCACACAGCAATGATTCAGTGTTGCAACATTCCTGAAGCATTTGCAGCACATAGCAGCATTTACTTAATTTTTTACTCAAAACTTCTAGATGCTTTTCCCATCTCAAGTGCTCATCCACCCATATAACTAGGAATTTTTGTATGGAGCTGGTGAATTACATAGTTCTCTAACTCAGCTTTTACTCTTCTTCTAGCTTTCCTTTTATTATTACTGAAATTCATCAATACCATTTTATCCTTATTTATGATCAAAGCATTATTGCTAAACCATGTTCCTGTCACCAGTTATTGTCCTAGAGACACTCTGCTGTAGATCACCCTCAGTGTATCCTTTTATTAAAATGCTAGTGTCATCAGTGAACATCACCTTTTCTGCAACTGTCAGATGGTCTGGCAAATGTACACCAAGAACAACAGAGGGCTTAACACAGAACCCTGGAGCACTCCATAGCTACTGCTTTTTTTTTTTATGACATATTTGTACTTTCTGTTGTCTGTCAGAGAGATAAGACTTGAAACATTTGAAGGCAAGTCCCTGGATCCCATAAAATTCTAGTTTCATAAGCAATAATTCATGACTGATTAGATCAAATGCTTTAGATAAATCTAAGAATATCCCATAACTTACTTCGTTCTTATCCAAGGCATAGAACTATTTTCATGAATTGGAAGACTGCTGTTTCTATGGATCTATCCTTCCAAACCCATTCTGAGCATTAGTCAGTATTTTATTTTTATTTGGGAAGTCAGCTAGCCTTTCATATATTACTCTTTCAATTACTTTAGAGAAACCTGACAATAATGACACTGGTCTATAATTATTTATGTTGGCTGTACTATCCTTTTTGTGAAGTGGCTTTATTATGGAGAGTTTTAGTTTTGATGGGAACACCCCTGTCCTGAAAGAAGTATTAATAATGTCAGTTAGGTGAGTATCTACACTGGTAGAACTATGATTGATTACCTTGTCTGGAATTCTATCAGTACCACAAGACATTTTATTTTTTAGTTTATTAATGGCATTTGTAATTTCACATTCAGTTACTGGGTACAGAAACATTGTCTTTTCACAAGTTGGTACTTTTATATTTTTGTTGTTTGAATTGCACAGACTTTTAATTAGGTTTCGTGCTATGTTCACATAATGTTCATTGAATATATGGGCTACCTGTTGAGCATCTTCTATCACTTTACCTTCACTTTTAATTTTGAAATTATGGGTCTTGGTTTTAAATTTTTCTATGCTATTATTTAAAACCTATTGTTTAAAACCTTTGATTTATTGCTTCCCTTATTAATGTATGAATCATTGCTTAGCTTTTTGCTGCCTGTAAAATTTTCCTATAGACCCTTCTATATATCCTATAGTATGGTTTTATTGTTGTATTTATTTTAGCATGTTTGCTTAGGTTTCTAAGGGTGGTTCTGATTTTTTAATCCCTTGTGTTACCCATGTGTTTGTCTTCTCACAATAGAGTGAGTAAAAATAACCTTGCATCATGTAATAAAAGCATTGAGTGAGAGGTATGTACATAGTGAGAAATTAAATATTACAGTTCATCTTTAAAACTTGTGTTCTTTTACAGAGCACAAAATGAGGAACACAAGCATCTACTTTTGTCTTGCTTGTGGGTGTGATGGTGAACATGGCACAGATAAAGGGAAACAATTAGCACCACAAGATCTGCCCAGGAGTCTAGAGATTGTAAAGATGGTCCTGTCTGGGCTATCAAATTTTGTTTCCAACCCCTCCCTCCCCTACACACATTGCCCATATTCTCCTAACAATGCACCCAATGACTTCCTCCATATGGCTGTATTTTGGACCTAAAGACCACTGTGGTGCTGGGCTTAACAGGGGAAGTACCGTGTTAATTAAACCACAAACACAGCATCTTAGAGTAGCTTTTGAGTCAAATGCATGTATGGCAGCATTTAAGTTTCATTATTTAACAGCATAAAGTTTTACTATATGATTCGTAATTTAATGAACTGATGTGATTAGAAACTGGTAAGAGTTGACACCATTAAGTTGTTCAAGATCACTGCTAACATCACTATGAACAGCTGCATTTTTTCTTTTTTTTTTTCAAAAATGAAAAAAAGGTACAAGTTGCCTGTACATTCAAAACTCAATACTTAAATTTTAAGTATAACATACAGCGGCTATAAGCAAAGATGTTAATTACAAAAATGCAAAATAACAAAAGGAATGCAACAACCAAACAAAATTTGCCTGTGCTTACTTCTAGTAGAATAATTGTGCTTCATGGTATTATACATTGCCTGACAAAAAAAGTGAAACACCCAGACAATACTACTGGATGTCAATGTAACTTCATACATGTACACACCATCGGTGAGTGTGTAAATGAGAGTTGCAATTCTCTGTGACAGGTAGAATGACCACCAGAATGCATTACTCTTGTTCATGTTTAGTGTTGTTATCAGGCCTGGTAGGATATATAATGTTATCAGGCCTGGTAGGATATATAATGTGAGTGCACACCATGAGATGTTGAGTGATCACTGTGAAGGACGTAGAAGATGCTGCATATCAAGTGAAACAGTGTTATCAGCATTTAACAGAAAGGGGCTTCATTGTGGCTCACTGGTCATATTGTGCAATACCCAGATTTATGGGGCATTCTGATGTGGCCTGATGATGGACTGAACAGGGATGTAAGGGCAAGCATTCTCATCATCAAGGTGTAAGTCAACCACATATGGCCACCACAAGAGTAGATAACTGTATTGTGCATCAAGCACATTGTAACCCTTTCACGTCAGTGTTTGACATCTAAAAACAAGTAACTCCCTGCAACAACTGTGCCGTGCCATCCAGCACCATTAGTCAGAGACTATAATGGGCATATGCTGTTATCATCAAAACACATACAGCTCCACTTGGAGAACTGTGATCATGAAACATGGACTGCTGATGAGTGGTGTCATATTGTGTTCAGTTGTGAATTATGGCTCTGCACTATCCCAGATGATAATCATCAGCAAGTATGGTGGTGAGCTGGGGAGAGAGCCCATTCTTCCAATGTTCTGGAGAGACTTCATGGTGTCACAGCTGCCTCTATAGTATGAGGAGCCAAGGGCTATAACTTCAGGACACAGCTAGTAGTGAATGAGGGAGTTCTGATGGACAATTGTATGTCACAGACCTCCTGAATCCACATGTGTTACCTCTAATGTGACACTATCGTGATGACATTTTTCAACAGGACAGTGCTCATTAGCACATGGCACATGGCTCTATGAACTGTCTGTGTGATGTCGAGATACTCCTGTGGGCTACAAGTTTCCCAGTCGTGACCCCAATAGAACACTTGTGGGACCAACTCCGACATTAACTTATCCCAGTGCCAATACCCAGGATAGCAAGGACAAGTTACAATAGTTGTGACCAACCTGCCTCAGGAAAGGTTACAACAGCATTATGACATCCTTCCCAACTAAATCAGTGCATGAACGTAGGCCAAAAGAGGTGCAATGTCATACTAATAAGTTGACTCATACTGATAGTTCTCTGTAAATTTGGTCCAGTTTTGTAATCACTCAAGTAACATAAAATACACTCTCAACCAATTAAGTTTATTTTCTCCAGCGATTCTGGCTGCTTCACTTGTTTGTTTGGTAGTACAGAAAAGAAAAAAAATCCATATTTTGCAACTAAATGTTTTGTTTGTGTCTACCGGTGCCAGGCCTCATCAATGGTCTATAATATAAAGAAAATTATTTAAGTATATATATATTTTTTGTAGGAGATTTGTAGTAATATTTGGCAGTTCATTTGTGTTATCTGAATACACTGGTGTGCAAATCTTAAGGAGTAATGATCTTCAACATGACGTTTCACTGCCAAGTAACACAATTTGATGAAAGTTACACTGTATATAGAAAGAAGAGAACACAACTGGAAGAAATATGCAAAGAGAGAAACAGAAATGTCACTTTCATTCAAAGACAATAATTATAATGAAGTCATTATGATCCTGTGGACTTTAAAAAAAGCTAGGACATTGTTCTTAATAGGGTGTGTAATCCCTACAGACAACAATGTATGCTCTGCAAAATATGTTCCCATGCTGGATACAAGGTTGTTAAGGACTTGTTGTGGTAGGACATTCCATTCCTCCACCAGTGAGGTTACAAACAGCTGGGTGATCATTGGTGCTTGTGGATGTACTGCAGTACATCTCCCCAATGCATGCCACACATGCTCAATGGGATTTAATTATGGGGAACAGGCAGGGAAGTACATTCACTGAAGATCCTTTTATTTCAAAAGCTCCTCCACCTGTGCTGTTTGATGCGGTTGTGGATTTTACATTCATAAAAATGAAGTCAGAGCTAATGCACCCCTAGAAAAAATGCACATGGCAAAGGAGTACAGTGTCACAATAACATTGACCAGTGAGTGTTTTGTTCAAGTATTTGAAGATCAATGTGCTCATGCAACATTATGCCTGTACACACCACAACACCTGGACCACCAAAATGGTCACATTTGGCGATTTTCCTGGGTGCATTACATGTTCTAGCCATATGAGGGTACAGCCAGAATCACTACTCAGACTGAGTATGCTCCCATCAGAGAAAAGCAGGTGAGCCCACTCCTCACGGGTCCAGTCCCTATGCTCTTGGCACCATCCCAATCAGTTCTGCTGATGTGCAGGTGTCAACAGAACACAACATACTGGTTGTTGGACAAAGAGATCACTCCTGTGCAGTTTCTGAACCAATATAAAGAATAAGATTGTTTGCTTTGTAGTCCTGTTATACGTGTGTGGTTCAATTGCAACCACTGTTTGACATGGGTACTTTCTTGCCTGTTGCACAATGTCGTGGTCATCTGCTGTTGTAGTTGACCACGGTCAACCAACTCCTTCCCTTTGGACAACATTGCATGTGGTTCAAAAAACACCCCATGCACATGAAACAATGGTGTGAGCAATACCAAACTCCAGGGCTTCACTTGTCATACTTTGTCCCTCTTCCAGTTCCACAATAATTCTTCCCTGTATGAAAATAAGCAGATGTTGTCTCTGGGCCATGTGGTAATGAACAACAACAACACTACAGAACACCATAACTGCTTTCTTATTGACACAACTGTCCTTTCCTATTCCTTCAATTGTCTTGTGACGGTACAGTCATGCTGTTTTTACGCCATGTGACATTAGATTAGATTAGATTTACTTTCATTCCAATTGATCCGTAGTGAGGTGGTCCTCCAGGATGTAGAACATGTCAGAAAAACAACAATACATGACAAATATTTACAACTAAAACAAATAAGCTAATGTACCATTCCACAGGTCCCAAGTGGAATGATCGTCATTTTTTAATGAACACTATATGAAAGTCATTTTACAAATACTAATGCACTGAATTTAAAATAAAAAAGTTTTTTATTTATTTATAAGGTAATAAACATGTAATACAACTACTATAATACTTATTTACAATGAACACATTACTACACTGAAATGGTGCAGAAGTTAGATTGTACTTACACACACACACACACACACACACACACACACACACACACACACACTTAGGCTTCTCTTAAACTGAATTTCATTGGTTGTTAAGCTTTTTATGGCTGCTGGCAAGTTATTGAAAATGTGTGTTCCTGAATAATGCACACCTTTTTGTACAAGACTAAGTGACTTTAAATCCTTGTGTATATTTCTGTGCATGATTGGGATACCTCTGGCAATATCCTCCAATACTTTCATTCATTTCTGTTATGTTGTTACGTTACTTATTCTGTCTCATCCTTAAGTTTTGCTGAGCAGTTTATTTACAAATATAGGATTCTGTTTCTTTTACACTGATGTTCATTTGATGTTCTTTTCGTGTATTCATGTGGTCTTCTGTATGTACTAGATGCACATAGTATGGGTGTTTGATTGATAAGTCACATTCAAACATTTCACTAGACACAACCTATCCTGTTGCACACTGAACGTTTTCCTGCTCACAGGCTGTAGGGCTGACTGGTAGGGTGAACATTCCCTTTCTTTTGTTGTTATGGCATAAGACTGCAATCTCTGTTTATATCCAGGTAAGATGGTAATTTTCTTTTATTTTATGTTCTGCATATGTGGAGTGGGTAAACCCACTCTTCAGCGATCTTATATATTCTTTGTGCCTGATATTAACATTTGTTGCAGTCATCCCAATGCATGTAGGGTTGCAGCTGTTATGCGAAAATTCACACATTCTGAACTGCTGTACTTATCTTTCTCCTCTGACACAATTTTTAATTTCTTTTGCCTTGCACTTTTTGTGTTGATGGGACAAAAAGCGTATTTGAAGATGTCACTAATACTTTTTTGTCATTTGGTTTTGGTATGTTATGATGGAACATTTTGTATTTGTTTTAAAGACAAACACACACACACACACACACACACACACACACACACACACAAAGTGCCCAAAACACCCACCCCTCCTCCATACCGACTCCAACAACCCATTTCCTTTCATTCTCTGCAGCTCCCATGATTCCTGTCAACTCTATAGCACATAAGGAAGACTATGTGCAGTTGCAACAGGATAAATTAAATGCTGTGAATGTATAAATGGGACCTTTCAGTTGGAAACCTGTACTATTTGCATCTAGTAGATACAGAAGAACATGTACTACAAGAGAAGGCTATAAAATGAATGTAAGCATATAAAAAACAGAAGCATGTATGTGTAAATAGTTTGATAACTTAAATGAAATGCCAAGAATAATTACAGATCTCCTACCAAAATCTGTATAGTTAAATAATTTTCTTTGTGTTATGCAGATAAGTGAAATTTGATTGGTACACCCAAACAAAATTTCAGTTGCAAAAGATGAAATTTTTTCTTATCCATTTGATACAGCACAACTGAAGAAGCAACTGAGGAAAAATGGCAGTATTATATATTATCAATATCAATCTAAGTTAAGTGAACGTTTCAAATAATGGTATAGACTCATTGCTTTGAATCTTCACTTCATTTTAATAAACTTACTACCTGTAATATTTCAAACTTCCAGAATTTCATTAAAAATTCTTTTAAAAGTGTTAATGATTTCGCCAGCTGAGCTCTGAAAGGTTCCTCTGGGAATTTGAACAAAGGGAGCACACTATGTGAAAAGTAAATTATAACTTAAATTTCATATCAGCTGTCCACTGACACATTCAGTAAAATAAGTTCATGAAAAATGATAACATCTACATCTTTTATAGCTGTAAGAGGGCCACCACCAAACAATTCTCATTATACATTTTTGTGGTGCGAGCTCCTGTGGCACAGCCTAATTGCAGTCCCATCCCTCATCTTTCCTTGGATGAAGAAATCATAGTGTGGCAGTAATTTCTAGAACAACAGTTTCAAGGTGGAATGTTTTCTGTATAGCCAAAATGCAGAGTTCTGCATCCAAGGCCTCCATGAAATCATCCATTGCTGGGAAAAATTCATCACAGTGAAGGCTGAACTTGCAGGGAAGGAGTAACGCCATCATCAAGCTTCATGGCTGTAGCTTGATTATTTCAAGGTGATGATTAAGACCTTATGCCTAACTTTCAAATGAGTATGTCAGTGATGTCAAGAGCTCAGTAGAGCATCATGTCAGATCATACACTACCCGGAATTAACCTGGTCTGACAAGGTAAATAAGAAAGGAGGAACTAAAATTAGTGAAATTTGAAATGTTAGGTGTCCTATGAGATTTGCAGACACTTCTCATTTACAAATATCTAGAAAAGATTTTGCAACTTTTAGAATCTCAAAAGTAGGGCCATCCAGTGATATTCCTGCACTTAAATTCTCATATTTTGCAGTGTCCTTAAGCACAGATCATGGTAACATAGCATGATTCATATGCAATAAATAAATGTCTGTATCTGACAGGAAAATTATTTGGACATCTAAAACAGTTACCGGTATTCAGAGAGCTTAGTTTCAGGGCCAAACATGACTGAAATATTGATTGAAATATTGTGGGACAAACATGTCTGGCAGGTCCAGTTTGAGAGCATTCCGGTCAACATTGTCAAAAGTTTTCTCTAAGTCTACAAATGCTATAAACGTAGGTTTGCCTTTCCTTAATCTTTCTTCTAAGATAAGTCGTAAGGTCAGTATTGCCTCATGTGTTCGAGATTTCTACGGAATCCAAACTGATCTTCCCCGAGGTTGGCTTCTACCAGTTTTTCCATTCGTCTGTAAAGAATTTGCGTTAGTATTTTGCAGCTGTGACTTATTAAACTGATAGTTCAGTAATTTTCACATCTGTCAACACTTGCTTTCTTTGGGATTGGAATTATTATATTCTTCTTGAAGCCTGAGGGTATTTTGTCTGTCTCATACATCTTGCTCACAAGATGGTAGAGTTTTGTCAGGACTGGCTCTCCCAAGGCCTTCAGAAGTTCTAATAGAATGTTGTCTACTCCCGGGGCTTTGACTTTAACAGTACTTGATTGAATACTGCTCATTAGTCTGGGATCTGCACCAGATGGGACTGATAGAGGAAATACAGAAGATCCAAAGAAGAGTAGCACGTTTGGTTACAGGTTCATTTAGTAAGGGCGAAAGCCTCACGGAAATGCGCAATCAACTTCAATGGCAGTCGTTGCAACAGAGGTGCTCTGAATTATGGTATGGCCTACTGTTAAAATTCCAATAGGGTACGTTCCTTGTGGATGCAACCTATATATATATATATATATATATATATATATATATATATATATATATATATATATATATATATATATATATATGAATATAATAGAGGGAAACATTCCATGTGGGAAAAATATATCTAAAAAGAAAGATGATGAGACTTACCAAACAGAAGCGCTGGCAGGTCGATAGGCACACAAACAAACACAAACATATACACAAAATTCAAGCTTTCGCAACAAACGGTTGCTTCGTCAGGAAAGAGGGAAGGAGAGGGAAAGACGAAAGGATGTGGGTTTTAAGTGAGAGGGTAAGGAGTCATTCCAATCTCGGGAGTGGAAAGACTTACCTTGGGGGAAAAAAGGACAGGTATACACTCGCACACACACGCATATCCATCCGCATATACACAGACACAAGCAGACATTTGAAAAGGCTAAATGTCTGCTTGTGTCTGTGTATATGCGGATGGATATGTGTGTGTGTGCGAGTGTATACCTCTCCTTTTTTCCCCCAAGGTAAGTCTTTCCACTCCCAGGATTGGAATGACTCCTTACCCTCTCCCTTAAAACCCACATCCTTTCGTCTTTCCCTCTCCTTCCCTCTTTCCTGATGAAGCAACTGTTTGTTGCGAAAGCTTGAATTTTGTGTGTATGTTTGTGTTTGTTTGTGTGTCTATCGACCTGCCAGCGCTTTTGTTTGGTAAGTCTCAAAATGTTTGTTTTTAGATATATTTTTCCCACGTGGAATGTTTCCATCTATTATATATATATATATATATATATATATATATATATATATATATATATATATATATATATATATATATATATATATCCCGGGAGCGAAAAGACTTACCTTAGGGGGAAAAAAGGACAGGTATACACTAGCGCGCACACACACATATCCATCCACACATATACAGACACAAGCAGACCTGTCCTTTTTTTCCCCTAAGGTAAGTCTTTCCGCTCCCAGGATTGGAATGACTCCTTACCCTCTCCCTTAAAACCCACATCCTTTCATCTTTCCCTCTCCTTCCTGATGAAGCAACTGTTGGTTGCGAAAGCTTGAAATTCTGTGTGTGTGTTTTTTATTGTGTCTGTCTACCAGCGTTTTCCCATTTGGTAAGTCATGGAATCTTTGTTTTTAATATATTTTTCCCATGTGGAATGTTTCTTTCTATTATATATATATATATATATATATATATATATATATATATATATATAATAGAAAGAAACATATATATATAGAGGACATCATCAGATGACGACTCCAGTGTCATCCTCCCATCCCGGCATTGACCAGCCATGTGTAACATGCATGGAACTCTATTCCACAAACTAACATCCTGCAGCTATATGACATAATGACAATCAATATTCTGGCAGCTACACTGGTTATTAACGTACCAGCATTTCACATTTGCAATAGCTTATCTCGTGCTTACATTAACCTGTGAACTTTCAATGCTAATCACCTAAATATATTACCTAAACAAATGTATTCCCGAAATTTCATTACCCTACATTAATTATTTTGTGGTGCTGTGATTTTTTCCCATCAGGGTAATTCCCTGATTTCTGATTTCATGTTTAGCTGATAACTCACGAATATTTATTCATCAAATGCCACCATATGTATGAACCATATGCATGTTAAAAGCAGGGACTGATGGCCTTTGTAGTCTGGTCCATTCAACCCCCACAGTCCAACCAACCATGTTAATAGCATTTTATTAAGCTCAGAAGTAGATATACTGAAAATAATTAAACTTGTTTTATGTCTTAATTTAAGCATTTCTCTTCTCTATTGCAGCAGCTGAAGATGGCCTTTATAAGCCGAAACCGGTTATGATGTTACCATAAAAAAGTGATTGAGTTAAAAATTAAAAAATAATTCCTTGCAATAAGTTAATCACCATCTTCGCCAACGGTATGTTTATATACACTATGTGATCAAAAGTATCCGGACACCCAAAAAAAAACATACGTTTTCCATATTAGGTGCATTGTGCTGCCACCTACTGCCATTACTCCATATCAGCGACCTCAGTAGTCATTAGACATCGTGAAAGAGCAGAATGGGGCTCTCTGTGGAACTCACGGACTTCGAAAGTGGTCAGGTGATTGGGGGTTGCTTGTGTCGAATCTCTGTACGCGAGATTTTCACACTCCTAAACATTCCTAGGTCCACTGTTTCTGAAGTGATAGTGAAGTGGAAAGGTGAAGGGACGCGTCCAGCACAAAAGCGTACGAACTCGTCTGTTGACTGACAGAGACGGTCAGCAGTTGAAGAGTGTCGTAATGTGTAATAGGCAGACATCTATACAGGCCATCACACAGGAATTTCATGACAGTTAGGCGGTAGGTGAGAAAACTTGGATTTCATGGTTGAGCGGCTGCCACACATCACGCCGGTAAATGCCAAAAGACGCCTCGCTTGTTGTAAGGAGTGTAAGTGGAAAAACGATGTGTGGAGTGACGAATCACGGCACACAATGTGGCGACCCGATCGCAGGGTGTAAATATGGTGAATGCCCAGTGAACATCATCTGCCAACATGTGTAGTGCCAACAGTAACATTCGGAAGCGGTGGTGTTATGGTGTGGTCGTGTTTTTAATGGAGGGGGCTTGCACCCCTTGTTGTTTTTCGTGGCACTATCACAGCACAGGCCTACATTGATGTTTTAAGAACCTTCTTGCTTGCCCTTGTTGAAGAGCAATTCGGGGATGGCGGTTGCATCTTTCAACACGATCGAGCACCTTTTCATAATGCACGGCCTTGGCGGAATGGTTACACGACAATAACTTCCCTGTAATGGACTGGCCTGCACAGAGTCCTGACCCGAATCCTATAGAACACCTTTGGGATGTTTCGGAACGCTTCGTGACTGGCCTCACCGACCAACATCGATACCTCTCCTCAGTGCAGCACTCCGTGAAAAATGGGCTGACATTCCCAAAGAAACGTTTCAGCAGCTGGTTGAATGTATGCCTGCGAGAGTGGAAGCTGCCATCAGGGCTAAGGATGGGCCAACACCACATTGAATTCCAGCATTACCGATGGAGGGCGCCTCGAACTTTTAAGTCATTTTCAGCCAGGTGTCCGGATACTTTTGATCACATAGTGTAAATACTTGTTGTTAAGCACGCCTGCCGTATTCAGTGAAACAGGAATTTTAAGATGTATTTACGAAATACAGACTGGAAATACGTTCACAACATACTTGACACCAATAAAAATGTAAGGCGCGATATTCCTTAAGATAGGCTGCAGTTTTGAAGAAAAGTGTTCCAAAAATAAGTTCCCATCTTTTTGTCAATCTTAGCAAGCATCACGGCTGACCGCTTTGCATAGCAGCGCCTCCTAGCACTGTGGTGTTCGCAACAATGGCTGAAATCGCTCGTCTGTAGGGGGATCGAAGCCGGCTACCTATTTCAGGCAATGTCATCAGCGATCCGGCGCTCGTGATGGGAGTACTTCGTGTCCAGTGATTTGAACACCTGGCTGTAAACTATGGTGGCCAGCCGGTGTGACCGCGCGGTTCTAGGCGCTTCAGTCTGGAACCGCGCGACTGCTAAGGTCGCAGGTTCGAATCCTGCCTCGGGCAGGATGTCCTTAGGTTAGTTAGGTTTAAGTATTTCTGAGTTCTAGGGTACTGATAACATCATATGGTAAGTCCCATAGTGCTCAGAGCCATTTGAACCATTTGTAAACGATGGTAGAGCAGAGTCGATAAGAAACAGACTTACTGCTTATAAACATGGTACGTGAAGTACTTTATTCATGTTACCTGATAGTTGCACGACAACTCGAGAAACGGCAGCTCTGTCTCTTAATTTCAGATTCTCAATAATGGCAATTCTGTCAGGGTGTGTTAATCTAAACAGTGGTAAGTGCCAAAAATTTTGTCGGCATAGTACTAACGTGTGTAATGTTCGTGCCAGGAAAATGTTTTCCAGGGACGATTTGCACAAATCTGAGGATGGTGTGGATAACCACGACTCAGATACAGATCTTTAATATGTTCTTAATGCAAATGCGATCCAAAAGTTGTTGCTAATTGGGTAAACGTGAATAATTATTTAGGCAAGTATGGGTAAACAACGTCATGTCCGTTACCGTAGTTTCCGCGAATTTACCTGACAGTGTGATGGCAGAAATGGTAAGGACCATCCTTAACTTTGTTTACATGCTGTAGCAAGGCGACAGTAAAATTAATTTTAATTTTATTCTGTACTGACTCACAGAATAGTTATTGAGATTGTTATACTCCATTGTTGCAGAAATTGTTAACGAAAATCTTGATATTATGAACTGAAACAATTCGGACCATTTGCATTTTTTCCCTCTAAAGCTTCACATTAACATTCAAAGTGTTCAGGTGTGTGTGAATTCCTAAGGGACCAAACTGCCGAGATCATCGGTCCCTAGACTTACACATTACTTAAACTAACTTATGCTAAGAACAACACACACTCTCATGCCCGAGGGAGGACTCGAACCTCCGGCGGGAGGGGCCACGCAATCCGTGACATTGCGCTTGTAACCGCGCGGCCACTCCGCGAGGCCTTGCATTAAGTTTCGTTAGCTAGCCCAACACGTAAACAGTAATAAGCAATGTTAATCTATATTACGTGCACTCAGTTTGCAATTAAATAATGCTAGATACGCAGCGACATATATTTAAAAATAAATTTTGAATGGAATGTTCGGTTTTAAAAATATGTCGTAACTCTAAGAATATTTGAAAACAATGACTAACCTGAATAAAAAGAATAGTAATGAGTGAACTTGAAACTGCATTAAATCTACTATTATATTAGAACAAATTTACAGAACATCTAGATCTACATCTACGCAAGCCACACAATGAAATGTGGGCTCGAATGTCTCTAATTTTTCGTGGAATATACGTAGGTGAAAGCAATATATCGGTTGCATCCACAAGGAACGTACCCTATCGGAATTTTAACAGTAGGCCATACTATAATGCAGAGCGCCTCTGTTGCAACGACTGCCACTGAAGTTGATTGCGCATCTCCGTGAGGCTTTCGCCCTTACTAAATGAATCTGTAACCAAACGTGCTACTCTTCTTTGGATCTTCTGTATTTCCTCTATCAGTCCCATCTGGTGCGGATCCCGGACTAATGAGCAGTATTCAATCAAGTATTGTTAAAGTATCGCCAGCCACCTGATTCGCCATTATCGAAAAGACCGAGGAAATCTGCTTTAAACGAAACGCTGGACAGGTGACAGAAAAAAAAAGAAATGAAGCTTTTCTCTGGATCTTCTGTATTTCCTCTATCAGTACCATCTGGTGCGGATACCGGACTAATGAACAGTATTCAATCAAGTATCGTTACAGTCAAGGCCCGGGAGTAGACAACATTCCATTAGACCTACTGACAGCCTTGGGAGAGCCAGTCCTGACAAAACTCTACCATCTGGTGAGCAAGATGTATGAGACAGGCGAAATACCCTCAGACTTCAAGAAGAATGTAATAATTCCAATCCCAAAGAAAGCAGGTGTTGACAGATGAGAAACTACCGAACTATCAGTTTAATAAGTCACAGCTGCAAAATCCTAACGTGAATTCTTTACAGACGAATGGACAAACTGATAGAAGCCGACCTCGGGGAAGATCAGTTTGGATTCCGTAGAAATGCTGGAACACGTGAGGCAATACTGACCCTACGACTTATTTTAGAAGAAAGATTAAGGAAAGGCAAACCTACGTTTATAGCATTTGTAGACTTAGAGAAAGCTTTTGAAAATGCTGATGGGAATACTCTCTTTCAAATTATGAAGGTGGCAGGGGTAAAATACAGCGAGCGAAAGGCTATTTACAATTTGTACAGAAAGCAGATGGCAGTTATAAGAGTGGAGGGGTGTGAAAGAGAAGCAGTGGTTGGGAAGGGAGTGAGACAGGGTTGTAGCCTATCCCCGATGTTATTCAATCTGTATATTGAGCAAGCAGTAAGGAAATCAAAGAAAATTCGGAGTAGGTATTAAAATCCATGGAGAAGAAATAAAAACTTTGACGTTCGCCGATGACATTGTAATTCTGTCAGAGAAAGCAAAGGACTTGGAAGAGCAGTTGAACGGAATGGATAGTGTCTTGAAAGGAGGATACAAGATGAACATCAACAAAAGCAAAACGAGGGTAATGGAATGTAGTCGGATTAAGTCGGGTGATGCTGAGGGAATTAGTTTAGGAAATGAGACACTTAAAGTAGTAAAGGAGTTTTGCTATTTGGGGAGCAAAATAACTGACGATGGTCGAAGTAGAGAGGATATAAAATGTAAACTGGCAATGGCAAGAAAAGCGTTTCTGAAGAAGAGAAATTTGTTAACATCGAGTATAGATTTAAGTGTCAGGAAGTCGTTTCTGAAAGTATTTGTATGGAGTGTAGCCATGTATGGACGTGAAACGTGGACGATAAATACTTTGGACAAGAAGAGAATAGGAGCTTTCGAAATGTGGTGTTACAGAAGAATGCTGAGGATTAGATGGGTAGATCACGTAACTAATGACGAGGTATTGAATAGAATTGGGGAGAAGACGAGTTTGTGGCACAGATTGACAAGAAGAAGGGACCGGCTGGTAGGACGTGTTCTGAGACATCAAGGGATCACCAATTTAGTATTGGAGGTAGCGTGGAGGGTAAAAATCGTAGAGGGAGATCAAGTGATGAATATACTAAGCAGATTCAGAAGGATGTAGGTTGCAGTAGGTACTGGGAGATGAAGAAGCTTTTACAGGATAGAGTAGCATGGAGAGCTGCATCAAACCAGTCTCAGGACTAAGACCACAACAACAACAACAACAACAACACATTGTTAAAGTATCGCCAGCCACCAGATTGGCCATTATCGGAAAGACCGAGGAAATCTGCTTTAAACGGGACGCTGGGACAGGTGACGGAAGGAAAAAGAAATGAAGCGAGTAGCGTGCGCCGGGAATCACTATCGCATATAAAGAGAAGGCACGTCGGTAACAATACTCCGTACGGACAACCTGCAGGGCACCGTACACATCCAACAGCACTGTATGAACATACCCGGACATTCTACTAACAATATCACGCAAGAGTCCTCGTGAGGCCTACCATCTGAAAACTTAAGGACGTCTTTAAGCACATAAATAGAAACATCAACCTTGAACCCAATCAGGTAGCCAGACCAGCACTTCTCGTGCACACACGAAAATAGGTAATACCCTATGATTACAACGAATTACAGTCGAAATCGGTTCACTCATACTATACATGAATGTAAGTTTGTGAGGAAATGAAATCGTACCATCACACAGTGTCAGCTGTATGTAAAGCAGTTGGCAGAATTTGGTTCATTGGTAACATAGTAGGGAAATACGGAAGACTGGTTACAAAAAACTCGTGCTACTCATCCTAGACTACTACTCAGGTGTGTAGGATTCGTACCAATAGGACTAATGGGAGACACTGAACGTATACAAAGGATGGCAGCGCTAGTGGTCACAGGATGTTTTGGCCAACAGGAAATTTTGGAAATTTGTGGTAAGATCCTATGGGACAAATTGCTGAGGTCATCGGCCCCCAGACTTACACACTACTTAATCTAGCTTAAACTAACTTACGCTAAGGACAACACACACACCCATGCCCGATGGATGACTCGAACCCCCACGGGGAGGTCGCGCGGAGCCACGGGAGACGCTAAAAAAGAACTGAAACAACAGGCACCTGAAAATATATGCAAACTATCCCGTGAAGCCTACTTACGAAATTTCAAGAACTAACTTTAATGGTAGAGCTAGGGATATACCACAACCTCCTCCGCATCGTTCCCATAGGGACCGAAAGAGAAGATCACACTAATTAGAGGTGTACAAGCTATTGTCCTTTCCGCCCTCGTATGTGAATGGAATGGGAAGAAGCAGTTATATCTGTTATGGTGCGTATACAGCATTGCTAGTCGCTAGTGCGGCTGTAGTTTGCCCCACGCGGAAGTAGTGGCATCCAGTGTGAATAGAGGTGTGAATGGAATCACTCGCACGCACGCGTTGAGGAAGAGGCATGCAACCTACACGCATGTCTCTACTTGCGTGTGGGTCAAGCACAGCTGCACGACGACTAGGCGCAAGGCACACAGGTGTAAACGCACCTTTATGAGATGCACCCTCTGTCATGTACTTCACAGTGGTTTGCCAAGTAAGGATGTCGATGTAAATGTAGGTGCTCAAAACTCAGACACCATTCAATATAAACAGACTGACAGGCTCGGTAACTCGAAAACATCATCAAGTGAAGGACACACAGCAATTATATTATGTGTTATAAATTTTAATTGTCTTTTATATATTGGGTTAAAAACATTAAAAAGTTTAATACGAGGTGCATTCAAGTTCTAAGTCGTCCGATTTTTTTTCTCCAGACTGGAAAGAGATAGAAACATGCGCATTGTTTTAAAATGAGGCCGCGTTCATTGTCAATACGTCCCAGAGATGGCAGCACCGTACGGCAGATGGAATTTTACCGCCAGCGGCGAGAATGAGAACTGTTTTAAATACTTAAAATGGCGACGTTTTCCTTACTTGAACAGCGTGCAAGCATTCGTTTTCTGAATTTGCGTGGTGTGAAACCAACTGAAATTCATCGACAGTTGAAGGAGACATGTGGTGATGGAGTTATGGATGTGTCGAAAGTGCGTTTGTGGGTGCGACAGTTTAATGAAGGCAGACCATCATGTGACAACAAACCGAAACAACCTCGGGCTCGCACAAGCCGGTCTGACGACATGATCGAGAAAATGGAGAGAATTGTTTTGGGGGATCGCCAAATGACTGTTGAACAGATCGCCTCCAGAGTTGGCATTTCTATGGGTTCTGTGCACACAATCCTGCATGACGACCTGAAAATGCGAAAAGTGTCATCCAGGTGGGTGCCACGAATGCTGACGGACGACCACACGGCTGCCCCTGTGGCATGTTGCCAAGCAATGTTGACACGCAACGACAGCATGAATGGGACTTTCTTTTCGTCGGTTGTGACAATGGATGAGACGTGGATGCCATTTTTCAATCCAGAAACAAAGCGCCAGTCAGCTCAATGGAAGCACACAGATTCACCGCCACCAAAAAAATTTTGGGTAACTGCCAGTGCTGAAAAAATGATGGTGTCCATGTTCTGGGACAGCGAGGGCGTAATCCTTACCCATTGCGTTCAAAAGGGCACTACGGTAACAGGTGCATCCTACGAAAATGTTTTGAAGAACAAATTCCTTCCTGCACTGCAACAAAAACGTCCGGCAAGGGCTGTGCGTGTGCTGTTTCACCAAGACAACACGCCCGCACATCGAGCTAACGTTACGCTACAGTTTCTTCGTGATAACAACTTTGAAGTGATTCCTCATGCTCCCTACTCACCTGACCTGGCTCCTAGTGACTTTTGGCTTTTTCCAACAATGAAAGACACTCTCCGTGGCAGCACATTCACCAGCCGTGCTGCTATTGCCCTTAGCGATTTTCCAGTCTTCGCCGCTGCCATGGAATCATGACGTCAGCGTTGTGAAAAATGTGTACGTCTGCAGGGCGATTACGTCGAGAAGTAACGCCCGTTTCATCGATTTCGGGTGAGTAGTTAATTAGAAAAAAAATCGGAGGCCTTAGAACTTGAATGCACCTCGTACATGCAAATAACAGAACTACACCTGCTACCACAAACTAAACGGACAGCACACAGAGGGCACTTGAGTGTGTGTGTGAAATCTTAAGGGACTTAACTGCTCAGGTCATCAGTCCCTAAGCTTACACACTACTTAACCTAAATTATCCTAAGGACAAACACACACACACACACACACATGCCCGAGGGAGGATTCGAACCTCCGCCGGGACCGGCCGCACAGTCTTTTGACTGCAGCGCCCTATACCGCACGGCTAATCCCGCGCGGCAGAGGGCACTTGAGATCATTCTCGTGCTCTTCTACTTCAAATCCCGAAATCTGTAGTTCGAGGTGATATCAGTCCTCCACTAACAGAAACGAAAACACGCACACTGAGACGTTTAGAAAATCTCCCTATCCGGCCGCGGTGGGCGAGCGGTTCTAAGCGATTCAGTCCGGAACCGCGCTGCTGCTACAGTCGCAAGTTCGAATCCTGCCTCGGACATGGATGTGTGTGATGTCCTTAGGTTAGTTAGGTTTAAGTAGTTCTAAGTCTAGGAGACTGATGACCTCAGATGTAAAGTCCCATAGTGCTTAGGGCCATTTGAACCATTTTTGAAAATCTCCATAAACCTGTACTACATGAAACATTACTGAGGCGTTCACAACAGACGAATTAGCCTACTTGGTTTTATTTGAACAGTAATGGCCCAGCTGCAATACAGACAGCAAAAACGTGTAAGACTCGATACCAACACCTGACCAGTCTTCGAAATATTGTAGAGAAAACTGAAATTGTTAATCGAGGGAAATACATCAGTCGCGGTGGAACACTCCCGTAACGCCGCTTGTTTTTGAGGCATACTGCCTCAGTAAGTTCTGAGTAAACAATCCTCACCTGTAGGCCGAAATGGGCGCTGCAGCCTTGTCGGTGCTGATGATTTTCTTGATGGTTTTGGACATTCCGACGGTTAGTACGTACTACGAGCAGGCGGACGGCACTGACACTGTCGCTACTAACCCGACTGTATAAATACTTTCTTGGTTCCCCCGGCTATGATCGAGGTCACCTAGAAGGCGGTTATCGTGCAGTTCTCCAGCGGCGTCTCATCGGCGCTTATCGCCAGGCAGGATGATCAACAAACGGTCGCGATGACACAGCTACTCGCAGGCGTGCTTGTCATTCTCCGTACGAGAAAAAGTCAGACTCGCTTATTCACGCCGCCATACAGCTTTTCAGCACGTTTTGAAGCAGCGTGTACTCTACTGCCAGGAAACAGTGGCGAGATAACGGAAAAGCTGGAAAGATCGACGCTTGTACAACTGACTCTCAACGTTAATACTCGAACATGAAAAAAAAGAGACTGTGCAGACAGAACTCAAATCCTGCCACGCCACAGAGACAGTAATATCAGCTCAGTATCAGCTCGACAGAAAACACAACATGTAATAGACAGTGACTAGTAACAAGTGTACTCAGGACCATTTGGCGAGAAGTCTCAAAACTGTTTCCTCATTCCTACAGTCTGAATTTAACATGAGTTGCTGTCCTGTCCCCTGCCTCCTTTCGACCCTCCATCCCCGTACCATCACCCACCTCCCCTGCTCTTGGTACTGAGGTAAGACCCATCACTATCCGATTACAATAGTGGCGTCAAATCACTTGAAGTAAACTACTGGCCATTAAAATTGCAACACCAAGAAGAAATGCAGATGATAAACGGGTATTCATTGGGCAAATATATTATACTAGAACTGACATGTGATTACATTTTCACGCAATTTGGGTTCATAGATCCTGAGAAATCAGTACCCAGAACAACCACCTATGGCCGTAATAACGGCGTTGATACGCCTGGGCATTGAGTCAAACAGAGCTTGGATGGCGTGTACAGGTACAGCTGCCCATGCAGCTTCAACACGATACCACAGTTCATCTAGAGTAGTGACTGGCGTATTGTGACCTGATTCCATATTCTGCTAACAGTCATTGGTTCTCGACCAACGCGAGCAGCAATGTCGCGATACGATAAACCGCAATCGCGATAGGCTACAATCCGACCTTTATCAAAGTCTGAAACGTGATGGTACGCATTTCTCCTCCTTACATGAGGCATCACAACAACGTTTCACCAGGCAAAGCCGGTCAACTGCTGTTTGTGTATGAGAAATCTTTTGGAAACTTTCCTCATGTCGCCGTCCGTGTGGCTGAGCGGTTCTAGACGCTTCAGTCTGGAACCGCGCGACCGCTACGATCGCATGTTCGAATCCTGCCTCGGGCATGGATGTGTGTGATGTCCGTAGGTTAGTTAGGTTTAAGTAGTTCTAAGTTCTAGGGGACTGATGACCTCAGCTGTTGAGTCCCATAGTGCTCAGAGACATTTGAACCATTTCCTCATGTCAGCACGTTGTAGGTGTCGCCACCGGCGCCAACCTTGTGTGAATGCTCTGAAACGCTAATCATCTGCATATCACAGCATCTTCTTCCTGTCGGTTAAATTTCGCGTCTGTAGCACGTTATCTTCTTGGTGTAGCAATTTTAATGGCCAGTAGTGTAGTATATCTCGTTGTAACGGTCCGGAGCTTAAAATTAGCCCTAGGAAATGCGGCTGCCAGACTGACAAGAAACCCCTTGAGTGCGAGATCTTCAGTAAGGCTCATTTCAAAGTGTTGTATTAACATTCATGACAGGAAAAGTAGTGCTAGTGACTCGTTATGTGCATCAGGAGGACCACAGAAAATGAGCGTCCGCGTGGGTGGTACAGAGATAAGCCTTCTATGTATGTATTACACTTTAGAAAATGGATATCGTCGACATTCAAGAAATGTTCAAAACTAACCATTAACTTGCACCATGAACACCGAATGAAAAATGGCGCGCCACAGTGATCACAAAGGTTCGCACCATCAAGATCGAAGGCGAGGTCTTAGAAATTAGAAAACATACAGGACGTTCAGCTAGGTATCCACTCTTGAAGAAAGTATATCGATTGCAGTGAACACATAGTGTGTTGTGGGGCGATCACTCTGTTGTATAAATAATTCAAAACCCAAGATCGCTTAAACACTGTTTACTAGATGACCGGTTTCACCACACTAAAGGTGCCATCATCGGATCTGTGAAGATATAACATGACAGGTTTGCGGGGGGCTTACATGAGTTACACTATATACATTACTACTAGAACTACTAGTACAGCATCACATACGTGGGTGTAGCTTAACATGCATAAATAATTTGGATATAACGATACAAGAGGCAGACCAGCTGATATAAAAACATTGTCGCAGAAATAAAAATTAAAAAATTATAAAGCAACTGCTCTAATGGTCATTCTATTCCATCAGATATATAAAACCGAAGTCACCAGATAAAACTATTTGACACATGATCACATCTCGACCTGAGTCGAGCTGTAGTCATGTGTCAAGGAATCAAGCAAAAGCAAGTTGTTTTGACCAGCAACTGGCCAAAAGCAGTGCCCATACCATAGTTGTAGTTCTTACGCCCATTTTCCCACTCTTGCTTGCTGAGACGTAAATATTCCCTTATACCCTTGCAAGATCACGCATACGAGAAAGAATCGTAGGGTGCAAAGCATCTCAAACTTCTCGCAGCATAATAAATATCTTTCCAGCCAATTTACCAACCAGATTAACAGTCGGCATAATTGCATACAAATGCGACAAGTCATTGTTAGTTGATCTTGATAGAACTCTCTTGGCGCCTCTAAGTTCCAGGGTTCCTTTCATATGCATTTCCTCCTCAAATCCCGACTGGTCGGAGTTGAAAACAAATTCCTCACTGAACGATGGATAGATTTGTTTATCTCATCGACAAATTTTCGGGCCGATTCCGCGGTTTGCTGTGCATCGTCAAGTTCACACACATTTGAAATTTTGTTATCTTGTGTCTTCCAGTTCTGTAGCACTGTTTGAAGTTATGTAACCATCCACTACTTCCCTTGAAATTACTGTAATCTACGCCGCGCGAGATTTGATGTGCTTAACGTAGTAAGACACTATCGTGCATATCCTGTAAATTGTATCCAACATCCTTGAAACACGCGAACCCCAGTTTTTGCAACAAGTGTGCCTTGTCCTCCCTTGAATGTCCGTAGTTTTTCTTATGCACTACACGGTCATATTGCTGCGGACTTATTCGAAATCTGTTCATAACTGTTTTTCTTTTTTAATATGCTGCGGATGATCTTTCATGTACATAATTATTTTTAGCACTTGCTCCTTGGACAACGCTTGCCCCTTACCACGCTTCACTGGAGACGGGATTTGTGGTTCCCAGCCTGTCCGACAAGGATGATGAACTATATGGCTCGACACCCGTTTCAGTATCACTTTCACTTCTTAAGCACGTGTCGTCATCATTGTACTTCTCGTGTACATTGTCCGCACATACGAGCGTATACGACTCCACACAGTCCACTGACTCATCTTGCAGAAACGCTAATATTTCATCTTCCAGTTCTTTCTCACTCTGCGAAATCCCCTGGGTTCTCATCTGACGAAATGTCAGCTTCGGCAACTGTTGGAGATGTAATGCAATGTCTGCTTTCTCATTGCCATTGCTCTGCTTTGTATCAACACCATCGGCGCTGTAGTACTGTCGTGCGTTACTCGTCGACTAAGCAATTCAACTACGACCCGTAGCCTCACGCTGTGCTCACGATCAGATACCTCCAGCCCAGCCCTCTGTTGCCATTAACAGCCAATATTGTGGTTGCATGGTAGACAATGTGTAGGGCATCGAATGCCTTAAACATTATTAGCCTTTTGCGACCTAGCACTAAAGAGGTTCCTTGTCAGATACATTGGAAGTGTAATTTACTTTGTGAAAAGTCGTAGCAGTTTCTATTAGGTACTACATTAAGTCTGTTACCTGCTTCGGTCTTTACAACCAGACCATTTTCAAGCTGATCAGAGACTGCTAATGTTAATGCATAATACACTGCAAGACAAAAAAGAAAGAAAGAAAGAAAGAAACGACGCACCGCGAGAGAATTATCCGAATGAGACCAATATCGCTATTTATGATGAATATGTCCAGACAAACTAATGATCACAATTTCAAAAAAATTGGATAGTCTATTCAAGAGAAAGGGTTTGACAAATTGAGCAAGTCAATATCGCATTGGTCCAACTCTGGTCCTTATGCAATCAGTTATTCGGGTTGGCGTTGATTGATAAAGATGTTGAATGTCCTCCTGAGAGAAATTCTGTCCAGCTGGTGCACTATATCGTCAAAATCTCTAACTGGTTGGAGAGCCCTACCGATAATGCCCCCAACGTCCTCAGTTGGGGAGGGATCCGGGGATAGTGCGGGCCGAGGCAGAGCTTGGGAAGCACAAAGACAAGCAGTAGAAACTCTCGCCGTGTGCGGGCGGACATTATCTTGCTGAAATGTAAGTCGAGGACGGCTTGCCATGAAGGACAACAAAACGGAGCGTAGAATATCATCGACGCACTGCGTACGGATGACAACCGAAGGGGTCCTACTAGAAAAAGAAATGGTGTCTCAAGCAATGATTCCTGGTTGGCGGGCGTCAATCAGTTGGTATTTAACCCCTGTCCTGGGCGTCTCCAGACATGTCTTCACCCTAGAATCTCATTAACTGGAGTAGAATTGCCTTCAGCGATAAATTCCGCTTCGAACTGAACCCCAATGATTAGCGAAGAGCCTCCCGAAGTGGCCGAGCGGTTCTAGGCGCTATAGTCTGGAACCGCGCGACCGCTACGGTCGCAGGTTCGAATCCTGCCTCGGGCATGGATGTGTGTGATGTCCTTAGGTTAGTTAGGTTTAAGTAGTTCTAAGTTCTAGAGGACTGATGACCTCAGTAGTTAAGTCCCATAGTGCTCAGAGCCATTTGAACCATTTGATTAGCGAAGACGTGTCTCGAAACGTCCCTGACAGCTGTGGTATACGAACCCGACTGTCGCCAACCATACGGCCGATAACCACTAACTATGGTCTGGGGTGCCATTTCCTTTTATGGCAGCAGCTCTCTGGTTGTCATCTGCGGAATCCTTATAGCGCAGCGGTTCGTCGACGACATTTTACACCCTGTTATGTTGCCCTTCATGACGAGCCATCCTGGGCTTAAATTTCCGCAAGACAATCCCCACCCGCACGCGGCGAGAATTTCTATTGCTTGTCTTCATGCTTACCAAACCCTACCTTTGCCAACAAGACTGCCGTATCTCTCCCCATTCGGGAACGATTGGAGCATTATGGGCAGGACCCTCCAACCATCTCAGTACTTTGACCATGTAACGTCCCAGTTGGACAGAATTTCGCACGATATCCCTCAGCAGTACACGTAACAACTCTGTCAATCAATGGCAAATAACTGCTTGCATAAGGGCAATAGGTGGGGGAGAGGGGTGGGGGTGTAAAAGGGTCGCGACAGGAAGGGCATCCGATCATCCCTTAAACTAAACATACGCAATTCGTTAGTAAACTTGCCGACCTTGCGCCGATGCTGGACAAAGGCACAAGAAAAAGAAGAAGAAGGAAAATATTAGCATGGTTTAGCGCTAAAGAGAGTTATATTGTGACATGTTTAAAATTTCAAATACAAAGTTAACGGCAGCCGACTCTTAATGTAGTAAAACGTAAGTGGGTGAGTAGGAAAAACAAACGAGCAGTGTTCGGATACAGCTTTAGCAGTTTCCTGCTTGACACAGTAAAGAAGGCGAAACGTTACGAAACGATATGAAATGGAACGAGCATGTGAAGCTAGTGGTAGGGAAGGCGAAAGGCCCACTTCGGTTTATTGGAAGACTATTAGGAAAGTGTAGTTCATCTGTAAGGGAGACAACATAGAGGAGGCTAGTGCGACCCATTCTAGAGTACTGCTCGAGCATTTGGGAGCCGCATCAGGTTGGAATGAAAGGAGAGATCGAAGCAATTCAGAGGCGAACTGCTAGATTTGTTACCGATAGGTTCGATGAGCATGCAACTGTTTCGGATATGCTTCGGGATCTCACGCGGGAATCCCTGGAGCGAAGAAGACATTCATTTCGAAGAACACTGCTGAGAAAGCTTAGCGAACCGGCATTTGAAGCTGATTACACAACTATCCTACTGCCGCCAACACACATTTTAGGGACCACGAAGATAAGATACGGGAAATTAGGTGTCATACGAAGGCATATAGATAGTTGTTTTTCCTTCGCTCTGACTGCGTGTGGAACAGGAAACGAACAGGAATAGGAAAGCTGTGGTACAGAGCACCCTCCGCCAGGCACCGTACAGTGGCTTGCGAAGTATGTATGTAGATGTAGATTTAAATGAGTCAGTAATTGCATCAAATGTCCTTTCCAGTCTTTGTCCGTTGCAGCCAGTCCAACTTTTTTAATTGTAGAACACTGCTTTTGAGTCCGTTCTCGAAGAACTAACGAAAGACCTGAGCAGTGAAAGAAAAGAAAAATCGACAAATTCCAAGTATAATCAATCCTGCTGGAGGAATATCCGCAGCTGAGCGTTGTAGTAGAGGCTGTAAACACCGCTTCAGTTCTAAGGTTCTTTTTTATTTTACAATGCTTAAACCACGACCGGTTTCGGGCTCTTACATGCCCATCATCAGGTGCGATACTGAAAACAGACGAGAGACTTTCCATTTTGTTTAGCAGCGAGATGCTTTTTTACTAAGTGTGCCACATGTGTGTTCTTTTACCTTATGGCCGGCCAGGGTGGCCGAGCGGTTCTAGGCGTTACAGTTTGGAACCGCTACGGTCGCAGGTTCGAATCTTACCTTGGGCATGGATGTGTGTGATGTCCTTAGGTTAGTTAGGTTTAAGTAGTTCTAAGTTCTAGGGACTTGATGACCTAAGACGTTAAGTCCCATAGTGCTCAGAGCCATTTGAACCATTTTTTTACCTTATGACTATGGCACGTCGCCACATGCGTACCCAATAAATCAAAAATTTGCACGCCACTCATGGAAAAGAGGGAAAATTTCATTGTGTTTTACGGTTTATACATGAGCTTTGAGTCGCCGGCTTCCAGTTCGGAGTTTTGCAACATTTCTGTACTGCCTCGGTTCAATATGTTCCTTCACCAGTCATAATGTACTCTTGACGCTTTTCATACTACTTTCTTTGTTTTCTAAAATGTCTTACGGAACTTCTTTTTTTGTTTTCTCATATGTACTACTGCGTTAAGCAATTGTTATTAGCTTCGGTATCTTGTTCATTTTCAGTATCCCACCGGCCATGGTTTAAGCATTGTAAAATAAAAAGAACCGTACAACTGAAGCGGTGCTTTCAACCTGTCACATATAATAATTCAATGCACTGATTTGCATTCAGTTCTTTTGGTTTCGTATTAAGTCATCCCATCACAAAGCTTCAGTTCCGTTTCCATGGTTGAAAGAAACTAAATATTGTTCGTAATTTCTAACTTGCAGCTGCAGATAAGACCAGATAGTGTTATACACCGAGCGATTTATTATGAGTCTGCACATACAGCAGAAGTCTGTGCTAAGAGACAGAGAGAGAGCATACGAAGGGCTAGGACAATGCTTTCATTCAGTCAGGGCACCATGACAGAGCATACGCAGCGAGAGAGAAAGAGGGACTGTCAGAGAAAGACAGATGCATAGACAGACATCCAGTGCAGGAATGACACAGCATGACGGAACCAAAATAGTCTTAGCCAAGCATGGTAGTGCAACTCTTGCCTCGCAACTGAATGAAATGATAAGCGCCGCGACCTCCGTTGTTTGCTTTGCTCCTCTTCCAAGGGCAAGCTCTCAGGGTCGCTCCAGCCTGTTACGTAACAGCGTGCTTTTCCGCGGGCGAACTCACTGAGGAACTATGCATAAACTTGCCATCATAAAACCTGACGGGTAACAACAAACGTTTCATCTACATCTACAGTCCGCAATACATCTTACAGTGTGTGGCGGTGGGTACTTCAGGTACCCCTATCTATTCCCTTCTTCCTTGTTCCTTTCGCGAATAGTGCGTGAAAGAATGATTGTTGGTAAACCCCTACACGAGCTCTAATTTATCTGATTTTCTCGTCGCGAGACTTGTATGGAAAGAAGTAATATGTGGTAGACTCTTCTTCGAACGTATGCTCTCGGAAATTCAACATAAAAGCTGGATCAAAAATGGTTCAAATGACTCTGAGCACTATGGGGCTTAACTGCTGTGGTCATCAGACTCCTAGAACTTAGAACTACTTAAACCTAACTAACCTAAGAACATCACACACATCCATGCCCGAGGTAGGATTCGAACCTGCAACCGTAGCGGTCGCGCGGTTTCAGACTGTAGCGCCTAGAACCGCTCGGCCACTCCGGCCGGCAACAGAAAAGCTGTATGAGATGTATAATGCCTCTCCTATAATGTCTGCCGTTGGTGTTTGTTGAGCATCTCCGTAACGTTCCTTCCAGTGACAGCTTGTGCAAAATTTTACCAATATGCTACTACACTAAGAGAATCTGGTACACCTCCCTAATATCGTGTGGGGCCCCCGCGAGCACACAGAAGTGAAAAAACATGATGTGGCATGGAATCGACTAATGTCTGAAGTAGTGCTGGAGGGAGCTGACACCATTAATCCTGCAGGACTGTCCATAAATGGGTAAGAGTACGAAGGGGTGGAGATCTCCTCTGAACAGCACATTGCAAGGCATCTCAGATATTCTCAATAATGTTCATGTCTGGGGAATTTGGTGGCCAGCGGAAGTGTTTAAACTCAGAAGAGTATACCCTAGATACACTCTGTAGCAATTCTGGACGTCTGGGGTGTCGCATTGTCCTGCTGGAATCGCCAAAGTCCTTCGGAATGCACAATGGACATGAATGGATTCAGGTGACCAGACAGGATGCTTACGTACGTGTCACCCGTCAGAGTTGTATCTAGACGTATCAGAGGTCCCGTATCACTCCAATTGCACATGCACCACGCGATTACAGAGCCTCCATCACCTCTGGGTCCATGGACTCATGAGGTTGTCTCCATACCCGTACACGTCCATCTGCTAGATACAGTCTGAAACGAGACTCGTCCGACCAGGCAACATGTTTCCAGTCATCATCAGTCCAAAATCGGTGTTGACGGGCCCAGGCGAGGCGAAAGTTTTGTGTCGTGCAGTCATCAAGGGTACACGAGTGGGCCTTCGGCTCTGAAAGCCCATATCGATTATGTTTGGTTGAATAGTTCGCACGCTGATACTTGTTGACGACCTAGCACTGAAATCTGCAGCAGTTTGCGGAAAGGTTCTTGCAGGATCTTTTTCCGGCCGCAGCGATGTCGGAGATTTGATGTTTTACCGGATTCCTGATATTCACGGCACACTCATGAAATGGTCGTACGTGAAAATCCCCACTTTATATCGCCGCCTCGGAGATGCTGTGCACCGACTGTAAAACCACGTTCAAACTCACATAAATCTTGATAATACGTCATTGTAGTAGCAGTAACGACTGCACCAGACAGTTATCTTATGTAGGCGTTCCCGACGCAGAGCCATATTCTGCCTGATTAGATTCTTTGTATTTGAATACGCATGCCTATAGCAGTTTCATTGGCGCTTCCGTGTAAATAATAAAAGGAAAAGGGGAAAAATTGACAAAAAGTATATTAAACTGAAAAGTGGCACTCCCTCAGTAACGAAAACTGAAGTCCACACGGCACTGTTTTCTGCTGCAGAATTTATGTATAACTTTGGAGTTGAAACCCTCAACGTTAGTTGCCATGTGCTTCTCAGTGGAGTGCACCATAGTGGAATCTATGATGATACACCTTGCTGAAACAAGCGACAGCGAATCTGAAGACAAGGAGCCAGAAGCTCCTTCAGCTTAGGTAAGTGCTGTCTATGTAAATAGCTGACTTGATTTAAATGTTTGTCTATTCATTTCAGTTATAGAGGACATACTGCGAATGTTTTTCCCTTACTGTAGACGGAGGGGGGGGGGATATTAGTGTTTAACGTCCCGTCGACAACGAGGTCATTAGAGACGGAGCTCAAGCTCGGGTGAGGGAAGGATGGGGAAGGAAATCGGCCGTGCCCTTTCAAAGGAACCATCCCGGCATTTGCCTGAAGCGATTTAGGGAAATCACGGAAAACCTAAATCAGGATGGCCGGAGACGGGATTGAACCGTCGTCCTCCCGAATGCGACTCCAGCGTGCTAACCACTGCGCCACCTCGCTCGGTTACTGTAGACGTCTGATAAATTTATCACAAGTGGTGGAGATTAGTTTACTCGACAGTAACTGTTATTTAATTAACAACAGTTTTTCCTAAAAACCTGTATCGAATGTCTTTACATTCGTGTATAATCTTACTGCATTCGGTTTACTTTACATTCGAAATTTAACTCCTTTTTTTAATAGAAGGATTTACTGGCTGTTTCGTAGTGAGGATAATGCAGTTCATAAAATGACAAAATGTTGTGGTACTTCTGTATCGACTGTATATATAAACAGTGCAGTAACATCAGAACAGCCCCAGCACCTATTCTGATTCTCCGAGAAGAGCATAGAAATCTATGATATTTGACGACTTTTACAAAAAGCTAGAACGTAGAATTGTATTACTTTTATGACAGAGGATAGTAGCCGATGGCTAGAGAAACACAGGGTAAGGTCCGTGATAAAATTGATTATTCTGGCCAGTCTCTTCAATGCACTGTCTTCTCCGCCCACTTGGTTTTTAATTCAGAAACTGTAATGATGGACGAAATTTGTAACACAGGACAGGGACATTGCAGTAGTAAGAACGAGGTTTTTGTGTACCAGGCTCGTATTGCGTACTGAGAATAGTAGGATTACAGCAAATTTAGATAAAACTTGGGTTTCACAAACCCTTTCGAACAAATATTTTGCTCGACTTCATTGGCTTCAAAATAACTACAATTACTTTTGCGCAGCGTGTATATTGGCGTTTTGAGTGATGAATGCTTTGACGAAGGATATGTACTAGCAGCCAGCAAAATATTTTCTGGAAGTAGGGAATACTCTCGGTCATACTAAAGCGAGCCGTCCGAACAAAACTCTTGGCGACGGCCTACGACCCGCGCGCTGCTGCGCACGAAATATCGCAGAATTAATTTGCCTCTGTAAATAATGATGTCAGAAATGTTACCAAAAATAATTTTGTAATTTTCTTAACAACTTTCTCGCGGGAAGTTTCTTCGCTGTCTTACAGAACGAAAATTCATCAGCGACTACATTTTTCGCTACGCAGGCGACACAGTTTCACACCTCTTATAATATGTTATTTTTTATCTCAGAATACTTTTATGTCTCCGAAATAAAAGACGCAGCATTTGCATCTGTAAACTTTGAGGATGTTCATTTCTTTCAGTCCAATTACATTACTGATTCTGTTACTACCACAGGTTGAAGTAAAAAATTATTTTCCTCCAAAATTTCTTGTAACGTTAGTTTTCCTTTATTTTTCCTAGCAGCTAGTGAGAATTTCCTTTTGGAAAGTACTCCATCATATTCCAGACTAAAAATAGAGTTATCCAATATTTTATTTTGAATGTTTACGAACATTTGAATTTATCACTATAAAAAAACTGGCAATGCTGTAAGACGGCGAGATGACCTTGAAGCCGGCCACTATAGGCAGTTTTTGGCTAAAAATGGCATGGTTCCGCTGCCTCACCACCTTACTCCCCTACCTGGCTCCATGCGATTTTTTCTTATTTCCATGCATGAAAAAGGCCTTAGAGGACACCGATTTGAAAACAATTAAGAACTCCAGAAAAAAATGAGGGAGAAGCTGTCAGCCATTTCTGAAGATGATTACAAAAAATGTTTCGAACAGTAGAAGCATCGTTGAGACAAATGCATTAGTTGTAGTGAACAGTATTTTGAAGGGGATAAGGTTGTTTTGTAATTTCTGTCTTTTTTATTTTTTTTATTTTTTTTCTTTTTTTTACCCCCTCGTAACGTCGCCTTAGTTCATGTTTCCACATTTACTACACGCATATTGGAGAAACACAATGCCACACTAAACACTTGCCACCACATCGGAGCTTAGATACTCGCATCTGAGTCATGCTGGGTTTCATACATGTTGCAGAAACGCCCTCAAACGGAAACTTTTAAGTACTGATCGCTAAAAGTCGGTATCATTCGGAACCCTTCTGGTCGACCGTTGGCTGTTTCACATTGCAGTCGCCCAGAGCGAGCCCGGAGTTGCGACACTGCAACTGCCTAAATAAATGCAGATTTGTTCTCGGTATGAGCAGGTAATTAACTGATTAATTACAGTAAATGTGCTTATACAGTATTTAAATGCATTACGGTATGCTGTTCAGTACGAGACAGAACCAAAAACGCTTACTAAATATTTCGAATGTCCTTCTTCTTTAGCTAGCTGCATTGTAGTACGTGAGCCTTAATTAACTGAACGTTCCTTGCTACAAATAAGTACCGCATTTGAAGATGACCATCTCTGAATGCGCATACACGAATACTTGTTACTTCTGTGTCAAAATTTATACCACAGCAGCTGATCGGTATGAGTCGCGCAGGCCCCTTGAAGACGAACAATAAAGCATTCCCACTCACACATTTTCTGATCCCACAGTGGCTGTGCTACTTACCCCTCTGCCCTGTGGCAAGCGGCCAACTTTACTAAGGTGGGGGTCGAATCCACCAACGTCAATTAAAATTAAGCACATCTTAAAATACTTTTCTATGTTACCATCTCTGTAAGTGTTCTTGTTTGATACTCAGCAGAAAAAGTACACCCTTGAGAAACTTCTAACATTAAGTGACGTTTTTCGGTGAACCTGTACATGCATATTATTATAAAATACGGCTGAGAACCTCGGGCCACAGAAGATCCTGGTTGCATGCACCCCCGGGGTGGCAGTTTGACAACCGCTGATGTAGACCACTGAAATTTTGCGAACACATTTGTCTAGATAACATATTTAATTGATTAACATTGAAAGATCACAGGTTAATGTGAGCGCGAGATGCAAGTGTGAAATGCTGGTACACTAATAACCGGTGTAACTGCCAGAATGTTGAATGCAAGCATCCAAAAGTGCATACATTGTGTTTGAAATGGGACTACCTTCCCATTATCTGAAATTCCTTCCTCATGTCAAAATGCTTTGAAGATGTCAATTTAGCTCGAATCTCTATTTTTCTGGACTTTTACTGTTGCGTCTACGGCTAGTTCCAGTAGCAAACTGCCCTTTAAAAAATTAGTACAAATGAGTTTACTATGTCAGATTAAATTTCACATTATATACTACCTGTTTTATATTTCAAACTAAGGGGAATAATCTGTTCGGTAATAAGCCAACTTTGAAATTTCGTGATACAAACTGTGCAGGCGTTTTGCGCTCCGTATTCTTGAAAATATACTTCTCCCCTATTTCTGAAAAGCTTGGATTTTAATTCATTAAATTTTTTTTTTAAATGATACCTCCACTTGAGAACAAACCAAAATACTGTTAACAATATTTTATTCAAAGTGTTTTGCTTATAATTAACTAAAATGTAATTTATATTGTTGTTCTGTAAAGTTCATTGAAATTGTATAAGACAGTAAGTAAACTTTTCCAAGCTGAATATCAGAACATGTAGGGCAAATATGTGGCCCGTTTTTTTTATGTAAGTATTTAAAATCATCTAATGACTTTTAATTGTTATTTTTTAAATCTTACATTTAACAATGTATTAGATTGTTTAGTTTTATAAAAAGGAACTGGCGCATGAGCTATGAAGTCAGTCTCCATTATTGTCTTTCGAAAGCTGTTTGAGTGAGATTATTTCGGAGGCTGTCAGACGGTCAGTGTGTATTCCACCAATGTACATGATAATCAGTCATAATATAAAACAAGAAAAGTGATATACTCTTTGTTTTATTTAAAAATTAGTACAACAGCGAAGCCTAATTCTGGGACTTTCTGAAGCAACAACCCCCAAGGACATCAAAGTTGAGTATCTCATCATATGGAGCAGCTAATTTATTATGTGGACTTTCATTAACTGTGACTGAAATTTTCTGGTTTTCACTTGTCTTCTTACTGATTAATAGTGGAGACCCAAACCATTAAGTTGCTCTGATAGTATGATAGACAGTTTACTATTGCCACTGTCTAACTGTAGACAGAACTAGAGAAACTGTATATTTTTTCTCACTCAGTGTCAGTAGTAATTAAAATACTTTCCTCCTCTCACACATTTAAGGGTGGTATTTTATGTTGTACAGGTGCCGGATGTCAGTTTGTGGGTTGGAGTTCCACGCCTATTGCACTTGGTCAGTCAATACAGGAACAGTTAACGCTGTTTGTGGACGACGCTGGAGTTGTCATCCGATGATGTCCCATACGCGCTCGATTGGAGACAGATCTGGCGATGAGTAGGCCAAGACAACATGTCAACACTCTGTAGAGCATGTTGGGTTCAAAAATGGTTCAAATGGCTCTGAGCACTATGGGCTCAACATCTTAAGTCATAAGTCCCCTAGAACTCAGAACTACTTAAACCTAACTAACCTAAGGACATCACACACACCCATGCCCGAGGCAGGATTCGAACCTGCGACCGTAGCAGTCCCGCGGTTTCGGACTGCAGCGCCAGAACCGCACGGCCACCGCGGCCGGCCATGTTGGGTTGCAACAGTGGTATGTGGACAAGTGTTATCCCGTTGGGAAACATCCCTGGGCTTCCTGTTCGTGAATGGCAGCACAACAGATCGAATCCCCAGATCCACGTAGCAGCTTGCAGGCAGGGTGCCTGGGATAGCCACAGGAGTGCTCTTGCTTGCTGCCATGCAACATCGCACCTGTGACCGTAGCCCCAGGTGCAGGTCCAGTGTGTCTAACACGTAGACCGGCTGGTTGCAGGCCCCCAACTGGCCTCCTTCTAACCAACACATGACCATCACTGGCACCGAGACAGAACCAACTTTCACCAGAAAACACAAAAGGCATCCACTCTGCCCCCAAATCGCAAATGACGGTGGTTTGGGGCCAGGCGAATGTATGCTACAGGGCGCCTGGCTTTGACCTGTCCTTGAAGTAACTGACTTGTAACAGTTCGTTGTATCACTGCGGTGCCAACTGCTCCTCAAATTGGTGCTGCAGATGCAGTACGTTACGCCACAGCCATACACCGAATACGATTGTCTTCTCTCTCGGTAGTGCCATGAGGTCACCCCATGAGGCTTGTCTTCTTGCGACCGTACATTCTTGAGACCACCACTGCCATCAATCAGGTAGAGTGGCTACATTCCTGCCAAGTCTTCCTGCAGCACCGCAGGCGGAACGTACAGTTTCTCATCAAACGATCTCACTGAAACTGAGTGAGGTATTGATATAGAGGCCGGCCGGTGTGGCCGAGCGGTTCTAGGCGCTACAGACTGGATCCGCGCGACCGCTACGGTCGCAGGTTCGAATCCTGCCTCCGGCGTGGATGTGTGTGATGTCCTTAGGTTTAAGCAGTTCTAAGTTCTAGGGGACTGATGACCTCAGAAGTTAAGTCCCACAGTGCTCAGAGCCATTTGAACCATTTTTATTGATATAGGCGTCTTTATCATCTTCCGCAATCCGCGGTCGCGTTCTCGCTTCCCGAGCACAGGGTCCCCGGCGGGATCAGGGATTTTCACCTGCCTCGAGATGACTGGGTGTTTGTGTTGTCATCATCATTCACGAAGATGGCGAGTTTGTACTGAGCACAGATTGGGAATTTGTACAGGCGCTGATAACCGCGCAGTTGAGCGCCCCACAAACCAAACATCATCATCTTTATCATCTTAAAGCCATTCTTGACTAACATCAACTCACCACGTTCAGTCTCAAAGAGAACTAACGATCACGACTGCTAGATCGTTTATTTAAAGCAAACCTGATTTACATTGTCATAGTGACGCTACTAACGCCACTCTTACGCGACTGGCGCGAAATTTGAATAGATATGTTCTTTCAGATGTAGAAACATGCCTACCAAGTTTCCTTTGTGTCAAATGGTTCAAATGGCTCTGAGCACTATGAGACTTAACATCTGAGGTCATCAGTCCCCTCGAACTTAGAACTACTTAAACCTGACTAACCTAAGGACATCAAACACATCCATGCCCGAGGCAGGATTCGAACCTGCGACCGTAGCGGTCGCGCGGTTCCAGACTGAAGCGCCTAGAACCGCTCGGCCACCTCGGCCGGCTCCTTTGTGTCGCACAACTCCTTCTTGGTGTTGCGATTTCTTTCTGTCAGTATATTTTAAGATATGCTTCACCTTAATTGACGTTTATATATTCGCCCGTGAACCATGTAAAGTTGGTGAATTACCTCAAGGGCAAGAGGGGTCATAGGATGTGAGAGGAACTATGTTTCACTGTATCTTCCAGTAAAGACAACTCACAGACTTGTGCGGCTTGTACTGATCAGCTGTTGTGGTATAAATTTTGACATGGAAGTAACATGGATTCGTGAGTACGCATTATGGGGACGATCGTCTTAAAATGCAATGCATTTTTGTTGCAAGAAATATGAAATTAAATTAACGCTGGTTTAATACAACACAATGAGTAGAAGAAAAATTACGTTCAAAACATTTAGTAAACATTTATGGTCGTGCCTGATATTGCTAAATGCATTTAAATATAAGTTCAAATATCGTTGTTAATCAATAATCTACTCAAACAGACAACACAACATTTCCTCAGGCAGTTATAGTCACAACTCTGTGGTTGCCGAGGGCAGCAGCAATCTGAAACAGAGAACAATCGATAGAAAGTGTTTCGAATAGTGGCGACTTTTAACGATCCGTACTTGGGGGTCGGCGTCAAACATTCCGCGCTCTTACTTTAGCTAGTCTGTTGGGAGCTCATAACGTACCAATTCAAGTAGGTTACCAGTTAATAATAGTATCAGTATACGTGCGGCCAGAACTGCCGCCGCACATGGTGAAACATCCCCTTCGAAAAATTTTACAAATGACAGTGATGGAAAACCTCTACGTTATTTGATTTTCAAACAGCTGAGCAAAACTGAACGTACTCAGACATTCACTAACCTGACACACAATATTTTTAGCGCAATGCAATGTGACTTTCAATAATCCCTACAAAAGAATGGCCCTGACTAATAATAACCTCTACCTTTCATGAATCAGTTACCTCACAAAAATCTTCGTTACTCGAACTACTTCAATACAGCGAGCGCCAATACTGCCAGCTAAGTAAAAGATTCTAACTACTGAAGGCACTAACTACTGATAGGCATAGTTGGCAAATGAAAGATTTTGATAGAGAACAAACAATGTATTTACCTTAATAATATTCAAAAGTCATGTATATCAGTTCATGATATACAGTATTACAAATTTACTCTTTCTGATGGACACGCGTCCAGATCGTCCGCTCTCAGAATTCTGCCATCTCTCTCCTCACATTCACCACTGCTGGCGGCTCACCTCCAACTGCGCAACGCTACACGCTGTTCACATCCCAACTGCCCAACACTACAATAGCAAATATTCCAACAATTCAAACCAGCCACAGACTGCACACAGCACAGTCAGTGATTTTCATACAGAGCGCTACGTGGCGTTACCAACATAGAAACCTAAACAGCCTACTTACATAGCCCCCATGCTCCCCACAAAAATTTTACAAATGGTTTAGGGCAGTGGCCAATATTTCATAAAATTTTTCATAATTACCATAACAAAGATATAAAATGCACACACTTATTGATACACTTTTGGTCAAAAGCAAAGATTTTCTCACAGTCCATGAAGACAGTCCTGATCATTCATCACAGTATTAATTACAATTTTATGCACAGAGTCTGAGCAGTAAAAGAAAATGCACTCGCAAGTAGTGGATTTCCATGCAGTCTTGAAGAAGTGGTGTTGTCCTTCCAACAGAAAGACAGTGCCGACTCTTGACATGCAGACAGGTAATGGCCCACAACAGAGCAAACCCACAGCAGAGCCAGTCGACGTTTTGGAGAATATTGGTAGGTAGGTCATCACAGAGCAGACCCACTGTAGTCCTGGTAGAGAGTATGGTATTGGTGGGCCATCAAAGGTGCAGACCCACTGCAGTGCTTGTAGAGATGGCAAGCAGCCAACTGTTGCGACTGTGCAGGTGCACAATCACCATCGAAGAGTCTTGCGGACAATATATCAACCTACGTTTTTGTTCATATTCTCTTTCAAAATAAATATTTCTCATTGTGCAATACTCATTTTTGCCCAAATCTTTTTCATGTAACTTCTCAATGCATTCTTTCCCAATTCTTCATAGTTAGTTTCATATACAGTCTACGCCCTCTTAAGCTAACTTAAATCTACTGAGCTCAGGTACATAAACTAAGGGACGAGGCAATGCAGCAGCACAAAACAATTAACACAAACCGCAATGACAAAAAAAATGCAAATTGGCGAAGCAAGCAGCAGTATATCTAAATTAGCAAAGCAAATGCAACATTACAACTGATATGAACCAATGTGCAGCAACACGAAAAATAAATCAGTAGTAAAACTGGCTTAACAGAGTAATACAAAGTGAAATTCAGTAGCACTATGCCTGGCAAACAGCAGCAGAAAATGCAGTAATTTATATCTAAACATGACAAAGCAACAAGCAGAAAAAATAGTACACTAAAGACAACAATGCAGATAAAGAAAATGTCTATTCATAAAGACAACAATGCAGATAAAGAAAATGTCTATTCATATCTTAATGTCTATGTTATAAAAGTGGTGCACCACAACAACTTATTCTACAAAAAAAATTACCAAGTGCTTGAAAAGAAAATTATGTATGCAGTTACTGTTATTAGTCCCTTCTTATTGTTCTTTTCTTTCCAAATGCTCCTGTTTTGAAGAATGTGGATCATAAAATTATTATTTAACAAATTTGCTGACAGAAAGTGTTCACATTAGCAAATGCATTTAATTTAATTTTATAAATTTCCCATCAATTCATAAGCATTTCAGTAAGTAGCACAAAGTACGAGCTCCACAGTATAATCATATGTTTCCAAGTAATGAGCGTGTCGTATTTGTGATGCTTTCTACAAAGGAATGTCAATAGCGAGGTTAGTGGCCTCTTTTTCCTCCACCTAATGGCTTTTTCTCCAGGCGACTGGTGCAGCTGGGCGCCCACAACGCATTACATCGAAATCTCTTAGCTTCCTTACCCAAAAATTTATGACAGCAGTTTCCGCTACAGTGACAAGTCTCATATAAAAAAATTTCACAGTTCAAGAATTTGCATTACAAATGTGTAGAAACGAAATCCTATAAATATAACAGTGTCCAAAAAGTTTTCGTGATACATTCACGCATATACACACATTTCATAACTCAAAGTATGATTCTTGGTTTCCAACATCTTTTTCTCACAAATCAGAGTCCCTAACCACTACTCATTATTCATATACATATAAACACGTAACCACATTCCTCATACATGGTAGCATCAACTTATTGATCATAAACATACCTCAACAGCGTAATACATATCGTCATCGTAATAATAACATCATAACAGATCAATCACATCTCAAAATCGTCGCAGTTTCTTTCAATAATTTCAAAAACTTCAATAAAGTCATCTACCTCAAACATACTTAAAAAATCATGACTCCTTACCAAATACGACATTCAAAGCTCTCATAGTATCAAATGAATATGAACAGTTCACAAAGTACAGACAAAATACAATTCATAAGTTTGAAGTTATCCAGCTGTGTAATTGCGTAAGAATGTGTCACTGATGTAGTAAAAAAAAATCTTTATCTCTCACAGTTAAATGATCAGATAGCTGTGTAATTCTGTGTTACAGAAATATGGTACCATTGTGTAAAGTTGTATAAGCAAATATCATATTAGCTATGGCTCCTAGCCTCATCATCAACAAAAGTGAAATGCTTTGCGTATAGATATCGTAGTTATTATGCTTATTGCCGTGATGAAGAAAGTACTGTACTGTAACGTATTGTTGTGCTATGGAAAAGGCTGTCTCATTGCAGCTGTACCATAAAAGGTACTACCAAAACATGTTTTACTTTCCAGAATAATACAGAAAAATCGTGCAGAAGTAAAACAGATACACTGCAGAAGCAACAGTGTAAACTGTGTCACACATTAGTAGTGTCATGATATAATCATGCAGCTGTTGAAGAAACCAAATACTAAGTCATCTTTAATCTCACAGAAAGTACTTCAAATAAAGAATGTCTTTTCAAGTAAATCAAAATGTTGCATTAAAATCTCATTAGCAGTATATGTTCAAAGTAAGTAAGTATGTAAGCCTTATAGTCGTTACATAATCGTGCAACTAACAAGCAACAATGTACAGGAGGAGGAGATTAGTGTTTAACGTCCCGTCGACAACGAGGTCAGTAGAGACGGAGCACAAGCTCGGGTGGGGGAAGGATGGGGAAGGAAATCGGCCGTGCCCTTTCAAAGGAACCATCCCGGCATTTGCCTGAAGCGATTTAGGGAAATCACGGAAAACCTAAATCAGGATGGCCGGAGACGGGATTGAACCGTCGTCCTCCCGAATGCGAGTCCAGTGTGCTAACCACTGCGCCACCTCGCTCGGTAAACAATGTACAAACAACAACACTGTGTCGTCTGTTCACTATAACAATGCATTCGTAATTACTGTTTAAATATATTCGTTTGGTTTTTGACTAGATAGTTAACTTCAAACATTGTTGCATGTTAACAGTTTCTAAGTGTGACAAAGCGTACTAGTAACGTCAAGTGAAAAATTTTATGGCAAAGACTAAGTTAAAAAGCAGATTATCTTTCAATAAACGGTTTTACATGTAAAATGTGGTGTAAACCTTTACTCTTCCTAGTATGCAGAGTTTCAACTTCAACGCAATTATCATGTCGTATACGTCGGATTCTGTAAGGTCCATTGTAAACCAGAAAGAATTTGTGACTCAAGTGTTTCTTCTTATGTGACGATGAATGAGCTTTAATGAGAACTTTCTGACCAATGTATAGTTTCTTTGCATTTGCTTTGCTGTGTAGCTTTCTCCTTTTGTCTGCAGCAGAACTTATATTTTTAATAGCCAAATCAATTATGTTTTTGTGTCAAAGTTTACGTGTATTCAGAAAAGGTACAAGCTCTCTGATTCTGTTTGGTGCTTCTTCATTCTTCAGTAGAAGAATAGGTGATAACGCAGTGGAGTCATGAGGCATTTCATTCAGCACATTTTGAAATAAGTATAAATATTTGTCCCAATACTGATGCTTTCTGTGACAATAAAGTCTGCAAAGCTTATTGATTTCTTTCATAATCGGTTCAGACGGGTTACAATGTGGTGAGTACAATGAAATAAAAACAGGTTTGATTTTATGATTCCGAAGCATGCGTGACCAAACAGCAGATCTGAATTGCGGTCGGTTATCTGAAATGAATTTATTTACATGTCAAACTTCATGTAAGAAATTTTTAACAAAGGCATTGGATACAGACCGTTCAGTGGCTTTACGTAACGGTGTGGAAGAAACAAATTTTGAAGTAAGAAAACGTACGAAAATCCATTCGATGTTCTGACGAGGGGTCCCAAGAGATCAACACCAGCAAATTATTTTAATTTAGAAGGAATGATAGGAAACAACAGAGCATGATGTGTAATAGTAGATGGTTTAGCCTTTTGATAAAGTTTACAAATAGACAAGACTCTTCGAATTCTCTTTTCCATATTGTTAAAATAACAAGTCGTCCAAAGAATATGATAAATACTAAAAAAGAGATAGAGGGGCTGGCCAGTACTTACCTCAGCTCAGTACAGCCGATAGATACACAAAAAACAGAACCGAAAATTTATGTTCCTAGCTTTCGGAATAAATGTTCCTTCATCAGGGAGGAGGGAGGGGGAAGAAAGGAAAGTGGATTTAGTTACTCACAACCCAGGTTATGAAGCAACAGGGGAAGGAAAACAGGGAGGCTAGCAAGGATGGAGGCATGGTTGTCAGAGGGAAGCCAAAGATATTCTACGGTAAGTACCATGCCAGCTTCAAACCAAAGAGGATGCATACAGAAGTAAAGAGGTATATAGTATAAAGATAAACACAATTATGTAGGATGAAAAGATGCATGAATGGCTAAAGAGGAAAGGGAAAGAGGAGAAGACTGTAGAGTAAATGGGAGAGAGGTTGTTTAACGTAGGTTCAGTCCAGAGGGATGGTGGGATGAAAAGATGTGTTGGAGTGCAAGTTCCCATCTCCGCAGTTCAGAGGGACTGGTGTTGGGTGGGAGAAGCCAAATGGCACATACGGTGTAGCAGGTTCCTAGGTCCCTAGAATTATGCTGGAGGGCATTCTCCGCTACAGGGTATTGGACATCTCCTAGGCGGACAGTTCATCTGTGTCCGTTCATGCGCTCAGCCAGTTTAGTTGTTGTCATACCAATGTAAAAGGCTGTGCAGTGCAGGCATGTCAGCTGATAAATGACATGTGTAGTTTCACACGTGGCCCTGCCTTGAATTGTGTATGTTTTACCAGTAGCGGGGCTGGAGTAGGTGGTTGTGGGGGGATGCATGGGGCAGGTTTTGTAGTGGGGTCGGTTACAGGGGTATGAACTGCTGGGTAGAGAAGGTAGTCTGGGAATATTGTAGGGTTTAACAAGGATGTTACGGAGGTTAGGGGGGGCGACGAAAGGCAACTCTGGGTGGTGTGGGGAGAATTTTGTCAAGGGATGATCTCATTTCAGGGGTTGACTTGAGAAAGTCATATCCCTGGCAGAGTAATTTGTTGATGTATTCGAGGCCAGGATAATATTGGCTGACAAGTGGGATGCTTCTGTGTGGTCTGGGCGTAGGAACATTGTTGTTGGACGAGGAGGAATGTATTGCCCGGGAGATCTGTTTGTGGACAAGGTCTGCAGGATAATTGCGGGAGAGGAAAGCACTGGTCAGGTTATTGGTGTAATTGTTGAGGGATTCGTCACTGGAGCAGATACGTTTGCCACGAATACCTAGGCTGTAGGGAAGGGAGCGTTTGATGTGGAATGGATGGCAGCTATCAAAGTGAAGGTACAGTTGTTTGTTTGTGGGTTTGATATGGACAGAGGTGTGGATGTGAGCTTCAACAAGATCAAGGTCAACATCCAGGAAGGTGGCTTGGGTTTTGGAGAAGGTTCCCATAGCCGTTCTCCTGATTTCTTTGTAGGCCTGTCCTTCAAAAGTGAAGTAATTATGGGTGAGGATGAAGTTGGTAAGTGTGATAAGGAACAAGGTTTTTGGAAGATCTTCGGCTGGGTGTTGGGACAGGTAGTGCTCAAGGGCAGAGAGACCATAGGTATGTGGGATGTTTGTGTAAAGGGATGTAGCATCTATTGTGACAAGAAAGGTTTCAGGTGGAAGAGGAGTGGGAATGGATTTGAGGCGTTCTAGGAAGTGGTTTGAGTCTTTGATGTAGGATGGAATTCTGCGGGTGATAGGTTGGAGGTGTTGGTCTACCATAGCTGAGATACATTCTGTTGGGGCTTTGAAGCCTGCTACAATGGGACAGCCAGGATGGTTCTTTTTGTGGATTTTGGGTAATAGGTAGAAGGTAGGGGTACGTGGCTCAGGTGGAGTGACTAAGTCTGTGGAAGCCGTTGTGGGGCCTTGTGAGGGCCCTTGGATTTTTAGGATTTTCTGCAGCTCAGTCTGGATGGAGGGAATGGGATCCTGGGTAACAGCTTTGTAGGTTGAGGTGTCGGAGAGTTGACGCAGTCCTTCTGCCACATACTCCACACGGTCAAGTACCACAGTTGTGGAGCCTTTATCCACCGGAAGGATGACAATAGAGAGGTCTGTTTTCAGCTCCTAAATGGCACAGGATTCAGCTGGGGTGATGTTGGGGGTTGTTGGAATGTTCTTCGAGAAGGACTGGGAGGCAACACTGGATGTGAGGAATTCCTGAAATGTCTGCAAGGGATGGTTTTGGGGAAGGGGAGGAGGATCCCTTTGAGAAGGCGGTCGGAACTGTTCTAGACAAGGTTCAACACTGGGTCTAGTAATTGGGAGCTGTGTTTGGGTAGTGAAGTGATATTTCCAGTTGAGGTTCCGGGTGAATGAGAGGAGATCTTTAACCAGGGCAGTGTGGTTCAATTTAGGCGCAGGGCTAAAGGTTAAGCATTTTGATAGAACAGATGTCTGTGGAGGAGAGAGGGATCTGGATGAGAGGTTTAGAACTGAATTGGGACTGGTGATATGTGGCATTTGACTGTGGTTATAGTTGAGATTTGGTCTGTGTGTGGTATGTGCTGGTATGGGGAGATTGAGTAGGGTGGCTAGGCTAGATTTGTTGGCTATGAGGGGGGGTTTGATGAAGGTTCTGTTGTGGTTGATATTTGTGAGGGATAGGGACTCCACTTCTTAGGTGTTGCACTAGCACTGTGGATAGTTTTTTCAGGTGGTGTGTGGCATGGAACTCAAGTTTGCAGCTGGCTTCTAGGATGATGTTCTGAGTGTGTTCTGCAAGAAAGGGTTTGAGAGGTGGAGGACTTTGAAGAGAGATAGGAGCTGTTGGGAGTGGTGGTGACATGAAGTAGTGTAGAGATTCAGGACAAGTTGGGTAAGGGCTAAGGACTGAAGGTTCTGGAAGTCCAGGAGAGACTGGTGCAAGGAGGAATTGCTCCCAGAGATGGGAACTTTTATGGTAAGTCCTTTAGGGGTAATTCCAAAGGTTAAGCAGGACTCGAGGAAAAGTATGTGGGATTGCAGTTTGGCTATGGTGAATGCATGTTTCCGGAATGAATGTAAATAATGTGGTATAGGATTAGGGAACATAGTGGGTAACTGGTGGGTAGGGAAATTAAATAACTAAAGTTACAATAGTAATCATAAGAAGGAATAAAACACGGAAAGAAGGACGAGAAAGAATGAAATTGTGTTGGTAATGTTCAATACCAAAGGAAGACCACTAAATAAGAAAAATACGGAAGAAGTTGACCAGACCAAGCAAGTATGTCCAGATTTAGGGGAAAAGGACACACGTTGCTCAAAAACAGAGATAGCGAGTGGCGAAAATGAGCTTATTAACAAAATCGTCAGGAATGCAAAGTACCCATAGCTTGTCATCAAGAGCGCAGCGTTTGAAGAGTATGTTTTTTTCTAACCAGATAATAGTGCCAAATCTCTGTGTGTGTCTTTTCATGCCATTTACTTTTGATGTCTCAAAATCGGATCTTTATCTTGTTCATGAGCAATGTCCTTTAAAGATGTGATGATGAAGTTTTCAAAGGCGACTTTCTGAATGTAAAGAATACTGAAATTTTTTTCGAGATTGCCGCCCTGTGTGTTACTTTTCTCAATCCCAGCCGGTACGCGTGACAGTGCGTCCGCAACAATGTTCTCATTGCCGGGAATGTAGACTATTGTGACATGTAATTCTTGCAGAAACAATGCCCAACGTTTTAACTTGTCATGATTTAATTTTGAAGACATAAGAAATTGTAATGCACGATGATTACTGTATACTTTTACGTACTTACTAGGAAGAAAGAAACGGAATTTGTTAAATGCCCAAACGATAGGTAAAGCTTCTAATTCAGTAACGGAATAATTTTTTTCAGATTTTGTTAGCACTCGGCTAGCAAAAGCAATGGTTTTCTGAACAGTAGTGTCATTTTCTATGGCTTCTTGAAATAAATGGGCACCAAGACCGACTTTAGAAGAATCCGTGCTAAGGTAGAAATCTTGTGACAGATCTAGATGAGCTAGTATTGGAGCACTAAGCAGCGCTTCTTTCAAAGAACTGAATTCCAACTGTGCCTGTTCGTCCCAGTTCCAGATAGTATTTTTTTCCAGTGAGTGGTGTAACTAGAATTTTCATATTCAGAAAACGACGGTAAAAATTTACGAGACTTAGGAAACTGCGGACTTGTTTTTTTGTTGATGGAACTAGAATGGCTCTGATTGCTTCTAACTTTTCAGGATCCGGCCGAATGCCTTCAGAAGAAATAATATGTCCCAAAAACTTCACCTTTGACCTACCGAATTCAGACTTTTCCAAGTTAACTGTAATACCAGATTCTGCAAAAATACGTAACAAACTGTTGAGGATGCGGTTATGTTGTTCTCATGAGGCTTCTGCTATTAGAATATCGTCCACATATAAGGTGATGTGACGTTTTAAGAACTCAGGTAGTATGGAATTTATCCCACGAATGAATGCTGCGGAAGAAATTTTCAAACCAAAAGGAAGTTTCCGAAATTGATAACAAACGCCAAAACAAAGAAAAACTGTGTATTTTCTACATTCTGGATGAAGTTCGATCTGATAAAAGCTGGATTTGAGATCAATGGAAGACAATACTTTTACACCATTAACATTTTGAAGAAGTTCTTCCAACGTTTGCAGCCTGTCTGTTACAGGAATGATGATAGTATAGATTTGTCTCGAATCTAAGACAAGCCTGATAGATCCATTTTTCTTCTCAACAACATGTAATGGATCGTTGTATGAGCTTACTGCAAGCTCAATAATGCCCTCGTCAAGCATAGATTGTATTTCTGTTCTAACACGGTCCCTATAATGTGCCGGGATTACGTATGGCCTAAAACAAAATTTAGTATGCTCACGAACGCAAAATTGGTATTGAAATCCTTTGATTGTTCCTGTTTTGTGAGTAAAAACTGTGGAATGTGCTTGTAAAATCTCAAAAACATCCTACCTATCAGTGTCATTACAATTCTCAATTGTTTGAATTTTATTGTGAACTAACTCATTACAATCAAATACGCCGTCGATTCATCCGTCTCAATACTTGCAGAGTGATTGTTAGTGTCAAGTTCCATCGAAAGTTCCGAACTGTTGTCTAACAGGAGGTAAAGCCGATTAATTTCCTCGTCATGGTTTGAGAGCCAATCTTCAAATTTCAAAGTTATTGACTTACCTTCTTTCTCTAAACTTATTTCAGCATCGTGAAAGTGTAAGATTGGCTCTGAGCATAATGGGTCTTAACTTCTGAGGTCATCAGTCCCCTAGAACTTAGAATTGCTTAAACCTAACTAACCTAAGGACATCACACTTATCCATGCCCGATGCAGGATTCGAACCTGCGACCGTAGCGGTCGCGCGGTTCCAGACTGTAGCGCCTAGAACCGCTCGGACACCCCAGACGGCAAAGTTTAAGATTGCTTTGTATTCTTTCAAAAAGTCTACTACCAATATAATTTCTGTTGACAATAATCGAACGATAAGGAAGTTCATAGAGAAACTGTGGCTTTGACAAAAGAATTCTAAGTTGGTTTGTTGGCGTACAATTTTTCCAAAGATTGCACCTTGTAATTTAATCTTACGTAATGTAAGTGTGGGGCAATCGTTCGATTTGTTGTATTTGCTAAAGGCTGTTTCACTAATTACTGAAATGGGACTGCCAGTGTCAAGTACTGCCATAAATTTTACGTCATTTACTGTAATGTGAATTACAGGATATGCAATCTTGTTAAGTTTTACGTCGTGTTCCTGGAGTAAGATGTCCCTAATGTCTTCCATTTTTACGTAATTACTAGCCATGGCAGCTATGTCGTCAGCTTCATAAGTACGTTTCGTGGCTGCCAGCGGTGTGAGTCATAGCCTACTGTCTCTTTGTTGGTGCACGTCGTTATTGGGATTAGGAGACCTAACTTCTATAAATTCACCTTGTTGAGAGGGCCCTGCCCTGTTTGAATCCCACCAGTTCTGCTGAAATTCAGATCGGTCGTTATGTTTATATCGTCTGTCATCATGTCGGTAATTTCTGTAATTTCTTTCTTGTTCGTCATGTGGTGGAGAACTTCTCCCTGAGTCGTAGCTGCACGGTGGACCGTTGTGTCTGAAGTTATTCTGTCTCCCTTGATAATAATTATTTTGGTTCCCATATTGTCTGTTTCTCTGATTGTCTCTGTCATAGTCATTACCACGGAGAGGTGATCTTTCCCTGTGATTATTATTACTCTGCCAGTGGTTGTCATATGGGTGGTCTCTGTTTTGGTCACGATTTGCGTTGTAAGAATAGCCTTGTCGTGTCCAGGTATTGTTTCTGTCGTCACGGAATTGTGACGGATGTGACCTGTAATAATTGTTTTCTTGTTTTCGTGTCCCGCGACTGCCTGTGTCAATTTCTAATTCTTGTAAGAGTCCCTGAGAAGCCTCAATGTCGTCTTTGCAACGTCCTACCAAAATAATAAGTCTTAAATGTTCAGGCAATTTGATTAAGCAAATGCGGATGAGTTCTGAGGGGCTGTATGAATTTGACAGGTACTGATTCTTGTGCAACATGTCTTCAAAATATTTCACAAGACTGAAAAATTCAGATGGTTCGAAATGTTTCATCATTATGATGCTACGTTTTACTCGGTCTTGTGTAGCTTGAGACCAATATGCTCAGAGGAAGGCATGATAAAATTCTCCTTCACTGTGACAATCGTGAATGACCGATCGCATTCTTACAGCTGGTTCATTCTCTAAATAGCCACACATAAATTCTAATATGTGCTCTAATGACCAGTTGGGAGGAAAACAATGAGGGAATCGATAAAGTCACGCTTGTGGATGAATGTCGTTGCCAGAATTCTTAAATGTTTTGAATTTACGTGTAGTAATGAACAGCTTATAGTCAAAGTCATCATGTCGGCGAGTCGTATATCGGTCATTGTTACGTCGTGTCGGCGGTTCCATCTCAAAATTCGGTGCACCTTGCTAATTTCTTTCATAATTTCCGAAATGCCTTGTGTTGTGATTTTGTGGCTTTTCTGTGTTGGAGCGCGAGTCTCCTCTGAAATAGGTAATTCTTGTATTACTTGTGCCAACTGATCTTGTACTTCCCGGATTTCTCTTTTGTGTTGCGTATTAATTTGATTCTGATTTTGTTTGAATTTCTTAACTTGTTCATACGCTTCTGTGTCAGGCAAGGCTATGGGTCTTGTGTCATTCAGATCATCATCTACCTTTGTAGATAAGTTAGTGAACTGATCCGAAAGTTCGGCTACTTTCTCCGACAATGAACTGATTTCCTCAGTGTGTTTTTCTGAACCAAGTTTCAGAGTGTCCATTTGTGTTGAAAACGCATTTACTGTGTCATTTAAGTTTTCCCGAGTTTTTGAAAAAGTGTAACCAAATCGGTAGATGCAACTGAGTCAATTTTAGCTTGCAAGGTGTCGTGATTTTCATGAATAATAGTTTGCAGTTCCTTTATGGCTGCTAGGTGATTCTGTAATGCATTTTCATGACGCGAAAAAATAGGTTGGAAATGCTCACAAGGTTGTGCTTTTACGTCATTACAGACTTTTTGACATTTCGATTCGATTTTAAGTAGCTCAGCAGTTAAACCTTCACGTGTTTGTTCAAGCGTGGTGTCTAACATTTGAAGCTGTTGCTGTGTTTGTCTCTGGTGTTGTTCCATTGTGTGTAACTTTCGAAGATTTTGTTCCATTGTGTCTAACTTTCGAAGATTTTGTTCCATTGTGTCTAACTTTCGAAGATTTTGTTCCATTGTGTCTAACGTTTGAAGCTTTTGCCCCATTTGTTGCATTAATAGTAATAACAATGCACTAATGTCTGAAACATGTTCCTCAGTGCTATTCGGCAGTGCATTTGAACCGACAATATTCGCATTCTGAAAAGCAGAAAATGTGTCTTGACTTACTTGAGAAAACGGTGAGGACGTAAAACCTGAATCTACAGTATTTGCAAGATTGTGTCCTGTCATTTCGGAATCCTGAGGCGAGCTGTTGCGGACCGATCGATCGATAATGCTTCCCTGTTCACTAATTGTTTCACTGTCTACGCCATTTTTTGGCGCCCGCTCCATTTCCCTATGCACAATTACCAAATTACTACTTTGAATGTCTGTTAATTCATTACACGGTGGTGCTGATAAGCTAAGCTCCTCGTCACTATCATTTCTGAATTTACTTTGGAGCCTAGTGTTACGTTTTTCACACGCAATAATTATCACGTATTTCACACGATAACAAGAAAAGCGCAATCTAAAGAGCAAAAATAAGAAAACACATTAACATAGCACTGAGAATAATATCTAGTTAATTGCAAGCGCAGCTGCGAAATATTTGGTGCAAATCTACATGCAAGCCATAACTGTTTTATTGTACAACAATGAAAAACTACAACTACAAAGGAAATTCTCTCTACAATTACGCTCTAGCAATAAACAATACCTACACTAATTACACAAACTACAAGAAAACGTCAGAAGATTCCAGTGAGGTATCCTGGGCCAAGAGTCGACATATGAAACATCCCCTTAGAAAAATTTTATAAATGACAGTGCTGGAAAACCTCTACGTTATTTGATTTTCAAACAGCTGAGCAAAACTGAACGTACTCAGACATTGACTAAACTGACACACAATTTTTTTAGCGCAACGCAATCTGACTTTCAATAATCCCTACAAACGAATGGCCCTCACTAACAATAACCTATACCTTTCATGAATCACTTACCTTACAAAAATCTTCGTTACTCGAACTACTGCAATACAGCGAGCATCAATACTGCCAACTAAGTAAAAGATTCTAACTACTGAAGGCACTAGCTACTGATAGGCATAATCAGCAAATGAAAGATTTTAATAGAGAACAAACAATGTATTTACCTTAATAATATTCAAAAGTCATCATATGTATATCAGTTCACGATATACAGTATTACAAATTTACTCTTTCTGATGGAGACACGTCCAGGTCGTCCGCTCTCAAAATTCTGGCATCTCTCTCCCCACATCCACCACTGCTGGCGGCTCACTTCCAACTGAGCAAGGCTACGTGCTGTTCACATCCAACTGCCTAACACTACAATAGCAAATATTCCAACAATGCAAACCAGCCACAGACTGCACACAGCACACTCAGTGATTTTCATACAGAGCGCTACGTGGCGTTACCAACATAAAAATCTAAACAGCCTACTTACAAATGTCAGTATTTGCTCTAGAGTAAAAAAGGTTGACGACCACTGGTCTTGATAATCTAAGGCTTGGAAACGATCGTGGGCCTTTCTGTTAATCCTATACAGACCGTTTGCATCGGAACAATGGTACAGACTAATTTTCTGGCGCTTGCGCTGAGAGATGGCTGTTGCTAAAATTGTGGTTTTCCTTTTAGGAATAATGCTGGTCAAAAGACGAATTCCTCGTCTTGCCGAGCGGTTCTAGGCGATTCAGTCCGGAGCCGCGCTGCTGCTACGGTCGCAGGTTAGAATCCTGCCTCGGACATGGATGCGTGTAATGTCCTTAGGTTAGTTATGTTTAAGTAGTTCTAAGTTCTAGGGGACTGATGACCTCATATGTTAAGTCCCATAATGCTTAGAGCCATTTGAACCATTTTTTTCTTTCTTCGTCTTGTATAATGCGGCGTAGTCAAGCTGTTTGACAATAACTTTGGTTAGATGGTGATTTCTCCAACGCCGATAAACATTCCTCCAGCAAGGATTTATTTTCGCTCAGTCCTCTCCCTTAACTGAATGATTAGCGGGTCTGACTGCCATGCGGCGGGTCTAAGTTCGATCCCTGGCTGAGATTTTCCCTGCTTGGTGATGGAGTGTTGTGTTGCCCTCCTCAGCACTTCAGCGTCATCGTCACACAGCTGGCCCAATGTGGCGTGAACTGAAAAGATAGCATCTCGGTGGCCGAAATTCTGCAGGGGTTGGAGAGGGGTGAGGGGGGGAGGGGGGTGTTCCCGGCCACCACTGCTATATGATCTTTTAATTTCGTACGCTACATTTACGGTCCTGATATAAAATTCAGTCTTGTGGTGGGCCGTTAGAACTCCTTTGTGCCGCCAGTGCCTCTAATGCTGAAATTCGTTCTGACGACCTTGAATGAGAGGCTAAGAGAGATGACAAATTTAAAAAGAACACCATCACTGACCGATTTTGCGAAAACGCGTTTTCCATTGTTAACTTTAATTAGTGTGCATAATAATGCACATAATGACCATTAGGAAAAACTGTTTTAATTTCTGCCTGAAAGTCACATTTACAACCATTCGTTACAGCTACATCATCGTATGTAAGTGCGATAATTTTGTGTGGTATATCTTTGAACAAAGAATCATAACATTAAAAAACGTGTTGTTAGAGCATCTACATTACGCCCCTGAACTGATAAACCCTCTGAACCTTTGATATGGACGCTATTCTTTTCATAGCTCAGGACTAGTGCTAACTATGTATTTTTGGAAACATATGTTGTTTCATCTGTCGTTAGAGCAGCAAGCTCAGTTTGCTTTATTTCTTCCGAAATAACTTCGTGGCAAGTTTCCAACATATAGTCCAGCAGCTCGTTGTCGATGGATTTTGATATCTTCTATATATTCTCTCACTGTACTGTCTACATCAGAAATTAAATCCGTTAAACCGTAAAAGACACTTGACTATTTAAGTGTTTCTGTCTCGTCAAGTCCTCTCTCAGCCAGTTCAAAAGCACCACAGAAATTTATACAATCAATAACTCTAGAAAAGATATGCCTGCTTTTTTTCTACCTACCTACTGTGTTTAACTATGTCGGCATGGTAGGTGCGACTTAATATTGTTGTGATATTAGCTTTACCTGTACTATGATCAAGTAAGTTTTTTATATGTTTACGATTTCTACTTTTTTTTAAGTAATGCATTAATATGTCCTAAATCTTTCACTCCCCTTCTACGGCAAACATCACTATTCCCAAATACCGACATGGAAAGCGAACGTCAAACCCGCAGATCCAACTGTTTTCATAGAATGTCATACTAAATTTCTTCGTATTTCCTAAGCTGTGGATACTTTTATCCCTTTGGGAGTAACTTTGGCCCACCGTTTAGATTTCTTCTCGCTAAAATTACATCATTAATATGGACTGTACAAGAGTGTCAGCAGTTACAATGTGTGAAGAATGAAGTAGAAGGCTGAGGGATCCATGAAAAAATACCGCATTGACAGCAATGGACTCTATGTTGATCATAACGTAGTTAATAGTTACTTCTTCCTGGAAGGTTCACAACAGTTAATCTAAAAATACAGTGAATGTAGTTTTGCATTCTGTCGGTATTAGGAAATAAGGTGAGAATTTGTCATTTGTGTGAAGTACAGTTTAGATAATATAATTAACAAATCTTTAAAATGGTGCATATTTTTGCAAAATATGGAGTTACTTTGGCCTGGATCAAAGTAATCCCAAAATGGAGATGAAGTGATCCCAGAATTTGATGGCGATTCTGAAAGTTTTTATGACGTGCAAGATGATGCCCAGCACCACAAAATGTTGAAAGGTAAATCAGCAGTTGGACAGTATGCTACAGTTTTATACAACGAATATTCCAGAATTGCGACCGAGGTGAGTAGTGAGGCTGCTAAAGTAAACTATGTGAAACAAAAAGTCCCACTTCAAATGCAAGAGCAAAAAGATAAACTGTTGTACCCCTGGGAGGATTTGAAAAGATCTTCCACCCTTTGCTAATAGTTATCATTTTGTAGCACGTAACTTGAAAATGCGTTCGTCATTTGGTGAAATATGCTACACTTGTATATTTGCTGCATCACTTTCTGAATAAAGTTCAATACTCCCTGTTCTTGCCTTCAACGTGGTCCTGAACGTCTACTCTAGAGATAGTAATTGAGTTTACTTTTTCCCAACATTATATTACAACTTTTTCATGAAAAAATGTCTGACTGGGTCTAAGTAGTCCCGAGCGCAGTTAACGTTGGCCTACTTTTTTATGGTACCACAGCAACAAACGTGATATATTTTGTTTAACAGCTTTTTTAACTTATGGTGCAAATCTTTGACAATACTAGGAAACTGTATTTGTAATTCTCTCCTTTCTTTTCTTACGAAATATAAAAATACTATAACTCTACCAAAGTAACGCTTGTTTAAAGTGCTAGCTTTCTTGACTACCGTCTATAGCCTTTTGAGTTAAAGTTTTTTGTAGATCTACCTAACTCTTCAATTCTGACTTTCTCCTCCAAAGATCTACTGAAAAAGGGCCTCTTTAGCAGATCATATACAGAAGTCGCCATGTCGCTTGCAGATACTCTACGTGCACTTAAAAAAAAGTACACCAAAAGATACTTCTTCAGCGAACTCTACTGAAGTGTTGCTGCAATTTTAATGCGATATTTACAGTGTGCTGTGGCACATTAGCACAACATAGCAGGCCGCCTTTGGTTCTGTCGCCAGCTAAGCGACCTAATGCAGTTTTGTTTATTACCATCCTTTGCATCTCTTACGTGATACAGGAACTGTCATAATACCACACAGCATTTGCACAGCACAGTTCTATAAATTAATAGAATAAATATAAAGTCAACATTTTACAGTGTATTAAAAAATTATACAATGAACTAATGCAGTCGTCTAATAGATGCTATCTGAACAAGTATATAATGATTTGACGTACATGCAGTACATTTTGAGAAACACGTTTACCACATCATTTACAGTTAAAATAATATACAAATAAAATGTTAAATTTGCAGCGAGAACAGCGCAAATGAAATGACAATGAAGAAAATACTAGTATTTGTTAGTGAGTCAGGGATTCAAAATATTCCTCCATGTTATAAAAAGCATTCATTTAACAGGTATTTTTTAATTTTGACCAAAATTTTCACTCTTCTTCGATTCCCTTGATGCAAACTGGGAGAGCTTTATTCGGGTTTATTCCATAATGTCTCACATGTTTTTGAGTTTTTGGTTTTCATACTCTTTCTATGGGCAGATTATCACTGACATGTATATTGTAATTATGGAAATCTGAATTTATGTGTAAACTACTCAAGTAAGTTTTTATACATAGTGCACTTTTGAATATGTACGAAGATGGTACTGTAAGTACACTACTGGCCATTAAAATTGCTACACCAAGAAGAAATGCAGATGAACGGGTATTCATTGGACAAATATATTATACTAGAACTGACATGTGATTACATTTTCACGCAACCTTGTGTGAATGCTCTGAAAAGCTCATCATTTGCATATCACAGCATCTTCTTCCTGTCGGTTAAATTTCGCGTCTTTAGCACGTCATCTTGGTGGTGTAGCAATTTTAATGCCCAGTAGTGTATTAACATGGGTGGGTGTCGGCTCAGTCTGGTTTGTATGAAATGGTGCTCAAGTGCATTGCTCCCTGCATGACAGTGCCCGATGTCAACATGGTTCCAAAAGCCACGCGCCAAAATGAGATTTTTGCGGGGATTCATATCTCTGGTTCTATTCATCACAGAGATAAGAGATCAAGTATTTTGGATAGCCTTTGGTCTAGCGACCATTTGTATGAGGTCTGTTCAAACACATCCGGAACATTTGTAATTTAGCACCAATGGTGTATTGCAGCGAAACGCCATTGGCGTTCCTGGACACGTCTATGTTTAATGTGTAACTGCCGGAAGTTTCGTTGTTCTATGTCTGTTATTGTTCAGTGGTGTATTGACTAGACGTTTTGTCACACAGTATGCGAATTTCGAGATAGCAGAGTTAGAGGAACAACGCGTCTGCATTAAATTTGGCCAGACACACACCAAGTTGTACTTACCATAACGGTTTACCACCGACATATTAACATGGGTGGGTGTCGACTCAGTCAGGTTTGTGTGAAATGGCGCTCAAGTGCATTGATTCCTGCATGTCAGTGCCCGATGCCTACATGTTCCAAAAAGTCACGCGCCAAGATGCGATTTTTGAGCGGATTCATATATCTGGTTCTATTCATCACAGAGATAAGAGGTCAAGTATTTTTGATAGTCTTTGGTCTAGCGACCATTTGTACGAGGTCTGTTCAGAAAATTCCAGAACATTTGTAATTTAGCGCCAATGGTGTATTGCAACGAAACGCCGTTGGCATTCCAGCACACGTCTATGTTTAATGTTGTATGTCTGTTATTGTTCAGTGGCGTATTGACTAGACGTTGTGTCACACGGTATGCGAATTTCGAGAGAGCAGAGTTAGAGGGACAACGCGTCTGCGTTAAACTTGGCGAGAGACACACCAAATGATCCAGGAAGCCCAAGGCGATGAGTGCTTAAGTCGTACTCGGTGTTACGAATGATTCACACGATTTAAAAATGGCCAGACGGAAGTTAAAGACGACCTTCCTTCGACGTCTACCGATCACGCTCAGTGTCAGGAACGTCAACGAAGTTGTGCCTGCCAATCAAAGACTGACTGTCCGAGAGATTTCAGAAGAATCTAACATTTCAGTTGGATTATGTCATGAAATGCTGACACAGCATCTTGGAATGCATCGTATTTCCGGCAAGTTCGTCCCACGGCTCACGAGTCAGTACCAGAAAGACCTTCGACTAGCAATCTGGCAAGGGCTTTTGGAGCGCGCAAATGGGAACGAGATTTTCCTTAAAAGAATCATAACTGTTGATGAGACGTGGGTCTACAGTTATGGTGCTGAGACCAAGGTTCAGTCTTCACAATAGGTCGGAAAACATTTTACAAGAGCATAGAAGCTCGTCAGGTCAGGTCAAATATCGAAGCCATGCTGATAGTTTTCTTTGACTTTGAAGGATTAGTTCATCATGAATTCGTGCCAGAGGGACAAAATGTTAATCGATGGTATTATCGAGCCATGCTGCGACACCTGCGAGAAAATGTGAGAAGGGAACGGCCTGAAATGTGGCGAGAGAGTCCATCGCTCTCGTATCACGACAACGCATCCGCACATTCATCCCTGCTGGTACGCGGCTACTGCAGAAAAAAACTAAATCACTGTGCTGCCTCCCCTCCGTACTCTCCAGACTTGGCCCCAAAGGAAATTTCTTTTTATTTTCAAAGTTGAAAATCCCGTTGAAAGAACGAAGATTTGCAACGCTAGACGAGATAAAAGAAAATTCACAGACGGCGCTTCGAGTGATCCAGCAAGAGGCGTACAAGACTGCTCCCAGAAGTGGAAACGGCGTTGGAAGCGGTGAATCAATTGTGGAGGAAAGTAGTTCGAAGGAGACCATGCACAATAAAAAAAAGGTAACTGCAGAAAAATTTTGTGGACAAAGTTCCGGAATTTTTTGAACTCACCTCGTATATCTATCGGAAGAGCGATCTGGGTCAAAATTTAAACATTACTTACTTTCTCCAGCCCAGGCAGATTGAGTAAATCGGTTGGTTGTTTTGCATTAGGTGTGGTCTAGGGCGGACATTAGGCTGCTTATAACAGAGCCATTTGCTCATTGGTGGTGCACGAGTAAACACGGACAAATCATTATTTTTGTGTATGGAAAGCGCCAACTGTGGAAATGGCCACTTCTATTTCTCAGGGAACTTCGAAACATTTTCGTTATCATTATCCGTTACCGATATCCAGAGATACAAAGTTACCGTACTTACGCAGAAAACCACAACAACCGGTTTTTAGCCGTTTTTGCACCGTGGGCCGCAATGAGCTAATAACTAACCATAACAAATGGCTGAAACTTTAATTTAATTCTTTATACATCATCTAGAAACGCAATTTTCCGGGTTTGGGAAATCTGTACCCTTTATCGAGGTACAAAAGAAAAACCAAGATTTTTTGCATACCAAAAGTACTACATAGAAAAATGTTTAAATGTGTGTGAATTCCTAAGGGACCCAACTGCTGTCATCGGTCTCTAGACTTACACACTACTTAAACTAACTTATGCTAAGAACAAGTGTCCGGGGGAGGACTCGAACCTACAGCGGGAGGGGCTGCGCAATCCGTGACATGGCGCCTCAAATCGCGCGGCCACTCCACGCGGCTACCACTTCCGAAGATGGGAACTTCTATAGCTTCTATTCACGGTAAATCGTTGAAATTTTTACCATATCTTGTTAAAATGAAGTTCTCTAGGAACCCTGAAACTTTTTGCTACGTCATATCCGTTACCGAGATTCAAGGTTCAAAATCAAATGGTTCAAATGGCTCTAAGCACTATGGGACTTAACATCTGAGGTCATCAGTCCCCTATACTTAGAACTACTTAAACCGTACTAACCTAAGGACATCACACACATCCATGCCCGAGGCAGGATTCGAACCTGCAACCGTAGCAGCAGCGCGGTTCCGGGCTGAAGCGCCTAGAACTGCTCTGCCACCGCCGCCGGCTCCGTAGGTTCAAAGTTACTTAAGCACTTAAAATATGCACGTAATATCCGGTCTGCGGCGTAAATGTGGTTTTAACTGACGTAGCGAACATATGGCAAGGGCTATAGGGTCTTTTCATGGGATCTGAGATCGCCCAACTACATTTTTAGCCAGAACTTTGTTACTAAAAACTTCATGACGTGCTTTCTCCATATAAAGGCCTCTTTACACCTATACAAATATGACTGAAGTGGTGCTGCAGTGGCAAAAAAATGGACTATAAAGGATCTTAATATGCCTCAAAAAAGTTAAAATGACTGCCAGAAATTATGTAAAATTAGAAAGACTGAAAATGCAATATTTCAATATAATATTTCTAATAACACGTTCGCTCCTTTAAGACACTAGTTACAGACCGGGCTTTTTCGATGAACTGCGATCGATGAGCAAAGTATCCAGAAAAAATGTGAAACACACGATTTTGTGTTAATATTATTTTATGAATAGTAATTTGTTATTTATGTGTGTCAGGGTATATAAATAAACTCTCAAAACTATACTGACCTACAGAATTCGTTTTATATAAACAGTGAAAGTAAGAGAAAGAGCGTGAAAATGCTCCTATCGGAGCATAAAAAAGGCGAGTATGCTCCTCTTTAAAAGACTCTGAAAGGTGTGTGTGGAACCAGTCGCATCACTCCCACATTCCGCCTTCCCCACCAAAAATTTTGGCATCCGATCACATTCGCACTTGCTTGTGCTGAAAGAGAGTAGCAGAGAGAGACAGGGACAGTGGAACAGTGGAAGAGAGAGGATACACTGCTAATGAAACATAAGAGAGAGGAGACAGTGGTGGCGGGAGAGACAAAAGTGAAAGAGAAAGGGAGATGGATGACGACAACAGCCAAGGAGTGGGGAGATATTGATGGTCAATGACAGACAGTGGAAGTAAAAGAGAAAGAGGTGGATTGGGGTAGAAGCAGCTGGATCAAGAGAGAGATGAGACAATGGAAAGGAAAAATACAGATCCGTGTTTGGTTTGGACCCTCCCAGACTGGCGAACTTTATCCTGTAGGTGTAGGGGAGGCCGAATTTTGGACTGAAATTATTAACATGTTATAGTGAAAAATATAGGTTGGACCCCCTAGAACAATGGCAGTGGAAAAGTAAGACAAAATGAGACAGTGTAACAGAGAGGAGACATTGGCAGTGACTTTAAGAGGGAGATGCTGAGTATGAAGACTTAACTACAAAGAGGGATTAAGTAATAGTATTTATAAAAAATTGAATGTTCCGTGTTGATAGAGCCGAAATTTTTGGTGAGGAAGGCGAATGAGGATCGAGGCAGCTGGTTCCCCACTTGTCTGTCAAAGTCTTTTAAAGAGGAACATATTCCCTTTTTCTGTGCTCCGACAGGTGCCAAAGGTTCGCTAGGAATTTGTTGGGTGTCAAGGACACTCGGTTACGGACGTACTATAAACTTCGCTATTGACAAGTAAGGTGACTGTGTTCTTTATTTGTACAAATGTTTTCTACTCATTACTGACTTGATGGCAGTTCCATGTTAAGTTGCCATTTGAATGGCAGTAGTTGTTATTTCCTGAGCCCATTTGTGATAATAGGTAGCCATTCTTATTCCTAATGTTCTGAGTACCAAGTATTTTGACTAGGCCAGTGGCCTTGCCGCAGTGATAACACTGGTTCCCATCAGACCACCGAAATTAAACGCTGTCGGGCTTGGCTGTCACTTGAATGGGTGACGTTTCATGTCTGTTGGCAAGTGGGGTCCAGTCAGCCACTGTGAGGCAAACTGAGGGGCTAGTTGGCTGTGAAGTACCCGCTTCGGGTACGAAAGCTGTCGGTAACCAGGAGAGCGGTGAGAGAGAGAGAGAGAGAGAGAGAGAGAGAGAGAGTTAATTTGATTATACTGTGTTTTTTAAAAACTCTGGTGGTTATTATTTGAAAAGTTCTTTTTAAGCATCTGCCTGTATTTGAAAGTAATAATGCACATTATGTAACTGTTTGAAAAAGACAAATGTAAATGGCACCAATACATCTGAATTTGAGGGAATATTAACTTTTTAATTGTGGCATTCTCAACTGGCCACCGTGAGAATTCAGTCTGATACGTTTCTGTGTAAGTAATTACGTTCTGAAAATTCTTTTAATGGCCATATTTCGAGTGTATTGTATTGTATTGTGTGGCTGAATGTGAGAGGAGTATCTTGATTTTGATTTGTCAGTTCAAATGCTACATGATTAATAAAAAAAATCCTGAATATTGTACACCTCTGAACCCGGAACCACCACTCACCAACATAATAACAGAATTTTCAGTAGACGCAACCTGTGTTGCAATTCTAAACACTGAAACAGTTTATGACAGTTCAGCTGCTGATATTTTGCGACACTGATCTGACTTGAACAGAACTGAACCCACCCAGAAGAAAAAATTATCTACACCCCTCTCGATGACTGTGGCCTTTTCTTATTTTAAGAATTATTTGAAAATGGCCTCCCCCCCCCCTCCAATGAACCATGGACCTTGCCATTGGTGGGGAGGCTTGCGTGCCTCAGCGATACAGATAGCCGTACCGTAGGTGCAACCACAACGGAGGGGTATCTGTTGAGAGGCCAGACCAACATGTGGTTCCTGAAGAGGGCCAGCAGCCTTTTCAGTAGTTGCAAGGGCAACAGTCTGGATGATTGACTGATCTGGCCTTGTAACACTAACCAAAACGGCCTTCCTGTGCTGGTACTGTGAACGGCTGAAAGCAAGGGGAAACTACAGCCGTAATTTTTCCCGAGGGCATGCAGCTTTACTGTATGGTTAAATGATGATGGCGTCCTCTTGCGTAAAATATTCGGATCTCCGGACGGGGACTACTCAAGATGACGTTGTTATCAGGAGAAAGAAAACTGGCGTTCTACGGGTCGGAGTATGGAATGTCAGATCCCTTAATCGGACAGGTAGTTTAGAAAATTTAAAAAGGGAAATGGATAGGTTAAAGTTAGATATAGTCGGAATTAGTGAATTTCGGATGCGGGAGGAACAAGACTTTTGGTCAGGTGAATACAGGGTTATACATACAAAATCTAATAGGGGTAATGCAGAAGTAGGTTTAATAATGAGTAAAAATAGGAATGCGGGTAAGCTACAACAAACAGCATAGTGAACGCATTATTGTGGCCAAGATAGATACGAAGCCCACGCCTACCACAGTAGTACAAGTTTATATGCCAACTGGCTCCACAGGTGACGAAGAGATTGATGAAATGTATGATGAGATAAAAGAAATTATTCAGACAGTGAAGGGAGACGAAAATTTAATGGTCATCGGTGACCGGAATTCGATAGTAGAAAAAGGAAGAGAAGGAAACGTAGTAGGTGAATATGGAATGGGGGTAAGGAATGAAAGAGGAAGCCGCCTAGTAGAATTTTGCACAGGTCATAACTTAATCATAGCTAACACTTGGTTCAAGAATCATAAAAGAAGGTTGTGTACATGGAAGAAGCCTGGAGGTACTGGAAGGTTTCAGATAGATTATATAGTGGTACGACAGAGATTTAGGAACCAGGTTTTAAATTGTAAGTTATTTTCAGGGGCAGATGTGGACTCTGACCACAATCTACCTGCCCGATTAAGGGATCTGACATTCCTTGCTTCGACCCGTAGAACGCCAGTTTTCTTTCTCCTGATAACAACGTCCTCCTGAGTAGTCCCTGTCCGGAGATCCGAATGGGGGACTATTTTACCTCTGGAATATTTTACCCAAGAGGACGCCATCATCATTTAACCATACAGTAAAGCTGCACGCTCTCGGGAAAAATTATGGCTGTAGTTTCCCCTTGCTTTCAGCTGTACGCAGTACCAGCACAGCAAGGCCGTTTTGGTTAGTGTTACAAGGCCAGATCAGTCAATCATCCAGACTGTTGCCCCTGCAACTACTGAAGAGGCTGCTGCCCCTCTTCAGGAACCACACGTTTGTCTGGCCTCTCAACAGATACACCCCTCCGTTGTGGTTGCACCTACAGTACGGCTGTATCGCTGAGGCACGCAAGTCTTCCCACCAATGGCAAGGCCCATGGTTCATGGGAGGGGGAGGGGGGGAGGCCATTTTCACATAATTCTTAAAATGAGAAAAGGCCACGGTCATCGAGAGGGGTGTAGATAATTTTTTTGGTTATGAACTGTAGATTAAAACTGAAGAAACTGCAAAAAGGTGGGAATTTAAGGAGATGGGAACTGGATAAATTGACAGAACCAGAGGTTGTAGAGAGTTTCAGGGAGAGTATATACAGGGTCTGTACAAGGGCGATGTTCTTGAGGACAATATTATGGAAATGGAAGAGGATGTAGATGAAGATGAAACGGGAGATTTGATACTGCATGAAGAGTTTGATACAGCACTAAAGATCTAAGTCGAAACACCACCCCGGGAGTAGACAACATTCCATTAGAACTACTGATAGCCTTGGGAGAGCCAGCCCTGACAAAACTACCATCTGGTGAACAAGATGTATGATACAGACGAAATATCCTCAGACTTCAAGAAGAATACAATAATTCCAGTCCCAAAGAAAGCAGGTGTTAACAGATGTGAAAATTAACGAACAATCACTTTAATAAGCCACGGCTGCAAAATACTAACACGAATTTTTTACAGACGAATGGCAAAACTGGTAGAAGCCGACCTCTGGGAAGATCAGTTTGGATTCCGTATAAACGTTGGAACACGTGAGGCAATTCTGACCCTACGACTTATCTTAGAAGCTAGATTAAGAAAAGGCAAACCTACGTTTCTAGCATTTGTAGATTTACAGAAAGCTTTTGACAATGTTGACTGGAATACTCTCTTTCAAATTCTGAAGGTGGCAGGGGTAAAACACAGGGAGCGAAAGGCTATTTACAATTTGTACAGAAACCAGATGTCAGTTATAAGAGTCGAGGGGCATGAAAGGGAAGCAGTGGTTGGGAAGGGAGTGAGACAGGGTTGTAGCCTCTCCCCGATGTTATTCAATCTGTATATTGAGCAAGCAGTGAAGGAAACAAAAGAAAAATTCGGAGTAGGTATTAAAATCCATGGAAAGGAATAAAAACTTTGAGGTTCGCCGATGACATTGTAATTCTGTCAGAGACAGCAAAGGACTTGGAAGAGCAGTTGAACGGAATGGATAGTGTCTTGAAGGGAGGATATAAGATGAACATCAACAAAAGCAAAACAAGGATAATGGAATGTAGTTGAATTAAGTTGGGTGATGCTGAGGAAATTAGATTAGGAATTGAGACACTTAAAGTAGTAAAGGAGTTTTGCTATTTGGGGAGCAAAATAACTGATGATGGTCGAAGAAGAGAGGATATAAAATATAGACTGGCAATGTCAAGGAAAATGTTTCTGAAGAAGAGAAATTTGTTAACATTGAGTATTGATTTAAGTGTCAGGAAGTCGTTTCTGAAAGTATTTGTATGGAGTGTAGCCATGTATGGAAGTGAAACATGGACGATAAATAGTTTGGACAAGAAGAGAATAGAAGCTTTCGAAATGTGATGCTACAGAAGAATGCTGAAGATTAAATGGGTAGATCACATAACTAATGAGGAAGTATTGAACAGGATTGGGGAGAAGAGAAGTTTGTGGCACAACTTGACCAGAAGAAGGGATCGGTTGGTAGGACATGTTCTGAGGCATCAAGGGATCACCAATTTAGTACTGGAGGGCAGCGTGGAGGGCAAATATCGTAGAGAGAGACCAAGAGATGAATACTCTAAACAGATTCAGAAGGATGTAGGTTGCAATAGGTACTGGGAGATGAAGAAGCTTGCACAGGATAGAGTAGCATGGAGAGCTGTATCAAACCAGTCTCTGGACTGAAGACCACAACAACAATGTGAAAAAACCGTGTGAAGATATCTGCAGCCATTTCGTTAATGTTATGCACCATAAACTGGCGGATATCAGGCACTACTTGGGCTTCATTCACAGTGGCACTGACAACGGTCATCAGATACCGCAGCCGCCACCAGAGGTCGCCCGATAACATCGGCCGACAGCTTGGTCACAATACGTCCGGTCTTCTTTGCCAGTTTTTGGCGGGGGTCAAGAATGTTACTTTAGGATAAGACCTAGTCTATGTCTGAACTAGGTTAGGTTTTAACCTGCAAGAATGGGACGCGTCTATGCTTGGAGACTAGTGCTACAGTGCCGCGTTTGCTGTTAGAAAGATGCCGAATGGATGTGAATGAGCTATATCTGTCTCGAAAAGAACGTAGCGAATATTGTAGCTACACTCTGTCCTCAGTTATTCGAATTACCAGACAAGTTTTTCGAATATACGAGAGTCGTCCATAAAGTAAGCTCCGTTTCTGTTTCTATCCGCGGCAGCGCTACGACCGCAGTCCCGAGCATGCGCGGCTGTTACTCTGACTCAACGAGAAGACATGTACGCCATTTTCAGATCGCTGCTTCCTACGTGTGCTTTGTTGTGCTTCTTTATGATGTCAGCCGTAATTGGGAATGGCGCCGCGTGTCAATGGTTAGAAGATGGGTCAGACTGTTCAATGAAAGACGTGATCAAGTGCTTGATGAAGAACGAAATGGACGCCCGTCTTTGGTAACTAACGAACTACTGCAGAGAAGATTAAGCACAACCGTAAGTTTACACTTAGTGTCCTTGTTATGGAAGTTTCGCATATCTCACGATCATTAATTCATGAAATTGATACTGAAAAACTGAAATTTAGAAATCTTTGCTCATGCTGGGTGTGCAAAATTCTTATTGAACAACCAAAAAAACAACGGATGGGCAGTGCACTTCAGTTTTTGACATGCTACAAGGCGATTTTTTTCCCCTTGTGTAGTCGTTGGGTCCAAAAGATACATATCGAACGTGCGATCGGAAATCGAACATACGACTCCAGTGGCGCGTGTTATGAATATGTTTACGTTGGTCACTACAGCAACAACAAAAGAAGAGCGTTACAAAAATACTTTTAATTGCAAAAGGAGACGACTTACCTTACTCGTCGTCGGTGGAAGCCCATTACGGTGGTCTGGATGGATAATTTGGAAAAGTTGAACCATGTATTCTTCCTGATACCCGTTCGTTTTCCGCACTGTCCGCAATGCAATTGTAACGGTATTTCAGCACCGAAACTGCTCTTACAAAGTTTTACACGGTTCGCACCACCACATTCTACACAGTCCCTTCTTTCCTCGTCCAGTAGTACTCCATATTTGCGACAAAAAGTCGAACAAGTTTCTACACTGGATGTACATGGAATTAGATTCTTCCATGGGAGAGAATCTGCTGAAGAAACGTCAAGAACACTAGACATCCCACTCACTAACGGCATAAATCGACTGGTTTTCCCTAGAAACTCACAAATAATCCCCGGGGGTATGTACGGGAACACCGGAAAACAGATAAAAATGACGATCACAAATAATTGATCACAAAGCCCACCACTGGAGTCGCATGATCGATTTACGATCGCACGTTCGATATGTATCGTTTGGACCCAGCGACTTGGATAGGCAAACATTCGTGGAAATTATCGGTTGCCTAGCTCACTGCACAAGTAGCTGCATTAAGGACCCAGACTACCAGACGCCGATCTCGTCGCCACCGCTCCCCGGGTAAGTGCCGTCGCTCACCTTTGTCAACAAGAATCTGTTGGTATCACCTACGGTATGGTTCCGAGGCGCGCAAGTGTAAACTGCCGTGTGAACTGGGAAACTCAGCAGGAAGTCAGTGATGACGGCCATTGGCTCTCCAGAAGGCAGCCGTCGACTGTTTGTAACAGAACATAGCACAAAGTTACAGTATTCGGTAGACACGGGTGCTGACGTGTCAGTCTATCCATCTGCCTGTCCGCCACGTCGCAAATGTGATGATTGCCACCTTTTCGCGGCCAGTGGCTCCACAATAACAACGTATTGTCGTGTCACATTTGTTTTGAACTTGGGCCTGCGGCGCAAATTTGAATGGCAATTTGTCGTAGCAGATGTGGCACACCCCATACTTGGAGCGGATTTTTTATCATTTTATGGACTCCTGCCTGACCTCCGTCACCGACGCCTTCTTGACACTACTACCAACCTAGCAAGCCAAGGCCTGGAAGGCATATCAGTACGAGTGGTTACTGTGAATCTCTATTTATAGAGCTCCTCAGACAGTTCCCAGAGATCACATGCCAGGCTCCCACGCTGGCACCTGTGCAGCACTCGACAGTGAACTATATTTTGACTACACCTGGGCCATCACTACATGCTCGACCGCGCCGCTTGACCACCCCAGAAACTGAAGACAGTTGAGCAGCAATTCTCGTACTTGCTAGCACAAGGAATCTGCCGTCCCTCGATTAGTAGTTTGTCTCCTCTGCACGTGGTGCCAAAAAAGAATAACGGATGGCGTCCATGCGGCGACTACAGACAGCTCAATGCCAGAATCATCCCATATCGTTATCCAGTCCCGCATATCGAAGATTTTACTTTCAAATGTACATGGGAAGCGAATATTTTCTACGTTTGACTTAGTTCGTGCGTTTTACCAGATACCTGTGGCACCTGATGACGTTGCTAAGACTGCTGTCTGCACGCAGTGCGGACTCTTTGAATTTACCCGAATGCCTTTTGGACTTTGTAATGATGCCCAAACGTTTCAATGGTTCATGGATGAAGTGACACGTGACAGACTTCTGTTATGTGTATATTGACGACGTTTTGGTCGTGTCAAATTCAGAGGCAGAACACCTATCACACTTACGACAGATCTTCACTCGTTTACGTGCTCATCAACCCGTCGAAGTGTATTTTTGGAGCAGCTGAAGTACAGTTCCCTGGCTACAATCAACGCTCAAGGCATACTGCCATCACAGGAGAAAGTAGACGCTATACTGAATTTTCCCCAGCCTACGACGTTAAAGAATTACGAAGATTTCTTGGCATAACCAATTTTTACCGTCGATTCGTTCGCAATCATGCCTTCCTAGCTGCATCACTGAATAAGTTCTTGCAAGGTTCACCGAAGCCAAAACACGTACTCCAGTGGGACAGTGAGGCCGAGTTGACATTTAACAAGCTGAAGACTGCCATCGCAGAAGCTACATTGTTGGCGCACCTAGTTCCGCAAGCGCCTCTCGCCCTGATGGTCGACGCATCTGCAATTGCTATCGGTGCTGCACTGCAACAGCAAATAGACGGACACTGGCGGCCCTTAGCCTTTTTCAGTAAAAAGCTATCGCCATCTCAACAGAATTGGTCCACATATGATCGCGAACTGTATGCTGCATATGCTGCTATTAAGAAATTTCTTCACATGTTGGAAGGACAGCAGTTCACTCTCATCACAGACCATAAGTCACTAACATATGCTTTCCGCCAGCGAGAAGGCATCGCCACGTCAGCTGCGACAACCTTGACTATATCGGACAGTTCACTACCAATATTAGCCACGTTTAAGGAGAACTAAATGTGCCAGTTGATGCATTCCCCAGGATCGAAGACATCACTGAAGGAGTTGATTTTGAAGCTCTCGCCGTAGCGCAAACAATCTGATAGTGAGCTCCGAGATTTGTTGGTCCGATGTAAAGGAATTAAAAGACTCTCAAAGTGAGCAACAAAATACAGTACAATATTTAACGTCGCAGAATAGATCCACAAATGTTGAGTTCAAAAGAAAGATGAACAGGTTACTGAATCTTTAACTGACCAAAGCAATAAGATCAAAAAAGAATTTTTTATTTGGTTACATCGAAATGATAGGCAAGTGAATGAATCATTTAGGAACGAGTTAAAAAATGTAGTCCAAAACGTGAATGTAGAGAAATGAATGACGATCTGAAAATAGAATTAGGTAGGATTAAATCTATTATTATGAAAGAAATTCCGAAATGGAAAGAAAGTGTCAGGGCTCTTGTAAGTAATCTACAACAGGAGCTATCAGCGGTGCGTAATGACGTAAGCGAGATTCCGGCTGTAGTAACAATCAGTTTATTGCTTCGCCACAACATGACATTGTTGCAATGAAAGGAATCATATTAGGCCTTCACCTTGCGAAACACTAGCTACGAATACTCGAATATTTTATCATCAGCACTATTGCAAGAAATTCTATTAAAACACCGACCGTACAAGATTTTTGTTTCTGATAAGAAAGTAGAACCCTCACCCAGTCATGTTTAGAAAAAATTTTCGTGGTGTTTTTCCAAAATCATGGACCCACACTTAAAAGATACAGTTTATAATATCACACATACAAGGGGATGGAGCCCTACGGAGATTGACAATAATTTAGAATTGTGATTTTTATTAACGATGTGAGAGAGCTTTCCTGGCACAGTATTGGTCACTTGCAAAATGTGATGCATAGCCCAGAATACAATAGCAAACAGGGAACACTGCATAGGTATGTCGAGAAATACATAAAGTGGGAAATGCACTTGAGGAAAAAGTTGTTACATGCCTCAGAAACTGACATGGAACAGTTCGTGTCACTTGTAGATTTGATAAATCTACTACATGAGGACACAAAACCGTGTAATCATGGCAATGGGAATAATTGCAGTGAAGAAAAAGAACATTATAATAAACATAAAAACTGTCATAACCATAACCATGATGGCAAAGGAAAGGGAGGTCATCACCGCAGCAAAAAATTTTAGGCAAAACAATGTGAACGAAGTAATAATAGACCACTATTCAGTAAGAAGAGAAAGCATAACAATAGGTATATTCTATGAAATAATAATCATAACAATAGGGTAGGTTATTGGCACAGTCAGCAACAGCTTAATTGGCAACAGAATCCCAAGCCACAGAATACAAATCAACAAAATCCTAACTATGGTCAGAGTACTTGTAAAAGTGATCGTCAAAACTGGGGATCATCAAACCAACTAGTCTGATTAACTGAAGTAATTTAAAGTAATCCAGTAATTGCAACAAATTTGCAAAACTAATGTTGATCATGCTGTGCCCTGAGGCAAAGGTCAAGGAAGCTGTATGGGGGCAACACACTGAAACACATTAAGTTAATAAGGTGCAATGACAGAACTGATATACATGAGTTACTAGCAAATTCAAGCCCTTGTCTTGAATGGAACAATACAGTAGTTCATCCTGCCTTTGCTGCAACGGTAGGTAGAGTACCTACCATTGTAATTATTGACACAGATGCTTCGGTGAACACGGTTTCCCTGAATTTTTATAAACAAGTGTTTGAGAATAAAAGATCTCTTCCACTGCCAGTTCAAAATTGTCATGTAGAAGGAGCTATTGATGCTAAGTCCAAGAATGTTGGCTGGCAGACACAAGTAAAGATTGGAACAGTGACACAAGAATTGACCTCTCTGTAAGGAAATGTTTTGTAAAGACAGGCAGAAAGGAACTGGTACTGGATTTGATTGAAACAGAAACTAACAAATGGCAAATATTGTCAGAAAATGAAGATTAGCTTTACAGGGATTGAGGTGCCACACACAGGTAGCCCAGCTGAAGGTATCCAAATCTAAGTGAATAGCATTGACATGAGAGCATTAGAAAGTGTACTGCAAGATAAGGTAATTGAGTCTTAGTGTCTAACTGAGGATCAACAAAACAGACTCAGTAGCTTGCTATGTAAGCTGAGAAACCTGGTGTAGAAAAAAGAATGTTAAGATAGTTGGAATTCACTCGTTCAATACTGATATTTACTTATAAAAAGTTATTCTACTTTCTTTTCATTTAAAAAGAGTCCCCAGTATATGCTCTTGCATACTCTTCAAACATAAAATTGTATTTCTTTTCTTCAGTTATGAGACTGAATTGCTGGGCAGTACTTGTCTTCAGGCAGTGAATGTGCAGTACTAGCAACAGCCACTGTAACAGCTAACAGCTCTCTTTTGGAGCACCAATATTCTGTTAACATGCACATAGGAAGCACATCCCCATAGTTCTATCCCATATTTTATAAGTGGAAGCATTATCCAGTAGTACATTATTTTCACTATTTTATTAGATAATGTTTTGGATAATTGGCTATAATAATGTACTACTTATTTTCCTGTAAAAAAAATTTCAAAGTTTACCCATTAAACATTTTCATCCAAGCACAAACCAACATTGTCTGTACGTGTCATTTCCATATATTATCCTTTAAACTGTAAAATGAGGCTAAGCTGCAGACAAGCACAATTAAAAGACACTTAACACATAAGCTTAAGCTTTCAGACATAGCCTTCATCAGAGAAAGAGAAACGCAAACCATTCATTCATTCCCACAAGCAAGCACACCTGTTGCACACATCTCTCTCTCTCTCTCTCTCTCTCTCTCTCTCTCTCTCTCACACACACACACACACACACACACACACACACATACATATACATACACACACACAGCAATTTGGATGTGTGCATGAGGTGTGCTTGCTTGCATGAATGAATAGTCTGCGTTTCTCTTTGTCTGATGAAGGCTGTGGCCAAAAGCTCATGTGTAAGCATCTTAATTGTGCCTGTCTGCAACTGTAAGCTAAGTTGCTTGCCTTTAACTCTAGTGATGACGAAGAAATTGAAGAAACGTATGATGAAATAAAAGAAATTATTCAGATTGTGAAAGGAGACAAAAATTTAATAGTCATGGGTGACTGGAATTCGAGTGTAGGAAAAGGGAGAGAAGGAAACGTAGTAGGTGAATATGGACTGGGGCTAAGAAATGAAAGAGGAAGCCGCCTGGTAGAATTTTGCACAGAGCACAACTTAATCATAGCTAACACTTGGTTTAAGAATTATGATAGAAGGTTGTATACATGGAAGAACCCTGGAGATACTAAAAGGTATCAGATAGATTATATAATGGTAAGACAGAGATTTAGGAACCAGGTTTTAAATTGTAAGACATTTCCAGGGGCAGATGTGGACTCTGACCACAATCTATTGGTTATGACCTGTAGATTAAAACTGAAGAAACTGCAAAAAGGTGGGAATTTAAGGAGATGGGACCTGGATAAACTGAAAGAACCAGAGGTTGTACAGAGTTTCAGGGAGAGCATAAGGAAACAATTGACAGGAATGGGGGAAAGAAATACAGTAGAAGAGGAATGGGTAGCTTTGAGGGATGAAGTAGTGAAGGCAGCAGAGGATCAAGTAGGTAAAAAGACGAGGGCTAGTAGTAATCCTTGGGTAACAGAAGAAATATTGAATTTAATTGACGAAAGGAGAAAATATAAAAATGCAGTAAATGAAGCAGGCAAAAAGGAATACAAACGTCTCAAAAATGAGATCGACAGAAAGTGCAAAATGGCTAAGCAGGGATGGCTAGAGGACAAATGTAAGGATGTAGAGGCTTATCTCACTAGGGGTAAGATAGATACTGCCTACAGGAAAATTAAAGAGACCTTTGGAGATAAGAGAACCACTTGTATGAACATCAAGAGCTCAGATGGAAACCCAGTTCTAAGCAAAGAAGGGAAAGCAGAAAGGTGGAAGGAGTATATAGAGGGTCTATACAAGGGCGATGTACTTGAGGACAATATTATAGAAAGGGAAGAGGATGTAGATGAAGATGAAATGGGAGATACGATACTGCGTGAAGAGTTTGACAGAGCACTGAAAGACCTGAGTCGGAACAAGGCCCCCGGAGTAGACAACATTCCATTGGAACTACTGACGGCCTTGGGAGAGCCAGTCCTGACAAAACTCTACCATCTGGTGAGCAAGATGTATGAGGCAGGTGAAATACCCTCAGACTTCAAGAAGAATATAATAATTCCAATCCCAAAGAAAGCAGGTGTTGACAGATGTGAAAATTACCGAACAATCAGTTTAATAAGCCACAGCTGCAAAATACTAACATGAATTCTTTACAGACGAATGGAAAAACTAGTAGAAGCCAACCTCGGGGAAGATCAGTTTGGATTCCGTAGAAATACTGGAACACGTGAGGCAATACTGACCTTACGACTTATCTTAGAAGAAAGATTAAGGAAAGGCAAACCTACGTTTCTAGCATTTGTAGACTTAGAGAAAGCTTTTGACAATGTTGACTGGAATACTCTCTTTCAAATTCTAAGGGTGACAGGGGTAAAATACAGGGAGCGAAAGGCTATTTACAATTTGTACAGAAACCAGATGGCAGTAATAAGAGTCGAGGGACATGAAAGGGAAGCAGCGGTGGGGAAGGGAGTAAGACAGGGTTGTAGCCTCTCCCTGATGTTATTCAATCTGTATATTGAGCAAGCAGTAAAAGAAACAAAAGAAAATTTCGGAGTAGGTATTAAAATCCATGGAGAAGAAATAAAAACTTTGAGGTTTGCCGATTACATTGTAATTCTGTCAGAGACAGCAAAGGACTTGGAAGAGCAGTTGAACGGAATGGATGGTATCTTGAAGGGAGGATATAAGATGAACATCAACAAAAGCAAAACGAGGATAATGGAATGTAGTGGAATTAAGTCGGGTGATGCTGAGGGAATTAGATTAGGAAATGAGACACTTAAAGTAGTAAAGGACTTTTGCTATTTGGGGAGCAAAATAACTGATGATGGTCGAAGTAGAGAGGATATAAAATGTAGACTGGCAATGGCAAGGAAAGCGTTTCTGAAGAAGAGAAATTTGTTAACATCGAGTATAGATTTAAGTGTCAGGAAGTCATTTCTGAAAGTATTTGTATGGAGTGTAGCCATGTATGGAAGTGAAACATGGACGGTAAATAGTTTGGACAAGAAGAGAATAGAAGCTTTCGAAATGTGGTGCTACAGAAGAATGCTGAAGATTAGATGGGTAGATCACATAACTAATGAGGAAGTATTGAATAGGATTGGGGAGAAGAGAAGTTTGTGGCACAACTTGACCAGAAGTAGGGATCGGTTGGTAGGACATGTTCTGAGGCATCAAGGGACCACCAATTTAGTATTGGAGGGCAGCGTGGAGGGTAAAAATCGTAGGGGGAGACCAAGAGATGAATACACTAAGCAGATTCTGAAGGATGTAGGTTGCAGTAGGTACTGGGAGATGAAGAAGCTTGCACAGGATAGAGTAGCATGGAGAGCTGCATCAAACCAGTCTCAGGACTGAAGACCACAACAACAACAACAACAACAAGTATGATTTTGTAACATTCACTTTTAGGCCCCGATTAATAAAATATTTAGTCACTTCTGATGTCCCATGTGTAAAAAAATGTGTTATCTCCTCCTCATTACCACCGCCATAAAACAGTAGAAAAACATTTTAGATGTCACAGGAGCATTTGATCTCTTCATCCATGCATTGAACTTGGAAGAACAGAGCTTGCAACATCAGCACACATCACTCTAACTACTGTCTATGTACCTAATAAATCATAAACATTAGAAAACACATATTCGTTCATTGAATTTTTGTTACCTTTTAGAAAAACCAACAACCAATAGAAAAACTTCTTCACTGGTCAGAAAATATCAATCTGAATTTTAAGGTCATCCATATTACAGGTAAATATTTATGAATAAATCCCTTCCAAGGCCTAGAAGTGATCAACACGACATCACAGAACATATCTTTCATAATGTGCCACTTGGTGATAACTATTCACTGAACAAAATAAAAGACATTTCATGAGGTTTCAGAGTTATAGCCAGATGACAATGACATCTTGTCACAATATTTTGGCTGTCAACCAGGCAGGGATCATCAGGTGATTTTTATCTGGAAGTTGCTGGTGCATGTTGCTATGTTAATAACAAAAACATTGCTCCATTTGAAATGCATAGGTGTGTGCACACCACTGATATTTTATTTTATTCTGTGTACGTTTACTACAAGCCCACACATATGGACCTATATTTGAATGAGCCTATCTGCCATCACACTTCACGAACTATTGGCATCCTTCAAATCCTGGTGCTCTGGGCACACATTGTGGCTGATAGAGGCAGCCTTCAAAGGAGCTGGAACATCTACAATCAATGTTCAAAGCCCATTGGTAATCTTCACATCAGATAGCCATAGTTTTAATGAGATGTAAGCATGCTTACTCTTGAGATTGTAATATTTTGCTTTCAGGTTATCAGGATCAGAGGGGATGATTAAGCTGCAACCTGCACGTCGAACTTTCCTAAAAGCCAGACACGTACGGCGTGACTGAAGTGTTTTCTTCACACTGAAAAGGTTATTCCACTTAAAGTCTGATGAACAGCAAGAGGGATACCAATGTGTTACAAACATCTGCTGACATCTGAGCGAAGTACAGCAATTCCCTTAACAAACAAGCAGGTTGGTCATTGGGTAGCTGCTTCCTTGATAACTCAGGAAAGCAGACAAACACTTGAAGCAATGCCTAGCAGTGTAATTTGCTGGGGAATCACTATAAGTAGAAAATGCTGACAGGTGTCACAAAAAGGGACCAGCATGAGATTGATGTGGGAGTTCCTGGATTACACATCAGCTGCCACAAGAGTGGAAATTTTCACCCTGTACAAAGACAGGGATGTGCGGTCACACTGGCTCAATTGTTCATTGAATGGGATTGGATGCTGAGCCCACCAATGACAGAAACAATGCAATGGGAAATTCAGTATCCTGGAGGACAGAGTAGAGGACTATTTAACAAAACTGCCAAGCAAGAGCAGCTTTGGGTTATCAGTGGTCAATCAGTGAGAGAGACATTGTGTGATCAGTCAGTATAGTAAGTCAGAGATTGATCAGTCAGGGAGTCATTAATGCAGAGGGAGAAAATCTGACAGGAGGGCAGTGTCAGTGTGTTTGCTTTTAGGAGCATGTCAACCTATTGCAGACTCAATTTTCAGACTTGGGGTCAGATTCCTGCATTCATTCTGATATCTATCATCACTTTGTGACACACTCATTTTCTGCTCCATGTCAAAGAGATCTTCCATGTGATCCCATGCTCGCACCTTTAAGCACCCAGCCACATCTCCTTGTCCAATGCCACCCTCTAAATATTATGATAACATTGCTTCTGCAAGGTAATCTATGCAGCCTACAGACACCGAGGGCTAAACAACAATACAGCATCAGCCACTGTGCCACACTATATCTGAAAGGATTAACGCTGGAGGTCAGGCAGCATGGAAGAAGGAAGGAGTTAGTTATCCAAGGTGTTCCCTCACAGCTACAGAACATGGAAGATGAAAATTGCTAACTTTCAACCCACAGCTACAGACACACTGAGGGGTGATCGATGAGTTGCACTGACATCGCATCTGCTGCAACGTGCCTACAGGTAAAACTGACCCCATTACCGAGTCATGTCTATGCTCAGTCAAACTGGCCTCGAGTTTGTATTTGTATTGTTAATCCAATAAAAATAAAAAAATAAAAATTCCATGGACTAATTGTTCAATCAATTTGTTTTCCTTAGACCTCATTTTCAGTTACACAGTTAAATTCAGTTTAGTTTATAAAATCTGGCTCCCAGTATTGCATGATTTTCAGATCAATTCCAATTCACAAGATAAAAAGGAGAAAGAGCTCTTCAAGCCCAGTACTCCTCCTGTATGTGGGTAATACTCTGTTCAAATCAGGCAGCATCCTAACAAAACACTATGTTAAAGTAACCTTGCACTCACAAGGATCTTTACTCATCTCAGCACAGTAAAGAATGATCTCTGTTTGTGAAAGGCTGGAGTTAATAGAACACCAGGTCAGTCTGCTATACCTACATTGGTCAGACCATGTGCACAATACAAGGTAACAATGAGGTTCTTCCTGGAATACAATTGTTGAGGAATCTGTGGAATATATTATTAATTGTGATGGTGGTCTTCAATCTGATAACACATAGAACCCAGTGATTTCATTAATATCTTCACAGAGACAAAATTTTACACCTAATGTCATATCCAGTGGAAATTAATTTTATATTTTGAGCACTGAATTCTAACTAACTCTGCAAGCCCAAAACTGAACAGCAGACAACATGTAATATCAACATTATGTATGCACCTGTTTGCACTAGATGAGAAATATTTGACAGAAGGCTAACTCAATGAAGGAAAGTCATGCAGCAGTAACCTGTAAACAATACCAGCACCAAATTTTTGTATAAATGAAGTGACATGAACCAGGAATATCCAGTGTAAATATCACCTGCTGCTTCACTGTTAGCCAAAATATCATGACAAGGCATTGACACCATAAGGCTGCAATCCCAAAACTTCATGGAGTTATTCATCATGCTAGAAAAACTTCAAAACTCACAATAAAGTACCCAGCATTAAGTCCAAACCTGATGTGTGAAGTAAATTAATAAATCTCAGTCTTCTGCAGAAAATATACAATTCTTTTCCATCACACGTTAATTTTACTAGTGTACAACTTGTTCTTAATAAGAAGATAATTGGTAACAGTGCTTTTGGTACTTCTACTCTGCAAACCATTTTATGGTGTGTGGTAAGGGATACTTAATTTACCACTGTCTTTTCCTATTTACAGTTCCAGTTGCAGACAGTACACACAAAAGATGACTGTTGGTAAATCTCTTTGTGAACTTGAATCTCTGTGATTTTATGTTCATAGTCTTTCTTGCAAAATATCATGGAGGAAGCAAATACTGGTTGACTTTTACAAATATACATACATTAAAATTTTAGGGTGATCTGTACCATGATGCACATCATCTCTTGTTGTGCCTGCCACTGAGTTCAATGAAATGATGAACATCTTTGTGGCACTTTTATGCTTGCCAAACAAACATGTTCTGTGAATTTTCTCTTACCTCTGTCAGTACTTTTTAAGAACCACAGATGGGGTAATACTCAAGTAACAGTCAAACAATGGTTTTGTAAGCTACTTCTTTCAAGGGTTGACTACACATCCTGAAACTTCTTCCAGTCAGTTTCAGTCTGACAGCTGCCTTTCCTACAGTTTAATCAAATGTGGTTGTTCCTTCTTAAATCTTTCTCTGTTCTTGCTTCCAAGAGTTTAATGCATTGACTGCCATGCAGCCACAACAAGCAGTTCTGCAGCACCACCACCAGCCTAATGGCAGTCTGTGTGTTAATGGATGTGACTGCTTTCAGTGGTTGTTCAGCATTCTTGTATTCAAACAATGAAGGGTCTTTTCACCTGTTTGCATAATATAGTACATTTGTGCATATTGAGGAATAACTGCCAATCCCTCCTCCCCAAGTCTAGCTTAATATAGAAAGATATGGTTATAATAGAAGGAAACATTCCACGTAGGAAAAATATACCTAAAAACAAAGATGATGTGACTTACCAAATGAAAGTGCTGGCAGGTCGACAGACACACAAACAAACACAATCATACACACAAAATTCAAGCTTTCGCAACAAACTGTTGCCTCATCAGGAAAGAGGGAAGGAGAGGGAAAGACGAAAGGATGTGGGTTTTAAGGGAGAGGGTAAGGAGTCATTCCAGTCCCGGGAACGGAAAGACTTACCTTAGGGGGAAAAAGGGATGGGTATACACTCGCACACACACACATATCCATCCACACATAATTGGTGTCTGTATATGTGTGGATGGATATGTGTGTGTGTGCGAGTGTATACCCGTCCCTTTTTCCCCCTAAGGTAAGTCTTTCTGCTCCCGGGACTGGAATGACTCCTTACCCTCTCCCTTAAAACCCACATCCTTTCGTCTTTCCCTCTCCTTCCCTCTTTCCTGATGAGGCAACAGTTTGTTGCGAAAGCTTGAATTTTGTGTGTATGTTTGTGTTCGTTTGTGTGTCTGTCGACCTGCCAGCACTTTCATTTGGTAAGTCACATCATCTTTGTTTTTTGGTATACTTAATATAGAAAGACATGCAGAGGATACACTTCTTTACTTCTCCACAAAGTACAGTATCATTGCAAACAGTGTCACAGAGCTCCTGATTATATAGACCTAAACAGATGTACTGGAAACAGTAATGGTTTTCTAACAAATCTAAAGCTACTTTTACATCTGAAGAGTCATCCTCATTAAAAGTGATACCAGTATGCTTTGTGCATTTTGCAATAAACTTCTGTATCCAGTCACAAAGTTGTTCTGATATTCTGAACGCACTAATTTTGTTAATTAGGCAAGAGTGTGGAACAGGGCATCAATTTGAGTGATTATATCTACTATCTCCTTGGACAAACAGAAAGACCGGTAAATGAATGTTGGAAACTACTGTGCACTCCACTGCAGGACTAAAGATTCATTCTTGAAAGTGACCTGGGTTTCACACGATTGCTAATTGTGGAATGTATGTGTATTCAGGGAAAAGTATTTGTCTTAGTCTGCAGTAGTAACATTTTTATTTTTGCTACTGGCTACCAGTTTTTGTACATAGTACTATTATCACAAGGTCACCCTGCGAAAAAATTACAGTACATAGTTAAAATAATAATGTAAGAAATATTTACAACACATTTTCTTCATATAAAAGCAAACATATGGCGCATACTGGAACTTGGAATATATATAGGTAGCCCCGTATGCCTTTCACGCAGTTGTCTTGCTTGCTTCCCAAGTCAGTTTGTCAAAAACCAAAAGTAAAAGCCAATACTAATGTTTAAACAGATGCAAGTTGTAGCCAGCAGTTAATAAAACAGAGCATAAAAGAATTTCCACTGTTTATCCCAGAAGTGTCTAGTGTCCATGAGTATGCTAGAGCTTTCTGAGGTGCCCCATCATGTTTCCTCCATGCCTTGTCACAGTTCAACAATCCTTTGTGGCCATGACAACCATTCCTTATATACACTGTGCAGTTGTGAGAAGGTGTGTTCATGGGCTTTGGTATTAAGAGAAGGCCACAACATTAATTCATAAAATTGTGTCGTGCTGTATATGTTACCCTATTGCAACACTTTGACCCAATACTTACTGGATTAAAGTGGCAGAATAGGATAACATTCACAGCATGAAACCCCACGGAGGCAACTCCTCACAACTGCAAAGTACATACAAGAAGTGGTTGCCACGGCCATGGTGGGTTGATGAACTGCAACACAGCATGGAGGAAACACATTGCATCGTCGTTGAGAGCACAAGCATACACATGGATAATGCTGAGATAAACGTGTAACTGGAAATTTGGCCAAAGATCATCAAATGACAGTTACAGAGTAATGCTTAACTGTACTCTGCCACTATTCCCCCTGTAAGCTGGATATCATTTCAATAAAAATAATTTTGGCTTTTCAATGTGTAATGTCATTATTATGACTCCACTATCTTGATTGTATGGTTCATAATCATATAATAATGATGATAGGTTTGTGGGGTGCTCGACTGTGCAGTCATCAGTGCCCTTACAATGTCCCAATCTTTGCACAGTCCAATTTTAGCCACATTCATGAATGATGATGAAATGATGGTGCAACACAAACACCCAGCCCCCGGGCAGAGAAAATCACCAACTCGGCCAGGGAATGAAACCGAGACCCTGTGATCCAGAGGCAGCATTGCTAGCCACTAGATCACGAGGTGCAGACTATAATTATATAATATTTTATAGTGAAACCATACACAAACATGGAATGCAGATATGGCTATCTAGATTTGCTATTCTACTTTTAATGTTTTATTACAGTGGGGACTGGTTTCTTTGTTTTATGTGATCTTATAAATTTCATATCTTATTCTGTTTTTATTCTTCAGAACAAACTGAGAGCAATCCAAAAGGACAAATGGCTATGAGAGAAGTGTGACGTACATGGGAGTACCTATTCAATTGCCTCCTGAACAATATCAGCAAAATGAATAACATGAATATCTTTAAGGACACAGAGAAATACTGGAGAAAAATCCATTGTATTGCATAAATGAATTAAATGAGCACTGCAAAGAAAAATAAATAATGTGGTAAGAAGTAACCATCAGTCAAGTCAAAGAACAATAAAAATGTATGTATATAAATTTAAACAAAATGGAAATATTCATGTATTGTGCAAAAGAACTAAATACAGGGCTATTACAAACGATTGAAGCGATTTCATAAATTCACTGTAGCTCCATTCATTGACATATGGTCACGACACACTACAGATACGTAGAAAAACTCAAAGTTTTGTTCGGCTGAAGCCGCTCTTCAGGTTTCTGCCGCCAGAGCGCTCGAGAGTGCAGTGAGACAAAATGGTGACAGGAGCCAAGAAAGCGTATGTCATGCTTGAAATGCACTCACATCAGTCAGTTATAACAGTGCGACACTTCAGGATGAAGTTCAACAAAGATCCACCAACTGCTAACTCCAGTCGGCAATGGTATGCGCAGTTTAAAGCTTCTGGATGCCTCTGTAAGGGGAAATCAACAGGTCGGCCTGCAGTGAGCGAAGAAACGGTTGAACGCGTGCGGGCAAGTTTCATGCGTAGCCCGCGAAGTCGACGAATAAAGCAAGCAGGGAGCTAAACGTACCACAGCTGACGGTTTGGAAAATCTTACGGAAAAGGCTAAAGCAGAAGCCTTACCGTTTACAATTGCTACAAGCCCTGACACCCGATGACAAAGTCAAAGGCTTTGAATTTTCGGTGCGGTTGCAACAGCTCATGGAAGAGGATGCGTTCAGTGCGAAACTTGTTTTCAGTGATGAAGCAACATTTCTTCTTAATGGTGAAGTGAACAGACACAATGTGCGAATCTGGGCGGTAGAGAATCCTCACGCATTCGTGCAGCAAATTCGCAATTCACCAAAAGTTAACGTGTTTTGTACAATTTCACGGTTTAAAGTTTATGGCCCCTTTTTCTTCTGCGAAAAAAACGTTACAGGACACATGTATCAGGACATGCTGGAAAATTGGCTCATGCCACAAGTGGAGACCGACAGCGCCGACTTCATCTTTCAACAGGATGGTGCTCCACTGCACTTCCATCATGATGTTCGGCATTTCTTAAACAGGAGATTGGAAAACCGATGGATTGGTCGTGGTGGAGATCATGATCAGCAATTCATGTCATGGCCTCCATGCTCTCCCGACTTAACCCCATGCAATTTCTTTCTGTGGGGTTATGTGAAAGATTCAGTGTTTAAACCTCCTCTACCAAGAAATGTGCCAGAACTGCGAGCTCGCATCAACGATGCTTTCGAACTCATTGATGGGGACATGCTGTGCCGAGTGTGGGAGAAACTTGATTATCGGCTTGATGTCTGCCGAATCACTAAAGGGGCACATATTGAACATTTGTGAATGCCTAAAAAAACTTTTTGAGTTTTTGTATGTGTTTGCAAAGCATTGTGAAAATATCTCAAATAATAAAGTTATTGTAGAGCTGTGAAATCGCTTCAATCATTTGTAATAACCCTGTACACTGTACAATATCATAAATGTATTATGCTGTAATCTGTGCTATAAATGCTCTAAGTTGTAGAAAATTGTTATTATATAATCAAAATGTCAAGGCCTGTATGTAACAATAAAAATGTATCACCTTAAATACATCAGATGGCTAAATAATAAAATAAATAAACTCTTTGCCTTTACAAATGTCTGCTTGTGTCTGTGTATATGCGGATGGATATGTGTGTGTGTGCGAGTGTATACCTGTCCTTTTTTCCCCCTAAGGTAAGTCTTTCCTCTCCCGGGATTGGAATGACTCCTTACCCTCTCCCTTAAAACCCATATCCTTTTGTCTTTCCCTCTCCTTCCCTCTTTCCTGACGAGGCAACCGTTGGTTGCGAAAGCTAGAATTTTTTGTGTGTATGTTTGTGTTTGTTTGTGTGTCTATCGACCTGCCAGTGCTTTTGTTTGGTAAGTCTCATCATCTTTCTTTTTAAATATAAAATAAATAAACAGATATTTTTTACACAGTGACTCTTAATAAGGAAAAACTGTTCAGAAGGGGGCACTCTTATCATTGCCAGCCACAATTTACATCTGTTCAAAGCTTATCATTGCCCTTCACTTTTATTTTTTGACATTTCTGCTTGTAGTGAGTGTGATGGCTGTATGAAAGTTGTACTCCATACTTTTGCTATTGTCGAGAAAATATTTTGTAAAGGTTTCTTAAATTACTCCTACTACTACTATTGTTGTAAGTATGTACTGTGCTTTTTATCTTAAGATGACTTGAGGATGGTATTGTGTATCTGAATTGGTAGCCAGTAGGCAAAATAAAAAGAAAATTGTCACTATACACTATAAGAATTAAATTTTTCTGCCCAGCTTGGTTGTTATTCTAACAGGGAGTATATTGTTAATCTTCTATGTGCATTCCTTTAGAGGAGCTATTCAGTCACTAGGAAGGTCATAAGAGTGTAAAATATGTTCAAAAACTCTAAAAAAGATTGACATCAGTGATATAAGATTATAGTTGTATGCATATGTTCAGTGACCCTTCTTGGAAATGAAATTGACTTATTCATTTTCCCAAGCACTTTGAACACTTCATTCCTTCAGTGGCTTATGAGAGACCATTGCTAAAGGGGGAGGGGGGGGGGGGGGAGAGTTATATTAAGAAACCTGTATAGAATTGTGTAGGTACCTTGCCAGCAATAGTTGCCTTTCCACTTTTGAGAAGTTTCTTTTGATTTTCTATTCCACAGTCATTGATATCTGGCACTTTCATGTCTGTATGCCGACTGGAAGTACATATTGCAGTGCAGTTTTTCCCAGTGAAATAATTTCAAAAGTTGAAATAATTAGTACAAGTCAGACAAAAGTTAACTATAATCACTGATTATTTAACTGTAATCACTGATTCCAGTTGTTAAGTTCTGTAGAAAAAGTAAATGATTATTGTATTGAGAAAGATTTTGAAGTGGTGATAATTAAGTTAATGATTGTATCTGTCCCACTTATTGTGGTAGGTATATATCGACCCCCTTCTGGTATCTTGAGGTTTTCCTGGAAGCACTGGATAGTGTATTGAGGAAGCTAAGCAAGGGTGGCAATACAGTAAATATTATAATGTTCGGAGACTTTAATATAAACACACTAAGCGACAGCCAAGAATGCAAAGGTTTAACAGACTGCATACGATCCTATGATATTAAAGATCTACTTGGTCATGTGCCCACTAGAATAACTGAGTCAAGCAGCAGTTCCATAGATCATGTAATGACCAATTATGAAAATGTTGTGTCAGCACAGGCTGTAAACAGGCACATATCTGATCATCTAGGACAATTATTAGTGATTGGTTGTCTTAATAAACTTAAACAAAACAAAAAAATATGAGAATATAAGATTATTTTCTGAACACATCATCACCTTGCTAAAGAAAACTTTGGGTCAAGAATTTTGGGAATCAGTTTATAGAGAAAGGAGAGTTGACAGCAAATGGGAAGTCTTTGTAAAAAATGTAACTAGACATATAGATATTACTATTCCAGCAAAGAAGATCATGTAAATAAAAATAAACTTCCAGTAGTGGATGAAAAAACGAAAAGACTCAAAGAAGGAATGGAGTATATGTATAAGCTACACAGAGAAACCAGTCTTGATTTATATAAAGACTATTATAAAAAATATAAATATGAGTATCGTAAGGAAGTAAGGAGAAGGAAAGTAGAACATATTACCAAACAGATCAGAAATTATGATTGTGTCTCAAAGTCGTGCTGGGCAGTAGTTAATGATATGAGGAACACTGATTCAAAAACTAAAATTAGTAATATAGAGTTAAGTATACATAATGATAATTTTTCTGATCCTTATATAGTTAGCAATATATTTAATGGTTACTTTATAGATGCTATTGAAAATGATACTTGCGTGAAGCATGAGAGGCAGTTTAAATATGATATGGAAAAGGAACGGGACTCTTTTAAGCTACCTACAGTAACCATCAAGGGCGTAACACAGCTAATTGACAGCCTAAAAAATAAAATATCAGCTGGATGGGATGAATTTTCTCCTTTTCTACTGAAAAAATGCAAGGGTGAGTTAGCCAGACCATTAGTCCATCTCATAAATTGTGTACTTGAAGAAGGCGTTTCCAAAGAAACTGAAACTTGCTACAGTTAAACCTTTATATAAAGAAAGGGAAAAGAAAGCAACCACAGAACTACAGACCAGTTGCCTTAACCTCAGTGTTTGGTAAATTAATTGAAAAAATAATGCTAGAAATCTTAATCGAGCACTATAATACGAATAACTCAATAGGAGATTTCCAACATGGCTTTAAAAGTGGTCAGAGCACCATATCTGCAGCAGTACAGTTTGTACACTGTCTGATGGAGAAAATAAATGAGGGTTACAAAATGGCAGGAGTGTTTTTAGATATTTCCAAAGCGTTTGACGGAGTCCATCATGGTGCTCTTTTAAGTAAACTTGCTTGTAGTGGTGTCAGTGGGAAACTGTTGCTCTCAATAGAATCTTACCTTAAATATAGACAACAATGCACAGAAGTTGTGTATGATAATGGAGAGGTAATAGAAAAAAGTAGATCAAAGATAATAAATATAAATTTTGGTGTGCCACAAGGCTCTATCTTGCGCCCCTTCTTGTTTATTTGCTACGTGAATGATTTCCCAAAAGTATTAGACACCAGTCATCATATTACTATGTATGCTGATGACACCTCTGGTGTTTGCTGGGCACGTAGTAATGATGGCCTAAATTCAGTGATACAGAATTTTGTTGAAAAAGCCCATTTTGAAAAAGAAAACCTGAGGGTCAATATTAACAAAACTAATTTAATTTATTTTAGGACAAGTGGCTCAAATAAAAATACTGTTGTAAATGAGGACATTCAGGAAAATACCTGTTCAGAATGTAAATTTCTGGGGATATATATAGATGACAGAATTTTGTGGAATCAGCAAATAGATCATGTTTGTGGTAGAATAACATCTAGTCTGTATTTACTGAAGAGATTAGTTCAGTATCTAGATACTGAAGCAATAAAAATAGCGTATTTTGGGTTGGTGTATCCCCATCTATCTAATGGAATTGTATTGTGGGGTACGTGTAGCCAGTACAATATAAGAAGGGTATTTGTATTGCAGAAAAGAGTTATAAGAACTATGGCAAAAGTAAGACCCAGAAATTCATGCAAAAACCAGTTTATTAATTTTAATATTATGACTATCTATGCAGTATATATATTTCAATCAATATTATTAGCGAAAAAAGACAAAAAAGTGATAAACAGGAATATGGAAATCCATGATTACGATCAAACTTTCATATGGTGAGCAGAAGATTGAATCTAACAACAAATACCCCATTCATTAAGGGAGCAATATTTTATAATTCTCTGCCAGACAACCTGAAACAGCTTTCTGGTAAAATTTTTACAAATGAGTTAAAAAATGGCTTACATTGAAGTGCCCATACAGTATGGTGCTGCATGATTTGACCTCAGGAATGCTATGTTAAATATACTTAAATGATCTTTTACTTAATAGCATGTAATCTATATATATTGTGTAACAATAATCTAAATGTAATTATTGTAACATTGCCCATGCATGTTAAATACATGTTTCGAGCTGTAAGATAAATAAATAAATAAATAAAATAAACAGTAAACACATTATGTACAGGAGAACTGCAGCAGTCAGTGTGTGTACTTGTTTGTTGTGCGTTGTGGTTTCCTCAGTCAGATTTTAGAATGAGTGAAAAAGCCATTGCAGTGCAATGTGTATTTATATTAACTTTTGTGTTAGGAATAAAATAAATAATAAAGATATTTTTATTTTGTTATACATAGTATTTTATTTGCATCATAGTTTACTGTCATATAGTCATTGGATTGTTTCCATATCTCCTGCCACAGCAATTGCATCAACTTCTATTTTAGCCGCCTGAAACATTTAAGAAATTAAGAAAAACAATGAGAAAAAACACACACACACACACACACACACACACACACACACACACACAGAGGTGAACTGAAACAGTTTTCACTGATCATTTACTCTGTACCTTCATCTCCTTAACAGATAATGAAAAGTTCCTTTTCTTAAAATACTTAGAAAGCACAGAAAGTGTAAATCCACTAGCAGATGTACTGCAAGATGTATATCAACAACATATCTAACCAATAAAGCTGTTTGCAGAATTCTGAGAATTGTCTACTATCTTTTAGATTAAATTGAACTACTTGCAGTGTTGCTGTCAAAACGCAGCCAAATTATTAAATTTTGATGAGGTTCAGTACATACAACTGAGTACTTACAGAATTTCACAAGTTATAAAAGTAGTCTGCTCAGTCAAATACAGGAAGTAGATCACATGAAGTAGTTGGTACTACTGATATATCACAGCTATAACTATAAAGCTCACATCTTGCAACTAATGAATTGCCTTCATTCAACTACATTTTTGGCTTGCATAATCAGTAGGTGATTTAAAAATGAAGAAACTAGTTTATTCTGCATAATTCTATTTCTTAATCACTTATGGGTACTATTTTTAAGACATCCAACAGGATAACATTTTCAGAATAAAAATGTGTTATAGGAATTAAATATGGTATTAGTTCTAGAACATCTTCCAGATACCTCTTCAACATAATCTGCAATGAACTTCTGCTGCTCTACTGACATCAATTGAGTGCATTTCATATCCAGTGTGCTAGTAATAAAGCATTAAATTATAAAATAACATTGGTATTTTCTGTTGCCTATTAAAGGCATTTGATTGTGTGACTCTGTATTATCCTAGATAAATTGAAGTTTTATGGGATTGATGGTACAGCCAACCAATGGATAATGTCATATCCGACCAAAAGAATGCAGAAAGATGTAGTTAGTAATTCAACCAATATAGCCTGGGGACATTACTCTGACTAAGGGGGGAGGGGAGGGGATGACAGGGCTCAACCTTAGATCCACTGTTGTTCCTCATATATGTAAACAATCTTCTGCCTAATAGATGAGTAGAATACTTTTTTTTCTGCAGGTGACACTAGTATTGTAATCAATCTAAGCCTGCATACAGAAACTGAAGAAACTGAGTAAACAATGTTCTTAAAAGTATAATTCACTGGTTTTCTGCAAATGGTCTCACTCTGAATTTTAATAAGACAACATATTCAGTTCTGCACATCTATAGATACCATACCACACCACTGATAAGTGTAAGAGTGAGGAAATAATAAACAGTCTGGCACTTCAAAATTTTTTGGTGCCCATGCTGATGAGAATTTGAACTGGAAAGAGCATGTTTTCGAGCTCCTAAAACAAGTTCAGCCACATTTGCACTTAGAATCATTACAAATCTTGGGAAGGAACAAATCAGTACGTTGGCATATTTTGCATAAAGATTTTCATTCCATAACGTCACATGGAATAATGTTCTTGGGTAACTCATCTTTCAGAGTCTTCACTGTTCAAAAATGTGATGTCAATATGTGGCGCTCATGCATGATCATTTTGTAGACATCTCTTTAAGGAGTTGGGCTTTCTGACTTCTGCTTTGCAGTATACAAAGTTTATTGTAAATAATCCACTGCAGTTCAAAAGAAACAATGATGTACCTAATTACAATATCAGAAGGAAAAATGACATTCATTACTACCCATTAACATCATCAAGTACAAAAAGCCATGCACAATTCTTCAGCTGCAATTTTTGTTCATTTACCCCAGAATATAAAATTCCAGATAGCAAAGTAAAATTAGAATGCAAACTGGGAAAGTTTCTTCTTGATAACTCCTATTCCACAGAAGAATTTCTTATAGTAATGTGTAAAAGGTAGTGGGTAGTAATTGGTCTTTTTTTTTTTATAAAAAATGGAACATGAAACTATCTAGCTAACTATGTGTAAAGGTCTTGTATAGGTGATTGTAATGACTGTACAGCAAAGTGTTGTGTTGTGCTGTATGATGAAAGAGTGGAGATGGTGAAACCTGGTGATGGCACATGCCTGCTCCTCACAAATAGCACCAAAGAGTTCACCAACCTTAATGTCCCTATATATCAGAAGAAATCACCAGCACTGCAACACACCCTCCCTCCATGAGACACTGTGTCTAGGTTTGGAACTTAATACAACACACTGGTGATCAGAAACTCCATGCCACCATCGCTCATCTTTCGGATGAAATTTTCTTCACCCATATGATTCAAATTGGCTACAACCGAGCTGAGCACCATTAGCAACCTTAACTACAGAGGCAGGTAAAATAATAGCATAAATATAACACTAGCATCAAAAGCAACCTGTATAAAGACTCAAGGGCTTCATATTAATACAAAAAGGAGACATATACACTCCTGGAAATGGAAAAAAGAACACATTGACACCGGTGTGTCAGACCCACCATACTTGCTCCGGACACTGCGAGAGGGCTGTACAAGCAATGATCACACGCACGGCACAGCGGACACACCAGGAACTGCGGTGTTGGCCGTCGAATGGCGCTAGCTGCGTAGCATTTGTGCACCGCCGCCGTCAGTGTCAGCCAGTTTGCCGTGGCATATGGAGCTCCATCGCAGTCTTTAACACTGGTAGCATGCCGCGACAGCGTGGACGTGAACCGTATGTGCAGTTGACGGACTTTGAGCGAGGGCGTATAGTGGGCATGCGGGAGGCCGGGTGGACATACCGCCGAATTGCTCAACACGTGGGGTGTGAGGTCTCCACAGTACATCGATGTTGTCGCCAGTGGTCGGCGGAAGGTGCACGTGCCCGTCGACCTGGGACCGGACCGCAGTGACGCACGGATGCACGCCAAGACCGTAGGATCCTACGCAGTGCCGTAGGGGACCGCACCGCCACTTCCCAGCAAATTAGGGACACTGTTGCTCCTGGGGTATCGGCGAGGACCATTCGCAACCGTTTCCATGAAGCTGGGCTACGGTCCCGCACACCGTTAGGTCGTCTTCTGCTCACGCCCCAACATCGTGCAGCCCGCCTCCAGTGGTGTCCGGACAGGCGTGAATGGAGGGAAGAATGGAGACGTGTCGTCTTCAGCGATGAGAGTCGCTTCTGCCTTGGTGCCAATGATGGTCGTATGCATGTTTGGCGCCGTGCAGGTGAGTGCCACAATCAGGACTGCATACGACCGAGGCACACAGGGCCAACACCCGGCATCATGGTGTGGGGAGCGATCTCCTACACTGGCCGTACACCACTGGTGATCGTCGAGGGGACACTGAATAGTGCACGGTACATCCAAACCGTCATCGGACCCATCGTTCTACCATTCCTAGACCGGCAAGGGAACTTGCTGTTCCAACAGGACAATGCACGTCCGCATGTATCCCGTGCCACCCAACGTGCTCTAGAAGGTGTAAGTCAACTACCCTGGCCAGCAAGATCTCCGGATCTGTCCCCCATTGAGCATGTTTGGGACTGGATGAAGCGTCGTCTCACGCGGTCTGCACGTCCAGCACGAACGCTGGTCCAACTGAGGCGCCAGGTGGAAATGGCATGGCAAGCCGTTCCACAGGACTACATCCAGCATCTCTACGATCGTCTCCATGGGAGAATAGCAGCCTGCATTGCTGCGAAAGGTGGATATACACTGTACTAGTGCCGACATTGTGCATGCTCTGTTGCCTGTGTCTATGTGCCTGTGGTTCTGTCAGTGTGATCATGTGATGTATCTGACCCCAGGAATGTGTCAATAAAGTTTCCCCTTCCTGGGACAATGAATTCACGGTGTTCTTATTTCAATTTCCAGGAGTGTACATGGTACATATGTATTTGACAATGTGTATGGCCATATTAAATGTGACACAGCTGAAGTAGTGGAGTTTAATACTTAATTCTTGGAACTCTTGCTCCACTGAAGAGTATTCACAGACATCCTTAAAATGAACATTACAAATTATTTTATAATTAATGTCAGCGTTGTACTAACATTATGAAATATTGCCATAAGTCAATTCATTGTCTTGCATTTAGAATGTATACTCCGATTTCTTTCCACAGCTAAGACAAATGGCATTCGGGTTGCAACATATGATGTGCCATAAAAGGCACATCATTTCTTGGATCATATAGTAGGTAGCAGCCTTTTCAGTAGTTGCAGGGGCAACAATCTGGAAGATTGATTGATCTGGTAACATTAGCCAACATGGCCTTGCTATGCAAGTCCTGCAAACAGCTGAAAGCAAGGAGAAACTACCATTTCATTTCCAAGGACATGTAGCTCTACTGTGATGTACAATTATGACATTATCCTGCCTAAAATATTCCAGAGCTAAAATAATCCTCCATTCAGATCTTTGGGTGCTGACTAAACAAGACAATATTGTCATCTGGAGAAACAAAACTGGTTTTTTGTGAGTCAGAGAGTAACGTTAGATCCCTTAATTGAGTAAGTAAGTTAGAGAATTTAAAAAGGGAAACTGATAGGTTGAAGTCATATAGTGGAAATGAGTTAAGTACAGTAGTTATCAGCACACTATCAAATAGCAGAATGCAGGAATAGGTATAACCAAGAAAATAGGAATGCAGATAAACTACTATGAACAGCATAGTGTATGCATTATAACAGCCAATACAGATACAAAGCCAACACCCACAACAGTATTACAAGTTTATATGATGACTAGTTCTGTAAATTAAGACTGAAAGAATATACAATGAGAAACAAAATTATTCATATAGTTATAGGGAACACAAAATTAATTATGGAGGAGGATCAGAGTTTGATAGCAGGAACAGGAAGAGAAGAGAAGCAGAAGTACCAGAAGAATATGGACTAGAAAGAGGAATGAAAACGAAATCCAATTGGCAGAATTTTGCACAAATTTAGTAATTGCTAATATTTGGTTTAATAATAATGGCAGAAGACTACACATGGGAGATACCTCGAGACACCAGATGGTTTTAGATAATGGTGAGACAGATTTCAAAGCCAGTTTTAAACTGTAAAACATTTCCATGGGGACAGATGTGGACTCTGAGCATAATTTATTGGTTTTGAACGGAAGATTAAAACTCTAAAGGTGCAGGAAGAAATTGAAAAGATGAGACGTAGATAAATCAAAAGATCCAAAGGTTGTTGAGAGTTCCAAACATATCATTGAGCAACAATTGAGTGAAATGGAGGAAATAAACACAATAGGAAAAGAACTGAGCTGATTTTGCAGCAGGCTTTAAGCAGCTTGCTGGACAGACAAAGGTCTGATCCATCTCTGGAATTTTTTAGAGAATGTTTACAATGAAGTCCCAAAGAATTATTATCTCTTTTGTATTTGAATAAATGTATTTAAATATATTATGAGAGCATCTGACTTCAAAATTAGACTTAAGGTCCCTAAGGTGCTCTGTGCACTATAACTACTGATATGAGTTATTCAAAGACAATTATATGGCATACTCTTCCAAATGTTGTTCTCAACAATAATTCTGCACATCAATTGCTCTACACTTGACACCATTTTTAACATAAATGGCACCACCACCTCTTTCTTTATTCTTTCTACAAAATGATGTTGCTAAAAAATAATTATTTATTACAAGTACCGTAAAGCACAGAATATGGGCATAATCTATACCTCATGGCTCATGGATATGAGAAAAGTATGGGGGGCTAAAACTGTACTGGAAGACCTAGGCATTAAGTGCAGTAAACATATTCAAATATACGTGTCACATAAGAAACAGAATTCAAATGCTGTTATTACTGAAATTAATTAGCCTCTAGTTCTATCACTATCATTATTTCTCCACTTTGAACAAACCATTAATTAGAAATGCAATTTAGTATCTCAGAAATACATACCAATGGTAACTTTGCAGCTTGATACGAAATACGAGCTGGGTACGGTTCCTTGAAAACTGTAAAAATTGAGAAATTTCTTAGCATTTGGTGAGAAATTAGTGCTTATTATTGATCTAGAAAACACATCACTATGAAGATCTCTTTACTGCCATTAAAACTGTGCAAAGGCAAAATTTTAAATGTTGCATTATCTTTGACATAATTGTTGTTCTAAATTGTTAAAAATGAGTAAAGGTTGCAGTTACATAAAACAAACCAGAGTATCATCAAGTATTGTTTTGCAACTCTTCGTACATATTACTGAAGACCTTACATACAGCTTTCAATACATACCTCACTGGAAACCACAAAAATTTGAGCAAAATGTATTGGATGTCTGCTTGTTCAAAAGACAGTAAATCTCTTGGAGCTAGTACTACAACTATTTTATAGCATAGAGTAATATTCAATAGACTCTTCAATCTCAATAACAATGCCTGCACTTGGGTTTCATAGGAGACAGTACAAACTACTTCATTGAGGACATGTTGCCGACTGATTTTTACTGGCCGATGCATTATCTGCTGTCTCGACTGATCCTTTTTTGCTCCTTTTCAGGAGCGCGTGCCTGAGTGCACGTGCCCGTGTGCGTACGCGCACTTGCACGGGCCTCTCTGTTGGCAGAAGAGCTGCAGTCCACCCACTTCCAGGTGTGTGCTGGAAAAGCTTTTGACATATGCAAGTGACATACATTCTTGTCCAGCTCTTTCTGAGTAGAGTGAATGCTAGTTGCCCGTAACCAGATGGAGTGAAACATGATGCTAGTATAAATATTAAAACATCTGCATGTCTTGACTTTACCGGATGATTAACAGTAATACAATTGTTGAAAAGTTGCAGTATTTTACTGCCGTCACCTGTCTGGAATCCCAAGAACATAGCAGCAACTGTACAAATATTTAAAGATTTCTTTACATTTTGTATAGTTCAAAAGATTAATCAGTAACACCAATAGCTAGTATTATTTCAGTCTGGAAGAAATGACAAATCAGCTGTAGGAAGCCATTTGAGCTATAAAGAAAGGGAAGACACCTAGACATTAATCATTTCTGTAGAAATACCAAAAAGTTTGGGGAAACATTATACAAAATGAACTTGAAAACTTATTTACAGAATGATTGTGGAAGAGACAGTTCTCCAAAACTGGAACAGTGTTATAGTTTACTTCACAAGAAAGGAGGAAAATAAGTCCAACACATGATGGATTATGCCTTAATCCCCTTGTAAGGAAACAAACACAAATATTAATAATTTACTAACATTAATTTTCAGAAACTTCCTGGACATTGGAATAGCTATTCAGCATTAACTTGTGAGAACAATGACAGAGATCAAGTGCCAGTACAAAGAGGACAGACTCCTAATATAACTGCCATGAAATGTCAACAATCTAACACCAAAGAAAGACTACCTAATAACTAGATCTGTTGTGAGAACATGACCTTGTGCACCCAGTGCAATATGCATGATGTTTTATGTAAATCTTGGTCTATTATTAAGATTATGAATGTACACATAATGAATGTGTATTGAGATGTATTTGTACAACATTCGATGATGGTAACTTATATGTGCCACAACCAATCATCAAAAATAAAATTGTAATTGGTGATCTTGGCTGTTGAAGTTTTTACTTCTATATGTCATATTACTCTAGATTGTCCCCAAACATTAACAATGTCAAGTGCAAACATGAGCTCAATATGGGCAAATGGTGAACCATGGTCGCAATAGATTGCAATACCCTAAATGAATACTTTAAAAACTGTGCCAAACCCAATTCTTCAATCAGTAAAAACAATTCTGATGGTTCAGATGCTGTATCTCTGCATAAGCAACAGGAACCAATAAACAAAAACTTCTCTTGATCAAAAATCACCCCTGATAACATCACCAAATCTATGAACAATCTCAGAAACTCAAAAACAGAGTATAAGTATTATTAAATATGCAGCCTTTGCAATCATATGTCATTAAAATATCTGGCAAACTGTGTTCTCAGTGAAGGTGTATTCCCTAAATGTCTGAAAATGTTTGATACACTCCCAGTCTGCAACAAAAATTCCAAACAATCGCAGAGCTATATTAACAGTTCCCTTTATATCAAAAGCCACAGAAAACCATATACATAATCAAATGTACAATCCTTCTGAAAGCAATGAATTATTGAGTAATAGCAAATTTGGCTTTTGAACTCAACTATCAACAGTGAAAGCAGTTTAATGTCTCTTCAGGAACATGAATGTAGGATATCAGAACATGAGATTCACACGTGAAACTCAGATTTTGTTGTTGTTTTTGGGGTACACGGTCATTCAACGGTGAGGTTATCAGCACCCTTAAAAATATTAAAGGAAACAAATATGGTAAAACTGGCACATTCACTTACCTCACTCACTGCGGCCCACACAATCATGCCATATCACACGTAAAACAAAGGAATTATAGTGACAGGTATTAACCTGGGATTAACACAGAAGTAAAGTGACAGGGAAACTAAAACAATGGCACAAGGATATGTGAGTGGCTGACTATTGACAAAAAATAGCATTAGTGAGCCAGTCAACCTGATAGCACATTAAGATCACCCCCGTAAAATTTGCAGAAACAAGTTGGACGGATCACAAAACCTTAAAACTCTTAACCACACTCATTTCAATTTTACTTAAAATATAGGGCAAATCTGACACTGCCTTTTGCTCAGAAAAAACACAGTCTAATAAAATGTGACATACAGTGATCTGTATGCCACAAGCACCACACGTTGGAGGGTCCTCTTGCTGGAGCAAGAAGCAGTGCATCAGAGGACTGTGGCTTATGCATAGGCGAGTAAGGAGGAACTCATCCCATCTCCATCACTGAAAGGAGGTATGCCATGACCACATAGTGAGCTTTACTAGACAACTTCTTATCTGTCACTTCCAGCCACTCTTCTTCCCATTTATGCATAACTCTATACCTCAACAACGAGAGGATAGCATACTGAAATAACTCAGTAGTTCAACATGCCTCCTTAGCTGCTTCGTCTGCCTTTTCATTCCCTGCAATACCCATGTACCCTGGTACTCAGCAGAAAGACACCTCCTACCCCAGCCATTGTAGTTGGAGGCAGGCATCCAGGCTATCCTGGACTACTTTATCTGCTTGGTACATTGTAGAGAATGAAGGGCACTCAGAGAATCCAAACAGTCATGGAACTTTGCACTCTAAGCTCATCTCATCTCATTTGCTCCAGTGCCCACAAGATCACATATAATTCTGCATTGAAAACAGTAAAGTCTCGAGGCAGTCAGACCTAGATGACACCATCAGGGAAAACAATGAAGCAACCAATGGAGCCCCCTTTTCAACACATCCCTTTTTGACACATCCATAAAGATATCAGTAGCTTGTGGTGCGCAGTTAAAATGTCATAAAATAATGTATTAAAAACATAAGCAGGAGTGCAATCCGTCTTGTACTGCAAATCTAAACTTACTATGTGCCTCTGCGGTTACCATGGTGGCAGGTGGTTAAAACCATCTATTTGAGATTTCACGTGCTACACACCAAGTGACTCCTGCAATGCTGCATGCATGCTCATGGACAGTTGGAGAAAAGGTGTTCCAGAGGTGGACGAACGACAGTACGGTATGCAGATGAAGTCCGAGCTGCAAGGAACTTACATGTCTGATGCACCATGAGGAGCTTCTGCGGGACAGTGAGCCATGGTTGCCCAGCCTCAGCACAGACACTGGGTATGGGGCTAGTCCTGTAAGCACAGGTGGGCAGCATAATCCACTCATGGTGATAGCATTAGTAATCTTCAGGTAGGAAGGCCTGACTGACCCATACACTATGCACCCACAGACTTGCATAAAAGCTGTATAAAACTGGAGCATGTGCAGCCTGTCTGTTTCCCAAAATGTATGGCTAAGGCACTTAATTTTCCATTCTCCTGTTCAAAACAAGCCCTGTTGACAGTGCATTTCAGTGGCTTTCATTCAAACATTTCTCCTTCCAGTAGGTGGATCCACAGTGGGAAGTGGTCAGTGGAATGAATATCAGTTGATTCCCACTGTGCTGAGTGTGCAAGGGCCAAAGAGCAGAAAGAGAGCTCACTGGCTGAGGGTGACCCAGTAGCAGCCAAGAAATGAGTGGAGGATGCATGTCTTCTGAGACATCATGGGGTTCTCCAAGACTTGACCCCTGGGGCAAGTGCAGTTCAAACCCTTAATTCATTATGGGCATTGAAACCACTCAGTAGGAGAAATGGGCAGGGAAGTTGTGCAATAAGGTCTGGGAGAGCCTCAGTCTACTTTATCTTGCAGAGGTAAACAGAGGGAGCAAATGGTGAACTTCTGGTCCACATGAACAGCAATGGCTACTGCTTGTAGGTTAGTAAGCAAGCAGAGAGCAGAGGAATGGTGTTTGTTATAGATAAACATAAAACCCCTTCTTTCACTCTGTGTTCAATAAGGTCATCCTTTGGTGAAGGGTATAACCCCATATTGCAGAAGTGTCAATGGCTTTAAAATGTGTTTCTTGTAAGCACAAGCACATGAGACATGCCTGTCCCATGGGTTTCAATTCCTCTATATGTGTCTTTAGCCCATTCATGTTCCACTGTTGTAGGGGAATCATTTATCAAGGGGGTAGCACTTTCATCCTCCTTTCTGCCAGGGGACACTGTTTTGGGGCAAAATTCATGCCCTAGGCCAACATCAAGCTCCACTGGCTCCAAAGATGGATCATGAGAAACTTGGTCTCAGTCAGTGGCTGAGTCTTTGCCTTTGTCCTTGATTTCCCCCCCCCCCCCCCCCCCCCCTCGGGTAGGCTTCAGAGACAACCACAGCAGTGGTAGTGGCCATACTGGACAGTGGACCAGACAAACTTTGGAGGAGCAGGGAGCTCTGCAATGTTGGCTGCCACTGCCTTTTCTGATGGTCTGGGAGGAATTATAGGCTTCAAAGTAACTGCAGCAGCACAAGTGCACTGACAAATGCAGGTGCTAGTGCTGACACTAGCAGCCTCAGGTCATATAGCAGCACTGGTTTTCTGAATTGGCTGTTTAACAACCAAAGCAAAGGAGGTAGTGAATGTGGGAGGCTGCACGGCTTTATAAATCTTTTTGGCTGGAGAATGGATAGGGACGGATGCACGAGTCAAGGAGAGGGATAGTAAGAGGCAGGTCTTTCAATAGTTGACTCAGCACCTGCACAATAAGATGCAAGGAGTTCAGAGGGTAGGGCATAAAGGGGTAGAGTGATTAAAGGGGGGGGGTGGAGTTGAAGTGGGGGAGGTAAGGTTAGTGTAGATTTAGGCCAGGAGGATTGTGAGAGTGCAGGATATGCTGAACAAATAGATGTGTAATTCTGGGAAACTAATGCTGGAGGGGTAACCAAATGGGTCGCATAGTGAAGCAGCTGTTTAAGTCAGCAGCTGGATGGTCAAGTTTGCAATTTGAAACAGTTTGGTGGTGGCCATTCATGAGAGTAGACAGTTTGTTACTTGTCATGCCCACATAGAATGCTACACAGTAATTTCAGCATAACTGATATATTACATGGCTACTATTAAATGTGGCACTGTCTTTTATAGGATAGGAAGTGCCTGTAACTGGACTGCAGTAGGAGGTGGTGGTGGCAACTGTGTGTTTGGGACAGGTCTTGCACTTGTGTTGACCACAAGGAAATGAACCATGGGGAGTGGGACTGGGAGCAGGATTGAAATAGGAAGACTAGGATATTCTGTGGATTGAATGAGTAGCAGCGCACAAAGTTGGATGATTTATGTGAGGTATCCCTCATCTCAGTGCATGACAAGAGGTAGCTGAAGACATGGTTGAGCTTTTCAAGGCTAGAGCACTACTAAGAGATCAGAAGTCTGCTACCTCTCATCGTGCCTTGAGATGAAGGATATCTTATTCAAAATCCTACACACATTTTCCAATGGTGTGTTCCACCTACTACACTGTGGGTATTCACATGTACCATTGAAAGTAGCTGCAAAAAATACAGCATTGTATGACATTTCATGAGATGTGTTGTGAAATACAGGTGTGTGAAAAACTGCCGCATCATGTATGATGTTTTAATTTATCAGTTTTTACTACTAATTCTGTTCACAACACATCTGGCATACAGCATCCACATACAGCACTTCATGTACCTGCAAAATTATATCATTGTATGGTGCATTGTTCAGGAGATATGAAGTCACAAACATTGAGCAATGTGGAAACTAAACTACAGGGTGAAATTTGCTAGAGATACAGGTGAAATGTGTACAGATATGCATGAAATACAGTAAATATTTGTGAAATATACTGACTGCAAAAAAAAAATTGCAACACCAAGATGGAATTGTGTGACAATCTAAAGTTGTTAGGTGTGTCTCTACATCTGAAAGATGATGTCTATTCACATGTTGTGCCAGTTGCATAAGAATGGTGCTAGTAGCGCCACTATGAAGATGTAAATTAGTTTTGTTTTATGTACACACTGTAATAGTTGTGAGCTTTAGTTATCTTTGAGACTGGACGTGGTGAGGCAATGTTAGAATATCATTAATGTGACAAAGACACCATTATCAACACCTCACAGAGTTTGAATGAGGTCATGTAATAGGGCTAAAAGAAGCTGGATTATCCTTCTGCAGCACTGCACAAAGATTTGGCAGGAATGTAGCCACTGGCAGTGGTGGTCACGAGAACGTAGTCACAAGAAGATGGCTCCGGACGGTCATGTGGCACTACTGAGAGGGAAGACAATTGTGTTCGGCTTATGGCTCTGGTGTGTTGTACTGCATCTGCAGCAGCAATCTGAACAGCAGTTGGCACCACAGTGATACAATGAACTGTTAAAAATTGGTTACTTCAAGGACTACTCCAAGCCAGATGCCCTGTAGTGTGCATTCCACTGACCGCAAACCACCACCATCTGCGACTTCAGTGGCGTCAAGCAAGAGCTCACTGGAGAGCAGGGTGGAGGTCTGTTGTGTTTTCTGATGAATGCTGGTTCTACCTCATTACCAGTGATGGCCGTGTGTTGGTTAGAAGAAGGCCAGCTAATGACCTACAACCAACCTGTCTGCATACTAGACACACAGGACCTACACCTGGAATTATGTTCTGGGATGACAGCAGGAGCACTCTTGTGGTTATCCCATGCACCCTGACTTACAAGCTGTACGTCAGCCAGGTGATTCAACCTGTTGTGCAACCATTCATGAACAGCATTCCAGGGGGTGTTTCCCAACAGGATAACACTCGCCCACATACCACTGTTTTAACCCAACATGATCTACAAAGTGTTGACATATTGCCTTGGCCTGCTTGATCACCAGATCTGTCTCCAATCAAGCATACATGGAACATCATTGGACACCACCTCCAGCATTATCCAGAAACAGCATCAAACTTCCATGCATTTACTAACCATGTGCGACAGACATGGAACTCCATCCCATAAACTGACATCCAGCACATGTCTAATGCAATTCATTCATGTTTGTATGCTTGCATTCAACATTCTGGGGTTACACTGGTTATTAATGTACCAGCATTTCACATTTGCAATGGCTTATATCGCACTTACATTAACTTGTGATCTTGCCATGTTAATCACTTAACTATGTTACCTACACAAATGTATTACCAAAACTTCATTACTCTACATTACTTATTTTTTGGTTTTGCAATTTTTCAATCAGTGTACAGGGGAAAACTGCTGGATTGTTTTCAACCAACGTTTGTACATATTTTTAATTATTATCTGGAAAGAAATGCTGTGGGGATAAGCAGCAGCAACATCCTATTGAAGTAGGTGGTGCTGATGGGAAGAGAGAAAGAGGAAGAGGAGATGGAAAGGGAGAGCAGGGAAGGAGACGGACTAACAGAAAATTGAAATAAATAGATAGACCTGGGAAGTGCCAGGTACTCAAATAGTAACATTATAAAATAGAACAACTTCACAATAGATATAGTGTAACTCAGTATTTAAATAAGAATTAGGTAAGAAGATTTGAAATAAAAAAGTCTCATCTCTGCAGTCCTAAAGGTCTCAGTATTTAAATAAGAATTAGGTAAGAATATGTGATATAAACAACTCTCATCTCAGCAGTCCTAGAGGAAATTTCCTGTTTTTTTTTTTTTAAATTGCAAAAATGTTCTTTTCTGAAGAAATTGTACTGTTTGCCTGTAGTTCAGATTCAGTAACTAATGGAAAAATAAAGAGAAAGTTTGAAATTAGCCCTCAAAATCAGTTACATGTAAGGCTTTAATCAATACAACAGCTGATTGAAATGCCACATTGCTGTACTAAGAATGGCCCTATTTGAGGAGATATGCCATTCTATTCCTCCAACCTTTGAACTTACTTAGCCAGTTATAGGGGACCTACAATTTAACACTGACTCTGAAGCACAGTACAACTCTACATTTTTCACATTAAGAAACACTGCCAGAGGTGAATGAAGTGTTAAGTGAGATTAAAATCCTGTGAGTGAACAAGGTTGAAACCCTGACCTACGTATTTGAAGTCTGGCACCTTACAACTCTGCCATCAAGAGACACTAAATTATAACACTAAAAATGTACAATCAAAAAGTACAGATTAACAAAGAAGCCATAGGACAAGTTGGTGAGTTTCTGTATTTAATGGCAATTATAATCAATGACTGGATGGGCAGCAGGGGAAAAACCCACAGGAGTAAAATGGCCTGTAACATTGATAAACTGCCGAGTTTTCAAAATGGAAGTTTCAATGTGACTGGAAAAGAAAGTTTTATCATTAGTTTGTACTTACAGCAGTAAGACAAGAATTATTAATTCAGGAATAGATCGTTGAAAATTACTACAGAAGACAGGAAGACAAACAAATGGACCAAAGAACTGGAGCATAAGAAGTGAATTCATGTTCAGAAAAAAAAAACAGAACACCTTGAATGACTAAAGAGAGGACGTTCATATTCACAGGCTACGTACATTAGTATGTTCTGTAGAAATGATTGGCATTTCAGTCACCTCAGTTCAGCATGTGTCCTGTTGCCTCGTAGTCACCGGGTCCACACTATGGGCCCTGATAACTTGTTCCATATGTGATGGGATCGATGTGCATAAGGTGCAAATGGTATCCTGTGGTACAGCCATGCATGCTGCATTCATTTGGTTCCAATGTTCATCTGTGGTGGTTGACAATGGGCCACAGAGATGCACCCATCATTTCATCATATCCCAACATTTTCATTTGGCAACAAGTCTGGTGATCTGACGGGCCAGGGCAAAGGCTGACATCCTGTGACCTCAAGAAGGCACATCTTCATGCAGCATCATGTGGTCGTGCATGGTCTTCCTGAAAAATGGCATCTGGGGTGTAGTGTAGAAAATTTATCACTATGGGTTGCAGGATGTCATTCACATAAGTCACACTGGTCACAGTGCCCTGGACATACACAAACTGTGATTTGCGGTTGTACCCAATAGCACACCACATCATAAAGCCTCAAGTTGGCCCAGTATGTTTTCTGCAAATGCAGTCACTGTGGTGCCACCCCGTCAGTTGCGAACCAAAATGCAACCATCATATTCAAGCAAACAGAACCTGGATTCATCCAAAAACAGTATATGATGCCATTTCTGTTGCCACTATGTTGTTCCATACACCATGGCCTTCTAGCATGTTTCTGCACATTTGTCAAAGATAGGCAGATACTTGGATGACATACACATAACCCATGCCATAATAAGTGTTGATGGACTGTGATCCCTGATAGTGTAAGGTGTATTACACTGTCCCACTGTTGAGCCAGAGCTGAGTTGGACACAGATCTGTCCTGCAATGCCATTCAGATGAGGTGTCAATCTTCTGGGTGGTGTGACCTTACCCATCTCATCAGGTTCTACGGCCTTCCGTGAACCATTCTGCACACACCCGTTGCACTGCCAAAACTCTTTGTCCCACATGAGCATCAGTTTCCTGGATGGATGCATAATATCCCCTCATACCAATAAGAGCACTTTTTCAGACTCACTAATTTGATGGTATGGTTTGTGCATACATTTGTGAAGCATCCTGCACATCTGCTCAAGTCACACTGATCCATTACCTTCAGTTTATAGCGACAACAAGACCGGCAGGAAAATTTTGCTGGCAGGTGGTCTTGCACCACGATATCTATGTTGACCTTCAACCCGTGGGCCGATATGGTTCAGATGCTCATTATTTCTGCAAAACATGCTAATGTACATGTCCTGTGATGATGTATGTCCTATCTCTAGTTGTTTAGGAACATGAGTGTAATTTTGAATGAAATGAGGTTGTCAGGAGATGTAGGCAGGTGAACAGATGGTAGAGGGACCAAGATAGTTATTTGATGTGTTCCATAAAATTATAAAACATTAAGGCAGTGACCTAAAGGATGGTGCATAGACAAAATGAGAAATTATGCTGGAGCAGTATGGATGCACATTGCACAAGTTTGTGATACATGGAGAAGTCTGGAGAAGACTACTTCAGCAGTGGATTAGCAGATGGTAATAATGATGATGAATATATTATTTCCACATGCATTTGTATTCTGCCCTCTGTTCAGCTGGGAGTGTACACACATTCTAGTTTTCTTGAGTAATTACTAATTAATACTTTGTTAGAATTTCCCCTTACACTATGAAGTATTAACTGTTTTCTTAACATGACTGCACAATTATACAACCAAAAGCTTCATCATTATGGCTAAAGTACCAATTTTAAAAGACAGTAAACAAAACATAATGCCAGTTTTTGGTGTTTTACAACAATGTTTTTAAAAGTTATAAAAAGTACAGTGTGGAGTTACTACTTACACTCTTTATAAACGTCACCCACTGCAGCAAAATCATTTATATCATCAAGAAGAATTGTTACTTTCACAACTGAAACATAAATCAAACTGTCAGTAACATTATTCCAAATACTTGGAAACTTATGTTAAGCTGTAACAATGCAGATAAATTATAATTTTTAATAAGCAAGTATATGTATTAACAAAAATTAAGATCAGATAAGGATCCATTACTTAAAGTGAGGATATGTCGTTGTCAAGAAATAAAATGAGAAAGAGATGGTAATAACGAGCTGAAAATACATCAAATGGTTAGTTTAAGGAACCATTCTTATATTCACCTGATGTGATAGGAAACTTGAACCAGAGAGAAAAACTATCCCTTGAATCCTGTCCTCCAAGATAAGAGTCTACAACTGCATTATCTTCCTCAGTGAGTATATTCATTGTTATATTCACTAACATACTAATCACATTTGGAGGATGTATCCACCTACAGAAGTTCGGCCTGTTATTTGAGAAGTGTGCTATATCAACCCAATTGTTAGTCACAGAATCAAACAAATTTCACAGTCGTACAGATCTGAGAAAGAACTAACAGAAAACTGACAGCTGCCAACAAGTTCTACAGCAGTGATGAACTGATGAATCATCAGCATTACATTAAACATAATCCATACTTTCTACCTTCATGAAAGTGTTGCACACATTACCCTGAGGTCAATATCCCATTACTACTGAATAATGATGCTGTGCTGGACTTAAGACTTTAAGAATGACTCCACAGTAAAATATATTCACTGAACATAGCAAGGGAAGGGAATATTAAGTGACATAAAATACCATGGTGTCAGTGATAGCACAGTGTGACTAATGACAGTGACCATTATATTTTGAATGCCTTTTTGTACAATATGTATTAGATATGGGAATCTTCAGCATGGAAAATATTATGCTGAGAGTCAATGTAAGAAGAGTCATGTGGAATACTGTGGTCTTGGTGATAAGATTGGAAAATATTTCTGGCTGCATCTAACCTGACATTGACAAGATTGGGGGGGGGGGGGGGGGGGGGGAAATGGGAAGGTAATCATAGAAACCCCATGTGTAGCTGAAAACATGTGTGCATTCAAGTAGTATTGTATTTCTTCACCAACCTGAAAAAATACCTATTAAATTTTACTCACACAGGAATTTGGTGTGTGACCATTTCCAGAAGAGACAAATTTTGTAGAATACAAATCAACATCAGGTGTATTTTTGCAGTCCCTGGATTATGAGGTTAAGATTATAAGGAAATTAATTATTTGCTCCAGTAATTTCCTGTGTATCTAACAGTTACAATTCAAAGAAAGATGATGAGACTTTCCAAACAAAAGCACTGGCAGGTCGATAGACACACAAACATACACACAAAATTCAAGCTTCGGTGCTTGTGTCTGTGTATATGCGGATGGATATGTGTGTGTGTGTGTGTGTGCGAGTGTATACCTGTCCTTTTACCCCCCTAAGGTAAGTCTTTCCGCTCCCGGGATTGGAATGACTCCTTACCCTCTCCCTTAAAACCCAAATCCTTTCGTCTTTCCCTCTCCTTCCCTCTTTCCTGATGAGGCAACCGTTGGTTGCGAAAGCTTGAATTTTGTGTGTATGTTTGTGTTTGTTTGTGTGTCTATCGACCTGCCAGCGCTTTTGTTTGGTAAGTCTCATCTTTATTTTTAGATATAGTTACAATTCAAAGTCAGACTAGATCCTCCCCTGAATTTTAGAATGGGAAAATTATTGCTTCTCTCCATAAAAATGGATACTCTATGGAACCACATAACATTGAAGAGATTTGATCCTGTGGAAATAATGCTGCTCTGCATGGGATAATCCTTTTGGCTTATTTCTCATTACTTTGTACTTCACTAGAGTAGTTATTGCACATTTTTTATTGTTCACAGATTTTCTTCTCTCTATCCTCGATGTCCTATCACTGAGCTGCATCTGGAATGGCTGGAGAGCAGAATGTGGGCTATATGGGTGAGAAAATCTTGAAAACTGGGTTCAAGTTTGTCATAATGAGAAGGTGTGCTTTTCTGAGTATAAGGATCATCAGTCACTGAATCCCTAGGAAAAAGTGCTATGCCCCAATTGCTTACTGCGTGCAATGAAATCTTCTGTAGGAATAATGGATAGGGGCACTGGTTCGGCAGCTCCATGATTGCATGATTGTCTAAGTGGTGCTGGATTGAATACATTACAATTAAGTATGGCGTACTCAGTCCAACAACAGCCACTTCTAGTTTATTAGGATAACATGTGAAGACTGGACTGTGTCACTTATAAACTCTGCTGCAACACCTTTGATCCTTTTCCCCATTTAGCTTACCATTCTTGTTAGAGGTAAGAGCCCTTTAGTACAAGAGAATCATATACCTTACAATTTAAGAATATCTCTTGCAGGTATACTCACATGGGTCTACATTATTTCCTCCACAGAGGCTCTTATGAAGGAGCCACTGGCTCTGTAAGCTTGTCTAATTACAACCCTCTTATGTGTGTGTTCCACTGTCACTTGGTGAGTAGATTTTTTATCTATACAATTACATTATTTTGTCAAAAATTGATTTTTCTCGTTGTTACAATAGTTTTGGAGTTATTTAACTGTCTGAGAGTCTGTCAGTGGCTGAGATAGATGACGCTTTCTGCAATATATGTATTCTCCCCATGGAACTAGCTGTAAAAGGGAATAATAATATCCACAATTACAATACTATAAAACAGAGAAGTGTTTTCAGTGCAGCCAACTGAATTTCTGTAGTGGTTAATAAACTGAATTTTCATTTGGAAGGAGCACATTTTAAATTCTCATGTGACCATCCTAATTTATGTTTTCAATGGTTTTCATCAAATTGATTAACATAACTGTGAGGATAGTTCCTTTGAAAATGGAACTGCCAATTTTCAAACTCATCATTGTCAGTGGCTTTTGCTGTGTGTTTAATGACCTCTTACAAGAAGGTTTTCAATAAGATACTAAAAGCTGAAGAAAAATGTTTGTTGGAAACATCAAACGAAGTCAGGAGCACGTGAAAGATAAGCAACAGAGAAACAGGAAAATCAGACAATATTAGCAAAAGCCTGAAGCTCAAAGTAAACAATGGAATAACAGAAAATCCTGTAGTTGTTGGCAATAGTTTCAACAAATACTTTACAGACATATGCCAAAGAATTACACAGAATAAAAAATATGACCCTCTGCAAACTGTATAGCTGCTTAAAAGTAAGAATGGCTCCACCATTAACTCATATTATTTGTATTCAACAACAGAGCAAGAGATTTTGAAAGTGATACAGGAATTAGAGGTGTTAAAAACACATGAAACAGCCAAACTGCTTGGCCACTTAATTCATGCCTGAAGAAAGGTAATTTCCCAGATACGATGAAAATAGCTAGGATCTTGCCATTGTACAAGAGAGGCGGTCTAACGAGCTTTGACAATGTCAGACCGGTTAGTCTATCCATTTTCTCAAAAGTGCTTGGGGAAAAAATCATATATATGACATTCATCATATTTCAAAAGGAATGGCACCATATAATGGTAGACAGTCTGGATTTCAGAAAGTAACCGTTTCAGCTGCATTTGAGTGTATAAATATAATCTCAGTGGGACTACATTAAGGCCAAAACCTCTTAGTATATTTTGTGACTTATGTGACAATTTTGACCTAGTTGACCATGATATTTTTAAAAGGAAACTTCACCACTATGCAATTAGAGAAACAGCTCTTAGTATCATTAAATAATATCTGCAAAATAGAAAACAAGCAGCAAAAATACAATCATAAAAAAGAAATATTTATTTCAATAAATGAGTCACAGTATACCACAGGGTAGCATACTGGAACCTCTGTTCCTGTTATGTATAAATGATTTACCTCTAAACACTGAAAGTGAAATGATTATTTCTGCAGATGATACCACTAACATAACCACTGACAAATTAACAGAATATTGTTGTTGTGGTCTTCAGCCCAGAGACTGGTTTGATGCAGCTCTCCATGCTACTCTATCTTGTGCAATTTTCTTCATCTCCAAGTAACTACTGCACCTACATCCTTCTGAATCTGCTTGGCGTATTCATGTCTTGGTCTCCCTCTACGATTTTTACCCTCCACACTTCCCTCCAGTACTAAATGGGTGATCTCTTGATGCGGCAGAATGTGTCCTATCAACAGATCCCTTCTTCTTGTCAAGTTGTGCCAAAATTCCTCTTCTAACCAATTCTGTTCAGTACCTCCTTATTATTTACATGATCTACCCATCTAATCTTCAGCATTCTTCTGTAGCACCACATTTTGAAAGCTTCTGTTCTCTTCTTGTCTATACTATTTATTGCCCATGTCTCTCTTCCATAAATGGCTACACTCCATACAAATACTTTCAGAAAAGACTTCCTGACAATTAAATCTACACTCAATGTTAAATTTCTCTTCTTCAAAATCACTTTCCTTGCTATAGCCAGTCTACATTTTATATCCTCTCTACTTTGACCATCATCAGTAATTTTGCTCCCCAAATAGCAAAACTCATCTACTACTTCAAGTGTCATTTCCTAATCTAATTCGCTCAGCATCACCTGATTTAATTCAACAACATTCCATTATCCTCATTTTACTCTTGTCGATGTTAATCTTAAATAATCCTTTCAAGACACTGTCCATTCCATTCAACTGTTCTTCCAAGTCCTTTGCTGCCTCGTCTGACAAAATTACAATGTCACTGGCAAACCTCAAAGTCTTTATTTCTTCTCCATGAATTTTAATTCCTATGCCAAATTTCTCTTTTGTTTCCTTTACTGCTTGCTCAGTATACAGATTGAATTACATCATGGATAGGCTACAACCCCCACTTCTCACCCTTCTCAACCACTACTTCCTTTTCATACCTGTCAATTCTTATAACTGCCATCTGCTTTCTGTACAAATTGTAAATAGCTTTTCACTCCCTGTATTTTACTTCTGCAGCCTTCAGAATTCGAAAGAGATATTCCAGCCAATACAGTCAAAAGCTTTCTCTGAGTCTACAAATGCTAGAAATGTAGGTTTGCCTTTCCTTAACCTATCTTCTAAGATATGTCATAGGATCAGTATTGCCTCACGTGTTCCAACATTTCCATGGAATCCAAACTGATCTTCCCCAAGGTCAGCTTCTACCAGTTTCTCCATTCATTTATAAAGAATTCGTGTCAGTATTTTGCAACTGTGACTTATGAAACTGACAGTTCAGTAATTTTCACACCTGTCAACACCTGCTTTCTTTGGGATTGGAATTATTATATTCTTTTTTAAGTCTGGGGGTATTACACCCATCTCATACATCTTGCTAACCAGACTGAACAGTTTTGTCACTACTGCCTCTCCCGAGGCTATCAGTAGTTCTAATGGAATGTTGTCTACTCCCAGGGCCTTGTTATGACTTAGGTCATTCAGTGCTCTGTCGAATTCTTCACGCTGTATCGTATCTCCCATTTCATTTTCATCTACATCCTCTTCCATTTCCATAATATTGTCCTCAAGTACCTCGCCCTTTTATAGACCCTCTATATACATACTCATTCCACCTTTCTGCTTTCCCTTCTTTGCTTAGGACTGGTTTTCCAACTGAACTCTCAATATTCATACAAGTGGTTCTCTTTTCTCCAAAGGTCTCTAACTTTCCTGTAGGCAGTGTCTATCTTGTCCCTAGTAATATGTGCCCCTACATCCTTGCTTTTATCCTCTAGCCAGCCCTGCTTAGCCATTTTGCACTTTCTGTCAATCACATTTTTTAGATGAAACTTCCTGGCAGATTAAAACTGTGTGCCAGACCAAGAATCAAACTCGGGACCTTTGCCTTTCGCAGACAAGTGCTCTACCATCTGAGCTACCCAAGCACGACTCACGCCCCGTCCTCACAGCCTCACTTCTGCCAGTACCTCGCCTCCTACCTTTCAAACTTTACAGAAGCTCGCAGGAGAGCTTCTGTAAAGTTTGGAAGGTAGGAGGCGAGGTACTGGCAGAAGTGAGGCTGTGAGGACGGGGCGCGAGTTGTGCTTGGCTAGATCAGATGGTAGAACACTTGCCCGCAAAAGGCAAAGGCAAGTTCGAGTCTCGGTCCGCCTGGCACACAGTTTTAATCTGCCAGGAAGTTTCATATCAGTGCACACTCCGCTGCTGAGTGAAAATCTCATACATTTTTTAGATGTTTGTATTCCTTTTCTCTTGCTTCATTTATTGCATTTTTATATTTTCTCCTTTCATCAATTAAATTCAATATCTCTTCTGTTACCCAAGGATTTCTACTAGCCCTCGCCTTTTTACCTACTTGAACCTCTGCTGCCCTCAGTATTTCATCTCTCAAAGCTACCCATTCTTCTTCTACTGTATTTCTTTCCCTGTTCTTGTCAGTTGTTCCCTAATGATCTCTCTGAAACTCTCTACAACCTCTGGTTCTTTCAGTTTATCCAGGTCTCACCTTTTTGCAGTTTCTTCACTTTTAATCTATAATTCATAACCAATAAATGTTGTCAGTGGCCATATCTGCCCCTGGAAATGTCTTACAATTTAAAACCTGGTTCCTAAATCTCCGTCTTACCATCATATAATGTATCAGAAACCTTCCAGTGTCTCCAGGCCTCTTCCACGTATACAATCTTCTTTCATGATTCTTAAACCAAGGTTATGCTCTGTGCACAATTCTACCAATTATCCCCATTCCATATTCATCTACTACTTTTCCATCTCTTCCTTTTCCTACTGTTGAATTCCAGTCCCCCATGACTTAAATTTTCATCTCCCTTCACTATCTGAATAATTTATTTTATTTCATCATACATTTCTTCAATCTCTTGCCCATCTGCAGAGCTAGTTGACATGTAAACTTGTTCTACTGTGGTAAGCGTGGGTTCTGTGTCTATCTTGATTACAATAATGCGTTCACTACATTGTTCATAGCAGCTTATCCGTATTCCTATTTTTTATTTATTATTGAACCTACTCCTGCTTTACCCCTATTTGACTTTGTATTTATAACCCTGTATTCATTTGACTAGAAGTATTGTTCCTCCTGCCACCAAACTTCATTCATTCCCATTATAACAATAACCTATCCATTTCCCTTTTTAAATTTTTCTAACCTACCTGCCCAATTAAAGGATTTGGCATTCCATGCTCCAATCCACAGGACGTCAATTTTCTTTCTACTGATAACAATGTCCTGCTGAGTAGTCCCCAGATATCACAACAGAAAGCAAATTGATCCTCAAGTATCATTCAGTGGCTTGAAACCAATAGACTCATTCTCAATAATTAGAAAACTAAAGCAATACTGTTCAGAAACAATAATAGAAGAAAAAGATGTAAATGTAGTTCAAAACAAAATTCTTAGGGCTAACTTTAGATTACTGTTTACTGTGGGAAGACCACATTGATATTGTGACTAGCAAACTAAGTGCTGCCATATTTGTTCTCTGAAATATTAAAAACACTATAGCTGGAGTCACGAATGACGGTGGTCAAATTTAGGCTCGTCCAGCATACCTATGTCAAGCATTTTCTGACACCCAATGAGCTTTCAGTAATGTTTTGAGCCATCAGCTGTGAATGTCGCACCCAACACTAACATTTACCGTGACCGCAGAGAGTTCTTTAGTGATTTTTATTCCATTTGTTGCAAGGTATCTTAGTTGATGGTTGTGCTAAGCAACAAATTCTACACAAGCAAGTGAGAGACATAATTTACAGGATACATGTTTACATCAAGCACAGAGGACATGTGTACACATACCGCAACTGTTGCTTGGAACCCACAACAATGTAATCCCCGGCCATTTCTCAATCTGCACAAACTGCTGTCATTTGTGAATCTGACTACAGTGGCAGATGACATTATGCAAATGATATATTTCTCATACTTTAATGCTATTATGACCTATGGCAAAGAAATATGGGATCAGTCGAGTGATGATTAACTGAAAAAAGTAGCAATCAGAGTAATGGCTAATGCAAGAACAGTAGACAGCTGCAGCTTAAAATTCTAACCATCTACAAAATGCATGTATACAAATTACTACTTTGTGTTTGGGAAAATAAGAACAAATTCATTAAAAATGAAGTCATACATTGTCAAGTTACCAGAAACAGTATGAAGTTTAGTGTTCCTGAACATAACACAGCTACACATGACAAACATTGCTTGTATGGCAATAAAACATTAAACTGTTGACTGCTGCATATTTCAAACATCAGCTTGAATGATAAATTTAAACAAACAATAAAACTATTCCTTGTAGAAAGTCCTTTCCACTCAGTCAGTGAATTCATGCTAAAAGCAAAAAATTGAGAATAGTCATACAGTGTAACAGAAGTAAAATGAGTATAGGCAGATTAATAGTAAATTCAAAATGTGTACTTACGTATCGTGTAGTAGAATTAAACTGTGTGTAGGTAGATTGTACAGTATTCCAAAATGTGCAATTCTCTATTGCTATTACTGTATTTAAAAACGAGTTTCTGATAAGTACTAAATGAGAATTATTTTGTATAACAAACATTGCAAATATATCCTTAAATCTGGTCCTTGCAAGTGCATCCAAACCAGCTCAATTAAAAAAAAAGTTAACAGGGCATTAAACCTTAATTTTCCTTGCTCTTTGAAAACTGATCATTAGAATTCATTTGAAAGTTGCTGCAAGAAAAATGTACGTTTAGTTACTCAATGAAGTAAAAATCACTCACATTATCATATTTTTCATCATTTAATACACTGATGCAAATGAGCAGCATAAACATACTTTAGAAGAAGGCGTTTTGGCTGAAGGGTCAAATGTATACCAGTCTTTTCCTTGTGTCCATCTGCTGCTCAATGTCTCCTTTATATGGTGAGCAGCAATCTATCCTTTTTGTAATATTGTCATTATTCCATCCTGGATTTTCCATTGTTGATTTTTATACATAAATATTGATTATATTTCACATCTTGTAAGCTGGCCTCCTCAATACAATTTACAAAATTACTGACTATATAACAATCAATCAACTTTTCAGTTTCAAAAAATTCTGATGTGTATATGACCACTGCATGATGGGATGCCTCACTCTGAAGAATTTTACTGAAATGGACCCTGCCCACAGAAACCTACACTATTATAGAACTTTGGTGTTTATGCTGTGTTCACCTTATTTAATTTATTACAGACTAGGTACATTATACAATTCAAAAAGTCTTCTCATTTTAATTTATGTTACAAAGTACCTTTTCCAAAGGATGAACCAGCTGCTTCAAGAATATTTCCCAGATTAGTAAATGCTGCTCTTGCTTGACCCACTACTCCATTATCTGCAAGTTTCTTTGTGTCTTTGTCAACTCCAATGGTGCCAGATACATAGACCATATTATCCACACATACTGCCTGACTGCAACAAACAAAGCAAAAATATGAGTGCATTTGAAAATCACAGACATACACAAGGTGCCTTAACTTGTAGGATCAAAAATATACCTTTGGTGGATGATTACAAACTGAATACAAATGCAGGTTCCTATAATGAGTCATTCTCCATCTTAAATAACCATCACGTACTGGCAAAAGTGATAAACTCTGTCATGGGGATATCACAGTGATTTTGTATTGTTTTTCAAATTAGAAACATAGTGTTGATGAAATTCTCAGCTATCTTATGATATGTAAGCCTCATATGCATTGAGCAAGACCTTGTACAAACCAAAATATTAATATTCAGTAACTGTTTCCTAATCTCTCTGCCATCTGTACTGAATTTTGGCTCTTAAGGTCTGGGACACCCTACACTATTACAGGTCCAATTAGGCATTGAGAATGGAACATTTGTTACTATTGTTATCTGTGTACTGAATGATGACAAATTTTCCAGGCTATACTAATTATAAATGTATCATGAGTAACAATTTGTTGAAAAATATACTTTACGTGATAACTGCTCCTCTTTTGAAATTATGAGAAATTATTTGCTGATAAGCTGTTCCTTTGAATAAATGGATTTTGTTTTGGAAAATGCTGCTTGCTGGTTCCACTACACAAACCTAAGTCAGTAAGCATACATTTATGTTCTACAATGTCCAGAATATGTATGATGGCCTGAAAATTTTGACTGCCCCTTTCTTTCATTACAGGAACAAGTTAGCCTTCTGGTAAAATGCTGGATATAATTGTTTCTGCATCTCATGTAATCAACCTGTAAATTTCAGGCTATTCATTTGACACACAACAACTGCAACATTTACCAGATGTTTAATTAATCCTTTTAGGACAGTTTTGTAGGTATACGTATTTATTTTCAAACAGATAAAATGAATGATTTTCTAGGTGCAAGGATCTTACAGGGCCCCTATAGTCAAAAGAATATTGAAAAATTCATTCATTTAATTCATTCTCTGATGTTGCCCTAAATTAAAGAAGTTCTTTTTATAGCATTCCAATATTTACTAGATTCAAACAATGCATTTAATAAATGTAATGGTACAAACTCAAATATAAAGAGAATGAAGCTGGATTTTGAAAGTATCATTATCAAATTTTAACCACAGGTAAAATAAGGTCAACAGATATGCAAACAAATCAGGAAGTTCAGTTTGATGTGCTGACTGAAAGACAAGAGTGCTGGCATCTTTCTTATATTTTTACTCTTTTGCTGTCATATGGAATTGTCTCCTGGAGCAGTGCACAAGAGAAACTACCAGATTACTGCTAACAGAGACTTCACACCAGCAGTCGAAATATGCAGTGTGGCAGGCAGAAAACAGTGCCTCCATCTCATCTTAAGGTTTTTTTTTTTAAGCTCCAACATGAAGATTTGATTTGATTTATTTCATGTTCCATAGGCCCAACTGTGTTGGGTTCACAAGGATGTGGAATGAGTCAGTTTTTACAGATACATTATGATAATCTTATAGCATATACAGACATTTGAGTACATAATTATATAAAAATTTATACAGTGAAATCTTTGAGCAGCAATACAGTAAAAAGAAAATACGTTAAAGCACTAAAGAAAACTGATACAGAGCACACACAGATACAGAGCTTAAGTTAAATAACATTCTTAGTGGCATTATGTCAACATGTACTATATAATATTAAAATTTTACAATTTATTTAGTTAAAAATTCATCTAGACTGTAAAAAGCTTTTTCTAGTAGAAATATTTTTAGTGTTTTCTTAAACTTACTCTTGTTATGAATCTCTGTCTTTATTTCAGAAGGAAGAGCAATGAAGAGTTTTGTTCCAGTGCAGTGGATACCCTTTTACACCAAGCTCAAATTTCTATGCTTGCTGTGTATGTCATTCTTCCTCCGTGTGTTATGCTCATGATAATTACTGTTTGGTTGAAATTTCTCTCTATTTTTACAAACAAAACACATGAGAGAAAAAAATATATTGACATGTAGTTGTGTGTATTTTAAGTTTTTGAAAGCTGTTTCCACACGAGTCTCTTGGGCGCAATCCACATATAATTCTTAAAGCTCGCTTCTGTGCAATGAACACTTTCCTCGCTAATGGCTGGTTGTCCCAAAAAATAATTCCGTACTCAATGAGAGAATGAAAATAGCCATAGTATGCCACTTTTGCAGTGTTAGGTTCAACACATGTAGTGACAACCCATAAAGCAAAGGTAGCAGAGCTAAGCCTCTTACAGATATCAATAATATGTGAAGAGCAGTTCATTTTCTTGTCAATGTGCACTCCAAGAAATTTTGTTGTTTCCATTCTTTCTATTGGTTGATTACCACATGTTACACTTACCTCTCTCTCTCTTTCTGTTTCTGTACAGAATTGAATAAAGCTGGTCTTACTGGAATTTAATGAGAGACCATTCACTTTTAACCAGTTAACCACATCTGAGAGTATGTGATTAATGAGTTCCTCAAGAATGTTGTCTGTTCTACTGCTCACAAAAATTGTGGTATCATCAGCAAATAATGTAAATTTACAAGGCAGGCTTGTACATGATGGTAGATCATTTATAAAAATTAGGAATAATAGTGGCCCAAGAATTGAGCCCTGAGGCACTCCACATGTAATTGAACTCCATTCAGAATCTGAAGTAGCGTCACATACCCCACTCGAGATATTCAAGACAACTTTTTGTTTTCTGTCTTGAAGGTACGACTGTAGCCAATTGCCTGCAACACCACTTATTCCCACTAATTTTGCTTTTTGCAAGAGAATCTGGTGATCAACACAGTCAAATGCTTTGGATAAATCACAGAAGACACCAAGTGCTAGCATTTTTTCATTAAGAGTTTCTAGGACTTCATTTTCAAGTGCATAGACTGCATCTTCTGTTGAATGGCCCTTTTGAAAGCCAAATTGGCTCTTGCTGAGAACTCCATTCTCAAGAGATGATCAGTAATTCTTACATGTATTCGCTTTTCTAGAATTTTGGAGGAAGCTGCCAGCAAAGAGATAGGTTGATAGTTAGTTAAGCTTTATCGCCCTTTTTGTACAGGGGCTTCACAACTGCATACTTAAGTCTACAGGAAACAACACCTTTCTGAAGGGAAGCATTGAAAATATGAAAGAGAATGTCCCTTATCCACACACAAGAATATTTCAATAAATTACTAGATATATTATCAACCCCTGCAGAGTTCTTACTTTTTAGAGACACGATGATTTTTTGAATTTCTTCTACAGTTACAAGATTAAGGTGCATTTCTGAAATTGTGTTTGAATATACTGCTTGACAAAAAGTTACACCTTCATCAACATTGGGCTTGCAACCAATCTGTTGAGTTACTGATAGGAAATGTTTATTAAAAATCTCAGTCACCGTTTTGGGGTTATCTACTAGGGTACCTTCATATCTGATTTTATTTACATCTTCTTTGCTTGTTGTATCTCTTCCTGTTTCTTTTTTTACAATGCTCCAAATTGTTTTTATTTGATTATTAGAATTATCTGTTTTCTTCTCATAATAAAGTGCTTTTGATTTCTGTATTAGTTTCTTCAAAATTTTACAGTATCATCTTTAGTGTTTCCATTTTTATACATCTTTACACAATCTTATTGCAGCATAAGTTTCCCTTTTGGGTTACATGACTGTTTTATACCTTTTGTAATCCAAGGCTTACTTACAGAATTGGAAGCACTGTTTCTGACCCATTTCTTGGGAAATATTTCTTCAAAAAGAGCACAGAATTCATTTATAAAACAGTTAAATTTTGTTTCAACATCATTATGGCTATATACTAAAGACCAATCCATTTGCTGCAACCTGTGGTTGAAAGTTACTTTTGCCTCTTCATTCATTACTCTTATGAATTTCCACTGAGGAAATTCTTTTTTGAACAGATTAACGTCATAAAGAGTGAGAATTTGTCCATCATGATCTGAAAGCCCACTTATAACCTGCCTGACAGTATAATTCTGATGTCTACTTACATCTAAAAAAATGTTGTCTATCATAGTTTGTCACTCGGATGTAATTCTTGTTAGGAAGTTTATTACTGGTGTCAGATTAAGTAAGGTCATCACAATCTCAAAGTCAATTTTATTCCTATTTTCTGTCAAAGTTTATATTGAAATCACCGAAAACTACAATATCCTTTGCTTTTGAAAGTAACCCTGACAGAAGGAATTCCATTGAATGCAGAAAAGTTTTCATGTCACCTGAAGGAGCCCTGTAGACAGCCAATACTATTATTGTGTCGAATTTAGTTATTATTTCTGTGGCACATGCCACAAATTGTTGTTCCACACAATATTTCTTAATATCTGTAGCTTTGTATACCACACTATCCTTAACATAAATTGCTACTCCATCTTTGTCTTTACTTTCCCTACAGTAGTATGTTACTAAACTATAACTTACTATAGATGGCAAGGCACATTTATCAGTAACATGGTGCTCAGTTAAGCACAAAATCTGAGCATTATTTATACTGTCCTTTCTACTAATGTTAATAAGAAGTGGATCTGTTTTGTTTAAGAGGCCCCTTATATTTTGATGAAAGAAAGAGATGCCTTCCTCTTTGTTTTTCATTCTATTAGTGCTGTTACCTGACTGAGAATCCACTGGAGTCTGTCTTGAGACAGGGGAGAGGGAACACTTGACACTACCTACTGTTGTCCCTTCTTTTTCTTCAGACCCACACATAAAAAATCGTTGAGATGAGAAGGAGGCTCAGCATTTCTTCTGCCCAACAGCCTTCTATTTGTTGTTGTCAATGGTGATGCTGTTTCTGACACTTCAAATGTTGGTTCTGCCACTACTACTCTTTTTCCTTGTGAACTTTGAGTCTTCTCGTTTTTCCTGTTTTTGTCTAAAACATATTTGGATGATGAGGAACTGTAGTTCTTTTGTCATTGAAATCGATGTCCACTGTTCTTTCTGTTAAAATTTCGTCTTTTTTTACATGTTTTGCTGGTGCTGATGATGGTTCTAATGCTTTTACCTTTTTTTTGAAGTGTTTTTGTTATAGAGTCAAGTGATGGTGATGCAATTATCATTTCGATTTTGAATTTATTTTGGTGGTTTTTTATTAGCTTGGTTATCAGGTTTGCCAGATATTCTTTCCCCAAGCCATTGAGGTGAAGCCGTGTTGCATGTGGAATCTACGTCCAATACTGCTTATATCAATGCATTTCACATTTTTAAAATGTCTGCAGATTTTTGCAAACTGATTGTTGGCTTTTTTTATTTCCCTGTTAACACATGACCATCTTACAAGATCATAGTGATGCGGAATATTGACCAGTATTACGTTAGTGTGAGTGAGGTTCCTCAGACTCTGTTTAAGATCGCGCGCTGCACTCACCATTTCATTTTTGTAGACGTCGTTTGCGCCTCCCAGAAGTACAACGAAGTCTTTATCACGCAGATTTTTTGCCTCTGCAGATACAGTAATTTTTTTAATTTCGCTAAGTGAGGTTCCCGGTTGAAAGCTAACGCACAAGTTGAAAGGCTCAAATGGCTCTGAGCACTATGGGACTCAACATCTTAGGTCATAAGTCCCCTAGAACTTAGAACTACTTAAACCTAACTAACCTAAGGACATCACACACACCCATGCCCGAGGCAGGATTCGAACCTGCGACCGTAGCAGTCCCGCGGTTCCGGACTGCAGCGCCAGAACCGCTAGACCACCGTGGCCGGCACACAAGTTGAAAGCTAACATACTAATCTATGCCAATTTAAATATCAATACAATGAATTCAAATATTGTCACCAATACTTACTTGAACGTACTGATCAATTAGCCCTATACTTGTTCAAAATCCAGACCTATCAGATCATCTCCTACAGAAGCAGATATTTACATAGAATAGCTGACAACATTAAATGCATATAAAAGGGTCTATTCAGAACCAAACCTATATAAACTTGCAGTTCAGTTACAATACCAAACTTTGGAGGAAGTGTATCCCAAAACAAATACCATATTTGCATGAATATAGGCTGTGTGTGAACATAGGCCACACCTAAACTTTTGGCATCAGATTGGAAAGTATTACCATGCACAGTGCCAGGACTATAGCAAACAGCCTGCATTGTGGCAAGCCACACCTGCTACCATTCCTGACAGCCACTATGCATATCTTCAACTTATTGTGGACCAGCAGTACATGATACAGCCACAAAATTGTGCTGGCAGCCTTACATAACTGAGCAGAGCAAAGCAACAATATTATGCTTTGTACTTTGGGCACAACAGTACAGATTTTGCATATTGAGAGATCTGGTGATGTGATTAATTTAAGAGAGTTAGGAACTTCAGAGTTTAGGGCATGAGAAAAACTGATCATTTGGTTTGTGAGTGGTGATGGGAAAGGAACATTCTAGTTACACAGTGAAATTTAAAGTTCAAGTTATCAGAAAGCACAAAACTGGACAAAAATTTGATTTTAATGAAAAACATGTTCATCAGTGATGTGCAAGTGAAAACTCTTACATAGTTTGAAAAGCTGGAGTTCATTTAGAAAGCAAAAGTGCAGATATCAGCCAAAGAAAAAGTCTTGCTTGATTTTGTAGCTGAAGACAGAAAATTTGGATATGCCATTACAACTGAATTGAAGGCTGCAAGTTAGCACATAAAAACATTTCCCCAATGAAATTTAAAGTTTCATATGGGTGAGTCCGGCAGTTTATGCAATTAAATAATCTTCCTGTTCACTGCAGAGCTCCAGTTGTGCAAAAACTGCTTCAAGCTTATGAAAACAGATTGATATCTTTTCAGCATCATGTGCTCTGGCTTCAACGCAAAAATTTATTTACATTACCAAATAGGTAATTCAGACCAAACACCAGTCTATGTTGATATGCCGAACTGCACTATAGTAAATAATATTAAATAATGCAGGGGAATGTAGTATGCACTGTGGTAAATAATGTAGCGGAACATCGTGTGCAAATATGTACATGTGGTGGTGAAAAGCAACGGTGCACAATGATGTTGAGCAGTACAGATGATGTGAAAATTGCCACTGTATTTGGTTTTTAATTTGAAACTCTTCCCCATGGGAGCAAGCTTCCCAGCTGCTATTATTCTAAGAGCTCATGATGGTGGGTGGATACAGAGGAACTGGTCCTACATTGGATTTCAGTGGTGTGGAATAAGTGGTCAGGAGCTCTTCTTTGCTCAGGATCAATGTTTGGATAGGTTCTGTGGGCACACTGGTGATCAAGTGAAACAAATACTGAAAGAAGGAAACAGTGACCTACTGATTATCCCTGGTGGCACGTCAAGTGTGCTGCACCCTTTGGATGTGTGCATCAATCATCAAGTTAGTATAAGACAATTATATAGAAATTATATCATGAACAAAACAACTTTGACAGCAGGAGGCCATTTGCAATGTGCATTTGTCAGTAGTATGCTGTTAAATTCTAGCTGCTTGGTGGTCCATATCAGAAGAACTTTTCCTGATAAGTCTCCAAAAAATTGGAATTTCCAATACTGTTGATGGGACTGAATATGGCCTTTGTGATAAGAGACTGAGCAGCATTCTGGTTCATCTATGAAGGGTGAAGAATCAGACACTGGTGATGCTGAGATGATCGAAAGTGATTGTGCTCGATTTGGGTACCAGTAGGTACAAATAAGCTGCCACAGTTTTGCTTAACAAAAGTTGCTATCCTTTTTCAAAAAAGCTAATGTATTTGCAAACAAGATATAAGTTTTTCTGCTCTTTTCTTCTTAAATCTCTGATGGGTTACAAAAGTAACTGCAACAAATTGTAATGGTATTAATTTCAATCAAAAACATATGTGTATATGTCTTTTGAAATTGACAGTTAATGATCAAAGAGGGAAAATCTCTATTATAGGTCACATCATGATTTTTCAAGTGAATTTTAGGAAAAAGTGTGGCCTATATTTGAGCAGAAATGGTATTAACAAAATGCTTCATAAATTCATGGTACTATTTACATTATGCTACGAAGAAGCATTTCCCAAAAATGTGTACTCCTCAGATAAAAACATTTGGGTGACAAATGGTGTCAAAAGATTTGAACCTCAGGTATTTGGCATACATTTAAAATGAACCAGGTTTTTTGGAATTTTCCAAAAAAACTGGAACATTCATTCATGGAAAGGTACTCCTAGCCAGAAAAAAAATTACAAACACAAAACTGCTGAAGGCAGAAAACAAAAGCAGTGCAGCCTGGAACATTAATCCTACTCCCAACATCACCACTGCTGAAGCCCAGGCTATCCATGATCTGAAGGCTGACCAATCCATCATCATTCTTCCAGTGGACAAAGGTTCAACGACCACGGTCCTTGATCATCGGGAGTATGTGGCTGAGGGACTGCGTCAGCTTTCAGACAACACTACATACAAAGTTTGCCAAGGTAATCCCATTCCTGATGTCCAGGCGGAGCTTCAAGGAATCCTCAGAACCTTAGGCCCCCTACAAAACCTTTCACCTGACTCCATCAACCTCCTGACCCCACCGACACCCCGCACCCCTACCTTCTACCTACTTCCTAAAATTCACAAACCCAATCATCCCAGCCGCCCCATTGTAGCTGGCTACCAAGCCCCCACAGAACGTATCTCTGCCTACGTAGATCAACACCTTCAACCCATTACATGCAGTCTCCCATCCTTCATCAAAGACACCAACCACTTTTTCGAACGCCTGGAATCCTTACCCAATCTGTTACCCCCAGAAACCATCCTTGTAACCATTGATGCCACTTCCTTATACACAAATATTCCGCACGTCCAGGGCCTCGCTGCGATGGAGCACTTCCTTTCACGCTGATCACCTGCCACCCCATGTAAAACCTCTTTCCTCATTACCTTAGCCAACTTCATCCTGACTCACAACTTCTTCACTTTCGACATACCAACAATTAAAGGGAACAGCCATGGGTACCAGGATGGCCCCCTCATACGCCAACCTATTTATGGGTCGCTTAGAGGAAGCCTTCTTGGTTACCCAAGCCTGCCAACCCACAGTTTGGTACAAATTTATTGATGACATCTTCATGATCTGGACTCACAGTGAAGAAGAACTCCAGAATTTCCTCTCCAACCTCAACTCCTTTGGTTCCATCAGATTCACCCTACTCCAAATCCCATGCCACTTTCCTTGACGTTGATCTCCATCTGTCCAATGGCCAGCTTCACACATCCATCCACATCAAACCCACCAACAAGCAACAGTACCTCCATTATGACAGCTGCCATCCATTCCACATCAAACGGTCCCTTCCCTACAGCCTAGGTCTTCGTGGCAAACGAATCTGCTCCCATCCAGAATCCCTGAACCATTACACCAACAACCTGAAAAACCTAAAAACAGCTTTCGCATCCCGCAACTACCCTCCCGACCTGGTACAGAAGCAAATTACCAGAGCCACTTCCTCATCCCCTCAAACCCAGAACATCCCACAGAAGAACCCCAAAAGTGCCCCACTTGTCACAGGATACTTTCTGGGACTGGATCAGACTCTGAATATGGCCCTCCAGCAGGGATATGACTTCCTCAAATACTGCCCTGAAATGAGATCCATCCTTCATGAAATCCTCCCTACTCCACCAAGAGTGTCTTTCCGCCGTCCACCTAACCTTTGTAACCTCTTGGTTCATCCCTATGAAATCCCCAAACCATCTTCCCTACCCTCTGGCTCCTACCCTTGTAACCACCCCCAGTGTAAAACCTGTCCCATGCACCCTCCCACCACCACCTACTCCATTCCTGTAACCCGGAAGGTGTACACGATCAAAGGCAGAGCCACGTGTGAAAGCACCCACGTGATTTACCAACTGACCTGCCTACACTGTGAAGCTTTCTATGTGGGAATGACCAGCAACAAACTGTCCATTCACATGAATGGACACAGGCAGACAGTGTTTGTTGGTAATGAGGATCACCCTGTGGCTAAACATGCCTTGGTGCACGGCCAGCACATCTTGGCACAGTGTTACACCGTCTGGGTTATCTGGATACTTCCCACTAACACCAACCTGTCAGAACTCCAGAGATGGGAACTTGCCCTTCAGTATATCCTCTCTTCTCGTTACCCACCAGGCCTCAACCTCCGCTAATGTCAAGTTGCCGCCGCTCATACCTCACCTGTCATTCAACATCTTTGCGTCTGTACTTCTGCCTCGACTGACATCTCTGCCCAAACTCTTTGCCTTTACATATGTCTGCTTGTGTCTGTATATGTGTGGATGGATATGTGTGTGTATGCGCGAGTGTATACCTGTCCTTTTTCCCCCTAAGGTAAGTCTTTCCGCTCCCAGGATTGGAATGACTCCTTACCCTCTCCCTTAAAACCCACATCCTTTTGTCTTTCCCTCTCCTTCCCTCTTTCCCGATGAAGCAACCGTGGGATGCAAAAGCTTGAATTTTGTGTGTATGTTTGTGTTTGTTTGTGTGTCTATCGACCTGCCAGCGCTTTCGTTTGGTAAGTCACATCATCTTTGTTTTTATATATAGACACACACTCTCTCTCTCTCTCTGCATTGTTTCTTATAGTGAACATCACACTGAAGATATATAATATATGAATTCATAATAATATAAAAACAAGAATACTTTTAAATATTAATGCTGGTCATAAACAGCAGAAATTTACTAACTGACAATAGGTTAGTTTGGAAAGATAATCAAAACACATAATTTAGTTTGTGAGGGATCACATTCAAGAAAGTCTTGTATGCTGTAGAAGCAATGCTTTATAAGAGTGCAATTAGGTATTTTTTAATTTTGTTGGTTCTGGAATACTTTCTACTTCATTTAGGAGATGGTGTTCAATTGATTCCCATACATTTAACACTATTACTACACAGTTTATGAGAGTGGGGAAATAGTCTAATTTTTCTGACCTTGTGTTATGGTGTGACTGTCCATATTCCTGTGCAGTCTATTGATGTTTTGTTTCATCAGACAGAGCAGTTCAAACACATATTGACCAGGGAGAGGCAGAATGTTTAATTTTTTGAAGAGTGGTTTACATGTTCCTCTTTGCTGTTTGTATAGGATTACTCCAATTGTTTTCTATTTCTATTGTTTTTATTTTTTTTTAGTCTACATTGTTTTGCTGATTCAGTAATATGAACCAAAAAAATAATTTCATAGTATAGTACTGCATGGAAAAAAGAGTATAACATATGCATGTCAGTGTGCCGGCATTTTGCTCATCTCTCACTGAATGGAGCATAAAGCAAATTTTGCTTATACTGGAACTAATCACGTCAATGTGTTTTTTCCACATGAATATGTCAGTGATGTGAATCCCTAAGACATTTGTCTCATTAACAGATTCTACACTACAAGCATAGGCTTTCGCGGCCATTGTCACAGTCAAAATTTTTCTGGGTTTGTGACAGTATTGTTAATATGTAAAACTACGGATATTTAGGTCACTGTTGAAAGTGACTTTCTTCAGGGTGTTTTTGTTTACTGCTGAATGAGAAAAATGTTTCTTGTATACCTGCAGATGTCGCTGTTACGTCATTCCGACAGGTTGTTAAGGATGAAGGAGAGGGATGTTAGAAGTTCTTTATTGGCGCTTTTGTTATTTCTTTTCCTTGGTGAAAGCCAGATGTTTTGATTGGTGTTTGCAATGCTACCTGTGATTGGTGGAATCTGCAGTTGTGACACGGCATTGTTTTCCTGCTTTCTTGTGCTGGCTGAGGCATGCCAGCACTCTGTAAACCTGGGGCCTCTGAGGTCTCCTGCACATGTGTGTGCATTGCTTCACATGAGCTGTCATCCTGTAATGATGTTATTCCTGGCAGCCAATATGTTTGAAGTCTGTTCCCATCTTCTCTGTTCATGATGGCAGGTCACTTGGCTATTTCTATTGCCTTTCTAATCTTTCTTCTGTAAGTAAGAGGTGGCTTTGCCAGTACATGGAGTTTACAAAATCAGGTGCGAACAGGATTAGCGTATATAGGTGAGACAGGGTGACCCATTGATTGTGACCAGGCCAAATATCTCATGAAATAAGCACCAAATGAAAAAACTACAAACAACGAAACTTGTCTAGCTTGAAGGGGGAAACCAGATGGCGCTATGGTTGGCCCGCGAGATGGCACTGTCATAGGTCAAACGGATATCAACTGCGTTTTTTAAAATAGGAACCCCCATTTTTTATTACGTATTTGTGTAGTACATAAAGAAATATGAATTTTTTTAGTTGGACCACTTTTTTCACTCTGTGATAGATGGCACTGTAATAGTCACAAACATATGGCTCACAATTTTAAATGAACAGTTGGTAACAGGTAGGTTTTTCAAATTAAAATACAGAACATAGGTACATTTGAACATTTTACTTCTGTTGTTCCAATGTGATACACGTACCTTTGTGAACTTATCATTTCTGAGAACGCTTGCTGTTACAGAGTGATTACCTGTAAATACCACATTAATGCAATAAATGCTCAAAATGATGTCTTGTCAACCTCAATAAATTTGCCAATACATGTAACAACATTCCTCTCAACAGCGAGTAGTTCACCTTCCATAATTTTCACACAGGCATTGACAATGCGCTGACGCATGTTGTCACGCGTTGTCAGTGTATCATGATACCAAATATCCTTCTACTTTCCCCACAGAAAGAAATCCGGGGACGTCAGATCCAGTGAAGGTGCAGGCCATGGTATGGTGCTTTGATGACCAATCCACCTGTCATGAATTATGCTATTCAATACCACTTCAACCGCATGTGAGCTATATGCCGGACATCCATCATGTCAGAAGTACATCGCTATTCTGTCATGCAGTGAAACATCTTGTAGTGACATCAGTAGAACATTACGTAAGAAAACAGCATACATTCCACCATTTAGATCACCATCGATAAAATGGGGGCCAATTATCCTTCCTCCCATAGTGCTGCACCATACATTAACCCGCCAAGGTCGCTGATGTTCCACTTGTCGCAGCCATCATAGATTTTCCATTGCCCAGTAGTGCATATTATGCTGGTTTACGTTACCGCTGTTGGTGAATGACACTTGGTTGCCAAATAGAATGCATGCAAAAAATCTGTCATCGACGTGTAATTTCTCTTGTGCCCAGTGGCAGAACTGTACACGATGTTCAAAGTCGTCACCATATAATTCCTGGTGCATAGAAATTTGGTATGGGTGCAATCGATGTTGATGTAGCATTCTCAACACCGAAGTTTTTGAGATTCCCAATTCTCATGCAATTTGTCTGCTACTGATGTGCGGATTAGCTGCAACAGCAGCTAAAACATCTACTTGGGCATCATCATTTGTTGCAGGTTGTGGTTTATGTTTCACATGTGGCTGAACACTTCCTGTTTCCTTAAATAATGTAATATCCAGCGAATGGTCCGGACACTTGGATGATGTTGTCCAGGATACCGAGCAGCATACATTGCACACACCCGTCGGGCATTTTGATCACAATAGTTGTACATCAACACGATATCGACCTTTTCTGCAATTGGTAAATGGTACATTTTAACATGGGTAATGTATCACAAAGCAAATACCATCTGCACTGGCAGAATGTTACGTGATACCACGTACTTATACATTTGTGACTATTACAGCACCATCTATCACAAAGCCAAAAATGTTGTCCAACTGAAACGTTCATATTTCTTTCCATACTACATGAATATGTAATAAAAAATGGGGGTTCTTATTTTAAAAAAAGCAGTTGATATCCGTTTGACCTACGGCTGTGCCATCTACCGGGCCAACCATAGCGCCATCTGGTTTCCCCCTTCAAGGTGGACGAGTTTTGTTCTTTGAAATTTTTTTCATTTGATGCTTATTGCGTGAGCCATTAGGCCTGGTCACTATCAATGGACCACCCTGTAGATATCTGAACACTGAAGATATATCTGACTAAGACAACACACCAAGTCAGTGGTGGCAGAACACTGGAATGAGTGCAGCAAACATATTGATTTTGCTGAAACTTGTGCATTGCTGAAGCAGCCTCTTACTTTCAGGAGGAAGATTAGAGGGGCAATAGAAATAGCCAAGCAACCCGTCATCATGAATAGAGAAGTCAGGTACCAACTTCCAATGTCTTGGCTGCCAGCAATAACAGCATTAAAGGATGACAATTCACCTGAAGCAATACACACTGATGCACGGGAGACCACAGCGGCCACAGATACAAAGAGTAGTGGCACACTTCAGCCAGCACAAGAAAGCAACAAAACAATGCCATGCCACAACTGCCTCCTGGTTTTCCATTTGCTGATTTTCACCCATTACAAGCAGTAATGCAAACACCAATCAAAATGTTGGGTTTCCACCAATGAAAATAAATAATAAAAACACCAATGAAGAACTTCTAGCATTGCTCTCCCTCATCCTTAACAGCCTCTCAGAATTATGTAACAGCAACATCTGCAGGTATATATAAGATACAGAGTTTTCTCATTCAGCAATAAACAATAACACCCAGAAGGAGGTCACTTGCAACAGTGACCAAACTGTCTGTAGTTTTATATATTGACAATATGGTCACAAACCCAGATAAAATTTATTAAATTCTACACTGATTCCACTTTTGTTACTGTAGGAAGCTGGGAGTTTTGTTCTGAATGGTATGGAACTTTAAGCATACTGCTTTTTTTTTTTTTTCTCTCCCTCAATGAGCCCAGTTGGGCTCTTTTTCTATTAACTGCTGACTGGAGAGATTCATCTGCATTTGAGATCAGGACATCATCAGTGAAGAGAAATATCTTACTAGTGGGTATGGTGGAGAGAAGGTCGTTTAAGTAAACTAGAAATAATAAAGGACCTAAAACTGAGCGCTTTGGCACACCACATTTTGTGACTTATGTAGACAAGTACATCCCATTTAGGATTCCTGATTGACTATTTATGTGGACACACAGTGCTCAGTCACTGATGTAATTGCTGAACCAGTCATGGGCAGTTCCCCTTATCCCATAAGAATCCAACTTTTGCAAAAGTATGTCGTGATTTACCATGTCAAAAGCCTTTGTGAGGTCAAGAAGAACACCTATATCTGGGCATTTCTTGTCAATGAGATGTAGAGTAGTAACAAGAAATTCATAAATTACAACAGCAGTGCTTTTATTTTCTTGTTAACATAACTGAGCAGAAGAAAGATTTTTTTTCAAGTATTTTGCTGAATACAGACAGCACTGCAACTGGATGGTAGTTGCTGGGATCTTCTTTAGATCCCTTTTTGTGTATGGATACAGCTTCTGTTATTTTAAGTTTCCTTGGGAATATTGCATCTGAAAAGCAAGCATTTATTACACGAGACAGTGGCTTTTATTAATAAGTTTGCTGTATCTGTGGAGCAGCAAGCAGGGATTATGTCTTCTGCTGCTGATGTTCTTCTTTATTTTACCACGAATTATCTTTTCTGTCTCTGCATTCAATGTTGGTGATAAAAATATTGTATTGATACAGGTATTGAGGACTGATTGAGGGGGGCAATTACTTTTTAAATGATCTGTTAGTTTTTCTACAGTTGCAATAAAGTAGGAGCTAAATTTCTCAGCTACTTCATCTTGGTTAGTAATTAATGTTGCATTTACTTTAAGTTTAATGTTACTAATGCTACTTCTATTCCTACCTGTTTTGCATTGATTATTTGCCACATGCATTTGCTTTTATTGTATGAAGATTTCAGAAGACTTTTTTTCAGTGAAGTAGTGCTTTAATTTTTCACTTTTACCAAGGTTATCTTGCTGAGGAAGAAAAGCTATCTCCTGCTCTTTGCTGAGGTTGCTCTGTTGTTACATACACTCCTGGAAATGGAAAAAAGAACACATTGACACCGGTGTGTCAGACCCACCATACTTGCTCCGGACACTGCGAGAGGGCTGTACAAGCAATGATCACACGCACGGCACAGCGGACACACCAGGAACCGCGGTGTTGGCCGTCGAATGGCGCTAGCTGCGCAGCATTTGTGCACCGCCGCCGTCAGTGTCAGCCAGTTTGCCGTGGCATACGGAGCTCCATCGCAGTCTTTAACACTGGTAGCATGCCGCGACAGCGTGGACGTGAACCGTATGTGCAGTTGACGGACTTTGAGCGAGGGCGTATAGTGGGCATGCGGGAGGCCGGGTGGACGTACCGCCGAATTGCTCAACACGTGGGGTGTGAGGTCTCCACAGTACATCGATGTTGTCGCCAGTGGTCGGCGGAAGGTGCACGTGCCCGTCGACCTGGGACCGGACCGCAGCGATGCACGGATGCACGCCAAGACCGTAGGATCCTACGCAGTGGCGTAGGGGACCGCACCGCCACTTCCCAGCAAATTAGGGACACTGTTGCTCCTGGGGTATCGGCGAGGACCATTCGCAACTGTCTCCATGAAGCTGGGCTACGGTCCCGCACACCGTTAGGCCGTCTTCCGCTCACGCCCCAACATCGTGCAGCCCGCCTCCAGTGGTGTCGCGACAGGCGTGAATGGAGGGACGAATGGAGACGTGTCGTCTTCAGCGATGAGAGTCGCTTCTGCCTTGGTGCCAATGATGGTCGTATGTGTGTTTGGCGCTGTGCAGGTGAGCGCCACAATCAGGACTGCATACGACCGAGGCACACAGGGCCAACACCCGGCATCATGGTGTGGGGAGCGATCTCCTACACTGGCCGTACACCACTGGTGATCGTCGAGGGGACACTGAATAGTGCACGGTACATCCAAACCGTCATCGAACCCATCATTCTACCATTCCTAGACCGGCAAGGGAACTTGCTGTTCCAACAGGACAATGCACGTCCGCATGTATCCTGTGCCACCCAACGTGGTCTAGAAGGTGTAAGTCAACTACCCTGGCCAGCAAGATCTCCGGATCTGTCTCCCATTGAGCATGTTTGGGACTGGATGAAGTGTCGTCTCACGCGGTCTGCACGTCCAGCACGAACGCTGGTCCAACTGAGGCGCCAGGTGGAAATGGCATGGCAAGCCGTTCCACAGGACTACATCCAGCATCTCTACGATCGTCTCCATGGGAGAATAGCAGCCTGCATTGCTGTGAAAGGTGGATATACACTGTACTAGTGCCGACATTGTGCATGCTCTGTTGCCTGTGTCTATGTGCCTGTGGTTCTGTCAGTGTGATCATGTGATGTATCTGACCCCAGGAATGTGTCAATAAAGTTTCCCCTTCCTGGGAGAATGAATTCACGGTGTTCTTATTTCAATTTCCAGGAGTGTATATTTTTTTGTTTTTAAAGGGGAACAGCAGTTTAAATAGTAACAGAAAATGTTTAAATGTTTCTGATTTTTCGTCTGCTGTTTGATAGTGGTATACAAGATTACAGTTTTCTGTTTGAATATGGTATGGTAAAAAAAAAATTAAGGTCATTGTTTTGACAAATTATTACACAGAGCAATGTTCTTGAACGTTGTGTTACCATCTACAGTTATTTTAAATATTCATTTACATTTTAACAGCTATTATTTGGTAAATATTTTTTTAGCCTGTGGCTAAAAGTGTGGGAATCATTCACATCTTTTATTTCCTTTTGGCAGTCTATGGTACAATTTTATTCCATGGTATAAGACACTATCTTTTTGGCTTGTTTCTTCTGTTTAGATGGGTTTGGTTCCATGGTCGTGTATTGTTCTGTTTGTGGTGTAGAGATTATGATTTTTCATATATAATTTATGTTGTGACAGATTTATTCACATGGAACTGTCTGAATTTCTAGCATTTGAGTAATTCTTTACATGTGCTCTGTTACCTGTTACTACTATTTGTACACTCCTTTCTGTATCTTTGCCAAAATTCTCACTTGTTCTGTCCACTACAATTGACAGTCTACATTCATCCCCAAGAATATGGTATCAGTTACACAATCTCAATTTTAATGAAATATTATTGGGATTTTTATTTCGTTAGAAGTTTATAAAGTTTGTCTTTTTCACATTTAAAGTTACTCTAACCTTAAATGACCAGTTGTGGATGTCTCTGAAATGTTCATTTGATTTTTCTGTTAACTGTGTCAAATTTTTGTCTGTCTTCATTATCATGTTCTCATTACCAAGCAGTATTTTTCTCCATACCTGACACTCTGTGGGAAATGATTTATATACATTGCTCAACAAAAGTTTGCATTACTATCATAAAATTTTGGTCTATGATACTAGAGGTCTCACTGACCTGGGCACTTCATGCATTATCCAGCATTAACATTAATGCATTAGCATATACTGCATATACTGGACAGTACTTACTACTGGCATGCTTTGTGGCCATTTCCAAGTCATGTAAACATGCCGTTGATACAGCAGCTCAGCACTTTCAATGCTGGATCGTTTCCACCAACGGTCTGCTCACAGGTGCCCAACATCAGCTGCCAGAAATACTGAAGATGACAATGCGAGATCGCTCCGTAGTCCAGCAGTGTCTCGGTATCTTCAAAGATGCAATGTCAACCAAATGCGTTGGCCAGCACTGTCTCCAGACATGAATGCAACTGAGCATGCATGGGAACTGTTAAAGGTGGCCATTGCACAGTGCCCGAATCCAACTGATCTTCAGAATCTCACTGGAACTGTCATTGAGGAGTGGGACCCTATATACCAAGATAAACTTGATGGTATCATCCAGATTATACCTTGCAGAGTGGACGAACTCATCCATGTGCATAGAGGACATACTCACTACTAAAGACATAATCGTCATGTGAGAAAGATTTTCACTGTCTTTGTCTTGCAACATGTACACTTAGAGAGCCCACTTTGTTTTACAATGATTTTTTTTGTAACTAACCAAAATCATTGTCTTCAGAAGGGATTATTTTTATTTTGATAATAAGATGTTGTACAAACCACAGTGTATGTACTATAAGAACTCATTGCAGTAAACTATGATATTCCAAACTTTTGTTGAGGTGTGTATGTAAGGAAGAGGACTGGGCCCAATACACTTTCCTGGAGGACGTCTATATTAATATATTTTGAATCTGATAAATGATTTACTACTTTTAGAAATATGAGATTTCAAGTTGTTGCACCCAGTTTTCCATATAATTTAAACAAGTTCTTTGCCATACCCCTTATTTCCAGCGGTCCTAATTTGTCTAATACACTGAAGTGCCAAAGAATCTGGTACAGGCCTGCATATTCAAATACATAGGTATGTAAACAGGCAGAATACAGCACTGCAGTTGGCAACGCCTATATAAGACAAGTGTCTGATGCATTAGTTAGATCAGTTACTGCTGCTACAATGGCACTTTATCAAGATTTAAGTGAGTGAACGAGGTGTTATAGTCAGTGCATGAGCGATGGGACACAGCATCTCCGAGGTAGCGATGAAGTGGGGAGCTTCCTGTACAGCCATTTCACAAGTGTACATTGAATATCAGGAATGCAGTAAAACATCAAGTATCCAACACTGCTGTGCCGGGAAAAAAAATCCTGCAAGAAAGGGACCAACAAACACTGAAGAGAATTGTTCGCCATGAACAGAAGTGCAACCTTTCCGCAGATTGCTGCAGATCTCAGTGCTGGGCCATCAACAAATGTCAGCATGTGAACCATTCAACGAAACATCGATACGGGCTTTCAGAGCCAAAGGCCCACTCATGTGCCCTTGATGACTGCACAGTACCAAGCTTTATGGCTTGTCTTGGTCTGTCAGCACTGACATTGGACTATTGATGAGTGAAAACACATTGCATGGTCGGCCGAGTCTTGATTCAAATTGTATCAAGCGGAAGGACGTGTACAGGTATGGAGACAACCTCATGAATCCACAGATCCTGCATGTCAGCAGGGGACTTTTCAGGCTGGCAGAGGCTCTGTAATAGTGTGGGCCGAGTGCAGTTGGAGTGCTTTGGGACCCCTCATATGTCTCTATGCGACTGAAACAGGTGACACATGCGTAAGCACACTGTCTGATCACCTGCATCCATTCATGTCCATTGTGCATTGAACGTACTTGGGCAATTCCAGCAGAACAATGTGACACCCCCACAAGTCCAAAATTGCTACAGAGTGGCTCCAGGAACACACTTTTGAGTTTTAACACTTCCGCTGGCCACCAAACTCCGCAGACATGAACATTATTTAGCACATCTGGGATGCCTTACAACGTGCTGGCTGTTCAGAAGAGACTCTTACGGATTTATGGACAGCCCTGCAGGGTTCATGGTGTCAATTCCCTCCGGCACTATTTCAGAAATTACCGAGTTAATGCCGGGTCATGTTGTGACACTACTGCATGCTTGCGGGGCCCTGCATGATATTAGAGTGTATCAGTTTCTTTGGCTCTTCAGTGTAGAGAGTTGTGTAATAAAACCTGTGATCATTTGTGTGCGTGTTGTGTTGTCGCCCCAGTCTAGAGCTTCAAGTACAACTTCAGTAAACTGTGCTATAGCTGGCTTCGTACTTCTTGTGTGCTTGAAACGAACAGTACATAGCACAAGAGGTTGTATTTATTCAGTATTTCTTTAATCTATTTTCCATATGGTTCTTATTGTTTTGGGAATGCAAGATAACGAAGAAATTGGTCTGTAGCTTTTTACATTTTCTGTATCACCATTTTATTTTTGCATTGGTATTACCGTACTTTTGCTTGTTTCAGATATTCATGAAAGCAGCGCGATGTGAAAGAGTCATTGATTATTATTGTTAATGTCGTTTTTATGTTGTTTATACATTTCTAATCTTTATTTTATGTTAATATACGACACATTATCTCGGCTCCGCTAAAACTGTAGCTCCATTACAACTCAGTGTAACAGGTAATATACTTCTGTACACCTGACAGGGTCAACAGTGGCCTGAATTCAAGAAATTTATGCAAACTTTTCATTGTTGAAGTTCCTGAACATGAGCCGTCTGCGCTCTAAATGCACTGAAATGAACAACACTTAGTGACTGAATGAGGTTTGTTTTATTTTTTATACGAAGTAATACAGTCGTGCGACAACATTGACAACAACCGATAAAATGAATATACGTTTTACCTCAGTGACGAATTATGAATTATATCCGAATAATATTGCATACGACATTTCTGAATGAAAATGGGTATAGTCAGATTTTTGACATCTTCGTCTCCAAAATCAGATAATCGTGACGCAAAATTTTCAGAGCTCAGACGTTTTGTACCGAATTGTTGGCAGTATGGCGAGAAAAAGCTGGTAATTTCCAAGAATGATTGCCTATCGAAGTTGCGGTGTCCAAACAATACATATTGAACATGCGATCGTAAATCGATCATGCGACTCTGGTGGCGGGGGTTGTGATCAATTATTTGTGACCGTCATTTTTATCTTTTTTCCGTCGTTCCCTTAGTTGCTCTACATTACATACCTGCATTACATATTCGTGAGTTGCTAGGGAATCCCAGACGATTTATGTCGTTAGTGAGTCGGATGTCTGGTGTTCTTGATGTTTCTTCGGCGGATTCTCTTACATGGAAAAATCTAATTCCATGTTTATCCAGCGTAGAAAATTGTTCGACTTTTTGTCACAAATATGGAGTACCACCGGGCGAGGAAATAAGATGCTATGTAGATTGTGGTAGTGCGAAGTGTGTAGAACTTCGTAAAAACAATTTCGATACTGAAATACCGTTTACAATTTCATTGCGGACAGTGCGGAAAACGAACGAGTACCAGGAAGAATATATGGTTTGACTCTTCCAAATTATCCATCCAGACCGTCGTAATGGACTTTTATATGATGACAACACCGACGACGAGTAAGATAAGTCGTCTCCCTTGAAAATACAAGTATTTTTATAACGTTCTTCTTTTGTCGTTGCTGTAGCGACCACCGTAAACATACTCATAACGCCCGCCACCAGAGTTGCATGATCCATTTACGATCGCACGCTCGATATATATCGTTTGGACCCCGCGACTTCGATAGGCAATCAATCTTGGAAATTACCAAAAAGCTTAACCATATGTCAAGATCTGAAGCATCTGACTTCCAGTTGAAGTTCTTATCAAAAGAAGCACCAAATTTTTACGAATTTTCGGTTTCATTTATTGATTTACTCTCATGAATTCGGTGATAGTCCATGGCAGAGTAACTTGCAAGAGAGTATTCATTACACTTTCAAGAATTCAGGTTACTCCATTACGTAAGGAATGCAGTACCGACGCAATTATGTCTTACATGAAGTAAGCATACGAGTCAGTAGACTCGAGCAGTTTACCTGTAGGCGGAAACAGGCGGCGCCGCCTTCGCTGTGCTGATGATCTTCCTGACAGTCTTGGACATGCCGGCAGCGAGTGCTGGTGATCGGCAGGCTAGCAGCTGTGCGACTGCTCCAGTCAACAGTCGGCGGCAGCTCTGCTGGCATAACATTACGTCACAACAGGGACCTGTCGAGGTCACGGACTGCACTGCTATCGCGCCGCTCGTCGCTGTCGTATTGCCAGCACGCGCAGTGATAAACAGGCACCAGCGATGATACAACTACTCGCCGCTGCAGTTACACATGCGTTCAGCCTAAAAGAGCGACATTTATTTTTAATGTTACAAACTGGCAACAAGCCGAGAGATGTGTCCACAGAGCTTACGAAATGTTTCAACAATTTATAGTCAATCTTATTTTTATTCAATCGTCATGCTGCCAGCAATATATGAAGTTGACTGGTTAGTCAAAATTTTAATGTGATTTACTTATAGAAGTTCTAGTGAAAATATGCAGCTTACATCTGCTCTGCAAGCTGCCTAACGGTGTGTGGCGGAGCATGATTTTGGTGGTGCTATTTTTCCATTTGCGAACCGTGCGCGAAAAGAATGATTGTAGGTAAATCTCTATATTAGGTCTAATTTGTCGAATTTCCTCGTCCTGGTCATTTCACGAGGAGTATGCTGGAGGAAGTGATATGTTGCGCGACGCTTTCTCACACCGTACTCTCACGGAATATCAACAGTAACCCACTTGATAATGCACAACGTTCTTTCGTAGCGTTTACCACTGGAGTTCGTTCAGCGTCTCCGTAATGTTACTATCGCTTCTATTCGCCCAGCCTGCTCAGGTCGCTCGGCATTCGTACAACTATACGAACATCTCGGAGTTGTCATCTTGGCCGCTGTGGCGCTAGCAGCAGTAGACCCGCGCTGGATAGACATGAGAATCAACTGCGCAAATGGATTAAACATCGTGCTTTTTCGTTTCCTTGAGTAGATTTGTGACATTATATTGAGTTGTCATAAAGAAATTACGTTGGATTTATTCCATTACACGGATGTATGTAAATGCAGTAATTTATTATGAGAAACCACTACAAAGCTTGCACAAATCCGATGCACATTTCGTGTTTCACATATCTTCTCTAATTTCCAATATCATTGGCACATCTGCTCAAATTAGTTATTTCTTATGATCTTACCGTTCATTTACATGAACACAGTGATGTTACGTTACAGGTTTCAGTTTACTAACTGCAATGGTGTAATGCTGCGTTACTTTTTGCAGGAGCCAACGTGGTAAAGTGAAAGGAGTTTCATTTCACGAATTTTTCAGCCAACGTGATTACAAAGAATCATGGCTTAAAGAAATATCTGGAACAGATTTCGCAACAGTAAACTCTAGATCTTATTTCTGACTATCGATATGTATTAAACATTGAGAATCAGCAGGACGCTGTTGTTTCCTTGGTTTTTTCCCTTTTTTATCTAGCTTTATAAAGCCAAACAAGTCAAATAAGAAAGGAGGTCTATTATCAGATCCATGGTCAAACCATTTCTTCATGTGTCTGCTCGCACAGGTATCACGGCAATAATAATAATTACCGTTGTTCCCATTACACAGTATCCAGAGTGACATTTTAGACGGAAGGAAAGGTGATGAAAATAGAGCAAAATAAATTGGACGGTTTAAACTTTTAGGTCTTGAAAAGAAACTCAGTGAAACCACTCAGTAGTTGGAGTATTATAACAGCAATTGTCACAAAGCTTTGTCACATATAATTAAAACAGCAGAGTAAGATCCATAAAATGTAAAATCTTCATTACTTCTTGTGCAAATAGCCAACTTCAAGAAATATTCTCCCAGATGGACAGATTGTATTATAGAACATAGTATAGCGTGGAAATCAGCATCATCCAAAGCATTCATACATGCTGCAAAAATATCTCACAATTGCCTTCTACGAGCACACTGTCCCGCTATTTGGACGACACTCGTGCTAAACAGGAGTTTGTAAAAGAGAGATTAATCTTAGAATCTAAACGTTTGAATGGCGTTGAAAGATTCTGTTCCTTGATATTGGACGAACAGCAGTGAAACAACAATATGACACAAAGCTGGATACTTTCTTTGATCATAAACGACACCTTTTAACAAAAGCTCTCAGAACACTAGCCTCAATACATGCGAAGTTACGAAAGAATAGCAGGCAAGGAACAACATAATTTGACAGTGTTGTTGTCAGAGAGATCGAGGAGTGCGGATTTCTTATACAACGCCTAGTTACTGACAATCATAAGACCAATGCAAATATGATGAGACGCCTTTCCAGTGGTAAGACTAGAAGTCACAAATTACTCAACCAGATGATCTAAAAAAAGCTGAAAATTACTTCTTGCGTTTGATCAATGCCATATTTTAAAAATATAAGAAACATGCTTTTGGGGAAGACCGTCTTTGATGGAGAAGACGAAATAAGTGGCTCACACATGAAAAATCTCTGAACTGCAAACAAATCATGTCGTAAAACCTGTCCACATAAAGAAAGTATTTGAAGCGAGCGAGGGGTATACTTTCTACACCAGTAATAACAGCTCTGTAATATGTCTAAACAAATTCCGTACAGCCAAAAGCCCATTTGTTCCAAGTCTGCACAGCGACCGTATATTTCATGAAAATGATTCAGAAATGGTTCAACATCCATCATGTTCACAGCTATAATAAAGCTAAATTTTGTCCTGATACGATTCATTTTTTCAACACAGATAATGACAGGATTCATTTGCTGGAAAATGAGTTCCTTCCATATCTGGAGAAAGTGGAAAAAACATGCCATGAGCAAGGAACTGGGTTCCTCAGCAACAAGACTTACGAGGCAATTCGGTTGACTACGTGTTCTACAGTACTGTGTATTCCACAGTTATTGTCGATGGGTTTTCATTTCGAGCTAACAAAAAGTAGAGTCTATTTAACAGCGATTCTCTAGAAATGTTCCTTAGCACTTTGAGGAGAACCTAGGCAACGATGACATCCCAGGGTTCAAGAGCTGTAGTGCCTGCTCTCAAGAGAACCTTGAGGACAGGAACTACTTCGTAACAAAGAAATCAGAATGCTCGTGAGATGAATGTTATAAGCTGCAACAAGTCGTATGAGCCAGTTGCATCGGAAGTGATACTGGAAACTAGCCGTATGTTTGCTATTGTGGGACTCTTAGCTGATATGCATGTTAGGGGGCAGAAGCAATATGTTATGTAAACAGACCTAAATGGGTTTATACTGAATCTGCACAAGGCGTGTAAAGAAATCTTGTAATGGCCCTGACATAAATCCTATGTGTGGAGGCAACTATCATATAATTTATTCACTAACTCAATTGATCAAAGTTTCCCTCCAAAAACGATTATGGGAACGGATTTTGGCGAGTGTGACTGTTTAACTGATAAGTTCCGTCCTAAACAATTACATTTATTTTCATTAAATGGAACACAATATCGATCATGAATATGTACAAGGAAGAATCACGTATATTAACGTAAACCAGACATGTAAATAGTCCTCATCTGACAGAGGTGTTGACAAGAACCTATCACAAACGACACTGCATGGAATCTAGTGTGCATCGCTACTGTGAGAAGGGGGAGCAAAGAGAACATGTGAAATGTACACTATTGGCCAATAAAATTGCTACACCAAGAAGAAATGCAGATGATAAATGGGTATTCATTGGACAAATATATATACTAGAACTGACATGTGATTACATTTTCACGCAATTTGGGTGCATAGATCCTGAGAAATCAGAACCCAGAACAACAACCTATGACCGTAATAACGGCCTTGATACGGCAGGGCATTGGGTCAAACAGAGCTTGGATGGCGTGTACAGGTACAGCTGCCCATGCAGCTTCAACACGATACCACAGTTCATCAAGAGTAGTGACTGGCGTATTATGACGAGCCAGTTGCTCGGCCACGATTGACCAGACGTTTTCAGTTGGTGAGAGATCTGGAGAATGTGCTGGCCAGGGTAGCAGTCGAACATTTTCTGTATCCAGAAAGGCCCGTATAGGACCTGCAACATGCGGTCGTGCATTATCCTGCTGAAATGTAGGGTTTAGCAGGGATCGAATGAAGGATAGAGCCACGGGTCGTAACACATCTGAAATGTAACGTCCACTGCCGTCAACGCAAACAAGAGGTGACCGAAACGCGTAACCAATCGCACCCCATACCATCACGCCGGGTGATACGCCAGTATGGCGATGATGAATACACGCTTCCAATGTGCGTTCACCGCGATGTCGCCAAACACGGATGCGACCATCATTATGCTGTAAACAGAACCTGGATTCATCCGAAAAAATGACGTTTTGCCATTCGTGCACCCAGGTTCGTCGTTGAGTACACCATCGCAGGCGCACCTGTCTGTGATGCAGCGTCAAGGGTAACCGCAGCCACGGTCTCCGAACTGATAGTCCATGCTGCTGCAAACGTCGTCGAACTGTCCGTGCAGATGGTTGTTGTCTTGCAAACGTCCCCATAGGTTGACTCAGGGATCGAGACGTGGCTGCACGATCCGTTACAGCCATGTGGATAAGATGCCTGTCATATCGACTGGTAGTGATACAAGGCCATTGGGATCCAGTACGGCGTTCCGTATTACCCTGCTGAACCCACCGATTCCTTATTCTGCTAACAGTCATTGGATCTCGATCAACGCGAGCAGCAGTGTCGCGATACGATAAACAGCAATCGCGATAGGCTACAATCCGACCTTTATCAAAGTCGGAAACGTGATGGTACGCATTTCTCCTCCTTACACGAGGCATCACAACAACGTTTCACCAGGCAACGGCGGTCAACTGCTGTTTGTGTATGAGAAATCGGTTGGAAACTTCCCTTATGTCAGCACGTTGTAGGTGTCGCCACCGGCGCCAACCTTGTGTGAATGCTCTGAAAAGCTAATCATTTGCATATCACAGCATCTTCTTCCTGTCGGTTAAATTTCGCGTCTGTAACACGTCATCTTCGTGGTGTAGCAATTTTAATGGCCAGTAGTGTATAATACCGACAAACGAGTGGGTAATGGGATGCAGTACCACGATATCCCCTAAGGAGGCAATGTAATTCTACTGATGCCATTGCTAAGAAACCTCAATTCGAATATTGGGCGACTGAAAATCAACTAAAACTACAGGCCGGAACTGCATATACTGCAGACACTACTGTAGACACTACGGCGAAAGATGGATGATGACAGCTGATGACAGCTGCTACTCGTGGTCGGCTCCGCTGCAAGGAGACGGGCTCCGCCTTGGAGACCGATGGAAGCATGAAAAAAACTAAATGCTTGTCCGATATCCGGGCAAGTACTACTGCGAATGAAATTAACTCTGCGGCATGGATAGCAATGTGGGCGACCGACTCCTGCGGTGGCCAGAAACCAACAGCCTCAAATTCTCTTCCACCCAGCGCCCAGTTAGCGACCGCTCTGCTTCGCCAGAACTCTGTCAGTCGTCGCCGATGGACAAAGCTTCCGCCAGTTGTGGCCTTAGGACAATTTGTCGAAGCTCTCACCACGTTACTCCGTCAGCCTAGACTTCAACACCATCCCTTCCCGCCACTTCCCGACGGTGACTGCAAATGTGTGCTGACTTGACAGTCGAGCAGCTTATCATACGAGTATTGCCAAGAAAGTAATGTACCGCATTTTTTCTTCAACAGTTCTTTATTGAACATAATGAGAATTACACACACGAAAGAATGGTGTTTTATCTACAACCCCTATTTTTCCGCATAATCTCCATCCAGTACTATGGCCTTCCTCCAGCGCGAAACAAGGGCGTCTATGCCCTGTCGGTACCAATCCTTGTCCAGGTGGTGCAGCCAGTGCTTCACTGTGTGAATCACCTCCTCATTGTTCTCAAAATATCTTGCACGAATGGCATCCTTTAATGGCGTGTCGCTGCAATATTTCAGGTACGACAGCTGTGAATGGTCTCCCCGACCGCTGCAAATCGTGGAGCTCCGCCGAACCGCCTTCTGATGACTTCAGCCTCCATGCCCAGTGACTAACTGTACTTCTGACAACAGACGCCCCATTGATTTTGCACAGGCGTTTGTGAATATTCCCAAAGTTCCTTTCTCTGCAATGAGAAATTCAATGATGGCACGCTGCTTTTATCATACGTCGCCTACAGACGCCATTTTGAAATTGTCCTACAGCTATGCTATCTGTCGGAAGTAATGGAAACTTGGCACGCTCACTCAGGAGACTTCAAATATGAGGGTCACTCCAAAAGAAACGCACACTATTTTTTTAAATTCATCTTTTATTCTACATGTTTGAAAGTTTTACAGTGTGTAGATACATCCTATAGGAACAATATTTTCATTTCTCCATATAATTTCCATCCTTCTCAACTGCCTTACGCCATCTTGGAACCAGCGCCTGTATACCCGCACGGTAAAATTCTGGACCAACCTGTTGGAGCCACTGTTCGGCAGCCTGCACAAGGGAGTCATCATCTTCAAACCTTGTTCCACGAAGAGAGTCTTTCAGTTTCCCAAAGAGATGATAGTCACATTGAGCCAGGTCATGAATGTAAGGCAGGGTTGTGTTGTGTTGGGGGAAGAGACCAAACTACGAGGTCATCAGTCTAACCGGATTCGGGAAGGACAGGGAAGGAATTCGGCCATACCCCTTCAAAGGAGCCATACCGGCATTTACCTGGAGCGATGCAGGGAAATCATGGAAAACCAGGATGGCCGGACGTGGGATTGAACCGTCGTCCTCCCGAATGCGAGTCCATGTAAGGCGGGTGTTTCAGTGTTGTCCGTCCGAGTTTTGTGATTGCTTCCATGGTTTTATGACTGACATGTGGCTGTGCATTGACGTGCCACTTTTGCCGATGTGGTCTAACACAACTCAGTCGAGCTTGACGTTTCTTCAGTGTCATCACATATGCATCAGAATTTATAGTGGTTCCACTTGGCATGATGTCCACAAGCAAGAGTCCTTCGGAATTGAAAAACACTGTAGCCATAACTTTTCCAGCAGAAGGTGTTGTTTTCAATTTTTTTTCTTGGGTGAATTTGCCTGATGCCACTCCATTGATTGCCTCTTCGTCTCTGGTGAAAAATGATGGAGCCATGTTTCATCACCTATCACAATTCTTCCAAGAAATTCATCTCCACCATTCTCGTACTCTTTGAAAAGTTCGTTGAATACCGTTTTTCTTGTTTCTTTGTGAGCCACTGTCAACATCCTGGGATCCCACCTGGCACAAACATTTTCTAACGCCAACACTTTCAGTATTCTGCAAACACTTCCTTCCCCTATTCCAACGTAACGTGACAATTCGTTCACTGTGATGCGTATGTCAGCAGTCACCAATTCGTTAACTCTCTGCACATTGTCAGGAGTGTGTGCAGTACGAGGCCGTGCCCACTTTCATCACGTAACCTGCTTGCCCACCGACTGACTGTACTGCGATCGACAGCAGCATCTCCGTACCATTTTCAACTTCTTGTGGATGTTTCCCACTGTCTCGTTTTCACAGCAAAGGACTTCTATGACAGCACGTTGCTTCTCACGAACAAGTTTAGCAGTCACCTTGAAGACATGCTATGACGGCGCCACTCACGGGAACAGGTTCGACTAAGTTTGAAAACAAGCGGGAAGGATGTATCTACACATTGTAAAGCTTTCACACATGCAGAACGAAAATTGTATTTTTACAAAAAATAGTGTGCATTTCTTTTGGAGTGACCCTCTTAATACGAGTACATACGTAACGTTTCGCCTTCGTAGCTTTGAATTCTGCTGAAAAAAAAAAAAAAAAAAGTGGTGCGCTACTTTCTGGGCAACCTCATAGCCTGCGCCAGGAATTTGCTCGAGAAGCTTTTCTGGCTACGGGCACCAATCGAACATAATAATTAGGGTGCTACGTGTGACGCCATTCTGTCTGCTGTCCCGTGGAACTCGGTGACCATATCTCCAAACGTCCAAAACAGTAGCATAGCCGTGGCACCGAGCTAACACATTCCTGCCCAAAACGTATGGCTTTCGCGAGAAAACTGCCCCCAGCCATTGTAAAAATAGCGAGCGTTTATCGGTCTGGTCCCTGAGACATGACATCAACGGAGAAAGCCGCCTGCCACGTATTGGGGCTCCGCTCGCAATTCCCAGTGACCGGATGTTCCCACCGCCTTTTGACCGTTCGCTGCTATTGTGAGCGGTTGGGCTCCTCACAACTCAAAAGTTACCTCTTGTCTCCGACCTGAAATGGGCAGAATTACGATTTGCATGCATCCTACTCCCGATCACGTAAATACCGCTACGTAACATCCGATTACCTAGTTTGCATGACAGTGTAATGCAGTAGCAAAATGACGTTAATTTTCCTGCATTCAAATTCAGATTTCAGAAATCCAAGATAGGCTGGTTTGATGGCTCCTAATAAGTGTATGAAGAGGGCAGAGGGCTTGTCGTCTTGCAATACCTAAGACCCCATAAACAGTGAGAAAAATCCTGCAGAAACTTAATGGGCTCCAAGGTACGGAAAGACACTCCGAAAAGTTTTCTTGCTGATAGTTGTTTGATGATAGTGTAATAAGTAATAATGTTATCGTCATTTCAAATTAAATCTGATGTCTTTATTTTGTTGCAGGTCTGGAGATAGTATCTATTAAACCTGTTTCGCTTGCTTTTCTCTGTGGTTTCGCTGCGAAGGATATTAGAGGTGAGTTAATTGCAAATCGTGCCGTAGCCTAGTTCTTCATTAATGTTCATTAATTTTAAACAAGATGAGTGTAATGTCTTCTTCTGTCCTTCAGAATTATATATGTGAAAAGTGAACTCGGTATGTGATTCCATGTGTGAAGCTGCCAAATTTGTCAGTACCCAAGCTCGCACAATTTTAACTACGCCAGTTCTCTGTGTTTCAAACACTTCGAAGGTTTTACACTGCGACTCAAGTGAGACTTCAGACGATTCTGCGAAATCAGGCCAGGTAATCTGCAAAGTTATTATACCAATCATAATAAAAAAAAACATTGGAGACGAAGTGAGTGAACGTTTTGAAAGTGTAAAATATTTAAAAAACAAGCCGGTCAACTGAAAAGTAATCCGACTGCAACTTATGTGGCAAGTGCGTGTAGTGTCGCTTCGGCAGAATAAGGCTCCGTTCACCGTGCCACCGACAACGGTCGGCAGACACTATGGCCACAGGTCGCCCTATAACATCGGCCGATAACGTGGCCACGGTGCATCCGATTTCCTTTGTCAGTTTTTGGCAAAGGACGTTAGGTGAGGTTAGATTAGGATAGCATCTAATCTATGTATGAAGTACATTAAATTTAAACTCTTAGGGTGGGGGAGAGGGCATGCAGCTTTACTGTATGGTTAAATGATGATGGCGTCCTCTTGGGTAAAATATTCCGGAGGTAAAATAGTCCCCCATTCGGATCTCCGGGCGGGCACTACTCAAGAGGACGTCGTTATCAGGAGAAAGAAAACTGGCGTTCTATGGATCGGAGCGTGGAATGTCAGATCCCTTAATCGGGCAGGTAGGTTAGAAAATTTAAAAATGGAAATGGATAGGTTGAAGTTAGATTTAGTGGGAATTAGCGAAGTTCGGTGGCAGGAGTAACAAGACTTTTGGTCAGGTGAATACAGAGTTATAAATACTAAATCAAATAGGGGTTATGCAGGAGTAGGTTTAATAATGAATAAAAAAATAGGAATGCGGGTAACCTACTGCCAACAGCATAGTGAACGCATTATTGTGGCCAAGATAGACACGAAGCCCATGCCTACTACAGTAGTACAAGTTTATATGCCAACTACCTCTGCAGATAATGAAGAAATTGATGAAATGTGTGATGAGATAAAAGAAATTATTCAGGTAGTGAAGGGAGACGAAAATTTAATAGTCATGGGTGATTGGAATTCGAGAGTAGGAAAAGGGAGAGAAGGAAACATAGTGGGTGAATATGAATTGGGGGAGAGAAATGAAAGAGGAAGCCGTCTGGTGGAATTTTGCACAGAGCATAACTTAATCATAGTTAACACTTGGTTCAAGAATCATAAAAGAAAGTTGTATACATGGAAGAATCCTGGAGATACTAGAAGGTATCAGATAGATTATATGATGGTAAGACAGAGATTTAGGAACCAGGTTTTAAATTGTAAGACATTTTGCAGGGGCAGATGTGGACTCTGACCACAATCTATTGGTTATGAACTGTAGATTAAAACTGAAGAAACTGCAAAAAGGTGGGAATTTAAGGAGATGGGACCTGGATAAACTGACTAAACCAGAGGTTGTACCGAGTTTCAGGGAGAGCATAAGGGAACAATTGACAGGAATGGGGGAAAGAAATACAGTAGAAGAAGAATGAGTAGCTCTGAGGGATGAAGTAGTGAAGGCAGCAGAGGATCAAGTAGGTAAAAAGACGAGGGCTAGTAGAAATCCTTGGGTAACAGAAGAAATATTGAATTTAATTGATGAAAGGAGAAAATATAAAAACGCAGTAAATGAAGCAGGCAAAAAGGAATACAAACGTCTCAAAAATGAGATCGGCAGGAAGTGCAAAATGGCTAAGCAGGGATGGCTAGAGGGCAAATGTAAGGATGTAGAGGCTTATCTCACTAGGGGTAAGATAGATACTGCCTACAGGAAAATTAAAGAGACCCTTGGAGAAAAGAGAACCACTTGTATGAATATCAAGAGCTCAGATGGAAACCCAGTTCTAAGCAAAGAAGGGAAAGCAGAAAGGTGGAAGGAGTATATACAGGGTCTGTACAAGGGCGATGTACTTGAGCACAATATTATGGAAATGGAAGAGGATGTAGATGAAGATGAAATGGGAGATACGATACTGCGTGAAGAGTTTGACAGAGCACTGAAAGACCTGAGTCGAAACAAGGCCCCGGGAGTAGACAACATTCCATTGGAACTACTGACGGCCTTGGGAGAGCCAGTCCTGACAAAATTCTACCATCTGGTGAGCAAGATGTATGAGACAGGCGAAATACCCTCAGACTTCAAGAAGAATATAATAATTCCAATCCCAAAGAAAGTAGGTGTTGAGAGATGTGAAAATTACCGACCTATCAGTTTAATAAGTCACAGCTGCAACATACTAACGCGAATTCTTTACAGACGAATGGAAAAACTAGTAGAAGCCGACCTCGGGGAAGATCAGTTTGGATTCCGTAGAAATACTGGAACACGTGAGGCAATACTGACCCTACGACTTATCTTAGAAGAAAGATTAAGGAAAGGCAAACCTACGTTTCTAGCATTTGTAGACTTAGAGAAAGCTTTTGACAATGTTGACTGGAATACTCTCTTTCAAATTCCAAAGGTGGCAGGGGTAAAATACAGGGAGCGAAGGTTTATGTACAATTTGTACAGAAACTAGATGGCAGTTATAAGAGTCGAGGGGCATGAAAGGGAAGCAGCGGCTGGGAAGGGAGTGAGACAGGGTTGTAGCCTCTCCCCGATGTTATTCAATCTGTATATTGAGCCAGCAGTAAAGGAAACAAAAGAAAAATTCGGAGTAGGTATTAAAGTCCATGGAGAAGAAATAAAAACATTGAGGTTCGCTGATGACATTGTAATTCAGTTAGAGACAGCAAAGGACTTGGAAGATTAGTTGAACGGAGTGGACAGTGTCTTGAAAGGAGGATATAAGATGAACATCAACAAAAGCAAAACGAGGATAATGGAATGTAGTCGAATTAAGTCGGGTGATGCTGAGGGAATTAGATTATGAAATGAGACACTTAAAGTAGTAAAGGAGTTTTGCTATTTGGGGAACAAAACAACTGATGATGGTCGAAGTAGAGAGGACATAAAATGTAGACTGGCAATGGCAAGGAAAGCGTTTCTGAAGAAGAGAAATTTGTTAACATCTAGTGTAGATTTAAGTGTCAGGAAGTCGTTTTTGAAAGTATTTGTATGGAGTGTAGCTATGTATAGAAGTGAAACATGGACGGTAAATAGCTTGGACAAGAAGAGAATAGAAGCTTTCGAAATGTGGTGCTACAGAAGAATGCTGAAGATTAGATGGGTAGATCACATTACTAATGAGGAGGTATTGAACAGAATTGGGGAGAAGAGGAGTTTGTGGCACAACTTGACAAGAAGAAGGGACCGTTTGATAGGTCATGTTCTGAGGCATCAAGGGATCACAAATTTAGCATTGGAGGGCAACGTGGAGGGTAAAAATCGTAGAGGGGGACCAAGAGATGAATACACTAAGCAGATTCAGAAGGATGTAGGTTGCAGTAAGTACTGGGAGATGAAGAAGCTTGCACAGGATAGAGTAGCATGGAGAGCTGCAATAAACCAGTCTCAGGACTGAAGACAACAACAACAACAACAACAGGGGGGGGGGGGGATGTCACGACGCCTCAGTGCTTGGATACCGAGTGCTGCATTGCGGCTTCTGTTGTTAAAGAGACGCCAAATGCATGTGAATGAGCTTCCCTGTCAAGTAAAGGACGTGGCGAGTACTGTACTCTCTGTCGTCAGTTACTGGAGTAACCAGACAAGTTTTTTGAATAAATGGCATGACGGGAGAAACGTTCTGTTACACACTCGTGATAATTCGTGGCGACCTTGAAAAGCAAATTATAAACACACTGTTCTGCAGTATTTGCTTAAAGTTGTACGTCAATTGACCTTCAATGACGGTCATTTGGCACACGAGTGAAAGACGAGCAAAAAGTGTAGCATAAGATACTCCGATAATCTACAGCGCTTAAAAATGGGAATACATACCATACACCACATTTGCAAAGCACTTCATATTAACAGAATCACTAACCTACTGAGATAACACCCCAGTAAGCAGTAATAATAATTTGTAGACAACTGATGACAACCTACCACAAAAAAGACCCAATACAGTAGCTATAAGCATTTAAGACACGCCACCCTTTTCACTTGAAAAAATTATATTTTGAGGTTATAATCTGTGCCTAAAATTTCCAATAAAGATTTTGACTATTTGAGATTTCGAATAAACTTGCGATTTCAATCCATAGATTCCGCACTATGTCACGATTATGATATGTTCATCCATAGGATGCCACAAACTCACTCTTTCTTGGAATAAACTTACAAATTTGTCACGCTCCATATTTCATGCGCGAGAACGTTGGTCGATTTGACCGAAGAAAACAAACTGATTTGAATTTCACCGATTGTCGTCCGAAGTCTGTCCGTTCGGGAGATAAGATCGGCTATAGTGTGACTGTGCACGTAGCAAGTCCTCTGGTCCAGACTGTATACCAATTAGTTTCCTTTCGGAGTATGCTGATGCATAAGCTCCATACTTAACAATCATATACAACCGTTCGCTCGACGAAAGAGCTGTACTCAAAGACTGGAAAGTTGCACAGGTCACACCAATATTCAAGAAAGGTAGTAGGAGTAATACACTAAATTACAGGCCCATATCGTTAACGTCGATATGCAGCAGGATTTTAGAACATATATTGTGTTCGAACATTATGAATTACCTCGAAGAAAACGGTCTATTGACACACAGTCAACATGGGTTTAGAAAACATCGTTCTTGTGAAACACCACTAGCTCTTTATTCACATGAAGTGCTGAGAGCTATTGACAAGGGATTTCAGATCGATTCCGTATCTCTGGATTCCCGGAAGGCTTTGGACACTGTGTCACACAAGCGGCTCGTAGTGAAATTGCGTGCTTATGGAATATCGTTTCAGCTATGTGACTGGATCTGTGATTTCCTGTCAGAGAGGTCACAGTTCGTTGCAATTGACGGAAAGTCATCGAGTAAAACAGAAGTGATTTCTGGCGTTCCCGAAGGTAGTGTTACAAGCCCTTTGCTATTCCTTATCTATATAAACGATTTGGGAGACAATCTGAGCAACCGTCTTCGGTTGTTTGCAGATGACGCTGTCGTTTATCGACTAATAAAGTCATCAGAAGATCAAAACAAACTGAAAAACGATTGAGAAGAAATATCGGAATGGTGCGAAAAGTGGCAGTTTACCTTAAACAACGAAAAGTGTGAGGTCATCCACATGAGTGCTAAAAGGAACGCGTTAAACTTCGGTTACACGATAAATCAGTCTAATCTAAAAGCCATAAATTCAACTAAATACCTAGGTATTACAATTACGAACAATTTAAATTGGAATGAACACATAGAAAATGTTGGGGGGAAGTCTAATCAGAGACTGCGTTTTATTGGCAGGACACTTAGAAAATGTAACAGACCTACTAAGGATACTGTCTACACTACGCTTGTCCGTCCTCTTTTAGAATACCGCTGCGCGGTGTGGGATCCTTAAAAGATAGGACTGACTGAGTACATCGAAAAAGTTCAAAGAAAGGCAGCACGTTTTGTATAAGCGCGAAATGTGGATGAGTGTGTCACAGAAATGATACAGGATTTGGGATGGACATCATTAAAATAAAGGCGTTTTTCGTTGCGACGGAATCTTCTCACGAAATTCCAATCACCAACTTTCTCCTCCGAATGCGAAAATATTTTGTTGACGCTGACTTGCATAGGGAGGAACGATCACCAAGATAAAATAAGGGAAATCAGAGCTCGTACGGGGTGGTATAGGTGTTCATTCTTCCCGCGCGCTATACGAGATTGGAATAATAGAGGCACTTAAATGTGATTTGCAGAGAATCCATGTAGATGTAGTTGCGTACTGATTTGAAAGATCGGCCGTCTCAGGCAGATGGATTCCTTTTCAAAATATTATGTACTCTCTCACCTCTGCAAGTCCTAGCAGTTTGTAATGGGAATTTCCGAACACCCTGTAGAATTCCCACCACTGGATAGGAACTTACAGAAATATGCTTTATTAAAACAAGCTAAAATCTGCGTCTAATCACGCATGCGCGACCTACCATCGTACTATCTGGCGACGGAATGACTCACTGTCAAGCTGGCCACGGGATTCTAGCCACCTACGTAACTCTCCGGTCGTTAGCAGGTAATGTCCGGAACACACAGAGCTCACTCTGTGACCATAAAGGGAATAAATTAGGCATGGAACACCTCGTACGTACAGACGCCACCAGCACTTGCGATCGCTGGAAGCTGGGACATAATTAGGCGCCACCGCCCGAAGGGTGCTGCAGTAGGGCAGTATTACACACACTATAATATTTTTTACTACGCATCTCTCTAATTCCGGGGAAAAAAACACGGCAGTGTTCTTTGCTTGCTGGAAACGCTTTGATGTGTGTTATTTCCTTGAAGTTCGTTTTTTAACACTCAGTAATTTGAAATTCATGTTATTATATTACTTGGCAATTTGTAACGTTGCTGGCTGCACTTTCGAACTTATTTGGCAGCAGTAAGTCATTCGTTGCTTTCGGAAATGTAAAAAAAAGTGCTGTAACATACTCCTTAGGCACTAGTGACTAACACTGTTGAAGGCTTACTCTAAATGAATCGACCGAGCGTGGTGGCGCAGTGGTTAGCACACTGGACTCGCATTCGGGAGGACGACGGTTCAATCCCGTCTCCGGCCGTCCTGATTTAGGTTTTCCGTGATTTCCCTAAATCAAAGGGAAGCAGTGGTTGGGAAGGGACTGAGACAGGGCTGTAGCCTCTCCCCGCTGTTATTCAATTTGCATATTGAGCACGCAGTGAAGGAAACAAAAGAAAAATTCGGAGTAGGTATTAAAATCCATGGAAAAGAAATAAAAACTTTGAGGTTCGCCGATGACATTGTAATTCTGTCAGAGACAGCAAAGGACTTGGAAGATCAGTTGAACGGAATGGACAGTGTCTTGAAAGGAGGATATAAGATGAACATCAACAAAAGCAAAACGAGGATAATGGAATGTAGTCGAATAAAGTCGGGTGATGCTGAGGGAATTAGATTAGGAAATGACACACTTAAAGTAGTGAAGGAGTTTTGCTATTTGGGGAGCAAAATAACTGATGATGGTCGAAGTAGAGAGGACATAAAATGTAGACTGGCAATGGCAAGGAAAGCGTTTCTGAAGAAGAAAAATTGGTTAACATCGAGTATAGATTTAAGTGTCAGGAAGTCGTTTCTGAAAGTATTTGTATGGAGTGTAGCCATGTATGGAAGTGAAACATGGACGATAAATAGTTTAGACAAGAAGAGAATAGAAGCTTTCGAAATGTGGTGCTACAGAAGAATGCTGAAGATAAGATGGGTAGATCACATAACTAATGAGGAGGTATTGAATAGAACAGGGGAGAAGAGGAGATTGTGGCACAACTTGACAAGAAGAAGGGACTAGTTGGTAGGTCATGTTCTCAGGCATCTAGGGGTCACAAATTTAGCATTGGAGGGCAGCGTGGAGGGTAAAAATCATAGAGAGACCAAGAGATGAATACACTAAACAGATGCAGGAGGATGTAGGTTGCAGTAAGTACTGGGCGATGAAGAAGCTTGCACAGGATAGAATAGCATGGAAAGCTGCATCAAACCAGTCTCAGGACTGAAGAGCACAACAACAACAACAGTAGCATGGACAATCTTGTCTATGGACCTAACCCGTGCTTATGCATCGTCTGCAGTAAACGTCCGAGAATACATTATTTCATGTGAGTACACCAACAGTACGAGTTTCTGTGATCGATTTCCATATTAAATAATTAAAATTGCAGACTGATAATAGTTGCATTAGATCCCCAGCTGTCAAACACAGTTTACTCATAACAGTAATAGTTTTACGAACCATCATGCAGTGCAGACAGAGCCATAAACGTATTTCTACAGCTTTTTTTAAAATAATGTGGCACTTATGGATAATGCATGTATCGTTTACTTGAAGCTATTACAATATTCCGTTGTAACACTTCTTTTAGCTTCGTCCAGTTCCACATAATAGCAAGAGTGTCCATTAAATTTCGGGCATGCAGCCGCGCAAATAAAATTTCCTCAAGTCTTGTGACTCGCTCTGAAGATGGGCGGACGATACGCGGCCGAAATATCAGTAGAGGAAATTTTATTTGCGCAGCTGCATGCCCGAAATTTAATGTATTATTCATTACGCCGCGAGAAGTTGAAAATGCATAACAAGAGTGTATTTGTTTATTTAAAAAAATAATAATGAATGACTGTAAAATGTCAATCATTAAAACCATAGGATGGAAAGTGTTAATAGGCTATCAGATAACGTTGCCAGGTTGCCCTGATGAATCAGCAGCGATATTATATGATACTTGGATTATATTTGTCCTGACCACATCTCTGGCTGTCTTTTCCCAGTGTCCGTTAACTTTCGCCCAAAACAGACAATAGCATATGTCTCAAAAGCAGTAAATATCTCACCACTGATATTGTTGGAGATAACCAGAAAAACAGCTTAAAAATTAGGCAGTCACTGAGCGATAGAATTAGTTGTTAATCTAAGTCATGTAGCTAAAATGTGCGCTACCTGTGTCGTGCACAGAGTACTTTTATCCTCAATCAGCGTTCTTGTGATTTCATCTAGAGTCTGTATGTGATCCATGTGCATCGCTTTTTGTTTATGGAATCATGCCATTTTACACTGCATACAAAAGTTTTATGATTCCAAGTACATATGACTTGCAGCTCGCATGTTCTGGGAAAGGATACTACAGCATTCAGAATCCAAACAAAAAGTAGGCCTACTCTACAAACCACACATCACAGTAATAAAACGACTCGCGTTAAGAGGACTTAGTGCATGTCAGTAACTTTATCTTTGTTTTCAAGTGATAAGAGAGCTCTCCCAACCTTTAGCACAGGTCTTTCAGTCAGTTTGGGAACATATGATGTTGTGTTTCTAATAGTTCTCTTCCTATGTAGAGTTTTTCCTATGTACAAATAAAGATATCCTGTAGTGCCGTTTTTTATCCGGGTTTTGCCATATTTTACACAACGTTTCCATTTTTTCTATATTTTTCTATGTTTTTCCATATTTTCCGTAGATCTTCCAATTTTTAGGTTTTTTCACTTTTTCATATTTTACACATTTTCCATATTCCGTATATGTACAAGTAGATATGTATTCGAGGCCTGTTTAAAAAGTATCCGACTTTGCCCTGATGGGTTTGGGACCCTAATTCCCTTCAAAGTAGGCCCCTTTTGCTTGCACATACTTAGCCCACCGATCCTTCCACTGCTGGAAACATCTCTGGAAGTCTTCATTTGGAATGATGTTCAGCTCCGTCGTCGTATTCCGCATTATCTCTTCTCTACTCTCAAAATGGGATCCTTTCAGTGGTGTCTTCAATTTTGAAAACAACCAGAAGTCTCAAGGAGCCATGTCTGGAAAGTACGGAGGTTGGCGAACGGCTGTAATTCCAAGTTTGGCCAAGAAATTTTGGATCAAGTGCGATGAATGTGTGGGGGCGTTGTCGTGATGCAGTTGCCAGTCTCGCCGTTCACATGTCTGGCCTTTTGCGCCAAACTGCTTCACAGAGTCGCCGGAGAACATCTTAATAGTTCTCCTTTGTCACTGATTGTCCGTCCAATGTGTATTCGTGATGCACAATTCCCCAGAAATCAGAGAAGACAGTCAGCATTACCTTGATTTTGCTTTGCACCTGCCACACTTTCTTCGGCCTTGGAGGCTCGGGATGCTTCCATTGCGACGATGTCTTTTTGTTTCTGGGTCGCACCCATACACCCATGACTGACTCTTCTCCAGTTAGCATGGTGTTCAGAAACCGAGGATCAGTGTTGGTGGTGTCTAGAAGGTCCTGTGCAACGTCAAAACAGAAGTCTTTTTGTTCCGGTGACAACTTGGGCACGAATTTCGCAGCGACTCGGTGCATGTTCAAATTATCACGCAAAATTGCATGTGCAGAATCTTTACTGACTCCAACCTCTTGGGCAATCTCCCACACGGTCAAACGACGATCTGCCGTCACCAAATTTTGCACCCTCTCAACAGAACCTGCACTCCGAGCAGTTTGGGGCCTGTTAGAACGCTGGTCACTCTCCGCTGATGTGCGGCCATTTTTGAATCGGTTGAACCACTGCTTAATTTGTGTTACACCCATCTCATCTCCAAACACCTGTTGAATATTACGAATTGTTTCACATTGAGAATCACCAAGCTTTCGGCAAAATTTGATGCAGTATCTTTATGACACGTTCAGTCATCTTGAGAGAATCGGTAACCCGACGAACACGTGTAGCTCACTCAGCGACCGACAGGCAATGACTGACGCGCTGGAAGGTGGGGACAAAATTCATGCATGCGCATAAAGGTCTCTCTCCTTTACTGTGTACAGTGGCGCCGCGCTATCGTCTCTATTTTGGGCGGGAAAATCAAAGGTCGGATACTTTTTAGACAGACTCGCACATGCTCTTAGTGCTTACCTTACCTAGTGTGGGTTGTTATTTTTATTATTCAACTGTGATACAGAGTCTGAATGTACTTGGATTGCTGTGGTAGTGGAGTGACACTTTATCCATTTCTCGGAGACATGGTCAATCTAAGCAACAAAATTAAAGACTATTTACTTTTAAATACAAACACACACACACACACACACACACACACACACACACAAAACGCAACACAACAAAAAATTGCTGACATACACTAAGTCCAATTACCTCAAGATGATTTGTAAGACACACTTTATCTGGATTCTGAATGCTGCGGTATTCTCTCCCAATACATGCAAGCTGCAAGTCATGTGTTTTTGCTATCGTAAAATGTATGGATGCAATGTTACGTGGCATGATTTCAGACATGGGAAGTGATACACATGGATCACATAGAGACGCTACTACAGATGAAATCACGAGAACGCTGATAGAAGATAAAAGCGCTCTGTGCACAACACAGATACCACACATTTTATCTACATGACTTATATTAACAACTAATACTACTTCTTGACGTTTGCCTAAATTTTAACCCGTTTTTTGGTTGTTCTCTCCAACAGTATCAGTGGTGGGAAGTTTACTGCTTTTGAGACTGTTTTGAAGGAGAGTTAACGGATATTGGGAAAAGACAGCTGGAGATGTGGTTAGAACAAATACAATCTAAGTACATATAATATAGCTGCTGATTCATCAGGGCAACTTGGCAATGTTATCTGATGGCCTATGAGCATTTTCCATCATATGGTTTTAATGATTATCATTTTACCATCAGGCATTATTACTATTTCTAAATAAACAAATACACTCTTGCTGTGGAACTGGTCGAAGCTAAAAGTGACTGCTATAATAGAGTATTGTTAGATTCATGTAGACGATGCACGTGTAATCTATAAGTGCCACATTATTAGAAAAAGCTGTAGAAATACATTTTAGGCTTTAAACAAATAAAAATAAAATAAAATAATATAATAATAATAATAATAATAATAAATTGTAATAATAATAATAATAATTGTTTGGATAAGTAATTGAGAGATAAAGCTTGTTTCGCCTTTAAGATTGGAATTGAATTTCTTAATGTTTTATAAAATCTTACGTAGCATTGTTCATTGAGGTCACAGAATAAAGTAAATGCAATTTACGCCGTGAATTTATCGAGCTTCGCACATCTGAAGATGTGCGGAACGTAGCCAGGGCTCATTATATATTTTTTGTAGACAAAGTCTGATATCTGATCTCAGCTTCAATCATGACAATGGGGTGACTAAAACTACTAAAACAGAGAAAAGCATACGATTAAATAAAACATGTATTCATTTCAACATATATATTACGACATGAATTACCCTTACGTAAAATTCTAGATAAGTAATTGCAGATAATTCACAAATGAGAGCGACTTATTAATTCTGCTCCTCTTTTCTGCAAATAAGTATCAATAAGGCTAACTTTGGAGCCACACAAAATATTATGTGCTTCTAGGACAACGAATGACGTAAGAGTGCTGATGCCTACTGGCTGCGACAAGAGAGCGGTGTTAATTCCTTTGTTTTGCTTTCTCTTGTCTTAAAACATCGATACATATAATCTAAGTTCAGTAAATTAAATATCGTCAGTGCTGGAGTGCAAGTGGTTCATCAAAGGCTCCATCCACATCACATCATAGTGTGTATTACTGTACGACTGTATATGAGTAAACTGTGTTTCACGGGTGGGGATCTAATGCAAACTATTATCTGTCTCTAATATTAATTATTTAACTTGGAAATCGATTACACAAACTCGTACCTTTGGTGTAATATAAAATAAAGTATTCTCAGACGTTTACCAAAGAGTATGCATGAGCATGTTTTAGGTAAAAATTGAGGGCCGTGGTCTAGATTGTCCCTATTACTATTTTGTCTAAATACACGTCTTAGTTCTGCTTAATACTTCGTCCATACATTATGACGACCCACCATTCAAGGGTAAATTACCTCATTCTTCCATAAAGCTGTTGGGGTTGCACTGTGTGTTCAGTTGCGAGTGGCACCACTCATTTTATACAGGGTGTTACAAAAAGGTACGGCCAAACTTTCAGGAAACATTCCTCACACACAAATAAAGAAAAGATGTTTTATGTGGACATGTGTCCGGAAACGCTTAATTTCCATGTTAGAGCTCGTTTTAGTTTCGTCAGTATGTACTGTACTTCCTCGATTCACCGCCAGTTGGCCCAATTGAAGGAAGGTAATGTTGACTTCGGTGCTTGTGTTGACATGCGACTCATTGCTCTACAGTACTAGCATCAAGCACATCAGTATGTAGCATCAACAGGTTAGTGTTCATCACGAACGTGGTTTTGCAGTCAGTGCAATGTTTACAAATGCGGAGTTGGCAGATGCCCATTTGATGTAGCCGTGGCGCGGTACGTTTGTATCGAGACAGATTTCCAGAACGAAGGTGTCCCGACAGGAAGACGTTCGAAGCAATTGATGGGCGTCTTAGGGAGCACGGAACATTCCAGCCTATGACTTGCGACTGGGGAAGACCTAGAACGACGAGGACACCTGCAATGGACGAGGCAATTCTTCGTGCAGTTGACGATAACCCTAATGTCAGCATCAGAGAAGTTGCTGCTGTACAAGGTAACGTTGACCAAGTCACTGTATGGAGAGTGCTACGGGAGAACCAGTTGTTTCCGTACCATGAACAGTTTGTGCAGGCACTATCAGCAGCTGATTGGCCTCCACGGGTACACTTCTGCGAATGGTTCATCCAACAATGTGTCAATCCTCATTTCAGTACAAATGTTCTCTTTACGGATGAGGCTTCATTCCAACGTGATCAAATTGTAAATTTTCACAATGAACATGTGTGGGCTGACGAGAATCCGCACGCAATTGTGCAATCACGTCATCAACACAGATTTTCTGTGAACGTTTGGGCAGGCATTGCTGGTGATGTCTTGATTGGGCCCCATGTTCTTTCACCTACGCTCAATGTAGCACGTTATCATGATTTCATACGGGATAATCTACCTGGGCTGCTAGAACATGTGCCTTTACAAGTACGACACAACATGTGGTTCATGCACGATGGAGCTCCTGCACATTTCAGTCGAAGTGTTCGTACGCTTCTCAACAACAGATTCGGTGACCGATGGATTAGTAGAGGCGGACCAATTCCATGGCCTCCCCGCTCTCCTGACCTCAACCCTCTTGACTTTCATTTATGGGGGCATTTGAAAGCTCTTGTCTACGCAACCCCGGTACCAAACGTAGAGACTCTTCGTGCTCGTATTGTGGACGGCTGTGATACAATACGCCATTCTCCAGGGCTGCATCAGCGCATCAGGGATTCCATGCGACGGAGGGTGGATGCATGTATTCTCGCTAACGGAGGACATTTTGAACATTTCCTATAGCAAAGTGTTTGAAGTCACGCTGGTACGTTCTGTTGCTGTGTGTTTCCATTCCATGATTAATGTGATTTGAAGAGTAGTAATAAAATGAGCTCCAACATGGAAAGTAAGCGTTTCTGTACACATTTCCACATAACATATTTTCTTTCTTTGTGTGAGAGGAATGTTTCCTGAAAGTTTGGCCGTACCTTTGTGTAACACCCTGTAGACAATGGCGCTGATTAATTAATACACACCACTAAATTTCCTCCCTTAGCATGCATTTTGGTGAGCAAAATAACACCACGCATACAGAAAACACACGAACGTTGCTTGTCGTCACTGGAACCACTCCCGCACCAACCTGCCAGGCCCTGTGGTATCCACAACACAGCACAGACACTGGGATAGGCGTTTACAATTTGAGTGCAAGTTACAAGGTATGGCCAGAAGACCACAGGACTATAAGTGTTGTCATATTGGTATTTACCCTAAGGTTGGTTGGTTGGTTGATTTGGGGAAGAGGATCAAACAGTGAAGACATTGGTGCCAATGGGTGAGGGAAGGATGGGGAAATAAGTCTCCCAACACCCTTCACAGGAACCATACTGGCATTTGCCTGAAGTGATTTAGGGAAATCATGGAAAACCTAAATCAGGATGGCTGGACGTGGGATGAATTGTCGTCCTCCTGAATGCGAGTCCAGTGTGCTAACCAATGTGTCACCTCGCTCAGTTTATCCAAAGGTTTTTGCTAGTTCAGTATGAATAATCATCATCAAAAAAGGCATTTCTTGTTGGTAGACATTATAATCATATCGCTATACCAAAACGTATTCCAGTGTTTGTCCTAAACACATAAGAATACTAAGACAGACTGACATAGGATCTAAACCACCACTTTCCAGAGAATTAAAGCAAATACATATAGGATGACAGTTGACATGTGTGGAAGTACACACATTCCATGTAATCAGGACAGCTAATTGATTATGAAATTATGTGCGGTATGTCTATGGTTTTAATTATTTGACATGGAAATCGGTTAGACAAACTACCAGTGATGCTATCAACTGTATTCCAGACTATATATCTTTGTGGAATTCTACTTTGCACATCTAGATGGCGGTCTGTTCATTGTAAGCAAATTACATTTCAAAATCTGTATGGGATGTGTCCGCATTACAATCACGTAGGTTTAATGGAACATTTGTTAATGGTGGGACGGGCTGGATGACTGACGATTTGTCTATGTGGGAATTGATTTTCATCCAAGACACTGGGGTCATTTGCTTTCCAACCAACATTGGAGAACATGTTGACTTTTTACCGTTATGCACTCACAACTATGGCTTGCAAAAGCTTCACCTTCCCATAGGTATTTTGCTAGTGATACAGATGTGACAAAATCAAGTAGGAGGCTAGCGACCGTTTTAGTCATGGATCTACAGCGTGTTTCAAAAAGAATCATTCGAGTTATAAAAATCATAACTATTGTATTATTTGAGATATGTGCGTGAACAACGAACTGTTGGAAAGGACAAACTCTCGAATTTCACATGGTTTCCGGTAGGTGGCAGCAGTGGCACCCACTTCAGTTCTAGTAAAAATGGCATTGGGACAACAGAAAGCGTTTTGTATTCTACATTTTGCGCACTGCGGGTCAGTAATATCTGTTCAGCGTGACTATCGTATTAGATATGATGGGGATCCTCCTCCAGCACATAGCATTAGACTATGGCACGAACAATTCCGAGAAGCAGGTTGTTTGTGTACAGGCAAATCACCTGGCCGTCCCCGTGTGTTTGAAATACGTCCAACGCATCCGTCATTGTTTCACATGAAGCCGCAGGAATCCGTGCGCTATGCAGTTTGATAGGTCAACATGCCCTGCAAGCTCTTCGTGAAGGTGACAAGGAATGACGTGTGGAGTTCTGTAATTGCGTTCTTGACAAGATGGAGAATGACGGTTTTCTTACAAGCTTAGTGTTTAGTGACGAGGCAACATTCCATTTAAATGGAGAGGTGAACCTTCATAATTTTGAGAATATGGGGTACAGAACAACCACATGAAGTTGCACAACATGAGAGAGAATCTCCAAAATTTAATGTACACTCCTGGAAATGGAAAAAAGAACACATTGACACCGGTGTGTCAGACCCACCATACTTGCTCCGGACACTGCGAGAGGGCTGTACAAGCAATGATCACACGCACGGCACAGCGGACACACCAGGAACCGCGGTGTTGGCCGTCGAATGGCGCTAGCTGCGCAGCATTTGTGCACCGCCGCCGTCAGTGTCAGCCAGTTTGCCGTGGCATACGGAGCTCCATCGCAGTCTTTAACACTGGTAGCATGCCGCGACAGCGTGGACGTGAACCGTATGTGCAGTTGACGGACTTTGAGCGAGGGCGTATAGTGGGCATGCGGGAGGCCGGGTGGACGTACCGCCGAATTGCTCAACACGTGGGGCGTGAGGTCTCCACAGTACATCGATGTTGTCGCCAGTGGTCGGCGGAAGGTGCACGTGCCCGTCGACCTGGGACCGGACCGCAGCGACGCACGGCTGCACGCCAAGACCGTAGGATCTTACGCAGTGCCGTAGGGGACCGCACCGCCACTTCCCAGCAAATTAGGGACACTGTTGCTCCTGGGGTATCGGCGAGGACCATTCGCAACCGTCTCCATGAAGCTGGGCTACGGTCCCGCACACCGTTAGGCCGTCTTCCGCTCACGCCCCAGCATTGTGCAGCCCGCCTCCAGTGGTGTCGCGACAGGCGTGAATGGAGGGACGAATGGAGACGTGTCGTCTTCAGCGATGAGAGTCGCTTCTGCCTTGGTGCCAATGATGGTCGTATGCGTGTTTGGCGCCGTGCAGGTGAGCGCCACAATCAGGACTGCATACGACCGAGGCACACAGGGCCAACACCCGGCATCATGGTGTGGGGAGCGATCTCCTACACTGGCCGTACACCACTGGTGATCGTCGAGGGGACACTGAATAGTGCACGGTACATCCAAACCGTCATCGAACCCATCGTTCTACCATTCCTAGACCGGCAAGGGAACTTGCTGTTCCAACAGGACACTGCACGTCCGCTTGTATCCCGTGCCACCCAACGTGCTCTAGAAGGTGTAAGTCAACTACCCTGGCCAGCAAGATCTCCGGATCTGTCCCCCATTGAGCATGTTTGGGACTGGATGAAGCGTCGTCTCACGCGGTCTGCACGTCCAGCACGAACGCTGGTCCAACTGAGGCGCCAGGTGGAAATGGCATGGCAAGCCGTTCCACAGGACTACATCCAGCATCTCTACGATCGTCTTCATGGGAGAATAGCAGCCTGCATTGCTGCGAAAGGTGGATATACACTGTACTAGTGCCGACATTGTGCATGCTCTGTTGCCTGTGTCTATGTGCCTGTGGTTCTGTCAGTGTGATCATGTGATGTATCTGACCCCAGGAATGTGTCAATAAAGTTTCCCCTTCCTGGGACAATGAATTCACGGTGTTCATATTTCAATTTTCAGGAGTGTATTTTGGCAAGTTTCACGGAATAAGCTGTATGGTCCATTTTTCTTTGCTGAGAACACTATTACAGGAAGCACATATCTCGATACGCTTGAGAACTTTCTTTTCCAGCGGTTAGTGACTGATTCGAACGACTACATTTATCAACAGGATGGGGCACCGCCACACTACCTTCTGGAAGTATGCGAATTTTTAAATCAAAGGATTACTGAATGATGTGAATTTTTAAATCAAAGGATTACTGAATGATGGTTCGGTCGCACAGGATCAAATGATTCAACCTTACATTGCTGGCCTCTAAGGTCACCAGACCAGACTGTATATGATTATTTCTTGTGGGGTTTTATAAAAGAGTCGGTGTATGTGCCTCTGTTACCAACAACAGTGAATGAACTGAGACATCACATAACAGCAGTTGTGGAAGCTGTAACTCAAGACATGCTCGCTGCAGTGTGAGAACAATTTGAATACTGTATATGCTGTGCGTCTCAAGAGGGGCATACTGATCACCAATGAAAAGGTGTGAAAAAACATTTTGAGTTTCCTGTTGATCAAAAAACAAAATTCATTGTATATGTTTATTAGTTTCAGAAATATAGACATGCCAAATCGGATGACTTTTTTTGATACACCCTGTGTAGTTAAACTGGCTAGGTCGCATAAAAAGCCATACAGCACGGGAAGAATGACTTTATTGATCATCATCATTATTATTATTATTATTATTATTATTATTATAGAGTACCCATGACGCATTTCGGTATTATTTTCATCTTGAGAAATGTAAAACAGAAGTATAACAAACGAATTGGTACGCAAAAATACATTACAATAACCTTTTTAGATATCAATAACCAAACAAGATTAAATAAAAGTGAAAACACAATCCATTCCAATCCATCCAAGTGCGAAGATGGTGTTATCAGTTGTGTACGTAACATGAGACAACAGACTACATTGTATTCAGACTCCATATATATATATATATATATATATATATATATATATATATATATATATATATATATACTCTGCTGGCGACCAGTTCCTCATTCTGAAGCTCATCCTATAGTATTCTGTTGTCCCGACGCCAAAAATCATCAAGATTCCGACCTTCAACCATCTACATCCATGAAATGTTCCCATTATGAAATCACAAAGGCAGGACTTAACGATCTTTTACGGGACACAGATCTCTCTCAAACAAACTCGGAATTACTGAGTTCTAAGCTTCAAGATTAGCATATATTAAATAAAGATGTACAAATAAGTTAATTTAGTAAACGACAAAGCCGTTTTGTAGACTATTTTGCAGAGAAAGAAGACATCGTATACTGCTGTCATGTAAATGGTCTGTTTCATGCACTGGGACGTGAACATAATCCAGCAGAGAGGTGTTTGTTTATTCACTCGTCCAAAGGAAGTCTCAAAGCAGCGCTACTCCATATAGTCCATGTTTGTCCATCTGTTCCTGAAGCATATTCTACAAATACAAAAGAAACGCACGAGGTTATGAGTGCTATAGTGAAGTTAATTGAATACAGTATATTAAAATGGTACATTTGTGGAGATCCGAAAATCATTGGGATATTAACAGGCATGCAACTACTAGACACTAAATTCTGCTGCTTTGTCTGCGAATGGAACAGAAGTAGCAGAAAAAAAATCATTACATTTGTAAACACTGGCCTCCAAGACAAAACTTCATTCGTGCGCATATACTGACTGATATCGGTAGTATCGCGTACACAAGGTATAAAAGGGCAATGCATTCGCGGGGCTGTCATTTGTACGCAGGTGATTCATATGAATCCGAAATGTGTCTTTTTTCACCATTGCACATTAAACTTGGTCGAATGAAAATATTTGTAAAGGCTTTGAACAAAGAAGGAGTGGCTGTCTTGCACGTCAGGAACAAACTGAAAAATTTAAGTGAGAGAAAGGTAAATGAAGGTGTTTCTATTGGCCCACAAATTAAAGCACTCATTCATGATGCAGAGTGTGGAAATAAACTGTCAGAAGAAGAAAAAGTAGCGTGGCTGACATTTAAATTAGTGTGCTCGCGTTTCCTTGGAAACGAGAAAACTGAATACTGTGATGATCTTGCTGGTGACATGGCGAAATGCTTTTCTGTTACAGGTTGAATTATGTAATTAAAACTACACTTTTTGGATTTACACCTGGGCCTATTTCCTCAAAACCGTGGCGCAAGAAGTAATAAGCACGGGCAAATGTTCCATCAACACATCTCTGTGATTGAAAAGCGTTTCGGTGGACGATGGAATGGACGTAAGTCAGCTGAATATTGCTCGTCTTTCATCAGAGACTCGCCCCCAGATGACTACAAGAGGAAACAGTAAAAAGAACTCATTCTAGTGTATGTGCTTTTTTATAGTTTTACATTTCTCTGTGACCAGTTTGCATAAATATGAGCAGTAGGTCGCCTACGAAAACGATACGTGATGGACCATTTCGCTTTTCAGATATGAATCAAGCTCTTTTTGCCATACAGAATCACTTATTTTCATCTAAAGGACCCAAAAAGTTCAAATTTGTTTTGCACAAAGGAAATTTAGAAGGAAGTTTAGGGTTTTTAACGTCCCGTCGACATCGAGGTCATTAGTGACGAGGCACAGCTCGGTCTGTTTCGCGGGTGGGGAAGGAAATCGGCTGTCTCCTTTCAAAGGAACCGCCGTGCTTTTTCAAACGAACCATTCCAACATTTGCCTGGAGCGTTTTAGGGAAATCGTGGAAAACCCAATTCAAGATAGCCGGAGGTGGGCTTGTACCGTCGTCCTCCCGAATGCGAGTCCTGTGTGTTAACTATTCCTCCACCTCGCTCCGTGATTTGTTTTGCAGTGCAGTCCATATACAAAGAGAGGGAGAATGCCGTTTCTCGCCCTGCCCCCCTTTCTCTCCCACTTACTCCTGTTATTACACCAGTATACAGGGTGATCCATTGATCGTGACCGGGCCAAATATCTCACGAAATAAGCGTCAAACGAAAAAACTACAAAGAACGAAACTTGTATAGCTTGAAGGGGGAAACAAGATAGCGCTATGGTTGGCCTGCTAGATGGCGCTGCCATAGGTCAAACGGATATCAAGTGCGTTTTTTAAAGTGGGGACCCCGATTTTTTATTACATATTCGTGTAGTACGTAAAGAAATATGAATGTTTTAGTTGGACCACTTTTTTCGCTTTGTGATAGATGGCGCTGTAATAGTCACAAACATATGGCTCAATATTTTAGACGAATAGTTGGTAACAGGTAGGTTTTTTAAATTAAAATACTGTACGAAGGTACGTTTGAACATTTTATTTCGCTTGTTCCAATGTGATACATGTAACTTTGTGAACTTATCATTTCTGAGAACGCATGTTGTTACAGCGTGATTACCTGTAAATACCACATAAATGCAATAAATGTTCAAAATGATGTCAGTCAACCTCAATGCATTTGGCAATACGTGTAACGACATTCCTCTCAACAGCGAGTGGTTCGCCTTCCGTAATGTTCGCACATGCACTGACAAAGCGCTGACGCCTGTCGTCAGGCGTTGTCGGTGGATCAGGATAGCAAATATCCTTCAACTTTCCCCCCAGAAAGAAATCCGGGGACGTCAGATCCGGTGAACGTGGGGGCCATGGTATGGTGCTTCGACGACCAATCCACCTGTCATGAAATATGCTATTCAATACCGCTTCAACCGCACGCGAGCTATGTGCTGGATATCCATCACGTTGGAAATCCATCGCCATTCTGTCATGCAGTGAAACATCTTGTACTAACATCGGTAGAACAGTACGAAGGAAATCAGCATACATTGCACCATTTGGACTGACATCGATAAAATGGGGGCCAATTATCCTTCTCCCATAATGCCAAGGTTCCCTGATGTTCCACCTGTCGCAGCCATCGTGGATTTTCCGTTGCCCACTAGTGCATATTATGTCGCTTTACGTTACCGCTGTTGGTGATTGACGCTTCGTCGCTAAATAGAACGCGTGCGAAAAATCTGTCATTGTCCCGTAATTTCTCTTGTGCCCAGTGGCAGAACTGTACACGACGTTCAAAGTCGTCGCCATGCAATTCCTGGTGCATAGAAATATGGTACGGGTACAATAGATGTTGATGTAGCATTCTCAACGCCGATGTTTTTGAGACTTCCGATTCTCGCACAATTTGTCTGCTACTGATGTGCGGATTAGCCGCGACAGCAGCTAAAACACCTACTTGGCCATCATCATTTGTTGCAAGTCGTGGTTGACGTTTCACATGTGGCTGAACACTTCCTGTTTCCTTAAATAACGTAACTATCCGGCGAACGGTCCGGACCCTTGGATGATGTCGTCCAGGATACCGAGCAGCATACATAGCACACACCCGTTGGGCATTTTGATCACAATAGCCATACATCAACACGATATCGACCTTTTCCGCAATTGGTAAACGGTCCATTGTAACACGGGTGATGTATGACGAAGCAAATACTGTCCGCACTGGCGGAATGTTACGTGATACCAAGTACTTATACGTTTGTGACTATCACAAAGCGAAAAAAGTGGTCCAACTAAAACGTTCATATTTCTTTACGTACTACACGAATATGTAATAAAAAATGGGGGTTCCTATTTTTAAAAAACGCAGTTGATATCCGTATGACCTATGGCAGCGCCATCTAGCGGGCGAACCATAGCGCCATCTGATTTCCCCTTCAAGTTAGACGAGTTTCGTTCTTTGTAGTTTTTTCGTTTGATGCTTATTTCGTGAGTTATTTGGCCCGGTCACTATAAATGGGCCACCCTGTATACTGAGGCGATAACGATATGCACATATACTGATGGCGGTAGTATCGCGAACACAAGGTATGAAAGGGCAGTGCATTTGCGGAGCTGTCATTTGTACGCAGGTGATTCATATGAAACGGTTTGCGACGTGATTATGGTCACAAGAGGGGAATTAATAGACTTTGAATATGGAAAGGTAGTTGGAAGTAGACGTTTTGGACATTCTATTTCGAAAATCATTAGGGAGCCCAATATTCCAAGATGCACAGTGTCAAGAGTGTGCTAAGAATACCATATTTCAGGCATTACCTCTCATGACGGACAATCCAATGGCCGACAGTCTTTATTTAACGGCCGAGAGCAGCGGCATATGGATATAGTTGTCAATGCTAACAGACAAGCAACACTGCGTGAAATAACCGCAGAAATCGATGTGGGACATACGACGAACGCATCTGTTAGGAAAGTGCAGCGAAATATGGCGCTAATGGGCTATGTCAGCAGACGATCGACGCAAGTGCCCTTGCTAACAAGACGACATCGCCTGCAGCGCCTCTCGTGGGCTCGTGACCATACCGACTACACGACAGGAAAACAGTGGCCTGGTCAGATAAGTCCCGATTTCAGTTGGTAAGAGCTGATGGCAGGGGTCGAGTGTGGCGCAGACCCAACGAAGCCAGATCCAAGTTGTCAAGAAGGCGCTGTACAAGCTGGGGTGGTTCCATAATGGTAAGGGCTGTGTTTACACGGAGTGGACTAGGTCTTCTAGTCAAACTGAACCGATCACTGACTGAAAATGGTTATAATCGGCTATTTGGAGACTATTTGCAGCCATTCATGTTCCCAAACAACCATGTTATGTCACCGCACCACAATTATTGTTCGCGATTGGTTCGAACAACATTCTGGACAATTTGAGCAAATGATTAGGCCACCCAGATCGTCCGACGTGAAGTCCATCTAACATTAAAGGGCCACATTCGAGAGGTCAGTTCGTGCACAACATCCTACACTGACAGTACTTTTGCTATTATGGACGGCTGTACAGGCAGCATGGCTTAGCATGTCTGCAGGGGGCTTTCAACAGCTCATTGAGTCCATGCTACGTCGAGTTGCTGTGCTATGCCGGGCGAAAGGAGATCCGACTCGATATCATGATTTTTATCACCTCAATGTAATCGCACGGCGTATATTAGCTTCTGCAGATATAAAAACTCATAGCCCGTTGCCATAGGGCTATTCGAGAACAGTAAGCAACGTCACGGAACTGGGTATGACTTTCTATCTTTCCTTCAGTCCTGTATCTGCACTGGACAACACGAAACGGATGACCCCTTAACACTTGAAAAATAGGTACGATGGGTTGACGACGACGTGCGGAATTCCCACCAAACCCTGGAAGCTCATCAGTATCATTAGTATGGAATCTGATGGACACATATGCGGACAACACAGGCACTGATGTTATATGAACAAACTGAAGCCTTAAATTGTAGAAAATCGCCCTGTTCGATAAAAGGCACGAAACTGTTTTGTGCTTTATTAAATAAAAATAATTCGAAAGGCCAAGTGAAGGTCAAAATAAGAAATACACGAATTATTCTTTTTTTGTGGGTAGAAGAACAAATAAATTCGTTCGTACAAATTAATTAAAAAGTAAATAATCATCGAAATTTGAACTGGAAAATAAATATCAAAAATAGTTTTTCATTCTAAAACAGCAGTTATTCTTGATTTGTTTTTCTCCGTAACTTATAGAATAGTAAATGATTTAAATTAGGATGCTCATTTAATTTTTATTAAAAAACGGAACATTTTAAAAAGTTAAAAAAATCGGGATAATTTTGGAGAAAAACGGGATACAAATTGTATTGACAGATATAATGAACGTGGAAGTTTACCTTTGCCTTCATGCATTCAAATGATCCCAAATGACATTTCACAATTATTATGCTGCACTCTCATGGTAATTTTCACTTTTACGTGCTTTATCAAGAAGTGCTGCCGCCCGGAGTGGCCGAGCGGTTCTAGGCGCTACAGTCTGGAACCGCGTGACCGCTACGGTCGCAGGTTCGATTCCTGACTCGGGCATGGATGTGTGTGATGTCCTTAGGTTAGTTAGGTTTAAGTAGTTCTAAGTTCTAGGGGACTGATGACCTCAGAAGTTAAGTCCCATAGTGCTCAGAGCCATTTTGAACCAAGAAGTGCTTTTTCGTTTGAGCACTCATGCGATGTTTCTTCATCTGAAGGCGATTCACAATGCTACACCGTCTACCACGTCCAAAAGCAAACTTTTTACATTCTAGAGTTTCTCCACTGCCAGTGGTAGAAGTAAACTCACTTTTTATATGGTTGTTAAAATTACACTTTCATTTTGGCACGATGAAACTGTAAACATCAATCGGTGATACCCATGGAGGTAAATGGTTCTACTAACGGTCCAAAATATTAACAGTAAATAAACGAAGATTGTAGAGCAAGTTGTACAAGTATGTGGTTGCGCAATGCGCAGCAAATTGTAAATGAAACATCCGGTAGCGTAGAATACTTTAGCTAAGCGGAATCACAAAAATGGAAACTTTGAGCCTCGTCCCCCCCCCCCCCCCACCTAAAAAAAAAGAAAAACTTTCGGAAAAGCGAGGCATTTTTGAGAAAAATGGGACTGTCACTGGAAAACGGGACGAATGGATACCCTAATTAAAATAGGTCAACGTAAGACTTCCTACGGAGGTATGAACATAGTTTATTTAGTTACTTTCCAGAGAGCTGCAGTAACGAGTTATATAATTTTTTAAATAGAACATTATTTTTATCTATCTTTTAACTGATATATTTAAACCAACAGTGTACAAAATTACTCTGCCATAAATCAGATTCCTGTCCGTTCCAGTAAAAGATCTAGAAACGTTCAAAATTTTACGGTCAGATGCAACAAGCTGTACATAATGGATAACTGGCTGTTTTCAGATGAATATTGTGATGGTGAAATGTTCATTTGTGTGAGGTGTTCAAACGAGTGCCTATTTTCCGGAGTGCATAACTCGGTGTGCCTTCTAAACTCCCCGTGGACTACAGTAAAAATAATATTCTATTTAAAAAATTATAGCTCGTTACCGTAGCTCTCTGGAAAATAAGTAAACTATGTGCCTCATTCCCCAGCGAGAGAACGTTTCTTAAGTTTTCTTCTCTAAATAAACATTCCTTTCGCTTAATATTTTGTAAGTCACTAAGAAAAACAGCTTATTTGAAACACCATGTATCTGCTTCCACTTACGACTTCAACAAAATTTTAGGGAATATAGACACGCTGTTTATACAGACGTATCATACCAAAAGTAAAATGAATTACTGATGTAGTACAGGACAACAGACATACTTTAGTGTTTGAATCCATACCAAATCTGTCTTGCAGGAGATGTAACGTACTTGCGGAACGAATTCAAAGGAGGACTGCACGAATGACAGTTTTGTTTGATTCACGGAAGAGTATCGCAGAAATACTAAAATACTTGAATTGGCACACGTTTGAAATAGACGCCAATTATCCCGCGAAACTCTCCTTATAAAGTTTCAAGAACCAGTATTACGTGAAGAATCCAGAGACATTCTTCAACCTTTTACGTGCCTCTCCCATAGTGACCCTGAAGACAAAATTAGAGTAATTACAACACACAAAGAGGCATTTAAGCTGTCATCCTTCTCACGCTCCGTACGCGATTAGAGCTGGAAGATACCGTATATTGTTTAGTGTACTGTGAAGTACCCTTGCCATGTATTTCACAATAGTTTGCAGAGTCTGTATGTAGATATAAAATATTAGCCTCTAAAGCGCACACAAATTGGGATATTATAGAATAACACTGGAATCTGCTACACACTTGATGTGATTCTAAAATATGTTTGCTTGCAACGTGAAGTCAAAGAGTTTAGTATGCCAATATTGTGACAAAATGTTACAGAAATACGATGACTGGCTTCTCGAGAACACATGAATCAGAGTTACAGGTTTTATACGCTTTAAATTTTTTTCAGTCACAGTGGCTCTATATATCAGTTTCGTCCATTTATATTCTGATTACGTTATTGGAGCACTGAGATGAAAAAACCAACAGCAAACTGATGTAACTACAAAAACGCAAGCAACACGGAATCTCTGTAATGATTTCTGAAGGTTATAGAAACAGAAACCATGTAGTCCGCGTGTAATTAATCGTTTAGGATGAACTAAATCAGGTAATAGTTATGAAGCGTAGACAATAAATGTATCTCTTACATTACACTTAAAAACTAGAACATTGTAATATATGGCAATTTCACATACTTTAATTGTTGCGAGTTAGATGACATAAATATCGCCGTTAAACCTGGATCTCGTACGACATTCTAAGCTTTCAAAATAAATATTCGCTACTGTAACGATAATAATCTGACTGAAACGCTGACAAATGACAAACGACTATGGCATTTTGTGAATTTTTTCTGTTACCATTCGGAGCAGAGAATTTTACTACGAAGTTGTGAAAAACGATGTTTGAGGTAAAATCCATAGCAAAACATTCGAAATATCGAGGCTCGCAAGGACCATATAGAGAAATTCAGTTTGAAAATCTGCCGGAATAACAGAGTGAGAAATTGTGCCCCTTGGCTCAGTTTCGTTAGGCGACCTTTAGGATGAGTCTGCTCTTATCACTTCCGGTAAGCTCAGAGATAAGTGGACCACGACCTCTGTTAAATTTAAGTAGTAGACTGCTACCGCATTCGTCTGCTGACTACACGGCTGTCCTTTGATTCACAGAAACTGCTGGTAACTTGTGAACTATAACGTATTACGAATTACCGAAATATTGAAAGTAGGACATGAACAACAGATCACACATTTGAAGTATTGTATCCTATGGTTCAGCAGAAGCATAACTATCATCATTTTTTTAAGTATATAGCCAGCACAAAAACATTCATGTTAGTTGTTTTCCCTCATTAACAACAATGTTGTCTCTCTATTATAAACTTCTTATGATTTTTCATGAATATTTGCACAGCAAAACTTGGTTAACTTATCAATACATAGCGTTTCTACTGTACCGAGGTTTGCAGCATGTATAGTGAAACGCCAACCAACTTTCTTGGAACAATCTTCGTTGAGACCGGGTCCGCTCCTGCGATGAATTGTTAAACTGATTTAATGCCGCATACAGCTGTCATTTTTTCTTTGTTTGTTGTACAATTTCGGTCTTGGACCATTATCAAGTATCTTTCGAAAAAAAGAAAAAAAGGAAATCATCGACAGAACATTTTGCTGTACATTGTCTCTGCACACAGATGGCATGTAACGCGGGAAAGTGAATGGCGTGTGGGCGAGTCCATGTACTGCAAAGGTTGTTTCGATTACGCTGCAGAAGTTTCTCTGGGAAGTCCTTACACATGGTCCATGCAGCCCCGATCTCTCTCCATGCGATTTCCGTATTTTTGAGCCTCGAAAAATACATTCGTGGTCGTCGGTTTACAACGGCCAAAGAGCTTCACGCCTGGGGTACACTCATGGCTCCGTAGGCAACCGCAAACATTTTTCCGTGATGGCATCGACCATCTTGTTTCACAATGGGATAAACGTATTAACAATTATGGTGATTACTTTTGCAATAATAAGTAGTTTACTTACTTTTTTCTGTCTTTTTTTCATTTGGCTGTCACTTATACACTGAAGAGCCAAAAGAACTGGTACACCTGCCTAATATCGTGTAGGACCCCCCGAACAGGCAGAAGTGCCGCAACACGACGTGGCAAGGACTCGACTAATGTCTGTAGTAGTGCTGGAGGGAACTGACACCATGAATCCTGCAGGGCTGTCCATAAATCCGCGAGGGTACGAATGGGTGGAGATCTCTTCTGAACAGCACGTTACAAGTCATCCCATGTTCATGTCTGCGCAGTTCGGTGGCCAACGGAATTGTTTAAGCTCAGAAGAGTGTTCCTGGAGCCACTCTGTAGAAATTCTCGACGTGTAGGGTGACGCATTGTCCTGCTGGAATTGCCTAAGTCTGTCGGAATGCACAGTGGTCATGAATGGGTGCAGGTGATCAGACAGGATGCTTACGTACATGTCACCTGTCTGAGTCGTACCTAGATGTATTAGGGATCCACTGTCACTCTAACTGCACACACCCCACACCATTACAGAGCTTCCACCAGCTTGAACAGTTCCCTGCTGACATGCAGGGTCCATGGATTCATGAGGTTATCTCCATACCCGTACACGTCCATCCGCTCGATACAATTTGAAATGAGACTCGTGCGACCAGCCAACATGTTTTGAATCATCTACAGTCCAAAGTCGGTGTTGACGGGCCCAGGCAGGGCGTAAAGCTTTGTGTCATGCAGTCATCTAGGGTACACGAGTGAATCTTCGGCTCCGAAAGCCCATATTGATGATGTTTCGTTGAATGGTTCACACGATGACACTTGTTGATGGCCCAGCATTGAAGTCTGCAGCAGTTTGTGGAAGGGTTGCACTTCTGTCACGTTGAACGATTCTCTTCAGTCGTCGTTGGTCCTGTTCTCGCAGGATCTTTTTCTGGCCGCAGTAATGTCGGAGTTTTGATGTTTTGCCGGATTCCTGATATTCACGGTACACTCGTGAAATGGTCGTGTGGGAAAGTAGCCACTTCATCGCTACCTCGGAGATGCTGTGTTCCATCGCTCGTGCGCCGACTACATCATCACGTTCAAACTCACTTAAATCTTGATAACCTGCCATTGTAGCAGCAGTAACTGATCTAACAACTGCACCAGACATTGTCTTATATAGGCGTTGCCGACCGCAGCGCCTGATTCTGCCTGTTTACATATCTCTGTATTTGTATACGCCTGCCTATACCAGTTCCTTTGGCGCTTCAGTGTATATAAGCAGCGCAGCAAAGAGAGAAGCGTTCAAACAACGAGAGACCGCAAAACGTGGAAATCCATTCACTTAACCGTCTCTGGCAAAGAGTGGATTTTTAGAGTCCGTCTTCAAGGAACGAGCATCTCGGAAAGGGTGAAGCTTTTTGGCTATTCACGTGCTATGGAAAGTGCTTGAAGAGAGGCTTGTCCACTCTGAAAACCAGGACAAGTGGCAGTTTTTGGCAGACCTGAAGAGAACAACGCTGGTGCAGGCCTAAGTGTTTCACAGTTCATCGCATATTATTGAATACGAGGCTCCCAAATTAATCCGATGACATGGACAGTTACGATTGGAGCGGACATAGGATAATCGAAATTGGACCGCGGATCAATGGAAGTATTTTGTTGCATCAGGTTGATGGTCGTCTCCAGAATCCGGATACACCGTCGTCCAATCAAACGGCTGCTCAAAACATACTCCGCCCAAGACGCGGGCCAGGGAGCAGTATGGGAGACATTCACCTGGGCTTCCGTGAGACCTGTGGTAGTAACTGAAGGCACCATGACAACTGCAGTCTACTTGGATATTAACGGGAACCACTTGCATCCCTCCATGACAGATGTCCTCCCCGATGGCGATGGCATCTTCTGACAGGATAAATGTCCGTGTCACAAGGCCAGAATAGTGCTACAGTGGTTTGAGGAGCATGATAGTGAACTCACGTTGCTGCCTTGGTCACCACATTCTCCTAATCCGAACCCGATGGAACATCTGATCGTGAGACGGTATCGAGCGCCAGCTTCGTGTTTACGAACTATTGGCTGGTAACTTCTGGGAATTGCGCGACTTGTGCGTAGATATCTGGCGCCACATACCTCCGGAAACCTATGAGTTGTGGAACCCACGGCACACAGGATCGCTGATTTATTGCGTTGCAAAGGTGGACCAGCACGCTATTATCCAGTAGTCATAATGTTTTGGCTCATAGTGCATATTCGACTCCGCAAATGCGATAGTCTTTGCGTCGTTGCAGTCTACCACGTGACCGTGTATTGCAGGCGTCACCACTGGACAATCGCTGCATCACACGGTACTGATATCTGGTGGTATACGTGGTAAGTGCCTATGTGCAGGTGACGGATTGCTCCTCACTGCTGTTTAGTTTGGTTTGATATCCTTCTATTAGGAAAGTTTATGTAGAATGAAATGCGATCCTAGGTGTACCTGCCATTCTCTCTCACAGGTAATAGATGCAGTGGCCTCTGTCTCGTCGTGAGCAGCCTACTGAATACCTTGAAATGTTGCAAGCCGTCTGGCTTGCCTCCTTTCATTAATAAGCTGACACTCTCTGCTCCTTCTCGTGATTGGAGAAATGAGGGAGACATGATTTCATCACTTTATTTAACTCTGGTTACGAGACTTGACTTTGAGTGATGTATTTGGTGAAAGTGCATGGGTTGTCTGTCTGAAATTTGGTCGCTTCAGCCAAAGGAATACCTTGCAGTTCGTTTCTCCAGGAGCTGTGGAAAGGCTGATGGACACAACACTGGTAGCAACGGAGAAGTCAGTTCGCAACACGAGGGGTAGAGCCACTCGAGTATGGCTTGCAGGACTCTCCTGTCTCTCAAAGAAGGACGAAATTTTCGGTTTTGTGGCGTACGGTACTGTCCGGTGACCGGCTAGCGGGTTTGAGTCTTAAGTGGCCCGCCACTTGATTACATCTGGAGAGAACTCACTATTCTTGAAGAGGCCAGGTCTGCTGCTACGGGAGCGGGACCTGGTGGAATTCCCGTCGAGTTCGCTTGGCGTGTTGAAAATTTTGAGTTGTATAAACAACGCTCTGATTCGCCTATCGCTTCTTGACGTCAGACGGCTATTTCCGCAACAAACTTTCAGAGGAGAGTGGGCTCTGATTGGCCCTCTACTTGATGTAGTCCGTGGTGGGAAATTATTTAACACTGCATTCGCACGCAATTGGACAGAAGTATATAAAATTTTGCCTCATTCGAGCTTGTTGCTGTGCAGGCGCAAACGGAGGAATGTGGTGTAGGGTTGCGTGATCGAACACGCTCCTTGGTCGGTCGTCTTAGAGGAGACTTCACATGCTCGATCGCTGAGGGGCCGATCATTCTGGTGTTCTTCGCTTCGTCCGGACGACTTAGCGCGATCCGCAGATTCCGAGGTGGTGCAGATCTCGTGTTGACCCACATCTTGATGTCCATCGAGACGATAAGAGTTTAGTGAGCATACTCTGCAGCATCAGATCGGTAAGTTTGTTATTTTATAAGACTGCACCGATACCACAATGCCGGAATTCAGATTCGTGGGGTATATTCACATCATTGAGGGAATGTGCGGCTTGAATTCGTTATCCTTTCCGGGACGTCATACTTGCTCTGATTACTTCTCTACCGCGTTCATTCGATATTGTCAATCTGTTGATTTTATTATGTATGAAGACGAACTTTTGCAATAAATCACCAATTTATTTTGATTTGAATTCCATTTAAAATAGGTAGTGTTCCACTCATCTCATTTTAATTATCAGTTGTTTTTAAAATACACACATCAAAAAAAGTTTTGCATCACCTCGGTTCCGAGAGTTCCACAACCTGTACAGAAAATTGCAATAGTGATCAACATAAACATCATTTCCGACCTTTTTATTGCTCATGAAAGCCACACATTGCATGTTGTTCCACCATACAGTGAGACATTCAGAGGTGGTGGTCGAGATTACTGTAGACACTGGTACCTCTAATACCCAGTAACACGTCCTCTTGCATTGATGCATGCCTGTATTCGTTGTGGCATACTATCCACAAGTTCATCAAGGCAGTTTTGGTCCAGGTTGTCCCACTCCTCAACGGCGATTCGGCGTAGATCTGCTGTGGTCATGGCTCTGAGCACTATGGGACTTAACATCTATGGTCATCAGTCCCCTAGAACTGAGAACTAATTAAACCTAACTAACCTAAGGACATCACACAACACCCAGTCATCACGAGGCAGAGAAAATCCCTGACCCCGCCGGGAATCTAACCCGGGAACCCGGGCGTGCGAAGCGAGAACGCTACCGCACGACCACGAGCTGCGGACTCGGCGTAGATCCCTCAGAGTGGTTGGTGGGTCACGTCGTCCATAAACAGCCCTTTTCAATCTACCCTAGGCATGTTAATAGGGTTCATGTTTGGAGAACAAGCTGCCCACTCTACTCGAGCGATGTAGGTTATCCTGAAGGAAGTCATTCACAAGATGTGCGCGATGGGGGCGCGAATTGTCATCCATGAAGACTAATACTTCACCAATATGCTGCCATATGGCTGCACTACCTGTCGGAGGATGGCATTTACGTATCGTTACGGCGCCTTCCATGACCACCAGTGGCGTATGTTGGCCCCACATAATGCCACCCCAAAACAGCAGGGAATCTCCACTTTGCTGCAGTCGCTGTACAGTGTGTGGAAGGCGTTCAGCCTGACCGGGTTGCCTCAAAACGCGTCTTCTACAGTTGTCTGGTTGAAGGCATACGCGATACTCATCGGTGAAGAGAACGTGATGCCAATCCTGAGCGGTCCATTCGACATGTTGTTAAACCTATCTGTACCGCGCTGCATGCTATCGTGGTTGCAAAGATGGACCTCGCCTTGGACGTCGGGAATGAAGGTGCGCACCATGCAGCCTATTGCGCACAGTTCGCCGGCCGGTATGGCCGTGCGGTTCTAGGCGTTTCAGTCTGGAACCGCGTGACCGCTACGGTCGCAGGTTCGAATCCTGCCTCGGGCATGGATGTGTGTGATGTCCTTAGGTTAGTTAGGCTTATTAGTTCCAAGTTCTAGGCGACTGACGACCTCAGAAGTTAAGTCGCATAGTGCTCAGAGCCATTTGAACCATTGCGCACAGTTTGAGTCGTAACACGACGTCCTGTGGCTGCTGGGAAAGCATTATTCAACATGATGGCGTTGCTGTCAGGTTCCTCCGAGTCATAGTCCGTAGGTAGCGGTCATCCACTGCAGTAGTAGCCCTTGGGCGGCCTGAGCGAGGCATATCATAGACAGTTCCTGTCTCTCTGTATCTCCTCCATGTCCGAACAACATCGCTTTGGTTCACTCCGAGACGCCTGGACATTTCCCTTGTTGAGAGCCCTTCCTGGCACAAAGTAACAATGCGGACGCGATCGAACAGCGGTATTGACCGTCTAGGCATGGTTGCACTACAGACAACACGATCCGTGTACCTCCATCCTAGTGGAATGACTGAAACTGATCGGCTGTCGGACCCTCTCCGTCTAATAGGCGCTGCTTATACATGGTTATTTACATCTTTGGGCGCGTTTAGTGACATCTCTGAACAGTCAAAAGGACTGTGTCTGTGATACAATATCCACAGTCAACGTCTATCTTCAGTAGTTCTGGGAACTGGGTTGTTGCAAAACTCTTTTTGATGTGTGAATAATTATTAACTGACTTTATAGCAATTCTTTACCTTATGACCACGTGTTAGGCCCAAATTACAGATAGCGTATTTTCATTGTGTTAAGTGTATCAACATTGGGTCTTAAGGGATATGTCGGAGTCTAGATAGTCTCTGACCCTGATGACGATATCACACGTCGGGTACTGCAACCTGTATTTTCAGAAAGATACAGTCTGCGCCAGCGACTTTTTGCGGAAACTCCTTGCCTATTATGATAAATGCTGCATCTGTGAGATCAACTTGCCTCATTCCACTTGGTGTCCTGTGAGATGGTGTGAGAAGAAATTTCACGCCGTCCTACTACCAATATCCGAGCATTGCGGCGGTTGTTGACCCCCTGCACATTTTGGTGTGCTCGTGTCCGTCCAGTCGTTCATTAATGTATATTGTCACGTCCAGTACCCAGGTAGAGGGTACCAGTCAGTTTTCCACCATCCTTACCTAGCGGAAAAACCAACGGATTTTTTAAATATGGGTTTACGTTTAAATGGACGTGGGTTTACGTTTAAATGGACATTTTATTTAAAACTTATGATTAATCATCTATTTTGTAATGAGTTAAGGGGAAGCAAGTTAGATTGTATACACTACGTCAGCTTTATTCAACTGTATTCGGGAATCCCTGCATTCGGGAGCCAAAACATTTGTTCAGGTGGGAAGTAGGCACTTTTAGCATATATATCAACTGTCCACTTGAAACCTGAACCTTGCCGAGGTGGGTGGCTTGCATGCATCAACGATACTGATAGCCGTATTGTCGCTGCAACCACAACGGAAGGGTCTCTGTCGCGAGGCCAAACATGGGGTTCCTGAATAGGGGCAACGGTACCTGCAGGGGTAAAGTCTTTAAAGAATTTATTCTCATTATCAAACGGAAATATTCACATAGGTATTTTATGAAGTGTTTATACGTGTGTTGTTCTGTCCCTCTTGCTCTGCAGGTATTATTATGATCAACTGCAATTTGACATATTTCCTCTGGGCGTATTTCCGAAACATCACATAAAATAGCTGTATAAATATTTGTACTTGATCACGAGAATAAATTTTCTCAAAGCTTTGTGCAAATCCTTAAAAAAAGGAAAAAATGCGTAAATGGTACACTGTTTCGTTCATTAAATCATAAATGCTATTTCTGCTAAAGATGATTCCATGGATAATTAAGATTTTTAGCAACAGGCGAAAGCTACTCAATGTAATACTCAGATACCATAGTGTACCATTTTCGTATTATTCCAAAAACACTTGAACCAATAAAAATAAATCACCTGATGAGGAATTCATTATGGTTACGGTAAGTTAGGTTATTTGGAGTACAAATAAACACATTTATTTCACTTACGTATGCTCTGAACTTTCTTGACCTTTCACACATCCATCTCCTTCCACATCCCTTTTTTAAATATATATGTAAGCTTAGCATCATCCACAGTGCAGGAAATTAGAATGCAGCTGATTGCTGTCGCTATTTCTTTGTAAATTTTCAACCACTTACTACAGTTTTTGTAGTCATCATGCTTTGTGGTATGAAGAATTTCGTATTTTTCATACTTTACAACGATCACTGTGGTGGTAACCACGCACCAAATATAATTCGTCATTCTATATAATGCACTAAAGCGAGCGAAGCAAAAAGTAAACATTGGCCTCACTCTATCATTTATTAAAGGTCTTTGCTAAAAGCTTCCCTACCACATTGTCGAAGAATTGATCCAAGGGCCACGGTCTGTTCCTTAGTTATATCACGCAGCCAGCCAATAGCAGCAAATAACGCTTACTGCGCAACCTTATTTTTCTACAGACCTTGGAAACACTGAAATGGTCATATAGACACATGTTGCAGATGTAACGCACACAAGCATTCATGATTAGTTCTAACCGTCTTGTGTTTTCACTATTTGTGTCCCGTTCAATAACACCACGTGAACTGAAAACACATGAACTGATTATTTTTGTACACAGTAACCCTACGTTACTCACATACAACAATTTTAAGCATCAATACAGCACTAGGAATAAGACAAACTTCATGCTTCCTACTCACAGGTTGAAGTTATATGCATAAACCCCAGAACATATGGGCATAAAAATCTAGAACATGCTAAAAAAGAAACAAATAAACAGCATGGAGCTAGGGCAATTGAAACCGAAGCTGTACAAGTTAGTAGTGGAGAATTTATAAATGATGATTTGGAAGTCTGAGTAAGAAACCATCACCTGTAATTTAAGCTTAGCAGTTTTGTGTGAAATAAATGATTGTAAAAATATGTTCACTACATAAACGCTGTTGTTATATATTACTTTGTAATACATGTAAACTGGAGTATTGATATATTGTTTTAGTAATACTGTATATACAAATTGTAATTGTAATGTAAATGTAATGTTGACGAGTCCCCAGTACTTCAAATCTGTGATTTGATTTTGTATGTTATAGGATGATAAAAATTCTGATTCTGATTCTGTGAAGTTTCAGAAGGAGTTTACATTTCACGTGCTGTGGAAATATACTCCGATACTTTTTGAGGGCATGAGGAAGCGCTAACCTTCCGTCACATGGCAACAATTTTCTCTGCCCATCTGCCATACCCATCCAAAGTTACATCTAAGTTCTTCACTGTTTTCTGATGTAAGTAGTCTTGGAATACCGTCAAGCTGAATAGGAGGCAGTTGTTAGAGGAATTCTGAACAGATTAATATCTGATAGGATACACATTTAGTGTAAGCCCCAGGTTTTTCGCCCACATTACCAGTCTGCTGAAGTTGGCACCAGACTTTCGAGATATAATACATTTTTTTCAGAATTCTTGATAAATATGCTATAGTTCTAGGGTTCTCTGTACAAAAATTCGAATAGTTCTGCAAAATTCCCTGAAGAATACCAGGAAAAATTTTAGTCTTGTAAAAAAATTATTTGCCAGTTTGCGAAAAAAATTATGATTTCAATTCTATGAATAACTCCCCAAGAGTTCCACAGAAAACCCCAATGATATTTTTGTGCACATAAGAGTTCGTAAGATAACTACAATAATGAGAGACTCATTTTCACTGTGTAAAATATACGAAATCGCACTAGAGTTCTGATGACAGTTCTCTACAGCATCCCAAATGATGTATCGAAAAACCTATCATTTTGTTGTGCAGACAGCAGAGTATCGAATAATTGTAATAGCGAGGGGGCGACTGCCACAATTTTGCTTTAAACGGGTAACTTAAATGAGGTAATGAAACACTATAGTATGTACTCCTGCGCAGGTGGCTAACCGGCTGGGGGTCGGACAGTTTAGTTACCTGAGGGCGATGTTTTCTGGGTTCGAGTAAATACCGACTAAAGTTTTTTCAACATTTATTACGGTGTATATTTTAGTTTTTCTCGTGTGTAATATCTTGAAAACTGAGTAGTAGGCGACAACCTTTGATGGAGAGTGTAATTAAAATCGTTAATTTTGGCTACAGTGTTGTTCTGTGCTTAAACTTCTGCGAATTTTTGTGTCTGAACATCTCTAAATTGACTAAATTACAGGTAGTAGACCTCAAGCCTAAAAAGGTTGAGTACACCTGCTATCGTGTAACTGATATTTGTGAGCTGCGACACCCACAAAAATGTGCAGTCTACCACCACTGAAACGTCTTCTATTCAAAGAATTTAAAGTGATCGAGGATAGAGACATTCTCCTGAAATTCTGTAGAACTTTACAAATTTTGTACCGAGAACACGAGAACTATAGCATGACTACCAAGGAAGAATGCATATTTATCGAATGTTGGGTGTCAGTTTCACCAGTAATGAAACTGGGTCCCTCATTATTGCAATTATCTCATGAACTGTTGGCTAACTGGCAAATAATTTTTCTACGAGGTCAGTACTTTCCTGAGTACTAGCCTTTTCTCCACAAATTCTGCATAGTTGTTCACATTTTGTATAGAAAACAATAGCACTCTATCATACGTGTCAAGAACTCTGGAAAGAAATGTTTTTATCTCGAAACTTGAGTACCAGCTTCACATGAACCATGTTTCCAATGAACAAAGATCATCATTCATCCAGTCACAGCATTTATATCTTCAGGTGTGGCACTTGGGGAAAGCTGGGAGGTCGTCGGCATTAAAATTATATGTACAGAAGGGCAGAACCAATGTAGTGTCATTGACATATTATAAGAAAAACAAAAGTGGGCCTAAGACTGAATCTTGTAGCAATCCTGAGAAAACGTGTTTCAAGGAATATTTCTTATTTCCTCAGACAACACATGGTTTTCTGTTTGTTCAAGTAGCTTACAAACTACTTCAATGCATATATAAGAAATTTAGTTGTTGCCTTTTTCTAAGCAGTATGTCAAAGCTGACAGTATCAAAACTTTGCTAAAGTCTAGTAGTGTCAATATTGTGGTCTCACGGTTGTTGATGGCATATTTCAGCTCATCAGTTACCTTGATTGGTGCAGTATTTGTGCTATGATGTGTACGAAAGCCACACTGATACGTGCCATATAGTTTGAACTTCTGCAAGTGTTCAGAAATTTGGTTGTGAACAATATATTCCAAGCATTTGGAAACAGCAGGTAATATGATAATTGATAGTTAATCATTAAACGACAGCGGGTTTTCGATCTTACAGACAGGACATACAATGCTTATTTTCCATGGACAGACATAAAAATTAAATAATTAAGTATGTCAGCGAAGACACATACCAAATTATCGGCGACCCTTATACCTTTAATAAGTTAGGTGTGCTGTATAATTTAAAAAGATCAATGTAGAGGCTAAAGTTAGATGTAATCGGAATTAGTGACGTTCAGTGTCAGGATGAACAGGACTTCTGCTCAGGTAAATACAGAATTACAAATACAAACTCAAACAGAGGTAAGGCAGGAGTAGGTCTAAGAATGAGTAAGAGAATAGGAAAGCGGGTAAAGTACCATCAACAGCATAGTGAACGCATTATCACCACAGTAGTACAATTTTGTACACCGTCTAGGCCCGTAGATGATGAAGAGACTGAGATAATGTATGATGAGATAAATTATTCAAATTATTAAGAAAGAGGAAAATTTAATTGTGATGGGTACAGAAATACCATAATAGGAAAAGGAAGAGATGGAAAAATAGTAGGAGAATATGGACTGGGGGAAAGGAATGAAAGAGGAAGCCATCTGGTGGAATTTTGTGCAGAACACAATTTAATAATCAGTAACACTCGGTGTACTGAAGACACTGTAAGGTTTCAGAGCGATTATGTAGCTATAAGACAGACGTTTTGGAACCAAATTTTTAACTGTAACACATTTCCAGGGGCAGATGTGGTCTCTGACCATAATTTATTGGTTAAAAACTGTTGACTAAAACTGAAGAACTTGCTAAAAGGTAAGAAATTAAGGCGATTGGACACACATATGTTGAAAGACCAAAGGCTGTTAAGAGTTCCAAAGGCAGCATTAGGCGACCGTTGACTAACACAGGGGAAGGGAGTACAGTAGAAGACGGACGGGAAACTTCGAGAGATGAAATCGTGAAGGCACCAGAGGGTCAAATAAGTAAACAGGCAAAGTCAATTCTCGGATATCACAGGAGATGTTAAGTGTAATTGATGAAAGGAGAAAATATGAAAATGATGCATGCAGAAGGGAATATATGCCTCTAAAAATGAGACTGGCAGTAATCAAAAATGGCTAAGCAAGAATGGCAGGATGGGACAAATGCAAGGATACAGAAGCATGTATAATTAGGGCAAATATACACACCGCATATAGGAAAATGAAATAGACATTTTTTATAAAAGAGGGATTTTAATCTTAAAATCATTTTAAAAACAATCCTTCTAAATAAAAAACTTCGTGGGCACTCAGTACATTTATTGGGGAACTTCAAATCGATCATGTAGCAATTTCATACTCTACCTACAAAGAAATTTTAAATGTCCACGTTAAGAAAGAGACTAATATAGATTATGACTATTATTTAATGCGAATAAAGGTAAAACTTCAACCTCAAAAGCTCTTCAAAACAAAAAATGTTATTCCAAAATTTGACACTGGTAAAATAACCCCAACTCGAACAAGCGAACTTGACAGAAAACAATCCAGCAATTGGCAAAGCCTTAAAGAAAAGTTCATCACTACACCACAAAATCTAATTCCGCTTCGAAAGAAAACACCCTTGGTGGAAAGTTGGTTCTGAAACAGCAGTTAAGTCTAGGCATGAGGCATTCGAAAATTAAAATAGTAACAAAAATTAGAATACATACAACACAATTCTAACTGCAAGAAAAGAAACATTTAAATTAATCCGACAGACTTACAGAAACTACGAAAATGCCCAACTTCTAGAAATCGAAAAAGACTTCCAAAACTTTTACAAAACATTCAAAACAAAACTAACTGCAGGAAAATTGTAAGGTAATTTCTAATTATTTTGAAAAACTATTAAATTGTCCAGAATCAGCGAATAAATTCCAACCACAGCAAACTAATAACACCAACCTTAACTCTAAAGAACCTGACGAAATCGAAATAATTCAACAAATTAAGAGACTTAAAAACAATAAAGCATCCGGAGAAGACAGTATAGTTGCAGGACCACTGAAATCAGCTGGCCCTAACACTATAAAAGAGATCACTCAACTAATAGGACGTATCTGGCAAACTGAGAAAATACCTGAGGACTGGAAAACTACCCTAATTTATCCATTGCATAAAAAAGGGGATAGAATCGATGTTAATAATTACTGAGGAATCTCTCTTCTCCCAGTCACACACAAGATTCTCTCGCATTGTTTGTCTGATCGAGCCCAAGTACAGTTAGAACATTGGTGAATACCAAGCAGGCTTCAGACCAAACAAATTCTGTCTGGAACAGATTCTTAATTAAAAACTAATCTTTAGGTACCAAAGGATTTCTGGTAACAATATTGTATGTACATTTGTGGATTTTAAAAAGGCCTACTCAGTTGATTGTGAATCTCTTTTCCAAATTTTAAAGGAGCAAGGACTATATAAAAAACTCTAACACTGATTAAGGAAACGTTAACTGACACTAGCTCTAATGTTAAATTCAAGGGAGAAATTTCTGAACCATTTGGTATAGAGACTGGTGTTAGATAGGGAGATGGACTCTCCCCATTACTGTTTAACTGTAAGGAAAAGGTGATCACAGAATGGCGAGAGAAAAAGCCGAGTCAGAATATAGATCAATCAATCAAGTTAGGCAGAAGTAGTATTAGAGTAGATTGCCTCGCCTTTGCAGATGATCTGGTAATTTTAACTAGGGATATTACCACAGCTCCCAAACAAATTGAAGTTCTTAAGACGTTGCGGTAAAAGTAGGACTACAAATATCATCCGAAAAATCGGAATATATGACATGCAACAAACAAGCACCATATTTTTTAACATAAAATATGGAAAAATGAAAAAGGGCCTCAGTTTGAATACTTGGGGGAAATCATACAAGAAAACGGTCTGGGAAAAGCTGCAAATGAAGATCGCTGTCAAAAAATGACAACTGCATTCAGATTAGCTCAAAACATTTATAATAAAAAAATTACTTTCTAAATTCAGTAAACTTAAGCATTACAGCATTGTAATTAAACCTGAATGTCTTTATTGAGCAAAACTTTAATTCCAAATAGAAAGATGGATATTGAAGAAATTCAAAAGAAAGAAAGATTATTAGGAAAATATTAGGCCTCAGAATTACTTATGGAGAAACTTATAGGCTGAGAAGTAATAAGGAATAGAAGAATACACAAACATACATGGTGACATAAGAGAATGAAGACTTCAATTTTATGGGCAGATTAAAAGAATGGCACTCAGCAGATTGACAAAACAAATAAAGATTTCTACGAAAACAGAAGTAAGTCCAAAACTGAGTCAATTAAAGGGATCGCTGCGATTGAGGACGGTCTTAAAGTAGCCGGTATAACTCAGACAGATGTTACAGACAGAAAAAAAAGGTAAAAGAGATTGACTTGGAAAGTTGGTCAGAGGGAAATTAGAAGACTGGAACACTGTGGTCTGATGAAAGAAAGAGACTTCATTCTGAAAGGATGAAACAAATTTGGACACACAGGAAGGCCAACCATCAAAAGTGACATTGATGGATTGTACCTCACGTGGTCCTGTTTGTACAGCTGTATGGAAAACCAGTACTAACAAGTAAGTAAGGAACGGAAAGTTGAAAATACATGTGGAGGGGCTATACAAGGTTAATGAGCTTCGGAGCAGTATTGTAGAAGGAGAAGGCAAATAGGTCAGGATGAAAAGGGGGATATAATACTGTGAGAAGAATCTGACAGAGCACTGAAAACCTAAGTCGAAAACGGGCCCCTGGAATAGTTCACATTCCCTCAGAACTACTAATATTCTTAGGAGAGCCAGAAATGACAGAAATGCTCCACTTGGTGTGCAAGATGTACGAGACTGGCGAAACTCCCTCAGACAAGACGAACGCAATAGTTCCAGTTCCAAAGACGGCAGGTGCTGCTGGTATGTGAATATTACCGAACTATCAGTGTAATGAGAAATAGTTGCGAAATATTGACACCAATTATTTATAGAAAAATGAAAAAACTGGTAGAAGCCGACCCCTAGAAATGTCAGTTTGGGTTCTGGAGTAATGTAGAAACACACGAAGCAATGTTGACCCAACGATTTACCTTAGGAGATAGATAACGAAAGACGAACCTTCGTTTATAGAATTTGTAGATTTAGAAAAAATTTCTTTGAAATTATGAAGTTTGCTGGGGTAAAATACAGGGAGTAAAAGGTTATACACAACTTGTGCAGAAACCAGACGGCAAGCGTCGAAGGACAGGAGAGGGAAGCAGTGGTTGAGGAAGGAGTGAGACAGGGTTGTAGCCTGTCCCCGATGTTATTCAGTCAGTGCATTGGCTAAGGAAGACAGGAACCCAAAGAAAAATTTGAAGAAGGAATTGAAGTTCACAGAACAGAAATAAAAGAATCGAGATTTGACGATGACATTGTAATTCTGTCAGAGACAGCAAAGGACCTGGAAGCGCAGTTGAACGGAATAGATAGTGTCTTGATAGGAGGATATGAGGAGCAACAAAAGAGAAAAAATGGCAATGGCGTGCAGTCGAATTAAATCAGAAGATGCTGAGTGAATTACATCACGAAATGAGACCAAGAGACGAATAAAGTAACCAGGTTCAAATGGATGTAGCCTGGCAGAAGTTATTCAGAGATGAAGATGCTTGTAAAGGATAGAGTAGCGTGGAGAGCTGCATCAAACTAGTCTTGAGACTGAATACCACAATATGAAGATCCTTTCATAAAACGCTGCGAAAGAGCAGTTCTTTCAACTGCAATACTAAGCAGTACACTCTCAATTATTGGTACAAGGAAAATAATTACTGGTGTTACCGGATCCATACTGATATCAAAATTTCTTCTTATATTTTCATGAAAAATTCGTATTATCCACTATTTTGATATAACCTGTGCATTGAATCCTGGATCATCACGTAGTTCCAGTCCATCGTTATCTGCTTTCAACAATCGTTCATCTGTTTAGCTAAAGATTCCGTGCAACACACAAAAACCTACTGCTCTGATGTTCTTCAAGCTCATATAGAACGCCATGTTCGCAAAGGTATCCTTTAGTTAAAGTCAAGTGCCCTTCTGCCAAAAAGACCGCATCAACATGGTACAGATAGGAACAGGGACGCTTAAACATCTAACAGAAAAGGTAAGCACCCTAGCTATAAAAAGATTGCCTCAAACTGTTGGCTTGCGCGTCAGCAGTCGGGAGAAAATATGTTTTTGACGACCTTTCAGTGTAAATTTGTAGTTCAAACTCCTCCGCGAAGCGTTAATATAGGATGTTGACAGCGGGTTACATATTTCTACTACCAACAAATCTGCACTAAACTGCTCTACAGCACTTCTGCCGAGCTATAAATTCTGTTGCTCTTGCTGTGGAAAAGATAACTTACTTACAAATGTGCACACATTTTTGCTGACACCTCTGTCCAATGCTGTAGAAGTCTTAAGACTTAGAACAAAACTGCTTTACCTCGCCAGCTGCAGGTTTTTGATGTCAGCAACAGTTCAGTGTAGGAACAGTCAAAGCAGTATTTTCAATACTCCTATTTGCAATGTCACATTTTTACATACCCGATATGTAATTAATGATATTGCTGTCTATAACAAAGCAACACATACAACTGCGCTTATCTCATCATTAACAAAGCAAATTTAATATTGACTTTAGAAAATGTATAACGTACGTGTTCCTTGCCTATGCACATCATCCCTAGCGATATGGGCTCTGTGGTGTGCGTTACAGGTAAGGTCATGTGACACTATGTCTTTGAGTTTCAACGACCGTTTCCACCGCGGAGCAAGCCATGGTACTATTTCAGTCCATTTTCATACTCCGCAAATGCAAGCCTTGTATACGTGCAAGCCTTGTATAATATATGACCAAATTTATAGGCCTTTGGTGTGTTCCTTAATTTTGTTTGACATATTGATTTTGGGAACGTGGTAAACCTTCTACTAAAGCAAACAATATTGCAATACCCCCTCTTTCAGACTTTCTGCGAGTAATAAAATGGGCAAAAACATGAACTTACCTGTCAAACTCCTTCCAAGTAGAATACGTCCCCGTTGTCGGTGTCTCATTATACCCTATATCCATTTCAATAGGTACATTTATTCCCTTTTCAAACGAAAGTTATCCACAACAAATACAAAATTTAATGAAAGATTAGTGGCAGTACCCTACATGACGTTGCAGGTGCTTCTCCTTTCACTTGAAAAAATTAATAGCAGAAGGTCTGTGCACAAGTACAAAGTGAAAAATTACAAGAGAAGGAGGGGAAAAAACAAAACTGTTGGCTTCAAAATCTACAAAACCTCAAACTCCATCTCTGATAATTTTCCTACAAGGTATTCATTAGTAATCTATACAGGGATGAAGTAAATCACATTAAAGCGACGTTAACTGACCGTAGAGGTTAACTGAACTATTCTATTAAAAATGAACGAGTAGGAAAATTTTAGTCTTCAGAAAATTTAGTTATCTTAATTTTGCAGCTCTACATCACCTAATGTGACGTTTTCGCAGGTAAAAGGGGTACCTGCAGCGTTATTAACCACCGTAAACAAGTTTCTAAGTGAATATTTTGCGTTCTTTCTTTAGTCCTTAACTATCAATTATAGTTGCGACGATGTCGTTTCAACATGTGATTTAAAGGTTTTATTACATGTCTAGTCTTCAAACATTCTTTTGTTAGAGGTTACGCTGTCGCAAATTGTATTTCAGTAGTCCTTTTGGGGTTAAGAGAACAACATGTTTGGGGTTAACTGGCCCGTGCTTCAGTGCTTTACACCTATATGTGCTATTATATATCAGTTGTTAAGCATAATAATCAAACATACAGTGAATTAAAGGATTCATAATGCATAGAGTAAGACAGAAAACCACCAATCATCAATAATACCCAACAGGACTGTCTAAAGACGCTGTCAGTCAACATACCCATCAAAAAGTTTTCTTTTTTTTTGCGGAAATTAGAAAGAAGCATGAGTAATTCGATGTCAGCCTTTAAACAATACCAATTACAAGCTTTTATTCCAGTGATTGACCATAACAATTTTAGGCTGTCAAATGACCAATTAAAATTTTTAGCAAAAGTGGAACTAACTATATTGCTTCTGCATGTAGTATGTATTACGACGTAACCACAAAAACTACAAGAATTCTGGTATATGAACTTGCTAAGAGAAATAAAAAATCTGTACAAAAAAAAACTAGGAAAGAGAAAACATGGCAGAACTAGAATGGCTCAGGGAGTCCAGCAAATGAAACGAACTTTCATTATGAATACCAGAATAGGCAATTATAGAGAAATGTCGTTTACGCGATAGTTACGTCCGCGGAATCGTTGCGCATACCAAATTCACGTGAATCGAGAATCATTTTATATGTAAAGTATGGGGGTGGGTTCTCGTTTACTCGCATTTTAATAACGCAATTGGGTGCAAAAATTATACACTTGAAAAATTAACACTTAAACAGTAAATAATACCGTAAGCTCATTTTTGGTAACTCTCCCTCTGGATTATCTACATCGGAAGAAAAGATGCAGATCCTTTGTAGATGAAGTGTTCTCTCTAGGTGCTTGACATTCATTTGAAGTGCCACAATGTTTTGCAAAGAAACATTAATTGTCAACTGCGTAGTCTTCTTTGCCAGTTGCTTATATGACTCTCTGTAACACCTAATAGAATATTTAACTTGTCTCTCTACTGTTGCACTTCTTACTGCTTCAGGATCATGTTCTCCAAAATTTTCATTTTAATGTCCATCATTCTGAAGGGCTCAGCCATTTTCTTCGTTGTCAATTTTCTAACACACTGAACTTCCTCCACTTATATTTCCTCTTTGTTAGGAGTCCGTGCAGGATACAGTGGCTGATGCACAGTGACCAATGTTCACCCAAGGCGCTAGGCGAGTTGATTGCTGTGTTCGGAAGGGGATGCCGACACTACTACCACCTTTCGGCCAGTCCGCGATGACAAAATCGAGGCTCACGTCCTGCAATCTTTCTCAAACGATTTTACAGAAACTATTCCGTAAAAAAAAAATCATTTTTGCTTTGTTTGTAGCTTCATATGTCAGGTTCATTATGATGTGCCCATCATTTCGTTAATGGTCGTAGTTATTGTGGAGGATTGTCTGCATCATACTTCGCAAGGCACCTAACGGTGTGTGGTGGAGGGTACTTTTGGGAACACTAGGCCTAACTGATCCGGCCTTCCCCCTTTCTCTGTTCCCTCGCGACTGGCGCGCAGGAAGAATGATGGTTGGTAAGCCTCTGTATTGGTTCTAATTTCTCAAATTTTCTCCTCGTGATCAATACGCGAGATGTATGTGGGGGTAAGTAATATGTTAACCGACTCCTCCTGAAAAGCGTTGTCTCGAAACGGTGTAAAGTGCAACTTCAGAGCTCTATTGATATGAACTGACGATTTACGTCTCGACAAATACGAAAAAGTTGCGCGTTGAGGTGCGCTAACGGCTCATTGTTTCATAGCAGCAATGAATGGACTTCGGACTAAAATCGCGCATATACGAAAATGCAAACAGCGAATCCGCATATAATAGGGTCTATCTGCATCTCAAGGGGCAATAGCTTCACAGAGGCAGATGTGAAAGTGTTTCTTGACAATCCGATTTTCATTCAAGAAACATACAGGTCTGAACTGAAAGGCATACACAATATGGACAGCTAATACCGTGCACAGGCCACCGAAAATATTGACTCAGACTGGCTGCAGAGCAGTTGCGCAAGCTGCGTCTGCTGAAAGAGCTGCATTTCTGACAGTGGTTGCAATAATCAGTGCTTCAGGAACGGTTGTGCCAGCATTCCTTGCGTTTCCAGCGTGCACTTTCAAGATCACATGCTGAACAAAGCCCCAACTGGCTCTGGGGGTGCAGCCACAGTCTCAGTTCGGATAAAGAGTGAGTTAGTTTTACCAATTCGTCGTCGCTTTGTTGAATTTGAAAGGCCCACAATAGAACATCCCATACTCATAATTCTGAACAGTCATTTAAGCCACACAAACATAGTAGCAGTGTCATATCCAAAAGACAATGGTATTATTTTGCTGCCGGCCGTTGTGACCGAGCGGTTCTAGGCGCTTCAGTCTGGAACCGCGTGACCGCTACGGTCGCAGGTTCGAATCCTGCCTCGGGCATGGGTGTGTGTGATGTCCTTAGGCTGGTTAGGTTTAAGTAGTTCTAAGTTCTAGGGGACTGATGACCTCAGACGTTAAGTCCCATAGTGCTCAGAGCCATTTGAACCATTTTTTATTATTTTGCTCACTATGCTACCTCACACAAGCCATAAGCTGCATCCTCCTGATTTGGGGATTTTTTCCTTCGTTTAATGAATTCTATTATATAGCATCTTGTGACGTTATAGCAGGCACAGGAAGAGCAGTCGCAATTTAACATGTGGTTGTAATTAACCTTCTCCTATTTAAAGTGTTGTAACACGGAAACTAATTACTGTATGAGTACCACGCTTGGTAGCATTAATATCAATGGCATGGGAAAGGGAAATAATGCAGAGTCAATTCAGTTGAAGCACTTTTAATGTCCTGCTATGGTACATCATACCATTACATACCGGTACCATTACTGCTACAAAAGAGCCTCAATATGGCGCCCATAAGTGTCCAGAAGAGATTAAAAGTGCAGGATTGCATTCTGCACAGCAGAGCGAAGGTATGCTCACTACCTCTATTGATATGCTGCGCTTCATATCAGCACATGTGTGAATGTTCCCCTGGTAAACCCTCTCCTTCAGGTAGCCCCACAACCAGAAATGAACCATCAGTGACTGAGCTACCCAAGCATTTGGAAACGATTGGCTCTTAATTTAATCGTTTCCAAATGCGCCGCCCGCGGTGGCCACGCGGTTTAGGCGCTGCAGTCCGGAACCGCGCGACTGCTACGGTCGCAGGTTCGAATCCTGCCTCGGGCATGGATGTGTGTGATGTCCTTAGGTTAGTTAGGTTTAAGTAGTTCTAAGTTCTAGGGGACTGATGACCTCAGATGTTAAGTCCCATAGTGCTCAGAGCCATTTTAACCATTTTTTGTTTTGTTTCCAAATGCGTTTCAGAGAAGCAGGTGAACTTCACGAGCGAAGTGTGATGGGGTCCCATCTTGCATGAAAACTGTTGAGTTCAATGCGTCTCGCTCCTGTAGGGTGGGTATGACATGCTGGCGAAGCATATCGCAGTAGTTCTGGTCCTTGAGCACTATCCTATTCAAAAAAGAATGGGCCAATGATGAACGTAGCTGTGAAGCCACACAATACGGTGGCACGTTCACCATACAGAGGAACTTCATGCACAGTGACTGGAGGTGAAGATCCCCACACTCGGCAATTCTGTGTGTTCACCTCACCTGTCAGAGAGAAATAAACTTCGTCTGTCCATAGGATGGTTCAGCGCCAACCGTCATCAACTTCAATCCTTGTGAGAAAGCGGAGGGCGAAGTCAGTATGTCGTTGTGCGTCCTGTGGTGCACGCTGCTGTACGATACGAATCTTGTACAGATACCATTTGAGAATGGGTTGAAGCACCTTCTGCACAGTGGACGGTGGGATGTTCACTTGTCGTGACACAGCACGTGCACTGCCTGACGAGTGGAAATGCGTGCAGTGTTGTCCGCCGTAGCAACAGCGATTTCATCAACAACCTGTGGAGCAACCAGTCGTCGGTCTCTTCCCAGTTCTCGAGTTGATTCGAACTTCATCGTGCTCCACACAAAGGTGGAGAAAGAGGACCCTTCCATAATCGTTTCACCAGGCTATATTCTCGAAGTGCAGTTGCAGCATTACTGTTGTTTTGATAACAGGGCTTCACCAATAATGCCCTGTTCCTTTTGTCCAAGCCCATGTTGATACGTCAACAAGTGCACTGCGAATGGTCAGGTGTGTGAGGCTAAGAATCACGATGGCTGATCGTGGCATCTGGTGGCCATAGTTGGAACTGGACGGTGGCGCTGTGATGCATGGAAATCATGCACCCCACCCCATACTCTGAACATTAATGCTACGGTAATTACTTTCCGTGTTATAACGTGTTAAACAGGGAAAGTTAAATTGTAACCACCTAGTATAATGTTGCTCAACAGGTTGGCAGAGCATTACCTCCTGCCTTCATCAACAGAACTACTTGCAGCAATGTTACTTCGTGTGGTGTTGAACCAGTGAACAAATACACTTCTGGAACTGAAAAATTATCTGCCAGCTTATTTAACTAATCGACATTTTCCAATTGGTCTATCAAACAACCGATTTTTCATCTACTTCCTCTGCAGGGGAATTTGCCATTGCCACACTGAACATTAATCAGCCTAGCGAAAAAGCCAAGGTCAGTGGTGAAAGAACTGAGGCCAACATAGGGAATACATGAAGAAACAGCGACTAGGCTTTTTGCCTGACAACTGGAGCCATATAATTGCCCTTTCTCCATGTGGCAACTACAGTCAGCAGTAACTGCTGCACGTGACACTATTCCAGGACCTGATATGATTCAACATGGCGTGTTATGAGGCCTATGCATGGAGACAAAAGAAGTCCTCCTATGCCTCTTCAGTCAAATTTGGGCCAAAGGCTATTATCAGGATCTGTGACCAGAGGTGATTCAGATACCACTTGTAAAGCTATGGAAGGACAAGTTATCCCCAGACAGCTACGAGAGTGCCGACCTTGGGTGGACTCTCGAAGTCAAGGGGCGTTGCTCAACAATTTCCAGTCTGGTTTTCAGAACCTGGTCCACGTTTGAGAATCTCCTCCAGTTAGAAGGTCTGATACAAAAGTTATTCCTACCCAAACAGCAGTCAACTGGCATCTTTTTAGATCTGGAGATAGCCTATGATACCACCTGGAGACAGGACACCTTCCATCAACTGCATAAATGACGTTTCCGTGGTTGTCTGCTCATCTTGTTGCAGTCGTTCCTCACTGTATATTTTTGGTATCGAGTCAGTGCTACACACTCTGACCCAGTCCTTCAGTGGAATAGTGTTCCTCAGGGTAGGGTTCTGAGCGTCAACGTTTTTGTTGTAGTGATTAATAGTATCTTTTCCACAATAAGGAACCCAGTCAATTATTCCTTATTTTTGGATGACTTTTCAGTATTCTGCTCTTCCTCCTGTCTCACAACTACTACGCTTCAACTACAGCTAATCCTCAAGAGGTTTGAGAATTGGGTTGACACCACTGGTTTTAAATTCTCCACAGAATAAGCTGTGTGTTTATATTTTACTCAGTGACATCAGTGCTTTCTGTACGTAACTCCAGCTTCAAGACATCAGTGTTGTTTTTGGTCCTTGTCTTTGGTCAGAGATCAACATAGCTGCCAGGCTGCCAGGCCTCCATGACCTGAAATGTAGATGTCTAGTGGCACTAGACATTTTAAAATCTCTTGGCAGAAAGAACTTGCGAGCAGATTGGTTCAGTTTTTTCTCATCCTATAGAGCCTTCATCTGCACTTGGCTTGATTATGGTAGCATAATGTACAGATCAGCTAGACCTTCTTACTTAAAGATGTTGGATGCTGTCCACTGCATACGTATTAGGCTGGCCACAGGTGCCTGCTGAACCAGTCCCATTCCCAGGCTCTGTCTAAGGCTGGTGAGCTCCCTCTTCCCATCTGGTGAGAACTCCTCATAGTGTGACAGGCATACAAAGTGCCGTCCACCTCCATACAACACAGGTTTAACAGCCACTGGGCTACTAAGCCTTCTTCTGTCTGTGTGAAGAAATGTTCTGAGCAACTTGGTGCAGCAGACATACCAGTTCTTAAACAGGAATGGAACAAAACCCGTCTGTGGATGACTGAGGGGTCCATTGTTAACTTGGACATTATGGAGTATAAGCTCAGGACTCCTCCTTTATTTTTAAAACTGGTTTTTAATGGCGTTTTATAGGAGTGTCTGGAGGACATGGAGCGTTTTACCAGTGGATCAAAGCCAGGGGACAATGTGGGGTTTTCTGTTATGTTTCCAGATCTGTCATTAAACTCCACCTGCCAGACCACTCCTCAGTGCACTATGCAGAACTTTGGACAGTCAAGAAAACACTGGAGCACATGAAGCTAATTTGAAGCTTCTAGATGGAGGGAAATTTCTCATCTGGACAGACCCTCTTAGTGTTCTGCAGACAATTCAGTCCTGAAATTTTCCCAGGTAGAATAGTTCAGATGGACGAGGGCACTATTCACCTTCTGTACTGGCAGAAGAAGGAGGTGGCCTTCTGATGGATCCCTGTATACATGGGAATTGGGCAGAATGAGGAAGCTGACAGAACAGTGAAGGCAGCCTGTTGGGAACATTCCACACTTTAATCTCACGACCCCATACAGGATGTCATGTCATGGGTGACAAAGCATCTGTTAGCTGAATGGGAAAGGCGGTGGCTGGAAGTCAGTAACAATGAACTGCAGTCAGTCAAGGCAACTTGACTACGGTGCTCATCTTTTTAAACTCAGCACAAGGATGAGATGGCCTTGCTCACCTTTGTATTGGCCACTGCCCAACAATGCATGCTTATCTCTTGTGATAAGAAGAACCCCTGGAATGCTGTTTTTACAGTGTCACACTCATAGGGACACCTGTCAAATGTCAAATGTACTGGGTATTGTATGGTGGTTAGAGGGAAGCATTTGGTATGTGAGGAACTTACCCTCCATTTTAGGCAATGACAAAACGATAGCATGACAATTGTTGACATTTTGTGTGGCATCAGGACACATGTCAAATTTAGTTGGACAGAGGTTTTAGTATGTTTTTCAGTAGCTCACTCAGATTTTTAGTTCCATGATCAGCCACTCTCTTTACTGACTTCCACTGTTTTATTAATTGTTTAACATGTGAACAATGGTATGACTAGATCTATTGGAACTTGCACATGACATTTTCTATTGATGTGGCTATTGTTTTATGAGATTTGGCTTTAATTTTAACATGAGCACTCCGTATTTCCTAGTACCACAATCTTGAGAAATGGCGCTGATGATCAAGTTGTTTAGGAGCCAACAGTTTTAAATTCATCCATCCAAGAACTGAGGCAATTTCTCCAGAAGAAATCTGGCCTCATACCAAACTTCCAAGAACCAAACAAATTAAGAAAACAAAGTCAGTGATCCTGACTGACATTACCATCAAAAACAATCTTGAAGAAAGAAAATTTAAAAAATTTAATAGACCTACAGGGAAAAAGTCTAGAAATGAGAGAGTTAAAGACTTAAATTAAAATTTGATGTGGGAGAATCTGAAGTGTCTGAAGGGCCTATTATTTACGACAACTTACCTTCAGCATCCACCTGCTTAGCTGAATGGTAAGGTGTTTGCCTATCACGCAGTGGGCCTGGGTCGACTCTTGGCCAAGTTGGAGATTGCCTCTGCTTGTGGACTGGGCATTGTGTTGTCCTCATCATGCTTTCATCGTCACTACCGGCACACAAGTCACCCAACGTGGCATCGCCTGAAATAACACTTGCAACCCAAAGACCAAACTCTTCCAGATGGGGCCTCCTCGAAATAATGCCAATGCCAATGATCATTTCATTGTTTACTTACCTTCAGCAACAAATATTTCTTCAGACACAGGTAGAATGGGGCATTATTCAGAAACTTTCGTGACTGTGCAAGTCTGTGGCAAAGACTCCACAGCTTCCATACTTATGTTGCTAAGGATTTGCCAATCCTAAAAGATGGAGCTGATGTACTGAAACTGTGTAATCCACTTCAAATAAGATTAGCTTGGCTTACAAATATATTTTATTAGTTGTTATTCAACTGACATCAAATTTTATTAGCTAGTTGTAAGCTGTTTTTAGGCTGTTTCAATTCTGTAATTTATTGTATGTATGTAATTACAATTGTATTCCATAGAGTACAGTAATTGGTTGCTTTGAGGTGTATTATGTTTCTCAATGCATACTGGTTAATGTTAGTGGTTCGGTTAATTGCACTACATGGTTGAGTTAACTTCCTGCAGGGCGTTAAGTGGATAATTTGCAACTATGTTATATTTTGGTCTCTTCTTTCATTAATATTGCCAATGGGTTTTTGCAGTGGTAACACTGGCTCAAGTCAGATCACAGAAGTTAAGTTCTGTTGGGCTTGGCTAGTACTGGGATGGGTGGCCATCTGGGTGTGCTGAATGCTGTCAGTAAGTAGGGTGCACTCAGCCCTTGTGAGGCTAGTGGAGGAGCTGATTGATTGAGGACTTGTGGCTCCAGTTATGGGAACTGACAATGGCCAGGAGAAAAGTGGGCTGACCACAAGCTCTTCCATATCCACATCCAATGACACCTATTGGCTGAGGGTGATACAGCATTTGGAAAGTACTGTTGGGTCTTCTGAGGCCTGAACAAATGGAGTTTTTTCATTGAAGATTACATTATATTAGTTTCAGTTTTCGTTCCACAGACCCAAAAATGAGATGATTCTTGAGGGTGTGGAACATGTCAGGAAGTATAACATAAAAAACACAAAACATTTTAATGTAATACTTACTACCCTGATCAGTTGTCAGGAGTTTGTCAAAGTAGCTGAATCCATTGCAGTGAAGTGGAACTGCTAACATTTACAGAATTAATGCACTGACAGAGTGAAACATCGTTCTGCAGTTTTAATAAATTTATCATACACAAAATACCTAATCTTGACTGTTTTGACCCAGTGCTGTCAAAACTGAAATCTAACAGACATTTTTACTTAAGCTGGCTTAACAGTCTCTGCTAAGATATTCATCTATAGAGTGGAAGGAGTTGCCTATCAAAAAGTCTTTCAAACTCTATTGAAACCGTGCTTTATCTGAAACCAAGTTTTTAATGTTTGCTGGCAATTTATTGAAAGTGTGTGTTCCTGAATATTGGATCCCTTTTTGGACCAAGGTAAGTGATTTAGTTCTTTTCTAATCTGAAACAAAAACTTAAACTGACACTGTTTGCTGATGATACAAGCATCATTATAAATCCAGTAAAAGGAACTCTGAAAAAAATGATACTAATAATGGCTTTGGAAAAGATATTAATTGATTTTCTGTGAATGGGCTTGCTCTGAACTTTGAAAAAACACAATAATCCAATTTTATGCTGCAAGGAATACAGTTCCTTCAATAAATATAACACATCAACAGAAACCAGTAGCCAGGGTAGAGCATAATAAGTTTTAGGGTGTCCATATAGGTGAGAATCTTAATTGGAAAATTCATATTTTGGCTCTCCTAAAGTGACTAGGTCCAGCAACTTTTATCAATCAGAATAATTGCCAATTTTGAGGATATAGAAATTAGTAAGCTATCATACTTCGTATACTTTCACTCTCTGGTGTTATATGGGATAATATTTTGGGGTAATATGTGGGGCTCTTAGTCACAATCTTGTAGGTATCTGTTTGAAGGGTTCAGAATTCTTGCAACAGCCTCACAGTACATTTACCCAGTAATGAAATTTGTTCTCAAAACATGGACCAGTTTAAAAAAACAACAATGACATTCGTGATAATAACAGAAGAAAGAAAGACTTACACTCTCCACTGCTTTAACCTATCTTTGGCACAGAAAGGGGTAAAATATGCTGCTGTAAAACTTTTTGGTAAATTACCAGATGAAATAAAATCTCTGACAGACAGCAGTAATAGTTTCAAAAATAAATTGAAATCATATCTTGTCAACTTCTTCTATTCCCTAAAACAGGGGTTCCCAAAAAAATTTTCTCATGGAACCCCTCATCGAGCATGATTGGTACCTTGTCATATCACAGTATCAAGTACCTAAAAATGCCAAATTAAGAGTCTTTTTATGTGTTTTCTATTTTTGGTACTTAAAAAAACATTGATATATTCATTATTGAAAAAATATTGAGCTTAAAGCTTTTTCAATTTAGCCATCATAGTTATTGTTAAATTTTTGATTATTGCTCAAAATCTTTGTATTCAAATCTGGGTGTTTAGTATAACAAACTACTTAAAAAAATAAAAATTGAGTATGAACTGAAAATGACAGAAAAAAATTAAAACTGATTGTATTCGTCTTTCAAGTGTACTACACTTGAGATTGCTTTGAGTAGACATGTGTGAAAAATAAGAAAACACTAATTTCATACAAGGTATTATTTATTTGAAAAAATACCGTTACAACAGAGTACTCCATAAGTATACAGTTAGTTTTAATTTTCAGTTATTAATGACATGAGTTCAATCTGACCCTTGAGTCCATTATTTCTCAAATATTAGGTTCCAAACTTGGAACTTTCACTCTGAAATCAGACTGCATGTCGAGCCGATTCCTATATTTGTTTTTCATGAAACACGTGGAAGAAAATCCTTGCTCACACCGATATGTGGTTGCAAATGGAAGGATCTTTTTCATTGCCTTATCTCCAAGTTTCTTGTAGTCCTTGTGTGCTGATGCCCAGAAGTCTGTAATTTTATCACCGATGAAAATATTTTATCATTGTACCACAGCTGGACAGATCCACACATTGATCTTGCTCTTCTTCAGTGAGGCCTTGGATTTTGTCTATTTCTTCACAGCTGAAGGGATTTTGAATCCATCTGTCGTCAGGGTCAGGTTCAGGGAAATACTCTCTAAAAGTGGTGGCTAGGCTGCATAGATGCTTGGCTACATTGATCTTAATCTGGCGAGGCAAACTCTCCTCTGATGACTCCAAGAATTGTTTTAAAGTAGAAAAGTTAGTTAGTGACACCCAGATCTGACACTTTTTGACCATAGCACTAATCGTATCCTCAACTTTGAACTTGTCTACATTTTTTCCTTGTAAACTCAAGTTTAACATATTCAAGTGTTCAGACACATCAGCTAAGTATGCAGCTGAGTAAAGCCTAGAGAAGTTAGTGAGAAAATCCATGTACTTTGTTCCAAGAAGGAAGACACGACCCTTGTCTCCAAGTTCAAAAAATCTTGACAAGATCTTACCTTGAGAAAGCCATCTTACTTCGATATGAATAAGTTGTTCATGCTCGCTGCTGATCTTTTTACACAAGAAAGAAAATAATCTGGATTGCATATGTCGAGTTTTAATGTAGTTGATGTTTTCAACTACATTGTTAAGAATCTTTTGCAAAGGTTCAGGCAATCTTTTGGCTACTAAGGCCTCATGATGGATACAACAGTGAGTCCATTTCATCTCAGGGGCTACTGCTTTGATACAAGCTAGAAGTCCTGTTTTTTTTTGCCAGCCATTGACTTTGCTCCATCTGTCGACAAGCCTAGGCATTTTTTCCAGGTGACATCGTGTTCATTGAGATAATTATTTAATACAGTAAAAGTATCATCTGCTGTTGTAAGCAGTAGTTCGCATGAAAAAAGAAAATCTTCAAACACTTGGTCCTCCCATAAGAATCGTGGGAAAACTAACATTATAGCATTTTCGATATGTCTGTGCTTTCATCCAGTTGTAGAGCATACATGTCACTCATGCAAAGGCTAGCCAGCAATGTTTCTTTGATGTTAACTGCCATATCAGTAATTCGTCTTTGAACAGTATTATCTGAGAGTGGGACAGTTCCTATTACCTTAGCAGCTGCATCACATAACATTCTCTTGCAAAGTATTATTGCTGATGGCAGTATAAGTTCCTCAGAGATTGGGTGATTTTTCCCACATTTAGCAACAAGCTGAGCCACCTCATAAGACACAAGGGTTGCATTTTCATTTACATTTGCACCACAGTGTTTGGTAATTGTTTTATGAGTTGTTTTCAACTCTCCTAATTTATTTTTGAAAAAATCTAATGACTTAACTTTTGTACTTTGGGTGCTTTGTTTCAAGATGGCACCAGAGTTCTGTTGGTTTCATACATTCATTCAAAATCCTTTCATAGCAAATTACACACTGAGGTTTAGGCTGTTGTTCAGGTCTAGTAAACGTAAAACCAATTTCCAAGTAATCAGGGTTATATCTTTTCCAGTAAGCTTAACACTGATCCTGGAAGGGTTACATTCAAGGGATGCCAACAATTTAGGTTCAATGGACACTGACAACTTCGGTTCAAGAGTCACTGAACATCAAACGCATTATCTTCCTCTTCATCTGTAAGCCTTTCTCGTTTTAATGAACCACTTTTTAACCAACGGTCCATTTTTAACTATGCGAACCATAGCTTTCATGAAAAACAATGCATTACAAACACTACTGTTTTAATACAGAATATTGAATATGTAAACATGGTCTGTGAAAGCACTGACAATAAATTAACAGTGGCTGATTGTCATCTAAAATGCAAGTTTCTGTGTAACATGATTGTCAGTTGTCAGCTGCAAAGAGGCAGCGCGCACAGTCTAATGGCATACAGCGGAACTATTAGCCTCTATCTCATTCTAGTTTTGGCTAGAGTGTGCTAGTGTTGGTTGGCTCTAGGAAGATGCTAGATGCAGAAGTTAGCATTCGCTAAAGCTCTGCTCATGCAGAAAGTGGCCAAAACAAACAATCTGTTACCATACAAAATATATTTAATATATATTTTTATTCTAATAGCATCTTGCGAACCCCTCTGGCATAGCTTGCAGACCCTTGGGGGTCCGTGGACTACCTGTTGGGAACCACTGTCTTAGATGAATTCTTGAATAGGAATAAATAAATCTATAGTTATAATACATGAATTTGATGCCATTTAAAGAACTGGGGTATGTAATTAAAAAATTTAAGGCTTTTATTCTTCTCCTTCTTTTGAATGGGCCAGCTAAGGACCACGATATTCAACTTTTCAGCCTGGACAGGGACTTGATGTTTGTCCAATAATCCCACATTCTCTGGCAGTGTTTCTCCTTTCTCTCCTTTGTCCACAGGGCGCCAGTCTTTTTATGGAGTGATCTGTCCTGAAACCTCTTTTCTTTAAGAATCCTTCTGACAGGTGCTCGGTTTCTAATGTCACTTTCAGTTATGTTCAGTTCCTGGATGTCTTTCTTGACTTCTGTCAGCCATGGTTTCATGGTCTTCCTGCTCTTACAGTAGTTGAGAAACTGGTTTGTTACCCTTGTTTGGTCCCTCCTTGTGATATGTCCATAGAAAGCGAGACGTCTCTTCCTGGCTCTATCTGTGATTTTCTCAGTATGATTGTATAGCTCCTGATTGGATTGTCTTCTGTATTCACCAACTGTTTTGACTGGTCCCAGAATTTTTCTCAGGATCTTCCTTGCCTGAATCTCTAGTTTATATGTCAAGCCTTTCCTGTTTAGATTCAAGCATTATGAGGCATATAGGGCTTCAGGGCAGATAATTGTCTGGTAGTGTTTTAGTTAGGAATTTCGTAGATAGTAGAATCTGTCAACTTTCTCAATTTGATCTTGTTCCAACTGTGGTTCACTGGGAGTATCACTGATGTTGGTAAGGTATTTTGTCTTCTCTAGTGACAATTGAAGTCCTATCTGGGCAGCCTGGTGTTTGACCATATTGAACTGCTTTACTGCTACTTCCACTGAGCTTGCTGTAAGTGCCAGATCATCTGCAAAAGCTAAACAGTCTACTACTAGTTCCTTCCATTTATCTCCCAGGTAAGTACCGCTCAGTATATTTTGTATTTCCATTTCTTTTTGCCGCTTTGTTGTCACCTTGTCCAGTGCACAGTTGAAGAGAAGAGGTGATAGTCCATCTCTCTGTCTAGCTGGTGTCTTTATCTCAAAGCTTTCTGAAAGTGTTCCCCTGAACTTTACTCACAATCTAGTGTTACTCAGGGTCTTTTGGATAAGGCTGTGGGTTGTCTGGTCCAGGCCCATTTCCTGCAAAATTCTCATCAGAGTATGTCTGTTGATTGAATCATATGCTTTCTTGAAGTCAACAAAAGTAACTACGTACTGCTTATTCACTAGTTTAATTTGACTTAATACTGACTACCAGTTAAGGATCTGTTCAGCACAATAACATCCTTCTCTAAAACAACCCTGATAATCTCCAAGTTTTGGGTCCAATTGAGGTTCAACTCTGTTCAATAATGCCTCAGATGTCTTATAGGTGACTGGTATCAATGAGATCCCTCTATAGTTGTTGATGCCAGTCAAATCACCCTTCTTGTGTAAGGGGTGGAGCAGAGCAGATGTCCAGTCATCTGGTAACTTCTCAGTATCCCAAATGTTCCGTAGGATCTCAATCAACTTGCTGATTGCTTTGTCTCCAACCTGCTTCCACAGCTCTGCAACTATAGTGTCTTTTCCTGGCACTTCAGAGACTGAATGATGTTTTCCACTTCTTCTGTTGAGGGGTGATAGTTTGGTTGTCTGGGACTGTCTTGATAGATAAAGGAGGGACTCACGGCTGAGGAGATTCTCAAAATATTTGGCCATTATGTGGCAGTTTTCTTTATCATTATAGGCTATGTTTCCATCAGGTCTTCTGAAGTGTAAACTGGGAGGGGCATAGCCTTTAAGGTTTCGCTTGCAAGTTTGGCAAAAGTTTCTAGTGTTATTCTTCTTGAAATCTGCATTGAATTGAGTCAATTGGTCCTGAGTGTACTGACATTTATCCTGCCTGATGGTTTTGGCAGTTAGCCAGCACTGTTCTATGAACTTCTCCTTATTTGTTTCAGACTTCTGTGAGCTCCATATTAGCCAAGCTGCTTGTCGCTTTGCGACTGCTTGGTTGCATGTACTTGTCTACCAACATGTTTCTTCTGTTTCTTTTGTGGGGTGACTTCTGTTGCAGCTTTTACTAATTTGTCCCTTAGTTGGTTCCAGTTGTTGCATTCATGATCTAGTGATAGCATTCTCTCTGTAAGCATATTACAGATTTTCATTCTCTCTCTGTGCATATTACAGATTTTCAGTTTTTCCAAGTCAAACATTAACCTTTTATTATTATTATTTTTTAAAGGAACCTTGATTCATGTGTGCATTTCTTATGCACTTCAAATGTTCCACATCATAACACTTACTGTGAGATTGATCAGTGGAACATGTAATTAACTAACTCATTCTTATTCTTTGTACTGATGCAATGTATTGAGCTGCTGGTTGGAAACAGAGATATATTTCTTGCAATAAATTTCATTAAGGAATGAATAAACTGAGAAGCAGTGGTTAGAATACAAAGTTCCTTCAACAGATTTCTGCATGATGTTCTTGAATTTGCTTGTGCATGCTAAAAACTTTTGCTCAGTTTGGTGAGTTACCCCAGAATATGATCCTGTATGACATAATAGAATGAAAGTAAGCAAAGTATGCAAGTCTTTTTTTATATTTATATGTCCTACATCTGACATCATTCTCACTGTGCACACAGACTTGTTTAGGCACTTCAGCAATTCTGTGATATGCCCTTCCCAACTGAATTTATTATTGAGTTGTAGTCCCAGAAATTTAACACTCTAAACCTCTTTGATCTGCATGTCCTTGTATGTTATACACATGCTGGAAGAAAATCTCTTACAGGTTCTGAACTTCATATAGTGGGTCTTTTGAAAGTTTAATGACACTGAATTAGCTTTAAACCATTTAGTAATGTCAGTGAAAATTTGATTAACAGCTATTTCTAAGTCTGTACTTGACCTGCTACTTATTTCAATGTTTGTATCCTTTTTTTTTTAAAAAAAAGAAAAAGACAGTGTAACAGATGAGAGGTCATTAATGTACACAATGAAAACCAATGGACCTAAGAGGAAACCTTGAGGAACACCACACATAATTAATTGCCAATCAGATGAAGACTGACTGCTTACTGCACAAGTATTTTACAACGACACTCTTTGTTTCCTGTTAGAGAAGATTCAGACCATTTGACAGCTTTGCTGGTGACATCGTAGTATTCTAATTTAGTTAAGACAATGCTGTGATTCACACAGGCAAGGCTTTTACCAGGTCACAGTAAATGCTGGTTAATATTTAGATTAGCATCTTAATATTCTTTTTAAACATCCATTGCATAGCAACCAAAACAATAGTGTGTTGAGCATTTACTTATTGTGAAAAATATAAGTACAAAAAACAAAAATGTAAAAACTTGCCCAGTTAATCTAACCTTACCATACTCATAACAGTAGGGCTGAAGCAACAAATAGAAAGTTCCTGAATTACAGGTTTGTGCAGCTTTGTGGAGTTCAACAAAATGTTTTCAGATATAAAGAATCTACCGTCTACTATCTCCCCCAAGCACACACACACACACACACACACACACACACACACACACACACACACACACAGAGAGAGAGAGAGAGAGAGGGGGGGGGAGGGGGGGGGAGGAAGAAAGGAATTACATAGACTGCTGCGCTTAAACAAGTCACTAAAGCAATTTGTTTTATTTGGAGTAACAGTTAAATATTCATTCTTCTATTTATAGGCAAGTTCTAATTTTTTAATTTTTTAAAGTGATTTGTTCCTCCTCTCTTCCTTTATTGCTAGTCACTATATCAAAGTTGTTGATAAGTCTCTTGCATGTTTACCAAACAGTTTATTGAGCAAAACCTTGCAGTTAGCATCACTTTTTGTCAATCTCCTACTGGTGAATTATGAGAAATAGATGGCTCTTTACTATATGTCATTAACTGCTGAAAAATTTTCTTTGAAAGTGCAGATGCTGTATGTCACTTCAATCCAATAGTCAACACTACTTCCTCAGAGGGCAAATGTCCTCAAGAAAGTTATGTGAAGAATCTACTTCCACATCTTCATTTAGCTGTAACCATCCAGTACACAGATCATATTTTGAATCTCACTGAACTTTTCTCAATGTGTAGCCACCTGTATATGTAGGCACAGGTAAAGTGTCAGCAGAAAAGGCATTTAACATAAAATTTCACTCCAGTGTTTCTGTAAACAGCCATAGATCAATATTATGGTCTTGAATGTGCTGAATAGGAATGAGAGTTTTCAGATGTATATCATATTTTGAGCAGCAAAAAGTACATCATTTTTAAATCTTAATTTTCTTTATGTTCAAAGACTTGGACATAGCTTATGTAATAGCTGCCCCATTTAGTTGTCATTAAGAACCAAGGCAGTTCTCAGTGTTTTCACACTGAATTATACCTAGGGAAATGTCCATTCCAAATTTTTCAACAAATTTGGTGTTATTTGAAGGAAAGATTCTGTTATTAAGGTTATGGACTGCAATGTCTGTGAGGACAAAGCAGCACTTGGTGGAACTTCCAGTTTCCTAGTTTTCAGCCAATGACACATCACATAAAAACTGCTTCTGACTACAGGATGTTCCTCTAATGACTTCTCTCCAAGTATAATTAAATATCTGCCCTTCACACATATTTTTTACATTACCAACCTACCACCAATTCACAACAATTTGGAGGAAAACAGTTGTATGATTTATTTGTTCAGAAACTTCAGGCAGGCCTTTTGTGGCAAGTTTCAATGCTTCTTCACCATTTTGGCCTTGAAAATTCTTAATGCTAGCTTCACATTTTGTTGTTGAAGTGGTGAAGGGCACAAAACCTTTGAAATAAGAGAGTGGTCATATTTAATCAAAGGGTTTTTTCTACCTCAAAAATAAGTTCCAAACATCTGTACTATGATGATAGAATTACTGAATGGTCCTTCACATCAGGAAAATTGAAAGTTTTGTTTACATATCATTTTTTCCCCAATTGTCTCTGAGACAATTCAAAATTTGCATGATGTAAAACATAAAAAATAATTTTCTAATTGAATCCAGTGGATAATCAATACAAGTTTGCAGGATTTAATTAGCACTGAAAATTTCGTAAGCTGTTTTGTTCACACTATTATTATTTGCAATGGGGGAAACTGCTTTGAACCATATTCCTTCCAGCATACACAGAACATTGCAGGTTAAGGATTTCAGCTGCCCACCTGTCATATTAGCTATAGGAAAGACAGCACATTGTGACACCAATACTTTAAAAGTGTGTCAATCATAACTGTGAATTATTAGTAAATAATGTTATGCCAATGTTTTCTTTATATTTTGTTATTGTTTATCTTTGTTCCTGATTTTGTACTAAACATGAACCATTTCTAGACATATAATGTAGTCTGTGAAAATATAGTATGATTATTGGTACATATATAGAGTTGATAGGATTGTGATGACAGGATAGCAAAAGCTGGAAGGAATCCTTTTGTGTTAAGGAGGTAAAAGTGTGCCAATGGAAAAGCTGAAAGGTGCACGGAGTGAGCCCCAGCTAAGGATAAAGCACCAGTTAGTAGCCGACCAGCATAGTGAGCACAGCTCTTATTTAATATAATGCTAAAATATGTACAGCTATATGGAAATATTGTCTCGGGTGGTTGCTGGCACTTGTGATAAAATGTGGAATGTTTAAACAATCCTCCCTGGCAATTGTTAACTAGAAGAAGAGCCATGTCTGAACCTTGTAAACACTGAAGCTGAAACTATGCAAAATGACACCTCTTTAAAACCCACAGTCAGCAACAAATACTCCAGCCTTACACAGAACATACGAGGGTATTTCGGAAAGTAAAGATACACTGTATGCCAGAGGAACAGAAGAGTTTTGGTGAGCAAGTTGGCAACACTGGTGTTAACCTTGAACCATTAGCTTTCTCTTTGCAGTCGTTCAGCAGTTGAACGTTGCTTCTGGTTGGAGTAGGTCGTGTTTAAAATGGCTGCGCAGATTCAGAATCCCACGAAATTCGAAGTGTGCTCTGTCATACATTTTCTTCATGCAAAAGGTCAGCCACCAGTGGGTATTCACAAAGAAATTGTTTCTGTTTATGGGAACATTATGAATTGACGAAATGTAATGAAATGGTGTCGTCATTTCTCTGAAGGTAGGACCGATGTTCATGATGAACAAAGAACAGGTCGGCCATCTGTGATCTCTGATGCCTTCTTCAGAGAATGGAGGAAGCAGTTCATTCGAATAGATATCTCACATTGAAAGAATTGCTTCAGATCCTACCGGACGTGTCAATGACATCTCTTTATGATGTTGTGACTGTCAAGTTAGGGTACAGGAAATTGTGTGCGCACTGGGTTCCAAAACTGTTAACGGAAGAACACAAAAAGAAAAGGATGGGCTTTGCATTCAACTTCCTCACACGCTATGCTGAAGCAGGTGATGAATTCCTTGATCACATTGTGACACGTGATGAGACGTGGGTTTATCCAAGCAACAATCAACGCAATGGTGCCATTCAAATTCACCGAAAGCCAAGAAATGCAAAACATCAATTTCAGCAAAGAAAATGATGGCTTCTGTTTTTTGGGACAGACAAGGCATTCTTGTGTTGGAATTTATGCCTCCTGGAAGAACAATTAATGCTGCTGCATATTGCCAGACTTTGAAATGTCTTCGAAGGGCAATTCAAAACAAACGCAGGGGAATGCTGACAAGTGGAGTCCGCTTGCTTCATGACAACGCTCGGTCTTACACAGCGCTTGTAACCAAAGCACTACTCAAACAATTCAAATGGGACATATTGGACCATCTGCCATACAGCCCCGACCTTGTTCCCACCGACTTCCATGTCTTCTGTTACTGAAGTCACATCTTGGTGGAAAATCATTCCACAACAACGAAGAGATCAAAGATGAAGTTGAAATGTGGTTCTGACAACAGGTGGCAACCTTCTATGACTGTGGGATACAAAGCTTGTGCACTGACTTAACAAATGTTTGGATAACGGGGGTGATTATGTCAAAAAATAACAAATAATCCAGTTAATAAGATGTAACTGACGTTTTACAAATAAATGTTCTATTTAAGGACTGTGAGCCATTGTATCTTTACTTTTCGAAATGCCCTCGTACATACTTAAAGGAAAGCTGACTGTCAGAGTACAGATATGTTCTCACCATGTACTTACATGATGTTTACAGCTTTTTATATTGGCATAACTATCAAGTTCTCACCCAGAAAGAATGGTCAGAAAAGAACTGTGTATAAAAATACTCCAGTTCTAAGCATAATTGGAACATAACATCAGTGACTTTTCTAACATTAATTGGAAGGAGACCCTTCCCAATCTCTCAGCCACCGATGGCAGTGCTACAAAGCTCTTGGAAATCAGAAATTTGTCTCAAGCTTGTAATTCACTTTCATCATCTGCTGGTTCAACTTGTCTATGTTTCAGTATTGTCACACCTTTTAACACCTTTTTGTCGTTAATTATCATCTTACTTTTGCTTATTTACACCCTGTTTTACTCTCTTTATCTTTTCTTCAGTTGTACTCCATGATTTTTCTTAGGTTTGGCTCTAATCTTTGATGTACCTGGTAGTGACAGCCAATCAGTGAATATCTGGCATTTGGATCTTGAAAGATAGTCAGTCTTTATTTTGTACCTCCCCTGAACAGATATGTCTTGATCTACATTCTACATACACTCATCCTCCAGAACCTGATTATCCATTTCTCCTGTTATTTGTTTTTCCTTTTTTCCTGACTGAAAAAATTTGTTCTCTTAGCTCTTTTCATCGATTTCTACTTTTGCTTTTGGGAGGAAGACAATTCATTCGTTCATTCATCCACCCATCTATTCATTCATTGTGTTCTCTAGATCCTATCAACAAGGAGAATATTTAAAGGTGTTGAACAAGTCATGATTTATATTAACATAAGACAAAGACATCATGAAAACTTAACCTTTTTACTGAATCAACAATAAAGTTTCACTATAATTCTTAGTGCTACTCAAGCTTATGCCCTCTAAATTTTACAGAGTAAATTAAAAAGAAAGTTGCTGCCTCTACATAACTGCTACTCATTTGTTATTAAGAGTTGCAGTGGTAACTTGCAAAGAAAATATTTTTTACATCTATAAATTCTGAGTCCAATTTATAGCACATTATTACTTGTCACAGTGCATTATAACCCACATAGATACTTGCCATGTAGCTAACAGAACTTGTTATTCCATGAATCTAGATTCAGAAAATATCTATAAATATTGGCTCATAAAGTATGTTTTTAATCTTCCTTCAATTTGGTGGGGATTCTCAATTTCTTGCTTTATGTTAGATGTGAGCTTGTTAGATATCTTACCACCTGAGAACATAACTCCATTTTGAACCCTGGATAAGGAGATGAAGTCTACATGAAAATCATTTTTGTGTGTTATGTTGTGACTGCAAATTTTGCGGTTCAGTTAAAACTGTCTTTATCACATGCAATACAAAGTATTAAGCAAAAATGTACTGGGAAGTGAATATAATTCAAAGATTCTTAAAAAGGTTTCTGCAAGAAGTGCAGCTATCTACTTTAAATAATATTCTTACTGTTCACTTCTGCTGCTGAATAAACAATTAATTTACTTGTACAGGGGTGGAGAAAAATATGGGAACACCAAAAAACAACACTATAATGTCTAATATAGTGCAGGAAACCTGTTGATATTCATAACAGATTGCAGTCTTCTTGGGAACAGATAGACACAGGTCCCATATGGTTTTCAAGGGAATCTTATGCCACTCTTCCTGCAAAATAGTGGCAAGTTCAGGTAACGATGGTGGAATTGGAAGGAAGGAAGACTAAAGTTTAATATCCCATTGACAGCATTGTTATTAGAAATGAAATGGAAGTGAACATTACCTCATGCCTGTCATCATACCCCTTTCTCTCCAAAGTAGACCACAAAGGCTCAGTAACATTGAGATATGGTGACTGTGCCATCCAGGGCAGATGCAACAGTACATCCTTGTGATCACAAAATAAGTTCTGGACAATGCAAACTGTGTGAACATGGGCTCTGTCATCTTGGAACACAGCATCACCATTGGGGAAGGAACATTGCACCTTGGGATGGACCTGATCAGCCACAAACATCACATAGTACTTGGTAGTAATGGGTCCTTGCAAAGTAACCATGGAACCCACAGAATATCATGAAATGACTGCCAAAATCATTGCCAGACCCCATCATGTTTCCTCTTGGGACATAAACTCAGCCAGAAGTTGGAAACAGTGTGAAACAAGGCTCACCTGACCAAATGACTTTCTTCCATTACTCCACACTTCATATTTAAGACTTTGGCTCCAAGTTTTCCTGTTGTGTGCATTTGCATCACTGATAAGTGGTTTTGGAATTCCAGCTTACCCTGAAAGTCCCTGCTTATGGAGCACCTTTTGATGCTGTTGTGGTGCTGACAGGGTTCACGAGTGTGACATTCAGTTTTGCAGTGACTTTTGCAGCTGTCATCCTCATTTTTGTCACAATCCTCCTCAATGATCATCTGTCACAATCACTCAACACAAAATTTTGGCTCTGTGATTCCATTGCTCCAGTCCTGGGTGGTACTGAGTACCTCATTCTCATTCTTCACTACTTCTCCCCAGCCCCCTACCCCTTGGCTGATGGCTCATATACCTGTAACAGACTGAACAGACTGAAATGCAGGACCTGTTCCATACATCCTCCCACCACCACCTACTCCAGTCCAATCACGAGCATCACCTATCCCATCAAAGGCAGGGCTACCTGTGAAAGCAGGTGTGTGATCTACAAGCTCAGCTGAAACCACTATGTGGGCATAACAGCCACCAAGTTCTCCATCCACATGAATGGCCACTGATAAACTATGGCCAAGAGACAACTGGAACACCCAGTTTTGAAAATGTTGCCCAACACAACCTTCTTCACTACAGTGACTACTTCACGGCATGTGCTATCTGGATCCTGCCTACCAACACAAGCTTTTCTCAACTGTGCAGTGGAAACTTTCCCTGCAACATATCCTATGTTTCCATAACCCACACTGGCCTCAACCTTTGTTAACCCCTGTTCTTCATCCACCTATCCCCTTGCCTGCTCCTACTCTAGCACTAAATAGCCTTCTATTCCACCAACACACCCACAGTCTTTTTCCCCCCTCCTCTACTGCTCCCATTTCCTCCTCCCTCCCCCTTCTAGCCTTCGAACTGTACCTACCTGCCGTCCCCTGCCTTACCATGTCCCTGCATGCTTCCACAAGCAATGCTTTGCCATCCCCCAACCCTACCCTGTTATATCACCCCCCCCCCCCCCCACCCTCCAATGCCTTCTCCTTACACCTACCACCCAAATTGCCAGATTGCTTCTCCTATCATGTACAGTCGCTAGCAGTCTGGCCTCAGTGGCCAGAGACAGCAGACGTGTGTGCGAGTCATGCTTGTGTGAATGCGGGTATGTGTTGTCTACTTTAGAAGGCCTTTTGGCTGAAAATTTAGATGTTTAGCAGTCTTTTTGTTGTGCCTGTCTGTGATTCATCATCTTCTTTATATGGTGAGTAGCAATCTAACCTTTTCATAATGTTATCATAATTACATCTGCATTTAGATATTTATTAATGTGTGCAATGTTTGCAGCCATTATGTGGAAGTAATCACTGAATTTTGAGGACAATAATTTGAAAGTGTCATAACTTCTGCCAGAGCTATTTTCTCATGACTCAGTTTATTTTAATAATTAGCTTAGTTTGTTTCTTGTTTAATAATGTTCCAAACAATTTTTGCCTTATTTTTTGAGTGTGTTATTTTTTGAGCATAGTGCATGAGTCCTGCTTTTTTAATGACAGAGTAGAAGATTTGGCAATACTGATGTTAATGGAGTCTCAAAACTCTTTTGTTGCTTGTTCTGTGAGTTACATAGAGCTTTCTCTTCTTAGCATAAGAAAGAGTTAAGTTTATAGTCATCACTGTCTGCTTTACTTCATTTTCTGTAAAGTATTGAATTGTCCTGGCTACATTGGTCAGAGGAATACTGTTAATAATTTGCCAGAATAAAACTAAGCTCAAATGGAAGGTAGGCAGACCCATAAATGAAGAAACAATTACTGTTGTGGCCTTCAGTCTGAAGACTGATTTTGATGCAGCTCTCCACATTACTCTGTTCATTGTCCCCAAATAACTATTACAACCTATATCCTTTTGAACCTACTTACTGTATTCATCTCTTAATCTTACTCTACAATTTATACCCCCCCCCCCCCCCCCCCACACACACACACAATTCCATCAAATACTAAATTGGTGACCCCTTGATGTCAGAATGTGTCCTATTGACAGATCCCTTCTTTTAGTTAAGTTATGCCACAAATTTTTTTCTCCCCAATTACATCCAGTACCTCCTCATTGATTATATGACATACTCTAGATGTGTAGTTACTTCTGTAGCATCACATTTTAAAAGCTTCTGTTACCTTCTTTTCTGAACTGCTCATCATCCATATCTCACTTACAAACAAGGCTACATTCCAGACAAATACCTTCAAAAAAGACTTCCCAACACATAAATCCATATTCAGTGTTAAAAAATTTCTCTTCTCAGAAATGTCTTTCTTGCCATTACTAGTCTACATTTTATATCCTCTCTACTTCGGCCATCATCAGTTATTTTCTGCCCAAATAGCGAAAGGCATCTACTAATTTTAGTGTTTTATTTCCTAATATAACTCCCTCACCATCATCTGATTTTATTCTACTCCATCCATTACCCTTGTTTTGCTTTTGTTAATGTTAATCATATATCCTTCTTTTAAGACACTGTCCATTGATTCAGCTGCTCTTCCAAGTTCTTTTCTGTCTCTGGTAGAATTACAATGTCATTGGAAAACATAAAAGTTTTCATTTCTTCCCCCTGAACTTTAATTACACCTGCAAATTTTTCTTTGGCTTCCTTTACTGTTCACTCAATGTACAGATTCAATAACACTGTCAATAAGCTGCACCTCTGCTTCATGCCTTTCTCAACCACTGATCTCCTTCCATGTTCTTTGACTATTATGACTGCGATCTAGTTTCTGAACAAGTTGTAAACAGCCTTTCACTCCTTCTATTTTATCCCTGCTATCTTCAGAATTTCAGAGTGTGTATTCTAGTTGACATTGTCAAAAGCTTTCTTCATGTCTATAAAAGCTATAAACACAGGTCTGCCTTTCCTTAACCCATCTTCTAGGGAAGTCATTGGGTAAGTATTGCCTTGCATGTTCCCTACATTTCTCCAGAGTCCAATCTGATCTTCCCCAGCTTGGCTTCTACCAGTTTTTCCACTATTCTGTAAAGAATTTGTGTTTGTAATTTGCAACTGTGATTTATTAAACTCACAGTTCAGTAATATTCACACCTATCAGTACCTGCTTTCTTTCAAATTTGCATTATTATATTCTTCTTGAAGTCTGAGGATATTTTTCTTGTCTTACACATCCTGCTCACCAGATGGAAGAATTTTGTCATGGCTGGTTCTCCAAAGGCTATCAGTAATTCTGACGGAATGTTGTCTACTCCCGCGGTCTTGTTTCGACTTAGGTATTTCAGTGCCCTGATGAATTCTTCTATCTCACTTTCATCTAAATCCTTTTCTATGTCTATGATATTGCCTTCAAGTTCATTTCCCTTGTACAGCCATATTTTCAGCTTTCCCTTCTTTGCTTAGTATCTGAGCTCATGATATACATACAGCTGCTTTTCCTTGTTTTGAATGTTTCTTTTGTTTTCTGATAGGTGTTATCTATCTTTCCCCTAATTATATTTGCTTCTACTTCCTTATATTTGTGCTCTAGCCATCATTTTGCACTCCAGTCAATCTAAGTTTTTAGATGTTTGTATTCTCTTTTGCCTGTTTCAGTTGTTGCATTTTTATATATTCTCATTTCAGCAATTACATTTAGTATCTACAGTGATACCCAAGGTTTTCTATAAGGTCTTGTCTTTTTACTTACTTGATTCTCTGCTCCCTTCACTGATTTCATCTCTCAAAGCTAATCATTCATCTTCTGCTGTATTCTTTGCACCTGTTTCAGTCAGTTGACATGCTCCCTCTTAAACTCTTACAGCTTCTGCTTCTTTCAACTTATCCAGGTCCCATATCTTTAATTTCCTACATTTTTACCATTTCTTAAGTTTTAATCTACAGTTTATATCCAACAAATTGTAGTCGTAGTCTACATCTGCCCCTGGAAATGTCATAACAGTTTAAAATCTGGTCCTGAAAGTCTCTCTTCCCATTTTGTAATCAATATGAAACCTCCCAGTGTCTTCAGGTCTCTTCTGTGTGTAGAATCTCCTTTAATAATTCTCAAACCAAGCTTTAGCAATGGTTAAATGATGCTCTATGCAATTAACTATCAGCTCCTCTTTCATTGTTTTTCCCTAGTTCGTGTTCATTCACTATTTTTTCATCTCTTCCCCTTCCTACTACAAATGCCAGTCCCCCATCACAGTGAAAGTGTCCTCTACTTTAACTATCTGAATAATTTCTTTTATCTCATTACACAGTCTTTCAATCTCTTCATCATCTGCGAATTCAGTTGGGATATAAACTTGTACTAATGTGGTGAGTGTTGGCTTCATGTCTGTCATGGCTACAATAATACATACACTATGCTGTTTATAGTAACTTATCTGCATTCCTATTTCATTATTCATTATTACACCATTCCTACATTTCACTATTTGATTTTGTATTTATAACCCTGCACTTGCCACTACATGCAACTTCAACCTATCCATCTCCCTTTTTAAATTTTCTAATCTACCTGTCCAATTAAGAGATCTAATGCTCCATGCTCTAATCCATAGCTTGATAGTTTTGTTTTTCCTGATGGTGACATCATCTTGGATAGTCCCCACCAAGAGATCCAAATGGAGGCTATTTTACATCTGGAATATTTTACCAAAGAGGATGCCATCATCGCTTAACTAGAGAGTAGAGTTGCATGTCTTTGGGAAAAATTATAGGTGTGGTTTCCCCTTGCTTTCAGTTGTTTGCAGTGCTAGCAGAGCAAGGTGGTGGTGGCTGATGTTACAAAGACAGATAAGTCAGTCATCCAGACTGTTGGCCCTGCAACTACCGAAAAGACTGCTGACCTGTATCATGGGCCACATGTTTTTCTGTCCTCTCAAGAGGTATGTTACAATCATCTGTATTATTGAGGCACTGAAACCATCCAACCACAGAAAAGTCCATGGTTCATGGGGGTGGGTATGGGTATGGGGGGAGTAAGAAATGATTAAGGTCTTTAAATCGTGTCTCCAAGATGTAAACTGGAGGCACATCTGTTATGAATCAGATGTCAGTCCAAATATAATATGTTTAGCAATGGAACTGCAGCAATATTTGAAGATTCTTTTCCAAAAAATGTTTATGGGAATGAGCCAAAAGAAACTACAAAAAGCCTTAGATCACAAAGGGAGTAAGGATATTTTACAAACAAAAATGATAATGGTACATTACAGAAAAAATTCAGGCAACCCTACTCATATAAATCACTTCAAAAAATACTCTAAAATATTAAACAAAGTAATCAAACAGTCAAAAAGTTTATATTTTAGCACCAAAATCAACAAACCCTGCACTAAAATCAAAGCAGTCTGGGACATAATAAGGAGTGAGAAAGGTGCCAACTGTGCAAGTCAGACCAAGGATATTGCCTTAAATATTGGTGATAAAAATATAACCAAGTAAGATATAATTGCAAAAATCTTCAATGGCCATTTCTTAAATGCTGCTGACCAAATCAGTTGCAACTATTCCTTATAAAGTGCCATCCCCCATAGCTAGAAATGAAGTACTGAAAAACATTGCCTTTTTAATAAGCAGAGGGTTATGAGATGTAGATAAAATTTCACATAAAAGTCTGCTCAGACCAATTATACAAGGTTTTGGCTCAAATATTTAATACTTCTATGTATCATTGTGTATTCCCAGAGGGAGAGAAACTTGCTATATTGAAGCCTCTCTAAAAAAAAAAAAAAAAAGGACACAACACAAATAACAAACTATCATCCCATCTCCCTCCTGACAATATTCGCAGAAGTTCTTAAGAAAGTACTGCATTCTAGAATTGTTGAGTACTTCAAAAACTTTGGCATCAATAAAAGATGGTTTGGTTTCCAAAAAAGTATGTTCACAACTGAAGCTATATTCTCATTCACAAACAATGTGCTGTAATCCCTAGACAAAAAATGAAGCCAATTGGGACAGTGTGAATCACAAAATACTTTTCAACAAAGCATGCCAATAAGGCATCAGATGGAAAGTGGGTAAGACCCTACCTCCAAGACAGAAAACGGAAAGTAATTTTTGATGAGAACAGCAAAGCAGGTGAGGGGGTTGAGTCTGATTGGGGCACTGTATTCTAAGGAGTTCTACAGGGATCTATCCTTGGTCCACTGTTGTTTCTCATAAATATAAATGACCTACCTTTGTTGTCCAAAGTATGGAAGTTCACTATATTTTCTGATTGTACTAGCATTGCGATGAACAACAAAGAGTCCACTAATGTCAATAAATTACTTTCACAGCTCCTAACTCAGTTCAAAGGTAGATAGTTAGTTTCACATTCCATGGATCACTTGCATGATAAAGTGTAATGATATGGAATGCATAATTTTATTTACTAATAACAAATTAATTTGTAAACATGGCTACATACTGGCCATTTACAAGTACTTTGTTTTCTTTGCTCTCTCTCTCTCTCTATCTCCCTCTCTGTCTCTCCAGTGAAGCAGAGCAAGGATAAATAACAATAAAATTCAATGAAAGAAACATGTGAACTGGTTTGCATGTTATTTATTCCTAAAGACTAACTACTACAACCAAACATAATGAATTTGGATTTTCAGAATTAAGAAGTGCCCTCACTCTTGGTGGAGACTTTTAAATGGAGCAAGGCATTTCACAGTTAACAGTATTTAGTTTGGCAATGTCTGGTGACTTGGAAGAAGAACAAACACTGAAGGGGAAACATTACTGCAAGGGTATCATTGGAACAAGGGAGGGGAAGGGGTGGAAGGGGAGAAACTGGTTCCTAGATGGACTTCCCCAGTCAAGGGAACCAGTGTGATCATACAAAAAAAAAAAAATCATTTCTGGGTGTGCGTGGCAGTATGGGGTGGGTGCAGCACAAAACCATGGGACCGAGGTGGTGGTGATCTAATGCATGGTGTCATGCTGAATGTTTTGGAGGGCTATGGATGGCCACAGGTGAGAAGGGGAAATTTTGCAAGGAGCTCAGCATATGGGCCTAATATTGTCAGCTGTTTGACAGTGAAACAGGTGGTGGAACATGAACTGCAGCAAACTGACCAACCAGAGGCTATGATTTGCTATGTCAGATAGTAGGCAATAATGGCTGAGAAAATCAGCAACCAGAAAGGAGTCAGTAACATCCTTTACTGTGGAGGTCCACAGGAGTATGTGGTGAAAACATAAGTCAAGCAAGCTGGTATGCACCCCGTAAGTAGCTGAATTGTTGGGAGCAGTTATCAGGAGAGGAGGGGCAGGGCCTGGATTCAGGAGAAATTTGTGGGGAAATATAGATAGGTCAGAACTGGTGTCAGTATCGTAGTGAACAGGAGAAATGTCATCATTCAAATGCCAGGTGAGTAGGTGCAGTGAAGTAGTACAGCAACCAGGTGCACCTTAATTCCAGTGGTGTTTGGGACCCAAGGACATGGGGTTTACAATGTGTGGCATGTTCGGTAGTACCAGCAAGCTGCCGTAAGTTGGCTGTGGTCATTAGAGGGCAGCTAGAACTGCACTAGTGGGGGCGACTGTTTTCACCTGGGCCTGTGTTACGCAGTGGAGCATGGTCAATTCCCCTGCCCCATGATATGTGGGTAAGGTGTAGGAGAGTGATACTGCTGGTAACTGCTGCCACCTCAGAGCTCAGTCATTGTTGAATCTGATAGAGGTTAAGGGCTGTGTGCTGGACAGGAGGTTGTTAGCAGCAGGGCTTGTGAGTGACATGGTGCAAGCAAAGGCTTGGAGTAGGGTGGAGGGGACAAGTGATTAGCTGTCACACTAGCAGTTGCTGCTAGATGCTAATGGGTGCCACATGGCGACGGTGGAACACATCACAACAGTAGGTGAGAAGGAATTCAGAGTCTGAAACAGTTTGTTGCCAAGATAGTTGTGTTGTCTTGTGATAAATAAATGTATGCGTGAGGTAAGGGCAGCCTGTATGGGGGGAGGAAGGTGCATGAGCTAGTAATTTAGAAGCAGGCCTTTGGGGAGGACATGTGGTTCAGTGAGTGCTTGGATGTGATCCAGCAACAGATGGCATATGTCACGGTGCTGCTTGGAAGATAACATATTGCATGTCCATTTCAACACTGAAGGTGTGAAATGATGCACTCTTTTAGTTTAGTGTAGCTGAATGGGGAGAGTGGGTGTGAAATGACATCCTGTACCTGGGTAGCAGAGGTCAGATCAGAGTGGCCAATGACCATCCCAAACGTCTTTGCATTGCTCGTGACAGAACATGCTACAAAAACTGCCTCAATGGAAGCAAACCACAAGTATTGATCCTGTGGGTTGGAGGGTGGCCTCAGTGGGATGCACTGGTGCTAGACCCATGGCCCTAGTGGTTAGCTGAGCCAGGCAATTCTGAAACCTCTAAAGTATTCATCTGTGTCAGGAGGGATAATGGGAGGCTGCCGGTTGAAGAGAACATCGGGCATGACTGTCGCAGTAGTGGGGACATGTGGCAATGACATTGTAACTTAACTGTGTATGCAATGTGTCATGGTATGTGTAGTATGCTGCTGGCAAAAAGTAAATAAATAATACTGTGGAACATGAGCAGGACCCATAAGGCAGGGATCAAGCAAAGATAAAGTTCAGAATGCCGCACGATAAAACAGTGACTGCTCCAAGAGTACAGTACCAGGGTGTGTGGTGACACACTCAACCTACTCATTGAGCAGTGGGAATGAGGGTGGGATGATGGGGTGGGCATAAAGTGGTGGTGCAAGCTGAGAGTGGGGTTGTGAGTGGAGGGTGGTGAGGATGGGGACATGAGCAGAATGTGTCCTGTAGACTTAATGAAAAATAATTGCCCTCATGACCATGTGGACCATGCCGAATGAATGAAGTAAAAACCAATGGGTTTTGGTAGTGAGACTTTGTGCTTGTATTAGAGTGGGTCACCACTGAAGGAATGACTTAATGTTTCCTCCTTCACTCTTTAGGATTTACAGGTTTCCTGGCATAGAAAAATTTGGCAAGAATATATATCTATTAATGAAATGTTCTAAAGGAAACGTGGAGACTGAATACCGGCGCAAAATCCTGCTGTTAACACAAACTCCAGTTAAGCACAGCAGCTAACAACAGAAGCAAAGTTGCACTGTGTGAGACAAGCTATTGAGGGTGTGGAGATATTACTTCATCAAAGCAGGAACAGAGATTGGGCAAGTAATGGAGGGGGCACGTAGGTCCAGAAAAGTTTGATGGTCAAAGATCTACCTACAGCGGAAGTGAGCAGTGTGGTGCTGGAGAAATGTGGTGACATATTGGACCTGCATGAGCTTTGGTGATTGTCGGTTTTTGCCCAGCTTGGAACATCATCTGCAGCTATCAGTGCAGCCAAACATCGGGAGTCACCATGGTGTCAAATTCATGAGCCATAGACAGTAGGGCTAGCTGCTATCATCATATCTTCAAGACCATAAAAAGTTTGTCCTCTGGTACTTTTGCCATTGAGATGATCTCATATATAGGACACATCAGTGTCACAAAGTCAACTTACTTGGGTACCTCCACTCTATCATGTACCATGGAATTATCTTCTGGAGCAATTCGTCCACATCAAAGATGATTTTCTTCTTGCAGAAAAATGATGTCCAAATTATATGCAGAAGATGACAAAGAATTCCTAGTTTCATGTTTTTGTTTTGCCTGAAACTATTTTTGTAAATTAACTTTACTACATTCTAAGTAATTGACATTTATATATTCCATATCCTAGTACTGTACATGCACAGAAGAATCTATAGAATATGTATATAAATAAATAAGTAAACTTCTCTCCAGCTGTCTTGGCAAAATTCCTCACTACAATCTGTGATCAAATCATTGTTTATGATTTTGTGATACAATATTTTTCTTCTGTGATCATTATTGTACTAAACTGATCAGTAAATTCTGTGGTGAGCATTTGAACATCATGGTTAAAAACCTGTTCAGTACTAGTGATTTTAGAGCTAAGTGGTTGCAAGTTGTTGAGTCTAAAAACAAACTGTCGATAGCTGTTGCACTATATCCTCCAATCCTTGTGGAGAATTTTGCTGTGGAAAATAATCTAAAGTTGGTCATCAACTACTCTAGCTGCCCTCAGCCAGGTATTATCTGATAGAAAATCAACATTAAAGTCGCCACAAACAATGATTTTTCCACTTAAGTCTGCATAACATCATTAAAACAGATCACAGCTGCTTTATGAAGTTTGTGATACACCTTACTACTGGTCTGAAAATGGCAGTATTACAAGCTTATGTGTTTTCTGATCCCATAATTGTGGCTAAGTATTCAATACAATACTCATTAATGTGAAGGGCCTGGGAATTAACTCCACTTTTTGAATATATAGCCACTCCCCATTTCTTTTCTTATTGGTTCTACAATAGTATGACATCATCTTGTATCCATCAACATGTATCTGTTCAGTTTTCAGTGATTTCTATGTGATGTTCTGATATGCACAAGTTGCTGGAATTCCATCTTCCTTTTCATGAAATTGTGTCTGTTTTAGCTGTGACTATATTTATTCTTCAGCCCTGTCTGTTGGGTGAGTCTATCATAGAAGCAGGCTAGTGAACACAATGGGGTAGGATGGATATGCTTTGGTCACCTCAGAAGCTTAGTTGCTTTTGGCAATTCACTGTGCAAGTACACTGTTGTCACCCGAGTCAAATGCAGTTAAAAATAAACTCGGAGAGTGTAGAGTATTATACTAAAAATAAATGCAGAGAGACAGCTTACATATACACCCAACAGCATCATATCGATATTTCACCACCATCACTCAGTGAAAAACTATAAACCAAAGTGGAAACATGAAAGTATCTGCCAGGGTGCATTATCAACATCAAAGGGTGCAATACCAGAAAATAAGTGAATTCAAATGGATCAGAGTGATTCACATCTGAGAAATGGGTTTGTCATCTAGTGACAAAACCTCTTTTAGAGGGCTGGCTGTTATGAGAGTGATGGATTGTTTGGAACCAGTAGTAATTCCTACAGGACTGATTTGTAGGGGGCTGAAGTAAGTTTCTAAATTCTTCATTTAATACTGGTTCTTGAAACTTTTAAAGTAGGCTTTCGCAGGATACTTTGTAGCTGTCTGAAAACAGACATTTCTCTCAAACTCTTCTGCAAGTCAGACAAAACTATGGTTATTGACGTTGCCTTTCTTTATGTATGTTCAGTATCTCCTCATAGTCTTGTTTGCTATGGGTTCCTTACACTTGAACAGTATTCTAATATGAAACACACAATTTTTTTGCAAGCAATCTCCTTTGTAGGCTGCCTGTATTTTTCCAGTTTGCTGCCAATAAACCAATGTTTGCTACCTGTCTTATCTACTATGTGATATTTTTATTTCATGACCATATAAACTATTACAGTAAGTTATTTGTAAGTTTTGAGTGATTGCAGTTGTGAAGCATTGATATTGTACGAGGCGTGTTTTTTAAGTAAGTACCGTTTTGAAATTAAAAAAAAAAAAAGATGTGCTAAGATATCTCAATAATTTTATTTTTACATGAAAGCCTGTATCTTAATCTACTTTTCTACATAATTTCCATCAATATTGAGGAACTTGTCATAATGTTGTACCAGTTTTTGAGTACTACCCTCATAGAAGTCTGCCGACTGACTTGTTAACCACTGCACCATAGCTTTGCTGCCTCTCGAACATGGGGTCATGTGTTTGATCCTTGGGCAGGTCAGATTTTACCCACTCTAGGAATGAGTGTTGTGTTGACCTCATCATCATTTCATCATCATTGATGTACAAGTCACCAAAGCAGCATCAAATAAAAAAAAATAAAAATAAAAAAAAAAAAAACTTGTCACAGACGGCCAAACTACCTCAAAAGGGTTTCCTGGCCAGTAATGTCATACAATCATTTCATTCATTCACTAACTCTAATCCAGACTTAAAAATGCACTACAAACAGTAACATGTCATCATAACTGCATAAAAATGTGCTATGTATGAAAAATTCAAAATTGCAAGAACAAGGAAAGGACAATAAGAAGAATTGCTAGGCATGAAATGTACAAATTCTGTAAGGCATGCAGTAGTCAATTCTCAGATGACTGTAGCAGTGAGACAGATAATATGAAATTTGAATCCTTAGCTACTAAATCCAGTGAAATCTTCCAAACAGTAGCTGCAGACAGAGGGATGAAAAGTGGGTCCATTAGACTTGAACAGGCATTGGAGTCTCCACCACCAGACATCAGTTTTGCCTGCTGTTACCACAGAAATGACAATATGATGATTATTTATAATGAAGATGAAACTGAAACAATACTGTGTAAGTCAAACAAGGTGAAAAAAAAGTGCAAATTCCACATAACTGCAAAACAATGAAGCATAAGCTCTTTGAGGCTGTTCACAGATGACACTGTTGCCTAAAGTGAGGTTTCTATGCCAGAAGAACAGCAAGATTCAGGAAAACATATAGAGGATTGAAGATTGGAGAAGTGGCAAGAAGCTGTGAATCACTCCCAAAAAACAAAAACCTCTGATTTCATGTGCTACTTTTAATAGAACAATTTCTTTCTATATTCTGATAAGGAAAGTTGCTACTCACCATATAGTGGAGGTGCTGAGTCACAGATAGGCACAACAAACAGACCCTCACAATTACAATTTTTGGCCTTTGTTGACAATAGACAAACATGCACACACACACACACACACACACACACACACACACACACACACACACACAACTGCACTTTCAGGCAACTGAAACCACACTGGGAGCAGCAGCACCCGTGCATGATGGGAGTGGTGACTGGGTGGGGGTATGGGGGAGGCTCGCATGGAGAGGGGGGGGTGGGATAGTATAGTAGGGTGGTGGACAGCGAACTGCTGCATGTTAGACTGAGGGCAGGGGAGAGCTGGGGAGAGGGATGGGGAAGTAGCAGAAAAGGAGAGAAATAAAAAGACTGGGTGTGGTGGTGGAATGATGGCTGTGTAGTGCTGGGATGGGAGCAGGAAGGGGCTGGCTGAGTGAGGACAGTCTCCCACACCCTCCTAAAGTCCCACTGTCCGGCCACAGAGGAGCATTACCCTTGTAACTCAGTACCACCCAGTACGGGAGTAACTGAATTACATTTTCCGTCAGGGTTTCGATTACCTCTCATCATGCCCTGAAATGAGAAATGTCCTGCCACTATCCTCCGCACCTCTCTCACAGTGGTATTCCGCCACCCATCACACTTACACAATATACTTGTCTATCCTTACATAACCTCTGCTCCCAATCCTTTACCTCATGGCTCATACCCTGTAATAGACCTAGATGTAAGACCTGTCCCATACATCCTCCCACCACCACCTACTCAGTCCGGTCATTAACATCAGCCATCCCATCAAAGGCAGGGCTACCTGTGAAACCAGTAATGTGGTCTACAAGCTGAGCGGCAACCCCTGTGCTGCATTCTATGTAGGCATGACAACCAATAAGCTGTCTGTCCGCATGAATGGCCACTGACAAACTTTTGCCAAGAAGCAAGTGGACCACTCTGTTGCTGAACATGCTGCGAATTATGATATCCTTAATTTCAATGCTTGCTTCACAGCCTGTTCCATATGGACCTTTCCTACCAACACCAGCTTCTCTGAAATGCGCAAGTGGGAACTTCCCCTGCAATACATCCTATGTTCCCATAACCTTCCTGGCTTCAACCTTCATTAGTCACAGCCCTCACCCATTTAGCCCTTTCTGTGTTCCCATTCCAGCATTCCACAGATGTGATTCCACCACCACTCCCAGTCTTTTTATTTCTCTCATTTTCCACTACTTCCCCTCCACCCCTCCTCCCCACATCTCCCCTGTCCTAAGTCTAACCTGCAACCCTTCACTGTCTGCCACCCCCATCATACTACCCCTCCCCCTCCCCACTCCAGCCTCCTCCTTACCCACATCCAACGCTACTCCCATCATGCACTGGTGCTACTGCTCGCATTGTGGTTTCAGTTACCTGAGACTGCAATTGTGTGTGTGTGAGTTGCATTTGCATTTGTGTGTGTGTGTTTGTGTGTGTGTGTTTATTGTTGACGAAGGCCTTAATGGTTGAAAGCTATAATTGTGAGAGTCTTTTTATTGCACCTATCTGTGTCTCAGCATCTTCACTATATGGTGAGTAGCAACTTTCCTTCTGATAATATTGTTATATTCCATCCTGCATTTTCCATTGTTTCAAAGTTTCTTTCTCAGTGATAAGAGCATCTTGTGAAGTGCTGTCCATTTCCATGAATTAAGCCTTAGCTTAGGAAATGCTTTCCATTGCTGTGAGATAGGTAACAAGGAATAACAATGTGATATGCCTACGTGTGCTTTTGCACTTATACAGTGAATAGACACATAGCCTGTTATGCAGTATTGCTTCTGCTATGACAATATGTGTATTTGAGGGTGATTTAAAAAGTACAATTAGAAATCCTCTTTAAGAAAAGTTTTATTTGGAAATAAAAGAAAAGTACATAAAGTTATAAAGGCATTGGCACATGCTAATTTTCCACATGATCACTATGATTGTCTAAGCATTTATTCTATTAGTAAAGTTATCTGTTGAACTCAGCATAAAATATATCAGGTTTCAGGGTTAGGAGCCACTTAACAACAGCCTACTGAATGTAGGTATTGGTTTAGTAATGCCAGCTGGCTACATGTTTCTTTAATGGTCTGAAGAGACATAAACCACTTGCAACAAAATCTGAGTTATATGGAGAATGATACAATACAAATCATTGTAAGTAGACCAAATCATGTGTAACATTTGTGGTCAGAAGTCATCATAGAATGTGACATTTTTTGAAAGCAACACTGATCATTTCCTCCAAATCACCTTCTGCAACTGTTCCAGAGAGGCACAACAACTAGTAGCATATGTGGTTTCTCCATTGGTGAGAACAACCACCAGCAGCACAACTTGTGTGTCCAGAAGACTGTGACCACTACTGTCTTTGACTACACTGTTGTTTTAAACCTCTTATGGGTGCGAAATGAGGTGTGTCTCTATGAAATCAATGTTTTCTTCATCTTAGATGTCACAAGATGCACCTGCATTTCGTTCCCTGTGATGATATACTGCAGAAATGAAACCTTACCTATTGAAACTCCCTGTATTATACACTCATAATGACATGCACATACTAAATTGGTGTTTTGTGACCTGATGATGACCTCATTAATCAAAACTTATAGCACAATATGGGGATCCTCTTTGCAACTGCCAGTGTGCTTTACAACATGACTTCCATAAAAAAATTATAGTTATGGATAGAGCCTATCATTTCTGCTTTCAGACTCACCATGTCACATACTTGTAGCCATGAGGTGCAACGAGACAAGAGCCAGCAAATGAAATCTGGTGCAACAAGCCTGTAAGCTCCCACTGTGCTCATACAACTCTTAAGATGCATTGACACTTATTCTATGAATGCTGACCAACATGATGTACACTCTACTGGAAAGACCAAGAATAAACTGGGGTAGTTCCAGTTGGGTAATTTCAAGATACGTAAAAGGTAAAGTTCCACGCACATTCTGGACCTAGACAGACCACCTGGGCCTGCCTATCATCCTCTGCCAATGGGTCATTGGATGTGGTATGGAGGGGGATGTGGTCAGCACTCCACTCTCCTGGTCATTGTTGAGTTTGTTGACTTTGGAATCACTACTAATCTGTTGAGTAGCTCCTCAGTTGGTCTCATGAAGGTGAGTAGACCCTGTACCTGTCCTCCCACCAAAGAATAATCCCTGGTACTACCACAAATCAAACCTGGGTCTTCCACATGGCAGACTGCTGTGTTATCCACTCAGCCACTGAGGCAGACAGTTTCAAGATACCATTTGTTAAATTTTATTAGAAATTTGTGTAATTTCATATCAGATGAATGAGGTACTGAATCAAATGTTATCAGATTTCCCTTAAATTTTCCTTGTTTGCTCTTACAACTGTCTGGAATACGTATGCATGAATTTTATTTTCATGACTCTCAGGTAAATATTATAAAAACTGACGCATTTCTTTTGGTCATATTATTTAATTAAGCTATATTGGTACCACAAAAGCTAAATAGCTCTGTTATTAGGAAAGGTTCAGGAATATGAACAGCTATTACAGTTAAAAAGGATTGAAACTGAAAATAAAATTTGAGAACATAATTAAAAAGTATTCCTTTGATTTAATTGAACAATTTGAATGATATTCCCTATTTATGGAAGGAATCATCCATCAAATTTCAAATTGGAATCATTGTAGGAATCATAATATTTTCTTTTGCTTTTTTCTTGCCCTCTCATTTCTGAGAAAAGTGCTTCATTATCTTAAATGGATAAGAGAAAAAGAGGGAAGCTTATTTGACAGAACAAATTGTAATTATTTAATGCCAGATAATGGCTGAGAAGGATACTTGTGGTCCAGTAAGTTACATTCAGTGTACTAGAGAGGAATGCAAAGCATTATTGTTATACAAGGGAAGCATCATGGGCATAGTAAGACATAACTGCAAAAATATCTAACACTAGAAAACCTGGCAATGCTTCATAATTGCTAAATATGCATAGGAGTCGCTCTAACCTCCCTCTAACTCCTCTCTCTCTATCCCTCCCCTCCTCCCCTCTCTCTCTGTCAATCACCTTCCCCCTGCTCCCTGTACATCTCTTATCCCACACTCTTACTACTCATCTCCTCCTCCTCATCTCTCTGTCCATATCCTCCTCCTCTATCTCTCCTTTCCCCTCTCTCTGACCTTACTTATTGTTATTGATTGGCAACAGAAGTCAAAATAAATTGGTAAATTGGTTGGAATCATTGGTACATGGGGTGTGAGAGAGATCTTTCCATCAGCTGCATCTGAGAGGATAGTAAATTCAATGACAGTTTTCACACAGTTTTAATCTATGAGCAGGGAGGACTATAAAGTTAGCCACAAACACAACTTTCCTGCTTTCTGTTAAAAAGGCTGCAAAAAGAAATTTTTTTTTGCAAAATATCAGTATTCAATGTGGAGCTTGTTGTTGTTATGAAAAATGCAAGAGCAGAACTGTCAAACTGGATGTCACAATTTTTTCTGTTATGAAAACACAGGACAACAGAACTGTCAAACTGACTGACATTTCTCTCATGGCAATTTTCATACAAAAATACCATCCAAATTTCCCACTTTTCTGGTGGATTTTCCAAAAGTTTTCTTTCATACAAACCTTGTCCTGACGAATATGGAGGGAAAAAAAAGAACTGCCACATTGGTCAAGCCATTCTCAATGTTCACCTTTCAAACATGCAGCAATTGGGTTTTATTTATACAGATTCAACATCCACTAGGGTTTTGAAGAGTGATAAAAAGACAATAAGGAACAAGTGCACCCTAGTGTGACCATTAGATCTACATTCCTACAATGTTGTCAGTGATGATGGGTTTATTAGTCTTTCCAAAGAACTAATTGGGATTGGTTCCAAATATGGTGAAGTGACTGCTCAAAAGATTTTATCGTTTCTGAGAATCAATTTTTGACATATTCAAGATGAAGCCAATGAAATGAGATGTGAGATCTTGCCTAAAGTAAAGGAAGCCATTGACCAAAATGAATTGGCTATAATGTGCAGTCTTTAGACTGACAATTATTGCAAGATACATTATCTCGATGTCGTATCCAGTATTATTGTAGATTTTGAGGACAGGAGTGAACCAAGAAACAATGTGTTCCACAGAAGAAAAATATCCTTATGTTATAAAGTCAAGTGAAAATAGTCTTACAGAGTTATATGATAAAATGTTAGAGCTACTTATGTCTCCTCTGGAACTAAGCAAAATGACATTTGTAATGGATCAAGGGCCAAACATAAAGAAAGCTTTTGAATGCCACAATCATCTGCCATGAGCAGAACACTGCCTGAAGTCACACATTAGAAGAAAAGTTTCTTAAAGAAGAGTTGCCTGAGAATTTGTTATTACAGAAAATAAAACAGGAAGTGATCTCTTTGTATCAGCCTGATGTAATGGATGACATAATTAAATCCCTGGTATCTTTTAAAGAAGCCACAAATAATTTGGAGGGTGAAATGAAACCAACCCTGCCTTGTGTAGTGCCATGGGCATTTAGTTTACTAGAGGAGGAATAGGAGGAGGAGGAGGAGGAGGAGGAGGAGATTAGTGTTTAATGTCCTGTCAACAATGAGGTCATTAGAGACAGAGCACAAGCTCACATTAGGGGAGGATGGGGAAAGAAATCAGCCATTCCCTTTGTCAAAGGAAGCATCCTGGAATTTGCCTGAAGTAATTTAGGGAAATAAATAAAAAAAGACCTAAATTGGGATGTCTGGTTATGAGTTTGAACTATTGTCCTCTCAAATGCAAGTCCAGTGTGCCACTCACTCAGTTTAGTTTACTAGATTCATGCCAAATTGAAAATGACAATGCTGTATGTAAATCACTGAAAGGATGTGCAGAAACCCTCCTAACAAGCTATTGGATTCTCATTACACAGCTACACTTTTTTCATCCATGTTCCAGAAAACCCCTAATTACGTGTGAGGAAACTAAAGAAAATCAACTGCTTATCAGAAGCTAGGGAGCACAGTTGTCATAAAAGAGATGAAAGATCATATCTGCTCTTCCATAAACAAGTTCCAGGACTGGTGTTCATCAGCTTCTAAACATAAAGGTGAATTTTAGAGTTATTTGAGCATGGATTTCCCGCATGATAACTTAAAGAAGGTGATGTGTTGCTGGAAGGTTAATACCTGTGCCTTCCCCAAACTCTCCAAAGTTGCAAAAGATGTCATATGTGTTTGCACCATTATTGCTGCAAGTGAAAGAAATTTCATCATGACATGCTTAGTTGTGTCAGAGAAGTGATGCTGTATTGAGCGGGACTGTGTTAGTAAAATTTTATTAATTCATAGCAATAAGAGAGACAAGTGAATTACTGTATGAAGACAATCATATCTTAAGAGGATGAATCTGTGAAAATAGCCTCTACTTAGATGAAATGAAATGTGCATGAGGCTACAGCCTCCCATCAGGTAGACAGGTTGCCTGGTGCAAGTCTTCTTAGTTGATGCCACTACGGTGACTAGTAGGTCAATGAAGATGAAATGATGATGAAGACAACAACCAGTCCCCAGACAGAAAATATCTCTGACCCAGCTAGGAAATGAACTCAGGCCCCTCACATGGCATTCTACCATGCTGAACACTCAGGCGTGAAGGTGGACTCTACTTAGATGATATAAACTTTGTAGCCAATAGCCTTGTCACATTGGTAACACTGGTTCCCTGCTGATCACTGAAGTTAAGCAATGTTGGGCCTGGCTAGTTCTTGGATGGTGGCCATTTGGGGAAAACCGGATGCCATTAGTTTTCAGGACTCTCAAGTTGCCGAAGCGGCATCTTATTGAAAGACTTGCAATAGGCTGTTGTGGTGCATGACATTTATTTATTTTGCATTATATAAAACTGTTACACATAATTTTTTGTTTTCTAGATACTGTCATGTACTATATTATGTTATCTTGAACGACTACTACATTAAAATGATCCTTTCTCTTTTATGATCCAGTTATCTCATATTTAAAATTTTATTTTTCATTTAAATATTGTAAAATTGTTATTCCTTTCATTGAACAGTCATGAAATGACTTCACAAATTGAGTATGATTAAAGAAGACAAAGTTTTGGTTCTAAGCAGATGATCAACAAATGAAAAGTGCGGCCATTTTATTTTCTGATGCTATGGTTTCTAAAGAGGTGAGCAAGAAAATATAAAAGATCAAAATATTGAAAAAATGAAGTCCCATGCTACTTTACAGAGCGTAGGGGAACGATGCGGGAGACCTGCACCGATGATGAAATAATGTAATCACTAAATGTGTATTTGACATACATGCAGTTTTCATTGCATATCACTCATTATCACACTTCCCTGACTTTGTTCTATCCCACTGTCCACCTTCAACATCATTTCAAAACCTTTGTCACTGAAAAATCAGTTTTCAAATAAAATTTAATAGCTAATCTCTGATCCTTCTCTTAGTACATATCCCAAAACTGGCACAAACACCATATTTCACCATATTTGGTCATACCATATTTCCACACATTTCAGCAACAGTGGTTATATTAATCTCTCTCAATATATCTCTTCAAGATGGTTCAAACTTCACATATCAATACCGCTCTGACAGATGGGGTTCGTTGACTACTCACTGGAATAAAAGGGTATTTTTGAACACAACATCAATGGTTTCTCTTTAAAACTTTGGTGAGTCAGAAAGTAAAACAAATGAACATATTAAGAGGATTTATTTATAAATACTACATGCGCACACTGATTATTTCTCAACATAATTACCATAATGATTTTTTCAAAAAAAATGTTATTGCCCTTTTGTCAAGCCATGTCAGCATGGCACTCTTCGTTTCCTCATTTGAGCAAAGCACAGTACTTCTTGCTACAGTGAGCAAAAATTAATATTGCAGCATACTGCTGTCATATTGTGTGTGTGTTTTGTATTTATACATAAGCCTTTTCTGATATAAGTTTTATTTCCTAATGCATGTACATTATTGAAAAAACAAACTGGGGCTGTTAAAACATTTATCTCAAAATATTTAACAATGTGTGAACTGAATATAGCTGAAAACAGAAAACAACATCTCTCAAATTAACGTTTTTCAGTTTGTTACCAACTCCTCACAATAACTGGTTAGAAGTTCAGTACATCGTAACAGGTGATAATATCTTGCTATTTGCCTTGGAGTATGGTATTAGTATATTCTGAGAATGATGTGCATTGTATGACGCTAACTGGCGAAACCAGATTAAAAAAAAAAAAATTTACATGAGGCAGGAATTTTCAGGCAAAAAACTAACATTAAAAGCTGGCCACATCCATTGTATTTGGATTAGCCTTGCGCAGGTCCTCCACACTGCAGGTCTTTGGACACAGTTCAGATTGCAGGTGTCCACAATCACAAAAGAGTTTTTTCATTCTGGAAGCCATGTCTCCACATGTTTTCTTTGAATCTAGCAACTTTTGAGAATCTTATACGTAAAACCACCAGCACCATCATCATCACAATCATAATCATTAACAGCTAAGGCACAGTGAAGCGCAACTACAACCAAGTAACAGCTGGCAACAGTGCATTGCAGACCATGATGCATGTAACTCACAAAAAAATAATTCACTGTTTGTGACCAATGGTTCTTCAAAGTTTTTTGGTGAAATCCTGAAGTAGCCACTATGTATACATCCCAGAAAAATAGTTTAGTCTTTGGAACTGATATTTTGTCCAGGTGTTCAGTTAATTTATTTTTAAAAACAGTTCAATGGTACTAACAGATAATAGCATTGTAGGAGGACACAAATCAGTGTACAGTAAAGTCAAACATTGTAGTTTACAAGAAATAGTATTAAGGCCCATTAATGTATTATAGGGAATGTACCCTACTGTATATTTCATATAAAAACATCTTCACTGCCATTAAATAACTGGTACTCCCAACAGGTGATAAAATATCCAGCTCTATTAGTTCAGTAACTACTATAAGGAAGATTAAAATAACAGCTTGCCCATACATGAGTCTGGTACCACGTGCCATGGAATTTGAATCCCCACCAGACGTCATGGACGTCGAAGACCCCTAGAGGTCTTTGCACCATCGCGCCGCAAGCTGTGACGGCGTGCGCCTCCTGGCCCCGATTTAGTGTGAGGGTGCCACAGCGGCCAATAGCGGCGTCACCGATAGAGTACTTAAGCGCTTGCCTCTCGCTCAGCCAGCCAGTCTAACTGTGCGTACATCTCTGGACACATCGTCTTGCCTTAGACAGCTTATTTACTTTCTTGTTCTGTGTACAGGTGGACGTGGTTGTTACGTTTTCTTGTTACTCTGTTTTTTCGATCTTGTTGTTGTTCGTTCTGCCCTTTGTTGGTCGTGTCCATCCTCTCCTGTTGTGTTGTTGTTCGCAGGCCACTCCATGGGTCCTGCCGAGTTTTCCGTCACTTCAACCCCACGACTGTTCCGATCACCCTTACAACAATGAGGATAATCTTTCAAGTATGATTTTTGTTACACACACACACATCTTAGTGGTATATGTGTGTGTGTGTGTGTGTGTTATTTTTTTTTTTTTTTTAATTTTGAGGAAATAAGTTTTCATATTGTCAGTGAAATCAGCAGACAGCCATTTGCCAATTCCTATGACACTTGAAAGCTAAATTACACCATTAAGTTTCTTTTTTATGTGTTTACCAGCTTTTCATTGCATCTTCTGAAGTGTGTCTTATTTCATTTCTTCATTCCATTACTTGTGATGAGTATTCTGAGTTTCCCTCTGGTTATTTCACTGATACTCTTAATTTATAGAAATTTGAAAATAGGCTGTGGGAATCAAATATGACATACTAATAACACCACAGAAACTGAATGTATTTCATATTTATTTACAGCAAGTTATTTCATACATGTATGTAAATAACAAAAGAGCATCTGTAAAACATGCCTCTCATCTTGTATGTGATGTATCAATAATATACTGATTCTTTTAGTTGATTTTAACTATCAGATATGTAAAATTACACCTAAGGGAACAACAGAAGTGATGTAATACCTTCAGGACATTGAGTTTTATGAACACAGTTGAATTTATTCATGGCTGCGGTATTTACTGCTAAAGGCACTGTATATACCATTGATTGGAATGTTTTAAGTTTTTATTATTGCTGAGCAGGTTTCCAATGCACTTAAAGAAGACACAATATAAATAACACCTTTGCACATAAGTTACTTTCTGATCAGCTGTCGGATACACTAAGAACAAAAAGTGCATCATCTAACCAGTAAAATGCCTGATTGAGATCTCCTTCACACAAATATGGTAGTCTGCACCATCGTTCAACATGAAAGCCTGCTGGTTCAAATAAGTCAACAATGGCTGATGCTGCCTGCTCCTCAAATGTTTCTCCTTTGATGGGTAACCATTCAGTTGGACGATGATCTGCTTGTCCACCTTCCAAAAAACAGAACCAGTTCTTAATGTTAATATTTTTATGCCAGGGAAACAATGTAAACTATCAAAAATAATGATTATTCTGAGATCATCAAAACTAAAAATAATAAACAATTACAAAAAGAAGCTTTTCATCTTACAGGGCTACAAATTTACAGAATACAGCTTTACAAAAAAGCATTACAGGATCACACAAAGTGTAGAACTAATATATGGAGTTTTATCTAATGAAATAACAGTGAAAGACAGGTGAAATCTCAATAAATCATACACAAAAACAAAATTTTCTTTTGAATGCTTTTATGTTTTGCACAAAATGAACACTCACTTTTTGCTACCTTATTTCTGCTGTGTACTGAAGATTTCCATGAATGATTTAATTACAACTAGAAATTATACTTCTTTCTTTATTTTAACCATTTTTATTTCAATGCAGAAAAGTGGAATTTCAGATAATATAGAAAAACTAATGCTTTTGACATAGTGCCTAAATGTGGAATACTTTTAGAACATGGCACTTTTATCAGAACTGTTGTCTGCACAAAAATGTATTTTTTGTTTTGAATAAATGCAAGGAATTTAAGCAGTAGAGATTTAAACAAATTTTGTATCTAAAAATGGTCTATTATACTTTACCAGCCATTCAGTTCTCTGTTGTGGTATATGGTTATACCGCCACTGAGGGAACAGAGTTTGCAGACGATCACAGCTTACACTGACACAAGGGACATATCAAAATCAAATTAAATGCATAAAAATGAAATGATAGATGAAATTCATAATTTTATTTATACTCTGTTACAAGGTAACACATGCATCTCCAGCAACTCAATACTGGTAACGAAGTTAATGTCAGGTGTGGACACATCTTCATATAGTATAATGGTTTCTATTTAAAGGAATTTACAATATACTTGGCACAGAGTGTGGGTAACTTATACTGATATGACTGCTTGAGAATTTGGCTGCCTGAAAGGACTGTGTTTCCATATTCTCCTTGTAGCTTATTCAATATTGATTTCATATCAGATAGTATTGATTGGGGGCATCCAGAGATTCTGATGTCCAACTTTGGTTACTCCCACACAGTAACTTTACCAGCAAGAATAGAACGACATAGTAGAAAAGTGGCTGGTAATTAATTTCTAACTCCAACTGTCTTTCATAAAACAATTGTGAACACCATAATAAATGGTTTATGTGCACTTGATGGTCAAAAGGCACCAATTCAGCACTCTATCATTGAAGATTAGCTACAGAGGGACAGATACTCCACAATGAATTTTCACTCTGCGCAGAGTGTACACTTATTTGAAACTTCCTGGCAGATTAAAACTGTGTGCCCGGCCAGGAATCAAACCTGGGACCTTTGCCATCCACAGGTGACTGTTCTACCAACTGATCTATCCATACATGATTCCTGACCTACCCTCACAACTTTCATTTCTTCCAGGAGTGCTAGTCCTGCAAGGTATGCCAGAGAACTTCTCTGGAGATTGGAAAGGAGGCAATCATAATTCCAAGAACAGAGCATAACTACTTTGGAGCATTATGAAGTGTGAAATAAATAAACAAGGTAGAAGAAATGATAATCAGGGGAACAGATTCCAATGCTAGGGTTCGCAGATGATGTAGCCTATTTGGCAGCATGTAAGGAAGACTTGGAGACCTATTTAAAGGAATTGACATGATAGTTGGCACAGGATGTGGCTAACTAATAAAAAAGCATAGAGGGAAATTATGAATAATAGCAGAACGGACAGTAATGACTTATCAGGAGTGACACAGAAGTGGAAGAAAGTAAAGAATTCTCCAATACAGGAAGCAAGATTATACAGGATGGTTGAAACAAGGAATATATCATAAGTGAATTAGTATAGGTGAAGAAAACTTTTTTCAATAAAAGAGCTCTTTTGTTATCAGATGCTGATATGGAACTAAGGATGACCTTCCTGAAAGTTTTCACCTGATATGGAAGTCAAATATGTACAATTGGAAATAAGGGAATGAAACAACTGGAAGCAATTGGAATCTATTGCTATCAAAGAATGCCTGAAGGTCTGAAATGAAGTACTAAAATGAATAGGTGAGTACATGACAGAAGTAAACTATGGCGTACCCTCATAAGAGGAAGGGGCAGGTTACTGGGACATCATCTATCGCATCCAAGAATAATTAATGTAATGCTGGAAGGATGATATTTGGTATGGTTTGTGGGGCACCCAACTGCATATTTACCAGCTCATACAAAGTCCCAAACTTTGCATAGTACAGTCATGTCACTTCTCCTGAATGATGATGAAGGGATGAGGACAACACAAATACCCATTCCCGGGGTGGAGCTTCTGTAAAGTTTGGAAGGTAGGAGGCGAGATACTGGCAGAAGTAAAGCTGTAAGGACCAGGCGTGAGTCGTGCTACGGTAGCTCAGATGGTAGAGCACTTGCCCGCGAAAGTCAAAGGTCCTGAGTTCGAGTCTCGGTCCGGCACACAGTTTTAATCTGCCAGGAAGTTGCATTAGGACATTATACACAGCCTTAAATTTCATAGTAAATACGCTGACATAATAGACAGGATGACATCATGAACACCTTGACCAAATGCTGTTGAAATGATACTACAGCACTTCCATGCCTGTGTCATATCTGATTAAAATTTCATCCATATTTTTATCCTTATTATGGTGGAGATCACAGCACAGCATATACACAGGACACACACCATGCAGCTTATCACCATTTTTCAGACGTTAATCCTCAACTCACAAGGTGTGGTCTCTCAGACTGTGCAAAAATTTCCAAACTTGCACTCCAAGGTCAGCTGAGGTGGAATGCTTCTATACTCCAACTACCCTCCTTAAATTGCCAACATTATAGTGTTTTGTTGACAGTTGCATTATTACTTTCTTTGTTTGTTACTGACACATGTCATTGACAGGTGTTAGGGTCTCCTAGACCTGTGAAATACATGCCTGTTTTTTTCCAGTACAGTACCATCTAGTACAAAATGTGTTCACAGGAACTTGTCAGTTTTAACTTTTCCAAATTTAATGAAATTATTGGTTGGTGGACAGAGGGAGGTCTCAAGTGATATAGATAAAGAAATAGATGAAAAAGATGATGATTTTACAATAGGCAGTGATCACAGTTCTGCTATGGAACAACAGCATCTTCAGATGAAGAACTTCAGGACTATTGTGATGGGGATCTGCCTGTTTGTCTAATAAAATACTTAAAATGTTAGTTATAGTCAAATGGGTTCTGAGAGGTGATAAGAAAAATGTAGACCCAAGCACTGAATGTCTGTTTTGCAGACTTTCTTTTTATACTTGTCAAGTGGAACTGAAACCTTGGAATTTAGTTTTATGTGGAAATTTACTCGCTGCAAAGATAGAATAATTTTTTAGAATGTAAAATTCAGTTCTCTAAAAGTCTATGTGTGTGTGCTATTTAAAAACCACAGAAATGTATTTTTTTTGTGTGATAAATAGTCAAATTCTTTTGGCGTTTTTTAGTGCAATGAAATAAACAAGAAGCATTTAAACAATACTTAATTAATTGTAAAAATAGATGCTGTATAATAACATACATTAAAAATTTCAATTGGTTTGTGCCTTAAATCTTGGTTTAAACATAATAGTCCCAGAGAAACCCCTCCCTCCCCTCCCCTCCTCTCTGCTTGTAGTATATATTACAGAAAAGCCACCTCATGATTTAAGGATGAAAAAACACTGAATCATTAGCACAAGGGGGGCATGGGAGTATCATACTGAAATGTCTGACTGGCCCTGATGGATGTACAGATGACGGCTGCTGAAACCTGGGCAGAGATTATGAGCGGGATACCACCACAAATTGTTGGGAACAGATTACTGGTATCTGGGTTTTCATTTTGAGTTTCAACAAGCGATTTACCACTGACACCATACTGCAAGCAACAGTGACTTGCATTGTGAACAGCCAAAGGTAACTGGAATGCTGAGTGCTGTCTTGTGGTGTTCAGAGATGAGTCCCATTTCTGTTTGTGCCAACCAACTCAAGGCAAACATGTCTGTAGACAACCTGCCGAAAGGGCACAGATAGCGCAGCGGCTCTTGAGATCCATACCACAATAACTCCTAGAATCATGGTATGGAGAGCCATTAATATGACAATAGGACTGATATTGTAATTATTGAAGGGAGGCTGAATGATCACAGAGTGTGGCAAGAATGGTAAAACCTGTTCCTGTATGTTTCATGATACCAAATGGTATATTCAACATGACAATGGATGACCCCACACTGTATTTCATATCACAGATCCTTGACTGGCTTTTCTGGTCCCCTGCTTTATCACCCACAGAACATGTCTGGAATGTGATGGTAAGAGACATACTTTCATACCAACCTCCATCCAGCAGTCGTCATGAAGTGACACATCATATGTTTCCAGATTGGCAAGAAATTCCTCAAGATCATATTTGGAAGCTGTTTGCTCCACACTACAATGAACAAAAGAGTGTACTTATGCCAATGGCAGTCACACCTCAGACTGACATTGTTGATAGGCATCAATTATGAATAGAATGCAAGTATAGTAATGTAATACCAATAGTTTGATGAACATCTTCTCCTCGAAGTTCGATAAATACCAAATTGGTGCTTCATGGAGTATCACTTTACAATTCCACCAGTGTAGTAATTCTAGTGTGTTGCACTGAGGCCTGAAACATACAACTGACATGATTCTATGCCTGCTATTCACTTCTCCTTTAAGGTAGTTTGAATATATACTGCCTCTAGTTTAGTTTAGTTTCTTACATGTTCTGCGTATCTTTTTCACAACAAATTGCTATGATGTGGAACATGCCAATAGATTCACAAGCAAGTTACATTTTCTTTGTGAAAACATGGCTAGACACTGGCTATTTACAACAAGGATTTTTTTGTTTCAGCCTGAATCTACAACATAATGCAATAAAAGTAACCCAACCACATACATTGTATCTACTCTGAAATGCATCACTGGAGTAGGTGTGGTCAAGTAGAAATGATTTCAATTTGTTTCTAAAACTCTTATTATCTGCCAGCACCTTAGTTCTGAGGGAGGTAATCAAATACTTTTATGACTGCACACTTTGCTCCTTTATAGGCAAGTGGATATTGGAGGCTATTGTTATTCCAAATGATATACCAGTTAACAGCCTTGCCAAAGCGGTAATAGCAGCTCCTATAAGATCAAGGAAGTTTAGTGCTGTCGGCCTTGGCTAGCACTTGGATGGGTCACCGTCCGGATCTGCTGAGTACTGTTGGCAAGCAGGGTGCACACAGTCCTTGTGAGGAGCTACTTGCTGATAAGTAGCAGCTCCAATCGTGAAAACTGACAGCAGCTGGGAGAGTGGTGTGGCAAACACATACCCCTCCATATTGTCATCCAGTGACACCTATCGGCTGAGGAGGACATGGCAGTTGGCCAATAGCATTGGGCCTTCCGAGACCTGTTCAGGTATAGTTTAGTTTTAGTTATATTTCTTAACACTAGTATTACCTTCAAATAATTGCTGACTGTTCACAGAAAACTTAATGATGGAATAAAATTGCTGTGAATCTGTTGTTAGTATATGTAATATTTTGAATGTCAAGAAAGCCATTATCTATACAGCACAATTAATTACTTTGAAGAGATCTGCTTCAGTTGCACTAATGATTATTCACTGTGACTAGTTTTGGGATGTTAAAGACCCCATCTTCAGGTGTATAAAATTATTATATTTGGTAAAACACAACGCGCAGTCAGGGCAGTCAGTGCAAGGGCTCCAAATCACTGCATCTTGGTGGAAACTGCCGTCGGGAAGCTGCTCGGTATGAACACCAGCCACAACACATACCATACAAAATATGTTATTAATACTTTGTCTACAAGTGGAATTGCTCCAGAAATCAATGTTTCATCAAAGAATGAAATTATGCACTGTCAGTAAATTTTCTGCTGCTTTCATCACCAAAATCAGCAATTACACATATAGGTGTGGTGATACTCTGCCCATAACCTCTGCCCAGATGTCAGCAGTCACCATCTGTATAACCATCAGAGCCAGTCGAACAATTCTATGATCTCCTTGTGGTGTCGTCTTTCTGTCGGCATATGTGTCTACTGTTCTTGCCATAAAATTGTCTCGTCCTTCTTGCCACTACTCAGTGTGCAGTCACTGCATTGTTAGATATCTGTGCAACCTGTCAGTATGATGCTCCCATGCTCCTCATGCTAATGATTCAATCTTTTTTAACCCTTAAATCTCAGGTTTACCTTTCTGTACAGTATACTACAAGGGGGGGGGGGGGGGGGGGCTCTGTGCAATCATGATGTTTAAACAAATATTTAAGGCACAAATCATTTGAAATTTTTAATTTATACTATTATGTAACATTTATTTTTGCAATTATTTAAGTGTTGTTCTATGCTCCTTGTTTAATGAAGCATGCAGCATTTTACTACACTCCTGGAAATGGAAAAAAGAACACATTGACACCGGTGTGTCAGACCCACCAAACTTGCTCCGGACACTGCGAGAGGGCTGTACAAGCAATGATCACACGCACGGCACAGCGGACACACCAGGAACCGCGGTGTTGGCCGTCGAACGGCGCTAGCTGCGCAGCATTTGTGCACCGCCGCCGTCAGTGTCAGCCAGTTTGCCGTGGCATACGGAGCTCCATCGCAGTCTTTAACACTGGTAGCATGCCGCGACAGCGTGGACGTGAACCATATGTGCAGTTGACGGACTTTGAGCGAGGGCGTATAGTGGGCATGCGGGAGGCCGGATGGACGTACCGCCGAATTGCTCAACACGTAGGGCGTGAGGTCTCCACAGTACATCGATGTTGTCACCAGTGGTCGGCGGAAGGTGCACATGCCCGTCGACCTGGGACCGGACCGCAGCGACGCACGGATGCACGCCAAGACCGTAGGATCCTACGCAGTGCCGTAGGGGACCGCACCACCACTTTCCAGCAAATTAGGGACACTGTTGCTCCTGGGGTATCGGCGAGGACCATTCGCAACCATCTCCATGAAGCTGGGCTATGGTCCCGCACACCGTTAGGCCGTCTTCCGCTCACGCCCCAACATCGTGCAGGCCGCCTCCAGTGGTGTCGCGACAGGCGTGAATGGAGGGACGAATGGAGACGTGTCGTCTTCAGCGATGAGAGTCGCTTCTGCCTTGGTGCCAATGATGGTCGTATGCGTGTTTGGCGCCGTGCAGGTGAGCGCCACAATCAGGACTGCATACGACCGAGGCACACAGGGCCAACACCCGGCATCATGGTGTGGGGAGCGATCTCCTACACTGGCCGTACACCACTGGTGATCGTCGAGGGGACACTGAATAGTGCACGGTACATCCAAACCGTCATCGAACCCATCGTTCTACCATTCCTAGACTGGCAAGGGGACTTGCTGTTCCAACAGGACAATGCACGTCTGCATGTATCCCGTGCCACCCAACGTGCTCTAGAAGGTGTAAGTCAACTACCCTGGCCAGCAAGATCTCCGAATCTGTCCCCCATTGAGCATGTTTGGGACTGGATGAAGCGTCGTCTCACGCGGTCTGCACGTCCAGCACGAACGCTGGTCCAACTGAGGCGCCAGGTGGAAATGGCATGGCAAGCCGTTCCACAGGACTACATCCAGCATCTCTACGATCGTCTCCATGGGAGAATAGCAGCCTGCATTGCTGCGAAAGGTGGATATACACTGTACTAGTGCCGACATTGTGCATGCTCTGTTGCCTGTGTCTATGTGCCTGTGGTTCTGTCAGTGTGATCATGTGATGTATCTGACCCCAGGAATGTGTCAATAAAGTTTCCCCTTCCTGGGACAATGAATTCACGGTGTTCTTATTTCAATTTCCAGGAGTGTATTTATCACACAAAAACGTACTTCTGTGTGGTTTTTTAAATAGTATACGCAAATAGATGATTAGAGAACTGAATTTTACAGTCTGAAGAGTTACAGTATCTCTGTAAGAAGTACACTGTGTGATCAAAAGTATTCGGACACCTGGCTGAAAAGACTTACGAGTTCTTGGCACCCTCCATCGGAAATGCTGGAATTCAACATGGTGTTGGCCCAATCTTAGCCTTGATGATAACTTCCACTCTCGCAGGCATATGTTCAATCAGGTGCTGGAAGGTTTCTTCAATAATGGCAGCCCATTCTTCACGGAGTGCTGCACTGAGGAGAGGTATTGATACCAGTCGTGAGGTCTGGCATAAAGTCGGCGTTCCAAAACATCCTATTGGTGTTCTACAGGATTCACCCAAAGGTGTTCTGTAGGAATCAGGTCAGGACTCTGTTCAGGCCCGTCCATTACGGGGATGTTACTGTCATGTAACCACTCTGCCACAGGCCGTGCATTATGAACAGGTGCTTGATCGCATTGAAAGATACAATCGCCACCCCCAAATTGCTCTTCAACAATGGGAAGCAAGAATGTTCTTAAAACATCAATGTAGACCTGTGCTGTGATAGTGCCACGCAAAACAACAAGGGGTGCAAGCCCCCTCAATGAAAAAGACGACCACACGGTAACACCACCACCTCCAAATTTTACTTTTGGCACTGCACACACTGGCAGATGACGTTCAACGGGCATTCCCCATACTCACACCGTGCCATCGGATCGCCAATTGTGTACCACGATTCGTCACTCCACACAACTTTTTCCACTGTTCAATCGTCCAATGTTTCCGCTTCTTACACCTAGCGAGGCATCGTTTGGCATTTACCTGCGTTATGTGTGGCTTACGAGCAGCCGCTCAACTATGAAATCCAAGTTTTCTCGCCTCCCGCCTAACCGTCATAGAAGTTGCAGTGGATCCTGATGCAGTTTGGAATTCCTGTGTGATGGTCTGGCTAGATGTCTGCCTATTACACACTATGACACTCTTCAACTGCCAGCGGTCTCTGTCAGTCAACAGACGAGGTCGGCCTGTACGCTTTCGTGCTGTACGTGTCCCTTGACATTTACACTTCACTATCACAACGGAAACAGTGGACCTAGGGATGTTTAGGGGTGTGGAAATCTCGCGCACAGTCGTATGGCGCAAGTGACACCTGACCACGTGGGAAATCCATGAGTTCTGCGGAGCACCCATTCTGCTCTCTCACGATGTCTAGTGACTATTGAGGTCGCTGATATGGAGTACCTGGCAGCAGGCGGCAGCACAATGCACCTAGTATGAAAAACTTATGTTTCTTGGGGTGTTGGGTTGTTTGGGAGGGAGGAGACCAGACATCGAGGTCATCGGTCTTGTCGGGTTAGGGAAGGATGGGGAAGGAAGTAGGCCGTGCCCTTTCAAAGGAACCATCCACGCATTTGCCAGGACCGATTTAGGGAAATCACGGAAAACCTAAATCAGGATGGCCGGACGCGGGATTGAACCATCGTGCTCCTGAATGCGAGTCCAGTGAGCTAGCCACTGTGCCACCCTGCTCGGTCTTTGGGATGTCCAGATACTTTTATCACATATATTTCCACATAAGACTAAATTCCAGCACGTTAAAATTCCACTCGATAGGTACAAAAAGAATGTCTGAAAAATCGACATTCAGCACTGGATCTACATTTTTCTTATCACCACTCAGAACACGTTTGACTATAAGCACTGGAGATGAGGGGTCGCAAACAGTACTGTGCCAGTTATAAATAAAGTACGGTATGTGTAATTATTAGTGCGTTAACCGCGGTAACTGTTATGTTGTTGGCACACCTGTCTCGACGTAGTGGTGGTAGGGCAGCACGAGCGCGACCAGGGCGCGCCCCCCGGGCCTGAGTGTCTCTCGCAGCTGCCGCAGCAGCGTCAGCGGACGGTCGCAGCGGTCCAGCAGGTTCAGCGCGCTGATCACGTGTGGCCGCAGCTCCAGGTACGGCCACTCGTCCGCCTCCACCAGCCTGCGGACACGTTGCACACAATAATAAAACAAACACAAGGAGGAGGGACGTGGTCTCTTGGAGAGGCAAGGGGCTGGAAAATCATTGTGACCTATTCACGAAGAGAACACGGCAAGTGCCATTTCGCGATTTCTCAGAAACTTCAGTCAGTGGAAGACGGGTCAAAATAACCGAAGGTGTGTCTCTGCTTATTCGTAGATACTCGACCGTTTCTGAGAAAACTACGATCAAAGGCTGACCGGGGCGGTCGAGCGGTTCTAGGCGCTACTACCTGGAACCACGAGACCGCTACGGTCGCCGGTTCTAATCCTGCCTCGGGCATGGATGTGTGTGATGTCCTTAGGTTAGTTAGGTTTAATTAGTTCTAAGTTCTAGGGGACTGATGACCTTAGAAGTTAAGTCCCATAGTGCTCAGACCCATTGAACCATTTACGATCAAACTTTTCGAGGTACTGTGCCTTTTAGAAAGTAAACGCGTCGACCAAAGTGGCTAGCGTCGCGGCTTCATACTTTTGCGCCCCATGTTGAATATCCGATTATTAGTTTTATTTTTGTTTTTCATTAATCTACCCACGTCCGTAGAAGATTACTACACAAATGCTTCCCAGTGTATACTGAAATAACGTTGCCGTTTTCGTCTACTAATTGTATGTCTGCTAGATGAGTTAAACAAATACGATAAATGAATGGAAAAATTATTTCAAATTGTTTTCGGTGAAATTCCTGGAGTGAATTTTGATGCTGCAAGCGCCAGTTTTTGGAAAAGCTATCCGTTACGCGTAGTTTGCCGCGAAATTATTGCCAAAGCGTGAAATCTTCAGCAATGTTAGCGACGTTTCTTTTCAGAGTGAGATTAATAGGAATAAATGTCTCTGTGACAAAGTTGCCTTCTCGCGATGCTCATAGTGTTCGGAATTTCTGTTTCGAATGTTTCTACGATCAATATCACCCAGGCGATTGCACTAAATCTCCCTGAAGAATAAGAATAAAAATAAGAATAAAATATAAGAATTAAGAATGAAATTTAAGAATATGAGGAGTTAAAAAAATGGTAACGCCTGAAAATACAAAAACACTTTATTATGTGATAAACGCATGACGATTATTGTGAGACCCAGTTGTAATTTTACATTTAATATAACTCCCTTGTATCCCTTAACCTGATAAGAAACATTCGTGTAGTAACCTTCTACGGATATGGGTAGATAAATGAAAAAATAACATAAATGAAAACAGTGATGGAGTTTCGAACACGGGACGCAAAAAGTGAGAGACTGCGACCCTAACTACTATGCCACCAATTGGGTTAGCTTATAGCGTGTTAAAAAGCATTTAAGTATTTCGAAAATGTTGACGGTCGTTTTCTCACAAAAGGTCAAGTATTTACGTATAAGCTGAGCCACGTGTTCGCTTATTTTGACTCCTTTTTCACCGAGCGAAGTTTTTGGGAAATCGGGGTATGGCACTGCCGTCTTCTGCTCTTCCGACAAACCCTCTCCACATTTGTCTCAAGCGATCTTCTGTAACCAGTAAAAAACTATATCAGTTCACTGATAGAACTGGAACGAAAAACTAATCTAATCTAATCTAATCTAATCTAATCACGAGGCCTAGCGGGTCAGATTAACCCAACTGTACCACCTTCAGGCATGCAGCTACCAAGAAACACCTGGAGACGCAGCAACCGCATCACAACTAAACATGCAAGATTTGTGTCAAAGCATCCTTTTACAAATCAAATCTTGCACACAGCGCTATGACTGTGTTGCGGTGGAATGAATGACCAACAAGAAGTTTTGAAGGAGACTGAAAGCACTTAATGAAGGCACTCATGTCAATGTGCAGCAGGCCCTTGCAGTCAGAGAAAAAGATCATGACTTTCCCAGGGGTGGCGTGCACGGCTTTGGATTTTTCCTGTGAGGGTGAATCCATGTGTCTCCATGGTTGAATATGACGCTTACTCTCTGGCTCAAAATGATGACGCCATGTTTCATCTCCAGTAACAATACGAGACAGCAAACGGTATTCTTCAGCGTGATACCGTCCCAGTCGCTGAAGTGATGCCGACATTCTGTTTAACTTCTGTTCCTCCGTCAGGCTGTGGAGGACCCATTGTGCACAGATTTTCTGGAACTTCAGATGCTCTTCCATCATGGCATGAGCGGTACCGTGACTGATGCCGAACATGAGCCGAATGTCTTTCGCCGTCGGTCATTTCTGACGGCAGCACCCACCACAGCAATGACAGAAGGGTTAATGACACGACGGGCCTGCCCTGGCCAACTGCTGTCTTTCAACGACACCCGACCTTCTTGAAATAGTTTATTCCATGCAAACACACGGACACGTGACATACTGTGTTCGCCATATACATACATAAGTGTACACGTACCTAAGTGTAATGTGAAATGAAATGGTGTTGTTTACACCGTCTGTTGAATTTCATATTGTTTCCTTATATAATGGAGGCCCGATGATGCCTAGTACGAACAGGTGAAACACGTTTGGTTACAAACAAAATAAACATTTATTACAAAAGATGGATTTGTTCTTATCTATGCAATAAGCATAACAACATCATAATTAACTCTCGTACGGAGCGAAGGAAAGCAAAGTCCCTGTATGTCTCCGCATGCGCTCTAACTTCTTTTTCTTACTATTCCTATTTTTGCCACATAATACGATGCAGGCAGCAGAATTGTTGCACACTGCACTTCGAATATTGGTTCTCCAAATATCCCACCATTTTTCTCTGGAACATATGCCTTTCATTGAACGATTTCTGAGTATCCGTACCACACTTTCGATGAGACATACCGACCTGTTCGATCCAAGCCTTCCGATCTCTCGATCCTCTCGACTTATGCCGTCAGGTCCATCTGATAAGGACTCAATACACAGAAGCAATATGCTAGAATAGGGCACACTCAACTAGAGTCTCGTAATGCAGCTTTCGAACATATGTGATAAATTGCTAACTACTTCACCCTTGCCCCACCTCCTAATACTTATTTCATATGTTCATAGTTCATACCGCTCCGTTGTTTCTCTGGACGACCTTTGCCGCTACGGTGGAAAGGCGAACACAATAGGCAATGAAAGACTGACCAGACTAGCATTAATGTCAAGTCTTCACTCGTTTCATTGTAGAAAACTGACCACAATGACACAAGTGAAGATTTAATTACAGAATACAATGGGCAATGAAAGACTTACAAAACTAGCGTCAACATCAGTACATAGTCTTCTTCCTTTTACAACAGAATATTTAAATGTCATTGCAAGAGGAGGAACAAAACAAAGATTTTACTATAGTTATCAAATGAAGTTTTGTGTTGATTATACTCATACATGCACATAAATAAATTTAATGTTAATTAAGAAAAGTAGTCCCAAATTTGAATTACATCAAATATATATTTAAATAATTAATTATATAAGAAGTCTATCTTTCATGTAAAACGAATACCTGTTTAGATGATATATCTATCTAATCTTCAATGAATACTCTGATTTTATGTGACATGGATAGCATAAGGGAATAATATTTTCATTTTGTTGTGCTACATTAAAATATTTTAATTAAACAGGTTAACTCATTTTACAATTTGCCTGCTGCCTTCATGTGAAGATAATTGTTATATAAATCATTCACATAACGATTATTTTTACTCATGTCCTTTTGTTTAGTAGTTTTTATTCTTTTTCAAATGTTCTATAATTGCCATCAAACAGTAATTTTCTAATTTTTAGAAACAATGATATAAAAATTGTTTTCATTACTTTTGTAACAGTACTTATCTTGAGTTTGGGAATATTTCTATATTTCTTGGCCTGACAGTATTTAATTTTAATGTTGGTTTGAGGAAGATTCCCAATATGCTTAGTTCAGTGATATTTACATCGAATGGTGGCTAGTGATCAACAATATGTACTATGCATCTGTGCATAAACAGTGATATATCATGACTTCAAGTTTTATCAGAAGAACAATGTTCCACTGTGAAATGTCTTATTCATAATACCTTGGAACAGTGAGTCCAACCATCACAACCACAGTGGATTTCTGAATGAAGAACATATAAATGACAATATATGTTGTATTGTAGAGGAGTTTATTAGCATTAAAGAGTGTATAACTAGGATATTACGAATAAATACAAACTCTTTATGAGGTCGCTTATATCAGAAGTCTAGTTGAAATCAACTTGTAAAGCAATGTTTAAGATCCTAAAACTGTAGCTCACAATAACTGTGTATTCAGATTTAAATAAAATTGATTGCTATAGTTTCAATCTCACTTTGAATCAATAATCTTGTTCTTGATCACTTAAAGAAACTGAAGAATTTTGATTAAATGAAAGATACTTTACTGAAATTTGATGTTGAATTGAGGAACTTGAGAAGCTTTGATGTGCTGAAGGAATTCTGACTTGGTTTTATGTAAGCTTTAAATTTAAATACAACATTGTAGTAGGAGAAAGATAGCTATTGTCAATAGAGTTTTGGACCCATTTAACTTTACAAGTTATTCACACAAGGTCAAGATTCTTGTCTGTTATAGTGAGTCTTGTATTAGAAGATAGCTGTGTTTTGTTAGCAAAGAGGCAATACTTTATATTAGAAATCAAATTTGTCTGGCAATAGAGTGAAATTATATTACCAAATAAAGAAATATTTACCTTTGCATTGGGGTATTTGTTATATATACGAATACATGTCACACTTTCTTAAGAAAAGCTTTTCTTGCTTAATTTTATGGACGAAATACTATCTGTATGAAGTTCTTCCAAAAGCAAATCGTCTGCAGAAAATTAAGAAATAAATAAATATGTTTTCAGAATAAACAAAAAAACATGAGCCTATTTAAAGTCCTCTTTAAACCTTTGATAAAATCCTGGATACATACTTCGCTTACTTCTGTACATAATTTTAATAGTCACTATACAGAACACGTCACATGAATCAACACTATATTTACAAAGGCTACTTCTACTACGAGCAATGGCAGCTAGTATCGAACATTCTGGAACGGCACGACGTCAGCCGACTTTCACTGACCAAAGAGGGTCAAGTTAAAGAGTGCAACTAATAGTCTATCTGTATGGTATTAGCCATATGGCATAATCAGTCTGTCGTCAGGTGCCAAAGGGGTCACAAATGCTTTGGCAACATCAGCAATTATTTATTTTGCATAAAAATGGTTCAGTTCATATTAAATGTTGGTATAAGAACGGAATAAAGCGACGAAAAGTTTTTGAACGTTAAATACTGCATTTGGCGAATCTGTATGAGTAAAACAAAGGTTTTGAAGTGGCGTAAGTGTTTCGAACAAGGCTGTTCATGGAGATCACGAGTGCCCTAAGCTTTCCAGCACATAATCTGCTAATGAAACTGTGGAAAAAATGAAAGAAATGATTATTAACAGTCACTGTATCAAAATCAAAGAAGTTCTGGATGATGATCTATATCTATTGGTTCATGCCGTGAAATTTTGTCGGAAGTTTTGGGCATGGAGGATATGAAAAAGTTAGATTCGAAATTATTGAAGTTCGAAAAAGAAACCATCGGAGAATGAAAGTTGCTTAGCTAACAACGATGCAGAATTACTGAAACGTATCATGAACGTAATGGAACATGGGTTTACGGATAGTCAGTCGATACTAAGTCTCGATCGTCAGAGCGCAAGCATTTTGGATCGCCAGGATCGAATAAGCTCGACAGGGTGAATGTGAAATGTTCAAAAGAGCTCGGCAGCTGCGGCGAAATGTGAAACGCTCTTCGATTCTAACGGCTTAGTGCACCACGAGTTCTTATTATAGGGTTGAAAGTGCAATACGCAGAGCTACCTACAAGTTGAACGCCCTTTGCGTGAAGCAATACGAAAAAAAAGACTGGATTTGGAGAAACAATTCATACTTTTTGCACCACTGTATTGTAGCTGTTCACGCTGCTTGCTTGTTAGTGAATTGTTGGCCAAAAATATAAAATTAAACTTTACAGAATTAAACTTTACAGAAGCTCTCCTCGCAGGAGATCGTCTGTAAAGTTTGGAACGTAGGAGACGAGGTACTGGCAGAAGTAAAGCTATGAGGACGGGACGTAAGTCGTGCTTGGGCAGCTCAGATTTTAGAGCACTTGCCCGCGAAATGCAAAGGCCCCGAGTTCGAGTTTCGGTCTGACACACAGTTTTAATCTGCCAGGAAGTTTCAGTCTACAGGGTGATTCAGTTGCCCCTTCCGATCAATTTTATGCAACCCGCAAAGCATTCAAAAACCACACGCGAAATTTTGATATACCCTCGCTAACTACGTGCTAACTATTAGTTCTACAGAAAAAATGAACTGCATCTTTTTGTAGGTAATTTAATGTGGTTAAATTGTGTACTGGGATACGTTTTCACTGGAGAACATGGTTTTCGAGTTATTCACGAGAAACGTGTTTGAAGATCACTTTTACGCGTTTTTATTGGATAATTCGAAAACCACGGCCTCTAGCGAAAACGTATCCGAGTACGAAGTTTAACTACATTTCATTTCCTACAAAACAGTCCTGTTTATTTTTCCTGTAAGAATAATAGATGAGTATAGGACAATTTCAACAGCAGCAGAAAATGGTTAAACAGGATAAGGATTCATTACGAATAGGAAGTAGTTCAGAGAGTAAGTTCCCGTGACCAGTTCTGTGAGAGGGTTATTCTCGTCATAATAGACAGCAAACCAGCAACGACAATTTCTAGTATACATGCCGACGTCAGAAGCAGAATATGAAGAGACAGAGAAAGTATATGAGGATATTGAACAGGTAATACAATAAGTAAATGGAGATGAACATCTGATAGTCATCGGAGATTGGAATGCGTTTGTAGGGGAAGGAGAAGAAGAGATTGTTACAGGAGAATATTATCTTCGTAGTAGGAATGAGAGAGGATAAAGACTTATTGAGTTCTGCAATAAATTTCAGCTAGTAATAGCGAATACTCTGTTCGAAAATGCCAAGAGGAGGAGGTATACTTGGAAAAGGTCGGGAGATACAGAAAAAATTCAGTTAGATAACATCATGGTCAGGGAGAGATTCCGAAATCAGACACTGGATTGAAGGGTGTACCCAGGAGCAGATATAAATCCAGATCACAATTTAGTAATGAAGACGAGTAGGTTGAAGTTTAAGAGATTAATCAGGAAGAACGAATGTGCAAGAAGGTGGGATATGGATGTACTAAGGAATGAAGAGATATGCTTGAAGTTCTCTAAGGTTAGGTACTGCGATAATGAATAGCTCAGTAGGCAATACATCTGAAGAGAGCTCTAAAGAGAGCAGTCACAGAAGTTGGAAAGAAAAACATAGGTACAAAGAAGATAACTGCGAAGAAACCATGGGTAACTGAAGAAATACTTAAGTTGATCGATGAAAGAAGGAAGTACAAAAATGTTTAGGGAGATTCAGGAACACAAAAATAAAAGTCACTTAGGAATGAAATAAATAAGAAGTGCAGGGAAGCTAAGATGAAATGGCTGCAGCAAAAATATGAAGGTATCGAAAAAGAAATGATTATCGGAAGGACAAACTCAGCATACAGGAAAGTCAAAACAACCTTCGGTGACATTAAAAGCAAGGGTGATAACATTAAGAATGCAATAGGAACTGCACTGTTAAATCCAGAGGAGAGAGCGGATAGGTGGATAGAATACATTGAAGGCCTCTATCAGGGGGAAGATTTGTTTGATGTGATAGAAGAAGAAACAGGAGTCGATTTCGAAGAGATAGGGGATCCAGTATTAGAATTAGAATTTAAAAGAGCTTTGGAGGACTTCAGATCAAAGATGGGATCGATAACATTCCATCAGAATTTCTAAAATCATTCGGGGAAATGGAAACAAAATGACTATTCACGTTGGTGTGTAGAATGTATGAATCCGGCGACATAACATCTGACTTTCAGAAAAGCATCGTCCACACAATTCCAAAGACAGCAAGTGCTGACAAGTGTGAGAATTATCACACAATCAGCCTAATAGCTCATGCATTCAAGTTGCTGAGAAGAATAGTATACAATAATGAACAAGAAAATTGAAGAACTGTTAGATGACGATCAGTTTGGATTAGGAAAGGTAGAGGCACCACAGAAGCAGTTCTCACGTTGCGGTTGAGAATGGAAAGAAAGGCTAAAGAGAAATCAAGACTCGTTCATAGGATTTGTAGACCTGGACGAAGCGTTCGACAGTGTCAAATGGTACAAGATTTTCGAAATTCTGAGAAAAAGCGGGGTAAGCTATAAGGAAAGACGGGTAATATAAATATGTACAAGAAACAACAGGAAACAATGTGACTGAAAGACAAAGAACGAAGAGCTCGCATTAAAAATGGTGTAAGGCAGGGATGTAGTTCTTCGCCAGTACTGTTCAACATTGCTGTCCTCAGTGAAAAAAAGAAGAATTACAGATTCTGATGAATGTGATGAACAGTCTAATGAGTACATGATATAGATTGAGTGTAAATCGAAGAAAGACGAAACTAATGAGAAATAGTAAAAATGAGAACAGTGAGAAGCTTAACATCAGGGTTGGTGATCACGAAGTACATGAAGTTAAGGAATTCTGCTAATTAGGAAGCAAAATAATCCTCGGTGGTCGTACCAAGGACGACACAAAAAGCAGATTAGCACTGGCAAAAAGGGCATTTATTGCCAAGAGAAGTTTATTAGTATCAAACATAGAACTATAGAACTTAATTTGAGGAAGAAATTTCTGGGAATGTACGTTTGGAACATTGCATTGTATGCAAGCGAAACATGGATTGTGGGAAAACCGGAACAGAAGATAATCGAAACTTTTGTGATGTAGTGTGGACTGATAGGATAAGAAATTAGGAGGTTCTCTGCATAATCAGCGAAGAAACAAATATATTAAAAACACTGACAAGAAGAAAGGACGAGATGGTGGGATATCTGTTAATACGTCACCGAATAGCTTCCACGATACTAGAGAGAGCTGTAGAGGGCAAAAACTTTAGAGGAAGACAGAGACTGGAATACATTCAGCAAATGATTCAGGACATATGTTGCAAGTGCTACTCTGAGATGAAGAGGTTGGCACGAGAGAGGAATTCGTGATGGGCCACATGAAACCAGTCAGAAACTGACGACTCAATGAAAGGTTCGGGCATAGCAAGCGAAAGAATATGAAAAACTCGCGTGTAGTATTTGAATGCGTCGCAGGTTGCATAAAACACAACAGTAGGGGCAGCTGACTCTCACTGTAAGAAAGGTAGTAGGAGTAATCTACTAAATTACAGGCCCATGTCGTTAACGTCGATATGCAGCAGGGTTTTGGAACATATATTGTGTTCGAAGATCATGAATTACCTCGAAGACAACAGTCTATTGACACGCAGTCAACACAGCTTTAGAAAACATCGTTCTTGTGAAACACAACTAGCTCTTTACTCGCACAAAGTGTTGAGTCCTATTGACAAGAGATTTCAAATTGATTCCGTATTTGTAGATTTCCAGACAGCTTTTGACACTGTACCTCACAAGTAGCTTGTAGTGAAATTGCGCGCTTAGGGAATATCATCTCAATTTTGCGACTGGATTCGTGATTTCCTGTCAGAGAGGTCACAGTTCGCGGTAACTGAAGTAATTGAAGGAAAGTCATCAAGTAAAACAGAAGTGATTTCTGGCGTTACCCAAGGTAGTGTTGTAAGCCCTCTGCTGTTCCTTATGTTATAAATGATTTAGGATACAATCTGAACAGACGTCTTAGGTTGTCTGCAGATGATGCTGTCTTTTCTCGACAAGTAAATTCATCAGAAGATCAAAACACATTGCAAAACGATTTAGAAAAGATATCTGTATGGTGCAAAAATTGGCAACGAAAAGTGTGAGCTCATCCATATGAGTGCTAAAAGGAATCCGTTGAATTTCTATTACACGATAAATCAATCAAATCGTAATGCCGTAAATTCAACCAAATACCTAGGAATTACAAAAAAATTTAAATTATGAGGAACTCAAAGCAAATGTTGTGGGGAAGGCTTATTGACAAGACACTTAGAAACTGTAAGAGATATACCAAAGAGACTGCCTACACTACTTTTGTCCGTCCTCTTTTAGAATACTGCTGCGCGGTGTGTGATCCTTATCAGAAGGGGTGACAGAGTACATCGAGAAAGTTCAAAGAAGAGTAGCATGTTTTGTATTATCGCGAAGTAGGGGCGAGAGTGTCACTGACATGTCACAGGATCTCAGGTGGAGATCATTAAAACAAAGGCGTTTTTCGTTGCGGGGGAATCCTCTCACGAAATTTCAGTCACCTACTTTCTCCTCCGAATGCGAAAATATTGTTGACACCGATCTATATAATCATCATAATATAAGGGAATCCAGAGCTCGCAAGGTAAGATATAGGTGTTCGTTTATTCCGCGCGCTGTACGAGATTTGAATAATAGAGAATTATTGTGAAGGTGGTTCGACGAACCCTCTGCCAGGCACTTAAATGTGATTTGCAGAGTATCCATGTAGATTTAGAAAATGACAGTTTTTCACTCTGGTAGGCCGCCAAATTTTCTGCTTGCCCGCGCACGCAGTTACAGGTCCCTTCCGCGCAGCCCTGCAGGTTTCACGCGGCCAGTTACCGCGCACCTTCGGAAGGTAGAAGTTTGGCCCGCTCAAGTCCGCTAAGAGCACGAGCGCAACTCTGGCAGTAATTGTCGCAACTGGGGCGACGCGAGACAGGAGACAAGACGGCGGCCGGCCGGACCTGGCGTGCATTAGCGCTGATTGGCCGGCGCGGGCCAGCCTTCGTTACTGCAGTAGTGGGCCCCGCGGGGCGGCTTAATTTGATGGCAGCGCCTTACGCGGACAACTTTAGTGCGCGGAGGAGGCGGCGCGCGCATTAAGACAGCCGCGCAGTAAAACCTGCCGGGAGGCTCCGCCATCTAATATGCCTGCGACGGTGTAAACACTTTTAAGGCCGGAGGGTCTCGCCTGCATGTAAAACGCAGCCTGGCAGCTACGCCGCGCCGCCCTCGCCCGAGGCGCTGTTGCTTCTGCTTCACGATAGCACGGGACCGCGACCGTAAATTACGTGCGCCTGTACTGACGTCAGTTTTGTTCGCTTCTGCCAACAGACACGACAACACAGTGCGGGAATTTTGTGGACAAATTCGAATACCAATAAACTATCTCTCCGAATGTCCTTTGTATCCACTTTTAAACATGTACGAGGTGTGTGAGGAAAGTAATGAGACTGATTTTTGAAACTGAAGAGCCAGAAAAACTGGTACACCTGCTTAATATCGTGTAGGGCCCCCGCGAACACACAGAAGTGCCGCAACACGACGTGGAATGGACTCGACAAATGTCTGAAGTAGTGCTGGAAGGAACTGACACCTTGAATCCTGCAGCGCTGTCCATAAAGAGTACGAGGTGGTAAAGATCTCTTCTGAACAGCACGGTGCAAGGCATCTCAGATATGCTCAATAATACTCATGTCTGGGGAGTTTAGTGGCCAGCGGAAGTGTTTAAACTCAGAAGAGTGTACATGGAGCCACTCTGTAGCAATTCTGAACGTGTGGGGTGTCGCACTGCCCTGCTGGAATTGCCCAAGTCCGTCGGAATGTACAATTGTCATGAATGGATGCAGGCACATGTCACCTGTTAGAGTCGTATCTAGGCGTATCAGGGATCCCATATCACTCCAACTGCACACGCCTCACACCATTACAGAGCCTCCACCGACTTGAACTGTCCCTTGGTGACAAGCAGGGTCCATTGATTCATGAGGTTTTCTCCGTACCCGTACACGTTCATTAGCTCGATACAATCTGAAACGAGACTCGTGCGACCAGGCAACATTTTTTCACTCATCAACACTCCATTATCGGTGTCGAAGGGCCCAGGCGAGGCGTAAAGTTTGTATCGTACAGTCATCAAGGGTATACAACTGGGCATTCGGCTCTGAAAGCCCATATCGATGATGTTTCGTTGAATGATTCGCACGCTGACACTTGTTGATGGCCCAGCAATAAAATATGGAGCAATTTGCGGAAGGATTGCACTTCTGTCACGTTGAACGATTCTCTTCAGGCGTCGTTGGTCTCGTTCTTGCATGATCTTTTTCCGGCCGCAGCAATGTCGATTTGATGTTTTATCGGATTCCTGATGTACATGTGTGAAATGGTCGTACGAGAAAATCCCCATTTCATCTCTACCTCGGAGGTGCTGTGTCACATCGCTCGTGCGCCTACTGTAACACCACGTTCAAACCCACTTAAATCTTGATAACCTGCCATTGTAGCAGCAGTAACCGATCTAATAACCGCGCCAGACACTTGTTGTCTTATACAGGCGTTGCCGACCTCAGCACTGTATTCCGCCTCTTAACATATCCCTGTATTTGAATACGTATTCCTATTCCAGTTTCTGTGGCGCTTCAGTGCATCTATTACAGTTTTTATTTTTTTTCCAAACAACAATACTGTCCTCTTCAAAGTAGTTCTCTTCGGCAGGTATACACCAGCAGAGTCGAAGTTCTCAGTCTTGGTAGCAGCGCTGAAAAGCTTCAACTGGAATAGCGTTTAACATGTGGGCCACATTCTTTTGAGAGTTCTCCAGACTCCCAAAATTACGCACTTTTAAGACATTTTTCAAGTTCAGAAAAATGAAAAAGTCACAAGGGCTCAGACCAGATAGACATGAGAACTGTGGAACAACGGGTATGCCTTTTGAAGAAAAAAATTCCGTGACGTAAATTGCCGTGTGACATGAGGCGTTGTCATGATGCAGCAACCACTTGTCTGGAATGTCCAGTCTCACTCTATTGACCTCCTTTTCCTGAGACTTTCAAGGACAGAATGCAAACCACTTGGTTGACAGTCTGTCCTGGAGGAACAAATTCCCTATACACAACACCCCTAGTATCAAAAAAGCAAATCTCCATTGTTTTCAGTTGTTCATTTGAGCTTTTTTCCGTCGGGGAAATGTCTCAGTGCGCCACTTCTCACTTTGCCACTTTGTCTCAATATCGTACTGTAAATCCAGGATTCATGACCTGTGATCACATGCGTGAACCATTCGTGGTCATTATCAATCCTCTCAAGAAGATCAACGCACACGTTTTTTCCCTTGTCCTCCTTTTCAGTTGTGACGTTTTTCGGCACCGTTTTGGAACAAACTTCTTCGCATGTTCAAATCTTCGATAAAAATTGGATGCACGGCGAAAGTGTTAAACAAGTCACCCATCATCCGTATTGTAAAACGTCGGTTTGATCTCACGCGAGCACACACACTTTCGACGTTTTCGTCGGTTTTTGAAGTTGAAGGTCTCCCAGAGCGAGTTTCATATGCGTTCTCGGACTTCCAAAAACGATTTGTGCCAGCGAAAAGCTTATGCCATTGATTCGCAATGTTCCCCATAGGCCTGTTTCAACTTTTCAAAGAGCATACTCAAGAATTCTCAAAGTTTAACACGAAACTTTAGTGCATAACGTAGCTCTAAATTACGCTGTTCCATTTTTGCAACACAAAACAAAGACACAGACTCATTGATGGAACTCTCAAAAATCACGTGATCGCTTTACGGAGCTGAAACGTGGACTGAGCATCTGGAAAGGATGAACACACCGGTCTACACATGTAGAACAACACAGCGTTGCCAGATCGCTCACAGTGTTGTCACTCATTACTTTTCTCACACACTTCATACTCACACATTTTATATGCACACGGTAGCCTGGGATGAATTTGGAGTAGTTAACAGGCAGCCTCACCACTCCCAAAGACATATTAATTTCGGTCAAACAGTTTTTATTTTCTTTTAGAACAATCTTTCTCGGGCATATATTTTGAAATAAACTTAATTTCTTACTGCGTTTGCAGAAGCACTGATTAAGAGACTGTAGTTGTTTCAACAACTTCTAATTCAGTTTTACATTGTTCATCAACAGTAGCTAAATTTTCTGCAGAATTCTAAGGGGCCCATCAAAAAGTTTCCTTTCGATGGCTGTACAATCCAGAATCGCTATGCCAGTCAGACAAAACTGCTGTCAGCACTGAGGCAATTATCCAACCACCACAAGATATCCTTTTGGTGAAACACAATGTCATACTGAGTGAAGAATTTCATAGCTGCTTCCAGCACATCCTCGTCCAACAGGGATCGTCGACCCTCCAAGATCTTTATAAGGGGCTGAAGGCGCGATAATCGCATGGAGACGTATCAGGACTACAGGGGGGGATGGGTGTTCGATTGTCTCCCCCAGATCGAGCAGCGCCTTGTGTTGAATTGCGACCAGCACGGAATTTGGCTCACCATTCCACAATGGTAGTTTTCACCAGACAAGCTACCCCATACACATTTTTCATTCTCCGATAGGTCTGCTGGTATGTAAGCTTGCAGGCTTTCGTGACCATTGTCACTGAAGTTAAAATCTTCTGCCATCTCATATTTCCTCTAAGACAAACGATGTTTCGACCCCTCTGTTGGGATCTTCTTCAGGATCTTCCGCTGTCGACTACTGCTAGAACACTGTCAGAGACCAGCGTCGCGTTCTTTTATAAAGAGGAGTTTTCCCGCGTTTGTGCTGGAGAAGTGGTAGTATTGGTTAAAATTCTTATGGCTAACATTGGTGGGCCATCGTCATAAGCTAATGTTTCCGCGCTGATGCAGAATAGGGGGCGTTATTGGCTAAACTCTCGTGGATACTATTGGTGGACCATCACAGTAGGACGAATTTCAAACAATAACCCTTCTCCAGTGTAAGTATGGAATAGTGCCTTTCTAATCAATGACGAAGGGCCACCAATAGTATCCACAAGAGTTTAGCCAAGAACGCCCCCTCTTCTGCATCAGCGCGGGGATATTATCTATGACGATGGCCCACCAATGGCAGCCATGGGAATTTTAACCAGTACTACCACTCCTCGAGCACAAACGAGGGGAAAACTCCCGTTTACAAGAGAACGCGACACTAGTCTTTGACAGTGTTCTAGCAGTAGTTGACACTGGAAAATCCTGAAGAAGATCCCAGCAGAGCGGTCGAAACGTCTATTGTTTTAGAGGAAATAGGACGCGGCCTAATAACCCAGAAGATTTTAACTTCGGGTCTTCTGGTGTTTTACCTTCGGCAGTCAAGAAAAGAATAACAGCACATTGGTCTTGTCTGAACGCGTTTGGTAACGACATCGTCATAGTTCAAGCTTCTGCATTTACTGCACGCATGTCGGAGAGACGTGAATATCACACTCACCCCTTGGCTACATGTCGGTGCTTATACCCGCATCGCAGTCGTGCTAAGTTGCATATACGCAGGAGCAGGTCCCTTAACAGGAAATTTTTCCACTCTTGAAGCAAGGAATAAAATTTCTAGGCATTAGTGTGGCAGAGAATGAAATTTTGGAAAAAAACCGTTGAGTTTCATATGCTTTGGGTAACTTTCAAATAGCATATTGTGATCGCTCACAACAAGGTGAGACTGATTTATTCCTTGCAAAAGTGTTAGTTTTTGGAAAAAGCTCCACGAAGATTGATGGAAAACATAAATCCTACTCAGAGGAGCAGCTGCTTGCGATGGGCTACAGAAGCGACTGAAAATCCCAGTATAAGCATCAGAGATCAGAGGTACACCCAGAAAATATGAATTAAAGAAGGACTTATTTCCTCATCGCAGATTCTACGGCTGGAAGCAAGCCACTTATTCCAGAAGATAAAGAAGTGGAATTAGCAAACTCAGGGAAATGTATCACCAAACGGGGATTTGGACTAACAAAAAAAAAGTCAAAGACATTAAAAAATGTATGCGAGTGAGCACAAAATTAATATTCCTTTTACCAAAAGCAGACCACGAGACGACCCGTTCCAAAACTTTAAGAAGCATCAGTCCATAAGTCAGAGTCCTTACCGAAAGATACAAGAGATGACACAAATGATCCATTTATAATTAACAGCTTTTATGCTTTGGTGAAAGAAAAATGAAGTGACGTGGTACAAAAGACGATCCAAAAGGTATTTACAACCTTTATGAGACCAGTTACTGCCTACAGCTATGTAAAACAAACGAAAGATGTGATGGAAGTTGAAATGAGATTTTTTAAGTGATTCCGAGAGGATAGACACTCTTGGCCACTGAAACAACTAACTGAAGTTGTTGCAAAAGCCTCCTTGTTTTTTGGGTCAAGACAGTCGAAGAACCCTTTTCATGTTCAAACCATTGATTACGTAAAACACTCTACACAAATTTCAAAAATTTACACAAACAGCTCTTTAAAGTTCAAAAAAGTTAAATTCTTTTTCCGACTGGTGACTAAACAACAAAAAACATGGAGTTTCATTGTTCTATTCTAACTCACCGAGTCCAGAGTCCTTGATACAAATAAAGAGAAACACATATATACAACATACTTGTTTTTGAGAGAGATATGCTCCCTAAAAATGGTAGCTTGAAATGCGTTGCTCATCAGTCAATCTGAAACGGCCTGTGGTAATGCAACGGTAACTGGCATACGGCCGTATGTTACCAAGACACGTCACTCTTCACCGAGTTACGGAGACTACAGCTCTTCGTGAAATGAACAGGGTTTACACCCTGAACTCAATTAGGAATTAGTAATCCTGGATTCGCAGCAAGATTACACGACATGTTAAGCAAACATCAAGCAAAAAGCAATCTAAAAAGGTCGCTTTCGTGGTAGACGCTGATCCTCATCGTTAAAACAGAAACCAAGCTTTTTAGCTGCAAAGCGAATATCTGGGAGTCCTGGAGATAGGAAACATGCACCTGCATTTCCATCTCAATCGTTTTCTTGCGTTTTCGCTGTCTTTACATTTCTCGAAATTACGTCGTGCCTTCTTCAACAAGTTATAAATCTTTTACTTATTGTATTTATTTTATTTGCTGTCTTCTTTCAGCTCATACCATGGATGTCTAAAAGAGTTCAGAGAATGTTAGGATAAAATACAGGAAACAGAAGAAACAAACAAAATACTTTTGCATTCGCGCCTTCAAATTCATCTCGATTGGTCACAACAGTTTCTTGGGAACACTTAGCAGGCGTCACATTTCGAGACCGTTCGTGTAAATCTGATGCCGTCAGCCGAGTACTGTGAGTGAGTTGGCCGCCTACCCTACACACTGCTACAACGTCTCATCTCCTATAATGATGGCCTGCACCGAAGATTGGTGTCGGCCCCATGTGTCAACAAAATTTTGAGCATGTTACATCAGTGTTGCCTTATACTCGTCAAACTGTGCGGTACAAATCAAGAATAAATGCGTTAACATCCTCCTCCTGTCCACCCCCGTAGCTGAGTAGTCAGCGCGACAGAATGTCAATTCTAAGGGCCCGGGTTCGACTTCCGGCTGGGTCGGAGATTTTCTCCGCTCAGGGACTGGGTTTTGGGTTGTCCTAATCATCTTCACTTCATCCCCATCGACGCGCAAGTCGCCGAAGTGGCGTCAAATCGAAAGACTTGCACGCAGCAAACGGTCTATCCGACGGGAGGCCCTAGTCACGCGACAATTATTTATTTATCCTCCTCCTAATCTCCAACCTCACCGATCTTAACGTCAGAGAGAGACGCCAATCTTATGTAAAATCTGTCTCACTGCTGTTAGGCGTAATGACAGTTGCCGCGAACCTGGCACATAATCAGCAGTTTCTTTTCGGCATCAAAAATGCCTGAATCAGATGTAAAGACATTTTCTCCAAACAGCTTCGTTTCCGTCCACTTGATCCAAAAAGCAAGTATGTATACCGCCTATTTTTTGGAGTTTTTTAAAATAATCTGACACCTCTTGAACATGGGACTTTAAAATGATAGTTTACCTTTGTTTTTACACTTTGCACCCATTACAGTCGCCTCTGATCTGCAACCGAAATTTCCATTTTGTTGTTCTTTAAATGGCTGACACATTCTCAATATGAAATATCTGAAAATATCAGAAAAATACACCGGCTGTTTCAGATGCTGATGATGATGACAGAAGTTTTCATGGGTCATGGACTCTTGATGTGATCTTGATGAAAGTTAGGATGGGAAACGTATTTATTATTATTATTATTTCTTTACTTCTCAGACGTTAAGTCTGGTTAAAAATGGAAAGTGACGCGGACCTTGATCAAGCGTCACTTCCTTTTAACTGTACGGTATATGTTATATTGCATTTAGGAACTATCGGGTAATTGAACATGTATCAATAATTACGGATTTCTGTAGTTGTGTATATAAGTTTGGATGTAGCTGTATTGCGTTGATATACTGGTGGATATTGTGCGGTATGACTCCTGTAGTTGATAGTATAATTGGTATAATGTCAACTTTATCCTGATGCTACATGTCCTTGACTTCCTCAGCCAGTTGGATGTATTTTTCTATTTTTCCTCCTGTTTTCTTTTGTATATTTGTTGTATTGGGTATGGATATTTCGATTAGTTGCGTTAATTTCTTCTTTTTATTATTATTATTATTCCTCTCCGAAGAAACAGGATTCATTGTAGCAATACAAGTGTACGAGACTCGAACTCTCAGTACGGGCAGACTTCTAGCCGCTGCTCCACGGCTGGCGCTCCCGGATAGTACTGTACTAGACAGGGTCGTAGAGCTTTCAGTCTCGATTTCTCTTTGACGCCTGAGAAGGGCATTGTACTAAAATAGCATTAGCTTCTAAGTGCGTACTAAAATCGAGTGAAATACGAGCAAAATCGGTGACCTTCGTCTCTGAATTTAAGTGAAGAATTCACTCAACTTTACTGCTATAGGACTAGTGAAACGGGTTATGTATGGAAAAGCACTGAGCTCGCTTAACCACAGATACTGGTTACATTCACCTCTCGTTACGAATAATTAAACTACTTCACCAAAAATTCAACATTTAAACACCGTCATCCAATAAATTTATTTGCCATGCTAACATTCACATAAACGCGCCTGTAAACGATCAATCTTGTTTGTGAAATTAGCTGTCTGTTATCCACGGGCTTTCTCAACCAAGCGCGCAGACCTAGCAACCAAGTTTGTCAAACTTAACTTCATTTTTGAAGTAGTTGTCACATGGTGTTTATCGTGTCACGAAGTATCCTGACATTAGCGGGCGATGTATGTGGTGCAATGCAAAGTATAAACTTCTGTATCTTCGAAATCTGCTCCAGTTAAGAGCTATACATTACAGTTCCACAAGAAACCAGCTAGTGTTTTATAAACGCATACGCAAACGATCACAGTTGTTTCTCAAATCGGCTGTCATTTAGAATTTCTTTCAAACAATATGTTTGACAAACACGTAAAGCAATGTAGCACACTGACAAATAATTTGGCAAACATATTAAGTTTGTCAAATTATTTTGTCGCCTACGGGGGCCTTAATCTACGATCTTCAAAATTGCTCAGACTCGCGGTTCTACACCTTTTTACTGCACATAATGACTTCGTTTGAATATTAAAGCACAAATGCTTCTAGTTTTAGCACACTTCAGAATCAAACTTTTGTTCGCAGCTCTGGGCTACAGCCCATGTAACAACACCGACAGACACTTTCACCACTCGAGAGCTCACGCCGTCTTCCGATGATCCGCTACCTGTAACGTCCAGACCTTCTACAGCACCAGCGATATTGCAGGCACCACAAATGAGCTGCTGCTATCGATATTTTCATACGGGTATCGATAATGGTGCCCTTACAACAGGAAAGGAATTCATGGCGGATCGTATCAAACCCGTCAGAAGAGTGATGACGCAGCTTCCCCCAAATAATAATAATAATAATAATAATAATAATAAACTGAGTGTCCACATTAAACCTCCGTGATTTTCAGATCCGATTAAAAAATTACGAGACACATGTACCTGCGGTTTGCGTCATCATGTGAAGCATATTGCGTGGCGTGGTACGCGGAAAGGAAATCATCCATTGCTGTCCAAAGGAATTTACGATGTGAATTTCAAAAGGAGTCACCATATCTTAAGACAATTAAGGCTTGGTATGACATGTTCCTAGTCAGTGTGGTACAATACACAGACAGACACGTTCTGGCAGAAAACGAACATCTGATGAACTGGTAGAGGAGTTCAGGGAAACCTTCCAAAGAAGCTCGTTGTAGTCAATTCGCCGAGCATTACGAGAGCTAAATATCCCTCGCTGAATAACCAGAAGGTGCTGCATATACTACTTCGTTTGCACGCAGTTCACATTGTGCAAGCACTGAGTAGAACCACTTGCAGCTTCGCTATGAGTTTGCTATCGCAGTGTTGGACTACATCGGACAAAACCCCCAACTAAGTATCTACGAAATGTCGTTTTCTCTGACGAAGCAACCTCCCATAACGTAGGAAGGTTAATCGGCGCAACTTTCGCACTTGGGGTTCAGAAAATCTGCTCAGTTATCGGGAACATGTGACAGACAGCGAAGAGCTGAATGTGTGGCGGCTCTGATGAAATACAACATAGTTACCCCATTTTTCTTCATCAAGCAAACAGTAACAGGGACCGTTTATCTGGACATGCTTGCGCAATTTACTGTTCCTCAACTTCTTCCGTATCAACCAAATGTGATCCTCTGCCAGGATGGTTCACTGCCATGTTTGCGACTTTCTGGATCGGACATTTCCAGAGCGATGGATATGACGTGATGGACCAACCAAGTGGTCACCGCGATCTCCTCTGGATTTCTTCTTGAGAGGTCTACTGCTCGCCTGTACGTGAGCTTGGCTATGTAAGCAGGAGAATTTTGGATGCAATAACCTCCATCACCCGCAACGATTGTTGTGCGCACAGAAGTTGAGGCAGAGTACCGTCTAAACATTTTACGAATGCAGAAGTAACAATGTATTATTTTTTGTACAAAACGTTTTGTGTTACTTCACATGATGCTGCAAACTGCAAGTATGTACGTTTCGAAGCTAGTTCCATGTCCCTTGGACCATTCGCACGATAAATCGTAATGATATGGAAAGAAATGATTTTATATTCATATCACAAATTTCTCTATAAGTGTGCCCGCATGCTGTTCATTTACAAGCTTGGCTTTTTAATGAACATAAAGAATTGTGTTAGTAATTGCTACCCACCACCCCTCACGCATTACAATAACAGTAATTCTTCTACGGAATAAGAGTTCCCAAGGAGAAACTTTTTCAATTTATTCAAATTTTACTTTCGTGTCTGACATTTTATAACACTGAGTAAGTGATCAAAAATTCTGGATGCAGCACTGTACATCCCTTTTTGTGCAAAAGGTAATCTTCATGAATGTCACTTTTCTTCTGGTACTGTAATTATGTATGTCATTGTTCCTTTTGAATTGCAGTGGATTATTTACAACAAAGTTCATGAGGGAACAAATATATTGTGAAGCAGTACGCAAAATGACTAACTCCTTAAACAGGTGTCTTCAAGATGATCGTTGGTGAGCACCACACATTATTCCTGCAGCACGTTCTTGAAAAATGAAGACTTTCTTTGTTAAAGATGAGTTACCTCAGAACATTATCCCAGATGCCGTTATTGAATGAAAGTATGCGAAATATGTCAGCTTACTCATTTGTCTCTCCCCAGGATTCATAATGATTCAAGAAGAAATGTAGCTGAAATAAGTTGTTTTAGGAGTTCCCGAATGTGTTTTTTCCAGTTTAATTCTCATCAATATGGACAGTTAAGAATTTTGAATTTACCACACTATTTATTATCCTCAACATGTGTTACCCATATCATTGGTGTAGTATCCCTAGGTTTGCAGAACTGAATATGTTGTGTCCTTTTAAGATGAGTGTGGGACCATTCGCAGAATACCAGACAATGACACTTTCAAGCAGACTGTTGACCATTTCTTATGTTGCTTTTGTGTACCTGGATTGAGTACAATTCTAGTGACGACCGCAAAAAAATATTAAGGTTACAGAAAAATTGGGTGATTTATTCACGAGGAGGAGCTTCACAAACTGAGCAAGTCAATAACTCGTTGGTCAAACTTTGGTCCTGATGCAGGCAGTTATTCGGCTTTTTGATTTTCAAATGCAAGTAAAAACACAATGAAATCCGGGGACATTACTCCAACTGGAGAGGAATTACGTTTGCGATTCCACAAGGAAATCATTGCTGGGTCCACCATTCTGCCTCGTATACACTCTAAGAGAAAAAAGACGACGCACAACGAAGGAGTGGGACGAAACACGGTCGATGTGATGTACATGTACAGCAAACAAATGATTCCAACTTGAGAAAAATTGGATGATTTATTCAAGAGAAAGAGCTTCACATAATGACCAATTTAACAAAGCCTTGGTTCACTTCTGACCCTTATAAAAGCAGTTATTCGACTTGACACTGAGTCATAGACTTGTTGGATGTCAGCCAGAGTGATATCGTGCCAAATTCTGTCCGACCGGCGCGATGGATCGTCAGAATCCTGAGCTGGTTGGAGGACTCTGCCATCATACTTCAGACGTTCTCCATTGGAGAGAGATCTGGAGACCTTACTGGCGAAAATAGGATTTGGCGCGCACGAAGACAACAGTAGAAATTTCCGCCATGTGCGGGCGGGCATGATGCTGAAATGTAAGTTCAGGATGGCATGCCATGAAGGACAACAAAACGGTGCGTAGATTATCTTCGACGTACTGCTGGGCCGTAAGGGTATTGCGGATGACAACCAAAGGTGTCCTGCTACAAAAATGGCACCAAAGACCATAACTCCTGCTTGTTGAGCGGTATGGCAGACGACAGTCAGGTTGATATCCGACCACTGTCCAGGGAATCTCCAGACACGTCTTTGCTGTCATCGGGGCTCATTTCGAAGCCGGACTTATCACTGAAGATAATTCTATTCCAATCAATGTGACTTGCAGGCTGAAGGCTTCTTTGTTTGTCATCCACGGCACCCGTACAGCTCAGAGGTACGTCGACGATATTCCACGCCTCGTTTTGTTGCCCTTTTTGGCAAGCCATCCCAGGCTTACATTTCAGCAACATAATGGCAGCAACATAATGCCCGCCCACACACGGCGGCAGTTTGTACTGCTTGTCCTCGTACTTGTCAAACCCTGCCTTGGCTACCAAGGTCATCAGATTTTTCCCCAGTTGAGAACGCTTGGAGCATTATGGACAAGGCCCTCCAACCAACCCAGTTTCAGTGGTGTCTGGCGATTGTCCGAGGCTGACATCGCTCATGCCCTCTTCGTCTTCATCCAGGATATCCATATTAGCAATTAACAGCCCTTTGTTAATCCTATGTCCTCTGCACCAAAATAATCTGTAGAAACCGGTACCTTCTTTTCAAACTTTATTTCCTCTGTGCGTACAGTACCTCTTTTAACTAAGCGACCTAACAGATCTCCCAACAGAGCCAAAATTCCTACCATCAAGCCTGACTCAACGCTGACCCAAAGTCATTTCACAGTACCCTTGTAAGCACGGTCGTGAGAATCAAGTCTAAGCGTGGTTAGTTCGAGGTTTGATCGGTTCGTCTTTAGCGAAAGGCTCGCTCCACGACACCGCATCCCTGGTAATGACTTCATTTAACTGAAATATTTTTCCATCAAGTTCCAACCTGTGTTGCCGAAGATCGAATGTGGCACATTGCTGATACGAGAAAACTAACCCCAGATCATGTCGTAGCCCCCACTCATGTGTGGCATAATCTTTACACATTGTTTAAACTCAACCATATCTAGGCAAGTGTCTATGTCCACCGATCGTATATGAACCATACCATGTCGTAGCCCCCACTCATGTGTGGCATAATCTTTACACATTGTTTAATTCAACCATATCTAGGCAGGTGTCTATGTCCACCGATCGTATATGAACCATACCGGCTTTCGTCCTATCAGTTCTCCACTGGCGATCGTACTCTTCGGCGCTCGTGACGCGGTCGCGAGATGGCGCGGACGAGAGGGGTGATGGGGCCAGCGAACGTGCAGGGTGAAGGGTAGTGGGCACGAGGGGCAGCCTTGGGAGCGAACACCGTCGCTATCAAAGCGTCCGTTCGGGTCGGCGTCGGCTGTATTGAGCGCGTTTGGGGATGAACTGCGTAGCGAAGAAGTTTGGTGGTCGTTAGCCGATTATACACTGAAGTGCCAATAAATGAATAAATAAATAAACTAAAATAAAAACAGGTATAGGCACGCATACTCAAATACAGAAATATGTAAAAAGGCAGAATATGATGGGCTAATTGGACAGAATTCAGCATGATATCACTCTGCCTGACACCCAACAAGTCTATGAAGCAGTTCCAAGCCGAATAACTGCTTGTATAAGGGTCAGAAATGAACCAACGCTTTGTTAACTTGCTCAATTTGTGAAGCTCTTTCTCTTGAATAGATCGTGCAATTTTTCTCAATTTGGATTCATTTGTTTGTCTGCACATGTACATTGCAACGACCGAGTTTCGTCCCACTCCTTCGTAGTGCGTCGTCTTTTTTTCTCTTACAGTGTAAATGAGGCACAGTGGTGGACCCAGCAATGAGCCTTGTGGAAGCCCAAACGTAATTCCTCTCCAGTTGGGGTAACGTCCCCGGATTTCATTGTGTTTTTACTTGCATTTGAAAATCAAAAATGTGTCATATGGACATGCTGTAGTAACTCTCATGTGTGGTCCCAGCGTTGTGCATGCCTTCTAATACGATGTCGGCTTGCGTATCGCCGTTGCTGGCTGCACCTCGGTCCACCTTGTCGTACAGGAGCCCCAGCACCGTATCCAGTTGGTCACGAAGGCGCTTGCGGCAGTGGCAGTTGGTCACGAAGGCGCTTACGGCAGTGGCGGAGACTTACTGGTAGCCCCTCCTGGCGAGTATCCAGCGCATGGGCACAGAGACCTCGGTGACGTAGACCTGCGAGAAGAGCGAGGCGATGGCGCTGGTGGCGCGGCCGTCGCCGGCGCCCAGGTCGAGCAGCACGCCGCCCCACAGCGAGGGACCGGCGTCGCCCACCAGCCGCTCCAGCTGCCGCCGCGACACCACGAACATCGAGCCGCGGCCCAGCAGCCTGCCGTGCAAACACACAGGGGTCTCAGTCGTCTGGCCTCGGTCAGGCAAACGTGTTCACAAAGCATCCCTAAAGGCGTGACAAAATTAGAATAGTACAAGTAACACCCCAAATTAGAATAAGTAGAAGTAGCATCAAAATGTGCCACATCAAATACAGCCAATTAGCACACCATGAATACATAAAAATAACATACATAAACATGACATAACCATAACTAGTAAACCCCTCACCGTGGATTATTTAAAGAATCGGACTGCGATGTATGAAACAGCTTCAAACTTACGATTTCTTTACAAATGAGTTAATGTGTTAAATACGATGGCGTTCAAAAAGTAATGCAACCCTTTTTCCTGAAAGCAGGTGGGGTTTTATTCACGATTCCATTACACCATATTACAGTACTGGCCATTAAAATTGCTACACCACGAAGATGACGTGCTACAGACGCGAAATTTAACCGACAGCAAGACGATGCTGTGATATGCAAATTATTAGCTTTTCAGAGCATTCACATGAGGTTGGCGCCGGCGGTGACACCTACAACGTGCTGACATGAGGAAAGTTTCCAATCGACTTCTCATACACAAACAGCAGTTGACCGGCGTTGCCTGGTGAAATGTTGTTGTAGGAGTAGAAATGCGTACCATCACGTTTCCGACTTTGATAAAGGTCGGATTGTAGCCTATCGCGATTGCGGTTTATCGTATGGCGACATTGCTGCTCGCGTTGGTTGAGATCCAATGACTGTTAGCAGAATATGGAATCGGCGGGTTCAGGAGGGTAATACGGAACGCCGTGCTGGATCCCAACGGCCTCGTATCACTGGCAGTCGAGATGACAGCATCTTATCCGCATGGCTGTAGCGGATCCTGCGGCCACGTCTCGATCCCTGAGTCAACAGATGGGGACGTTAGCAAGACAACAACCATCTGCACGAACAGTTCGACGACGTTTGCAGCAGCATGGACTATCAGCTCGGAGACCATGGCTGCAGTTACCCTTGACGCTGCATCACAGACAGCAGCGCCTGCGATGGTGTACTCAACGACGAACCTGGGTGCACGAATGGCAAAACGTCATTTTTTCGGATGGATCCAGGTTCTGTTTACAGCATCATGATAGTCGCATCCGTGTTTGGCGACATCGCAGTGAACGCACATTGGAAGCGTGTATTCGTCATCGCCATACTGGCGTATCACCCGGCGTGATGGTATAGGGTGCCATTGGTTACACGTCTCGGTCCCCTCTTGTTCGCATTGACGGCGCTATGAACAGTGGACGTTACATTTCAGATGTGTTATGACCCGTGGCTCTACCCTTCATTCGATCCCTGCGAAACCCTACATTTCAGCAGGATAATGCAGACCGCATGTTGCAGGTCCTGTACGGAAGTTTCTGGATAAAGAAAATGTTCGACTGCTGTCCTGGCCAGCACATTCTCCAGAACTCTCACCAATTGAAAACGTCTGGTCAATGGTGGCCGAGCATCTGGCTCGTCACAATACGCCAGTCACTACTCTTGATGAACTGTGGTATCGTGTTGAAGCTGCATGGGCAGCTGTACCTGCACACGCCATCCAAGCTCTGTTTGACTCAATGCCCAGGCGTATCAAGGCCGTTATTACGGCCAGAGGTGGTTGTTCTGGGTACTGATTTCTCAGGATCTATGCACCCAAATTGCGTGACAATGTAATCACATGTCAGTTCTTGTATAATACAGGGTTATTACAAATGATTGAAGCGATTTCACAGCTCTACAATAACTTTATTATTTGAGATATTTTCACAATGCTTTGCACACACATACAAAAACTCAAAAAGTTTTTTTAGGCACTCACAAATGTTCGATATGTGCCCCTTTAGTGATTCGGCAGACATCAAGCCGATAATCAAGTTCCTCCCACACTCGGCGCAGCATGTCCCTATCAATGAGTTCGAAAGCATCGTTGATGCGAGCTCGCAGTTCTGGCACGTTTCTTGGTAGAGGAGGTTTAAACACTGAATCTTTCACATAACCCCACAGAAAGAAATCGCATGGGGTTAAGTCGGGAGAGCGTGGAGGCCATGACATGAATTGCTGATCATGATCTCCACCACGACCGATCCATCGGTTTTCCAATCTCCTGTTTAAGAAATGCCGAACATCATGATGGAAGTGCGGTGGAGCACCATCCTGTTGAAAGATGAAGTCGGCGCTGTCGGTCTCCAGTTGTGGCACGAGCCAATTTTCCGCGGGCTACGCGTGAAACTTGCCCGCACGCGTTCAACCGTTTCTTCGCTCACTGCAGGCCGACCCGTTGATTTCCCCTTACAGAGGCATCCAGAAGCTTTAAACTGCTCATACCATCGCCGAATGGAGTTAGCAGTTGGTGGATCTTTGTTGAACTTCGTCCTGAAGTGTCGTTGCACTGTTATGACTGACTGATGTGAGTGCATTTCAAGCACGACATACGCTTTCTCGGCTCCTGTCGCCACTTTGTCTCACTGCGCTCTCGAGCGCTCTGACGGCAGAAACCTGAAGTGCGGCTTCAGCCGAACAAAACTTTATGAGTTTTTCTACGTATCTGTAGTGTGCCGTGACCATATGTCAATGAATGGAGCTACGGTGCATTTATGAAATCGCTTCAATCATTTGTAATAGCCCTGTATATTTGTCGAGTGAATACCCGTTTATCATCTGCATTTCTTCTTGGTGTAGCAATTTTAATGGCCAGTAGTGTATTCTCCACTCTTGATTTAAATAATGAAAACTGCGCAAGTTAATTATGTAGACTTGAAAATGAGAATAAATTCTCGAAACGCGTTCTGCTAAGCACAAAAACGTAAGTATCTGGCGCGTTTTTCATTATCTAAATCATGAATGACACAACTGCAGACTTCCCTCAATCATCTAATATGATGAACGACATTAAATTCCCCACTCTTCTGGCTACAAAAACTTGTTTTTCAACATAATCTGAACTTGAGCCTGACGCCTAGGAAGGCCAGTATTCCCGCGTAGAACCACTCTGCTCGTCGACGTCGGAGACAACGTCTTGCTGCATTAATAATCTTCTCGCTCAGTCTCTTAATGCGCAAGCAATTCCGCACAGATGGCCGTTCGTTGCTCTTTATGGTCTTCGGTTAGGCGGTGACGAACCCAATAGGCACACATCTTTCAGTACCCTAACTAGTGGATTTTATTTATTTATTTAGCGTATGGCATTTAAGTACATTTCATTATTAGATCATGTTATTCTAGATTACGTAAGATTACATATATTCACAGACAAACATCTAGTCCTTGTACATATTCAATGGATTTTTGGGATGCCATGAGGAATTCTTCAAAGTCCCCACTGAACGCTCTGGCACTGCATTCTTCTCTGATGTGTTGGATGGTCTGGTTAGGCGCGCCGCAGTCACATGCTGGCCAAGGCAGCAGTCCCCTTTTGAAGAGTGAGTCAGTAGGTTAGGTTAGGTTAGCACATCTTCCATGTCCAGTTCTTAGACCAGATCTTGCGGGGCTGATCAAACCCAGGAACTGCCTCAGTAATAAAAGGCATCAGATGGCAAGTTGTTGGGGCATTTTGGAGCCATTCTCTTCTCCAAGGGTTGACGTCAGCCCCTGTGAGGCTGTCGAGAGCAAGAGGAGGATGTCTTGAACGAAGCCTCTTGAAACTAAGATCAGGTATATCGATGTGTACCGGTAGTTCAGGGTTTGCTTCGATCTTCTTGTATTCCCTGACCAAGGCTGCTTCTCGTCGTACTTTGGGGGGTGGTATATGACTCAGGACATGTATCCATATGTTAGGTGTAGACCTAACCGTTCCTGAAATAATGCGCATGGCGTTGTTAAGTTCGACATCGATTTTGTTCACTGTTTAGCCATACTGGTGCACAGTACTCCGCCGCAGAGTATACCAGGCTCAGCGCAGACGTCCTCAGAGTTGTTACTGTGGATCCCCAGGTAGTTCCGCAGAGTTTGTGGATGAGGTTGTTTCTTGTTCTCACCTTGGCAGCTTTTTTAAGGTGTGATTTAAATGGCAAGGTTCTGCCTAACGTGACCCCTAGGTACCTTGGCTCCTTGTTGTGGTTGAGGCGTGTGTCGTCAAGGTATACTTTCAGAGCTCTGTCGACTTCTCTGTTATTGAGGTCGAAGCAAGTTAGGCCTAAGCCTATACAGGGTGTTACAAAAAGGTACGGCCAAACTTTCAAGAAACATTAATCACACACATAGAAAGAAAATATATGATGTGGACATGTGTCCAGAAACGCTTACTTTCCATGTTAGAGCTCATTTTATTACTTCTCTTCACATCACATTAATCATGGAATGGAAACACACAGCAACAGAACGTACCAGCGTGACTTCAAACACAATGTTACAGGAAATGTTCAAAATGTCCTCCGTTAGCGAGGATACATGCATCCACCCTCCGTCGCATGGAATCCCTGACGCGCTGATGCAGCCCTGGAGAATGGTGTATTGTATCAAAGCCGTCCACAATACGAGCACGAAGAGTCTCTACATTTGGTACCGGGGTTGCGTAGACAAGAGCTTTCAGATGCCCCCATAAATGAAAGTCAAGAGGGTTGAGGTCAGGAGAGCGTGGAGGCCAAGGAATTGGTCCGCCTCTACCAATCCATCGGTCACCGAATCTGTTGTTGAGAAGCGTACGAACACTTCGACTGAAATGTGTAAGAGCTCCATCGTGCATGAACCACATGTTGTGTCGTACTTGAAAAGTCACATGTTCTAGCAGCACAGGTAGAGTATCCCGTATGAAATCATGATAACGTGCTCCATTGAGCGTAGGTGGAAGAACATGGGGCCCAATCAAGACATCACCAACAATGCCTGCCCAAACGTTCACAGAAAATCTGTGTTGATGACGTGATTGCACAATTGCGTGCGGATTCTCGTCAGCCCACACATGTTGATTGTGAAAATTTACAATTTGATCACGTTGGAATGAAGCCTCATTCGTAAAGAGAACATTTGCACTGAACTGAGCATTGACACATTGTTGGATGAACCATTCGCAGAAGTGTAACCGTGGAGGCCAACCAGCTGCTGATAGTGGCTGCACACGCTGTTCATGGTACGGAAACAACTGGTTCTCCCGTAGCACTCTCCATACAGTGACGTGGTCAACGGTACCTTGTACAACAGCAACTTCTCTGAAGCTGGCATTAGGGTTATCGTCAACTGCACGAAGAATTGCCTCGTCCATTGCAGGTGTCCTCGTCGTTCTAGGTCTTCCCCAGTCGCGAGTCATAGGCTGCCATGTTCCGTGCTCCCTAAGACGCCGATCAATTGCTTCGAACGTCTTCCTGTCGGGACACCTTCGTTCTGGAAATCTGTCTCGATACCGCGCCACGGCTATTGCCCCGTGCTAATCCATACATCAAATGGGCATCTGCCAACTCCGCATTTGTAAACATTGCACTGATTGCAAAACCACGTTCGTGATGAACACTAACCTGTTGAGGCTAGGTACTGATGTACTGTAGAGCAATGAGTCGCATGTCAACACAAGCACCGAAGTCAACATTACCTTCCCTCAATTGGGCCAGCTGGCTGTGAATCGAGGAAGTACAGTACATATTGACGAAACTAAAATGCGCTCTAACATGGAAATTAAGCGTTTTCGGACACATGTCCACATAACATCTTTTCTTTATTTGTGTGTGAGGAATGTTTCCTGAAAGTTTGACGTACCTTTTTGTAACACCCTCTATTTACGGAAGTAATCTGCCAGAGCAGGCAGATCGGATGTCAGGTTTTCTTCCATTGTTTCAAGATCGGCGTGCCTCGTTGCAATGCCCCAGTCATCAGCATAGATAAATTTCGTACAAGCTGTACTAGTGGATGAATGTGTCAGCATTACCAACAGAGACGTCCAGTTGAGTAATGAGCTGCTTCATAGTGATCTGTCGATCACCTCGAGCGAGACTGTACGCATGTTCCTCACAGCTGTGTTCGGCCGTCTGGCATATGGGAGATCGGACACGTTTCGCGCGACCTTGTTGCGATGATGATAGATGCCTCGCCCAACAACCCACCGGTGTTTTATTCACCGGCAGGTCTCTGTAGACATTCTGCAACCGCCAATGTGTGTCTGCGATGCTCTGGTTTTCCACCGAAAGAAACTCAATGACAGCCATCTTCACGGAATGCACATCCGTTACAGACGCCAATTTGATGGCCACGTACAGTGCTGCCACCTTCGGAACTTCACGAAACTACAGGGGCTGAAGCGGGAATATTCCAAGATGATCCACGACAAATTAAACATTCGTTCAACCGAAACCGGCCGAGGAAAAAAAATATGTTGCGTTATTTATTGAACGCCCCTCGACGAAGAGCCACAACCCCTGGAAGCCATTAGATTGGTAACCAGCAACTGGGACTTCGCCCTGTGTTATTAGTTTAGTAATGCTGATTTAGCGTTAGTAGTGAAAAGTCTGTAGAAACACATGACTGTAATTTTAGATATGAATTGCATTCTATGCCGCCCTATAGCCACAAACAAAGGGGTATGCAGCATTTCAAAAATGTTCAAATGTGTGCGAAATCAGTCCCTAAGCTTCCACAGTACTTAACGTAAATTATTCTAAGGACAAACACACACACCCATTCCCGAGGAAGGACTCGAACCTCCGCCGGGACCAGCCGCACGGTGCACGACTGTAGCGCTTTAAACCGCTCGGTTAATCCCGCGCGGCTATGCAGCATTTTACCAATACTTTTTAACATTTATTTCGAAGAGGTAATTCGGAAATAGAAAGAGATTAGGACAGCGGAATTAAGATAAACAGTGATTGCCGCTAAATTGTCTTATTGAGATGTGTACAGACATTCGCTGACCCTTGTCATCTATGACAACAGGTCCCTCAGCGTCTGTTTTGGATAGGGTCTTTTGCCATGGACGCTGTACTTTAACCAACGTGGCATACAGACAGCTTACGAACTTAGCCGTTTCGTAAATGCTCCCACTCTTGGCTCGAAAGCCAATGATCATGAGCCGGCCGCTGTGGCCGAGCGGCTCTAGGCACTTCACTCCTGAACCGCGCTGCTGCTGCGGTCGCAGGTTCGAATCCCGCCTCGGGGATGGATGTGTGTGATGTCCTTAGGTTAGTTAGTTTTAAGTAGTTCTAAGTCCAAGGGACTGATGACCTCAGTGTTGAGTCCTATAATGCTTAAAGCCATTTGAACCAATGATCATTCCCTTTCGACGTCAGATAAACCGCTCCGTTTCCGCATTCCGACAATGACTACACTGTTTTCCGCGTCCCTCCGACATTGTTTGTATACCGTCCACTGCTGTTGCTGGCACCTGCCGTCTGCGAGTGGTGATTGCACGTTGATGTCGAAAATAGGCGGCAATCAAGTCAATGTGAGTAGACCGTGTAGGTATGTTTCGAAAGAAGGTCTTAGATTACGATATCCAGTTGTAATATCTCTTTATATTCGATGAATTATTCTGATACAATTCTACCCTTGAATGACGTTTACTAATTTTCTACCTTCATACTCGCAGAATCCATACGCAAAGTAGTTTCGTACAATAGCTATGCCATGAGCGCATAATTATTCTTTCTAGTACTCTCTCTGGGGGTTGTTAGAAAAAAAGCTTCCGAGATTGCCTTCGTGCCGATTAGCATGATCATTGTTTGAAGAATTGTAATCTGAATATTGAGATTTTTGACAAAAGATAACTGATACGAAACTGTACGATTAAAAGGGAAATTATATATATATATATATATATTGCTCCTTCATACAAAAGGTGTGTAACAATTTACATTATTTGACATTTGAGAATTAATGATATTCATCGATATATTGCGTAGTTGTTAACCAGAAGGGAACTTCCGAAAGACTGGATACGAACCAGCATTTAATAATCTAAGAGCTCCATTACTTCTTCGGAAGGTTAAACTTCATCAAAGCCAAATACGTGCTTGATCTGAGGTTTCCCGACTGATTATACAACGCTCCCAAAATTACGAGGCATTTTCTTTGCACAGATTAGCAGACTGCCGCAAAGCACGAGCCTGCAGAGAAGAAGAATCATCGCCTGACTTCATTCTAAGAAGTAAAATTTCTGAATCATTTTGAATGACTGAGTCATGACTGTGTTCCCTATTATGAATGGTTGATTGCTCGAACGAATTGAGAACTCCATAACTACATAATTACATAGATAGGAGGAAAAAATTACACAGTGAAAGCCAAAAAAGCGAAACTGGTTCAAAGTGAAACTTCCTGGCAGATTAAAACTGTGTGCCAGGAAGTTTCATATCAGCGCACACTCCGCTGCAGAGTGAAAATGTCATTCTCGTTCAAAGTGGTCAAAAGTTCGAAAACAGTAGCACTCAGATGCAAAAGCGGAAGTTAAATCACGAGTAGTTACTTTCGGGTTCCTTAGGAGGCTCAAATCGACAAAAAAAAGGGGGGTAGCGGAGAGAAACGAATTTTAGTGTAATCATGAATAGGTATATCGAGCAAGGATACGTGCAAACTGAGTGTGTTTATTCGATGTATCTTAATAGATGCAGTGTTTGGAAGCTACGCAGGTACGCAGCGTCGCGGACTAATTTATGTAACGGCACGCGCCGTGTAAGCACTCGCGGCCGATAAGCTGTTTGCTCTCAGGTATGCAGAACTTCATCTGCGAAAGCAATCTGCCCGCGCGGCGCGGCCGTAACGATCCGGCCCGTGTCCCTCCAGAGAGGCCTCGCGCGAATCGGCGAATACGGAATGCGACGGGATCGCGGGGGCAATAAAACCTTTTTAAAGAACGAGAAAATGACCCTGGCGCGCACGCTTATAAGGGAGGCGCGCGAGGCGCGAGCCGGCGACGGCGCATTTAAATTTGCTTTTGTTCGCAGTTCTAAATGCAAATGACGGCACGGGGAGGGCCAGCCAGGTGTCGGCTGCCCCGGTCCTCCGGGTCCGCCAGCTCGCCTCGGCTCATTGTCCATTCTCGCCGGCGGTCGCCCGGCCGGCGCAGACCCCGCCGTCATTACCAGCGCAGGGTCTTCAGTCCGAGCCGTCGATAACACACAGCTATTCAGCGCCAAGGAGCGTGCTGAGATTTTTGTTTCAGTACTTCTGGGAAGAATGTAACAAATGAGAAACTGGAAATGTGGATTCTGCAAGAATATCTACACCCATTCTCTGCCAACCACTATGAAGTCCGGCGCGGATCCAAGGAGAAGGGGTCGTACCCCGGCCCCCCCCTCTCACCACCCCTCCACCTCCCAGCGAGGAACATTTCAGAAAAAACGTTTATATTTTTACGTATATCAACTAGCTACCTACCCTGGCTTCGCACGGGTAGCAGCATGTGTCCACGGCCGGACGACTTGTCTGCCGTAGCGTTAATCTATACTACTATATAAAGACAAGTCCCCTTTTAACGTTGTGCTCAGTTGGAAACAGACCTGGTGGTCAGTTAGGACAAGGTAACATATCGACACTCTGTAGAGCATGTTGGGTTACAACAGTGATATGTGAGCGAGCGTTATCCTGCTGGAAAGCACCCGCTGGAAAATATTCGCTGGAATCCTGTTCATGAATGGCAGCAGAACAGGTCGAATCAGCAGACTGACGTACACATTTGCAGACATGGTCCATGGCATAACTACGAGAGTGCTCGTGCTGGCATATGAAATCGCACCCCCGACCATAACTCCAGGCCCACTGTGTCCAGCACGCACACAGGTTGGCTCCAGGTCCTCAATTGGCCTCCTCCTAACTAAAACACGGCGATCATTGGCACCGAAGCAGGACGATCTTTCATGAGAAAAGACACCAATTCTCCACCCTGCCCTCCAATAAGGTCTCTCTTGACGGCATTGAAGACGCAAATGGTCATGGTTTGGGGTCAGTGGAATGTACGGTACGGAGCGTCTGGTTCAGAGCTGTCCTTGAAGTAACTGATTTCTTAACAGTTTGTTGTGTCAACTGCTATTCAGATGGCTGCTGCAGATGCAGTACGGTGCGCCAGAGTGACACCAGTGATACACCGAAGACGACGGACTTCCCTCTCGGTAGTGCCGCGTACGGAGCCCCGCCTTCTTGAGACCGCATATTCCGGTGACCACTGCTGCCAGCAATCAAATAGAGTGGCTACATTCCTGCCAAGTCTTTCTGCAACATCGCAGAAGGAACATCCAGCTTGTCGTAGTCCTAGAGGACGACCTTATTCAGATTCAGTGAGGTACTGACAATGGCATCTTTGTCGTCTTAAAGGCGTTTTTAACTAACATCAACCCACTGCGTCGAATCTCGAGGGCAACAAACGCTTACGACCGTTACAGCGCTTATTTAAAGCAAAGCTGATTAGCATCCTCACAGCGACGCTACCAGCACCACTCTTATGCGACTGGTGCGAAATCTGAGTAGGCATTGTCTTTCAGATGTAACATCACGCCTACCAGCTTTACGTCGCACAACTCCTTCTTCAAGCTGTGATTTTTTTTCCGTCAGTGTATTTTATACGTATTTACTTTTTTGATCTTCGCATCGTACGCTTTGAAAATTGTACCAACAGAAATGAGAGTTGCTCTGAAATTATTTGTGTTTTAATGTATTCCGGTCCATTTTCAGATTCCAATACTAAACGCAATAGCAGCTGCGAATTTAATCTCCTGTTGACAATTTATTCAATGCCTAACTCCCAGAAGCTATGGAAAAGTCTGAGTTGCCGTTCTTCATGCATTCCAAGAAATTATTTTTCACTATCGGTTTGAGTGCGAATCACCGCTATTTGGAATCTCGGGACTGTTCTCCTACCGTGGTAACGGTATTTTGTGACTGAACAAATTCTGAAATAAAAGAGTCTCTTGAAGACGGAAATTAGTTGGGAGTTAGCGTAGCTATTGTAGTCGACGGCCACTACAGGCTGTAACAAATATGTACGGCGCAAATTATAGGACACATTCTTCACACGCAGACGAAGAACTTATATGAAATGGGACGGGAAACGCTTTGTTTCCATGTTACAACTCATTTTCTCCAACCCATTAATCATGGGAAACGCACACGAACTGAACGCACAAGCATACCTCATGCAACTCCTTCTCACAAGAGATGTTCAGTGTGCCCTCCGTGGTCACTGATACGTGCCTCGAGCCGCCGTCATAGTGAATCTCGGATGCGCTGATGTATCTCTGAGGTATTCTGTGTAGTTCGCAGCCTTCCGTAACCCGGGTACGGAGAATCAGAACATCTTGTACTGGGGTTCCATACACAAGCGCTTTCAAATGCCCCCACAAAATAAAAGTCCAGTGGGCTTAGGTCCGGAAAGCGCGGAGGCCACGCACTTGGTCGATCTCTGCGTATCCACCCGTCACTGAGTCTGTTATTTACAAGCCGACGGACGTTAACACTATAACGAGGAGGTGCTCCATCGTGCATGACGCCCATATTTTGTCGCACAGCTAAAGGCACACCTAACAGGTCACGTAGATCTCAATTCGAAATTATGATAACTTTGTCTGTTGAGCCTGGGTGGAAGAAAGTGAGGCCCTACCAATAGTGACCACCAATGCCGGCGCAAACTTTGACACAAAATCTTTGTTGATGACAACCTTCAACAGTTGAGTGAGAATTGACGTATGACGTACTTGCCGATTGTGAAAATTTGCAATCCAATCTCGTTGAAACTCGTTGGAGGAAATGAATAATAACATGCAACCAAAGCGTTTCGAGACAAATGTTTAATAATTTCTTCGTCTAGGTATGAGGATGTGTCCTGCAGTTTGTGCCATACATTTCTGTTACACTCTTTGTATCTACCAGCACCTTCAGTGAACTATTCGAATTCTGTCGACGCTGATCTTTGAGTTCTAACTCGACAGCCTTTACTATTGAGGGATGAACGGTGACTGAGTACCACGCCGTTTAATCCAAGAACAGAAAGCTTTGCGTTTGGAACTACCGTAATCGGTGACTAAACGTTGCTATATACCACGAGACGAGGCGGCAATTGTAGGCCTGTGTCTTACCATTCTTGTTGGTTCAAAAAAATTGAAGAAGTAGAATTTGAAGTACAAAGAGTCTTTCTGTGGTTGAAAATGGACTCGCTTGAACATATGAAAGTAACGGCAGGTTCGTATGGTGGCGTATGCTTTATCGTAAAAACCCTAGAAACGTGTTCAAAATCAGCTGGTGCGAGGTTATCTCCCATGACAAAAAATGCTCTTGTTACCACACCTGGAAAAAATTGATACTCGTACGGACATTCCTTACAACCGCCCACTTCAAATACTTCCCAATCCATGTTACATGGCACGTCTGGTGTGATACGCCTTGTTAAAAGTAAAAGGAACCAACGGTGGGCGCTGAATGCGGCGCTGTCCAGTGCAGGAATACCTTTGAGAAAGTGGTCTAGGAGGATACATCAGCTCATAAACCTTCGAAACGTGTACTCTAAAACAAGTATAAATCTGGCTTTTAGGAAAAACATGAATTATATTACTTTATCCAAACTAGCACTGTTCTTTGTATATTGAATGTTGAATGCGCCACAGTTTACGTATTGTTACCATTATCTGCACCAGTAGTCACCAAACGAAGTAGCGCAGCGCTTAAAACGCTCGATTTACGTCTGGTGATCCCGATTCAGATGTGCTGTAACTCTGCTAAAACGCTTTAGGCGAATTCTTATTCCATGGCTGATTCTTTTCCCCTCCTCGAGTACCCTCGTCACAGCGCGTCCTTTAATAAATGGGGTTATCCTTTCACCGAAATCATTTTTGTTGCGTGATATTCGCGCCTTGTACTGAGCACAACATTCGAAAGTACTATTCTTGTCACCTTCCTGGTCCAGTCGCATCAGTACTTCGTCTGTCACGATCTGTACATCTATGAAGCTATTTTTTTTTCAACCTCTGATCGATCGCAGAATTGAAACCATAGCGAAAATCTGGCGAAGCAGATGTGTTGCGCAGTGTCTCTTGTACCCCCGTCTATCGCGTCGCTCTTCTTAGTTCAGAACGCACAGTAAGCACGCAAGGATGCCTAGAAAATAGTGTCTCCCGACAAGTGTGAAATGAATGTTGGAACGTTTCGCCTGATTTCATGCACCCCACATAACACATCTGTCATGCATTTCCCTCTCCGTGACAATTCTCGGCCGCACACCAATGTTAGTGTAACGAAGAAGGTTCTGCAGCGGTTTCGATGGGAAGTGTTTGATCACCTACCATACAGTCCAGACTTGGCTCCCTCTGATTTGCATCTCTTCGTTCACATAAACTACTGGCTATGAGGACAGTATTTTGGCACAGCTGCAGACCAGCGAAGGGTATTGGTGGCAATAACAGGTTGCTGCATTTAATGACGAGAGTATTGGAAAGTTGGTGCCACGCTACGACAAATGTCTAAGTCGCACCGGTGACTATGTAGAGAAGTACCTGTAAGGTGTAGCTAAGTGTTGCTAATAAAACATTTTTGATTTTCGCTATGGTTTCCATTTCGCGACCGACCAGGGGCTGAAAAAATAATAGCCGTCGTAGCTATGTACTCAGCAAGACATTTTACAGTGCATGCGGAGTGCAGGTAGTGCCAATATTACTGATTTTCTGCCCTGTTCCATTTGAAAATAGAGCGAGAGAAAAACTGCTGTCTCTACGCACCCTAATCTCTCTAATCTTGTCCTCACAATTCCTACGCAACATATACGGTCGCACAGTCTTCTGGAAAAACACGTTCTCTAAAATTAGCTATTGATGTTTTGCGAGAACTAGGTCTTTCTACCGAAGACTCCCTTTCAATGTCCCCGAACATTCCTGTCACATTTTAGTGAGGGCTGTACCGTCCTCTTACGATTCTAGTAATGCGTCTCTGAATTGGATATCCGTTCTCTTGCCTACTTGATAAGGACCCCATGCGATTTCTTGTTCAGACAAGCTGCATTTTCCGTGAACCCTACAACAAAACCTAAGTCTTCCATTCGCCTACTCTGATAACTCTCAGATCTGTTGCGGCGTTCAAACATTGCTTCGGCAGTACCCTCAAGAGTCGAGACATTAATCTCTGACCTAATAATCTTAGCTCTTTATTTGTATTTCGAGCTTTGCTTTGCTCAAAAGGGGCAACAGACTATAGGTTCCTGGTGTTTTCCGTTCCCTATCTGTGTTACACTAGTCAAAACTAATAGTTTTCTTGATGGTACAATACAGAACAGGAAAAACGAGGCAGGTAATTTTATATTTCTCTTGCTCTACACTTACTTGATGTCGCTCATTACCGGACAGTTGCGAGATTCTCCCTCAGCCAGGCTTCGCATCGTTCACAGGAGAGCGCGGGAGACACCGGCAAGCCGACGAAAAACACGTAATTTTCTTTTGTACCGTACATAATTCCAAAGACTCCTCTTTAATGGAGGAAAAGAGACAAAGACGTCACGTAATTTAGAAGGTAACAATGGCGGGCACGTGTTTGACGGATATGTGTAGCAAATTCGTAATTCGTGCCGGGTTTTGTACGACCATCAGGGCTATCCGGGACCGGTTTTTAATTCCATTGTCGAAAAATTACTGAAAAAGCTGGTATATCCCGAGGCGCGGCTATCGGAAGTAAAGAGCGGCAGGTGGAAGTGGGGGGGGGGGGGGGGGGGGGACCGTGAAAGAGCGTTAAGCACAAGAGCATTACGTCTGCGTGACAACATAATCTCCCGCTACAATGGAGTCGTCCGGGCCGGGCGTCCCGCCTAGAGTCGACACCATGACCGCCCAAAACGAGACTCCGGTATTGTGCCTATACAGATAATGGAAATATGTGAAGGCAGCACTTGAGAAACTGATGTAACATTGCCAGAATATACAAGTTATGGTGCCACAAGCGTTCGTATTTTGCACGGTCAGTACATGTTAATACAGCAATCTGTACACCTGGAGGACAAAAAGGAAAATAACTCTTGGGCTACGTACAAGTCATCAGCGCAAAAGAGATTCACTCAGTCGCCTAGTTTAATAGCGCCATCCACCTCTACCGTTTATTAAATTTTTAATTTCTACATACGGCGAAAAACTTTTAACACGTAACATCTTAACACAAGAAATCAGCTGACGCGAAATATTACTTAGGTCCAGGCAAAATACTATGCAATTTGTTACATTTTTTTCTTTAAAGGCAAAACAGATATTAATTTATACGGAAAGATTTAGCTTCTCGGATAAGCAAATGTAAATGCTCTCTGCAGACTCTAACAACCCTACCACAACAAAGGTCAGCATTTAATAACGATTGTGGTGTTGCTCACGCTGCATTATCGGGCAACAAGTCATATTATGTGGCAGGTGTCATTAGAGCACAGTTAATAAAGTCATTTCATGTAATAATAAAAAAACTAGGCACTCATCTTTTTGTGTTTCCCACGCTGGTCTCGTATTATCATGGCTCAATCGTTGAAAATCTAGGTGGTTATGGTTCCAAGCTCGGATGCAAAGAGGCCTAGGTTTTATTCTGCTATATTCAAAAGTTTTGTAGATGCGCTTCACAAATCATTCTTGAAGATTACACTTTTGCAGGACAATTGTTATGTAAAAAAAAGCAATCAGCACTCCGAATTTAAGTTACACTTCCTTTTAATTGCAATATCACGTGACACACTAAACATAACTTCACAATACAAAACATACTTGAAAACATCTTCCTCACAGTCACTGTTAAAGTTCACATTTTATAAGCGGACTACAATACGCGTCTTTCCTACATGACGTCCAAGACTTGACTTTTTCAAGGTCCGACTCTCTAACAAGTTAACAACCAACTAATAATCGCTTACGCGCCCAAAAATCAGAGTTACAAGTACGTCAAAGATCATAGCGACAAAAGAAAGAATACACATAAGAATAATATCATTGCAATATAAACATATCGATGTATCACAAATGAAATCAAATCTGAATGTTGTCTCAGAAATATGTTAAGTAGTTAACAGAAACACAGTAGAATATTACTGGTATCGAGAGGTTCAGATGAGGTGCCGTAATGGTTACGTAATTCAAGTACCATTACAAGACGCAATGTCACAGAGATTTATCGGTTTATTTATTTTTGCTGCACACAACTAGTAAACAAGCGTTGCTACTGCTGTTTTACATTTTGTCTTTGGGGACTGCCATAGCCAAAACATCCCAATAGTTTTCGAATTCGATGTTGAGTGTGTTGAATTCGGTGAATTTTGTGTCGAAATCATTGAGTTTTGTGTCTAAATTGTTTTGTGTTATGGCTTTTTTTACTTATTTCTGCATTTATTTCACTTGGCACGATTCAAAAGTAATTTTGTTTTAAGAAGTTATTCACGAAAGAAAGTTTCGAACTACAGAACAGTCAACTATAAATTTGAAAACTATTTAAATAACCAATATTATAATCTTAACATGCTAAATTTCAAGTTTCTGAAAATATATAATGCTCTCAAAATTAATTTACTATTTATAAAATTATTGTAATTAAAAAGTTTATGTTTCTAGAAGCAAGCACGCTAATTCTTAGTTTGCATTCTTAGTTTGACACTGTCTTCAGCACGTAAACACGACTGGTGTGTCATTTTGACTTGTAAAAGTGTTATGTCTTACCTCAGAATTGTAGTTTTGTTCTACAGACATGGCGTGATAATCCTTATGGAAAGCTAAGCCGGCGTGAATAAATGAATAATCAAAAATACAAGTGTTTCAATCACTACATAACAGACCATATCTTGCACAACGAGTTGAAAGCAAAGGAGAAAGATAAGGAAAATCGTAATTCATTTGCAATTATTGTTCCTGTTCTTAATTACATAGTTCAATAATGGTGAAAACCTAACCTAAAATGCACTTACTGTGACGTTCATTATGGCTTATTGATGTAGGAAGAAATATTACAAATGTGTTGCTCGTCTGAGATTAAACATTACAATTGTTTGCGTTTTGGGAAGATGAATCGCAAGCGACACCTTTCAAATGGTGCGAAAGTAAACTTTCTGTATCGATGTATAAGTTAAAATTCACACAAGTTTTTATTTTCATTCATCCAAAAGATATAGATTTATGAAATCGGATGGATATTTTTGAAACACCTAGTTTATCACTCGTCTTCCTCTGTGCTTCATTCCAAGTCTTAGCACCGTTTCCAATAGCTTCTGTCTCGCTCGATACAGTGCACAGAGTAACGGAAATACGACACGCGCATTTCGACAGTGAAGCTACACTGACGCGCCAAAGAAACTGGTATAGGCATGCGTATTCAAATACAGATATTTGTAAACAGGCAGAATACGACGCTGCGATCGGTAGCGCCTACTCGTAAATCAACAAGTGTGTGGCGCAGTTGTTAGATCGGTTACTGCTGCTACAATGGTAGGTTATCAAGATTTGAGTGAGTTTGAACGTGGTTTTATACACTCCTGGAAATTGAAATAAGAACACCGTGAATTCATTGTCCCAGGAAGGGGAAACTTTATTGACACATTCCTGGGGTCAGATACATCACATGATCACACTGACAGAACCACAGGCACATAGACACAGGCAACAGAGCATGCACAATGTCGGCACTAGTACAGTGTATATCCACCTTTCGCAGCAATGCAGGCTGCTATTCTCGTATGGAGACGATCGTAGAGATGCTGGATGTAGTCCTGTGTAATAGCTTGCCATGCCATTTCCACCTGGCGCCTCAGTTGGACCAGCGTTCGTGCTGGACGTGCAGACTGCGTGAGACGACGCTTCATCCAGTCCCAAACATGCTCAATGGGGGACAGATCCGGAGATCTTGCTGGCCAGGGTAGTTGACTTACACCTTCTAGAGCACGTTGGGTGGCACGGGATACATGCGGACGTGCATTGTCCTGTTGGAACAGCAAGTTCCCTTGCCGGTCTAGGAATGGTAGAACGATGTGTTCGATGATGGTTTGGATGTACCGTGCACTATTCAGTGTCCCCTCGACGATCACCAGTGGTGTACGGCCAGTGTAGGAGATCGCTCCCCACACCATGATGCCGGGTGTTGGCCCTGTGTGCCTCGGTCGTATGCAGTCCTGATTGTGGCGCTCACCTGCACGGCGCCAAACAAGCATACGACCATCATTGGCACCAAGGCAGAAGCGACTCTCATCGCTGAAGACGACACGTCTCCATTCGTCCCTCCATTCACGCCTGTCGCGACACCACTGGAGGCGGGCTGCACGATGTTGGGGCGTGAGCGGAACACGGCCTAACGGTGTGCGGGACCGTAGCCCAGCTTCATGGAGACGGTTGCGAATGGTCCTCGCCGATACCCCAGGAGCAACAGTGTCCCTAATTTGCTGGGAAGTGGCGGTGCGGTCCCCTACGGCACTGCGTAGGATCCTACGGTCTTGTCGTGCATCCGTGCGTCGCTGCGGTCCGGTCCCAGGTCGACGGGCACGTGCACCTTCCGCCGACCACTGGCGACAACATCGATGTACTGTGGAGACCTCACGCCCCCCGTGTTGAGCAATTCGGCGGTACGTCCACCCGGCCTCCCGCATGCCCACTATACGCCCTCGCTCAAAGTCCGTCAACTGCACATACGGTCCACGTCCACGCTGTCGCGGCATGCTACCAGTGTTAAAGACTGCGATGGAGCTCCGTATGCCACGGCAAACTGGCTGACACTGACGGCGGCGGTGCACAAATGCTGCGCAGCTAGCGTCATTCGACGGCCAACACCGCGGTTCCTGGTGTGTCCGCTGTGCCGTGCGTGTGATCATTGCTTGTACAGCCCTCTCGCAGTGTCCGGAGCAAGTATGGTGGGTCTGACACACCGGTGTCAATGTGTTCTTTTTTCCATTTCCAGGAGTGTAGTTGGCGCACGAGTGATGGGACACAGCATCTCCGAGGTACCTGTGATGGGACACAGCATCTCCGAGGTACCTAAGAAGTGGAGATTTTTCCGTACAATCATTTCACGAGTGTACCGTGAACATACCAGGAATCCGGTAAAACACCAAAACTCCGACATCGTTGCGCCGGAAAAAGATCCTGCAAGAACGGGACCAACGACGAATGAAGAGAACGTCACAGAAGTGCAAACCTTCCGCAAATTGCTGCAGATTTCAGTCATGGGCCATCAAAAAGTGTAGGCGTGAGAAGCATTCAACAAAACATCATCCACACGGGCTTTCGGAGCCGAAGGCCCACTCATGTACCCTTGATGACTGCACGACACAAACCTTTCGCTTCGGCCGGGCCCGTCAACACCGACATCGGTGACTGGAAACATGTTACCTGCTCGGACGAGTCTCGTTTCAAATTGTATGGAGCAGATGGACGTGTACGGGTATGGAGACAACCTATTGAATCCATGGACCCTGTATGTCAGCAGGGGACCGTTCAAGCTGGTGGAGGCTCAACAGTGGTGTGGGGCGTGTGCAGTTGGAGTGATATGGCACCCCTGATACGTCTAGATACGACTCTGACAAGTGACACGTACGTATGCGTCCTGTCTGATCACCTGCATCCATTCGTGTCCATTGTCCATTCCGACGGACTTTGGTAAAAATGAAATGAAATGAGCATATGGCATTGGAGACCGCGAGGCACCATTCGGGGAAGTTCGGCCGCTTTTTCATCGACTCCACATTGGGCGACTTGCGCGCCGGTGATGAGGATCAAATGATGACGAGGACAACATAGCACCCAGTCCACGAGCGGAGAAAATCTCCAACCCAGCCGGAAATCGAGCCCGGGCCCGCTGCACGGGACGCAAGCACGTTACCACCCAGATAAGCAGGCGGACGGACTTGGGCAATTCCAGCACGACAATGCGACATCCCACACGTCCAGAATTGCTACAGAGTGGCTCCAGGAACACTCTTCTGAGTTTACACACTTCCGCTGGTCACCAAACTCCCCAGACATGAACATTATTGAGCATATCTGGGATGACTTGCAAAATGCTGTTCAGAAGAGATCCCCTTCCCCTCGTGCTCTAACAGATTTATGGACAGCCCTGCAGGATTCATGGTGTCAATTCCCTCCAGCACTACTTCAGACATTAGTCGAGTCCATTTGTGATGGCCCGCATCTCGTGGTCGTGCGGTAGCGTTCTCGCTTCCCGCGCCCGGGTTCCCGGGTTCGATTCCCGGCGGGGTCAGGGATTTTCTCTGCCTCGTGATGGCTGGGTGTTGTGTGCTGTCCTTAGGTTAGTTAGGTTTAAGTAGTTCTAAGTTCTAGGGGACTGATGACCATAGATGTTAAGTCCCATAGTGCTCAGAGCCATTTTTTTCCATTTGTGATGACCACAACCCACCGGAAAAATAATTATCAAAATCTGAACTGAGAAGTCATCCAAAATTCTAGTTGGAAAACCACACTCTTTGTTATACTTCTCAATTGGTCACGATCCCACTTTGTTTATGAACTGAAAACTCTAATATTCACGAGAAACTGCTCTGAAATTAACCTGAACCGACAAAATTGTGTATATATTCTCTGAAACTTCAGAAACATCTAAGACAATATCTGAAAGGAATTAGAAAAAGTGACAAAATTTCGTGAATCATACGCAATACTGTTAATAACTGCATGAACCCTGGGGGTGTTTCACCATACATCTACCCACTTTTGAGTATAACCAGTGTCTCTTAATACTACGACTCGTAGCAATACAATATCAAAAACTTTTATTACTGGGTAAACAGTCCCTACGTGATTTGACAGCTGACATTTATAATTCACGCTCACGTCAGAAAATGCACCAATACGGGAATAGCAGCTTTTACGTTATTGGTCAGAACGCAAGCAATTATGGCGGTCGCCGTACTTTTCGCGCGACGCCATATTTTGCTACAAAATACTCTTATTAGTCACTGTCATATATCTAGTCTCATAACAACACATAAAACTACATAAAATAACAACAATAATATTGACATACAAGGAGAATTAGTTCTAATGAGAGGAAGAAGTTTATATTTACTGGTATTTCAACAATGACTACCAGGCAACTTTTAATTCACTGATAGTAATTTTATTTTCGTTAGCAGAAAACAAACAAACTAAACAAAGAATTTATTTGAACAGAGTCTGTAATTCTTATACTTTTAATAGAGAGCGAAAGTTTCTAGGTCAGGGGATAGCGTTCGGCGAAATCTCTTAACTTTTTGTTGCATACAAAGCGTTGCGTTGGGCAGCACGATGTCGGCGGGTTACGATGATGAGAGCAGGATACAGGCAGTTCCGCTGGTTAATCTTCTCCGGCGAAACGCAAATAAAGTTCCGGCACAGCTGTTTCATTAATCCCGTGGTGATTAACAAACCACAAGACGCCAGTATACGACCGTTGTTGACATGTCCTCTCTTTCACAGTACATTACGTAGACATCGCTCGTTTTTACACTTCATGCACTGTCCGTGACGCTATCGTCCATAATTACACAGTTCGTCACATTCATATAGTCTTAGCCACAAATACACGGTTCATAGAATTTTTCTTGTGTGTGAAGCAAACCGTAAACAATGTCCACTCTGTTCTCGCATTTCAAACTTCGCAACGCCACTGAAAGTCATTTATATTGCACAGTTAATTAAAGTCTTCACTTTCACGGCTTGATAGAATGTGAGTTCGCTGGCGATGGCATTACATACCGCAGTGGTAAAGAGAATTAACAATCTGATAGTTCGGTATCACTATCCATACAATTACGTATGCTTTTCATAAAACACTACTATTTTTCCGCGCACGCTTCACAGACACACCATCCACCATCCCCTCTACTACACAACAACCTTTCGACTATCGATATCGCCGGCCAGTGTGGCCGAGCGGTTCTAGGCGCTTCAGTCTGGAACCGCGCGACCGCTACGGTCGCAGGTTCGAATCCTGCCTCGGGCATGGATGTGTGTGATGTCCTTAGGTTAGTTAGTTTTAAGCAGTTCTAAGTTCTAGGGGACTGATGACCTCAGATGTTAAGTCCCATAGTGCTCAGAGCCATTTGAACCATTTGAACTATCGATATCACTATCGCTGCCCCTGTCTATAGATGTTATATCGTTATCGTAAATTACATAAATCTTTATAAATGCTATCGACTGCATTTTTCACAATTCCAAAAGAGAACTTTACAAACTTTACCACAGGTACAAAGCAAGAAACATATTTATCCATTGGCAAACGAAATAATCACAATTACATCTTTACATTTAAAAACCACAGTAGAATGTTACATAATCACAATTAGAAATGCCCATATGAACAAAAGAAAAAGAATAGACAACTAAAGAAAATCACGAAAAAAAATTTGTATGCGTAATTAGCAATGCCTTCACACATTCCATGTCGTGTTGCGACACTTAAGCGTGCTCGAGGGGGTCCTCGACGATATTAGGCAGGTGTGGCAGTGTCTTTGGCTCTTCAGTGTAAATCACAATAACTCTGTGCCGTTCGATACGAAGGTACCTAATGTAGAGGGTGACAGGGTTAAACACACGAAATATAAAATGTCGTAACTTGAAACCTATGTATGTATGTATTGAACTGGGGACCTAGAAGCGACGTAGCCCTCAGTGGTACACAACCCCACAACAGTCTACACCAGTCCACTCACCCCACCGCCGCCCCACACCGAACCCATGGTTATTGTGCGGTTCGGCCCCCAGTGGACCTCGCCGACATAGTGTAACTGAGGCGGAATAAGGGGAACCACCCCGCATTCACCGAGGCAGATAGAAAACCGCCTTAAAAACCATCCACAGGCCGGCCGGCACACCGGACCTCGCCACTAACCCGCCGGGCGGATTCCCCGCACGCCTTCCCGCTCGGGAAGCAGTGCTTAGACCGCACGACTAGCCGGGCGAGCTACTTGAAACATAACAGAGATACTTATTGGCGATTTGCTGCTTCAAGCGTGCTAACTCATAGTGTTTTCTGTGTTTGCTTGCCGCGAATGGTACAGCGTGTGCATGCGCATAACTGCTTTGATCACGTAAACGAACGTCGGTAGCAACTTGGACCCGACAGCAGAAGGAGTTCTGTGTGCTTCCTCTCACGTAGCTGAAGTCAGTTATAGTTGAAGTCTGTTACACTGGTACAACGTAGTTTTCGGAATGAATATGGACTGCGTCAACTGACGATGTTGTCACTTGCGTAATAATCGGGAACTGAGTTTCGCTTTCGCTGTCCGTTCACTACGCCAAGCACTCATTTCCTGAGGCTGCTGTTGAAATACTCCGCACGTCCTTCCAGCGAAGCCGTCGGAAGTCAGTACGACAGTATACGATGTCGTCCATAAAACGTTGCGCCAACGGGCGTACAAACTTTGTTACAAAATCAGGCCTGATGGCAGGTCGCGACCGAAGGTATTCTCGGAAACAATTCCGGCAGAAACAGATTACGCCATTTGATATTTACTGTGGAGGTTTATCAAGAACCAAGTATTACAGCCACCGGTTTGTGATCCACCACACCTGCGCCATCGCACTCGTGTAACTATTGCAAATATTATGCCTGCAACGCTGCAAAACACTTGTAGATGAGTGGTATACAGATTAGATGTCTGTCACGCCACTAATGGTGTGCATATCGAGGTTTATTAGGTATGCAAAAAGAAATTTTGAGTTTACATACTTGTAGAAAACATACCGTCAATAAATACCTCAATTACTTCTCAAGGTATTACATTTTATATTATTATATGTTTAACCACGATACCCTGTACTTCGACAACAGAAGAAATATTCAACACCAAATGGTTGTAGAATGTATGCTAACGTACTCGTTTAAATTTCGAACACTCTCGACGCGTACTTCACAGCGGTGTTTGTCTGTTAGTTAGGTACTCTTCAATGGAGTAGGTTCAGTGTCTGCTGACGATACCACACCGGTTTATTACTTAAAGGGCAGCTCTTTGCAACATAGTAAAGCCCCAAATTAGGCTTCCTTACAAATGTGAAGCGAATGATAATAGCCAATTCTTATCAGTTCTAATGTGCTGATCGCGAATATCACAAAGACAATTCAAAATTAGCTATAGTTTTTAGTTTACACAGTTTTTTTTACGGTGAGATAATTATATACGCATTTTTATGTGAAGTTTAAAATCAAATATTATAATGGTTTATCAAAGTCATAATAACTAGTAACAATGCATTATATTATTGTTCCTGGTCTTACTTGTGTGCAATATTTTGGATATAAATATTTTGATACCAATTTTAGTGATCTTTTTGTCTCCCTCCTCTTCAAGTTCAGTGACTTTATTAATGCATGTAATAATGGTGACTTGAAAGCGGCTGCACTGCTATTTGGTATGCAGTTCGGGTGTACTAAATATTGCTGCTTTCTCTGTGAATGGGATAGCCGAGCTCGTGCATCTCACTGCAGTAAACATGAATGGCCCACCAGAAAATCTCTTCAACCAGGTATAAAGAACATTAAGAGTGAACCTCTAGTAGACCCTCTAAAGATTCGGCTGCCGCCCTTGCACATCAAGTTTAGTTTCATGAAAAAATTTTCGAACGGACTGAACGTAGATGGTGACGCGTTTAAGTACTTAAGGCAAAAATTCCCTTACTTAAGTGATGCGAAAGTAAAGGAGGGCATCTTTGTATGCCCACAGATTCGAGAGCTTTGCGGAGACCATACCTTTGATGGAGTCATACAAGGTGATGAGAAGTATGTATGGGAATGTTTTAAGACAGTCTGTTAACAGTTCTTAGGGAAGAAACGAGCAATAAATTACAAGGAGGTTGTAAATAACATGTTGTGATCTCATGAAAAACTTGGTTGCAAAATGTCATTGACAAAGCGTTTCTTACATAGTCATCTTGACTTCTTCCCCAAAGATTGTGGTGCAGTAAGTGATGAACATGGGGAGCGATTTCATCAAGATATTGCCACACTTGAGAAGAGGTATGCCGGAAAGTGGAGCCCTTCTATTTTAGCAGATTACTGCTGTACTGTCATAAGGGATGTTCCCAAGTATGTGTATAAATGTCAAGCCAAGCGAAAACGGTCATCTTCTGAATTTATCTCCGAACAAAATATGTAATTGTATATACTGTACATACGGACATTTAACATTTTTAATCCTTTATATACAATTGTGACCAGTTAATTTATATATTTTCTTTTGTGCTTTACATAGTTCTGGTACAAAATAGACTTATAAAGTATTTTATTCATGTAATATTATCTTCATTTTTTCTTAATATTTTACTTTTGTACTTCCAGAATGGCACTGAAATTTATCAATGCATAACAAATAACATAATTCAATTAATTATTCATTTAAAATTTGTTATGATGAATCTTGGAACAAGAATGTGTAGTTAGTTAGTTACCTATTTATACGAAAACGTAGATTACTTTTTTAAAGAAAAAAATACTAGAGCTAAATATTTATGAAGATGATGATTTTGTATCATTTTATACGAAAATAAAACAACTAACTCAAAATCATTCAATTTACACACTTTCACTTCAAATTTGTTGTTTAGTGTTATTATAAATTAAGCATCTGAAAATTATGAGTGAGTATGTTATTACTATCATTAGAGCGTTTCGAATGTTTTCACTTGCTGTTACTTTTATCTGCGTGAAAAAAACCAGTTGCACCTCCTTTCCAAGGCTTGTGTGATACAAGAGGAAACTGTCTTGTTATTTCACACAGCGTCTGATTAGCTAGGAAGCACTAGAGTATCGAGGCCTCTGAGCACAGAAGCAGTTGTGTGGCGTCTGTCACACAATGTTGGCAGCATTCACCTCTAAGCACTGTGGACGACGCTACGGAGAGAAGGTGAAAACGGCCTTTACGAACGGCTTTTAGAAGCAGATCGAAAATATTAATGGGAAAATTATAGCGTCAGCAGCTTCTGTGCGGCGTCTTTACGCCAAGTCGCCCGCTATCACAGACTTCTCCCTAATGGACAGGTTAATGGAACTATGAGGAATCGATGGAGCATAGTGCAGTCATCTCTTTGGCAGCCGGCGGCCCAAGTACTTTAATAAGAAATGGGGGAAGCCTGCGATTGACCCCAGGCGCCACCCCATCACTTCCACAGAATCTGTTGTTGTTGCTCGCGGGGGTGTGAAGTCTGGAAAAACAACCAATCTCTTCCCGCTTCTAGATGAATTAAAGGAGCGTCTTATTAAAATCTCGCCCGTCACGACGCCAGTGATCGCTTCGTCAACCTTCTCAAAACAGAGCAGCAACGAATTAAAAAAAGGAAAAAAATGCTATCAGCCATTATTCGCGCATCATTCCCGCGTAAGAAGCGTTCCTGGAAAAATCCATTAATTCTGAATCAAGACAACACCTTTGTCTGTACGTCCATCGAAAATCTCCTACGTTTGAGGAAATTATAAGAAAATGATGCTGTATAGAAATCTTACATGTTCAGAATCATTACACAGGATCCTCTAATCTAAAATTATTGTCAGTCAAAATCACACGTTATACTCGGACCACCCTCGGAAACGTTATTTACAAGTTACGTAGGAGTCATGAAAATTCAATCAGATCGAATCTGTTCCTGATTATCTTGGTGATGGATGTGGTAGTGGTGATGACGATGATGATGATGATGATGATGATGATGAACACCGTTATTCAAGATGAGCCACAAATGTTCTGGCAAATTTCACTTTTTGATGAAGACACCAGTTTACTAGAATCATCATATTATAACTGGAAGTTGTATTTATTGACAGGCACATAGGAGGTGTGATCAAAAAGTAACGGGAATTTTCGTTTTTCTCAAAGACACCTTATTTATTCATCAACATCCCCTTCACAGTGATCTCCTTCAGATATAACACACTAGTGCTAGCGGTTTTTCCAATCTGTTCAGAGGTGGTTTTCCAAGCTCGTTTAGGCAAATGCTGGTTTTGTCCCCAATCTACGTGTAAAAAAAATACATTAGGTATAGTGTTAAAATACGATATCACAACAAAGTTTACACGACTCACGGGCAGATAGCACACACTTATTCCCTCCCTCAGGTTACCTACCGACTATAGTTCGAGGAAGGGCATCCAGCTACAAAAATTAACAAAATAGGTTTGTTGAACCATGTAAACAGCGGGCCTCGTACTACGGGATTAACGTTATGAAAGAGGGAGATCTCTACGCAATGATTAATTCTTGAAACTTTCTGGCAGATTAAAACTGTCTCTCCACAATATCTTTTCTTCCAGGAGTGATAGTCACGCAAATTTCGCAGGAGAACTGCTGCGAAGTTTGGAAAGTAGAAGAGGATGTACTGTCGGAAGTAACTCTGTGAGGACGGGTTCTGAGTCGTGCTTGGGTAGCCCAGTTGGTAGAGAACTCGCTCGTGAAGGGCAAAGGTCCCGAGTTCGAGTCTCGGTCCGGAACATGGTTTTAATCTGCCGCGAAGTTTCATATCAGCGCAAACCCCGCCGCAGAGTGAGGATTTCATTAATGAATTCTTGTTCCAATACTCCGTCTGAAAATCGCCCAGTTACCGTCAAAGAATACAGAGCAATGTTCAGCACACCACAAGGATTTCTTTCATTTCCTCTGATAAAACATCTTTCCATGACAACCTCATTGATTGTTGCACTAGTGTAATAACATTCAGTAATTTTCTCTTCTGGCTGTCCAAGACATCTTTCCCTAATTACACACATTCATAACGGCATACCGCATAAAATATGACACGGACAAATACTTTTTTATCTTGAATTGCGTGTGACATATTCAAGTTTTTGTATACATACATCTATCACTTTGTTTGTTACAGGGCCCAGTGATGTAATAGCAGAATCGAACACTATTTGTAAACAACACGTACTCAAATCAGAAGAAATCCCTATGTGTCCTCTGGTATCACGAGACACAGTCACCAAAAACAGTCCAAAGAAAATTCCGGACGGCATAGCGTAAACAGCCACCAGAGGTTAAAAGCATACAGGTGTGATATGCGAAGTTTAAGGAAACAGGGAGCGTCTTTGATGTCTCTGCAACAGGCAGGCCTGAACGTAGTGCGCATACAGTACAGACCGTGAGAGGCGGCTTTGTGAGAAGTCTCGAACAGCCAGTCCGCAGAGCCTCGCGTGAGTTGCAGAATCCGCAGACATCAGTGTAGCGCATCCCGCATAAACAACTTCTCTACGTCGTGCATTCCCTCCAACCAACGGATTACAGTGCTCGTTAAGACTTTGTTGTTGCCATGCTGGCTGAAAACGAGGAAAGTACTGACTATCTGAAATGCGTCCCTTCCTCAGATGAGGCCACATTTCATTTGAACGATGTTGTCAATCGACAGAATGCTAGGACCTGTGAGTCCGAGAATCCCCACGCAGTGCGTGACCGTCAGAGACAGCCCTAGACGGTCTTATACAAATTAAAAATTAATGGACATTTTTCTTCAGTGAAACGACGATCACAGCCAATACCTATCTTGATATTTTGCGTTTATTTGTCATGCCACTGATTCAGTACATTGCGGAACTTAATTTTCCAACAAGGTAGCACGCCTCCTAATTTGGTGTGGGGGGGGGGGAGGGGGTTGTAGATGTTCGCGATTACTTGGATAAAAAGATTCCAGGAAGATGGATTGAGTGTGGTGGTCCCGCCGGCCGATGTGGTCGTGCGGTTCTAGGCGCATCAGTCTGGAACCGCGTGACCCCTACGGTCGCAGGTTCGAATCCTGCCTCGGGCATGGATGTGTGTGATGTCCTTAGGTTAGTTAGGTTTAAGTAGTTCTAAGTTCTGGGGGACTGATGACCTCAGAAGTTAAGTCCCATAGTGCTCAGAGCCATTTGAACCATTTTTTGTGGTGGTCCCATTAACTGGCCTCAGTGATCACCCGACAAAACACCCCTGGATTTCTTGCTTTGGTGTTTAAGACACGGACCAGGTTTACTAAAAACCAGTGAACGACATCGCAGCATTACGGCGCAGAATACTGACGTTATAACACACACCATAACGAAATATAGACGAACACTTGGGTGGAATTGGAATATTGTCTGGATATCCTTTGGGCAACGAAAGAATGACACATCTAAATTTATTAATTGCATATGTGTGTACACAGAAACCTGAATATGTTACCCGCACTTCAAGATAAACGATGTTCGTCTGTGTGTGTCTTATTTTCTGCCTTATGCATGTCTGTAACCAGTAAAACACTACTGAGACACCCGGTATATTTGTTGTGATCCACGCCGGCCAGTGTGGCCGAGCGGTTCTAGGCGCTTCAGTCTGGAACCGCGCGACCGCTATGGTCGCAGGTTCGAATCCTGCCTCGGGCATGGATGTGTGTGATGTCCTTAGGTTAGTTAGGTTTAAGTAGTTCTGAGTTCTAGGGGACTGATGACCTCAGATGTTAAGTCCCATAGTGCTCAGAGCCATTTGAACCATTTTTTTGTTGTGATCAAAATTTCACGATCAACGTCGTTCGTAAAAAAAGTACTGTCAATACTTTATTTTCACTGTTGGTCGAAGACTTTGATAAACAGTGGAGCACTGCTAAAAAGAATATGAGAACTTGATGTGGACACAACCACGATCACCAAACATCTTCCATTTGCATGCAATAGACTCCATATTATACACAATTTCTTTTCCTTCGCCAACTTAAGATTCTCTGACGCTTCGATCACGGCAAAAGTTAAGGGATGGAACGGGAAAGGAAGATTGAGGTTTAACGTGCCGTCCACGACGAGGTAATTAGGAGACGGACCATAGACTGAGATTGGGAGAGGGAACTGGCCGTGTCCTTTCAAAGGAATCATCGAGACATTTAGCTTAGGCAATGCAGGAAAATCACGAAAAACTTAAACATGGATGGCCGGACGAGGATTTGCACCGTCGTCCTCCCGAATACGAGTTCAGTACCTTATCACTGCACCACCTCGCTCGGTGGACTGAGTTCTTTCTTGCTCACTCATCAATAAACTCACTCTGTTCTCAGTATCCTTCGAAAGCCACTTCGCGATATCTCTATCAATTAGACGTCTTCTACGTGACTTCATCTCGCAAGTGAAAATACACAATTCGTTGCATTTTCTTAATCATCAAGCTTAGTATTCATACAAAAGACAACGTGGGGTAAATGGTGATCAGAATTGATAATGATCATGATGAAGTCCCATACTTCTTTACAGAGCGTAGGGGAGCGACGCGGGAGACCCGCGCCGCCTTACTAGGGAAGGTCCTAGTGGAGGTGGTTTGCCATTGCCGTCCTCCGACCGTAATGGGGATGAATGATGATGTTGAAGACGACACAACACCCAGTCATCTCGAGGCAGGAAAAATCCCAGACCCCGCCGTGAATCGAACCCGGGACCTCGTGCTCGGGAAGCGAGAACGCTACCGCGAGACCACGAGTTGCGGACGAATTGATAATACATGGCGAAATATGTTGAAACAGCCTGTGACTGCAGACGAGGCAGGCAAGGCAACAACAACGGTGCACTTGTCGTTGCCTGGACTTGATCATGTTTGCTCCTGTGAAATAGATCTCATCTAGTGAATAGTGCTCACAGCTCCTAAGGTATGCATTTTAGAGCCAATGTTTACTTGACATTTTTTTCTTGTTTTGGTCCATACTACCTCTTCCCCAATGTTTACTTGACATTTTTTTCTTGTTTTGGTCCATACTACCTCCTCCCCAGGATACGGAAAGCAAAGAGCTAGCAGTAGAAGACGTCCAGTGTCAGAGGCATCTGAACGTTTTTCGCTTATAATGTTCGACTCGGTCGTTTCCAGACCAGGGTCCCTTAACTAAAATTGACACATTTACCCTTCTCCAGCACCCATGGAAGATTGTAAGATCATCACAGAATCACGCTGGCATGTGCCAGTGGAACGTGTGTCCTGAAGTGGATCAAGTACACTGAGATGCCAAAAGTCACGGGACGCCTCCTAATATCGTGTCGGCCTTCCTTTTGCCCGGCGTAGTGCAGGAACTCGGCGTGCCATGGATTTAACATGTCGTTGGAAGCCCCCTGCAGACATGTCGAGTCCTGCTGCCTCTATTGGCGAAAGCTTTACTGGAGGACGAACTGACCACTCTATAAAAACTAAAAGCTAAACTCCGCCCGAAAAGGCCATCAAGGCCCAACGGGACGGACCGGCCGCCGCGACATCCTCAGCCCGCAGGCGTCACTGGATGCGGACATGGAGAGGCATGTGGTCAGCACACTGCTCTCCCGGCCGTATGTCAGTTTACGAGACCGGAGCCCCTACGTCTACATCTACATCGACAGTCCACAAGCCACCGTACGGTGCGTGTCGGAGGGTGCCGTGTACAACTTGTCATTTCCCTTCCCATTGCAGGGCGAGGAAAAAACGAATGTCTTTATGTGTCCGTATGAGCCCTAATTACCGGCCGCTGTGGCCGAGTGGTTCTAGGCGCTTCAGTCCGGAACCGCGCTGCTGCTACGGTCGCAGGTTCGAGTCCTGCCTCGGGCATGGATATGTGTGATGTCCTTAGGTTGGTAAGGTTTAACTGTTTCTAAGTCTAGGGGACTGATGACCTCAGATGTTAAGTCCCATAGTGCTCGGAGCCATTTGATTTTTGAGCCCTAATTTCTCATGTATGTTATCTTCGTGGTCCTTACCCGCAATGTATGTTGGCGGTAGTACAATTGTTCGACAGTCAGCTTCAAATGGTGGTTCTCTAGATTTTCTTAACGGTGTTTTTCTAATCACCTGAGTACAAATGAGACTTCTGCCAATGCACCGCTGTTTATACCTTCTCAACCAAGTAGCTCCTCAGTTTGCCTCACAAGGGCTGAGTGCACTCTGCTTGCCAACAGCGCTCGGCAGACCGGATGGTCAAGTTGAGCCGTGTGCGGCTCGCGTTGTTGCCGTTCATAGCTTGGCATCTTGTAATAGCGATAGTGGCGTCTCGTTTTCTTAGTGTGTTCACTGGCGCCACTAAGTTTGCGCGTCTTGTCTGTCCGTGAGTGGCAGCAGTAGCGCTTTTCGATAGCGCGTACTGTGGTACCATCTTTGGAGCGGCCTCTAGTATTTCCGGGTCGTCGTATGTCGAGCGAGTTGAATTGCGACGGAGCAGCAGTGAGGACCGGACAGCCAGTACTCGCCCGACCGCTAGCGACACAGATGCACTGTCTGACGGAAGGACGTGGTCGCGAGAGTGCACGACCACGTCAAGGACCGGATATAGTGAGTTTTAGTTGAATGGACCGTGATATTCGAGTAGTGCAACTTTCACCTGTGTGTGTGTGTGTGTTTGTGTGTGTGTGTCCGTCGAAGTGACCTCAGTTGTCAGTCGACGATTTATACTGGGATATTTCCCGTGCCTGACTTGAGTGGGGACGACCGTTGGTTGGTCGTTCGGTCGGTCGTCGCACCCGACGACGTGTGTTTGGTCTTCCGACCGCTTCTGGTTTCTCTGTGTTTGTGCCGACTTATAATTCGTCCGTCTTTTTTCACAGTGACTGGTTTTAGTATTGTGACTTATTGGTGGAATTCTTTTCCCGGATCCGTGTGTATTTTGTACTTTGAATGAGCAGTTATTAAAAAAACAAAAAAACAAAAATGTTCTTCTGACTTCTAATTCAGACCTTCAGCCGTTTGTTATTTGAAGTTGTGTGTGGCCTTCAGCCGAGCAATAATTTCACTTCTTTCATTATAACGCCTTCACCCGTGTTACAGTTTGTTTTAAAACGACGTATTTATCTTAATATGTGCTATTTGGAATTGTTCTTCTGACTCCTAATTCAGGCCTTCAGTCATTTCTCGTTTGAGGTCATTGTTGGTGGCCTTCAGCCCAGAAATTGTGGATTTTTCCCTCCTGTGATATGGCCTTCAGCGGTCATACATTCAATTGTGTTTTTTAAGAGACTGTTTTAAAATTTTAATTTCTTTAAATAATGTTTACGTATTAGTTGTGCAACCGAGAGTAACTCATTACGGCCCCGTCCACAATCGTAACCTTATCCTGCCCCATCCTGAGAAACCAGCTCTCACAAGTATCCAAGTGCTAGTCCAGCCCGACAGCACGTAACTTCGGTAATCTGACGGGAACCGGTGTTACCACTGCGGCAAGGCCATTGGCGACCTCTCGATTCTGTACCATAAATGTTTGATGGGATTCATGTAGGGTGATCTGGGTGCCCAAATCATTAGCTCGCACCGTCCAGAATGTTCTTCAAAGCAATCGCGAACAACTGTGGCCCGATGGCATGGCACACTGTCGTACATAGAAATGAAGCCCATGAAGGCTTCAAATGGTCTCCAAGTATCCGAACATAACGATTTACAGTCAATGATTGGTCCAGTTGGACCAGAGCACCAGTCCATTCGATCTAAACGCAGACCACGCCATTATGGAGGCAACATCAATTAGCACAGTGCCTTGTTGACAACTTGGATCCGTGGCTTCGTGGGGTTCAAATGGCTCTGAGCACTATGGGACTTAACTTCTGAGATCAGCAGTCCCCTAGACTTAGAACTACATAAACCTAATTAACATAGAGACATCACACACATCCATGCCCGAGGCAGGATTCGAACCTGCGACCGCAGCAGCCGCGTGGTTCTGGACTAAAGCGCCTAGAACCGCTCGGCCACAGCGGGCGGCTGCTTCGTGGGGTCTGCGCCACACTTGAACCCTACCATCAGCTCTTAGCAACTGAAATCGGGGCTCATCTGACTACCTCGAGGTTTTCCGGTCGTCTAGGGTCCAACTGATATCGTCACGAGCAACGGGGAGGCGCTACAGGCGATGTCGTGCCGTTAGCAAAGACACTCGCGTCTGTCGTCTCCTCCCATAGCCCATTAACGCCGAATTTCACCGCGCTGTCCTGACGGCTACGTTATCGTACGTCCCACATTAATTTCTAGGTTTACTTCACGCAGAATTACTTGTCTGTTAGCAGTGGCAACTCTAAGCGAACGCCGCTGCTCTCGGTCGTTACGTGAAGTCCGTTGGCTAATGCGGTGTCCACGGTGAGAGGTAATGCCTGAAAACTGTTATTATGAGTACACTCTTGACACTGTTGATCTCGGAACATTAGTTTCTCTAACGATTTCCGAAATGAGATGTCCCAACTACCATTTCGCGTTCATAGTCTGCTAATTCTCGTGGTACCGCCATAATCACGTGGCAGACCTTTTCACATGAATCACCTGAGTACAAATGACAGCTCCACCAATGCACTGCTGCTGTTTTATACCTTGTGTACGTGATATTACCGTCATCTATATAAGAACATGTCACTGTCCCATGACTTTTTCATCTCATTGTATGTTATACGAGTAATCAACATTAATTAAGTGCAGGCTGTGGAAGTCTGAACTCTTTCGCATATTGAAAAACAAACTGATCTCCTCTAAACATTTCGCGTTAGTAGTTAACAACCACGCTATAGTAATTCAAAATGGTTCAAATGGCTCTGAGCACTATGGGACTTAACAGCTGTGGTCATCAGTCCCCTAGAACTTAGAACTACTTAAACCTAACTAACCTAAGGACATCACACACATCCATGCCCGAGGCAGGATTCGAACCTGCGACCGTAGCGGTCGCTCGGCTCCAGACTGTAGCGCCTAGAACCGCACGGCCACTCCGGCCGGCATTAGTAAATATCTACTTGCTACAGTTACCACTTCAAACGTCACCCGCCGAAGTGGTCAATGTAGCAAGTAGATATCTACTAATACCAGTATTGCTGGCCGCTGCGTCGACCACAAGCGAGGTAGATTATTCCTACACGTCGGTCAGGGGCCTGAAGATGGCGTAATAAAGCGCCGAAACCGATTGCCTAATAAAATAAAGTTGAAAGGTGTTTAATCTAACGTCACCAATCGAACAGCCGAGTCCCGCGACCATCGCTAAACAGATGGACATACAGAGACGTAAAATACAACGGCCGCGAGGTGATTTGAAGCTCTCCCCTCCTGCACACGACAGTTACGTCTTAACCACAACGGTATCTCTCTCGATCTGGAGAAGGATATTAAGCGTAAACGTTATGAATGTTTTCGCTTTCCTTGCACATACGGAGGTATTCCGCGGGAATGGGAAAGTGCAAAGGGGAAAAGGGCTGGGGGTTGGCGCGGAAAGTGCGCGCGAGGTGCCGTGCGCTATATTTCAGGGAAGGGTGGAGGGGAGGCGTGGATAGAAGGCAATCACGACGCAGCCGGCGGGGACGAGTCGCGACAATCCGCCGAAAAACACGCGCGGAGCTGCGGTGGCCGCGGCGACACGGCAAGGGCTGGGGGAGGCAGGGTCGCGATGAGTAAGAGCTGATAAACCGCCGCGATCCGACAAAAGATCAGCGGGGCGGCCGCGGCAGAGGCCGTTTTAAAAAATTTAGGAATCCGAAAGGGAGGCGAGCGAGCGGCCTGCGCCGTGGAGGCGGGGCGTGACTCAGCCGGTGATGTGGGGTGCCCGCCGGCCGCCACACAACGGCGGCAGCTCCCCAACACTTGGCAAACCAACAACAGCTCCAGCTGCTAAAAAGTTGTTTACCTTAGACCACGATCGGTTTCGGATTTCATCCTGAAGCTATTTTCTAGTGGAATCTGAAACTGACATCCACACCTCTCTACTCCGAAAACCACATTACCGCTAGTGGCGGATGCTAATTGGTACACAATTCCTTAACAAATACGATGTTCCTTCGAACTTGCATGCATGTCCATCGACATTCTATAGGATTCAGGCCAGTCCATTACAGGGATGTTATTGTCGTGTGACCACTCCGCCACAGGCCGCGCATTATAAACAGGTACTCGATCGATTTGAAAGATGCAATCGCCATCCCCGAATTGCTCTTCAACAGTGGAAAGCAAGAACGTGCTTAAAACATCAATGTAGGCCTGTGCTGTGATAGTGCCACGCAAAACAACAAGGGAGTGCCCATACCCACACCTTGCTATCGGATCGCCACATTGTGTACCATGATTAGTCACTCCACACAACGTTTTTCCACTGTTCAATAGTCCAATGTTTACGCTTCATACACCAAGCGTGGTGTCGTTTGGCATTTACTGGCGTGATGTGTGGCTTGCGAGTAACCGCTCGACCATGAAATCCAAGTTTTCTCACCTCCCGCCTAACTGTCATAGTACTTGCAGTGGATTCTGATGCAGTTTGGAATTCCTGTGTGATGGTCTGGATAGATGTCTGCCTTCTTTTCCTATCATTTCGGCCTGCTATGGACCACGAAGATTTTTATCTCTTCCCTGATTGTGTTTTCATCTTTTGCCAGTCGTTTTTCATTTTGGCTGACTGTGCTTCTTTTCTCTGTTTTGACAATTTGCAGGGAGGACGTACAACTGGCGTAGTAAGCGAAATAAGGTTTTTAGTAATTTTGGCTTTTTCTCTGAAAACGTCTCAATCCTGAATGTCATCAAATCAAATTTCAGCTTCCTGTCAATCCTTTTCAACTTGGCTTGCCCACTTTGAATACGATTTTGTTTTTGAAATTGATGAATGTATGCGATGAGTAAGTCTTTGGGGGTTCATTTTTTCCAGATGACCAAAAAACACCATTCTCCGTTTCCTCATGCTGGTAACAATGTCTTCTGTATGTTCGTATAATTCACAGTTGTGTCTTCGGCGGAAAACTCAGTTTTCTTTGATAGGGCCAAGGATTTTCCTCAAAATTTTCCGGTCTTTTATTTCAAGTTTTCGTAGTGGTGCTTTCTTCGTCGTGTTAAAAAATTCTGATGCATACAAAGCTGACGATCTAATTACGATGTTATAATGACAAAGTTTTAGGTTTAAAGATAGGCTTTTGCTTTTTTATATGTCTGCCTATTACACAATCGACCCTCTTCAGTTGTCGGCGGTCTCTGTCAGTCAACGGACGAGATAGGCCTGTACGCATTTGTGCTGTACGTGTCCCTTCACGTTTCTACTTCACTATCACATCGGAAACAGTGGACCTAGAGATGTTTAGGAGTGTGGAAATCTCGCGTACCGACGTATGACACAAGTGACCACGTTCGACGACCGTGAGTTCCGCGAAGCTCCCCATTCCGCTCTCTCACGATGTCTAATGACTACTGAGGTCGCTGATGTGGACTACCTGGCAGAAGGTGGCAGCACAATGCACCAAATATGGAAAACGCATTTTTTTGGGGGTTTCCGGATACTTTTGATCACATAGCGTATTGACGATTATTTCGGTTTAGTTACAGTGTAAACAATGTAAAAATAATAAGTAAAAAAAGCGTATGGACTCGACCTCACGACCCTCGTATTACCGTTCTGGATTCATTCAGCTGCGCCAAACGCTGGCT